>NC_137895.1:128913445-130342112 GCF_963455335.1 Martes martes
ACCCCGGGAACATGACCTGAGCCGAAGGCAGCGGCTTTAACCCACTGAGCCACCCAGGCGCCCCCCCCAGAGCTGCTCTTTTAATTCAGAGTCCATCTCCTTAGTGACCCATTTGGAGCAAGAGTGCTTTATGTTGACATCTGGGATCCTGATACCATTGATAGAAGAGAATCAAGCATGTTGGTATAACCTGGAGAAAACCTTCACCTTTATTGGAAAGTTCTTGACACTGTATCCCTGAAACTCTAATTTCTTAAATGTTAATGTTTGCCACGAAAAGTATTGTCAATTGGGGATAAGCAAATTTAAACCGATTTCTTTTGTGCGAGAGATATAGTGCAGTTCTGTAATATTTCTCAAACATAGAGGATCATTGACTCTTTCTATTGAGGCACAATCCTCACCTTCCAGCAAAGTATGTGTTCTTTGGGATATAATTTGAGAAACACTACTCCAGAGATAATCATTTAGGCTGTTAACTCAGTAAAAATACTTTAAGCTTTTACAGCTATGTCTTAGAGTTTGGAGATATAGAGATAAAAAATAGTCCCTTCCCTCAGGAAGCTCTTGGTTTCGATGGGGTGCAATAAAATAAGTGGAGTATACAATGATAAATGCTGTGATAGAAGCCGAGATTCTTGGAACCAGTCAATGTTTGAAGTAAGATTTGGAGAATGACTACAGTTAATCTGTTGAAGAGGTGGAGGAGGGCTATTTAACTTAATTTATTTTATTTTTTTCAAAAATATTTATTAATTTGAGAGAGTGAGAGTGGGAGAGAGAGCATGAGCAGAGGTGTGGGGCAGAGGGAGAAGGAGAAGCTGACTCCCCACGGAGCAGGGAGCCTGACATGGTGCTGGATCCCAGGGCCCTGGGCTCATGACCTGAGCTGAAGGCAGAAGCTCAGACTGAGCCACCCAGGCCCCCTGAGGAGGGCTATTGTAAAGAGAAGGAGCAGCTGGTGAAAGCAGGGGGGTGAGGGAGGGTGGGGGGCGGTGGGGAGAATGGGGGGATGGGGAGTATGGGGGGGTTAGAGTACTTATATATGTGTTTAAGTTTAGAGGATCCTTTATAGGTTTTAAAATTCAGTATGGAAATATGTAATTTTGTAAATTATAAATTGTAAATTATAAATTGTTTTTACCCTTTTACAGTTTGAACTCACTCCTTTTTTACTTGCTGTAAATGAAAACAAACACCAAATGGTGGAATTGTTAATTGGAAAAAAAGCAGATGTACATGTGGTTGATAAGTCGAAAAGGTACAGTAGTTGTTTTTTTAAAACCTTATATTGCTCTAGGATGGTAACAGTTAAGTCAGACTAACTTAATAAGAAGAGGATTAATTTATAATTATATAGTGAAAAATGTCGACATGTCATCAGTTAGGCAGAAAGCAGTTATTCTGATGGGGCAACATGAAGAACAGTATATGGCAGAATTTATATTCCTTCATATCATTGACTGATGTGATTTGCAGTCTTTTTTTTTTCTGCCATATGATTTTATGTTAGCTAAATGGGTTTCATATTAGTTTTATTATAAAGTGTGGACTCCTTTTATTGTATGACACAATACTGAACTTCTTAACCCTTTTATAGTATTTTTTTGGAAACATCTACTTCATATATATTTTCCTTAAAAGATGCATGTTAAACATAAATAGGAGTTGTTTTATTTTTTGAATGACTCCTTGCTTTAAATTGCCTTTTTTTTTTTAAGAATACTGATGTTAGATGATCCCTAAGTGATTATTAATTAGTATTACCAGATAGTGTGGGCTTATCATCCTTTTTCATGTTCAGTATATTTTTTGTTTTGTTTTGTTTTGTTTTCATTGGTAAGCGCAGAAGGATGAAAGATAACTTTAATTGAATAGATTTTTCTTTTAGTGAGGACAAATCATAGGTTGGTGATAAAGAGAAAAGAGACGGACTTTAGATAGACACAAGACTAGGTTTAATTCCTTTCCTACTGGCTGGGTATGTGACTTTGGAAACATTACTTATCATCACCAGATACGTTCTCTGATATGAAAAGGAGGATAATATATCCTTCAAGGTTTGTTGTGTGTAAATAATATCTTATATATATAGTATTTAATTTAGTGTCTAACACATGCTTATCTTAGTATCATTAACTGCAACTATGACTCTTTTGTTACTGTTAGTGTGAATACTGTTATTTTAAGCCTGCAAATAGCTTTTTTGTTTTTTTTTATTTTTTTATTTTTAAAGATTTTATTTTTTGAGAGAGAGAGAGAGCATGAGCAGGGGAAGGGATTAGAGCAGGGAGCCAGATGTGGGGCTCAATTCCAGGACCCTAAGTTCATGACTGAGCTGAAGGCAGGCGCTTAAATGACTGAGCCATCCAGGCACCCCTGCAAATTACTTTTTATACAGACCTGTCCTCTAGAAGGCATGGAAGTACACTGAATCAGCTTAAGGAAGAAATGGGGAATTCTTTTTTAAAAGAATTTAGCATAGTTTCTTGTTCATCAAATGACTTTAAATTAGCAACTTCTACTATCATACCCAGGGGGGACAAGAGGCTTCTTTTTTGTCCTTTAATTTTAGCCATGGAGGTAATTTACAAAGATAAACACTTGAACGTGTTAATGGTCAATTCTGGACCGACAGGTAAGATATTAACCTGGTAAAGTATATGAAATTTGCTGTTTAGATAACTCTGAGTTCCTAAGGGTGAAGTTATGTCTCTGTTATTTTAGAACAGCCCTCATGCTTGCTGCAACTTTTAAATCTCCAGATGTAGTCAGGCTTCTTCTTCAGCAAGGTGTTAATACCTCTTCTCGAGATGAATGTGGATGGACGGCAGAAGACTATGCTGTTTTTAGTGGATTTGATGTGTAAGTGTGTACATTAAAATGTTAGTTATCACTAAACTGAAGTTTAAAATAATTTAACTCTTAGTTCTTATGTAGTGGTTGAGAGTTCGTAGTTTGATTTGGGCAATGTTGGGATGGCAGTGAGTTAGCCCCCATCATTTGCCAGAAACCAAGACAAAGGCTAGACTAGTTAGCAATAACAACGGGTGCGGGATTCTTTATCTCAGGACTATTGAGACCTTTGTCTTTAGGGATCTTAATTGTATCTTTTTCATTCCAAGGATAACTGTAATGCATGGGGTACAAAGAATGTTACATTTGTGTTTTTTTTTTCCTTCCTGCCTCCATCCATCCCTCCCTCTCTTCCTCTCTTCCTTTCTTTGCAGATTTTATTTATTTATTTCAGAGAGGGACAGGGTAGGGACAGAGGAAGAAGCAGATTCCCTGGTGAGCAGGGAGCCTGATGTGGGGCTCAACCCCAGTCCCCAAGACCGTGACCTGAGCTGAATGCAGATGCTTAACCGAGTGCCAAGTGAGCCACCTAGGTGCCCCAACATCCAACATCTTTTTTTTTTTTTCTTTTCCTAACTAGTTACTTGGGTCTTGAGATGTTCAGTTTAGTAGAAAACCCTATACTTTCCCTTGAGGGTTATCTCCTATACTTTCCCCCTTGAATTTTCCAGGAACCTCAGGAGTTCCCTAAGACCAAAGAGACCATCCTCTTTCGCAAGTCATTTGGAGGGAAAAAAGGACATTCTTGTCATTCCCTTGTTTTCTTTGATTCTATTGCTGCAACATTGCTGTGTAGTACCTTGGTGACTCTGTTAAGGGACTGTCTTTGGCTCAGGTCATGATCCTGGAGTCCCAGGATCGAGTCCCCCAACTGGCTCCCTGCTCAGCAGGGAGTCTGCTTCTCCCTCTGACCCTCCCCGCTCTCATGTTTTCTCTCTCCCTCTCTCATTCTCTCACTCAAATAAATAAATAAATAAATATATTTAAAAAAAGAAAGAAAACTAAAGATTTTATTTTTTGAGAGAGAGAGTGAGAGCATGAGCAGGGGAAGGGGTTAGAGCAGGGAGCCAGACATGGGGCTCAATTCCAGGACCCCAAGATCATGACTGAGCTGAAGGCAGATGCTTAAATGACTGAGCCACCCAGGCACCCCTGCAAATAACTTTTTGTACAGACCTGTCCTCTAGAAGGCAATGGTATTTTTCTGCAGTCTGGTTATGATTGACCTTTGCTCCCAGGATGCCCTTGCTGATCCACATTCCTCAGTCTTCGCGGTGACCCACGATGAGACTTCAAAGTTACAACATTTTTTAGTTTACGACATATGCTTGTATGCTCAGCTGCTATTCCAAGGCACCAGCACCCTGTTCTGGCCGCTGGGCCCCCTGGCTTTAGCCACACACACCCTTCCCTTCGCACTCAAAAGCCTTACATGAAGCCCATATGTTAGCGCAGACCTTCATAATGAAGTACCGCTTGAGGATTTTGCTTTTTTATCCTGCTAGCAGATGGCAGTTGGGACCCTTCTAAGCTGTTAGAGAGGTTCAAGTAATGCTACAGGAAGAGCCTGGACTTTCCTTTCTCCTTTGTTTCTAGGCCTATATCTCAAGCCTGCTTTAAATCCCGAGGAGCGCCTTTTCTTATGGGCTGATGAAAGGTCTCATACAGCCCTTCCCAGAGTGGTGGGCGTCACCTTTCCCGAGAGGCCATGTTTTGGGTCTAATATTTCATGAAATCCTCTTAACAACCTTGTGAAATAAGGCAGTAAGATGCCCGTTTTATAGAGGAAGACTTGGAGCCAGAGAGAAGTGGCTCGTCCAAGAGCAAATAGCTGTGGTTACAGAGTTAGGACCACTGAGTTCAAGACACGTTCCGTTATGGCAAGCTAATACTACTAATTGCTAAGTTACTACTTCATGACTGGTTCACCTTCCTTTGAAGTATATGGGGTAATTTAAGGTTTGATATTAGCTCTGATATTATTCGAAATACTCTTATGAATTGATATATTTGGTAAATGTTTTTCATATCAGTATTAAAATAGTAACATTGTTTATCACCCCTTTTTATATGTAGCAATCGCCAAATAATTGCCCAACATAGAGAAGAAAGACTTAAAAATTTTTCGCAAAATAACAATCCAGGTAAGACTTTTCAGAGTGAAGTACTTTTGGTGGTCACATAGATGAAGGCAGCGTAAGGAAGTTTTGATTATGAAAGAGCAGTGGGGGGGAAAAAAACAAACCAGTGTGTAAATTGCATAAGCTCACTTTCTTGCTTTCTTCCTTTCTTTCTTTTTCTCTCTCTCTCTCTCTTGATTTTATTTATTTATTTGACAGAGAGAGAGAGTGAGAGAGCACAGGCAGAGGGACAGGGAGAAGCAGGTTTCCCACTGAGCAGGGAGCCCAATGCTGGACTCAGTCCCAGGGTCCAGGGATCTTGACCTGAGCTGAAGGCAGATGCTTACCCAACTGAGCCACCCAGGGGCCTCTATTTTTTTTCTTTCTTTCTTTCTTTTTTTTTTATTTTTTTAAAAGATTTTATTTATTTATTTGACAGAGAGAGATCACAAGTAGGCAGAGAGGCAGGCAGAGAGAGAGAGAGAGAGGGAAGCAGGCTCCCTGCTGAGCAAAGGGCCCGATGCGGGACTTGATCCCAGGACCCTGAGATTATGACCTGAGCCAAAGGCAGTGGCTTAACCCACTAAGCCACCCAGGTGCCCCTAATTTCTTTCTTAATAGTCTAGTATTCAGAATTATTTAAGAATTTAAATACTATCATGAACAATAGGAACAAATCCATGAGAGAGACCGGACTCCAGGAATCAAACTGAGGGTTATGGAAGGGAGGGGGTGGGGGTATGGGGGAACCGGGCGATGAGTATTAAGGAGGGCACGTGTCGTGATGAGCACTGGGTGTTATATGCAGCTAATTAATCATTGAACACTACATCAGAAACTTATGATGTAGTATATGCTGGCCAACTGAACATAATTTAAAAAAAAAGGTACCTCAGTGTGAACAACAACGAAAAAGGAAGTTAATTGTAGGTAATTTAAAATATGAGACATTATTGTCTGAAAAGAAATTCATAATTTTAGTCATGACCCCTAAAATCCCTTATATCTTTGTGTAAATAAGAGAAAGAGATTTTTAAGTTAGTATGTTTTATGTTTCGTCTATAAGCATATTAAAACAACTTGAACTTGTTATGAAAATGGATCTTTTAATTTTTACAAGTGGATTACATTTAGTAAGTATTATTACATACTGATTTGTCTCATTAAAAAAGGAGCTATCCTTAAAACTGGGAACTCTATAATACCTTCCTGGTACCATAAACAAATGGCAAGCAATAAGAACTGGAAAACTTAGCTAGTATGCAGCAATACCAGTGAGACTGTTTTTTTTCTTTAAAGGTGACTGTCCGTGGTACAGAAATCAGAAAAGAAACGCCTTGAGAATCATAGGTGGTTGTATATATTGTTGTATCAATAAGATATCATCATTAACAACTTCATTTCTCATTAGTTAAAGAGAATGAGATATGTTGACTTTATTAGAACAATGTTTTCTTCTGTTCGTTGCATAATTGTCATGATACTGTAATTTTGTTAGAACACGATACTCTGTTGCCATTAGTAAAAAGATTATCATAATAAAAATTCAAATGGGGCAACTCTGAGGCTCAACAGATTATAATAAAAGCAGAAAATGGTTCACAATAACAAAAATGCTACCACTGCTCCCTAGATGTGGCACCTAGTGCATTGTACAATCTGAAATGTATGAAGAAACCTTTAACTTAGTAGACTTTTATCAAAGAAAATCTGTAGGTTGGTTTGGTTTTGCAATTTACTCATTTTCATTTGTTCACTTAGCAGATAACTATCAAGTGTCTTTTTGCTACTAAGTGTTACTCTGATGTAGAATACAAACATTCAAAAAACACAATCCCTGCCCTCCAGGAGTTTGTTATTATCATTGTCATTTTTATTATTTACTCTGTTTTTACTACTCTATTTTTATTATTTACTCTACTTTATTCCGTGCTTACTATGTGCCAGAGTCCCCTAGTGCTTATAATTATCATTGTTATGTTTTTATTGGTACTTAATATGTAAGTCGATAGTGACAAATTAGAGTTTTAGAAGAGTGGGTAGAAGTTAAGGTAAGTATGCAGACCGAGTATTAAGTTTGCCAGGTAAAGAGGCAGAAGAACCATGTTTGGCAGGAGAAACGTCTATCAAGATTACATGTTTTGCAGGGGCGCCTGGGTGGCTCAGTGGGTTAAAGCCTCTGCCTTCGGCTCAGGTCATGATCTCAGGATCCTGGGACTGAGCCCCGCATCGGGCTCTCTGCTCAGCGGGGAGCCTGCTTCCTCCTCTCTCTCTGCCTGCTTCTGCCTCTCTGCCTACTTGTGATCTGTCAAAAAAAAAAGAAAAAGATTACATGTTTTGCAGAGGAAACAGCAGTGCAGACGCTCAGATGTACGAGTGAACTTAGGAGCACTTACAAGCAGTTCAATTTTGCTGGTACAAAAAGTGTGCTATGGGAATGATTGGAATGAGTGAATACTTAGCTACGGCAAACTAATGAAAGTTTTTCAGTACCATGGAAAGGTGTAGCTCTTAGGTTGTAGACCTTGGCAAATTTATCAGGTCGAATGCTTTTAGCTGCGAATAACAGGTGACTTATAATAGTGACTAAAATGGGGCCACCTGGGTGGCTTAGTCATTTACGCATTGACTCTTAGTTTTAGCTCAGGTCACGGTCTCATGGGTCATGAGATCAAGCCCCACATCCCACTGGGCTCCGTGCTCAGCATGGAGTCTGCTTGACGATTCTCCTCCTCTGCCATTCCCCCCGTTCGTGCACTCTCTCTTGCATGCGTGCACTCTCTCTCAAATCAATAAATCTAAAAAAAGCAAACCAAACAAAACAGTGACTAAAACAGGAGGAACCAGAATTGTTTTGATGGTTCAGTGATGTCACCAGGATTCCAGTTGTCTCTTTTTAGCTTTGAGGTTGGCGGTATTTTATATTTCCTTTCCTGATTGGCTAATTAGCAACAGTTCGAGGCATATTCTCACATGATAATATCCAATTACTGGAAGGACTGTTTTTCTTTGTATGTTTCTTTTATTTTTTTAAAAGATTTTATTTATTTATTTGACAGAGAGAGACAGACAGAGAGGGAATACAAGCAGGGGGAAGCGGCAGAGGGAGAAGCAAGCCTCTTGCTGAGCAGGAGCCTGACGTGGGCCTGGATCCCAGGACTCTCGAATCATGACCCAAGCTGAAGGCTGAGGCTTAACAACCGAGCCACCCAGGCACCCCTATATGTTTCTTTAAATAGGAAGAAAACTCAGAGGCTTGCAGTAAATTTCCTGTAATATCTTATAAGCTAGGTTATATCACGTGCTTGTTCCTAAACTAGCCACTAGTAAATCAGGTACTGTGATTAGCTTAGAATAATCATTTCTCCTTTTGAAGCTGGGTTAAGGCCACCTTCTTTGTGTTTGGGACAATAAATATCCAAATAAAGTTGTGGTTCTCCAGCAAGAATGAAGACTCTGACATGGTTATTGGGGAGGGAGCCAGCAGTACTTGATGCAGGGATTCACTGGAGAATGTGAAGCAGAAGGGTAACAGATTAGATTTGAATTAGGGCCTTCTGGTTGTGGCACAAAATAGGGATCACCAAGCTTTTTCTCTAAAGGGCCAGATAGTGAATATTTTAGGCCCTGTGGTTTCTCAACTACAACTACCATTATAGTGTGAAAGCAGCCGTAGCAATACGTAGGTGAATAGCAAGAACCAACCATCTGGTTCTGTAAATAGAGTTTTATGGGAGCACAGTCACATGTGACTGGTCTGACTTGGCCTGTGGCCATAGTTTGGTTACCCCTCATGTGGAGGATAGATTGGGAAAAAACCATGTAAAGAGACTGGAAGATAAAGGACGCTTATATTTCCTTAGTCTAGTATCAGTCCATTATGAAATGTTCACTCCTCTATACTGAAAACATCAGGAGGCCCAATTAATCAATTTACAATGTTGTTCTTTTTCTAGGCCTTTTGTCTTTCTCATTTTTTTAATTTATCACTTTTTAAAAGATTTTATTTATTTGCGAGAGAGCACGAGTGGGGCAGAAGGGCAGAGGGAGAGGGAGAAGCAGACTCCCCATTGAGCAGGGAGCCTGATACAGGGCTTAATCCCAGGACTCTGAGACCATGGCTTGAGGTGAAGGCAGATGCTTAACTGACTGAGTCACCCAGGTGCCCCCTTTCTCATTTGTTTTGCTTAAAATTTTTTTATTCTTTTAAGAAATAACAATATTTGTTGGTGGCTTTTTTTTCCTTCTGGAAGTCATCAGTTAAGAGCTCATGTTTGAGTAGGGCAGTGGCAGGGGAAATATAAAGCAGAGATCGAAAAGAGGTATAGTTAATACAGTTCCATGATTATTAAATGTAGAAAGGGGAGAGAGGGGGATGCCTGGGTGGCTCAGCCATTTAGTGGCTGCCTTCAGCTCAGGTCATGATCCCAGGATCCTGGGATAAAGCCCCGCATTGGGCTCCCTGCTCCATGGGAAGCCTGCTTCTCCCTCTCCCACTCCTTCTGCTTGTGTTCCCTCTCTCACTGTGTCTCTCCCTGTCAAATAAATAAAATCTTAAAAAAAAGGGGTGCCTGGGTGGCTCAGTGGGTTAAGTATCTGCCTTCAGCTCAGGTCATAATCCCAGGGTCCTGGGATCGAGCCCCGCATTGGGTTCTCTGCTCAGCAGGTAGCCTGCTTCCCCCTCTCTCTCTGCCTGACTCTCTGCCTACTTGTGATCTCTCCCTCTCTCTGTCAAATAAATAAATAAAATCTTTAAAAAAATTAAAAAAAAAAAAGCGGGGGGGAGAGAGGAAATCTTAGAAGAGTTATACGTTTCCAGGTTGTGCACTAACATTTAAATTGGCCATGAAGAATGAGTAGGACTTTATCGGAGTGCAGTGGGAATAGGGAAGACCAGGTATTTTCTTATATGTTGAATTTGATGGAATATCCATGTAGTATATTTTCAGTAATTGGATAATTGAATACTAGGAGTTTCTAGCTGGAGATAAGAGCATCAAGTTTGGAGGTGCTGATTTGAAATAATTTGATTAGAATTATTAGGCAAAGTCATAGCTTGGACAATGATTGAGCTTGTGCATGATGGAAAAGATATAGAGACGAAGGCCAGTGAGCAAAGCCTGGGAATACCAATATATAAGGGTGGATGGAGGTGTAAGACTTAGTAGAGAAGACTGAGGAGTGGCTGGGGAAACATAGGAGAGGGATTAGAGGAAATGTTGTTGAAAAATTAAAAAAAAAATTTCAAGGAGTTATTAACTGTATCAAATAAAATCACTAAAAAAGTTGGATTTAACTTTTAAAAGCTCTCTGGTGGTAACCTTTTCAAAAGAACCATTTTTGAGTTGTGAGGTCTGTTATTTATGTGATTGGTACATTCTTTGTCCAAATATGGAAAAATAACACATCAAGTAAGGTCCTCCCTAACTTTTTTGTAACTGCAGTATCTACCTGGACAGGGTCGAGGGGAAATAGTCAAGCCTGGTGAGTAGACTGGCCAACATTTTTCCATAATTGTCAAAACCTAGGGGTCAAGTGTGAGGAAAAGTGTTGTCTTTCTTACCTGTTTCGTGTAGAGATACTTGAGCTTTTCTTCAAGTCCCTGGTACACTCTCCTGGATGAATACTAGGACAAAAATCTGGAAGCAATAGGCAGGAAGCCACTGTCAGGCCCTATCTCTGATATGGAATCATGATGCAGCTGTATTTTGACAGTTTTAAATTTTGATCAGAAATACTTTATACAGACCAGCAGTTTGGGAGAAACTGACCTCTTTTAAGTATTTTATTGCAGAAAACTAGTCTAATACCAAGGAGAAAATATAAGGTGATATGCTGAATATACTAGTTCTCACTTGCTAGGGATTCTGTGTCAGTAAAAAAAAGTCAGTACTGGACTATTTTTGTTGGTGCTGTCCCTCTCGATCCTCTTTCATTTGCCTTCTTCTGATATCTCCACTTTCACCGCTCCTTTCTGAATTTCATCTCTAAAGAAAGCGCTAAGGGAAACTGTCTTGGAGTCTATCACTATTGGAGCACATTTCTACCATATGTATATTTCCTTCTAAGGTAACAGGCTACCCCATCTCAAATGTATTTCATATTTTGTTGTTTCTTATGTTAAACTTCTTTGCCTGTACCACACTGACAGAGTTAGTGATGATGCTTGGCCAAGATTGAAAGCATTTTCTGGACTGTCGGAAATTTTTACCTGATAACAGTTTTAATGTGACATGCTTTTATATTTTTTCAGAAATTGGTAAACTGTGGCTTAACAAGAATATGTGGCCAATTAGATTGACAGGTTTTTAACCATCTGTGTATATGAGATAACTCACTTTGTTTTCCCCCAAAAGAGTCCTGTTGATCTTTAGTGATCAAATCCACTATTTTCAGGGTGGAGTGGATAACTCATCCTACATTTTGAATGTAGTATTTCTGAGTTTTTGACCAGTTTGTCAACAACTGCCTTTAATAGGTGAACTATGTTTCTAATTCTATAAGAAATTAAGAAAAAGTGGAAACAAAAAACCTCTATAATCAATAGTTGTTATTATACTGTGTATGATAGTTACATATTTTTCTATAATTATCCCAGTTACCTTGTTGATTCATAACTACAATAAAAGTGAATTAAGCCCTATTTAGTTGGAGAAAATTTATGTGACCTTTTAGTTTTTTTATTGGAACTTTTATACTGTAGAACATATTGATAATCATCAGAATTCTCTTTTTTCCTAATTAAAATACAATTGTTGCTTGTTTCACATTATTTTCTGACATTATTTCATCTATTCCTTTTATGCCTTTATTCAAATGGATCTAGAAATAACAGGAATCTCCCAGGCAAATACTAAGAAAAACAGATTCAAGGAAGGGTGTTCTGTGAAATAACCTTCTAACTGTAATCGTGTGTTAAAACATCAATCTTAATCATAAAAATTGCATATGATGCACTTGTATTAGAGGCTCCCAAAATAACACCCAGATTTGGTTATTCACTGGAAGAACTCACACGTCTCAGCATATTTGTACTCATGCGTGCGGTTTATTTTGGTGAAATGATACAAAGCAAAATCAGCAGAGAAAAGGTGCATGGAGTGAAGTCTAGAGGAAGCCAAGTGCAGGCTTCTAAGAATCCTCTGCCTATGGGTGTGCTTAATTCCTCCAGCATCAAATCATGACAACTCATGTGAGATGTTGCCTGCCAATACAAGAATCTTATAGATACTCAGTGCCTGAAGTTTTCTTTAAGTGATAATCATGTAGGCATTTTCTCCCTAGCATATATCAAAATTCCAGGTTCCCAGAAGGAAATCAAGTAATAAGTACTTGATAAATCATCTGGTTTGTACCAATACTTAGCAGTCTCAATGGATACCTTTTTTTTCCTTCACATAAATAGGCCTTATTTTTTACAGCATTTTCAAGTTCATTGCAAAATATAGCAAAAAGTACAGAGTTTCCATTTACCGCACGTTCCTCTACACGCTTAGCCTTCCTTGTTGTCAACATCCTGAACCACAGTGGTACATTGTTATATTTATATTAACTCATCTTTATCATTCACAGTCCATAATTTACATCAGGGTTCATTCTTGGTGTTGTACATTCTATGAGTTTTAACAAATGTGTGATGACATGTATCTATCATGTGGTATCACATAGAGTAGTTTCACTGCCTTAAAAGTACTCTGTGCTGTGCCTGTTCATCCCTCCCTTTGCCGCAACCCTTAACTCCTAACTTAAAAAGTTTTACTTTTACCAGAATGTCATATAGTTGCAGTCATACAGTGGATATCTTCTTGAATATTTAAAAAATTAAAATTCCGAGGTAATTGAATATAGTGATTCAAGATAATCTTTGTCCTTTGTTATGTTCATCAGTGTAGGATCTGATGACATATGCCTCACAGACTGAAAAAGTGTGATTTCTACAGACGTTTGTCACATAGTGGGGAGGGTTGAGAACAATGACATCATATCCTACTACCTAGTAATAATCATTGGTACCATTGTGGTCTAAGAGGTGGATCCAGATAGACTCTCCAGCAATGAAAGTAGGTCGTCTGAAGAGGTTATACTTTATAGAACCAGAATCACTAAAAGCTTTCATCCTTACCTTGCAATTGGAAATAAGGCCAGAGAGAGTCTGTTTGGTATGTTTTGCCATGCTGCAAAGTACAGTGGCTGTAGACCAAACTTTTTGATGAGGTGTTTCACCCCAAACTTAACAGCCCCTGCTGGAGATCTGGAGAAGTTCTGTTATGTTACAGCAAAATAAATACAGTCTTTTTAAACTGTGCCTCGTAGTGAAAGTCCTGAAGAATCCAGGAGAATCCTGACATTGTCAGTCTATGATGATGATTCTGCTAATGATACCATTTTCTGTCAGTCTCAAGGGTTTGGTTAAAATTGTGGTCATTATAAACATCCACTTTTGGGTATCAAATTCTGATGGATACCATTCTTTTCTTGCATTTGGTAAATGTAGAGGAGAAAGTAAGATTTCTTAGTGAGTTAACTGCCTACCAATAGTATAATTAATATTCACTCCAGCGTGGTTGCCAGGTATGGTCCTGAAGAATACTTTTTAACACATCATCACAGCACAAATATCCTGTATTTTTCCGTTGTTGATTTAAAATATATTTTGCTTTTTGCTTTAGTGGCGAATAAGACTTCTGAAGAAGACTCTTTAAGCAGGTAGGATTTTTATGGATTTTTTTTTTTTTTACAAATTCTGTGTTAACAAGGGAATGCAGAGAAAAGCATTTGTTGAGAGTTCTACTGTGCGCTAGGCACTATCTTATGTGCTTGACATTTATTACTTATATAGTCATTACAATAGCATCACAAAGTAGCTGTGCTGTTACAGCCTATTTTTTATTAATTAGTCAGCTGTGATTCAGGAATGTTGATTAATTGACCTATGATTCCACAGTTAAAGAGTAGCAGACCCAGAAACCACCACTGCTGCTAACAAGAGCTTGAACACTGCGAATTTTCAGTCGTGTAGGGGGCCATGGTGCCCCCTGTGAGGCATGAGAAACTAGTCAGTTACTCACAGTTTGAGAATTCTGACAGCGATGATGACTTTGTTTCGGCAACCACACCTTTGAATAAGAAGCCCAGAACAACGCCAAAGGAGTTAATGCTAGAAACAAGGAAACCTAAACCAAAGAATCTCCAGAAAGAAGATATCCCACTACGAGAGAAAACTCCGGAAAAAGGATGGCCTTAGGTGACGAACTCTACCAGCGAGACTTAGAAGTGGCGCTAGCTTTATCAGTGAAGGAACTTCCAGCGGTCACCATTGATGTGGGAGAGGCTCAAGATAGAAGCACCAAAGAAATGTGGCAGCAGCGAAATTGGGACCATGACAAAGGCTCCCCATCTCTCCGATGGCAGCGTAGCCAGTGATGATTTAGATTTGGATTAGCTTACCGAGGAAGATGATGTGTACGGTGCTCACGGGAAAGGAAAAGCAGCATCAAAAGCTGTGGTACAACAGAGGAAGATTCTTTCGGAGGGCAGTGATGGCGATAGTGCTGACGACTCTGAACCAACCAACTGGTGGAGAGTCTGAGGATGACTCTGATTTTAGGGAGAGTGAAGATGATGATGCGAACTTCACTCTGGGAAAAAAATAAAGTGGAAGAAATTAAAAAGAAAGAAGTGAAGGTAAAATCCCCAGTTGAAAAAAAGGAGAAGAAACCTAAATCCAAACGTGATACTTTGGAAGCGACTTCAAGAGACTGTGCTCCAGCTGCCCTGAAATCAGAATCTCAGCCTTCACCAAAAAAGGCTTCTCTTTCTTCAGAGGCCGCTTGGAAACCATTACAAATATGCAGGCCTTCAGCTGAAGCAGAAAACCTAAGCAGATGCCACCAGCGCTATCTGAAAGGAGCAGCAGCAGCAGCGGCGGCGGGAGCCGCTGGCAGGGGTGTCCGTTAAGTCTCCAAATCAGAGTCTCTGCCTTGGCTTGTCCGGGTTAGCACAAGTGAAACCTTTGCATCCAAATGCTGCTAGTAGCTGAGTGTGGTGGTAAACAAAGGTTTGATTAAGAGAATAAGAGTTTTACAAGTGTGTTTATATTTGAATTGTGTTTCTGTTTAAGGAAGGTATCATAATATAAAGGAATCCTTTAATGTCAAAAAAAAAAAATGAGTAGTAGACCCATGATTTGACTGTCAGCCTGCGTGACTCCCACATCCATTCTTTTGTCCCTCAGCAGCACTGGGGTTAAGATACAGATCCTAGTCAGATCAACTCAGAAAGTCAAATTTAGTTATGTGTTTACTGATTTAGAGTTTTCTTAAAAAACCAGGTTAGTCCAAGCATTTGTCCTAATATATTTGACAACTAGTGATAACTAGGGATAATTAGTGCAGTGGCAACTAGTCTCTTGTTTTTACTGTCAAAGATTTTAGGATGGCTCTCATTACCTATGGCCATAGTACATAGCTTTTACATAAGCAAGACCTAATCAGACAAGTTCTTAGATATAGAGATGTTTTCTCTCCTTGAGATGAATGATTTTTTTCGGAAGTGATGGATATGTAATCTAGGTATAGGCCATGATACGTTAATTAATTTTATCATCTATTTAGAGGATATTTCTAAATGATTCTCTGTTTACTGACTTCCCAGTCTAGTTTTCCCTTTAGGCTAGTTCCCTTGACCAGTTCCTTGAAGCTTTTTCTTTTTTTGTAGATTTTTTTCCTTTTTTCCATTGACTTTTCTATAATCTTTTCTTTTCTTTTTTTCTTTCTTCTCTGCTTTTCTTGGTGTTTCTTTTATTCCATTAATTTTTTCCCTTTCTGCCAGCTAAGTATTCTCTGTTTTTCTATAGACAAAATCAAAAGCACATAGAATTTCAGGATTTTAGGGCATCTTAGAGATGAATTAATCAAAATACCTTCTGGTACTACAACCTCTGTTTAACATCCTCACCAAGTGATTGTTTAAATGGAGAATTTGAAACACAAAAGAGATTAAAGTGACTTATTTCGATATGATAAGTGACAGAAATGAGATTTAAATTCAGGTTTTTTCCTTTTTTTCTCATCTTAAAATGTGAATGTTTTAATAATAGAAAGGTGGGGAGTGGGTCTAGTGAACACAGTGAAGGTGCCTAAGGAAGGAATTGGCAGGAGAGGCCAAGTTTCAAGAATAACAACACTGGGTTGGATAGGAATAAAAGTTTTAGAAAAGATGTTAGAATATTTGGGCTTATGATAAGCTAGATAATGATAGATTACAGATATGAAGGACACGCACGCACAGAAAGGAAATGAAAGACACAGAATATTGGGAGTTGTTTAGAGAAGCGTATTAAAATAGAGGGTTCAAGAGAATCATGAGCAGTTTTTTTGTTGGTTGGTTTAATTGAATGAACTAGCATACTTCAGGTTTTCTGTTGAGAGGTATTAAAATCATTTGAGCCACGGGGAAGGCTTTTTATAGCATATAGGAATGTGATATCATCTACTTCCACCCCAATCTTAGCTTAGATCCTCTCGAGTAATGGGGGAATGGAGATTCTGAACTACAAGATGTATGGCCCAAAGTAGCAGTCTCCTCACCCCACCTCTTTTTCTAATTCTCTGATGTCCTTCCCATGTACTTGTAGGGTTTGGTGGGCTAGGACTGGCTGTCAAATCAGTAACAGAGCTTCATTTGGGTAGTTGGTAACATGTCTACATTGAGATGATTACATGAATGACTTTCAGTTTAGCTTATCCTCCAGGAACAGGAAATGGCTCCTACTCTTGGTCATTTGATGCTGTGCTTGTTTTGGGAATCTGCTTTCATAGGCTAAAGATTTAAAAGGTTGGAGGGTACCACTGAGTCCTGCAAAAGAGTGATCTAAGAGCTCACAGAAAAAAAATATTAGGCGGTGTATAGGGAAATAGAGGCACATCTACCAGGACTCTATTTTTATAGCAGTCTCTCTTCTTGGGTATCTCAGTGCTTAGGAAGGTTTTTAAGGTCTTGCTAGTTCATGTAGACCGAAATAAGGCAGGACCTGTGTAGGGAAAAAGTTGGACCTTATAGTTTTTAACCTCTCTGGGAACAATACTCTCACTAATAACATAAATTTGTTCTTTAACATTTGTATATTTGTTTATTTTTAAAAATTGATACATAGTTGACACATAATGTTATGTTGTGTTTCAGGTGATTTAAGAACTCTAAATGTTACACCATGCCTACCACAAGTGTAGCTACTATCTCTTACTGCATGATGCTATTACAATACCCTTGACTGTATTCCCTATGCTGTACTTGTATCCCTGTGACTTACTATAACTGGGATCCTGAACCTCCCATTCCCCTTTACCCATTTTGTCCATCCCCCCACCCCCTTCCCTTCTGGTGATACAGAATTCTCTCTATTTCTGGGTCTGTTTCTGTTTATTTTTGCTTTTACTGCTCTTGCCTCAGGAGCAGTAAAAGCACAAACAAACTGTTGGGACTACATCAAAATCAAAAGCTTTTGCACAGTGAAGGAATCAATCCACACAACAAAAAGGCAACCTATGGAATAGGAGCAGATATTTGCAAATGACATAGCCAATAAAGGGTTAGTATACAAATAAAAAGAATTGATAGAACTCAGCACCCAAAACACAACCCAATTTTAAAATGATCAGAAGACACGAACAGACATTTTTCCAAAGAAAACACACAGATGACCAACAAGGCACCTAAGAAGATACTCAGCATCACTCATCATCAGGGAAATGGAAATCAAAACTACAATGAGATACCACTGCCCACCTGTCAGAATGGCTAAAATAAAAAACACAAGTAACAATGTTGGCAAGTATGTGGAGAAAAAGGAATCCTCTTGGATTATCAGTGGGAATGCAAACTAATGTAGCCACTGTGGAAACAGTACGGAGTTTCCTCCAAAAGGTAAAAACTGAACTACTCTACAATCCAGTAATCACACTATTGGGTATTTACTCCCCAAAATACAAAAATACCAATTCGAATGGATACATGTACCACTATGGTTACTACAGCATTAGTTACAATAGTCAGCCTGAGGGTCCATTGATAGATGAATGGATAAAGAAGTGGCATATATATATACAATGGAATATTCAGCCATAGAAAAGAATGAAATTTTGCCATTTGCAGTGAAATGGAGGGAACTAGAGAGTATTGTGCTAAGTGGAATTAAGTCAGAGAAAGACAAATACCATATGATTTCACTCATATGTAGAATTTAAAAACAATAGAAATGAGCAAAGAAAAAAACAACAAAAAATGAGAGACAGGCAACCAAGAAACCGACTCTTAACTATAGAGAACAAGTTGATGGTTACCAGAGGGGAGATGGGTGGGGGAACGGGTGAAATAGGAGCTAAGAGTTAAGGAATGCACTTGTAGTGATGAGCACTGGGTGATGGAATTACCAAATCATTATATTGTACACATGAAACTAATATAGCACTGTGTGTTAATGATACTGGAATTAAAAGAAAACTTAATAACAAAAACAGAGGCCGAAGTTCAATTACATCAAGAAACTTCATTCAATAAATAGATAGCTGACCTTTCACTCAATTTTTCTTTTTCATGAACTTGTTTTTGTTGTATATTTTTGCTCTAAAGTATTTCCGTTAAACCTGGTGATGATAATGCTTCGTGGCCTACATCAGATGATGAAGACTTAAGTTTGAATACGAAGGTAATGTACTCTCTTGTGAAGTTAATTTTCCTGCTCTGAATTTAGTTTTGTGTATTATTTGCTCTTAAAATTTAGCGGTGGCCTGCCTATCATCATTTTATGTTTGAAGTGGAAAGTTGGTCAGAACAAACCATTTTATAGAAATATAACAAGTTGAATTTTTTTTTTAAACTCTGTTAAATACCGAAGGTGGAAAAAATGGGCTGGAAATATGTAATGACAGGAAAGTTATATTGGGAAAAGCTTTTCCATGATGGAGGAAATATGACATTTGGTCAAGGATAAGGATTCTTACTGTGAGTTTTAAATTATCTTATCATGACTTTTCTTTCTTTTCTTTTCCTTTTTCTTTCTCTCTTTCTTTTCTTCTAACATGACTTTTATAATACTCATGCCTAAATGAATCTTTAATGGACCCAGTTATTTATTGCAGATTGTTTTTTCTTGGACATTTTTTATTTTGGTAGCATATAGTTTTACAAAAGAAGATTTTTTTTCACAATTTCTATCCCTTGTTCTACATTTAGACCAAAATAAGATTGGAAATTGTGGAAATTCAGAAATTTAAATTGCCTCTCAAAATTTATATTGCAAAGGCATTCTACTGTGTTTTCAAAATAATTCCATAGAGTATAGTTAAAACTTTTTATCTAAGTGAAGAATGCATGTTTTGACTAAAATAATAATTAACACTAGAAGCAGAGGCTTTTCATACCCATATGGTAAAATGTCTAATTTCAGAAATCTTTTATATTATAGTTTTAAAAAATATCTGCTCATAATCTTTGTATCAGATTCTAAGATTTAAACTTTCAGTCACTTTATATTTATTTATTCATGTTAAAGCTCCTGCATCATTATAAGCTATTGGATGTTAGGAAACATAATTGTGCATCTCCTGGAACACCTAGAATGAAACCTTGCCTCAAGAAGCAATTTTAATATTTTTTGAATGTGAATTAATGAGCAGACAGATGGAATTCTGTATAATGGAATGTTATAAGTAATATAATGTGCATAATATGTCATAATTAAATATAAACATTTTTAAAAATACATAATTTAAAAATTTATATTCCCTTTTCATGTTTAGGATTTATAAGTGCAAATGAATTATGTTGAGGAAATAAATAAATTAGAAAGAAGGTTACAGTATATTTTTTACTATCTTCTAATTGTGAGCTTAGAATTTTAGATAGAGAAACTGTCTTTTTTCTCCTGTATTTTTTTTTCCTGCTTTGTTGATTATTTGACCATAGAGTTGAGGGTCCATATATGGACTCTATTCTGTTCCACTGGTCTATGTGTCTTGTTCTTGTACCAGTACCATGTGTTCATCATCATTAGCCAACAGAGAGATTCAAAGCAAAAACACATTGAGATACCACCTTACACCAGTTAGAATGGCCAAAATCAACAAGACAGTAAACAACAAGTGTTGGAGAGGATGTGGAGAAAGGGGAACCTTCTTACAGTGTTGGTTGGAATGCAAGTTGGTGCAGCCACTTTGGAAAACAGTGCTACCCTTTGAGCCTGCAATTGCACTACCGGGTATTTACCCCAAAGATACAGATGTAGTGAAAAGAAGGGCCATCTCTACCCCAACGTTCATAGCAGCAATGGCCACAGTCGCCAAACTGTGGAAAGAACCAAGATGCCCTTCAGCAGACAAATGGATAAAGAAGATATGGTCCATATATGCAATGGAGTATTATGCCTCCATTAGGAAGGATGAATACCCAACTTTTGTATCAACATGGATGGGACTGGAGGAGATTATGCTGAGTGAAATAAATCAAGCAGAGAGAGTCAATTATCATATGGTTTCACTTACTTGTGGAGCACAAGGAATAACACGGAGGACATTGGGAAATGGAGAGGAGAAGTGGGTTGGGGGAAATAGGAGGAGACAAACCATGAGAGCAGTGGATTCTGAGAAACAAACTGAGGGTTGTGGAGGGGAAGGGGGTGGGGTGTTGGTTGAGCCTGGTGGTGGGTATTAAGGAGGGCATGTACTGCATGGAGCACTGGGTGTGGTGCATAAACAATGAATTTTGGAACACACACAATTCTCATAATCCTCACCCCATGAGAAAACGTAGGCTAGTAAATGGCAGAACTGAGATTTGAATCTACATTTGAATGATTCCAAAACCCATGTTCTTTGTGTAATGGTTGCTCATTTGACAATGGTGAATATTATGATTATTTTACGAAATGTGTTATTTGTAATCCTTAATACTATTAATTTTTTTTTCTAGAATACCTCAAAACCAAACTTAAGAAAACTAATGAATGTTTCTCAGCGTTTCAAGAACTGTAAGCTGTTTGAAGACTTGTGTTATTCACTGATTTTTGTCCGTTCTTATGTTAGTCAGTAATTCGAAATTACAGATATTTTCATGTACTTTTTATTTTGTTTTTTACTAAGTGGAAACAAAACTTGGCCTTGTATCACCGGGAGATAAAACTTTATTTGAGGATGATAGTTCTGATAACAAATGTGAAGATACGGTTGGCGTTCCTTCCAAACCATCAGTCGACGTCTGTGACTCTTCTCCTCCTGCTTTGCCATCACCTGATTCTATTGTAAAACCTCCTTTCACATTGTTAGGCCTTGGTCTTAGAAAGGTAAGTTGTTTCATTTTGAACTTTTTCCCTATGTTTTTTTTTATATTTCATCCTCTTGATCCTTATAATGAAAAGAATCTTAGGAAGAAATGGAAATCCTCAAGATCGTAAGAGAAAACAGTGTCATAATGGTAGAGAGGTCATTGGATTGAGATTTGTGAAGGTTGGTAGGAGTAAACAGTTCTTAGGTATGCCATTATGGGAGGAAAGAAGTAGAAAGCAACTGGAAAGAACCGCTGTAGATGGATGTGAAGATGAGGGAGGAGGTGAAGGGAAGGAATTCATTCAAGAAGGGTGAGATGAATGTAAAGCTTGCAGAGTTGAGAGAAATTATTATAAAAACACAATACAGTAGTGGGGCTACGGGAGAGCAGATTCTCTACATTATAAAATATGGTAGAAATTATTTTAAGTGCAAATTAAGAAAATGAAGTCAGGTAAAAAAAAATGCTCAGACTCCTCTGAATGACTTACAGCTTATTTCTATGAAGAAGTGGAAGAGGGGCATCTGGGTGGCTCAGTGCGTTAAGCCGCTGCCTTTGGCTCAGGTCATGATCTCAGGGTCCTGGAATCGAGCCCCGCATCGGGCTCTCTGCTCAGCAGGGAGCCTGCTTCCCTCTCTCTCTCTGCCTGCCTCTCTGCCTACTTGTGATCTGTCTGTCAAATAAATAAATAAAATCTTAAAAAAAAAAAAGTGGAAGAAAATCAACTTTTAAGTTGATAAAGTATGATATTGTATATTTAATTTAGCAAAGCTTGTGTTTATAGATAATGCAAAGTGAAATCTGTTTTAGGCCTTAATCAGATTTATTATGAATTTTGAATTTTGGCCATTATCTTTCTTGGTTTTTTTTTTAAGATTTTATTTATTTTTCTGTGTGTGTGAGAGAGAGTATAAGAGCAGGGGGAGGGGCAGAGGAGAAGCAGACTCCCTACTGAGCAGGGAGCCCGATGCAGGACTCAATCCCAGGACTCTGGGATCATGACCTGAGCTGAAGGCAGTTGCTTAACCAACTGAGCCAACCAGGTGCTCTTTCTTGTGGTTTCTAATTTATTTACTGTGTGGTATAATCTTGGTAAGTTTTAGATCTTTTTGAGAATAAAGAGAGGAGATAAGTAAACACCTTACGTAGTCTTTTCATTACTTAAAACTGAAATTTATGACTAGGTAAGTGAGATTCTTAATCTTTATCCATTAAATGAAATAAATTTTAAGCTGCAACACTCTAAAAGAAAAAATATAAAATTTTGTTTCTTTTTTTTTTTTTTAAGATTTTATTTATTTATTTGACAGACAGAGATCACAGGTAGGCAGAGAGGCAGGCGGGGGCGGGGGGGAAGCAGGCTCCCTACTTAGCAGAGAGCCTGATGTGGGGCTTGATCCCAGGACCCTGGATCATGAGCTGAGCTGAAGGCATAGGCTTTAACCCACTAAGCCGCCCAGGTGCCCCTAATATCTTGTTTCTTGATTCTGATTTATTTTTAATTGTATCTGCAATAGATACATACACACACATCAAATGAATGAACTCACAATTTATAGTTTTTTTCTAATATGAACTATTTGTCATTATAGAATCATAAGGAAGGAAAAGTTGCTAACAGTATACAGAATTATTTCTGGAAAATGATTTTTACTTTTTCAAATATCTCCAATAGTGGATATATTTTATATTATCAGGGAACTTTAGTATTCATAGCTATTAGTTTTGGGGGGTTCTTTTTAGATTTAAAAAATTTTAAGTAATCTCTCTACCCAACATGGGGCTTGAACTCACAACCCTGAGATCAAGAGTCACACCCTCTTCCCACTGAGCCATCCAGGAGCTCCCATAGTTGTTAAATTTAACACGTGGATTCTTTCATATCTGAAACTCAGAAATACTGGTGATTTGATTTTTTTTGTCCCTTTCTTCTTTCCTCATAGGAATATTGGGTCCTGCTTGATAATGACACATGTATTTGGAGACTTTAAAACCTTCAACTTGGATGATCATGATTATTTTTTAATACTAGATTCTTTCTATGGTCCTTAACTACTGATGAAATATGCCGTTCACAGTGGAATAAGAAAACCGTGTGAATTTTAAAATAGAGTTTTATATTTTTTTCATACATCATAGTAGTACTTAAAAATGCCTCAGAATTCTAAAATCCCATATTTCTCTTATATAATATAAATCTTTTAAGATTAATTTTTAAAAATGAGTATTCTTACAAAAATCTTGAATTGGTGTTTTGCAGTTAAATCTTTATTAATCTTAAAAATGGTATTCATTACAGAAATGAATCTTGCTTATGTATATATTTTTTCTAAATATTTATTTCAGAGCAAGGGAGAGAGAGAGAGAGTTGGGGGGGAGGAGGGACAGAGGGAGAGGAAGAGAGAGGGAAAGAAGCAGACTCCCTGCTGAACAGGAGCGTGATGTGGGACTCATTCTCACAAACCTGAGATCGTCACCTGAGCCGAAATCAAGGGTCAGATGCTTAACCAACTGAGCCACCCAGGTGCCCGTTAACTTGCCTACGTTAATAAAAATATATTTTCTATCCTTGAAACTAATGTTGAAGTATGTAATTGAAATATTGAATCCCATGGTTTTTCCCCCCCTGCTTTTATTTTTATTCTGAAAATTTCAAGAGTTCTGGGTAGGTTTACATTATTTAATTATATCAGGTTGGTATATTTTAGTATATCGATATTTAGTATAGATATTTCTTTTTTTTTTTTTTTTTAATTTTATTTATTTTGACAGAGAGAAATCAGAGCTAGGCAGAGAGGCAGACAGAGAGAGAGGGAAGCAGGCTCCTGCTGAGCAGAGAGCCCGATGCGGGGCTCGATCCCAGGACCCTGAGATCATGACCTGAGCCGAAGGCAGAGGCTTAAACCACTGAGCCACCCAGGCGCCCCTCTTTTTTTTTTTTTTTTAAAGATTTTTGTGTTTTTATTTGACAGAGCGAGAGATCACAAGGAGGCAGAGAGGCAGGCAGAGAGAGAGGGGGAAAGCAGGCTCCCCGCTGAGCAGAGAGCCCAATGCGGGGCTTGATCCCAGGACCCTGAGATCATGACCTGAGCTGAAGGCAGAGGCTCAACCCACTGAGCCACCCAGGCACCCGATATTTATCTTTTTAACATCATGAGTAATGTCATTTTTCCTACTCCAAATGTTTTTGTCTAGAACTTTCTTCGTAAGTCTTCTGGGTGCTTCGGGATGTCTGGGTGGCTCAGTCAGTTAAGCATCTGTCTTTGGTTCAGGTCATGATCCCAGGGTGCTGGGATTGAGTCCTGCATTGGGCTTCTTGTTCAATGGGGAGCCTGCTTCTCCCTCTGCCTGCCCCTCCCTCTACTTGTACTCTCTGTCTCTGACAAATAAATAAATAAAATCTTAAAAAAAAAAAAGTCTCCTGGGTGCTTCAAATTTGGTATGTCCCAGATTGAAGACATTGTTTCTGACCCTTTCTTCTTCCCTGACTTTTTGTAATCTGTTCTGTCATTTGTTTTTTCCATCCTTGTAGATAGCACCACCGAAACACTGAAGTAGGAAAAATCCTGGACTCCAAACTTCCCTGAAATTACTACATCCAGGGGCACTTGGGTGGCTTGCTCGGTTAAGCATCCCACTGTTGGTGTTGCTCAGGTCATGATCTCAGGGTCCTTGTATGAAGCCCCGGGTCGGGCTCCATAGTGAGTAGGGAGTCTACTTGAGGATTCTCTCTCTTCCTTTCCCTCTGCCCCTCCACCTGCATGCACACACCCTCTCCTTCTAAATATAAATAAATTTAATCTTTAGAAAAAAATCATCACATCTCTACCTCTGAAACCAATAATACATTATATGTTAATTAATTGAATTTAAATTAGTAAAAGGGGCACCTGGGTGGCTCAGTTGGTTAAGCGTCTGCCTTCAGCTCCGGGCAGGATCCTGGGGTTCTGGGCTTGAGTCCCTCGTTGGGCTCCTTGCTCAGCGAGGAGTCTGCTTCTCTCTCTGCCTGCCGCTCTTCTTGCTTGTGCTCTCTCTCTCTGACAAATAAATATAAAACCTTTAAAAAATATTAAAAAGAAAAAAATCACCACATTTAGTCACTCTCTGCATTCATTATTTTGTACCTGCTTCCCATTTTTCATATCTTAATATAATTCCCTCTCTCACCTATAATTTTGAAATCCTCTTCTGGCTTGGGTTCCTTTTTTTTTTTTTTTTTAAAGATTTTATTTATTTATTTGACAGACAGAGATCATAAGTAGGCAGAGAGGCAGGCAGAGAGAGAGGAGGAAGCAGGCTCCCTGCTGGGCAGAAAGCCTGATGCGGGGCGCGATCCCCCTCATCAGGGATCATGACCTGATGATCCCTGATCACCTGAGCCGAAGGCAGAGGCTTTAACCCACTGAGCCATCCAGATGCCCCTTGGGTTCCTTTACATTCACCTCTACATTGCTGTCAGAGCGACCTTTCTAGAATATACTTGTGGTGATGTAACTCCTCTGCTTCTTTAGGGGATACCCATTATCTGAAGGAGAAAGTTCATATTCCAGCATGACACTTGCCTTTTTTGTTTCAGTCCTGATTTTCCAATTCTATCTCTCTATCCGACTCCCAAAAATTGTGTTCCAGTTTTGCCACCTTCCGTAGCTATCGTCACTTACTGTGTTATTCCATACATCATCCTTTTGCTCATTCTACCTTTTCTAGAATGCCCTTCACACCGTCTTTGTGTAGTCTCTCTTTCAAGATACAGCCCTACCTTTGCAGCATTTCCTGAGCTTCCCATATACAACTGTTTTCCCCTTTGTGCCTTCACTGTGCTTTATTCAATTCACCTGTAGAACTAGTAAATGGTACTCTTCTGTTCTTGTTTTTGTCCATTTCTACCCGTACTAGTATATATGGCAGTCTCATTTATTTATATTTCCAGCTTCTCCCAGGATAGTGCCTATGACTTGACAGATGTATTCGTCTTTCTGAGTGAGTGAGTGAGCATGTGAATTAATGTGATGTTTTCTGAAGTTGGGTTTTTGTTTTGTGTTGTTTTTATAGGAAGGAGAGGAGCAGCCAGCAATTGGAACACAGGACGATGGTATTACTGAAAGTGTTCCACAAGAGCAAACAGTTAATGACTGTTTGACTTCTGCTGACAGGGCAGATAAAAATGATAGACATGGTAAGTTAATGAACATCTATGCATTTTTTTCTAGACTTAAATGCTAGTATAAAAAATATCAAAGTATGTAGATCAGTTATGTTACCCATTTCATTAAGATATTTTTCTTTTTCTTTTTGCTTTCTTTTAAAGTATACCGACTGCTACCAGCTTTTTCTTCCTGAAAATTCTTCAACCCTCTGAAAATCTTTACTGCTTTTACTTTTATTTTATTGAAGTATTCATGAAGGGGTATAGGCTTGTATATACGTTTAAGATTCATAATACGTGTTCTCATTAATGTATCTGTGACCATATTTTATAGTTATGCTGTCAGCATTAGGATTCGCAGAACAAAATGAAGAATCACCTTGGGATTCTGAGGTACTGTTTTATTATTATTTTAAAATAAAAGCATGGAGTGATGTTAAAACGTAAAAGGGATGCTTAGACTTTACTCTCTCATCTCTGCATTTGCCCATAAAAACTATTTCCTTATACTTTTTACCTGTAATTGATAAAATATTTATGTGCTAAATATAATAATCCAGCATAATACAGTTCTGTTAATTTACAAACTTAACCTAAGGAAAGCTGTGTAGTATTATTGCAGAAAACGGAGGCTTAGAAGTGATAAGGAATTAGCTTGTGTTTTGAAATTAAGTTATCTAAATAACCAAAGAATTACTCCAGGCCAGCTTGTGGCCAGATATATGATTCTGTGGTGTATACGGATGTGCAAAACTCCTAATGAGATCCTAATGAGAAAGAGTTTGGATTTTAGTTTTTTACAAGTTGGAACTTGAAAAGACAATGCCTGGGACTTGAAAGTGTATCTATCTATCTATCCATCTATCTATCTATATTATGTATATGCATATGTATATGTATATTTTTAAAATATTTTGTGTATTTATGTATTTGAGAGAGAGAGAGTGAGTGAGTGGGAGGGAGAGTGAGAATCTGAAGCAGACTCCAGTCTGAGCCCAGAGCTCAACTGAACCATTGCAGGACCCTGAAGCTATTATATTTGGATTGTTAAGTAGATTTACAAGGAGCATTGGGATTGTAATAAAAATTATAATAATATAAT
This sequence comes from Martes martes, assembly GCF_963455335.1. Taxonomy (NCBI): domain Eukaryota; kingdom Metazoa; phylum Chordata; class Mammalia; order Carnivora; family Mustelidae; genus Martes; species Martes martes. The sequence goes on from NC_137895.1 coordinate 128,940,990, forward strand.
GGTATTAGTGGTATTATTACCACTGGTTTAGTGGTGTTTTGTTTATTTATTTTTTAAAAGACTTTATTTATTTATTTGAGAGAGAGAGAGCGAGAAAGGGAGCATGAGCAGGGGGAGGGGCAGAGGGCAAGGGAGAAGCAGGCTCCCCACTGTCATGTGGGGCTAGATCCCAGAAATCCCCAGGCATCCCTGGTTTAGTGGTGTTTTCAATAGGTAAAAACTATTTCGGATAGTTAAAATAGTATGCCTTGAGTATCTTTGTGGCAGCCATACTTGTAGAAACATAAGTGTAAGGTAATGATGACCTTTTCTAAGGTGACGGACTATGGAAGGAGGTAAAAAGGGCCTGGTCTCTTAGCACAAGTAGGTGCTACACAGTGCTGCAAGCACCGTGTTTGAAGTCAAAAGATATGGTAGCATCCAAGTTCTGTCACTTGGTAGCTGTGCGATCCCAGAAAAATTTGTTTAACCTGTTTGAGCGTCACAGACCTCATTCATAAAAATGGTTCTAATACCTACCTCTCAGGTATGTGTAATGAACAAATGTGAAAACACTTTGTAAACTGGTAAGGGTGCTATAGAAATACAAGACAAAAATGATCACAGCAGCATTTAGTGGTTTACTAAATATCGAGGACACTTTTTTGAAATGTGAAGATTTCTGAAGGGCAATAAAGTAAATGGCAGTAGTGTCAAGAAAAGAAGGGGAAGGTTAGAATGGGCAGGTGGGTTTCTAATTTGGGCTATGTTAAATTTCAGTGACATTGTGTAGGTATACAGTTGACCCTTGAACAAGATGGGTTTGAATTGTTTGTCCACTTACACTCAGATTTTTTTGATACAGTATAGTACTGTTAATGTATTTTCTCTTCCTTATGATTTTCTTAATAAACTTTTCTTTAGTTTTTAATGTAGGAATACAGTATATAATATATAGGACATACAAAATGTGTTAATTGACTTTACGTTATTGGTAAGGTCAGCATTAGGTTATAATTTACTCTGACCTTCCATGCTCAGTTTACAGAGTCAATGGTCAAATGAGGACTAAGACGTAGATTAGATCTAGAGATCTTATGATCTCTACTCTAGAGATCCAAGGTTTTCTATTTAAATATTTTGGTTTTTAATATACACTTTTGCTATTTTTAAGTCTAATTGCTTTTGAAGTAGGAAGTTCAATAGGAGATTAGTAAAGTTTTTGGGGAATCCAAAGTTATATGTGGATTTTGGACTGCACTGCTATCAGTGCTCTTAACCCTTGCATTGTGCAAGGGTCGATACCTAGTATAGTGACTTGGTACTTGAGACCTTCTCAGTGAGCTTGTTGTTATTATTTTTTAGAGAAAAAGAGAGAGAGCATGTGAGAGGGGTGGGGAGGGGCAGAAGAAGAGGGACAGAAAGATTCCCAAGTAGGCTTCATGCTTAGCATGGAGCCCAACATGGGGCTTAATCTCCCAACCCTGAGATCATGAACTGAACTGAAATCAACAGTCAGTTGCTTAACTGAGCCATAGAGGCACCCCTCAGTGAGATTATTTTAAGTTTTTTGACCTTAAATACATTTGTTATTGAATACCAGCTATATACCAGGCTGTACAAGTTGAGGGGTTAGGCTGTAGTGGTAGGAGCAGAAAAATAAAGAAAGAACAACCCACTGTAAGTCACTGTTAGTGGTTCATATAAAGAAAATGGAAATGTTAGGTTAGGGAATATTGGGGAAGTTTGTAGTTAGGATGGGGATGGGAATGTGAGTGGCATTTTGTTGGTCAGAAACGATCTCTCTGAGTGTGGCAAGAGCTGCCAAGTGAAGGATGAGAAGGACCAGTTGTGTGAAGGTCTTGGAGACTTTCTAGACATTCTAGACAGAACTGTGGATCACACCTGTTCATTTCACTCTAATGTCTTGGAATGACCAGGAAGCAGGAAGATCCACCCCATTGTCATAACCATTGGTATCATTGTTGTTTGTAGAAAAGGAAATGGGTATACTAAAGTAAATTAAATACTAAAAAATACTAAATACTAAATACTAAAATACTAAATACTAAATACTAAAAATACTAAATACTAAATACTAAAATAAATTAATTACCTTTTAGGTAATTAATAAATAAATGTTCTTATTATTTCCTTATGAAAGCTTGTTATACTTTTTGGAGAGTTTCATACCTATATCTAAAATTTTTTGCTATTATTTAAACATAATTTCAAGAAAAGTTTTTCTTCCTGCTTTGCCATTGCATCTAATCATTATCCTGTCAATAAAGTTTCCAAGCCTTTGTTTATCCAAATGAAGCACCAGTTACCACACTGTACTCTTTATACTCAACATGATCTACTCCAAGGTTTCTTATGTCAAGTGTCCTATTTTAACATGGAAAAAGGTTCTGCTGTTAGGAACAGTTTAAATTTGTAACAAATATACTTATTAAAGAATTTATTTAAATACATATTCTTAATATCCTTTTATCTTGGTGGGGAATGCAAAGGAGAGTTAGGTGTTTTGTTAGTTCCTGTTGAAATGTACATATAAGTCAGTGGTCTGTCCAAGAAAATATTTACTCTGGCATTTGATGTTCAGTTTACAGTCAGTGGCCAAATGAAGGTTAAACATTATACTTAATTTAGAAAGCATATGTGAGGTTTTTAAATGTTTCGGTTTTCAGTACATGCTTTTCTTATTTGTGAGTCTGATTACTATTAAAGTAGGAAATTCAGATATTTTCTTAGAAAAGGATTAGGAAATCTTTATACAACTCATTTTTGTTGTCCATTTTAACAGAGTAATTCTGAGAGTCTTCCAGAGGAATACATTGATGATTTATCTGGAAATGCAGATCAGAAAGGGACAAGTACATTAAATGAACAAGTAGAAGGTAAGAATTGTATTTTATTAGAAAGTCATTTGATAAAATATTGATGTAAAATGGGAACACGGATATATTTAAATCACCTATTGAATAGATAGGAGAAAGATTGAAAAGGAGATAAGTTGAAGTCTTATCAGGTGTCAGTAACAGGTGAAACTGAGGGTGCCACAGAGGAGCTAAATTAGTGGTTCCATTTCAAGATAAGACCAAAGGAACGTCAGGAAATAAGTGGAAAGGATCAAAAGAGTGACTGATGAGAAAGTCAAAGAATACAGGGAGTAAATGAAGAACAGTAAGCAGCTCTTAGAGTGGAAGGTGGTAAAAGAAAACAATTCTTTTATTTTTTAATTATTTTTATTTTCCTTTTAAAATTTTTTATTTTTTATTAACATACAATGTTTATTAGCTGCAGAGGTACAGGTCTGTGAATCTCCAGGTTTACACACTGCTCAGCACTCACTGTAGCACATACCCTCCGCAATGTCCATAACCCCACCAAAATAATTCTTTTAAATGAGGAGGAGACTGTTTGAAATGCAGGAATAATATCAGGTGAGCTTCCGGTACCAAAACCTGTCAGAGTAGGATACCAAAATTTTCCCGCTCTTATTGCTTTCCTCATGGTTGGGAAGACATTCAGGACTGCTGTGGTTGATGATGCAGAGCTATGTTCTAGTCAGCAATAAGTGTGTATCTTAATGGCATAAAAATGGCGGTACTTCATAAATAGTATCACTGAGTGCAAAGTAAGAGTATTGGAAAGAAGAAGGGAGGAGGGTCAGTGCGGGGGAAATCAAGGAAACTTCAGCTGTGATAAAAAGTCCATTAGAAAGCTTATGACTTCTAAGACATTTCCGGTTTCGAAGAGTTGATAGTGACGAACGTGAGGCTTACTTCTAGAGGATTAAGTTACGGTAAAGGAATGTGGTAGCAGACACAGTATGGACTAGAATTTCTCCAACTTTAGTAAATCATTGGAAACATTGCTAAAAATGCAGATTTTGAGCAGCAGGTCTAGGATTGTGCATTCTGACCTCTCAGGTGATGCCAATGTCTGTAGTCCCTGTGTCATGTGCTCTGTAGCAAGGGATTTCTATAGAGAAATCTGGAAGCGCCACTGGATAGTTCAGGACACCATGGGATCAAGGAAAAGCATTATCTTGTTTTTATTTGTGAGCAATGTTTTTAGCTAGAGGGGAGCAAGGAGATGCAGAAAGAGAGGTTATAGATGTGAGATACTAGTGCTAAATAACGAGGAAAGAATTGATGAAGATAAACCCTAATAAAAGGGGTGTAAAAGCAGAACAATCAAGCCCATAGATCCAGAAATAACTCTGTTTTAAGGATTTCTTTATTTATTTTAGGGAGAGAGAATTAGACAGTGAGTGATTAGGGGGATGGGCAAAGGCAGAGTGGGAGAGATGCCTCAAACAGGCTCACTTCTGAGCCCAGAGCCCAATGCGGGGCTCGATCCCAGGACCGTGCCATCATGACTTGAGCCGAAATCAACAGCCGGATGCCCAATCTGCTACTCCAGCCAGGCGCCCCCAGAAATTACTTTGAAGAAGAGGAATAGTGGCAGGAACAAGGGAAAAAAGAAAGGCAAGTTAGCTGAGAAGACTTGGAGTTGAGAAGGAAACTCCAGAGAATTCACTTTAGATGGCCTGAGGGTTTTTGCACTAGAACAGATTCAATCACAGCTGCTCCACAGAGAATACTGAAAGCAGATGGAGTGCTAGACATGGGGTAAATTATAGCCACGTACTTATCCTCCTCAGGTCTACTGGACATCAAAAATATATCTTAGATCGGTATTCATTATTTAAATGAGATATGGAAGCTATAGCTTTTTATTTTTTTTAACATAGGTAATTTATTGGTACTATCGCTGATTCCAAAAACCCTTTAAAAACTGACATTGTCTACCAAATCAAACTACTTTTGGAAACAAAAGAAATCATAGGTTGGTTTCCTACATGCTAAAATTGTTAGTATCAGTAAGTATGACACTGATTCTGAAATACAAAAGATTTTCAGTACCTAAGTATTCTGAGGCAATTAAATAGAATTCTTCCATTCTGATAAGTCGTATTTCCATATTGAAAGCTTATTGTACATTATTTCTTAGATGTGTTTTATATACCTTCTTGCATGAGTGGATCAAGAAACTTTAAGATGGCTAAACTAGAGGATACAAGAAATGTAGGCATACCAGTAGCCCACATGGGTATGGACAAAATGAGTACTTTTATTAACCATTATCCTACAAGTGTATATCCAAGCCAATCAATTCATAATGTTTCTCTGATGAAAACTCAATTATGCATTCAGTTGAGCTATCATTAAAAACGTGGACTGCCTAAATTACAGGACAAATGGAAGAACGTGGTTAATACTTGTAGTATAATGGTAAAAAGGATTCTGCTGTACTGCATTAAAGATGTGCTGTTGCATTCTACCATTGGCTTTCATGTTTGTCCGCTCAGGGTCATGATTTATTCCTCTCATTAAAAGTTGCTTTTCTCCCCATCAGGCAGCATGAACATTGGTATATGTGCAGTCTTCTATATCAGTTTTGCTCCTTTGAAATACCATCTGACTTTTGAAATCCTAACTGCATGTTCTGTTGAGTGTATATTTTGTATTTTTGTTCGGTACTTATAATGGGTTCATATTTCTGTCTTGTCACTGTCCTAACCCACCTTCCTATCTCTAGAAACAGAAAATGAAAACCTAATGTAATCACAGCCAGGCATGAGGATTCATCTTAGTACTAACTGCATGAATATTTAGTTGGTTTTCATATGTATATATAATTAACTATATCTCCCTTTTGCATTTTAGACTCTCTGGGAAAATATTCTTTCTTGAAGGTAAAACTTATGTTTTTATTTTGAATTTTTAGCTACAGATTGTATGAAATGTACATTACATACTAATCATATTGTTTCAATACCTCTTCAGCCTACTGTCGAGGAGAAAGATTCTGTTCCTAAGAAAGGAGGAGAAATGGAGGAAAAACAAACATCCAAATCAGGTTTTTTAAAATAGAAATATAACGATGGAAAGAAGTACATTTAAATATTTGAAATGCTCATAGTCTTCTTCTTCTGAATTATTATTATTTTTTTTGGTCAAGTTTAAGTGAAGGATTGGACATAAATAAGGTCAATGTTATTGCTGATAACCATGTTAGAACAAAAGATATTTACAAGCCTAAGAAAAAGAGCTTTTGAAAAATGTAAGCTTTAGCTCAATTCTTTTTTTTTTTTAAGATTTTTTTTTATTTATTTGATAGACAGAAATCACAAGTAGGCAGAGAAGCAGGCAGAGAGAGATGGGGAAGCAGACTCCCTGCTGAGCAGAGAGCCCGATGCGGGGCTTGATCCCAGGACCCTGAGATCATGACCTGAGCCGAAGGCAGAGGCTTTAACCCACTGAGCCACCCAAGCGCCCCTAGCTCAATTCTTTTAAAAGGAAGAGCAGACTATTTGAAATGCAGGAATAATATCAAGTGAGTTTCCGGTACCAAAACCTGTCAGAGTAGTGTGCCAAAATTTTCCCCCTCTTCCTGCTTTCCTCATGGTTGGGAAGACATTAAGGACTGACGTGACTGATTATTCAGAGCTATGTCCTAGTCAGCAATGAGTGTGTGTGTCTTAATGGCATAAAAATGGCGGTACTTCATAAATAGTATCATTGAGTGCAAAGTAAGAGAATTGGAAGGAAAAAGAGAGCAGGGTCAGTTCGGGGGAATCAAGGAAGCTTTAGCCGTGATTCACAGTCCATTAGAAAGTTTATGACTTTTAAGACATTTCCAGTTTTGAAGAATTGATAGTGATGAATGTGAGGCTTGCTTCTAGAAGGTGAAGTTAAGGTGAAGGAATGTGGCAACAGACTCAGTATGGACCAGAATTTCTCCAATTTTACTGAATCATTGGAGAACTTGTTAAAAATGCACATTGTGAGGGACGCATGGGTGGCTCAGTGCACGTTAAGCCTCTGTCTTGGGTTCAGGTCATGATCTCAGGATCCTGGATTGAGCCCTGCATCCGGCTCTCTGCTCAGCAGGGAGCCTGCTTCCCCCTCTCTCTCTGCCTGCCTCTCTGCCTACTTGTGATATCTCTCTGTCAAAGAAAGAAATAAAATCTTTAAAAAAATTTTTTTAAAAAAAATGAACATTATGAGCAGCAGGTCTGGGATCCTGCATTCTGACCTGTCAGGTGATGCGAATTTCAAAGGTTCTTGGGTCATGTGCTCTGTAGCAAGGGTGTAGACTTCCACATAGAGACATCTGGAAAGGCCACTGGATACTTCAAGACACCACAGGATCAAGGAAAACATTATTTTGTTTTTATTTGTGAGCATGTTTTTAGCTAGAGGGGAGCGAGGAGATGCAGAAAGAGAGGTTATAGATGTAAGATATCAGTGCTAAATAAAGAGGAAAGAAGTGGTGGAGACAATCCCTAACAAAAGGGGTGTAAAAGCAGAGCAATCAAGACCATAGATCCACAAATAAGTCTTTTATTAGGATTTATTTTCTTTATTTGTTTTAGGGAGCCAGAATGAGAGAGACAGAGAATGATCAGGGGGAGGGGCAAAGGCAGAGGGAGAGAGATTCCTCAAACAGGCTCGCTTCTGAGCCTGGAGCTCCATGCAGGGTTCAGTCTGAGGACCCTGCCCTCATGACCTGAGTCGAAATCAAGAACCGGATGCTCAATCCCCTATTCCATCCAGGTGCTCCGAGAAATTACTTTTTGAAGGGGCATAGTGAAGGGGGAATGAGAGAAAAGGGAAAGGCACCTTAGCTGGTAAATTTTGGAGTTGTGGAGGAAACTCAAGAGAATTCACTTTGGATGGCTTGAGGGTATTCATACTAAAGCAGACTAAATCACAGCTGCTCCACAAAGAATACTGAAAGCAGATGGAGTGCTAGACATGGGGTAAATAATAGCCACATATTCATCTTCCTCAGGTCTTTTGGACATCAAAGATACAGGTTACATTGGTATTCATTATTCAAATGAGATATGGAAGCTATGGCTCCCTTTTTTTAAGATAGGTAATTTTTTGATATGACAGCTATTTCCAAAAACCCTTGAAAGACTGACATGATCTACCAAATCAGACTACGTTTGGAAACAAAAGAAATTATAGGGTTGGTTCCCTAAATGCTAAAATTGTTTTTATCAGTACATATGACACTAATTCTGAAATGCAATTGTATTTCAGTTCCTAGGAATTCTGTGGCCATTAAATAGAATTTTTTCCATTTTGGTAGTCATACTTCCATGTTGAAAGTTTATTGTTGATTATTTCTTATATGTATTTTACGTACCTTTCTGCATGAGTAGGTCAAGAAATTTTAAGGTGGCTAAACTAGTGGATACAGGAAATGTAGGCATACCGGTAGCTCACGTGGGTATGGACAAAAATGAGTACTTTTAGTAACTGTGATCCTACAAGTGTATATCCAAGCTGATCAGTTCATAAGGCTTTGTTTGATGAAAACTCAATTATGCATTCAGTTGACTTATCATCAGCACTGAGAACTCCTACAACACAGGACAAATTGAAGCAGGTCGTATATAGAGTCTAATGGTATAAATGATTCTGCTGTACTGCTTCAAGGATGTGATGTAGCATTGTACCACTGACTTTCATGTTTGTCCACTCAGGGTCATGATTTGTTCCTCTCAGTAGAAATGGCTTTTCTGCCCAACCCACTTTCCTGTCTGCAGAAACAGATACCAAAACCTAATGTAATCTGAGCCAGGCATGAGGATTCAGCTTAGTACTAACTGCATGAATGTTTAGTTGGTTTTCATGTGTGCATATAATAAACTATGTGGCCCTTTTGCTTTTTAGATTCTCCAGGAAAGTGTTCTTACTTGAAGGTAAAACTTACATTTTTATTTTGAATTTTTAACTACTGATTGAATGAAATGCACATTATGTCTTAATTATATTGTTTCAATACCCATTCAGCCTGCTGTGGAGGGGAAAGATTTTGTTCCTAATGAACCCGGGGAAATGGAGGAAAAAGAAGCATCCAAGTCAGGTAAGTTTTACAATACAAATTTAACGGTGTAAAGAAGTCCACTAAAATATTTGAAATGCTCACAGTCTTCTTCTTCTGAAGTCTTTCTTTTCCTTTTGGCAAGCTTCAGTGAAGGTTCTGACATAAATAACATAGGTGTTATTGCTGATATCATTTTGTTTGAACAAAAGATATTTACAAGCCTAAGAAAAAGGGCTTTTTTTTTTTTTTAAATCTTAAGAGCCATGATAACAATTGTGATTTTTTTTTAAAAGATTATTTATTTATTTATTTGACAGAGAGAGAAATCACAAGTAGGCAGAGAGGCAGGCAGATAGAGAGGGAGAACTAGGCTCCCCGCCGAGCAGAGAGCCCGACGTGGGGCTCAATCCCAGGAACCCGGGACCATGACCCGAGCCGAAGGCAGAGGCTTAACCCACTGAGCCACCCAGGTGCCCCAGAAAAAGGGCTTTTAAAAAACGTAAGCTTTAGCTCAATTCTTTTAAAAGGTAGAGTAGACTATTTGAAATGCCAGAATAATATCAGGTGAGTTTCTGGTACCAAAACCTGTCGGAGTAGGATACCAAAATTTTCCCCCTCTTCCTGCTTTCCTCACAGTTAGGAAGACATTAAGGACTGACGTGGCTGATTATGAATAGCTATGTTCTAGTCATCGATAAGTGTGTTTGTCTTAATGGCAGATGAAATAGTGATACTTCATGAATAGTACCATTGAGTGCAAAGTAAGAGAAGTGGAAGGAAGAAGAGAGCAGGGTCAGTTCCGGAGAAATCAAGGAAGTTTTAGCCATTATACAGGTCCATTAGAAAGCCTACGACTTTTAAAATCTTATTTATTTATTTATGTATGTTTGTATGTATGTATTTATTTATTTTTATTAACATATAATATATTATTAGCCTGAGGGGTACAGGTCTGTGAATCGCCAGGTTTACACACTTCACAGCACTCACCATAGCATATACCCTCCCCAATGTCCATAACCCAACCACCCTCTCCCTGTTCCCCTCCCCCCGGCAACCCTCAGTTTGTTTTGTGAGATTAAGAGTCTCATATGGTTTGTCTCCCTCCCGACCCCATCTTGTTACATTTATTCTTTTCCTACACCCCCAACCCCCCCATGTTGCATCTCCACTTCCTCATATCAGACCATATGATAGATGTCTTTCTCCGACTGACTTATTTCACTAAGCATAATACCCTCTAGTTCCATCCATGTCGTTGCAAAGGGCAAGATTTCATTTCTTTTGATGGCTGCATAGTATTCCATTGTATATGTATACCTCATCTTATTTATCCATTCATCTGTTGATGGGCATCTAGGTTCTTTCCATACTTTGGCTATTGTAGATGTTGCTGCTATAAACATTCGGGTGCACGTGCCCCTTCGGATCACTGTGTTTGTATCTTTAGAGTAAATACCCAGTAGTGCGATTGCTGGGTCGTAGGGTAGCTCTATTTTCAACTTTTTGAGGAACCTCCATGCTGTTTTCCGGAGTGGTTGCACCAGCTTGCATTCCCACCAACAGTGTAGGAGGGTTCCCCTTTCTCCGCATCCTCGCCAGCATCTGTCATTTCCTGACTTGCTAATTTTAGCCATTCTGACTGGTGTGAGGTGGTATCTCATTGTGGTTTTGATTTGTATTTCCCTGACGTCGAGTGATGTGGAGCACTTTTTCATGTGTCTGTTGGCCATCTGGATGTCTTCTTTGCAGAAATGTCTGTTCATGTCCTCTGCCCATTTCTTGATTGGATTATTTGTTCTTTGGGTGTTGAGCTTGATAAGTTCTTTATAGATCTTGGATACTAGCACTTTATCTGATATGTCGTTTGCAAATATCTTCTCCCATTCTCTCAGTTGTCTTTTGGTTTTGTTAACTGTTTCCTTTGCTGTGCAAAAGCTTTTGATCTTGATGAAGTCCCAATAGTTCATTTTTGCCCTTGCTCCCCTTGCCTTTGGCGATGTTCCTAGGAAGAAGTTGCTGAGGCTGAGGTCGAAGAGGTTGCTGCCTGCGTTCTTTTCAAGGATTTGGATGGATTCCTTTCTCATATTGAGGTCCTTCATCCATTTTGAGTCTATTTTCGTGTGTGGTGTAAGGAAATGGTCCAGTTTCATTTTTCTGCATGTGGCCATCCAATTTTCCCAACACCATTTGTTGAAGAGACTGTCTTTATTCCATTGGACATTCCTTCCTGCTTTGTCGAGATTAGTTGACCATAGAGTTGAGGGTCCATTTCTGGACTCTCTATTCTGTTCCATTGATCTGTGTGTCTGTTTTTGTGCCAGTACCATACTGTCTTGATGATGACAGCTTTGTAATCGCGCTTGAGTCTGGAATTGTGATGCCACCAACTTTGGCTTTCTTTTTCAACATTCCTCTGGCTATTTGATATCTTTTCTGGTTCCATACAAATTTTAGGATTATTTGTTCCATTTCTTTGAAAAAAATGGATGGGATTTTGATAGGGATTGCATAAATGTATAGATTGCTTTAGGTAGCATAAACATTTTCACAATATTTGTTCTTCCAATCTTTTGAGTGTGGAACATTTTTCCATTTCTTTGTGTCTTTCTCAATTTCCTTCATGAGTACTTTATAGTTTTCTGAGTATAGATTCTTTGCCTCTTTGGTTAAGTTAATTCCTAGGTATCTTATGGTTTTGGGTGCAGTTGTAAATGGGATTGACTCCTTAATTTCTCTTTTTTCTGAATTGTTGTTGGTGTAAAGAAATGCAACTGATCTGTGCATTGATTTTGTATCCTGACACTTTACTGAATTCCTGTACAAGTTCTAGCAGATTTGGAATGGAGTCTTTTGGGTTTTTCACATATAATATCATATCATCTGCAAAGAGTGATAGTTTGACTTCTTTGCTGATTTGGATGCCTTTAATTTCTTTTTGTTGTCTGATTGCTGAGACTATGACTTCTAATACCATGTTGAATAGCAGTGGTGATAATGGACATCCCTGCCGTGTTCCTGACCTTAGTGGAAAAGCTCTCAGTTTTTTCCATTTGGAATGATGTTTGCGGTGGGTTTTTCATAGATGGCTTTGATGATATTGAGGTATGTGCCCTCTATCCCTACACTTTGCAGAGTTTTAATCAGGAAAGGATGCTGTACTTTGTCAATGCTTTTTCAGAGAGTTTGAGAGTTTCATATGGTTCTTGTTCTTTCTTTTATTAATGTATTGTATCACATTGATTGATTTGTAGCCCTGGAATAAATCCTACTTGGTCGTGGTGAATAATCCTTTTAATGTACTGTTGGATCCTATTGGCTAGTGTTTTGGTGAGAATTTTTGCATCTGTGTTCAACAAGGATATTGTCTGTAATTCTCTCTTTTGATGGGATCCTTGTCTGGTTTTGGGATCAAGGTAATGCTGGCCTCATAAGATGAGTTTGGAAGTTTTCCTTCCATTTCTATTTTTTGGAATAGTGTCAGGAGAATAGGAATTAATTCTTCTTTAAATGTTTGGTAGAATTCCCCGGGAAGCGGTCTGGCCCTGGGCTCTTGTTTTTTGGGAGATTTTTGATGACTTCTTCAATCTCCTTACTGGTTATGGGTCTGTTTAGGTTTTCTATTTCTTTCTGGTTCAGTTTTGATAGTTTATATGTCTCTAGGAATGCATCCATTTCTTCCAGATTGTCAAATTTGTTGGCAGAGAGTTGCTCATAATATGTTCTTAAAATTGTTTGTATTTCTTTGGTGTTGGTTGTGATCTCTCCTCTTTCATTCATGATTTTATTTATTTGGGTCCTTTCTCTTTTCTTTTGTTTAAGTCTGGCCAGGAGCTTATCAATCTTATTAATTCTTTCAAAGAACCAACTCCTAGTTTCGTTGATTTGTTCTATTGTTTTTTTGGTTTCTATTTCATTGATTTTTTTTTAGAGATAATTTTTTTTTAAAGATTTTATTTATTTATTTGATAGAGAGAGATGACAAGTAGGCAGAGAAGCAGGCAGAGAGAGAGGAGGAAGCAGGCTCCCTGCCGAGCAGAGAGCCCGATGCGGGGCTCGATCCCAGCACCCTGAGACCATGACCTGAGCCGAAGGCAGAGGCTTTAACCCACTGAGCCACCCAGGCGCCCCTCATTGATTTTTGCTCTGATCTTTATTATTTCTCTTCTGCTGGGTTTAGGCTTTCTTTGTTGTTCTTTCTCCAGCTCCTTGAAGTGTAGGGTTAGGTTGTGTATTTGAGACCTTTCTTGTTTCTTGAGAAAGGCTTGTACTGCTATATATTTTCCTCTCAGGACTGCCTTTGCTGTGTCCCACAGATTTTGAACAGTTGTGTTTTCATTATCATTTGTTTCCATGAATTTTTTCAATTCTTAATTTCCTGGTTAACCCATTCATTCTTGAGATGGATGCTCTTTAGTCTCCATGTATCTGGATTCTTTCCAAATTTCCTTTTGTGATTGAGTTCTAGCTTCAGAGTGTTGTGATCTAAAAATATGCAGGGAATGATCCCAATCTTTTGATACTGGTTGAGGCCTGATTTATGACCCTGAATGTGATCTATTCTGGAGAATGTTCCATGTACAGTAGAGAGGAATGTGTATTCTGTTGCTTTGGGATGGAATGTTCTGTATATATCTGTGATGTCTATCTGGTCCAGTGTGTCATTTAAGGCCTTTATTTCCTTGTTGATCTTTTGCTTGGGTGATCTGTCCATATCAGTGAGGGGAGTGTTAACGTCCCCTACTATTATTGTATTATTGTCAATGTGTTTCTTTGATTTTGTTATTAATTGGTTTATATAGTTGTCTGCTCCCATGTTGGGGCATAGATATTTAAAATTGTTAGATCTTCTTGTTGGACAGACCCTTTGAGTATGATATAGTGTCCTTCCTCATCTCTTATTATAGTCTTTGGCTTAAACTCTAATTGATCTGTAGTAAGGATTGCCACCCCAGCTTTCTTTTGATATCCATTAGCATAGTAAATTGTTTTCCACTCCCTCACTTAAAATCTGGAGGTGTCTTTGGGTCTAAAATGAGTTTCTTGTAGAGAGCATATTGATGGGTTTTTTTTTTTTTTTTAAATGCATTCTGATACCCTGTGTCTTTTCATTGGGGCATTTAGCCCATTTACATTCAGGGTAACTATTAAGAGACATGAATTTAGTGCCATTTTATTGTCTGTAAGGTGACTGTTACTGTATATTGTCTCTGTTCCTTTCCGATCTACTACTTTTAGGCTCTTTCTTTGCTTAGAGAACCCCTTTCAATATTTCCTGTAGAGCTGGTTTGGTGTTTACAAATTCTTTTAGTTTTTGTTTGTCCTGGAACCTTTTTATCTGTCCTTCTATTTTCAATGATAGCCTAGCTGGATATAGTATTCTTGGGTGCTGTTTTTCTCATTTAGTACTCTGAATATATCATGCCAGTTCTTTCTGGCCTGCCAGGTCCCTGTAGATAAGTCTGTTGCCAATCTAATATTTTTACCATTATATGTTACAGCGTTCTTGTCCTGGGCTGCTTTCAGGAATTTCTCTTTGTCGCTAAGACTTGTAAATTTTACTATTAGATGACGGGGTGTACCCCTATTCTTACTGATTTTGAGGGGGGGTTCTCTGTGCCTCGTGGATTTTGATGCTTGTTCCTTTTGCCATATTAGGGAAATTCTCTACAATAATTCTCTCCAATATACCTTTTGCTTCCCTCTCTCTTTCTTCTTCTGGAATCCCAATTTTTCTAATGTTGTTTCATCTTGTTATCACTTATCTCTCGAATTCTCCCCTCGTGGTCTAGTAGTTGTTTGTCTCTCTTTTGCTCAGCTTCTTTATTCTCTGCCATTTGGTCTTTTATATCACTAATTCTCTCTTCTGCCTCATTCATCCTAGCAGTAAGAGCCTCCAGTTTTGATTGTACCTCATTAATAGCTTTTTTGATTTCAACTTGGTTAGATTTTAGTTCTTTTATTTCTCCAGAAAGGGCTTTTATTTATTTCTCCAGACAGCGTTTCTCTAATGTCTTCCATGCCTTTTTCGAGCCCAGCTAGCACCTTGAGAATCGTCATTCTATACTCTAGATCTGACATACTACCAACGTCTGTATTGATTAGGTCCCTAGCCTTCGGTACTGCCTCTTGTTCTTTTTTTTGTGTGAGTTTTTCTGCCTTGTCATTTTATCCAAATAAGAATATATGAAGGAGCAAATAAAATACTAAAAGGGTGGCAAACACCCCAGTAAAATGTGCTTTAACCAAATCAGAAGAGACCCCAAATCATGGGGGAAAGAAAGGGGATAAAAAGAAGTTCAGAAAAAAAAATTTTTTTAAACGAAGAAAAATAAAATAAAAAGATAAAGAAAAAATATAAAAAAGAAAATATATTTCTGTTAGACTGGTGAATAGAACAGGGTCACCCACTTAAATTTGGGAGTATTTTGGTCTCTTAGAAGAAACTACCTCCCAAAATTTTAAAGGAGCGAAAAATATATATAAGGGAAAACACGATGAAGGGATGGAATATGACTATAAAGATGAAAATTTAAAAAAAAATTTCTATAAAAGGAGTTGATGAGATAAGTTGGTTGGGAGAATAAAGAAGAAGAAAGTGGAGAGAATTTGTTCAGGCTGGAGCCTAGAACAAAGCCCTGTTGTAGATTTAGCATATATTTTGATATTAGAAGTTATTTCCCAAATTTTTTTAGAAGAAAAAACCCTATGCATATACAAAAAATAAAGTTAGATACAATGAAGGATAAAATATGATTATAATAATGAAGGTTCAAAACAGATTTTTTTGAAAGGTATTGTTATGATAAATGTTAAAAAATGTTAAACGAGGAAAGGGTAAAAGTTAAAAATATTTAGCAGAAGGAAAAAATAAAATTAAACAAAAATTAATTTACTTTGCAAGACTAAGGAGTCATGGAGAGAAAGCCATGAATTCCATGTTTTGCTTTCTCCTCCTCTGGAATTCCACTATTCTCCTTGGTAAGTGAACTTGGTCATGGCTGGATTTCTTGCTGATCCTCTTGGGGAGGAGCTTGTTGTAGTGATTCTCAAGTGTCTTTGCCTGAGGCGGAATTGCATCGCCCTTACCAGGGGCCGGGCTAAGTAATCCCCTCGGGTTCGATTTTGGGAGCTTTTGTTCCCTGAATGTTTTCCATAGAGTTTTGGAGGACGGGAATGAAGATGGCGGCCTCCCAATCTCCAGCCCAGAGGAGCTGAGAGCTTGGGGCCCCACTCCTCAGTGTGTCCTCTGAGAAAAGTGCTCAGTCACTCCTGTCTCACCTCCGACTGCGCTCTGAGCTCACCCAACCTGTGACCAAGCGTCTCTGTCTCTGGCACAGAGCCCTGCCTGGAGTCTCCAAACCCCACAGATCCCTGCACTCTTCTAGGGGTGTCTCCCTGGATCTTGTGGGGTCCCCACTCACAGAGCAGTGGCCTTTGCCACAGATCACAATTTAACGTAACCCCGAGCTCACTCTTCGGCTCAGTTTCTGTAGCCGGCTTT
The DNA here is from genome assembly GCF_963455335.1 of Martes martes. Classification (NCBI taxonomy): domain Eukaryota; kingdom Metazoa; phylum Chordata; class Mammalia; order Carnivora; family Mustelidae; genus Martes; species Martes martes. The sequence goes on from NC_137895.1 coordinate 128,957,389, forward strand.
GCTGCTGTAATACCTGTGAGCTCTGCGACACTCAGACACCCCTGATCCTTCTGAGACCCCGCGGGACCTGAGACCATGCTGTCCCCTCGTGGGCTTCACCCTGGTTTAGTCCCTGGAACGATGTGTCTCAGTGGAGCAGACTTTTGAAAGTCCTGATTTTGTGCTCTGTTGCTCCGCCGCTTGCCGTGAGCTGGCCCCTCCCCCCACGGTCTGTCTTCCCATCCCTTTGGATTCACTTCTCCGCAGTGTCCTTTCAGTAAGTGGTCGATTTTCTGTTTCTAGAATTGCTGCTCTTCTTCTCTTTGGTCTCCTGTTGGATTTGAGGTGTTTGGAATGGTTTGATAAGCTATCTAGCTGATCTATTGCTACCTGATGTTGTCTCGGTCTGCTACTTCTCCCCCATCTTGACTCCACCTCTATTTAGTTTTTATTTCTGAGCATGTTTTTAGCTAGAGGGGGGCAAGGAGATGCAGAAAAAGAGGTTATAGTGTGAGATACTACTGCTAAATAAAGAGGAAAGAAATGGTGGAGATAATCCCTAATAAAAGGGGTGTAAAAGCAGAAAATTAAGACCATAGATCCAGAAATACTCTGTTTTAAGGATTTCTTTCTTTCTTTATTTTATGGAGACAGAATAAGAGAGAGCGTGATTGATTGGGGGAGGGGCGAAGGGAGAGGAAGAGAGATTGCTCAAGCACACTCACTTCTGAGCTCAGAAACAGAAGTAGGGCTCAATCCGAGGACCGTGCTGTCATGACCTGAGCCGAAATTAAGAACTGGATGCCCAGTCTGCTGCTCCATCTAGGCACCCCCAGAAATTACTTTTGCAGAAGGGGGATAGTGATGGGAACAAGGAAAAAAGAAAGGCACATTAGCTGGTAAATTTTGGAGTTGTGGAGGAAACTCAAGAGAATTCATTTTAGATGACTTGAGTGTATTTGTACTAAAATAGGTTAAATCACAGCTGCTCCACAAAGAATACTGAAAGCAGATGGAGTGCTAGACATGGGGTACATCATAGCCACATATTCATCCTCCTCAGGTCTTTTGGGCATCAAAGATACAGGTTACATTGGTATTCATTATTCAAATGAGATATGGAAGGTATGGGTTCTTTTTTTTTTTTTAAAGATGTCTAATTTTTTGATATGACAGCTGTTTTCAAAAACCCTTGAAAGACTGACATGATCTACCAAATCAAACTACGTTTGGAAACACAAGAAATTATAGGGTTGGTTCCCTAAATACTAAAATTGTTATTATCAGTACATATGACACTAATTCTGAAATACAATAGTATTTCAGTTCCTAGGAATTCTGTGGCCATTAAATAGATTTTTTTCCATTTTGGTAGTCATATTTCCATGTTGAAACCTTATTGTACATTATTTCTTAGATGTGTTTTACGTATCTTTCTGCATGAGTAGGTCAAGAAACTTTAAGGTGGCTAAACTAGTGGATACAGGAATGTAGGCATACCAGTAACCCACATGGGTATGGACAAAAATGAGTACTTTTAGTAACTATTATCCTACAACTGTGTATTGAAGCTGATCAATTCATAACGCTTTCTCTGATGAAAACTCAATTGTGCGTTCAGATGAACTATCATCACAACTGTGGACTGCCTAAATTACAGGATAAATTGAAGCAGGTCGTACATACTAAGAGTCTAATGGTATAAATGATTCTGCCGTACTGCTTCAAGGATGTGATGTAGCATTGTACCACTGGCTTTCACGTTTGTCCACTCAGGGTCATGATTTGTTCCTCTCATTAGAAATTGCTCTTCTGGCCAACCCACTTTCCTGTCTGCAGAAACAGAACACCAAAACCTAATGTAATCTGAGCCAGGCATGAGGATTCAGCTTAGTACTAACTACATGAATGTTTAGTTTGCTTTCATATGTACCTATAATTAACTATATGTCTCTTTTGCTTTTTAGATTCTCCAGGAAAATGTTCTTACTTGAAGGTAAAACTTAAATTTTTATTTTGAATTTTTAACTACAGATTGCATGAAATGTTCATTATGTCTTAATCATATTGTTTCAATACCCATTCAGCCTGCTATGGATGGGAAAGATTTTGTTCCTAATGAACCCGGGGAAATGGAGGAAAAAGAAGCATCCAAGTCAGGTAAGTTTTACAATACAAATTTAACGGTGTAAAGAAGTCCAGTAAAATATTTGAAATGCTCACAGTCTTCTTATTCTGAAGTCTTTCTTTTTCTTTTAGCAGGGTTAAGTGAAGGTTCTGACATAAATAACATAGGTGTTATTGCTGATATCCATGTTTGAATAAAAGTTATTTACAAGCCTAAGAAAAAGAGCTTTTTTTTTTTTTTTAAAAGATTTTATTTATTTATTTAACAGATATCACAAGTAGGCAGAGAGGCAGGCAGAGAGAGAGAGGGGGAAGCAGGCTCCCCGCCGAGCAGAGAGCCCAATGAGGGACTCGATCCCAGGACCCCGGGATCATGACCTGAGCTGACGGCAGAGGCTTTAACCCACTGAGCCACCCAGGTGCCCCGAAAAAGAGCTTTTGAAAAACGTAAGCTTTAGCTCAATTCTTTAAAAAGGTAGAGCAGACTATTTGAAATGCCAGAATAATAGCAAGTGAGCTTCAGGTACCAAAACCTGTCGGAGTAGGATACCAAAATTTCCCCCCTCTTCCTGCTTTCCTCACAGTTGTGAAGATATTCAGGACTGCCATGGCTGATGATGCAGAGCTATGTTCTCGTCAGCGATGAGTGTGTATATAATGGCATATAAAGTGGTGGTACTTCATGAATAGTATCATTGAGTGCCAAGTAAGAGATGGGAAGGAAGAAGAGAGCAGGGTGAGTTAGGGGGAATTCAAGGAAGCCTTAGCGGTGATAAAAAGGCCATTAGAAGGTTTATGACTTTTTGGGACTCCTGGGTGGCTCAGTTGGTTAAGCGTCTGCCTTCCACTCAGGTCGTGATCAAGGATCCTGGGATCGAGTCCCATATCGGGCTCCATGCTCAGCGGGGAGCCTGCTTCTCTCTCTGCCTCTGTCTGCCACTCTGCCTGCTTGTGCACACTCTCTCTCTCTGACAAATAATTAAATAAAATCTTTTTTAAAAAAAGTAAGAGAAAGTTTATAACTTTTAAGACATTTCCAGTTTTGAAGAATTGATAGTGACGAACGTGAGGCCTGCGTCTAGATGCTTAAGGTAAAGGAGTGTGGCAGCGGACTCAGTATGGACCAGAATTTCTCCCATTTTAGTGAATCGTCAGAGACCTTGTTGAAAATGTACATTGTGAGCAGCAGGTCTGGGATTCTGCATTCTGACCTGTCAGGTGATGCGAATGTCAAAGGTCCTTGGGTCATGTGCTCCGTAGCAGAGGTGTAGACTTCCACATAGAGACACCGGGAAAGGCCCTGGATACTTCAAGACCCCATAGAATGAAGGGAAAACATTATTTTGTTTTTTATTGTGAGCATGTTTTTAGCTAGAGGGGAGTGTGGAGATGCAGAAAGAGAGGTTATAGATGTAAGATATCAGTGCTAAATAAAGAGGAAAGAAGTGGTGGACATAATCCCTAATAAAAGGGGTGTAAAAGCAGAACAATCAAGACCGTAGATCCAGAAATAACTCTGTTGTAAGTATATTTTTCTTTATTTGTTTTAGGGAGGGGGAATGTGAGACACAGTGAGTGATCAGGGCAAGGGGCAATGGGAGAGGGAGAGAGAATCCTTAAGCAGACTCGCTTCTGACCCGGAGCCGGATGTGTGGCTCTTTGTGAGGACTGTGCCATTGCCACGTGAGCCGAAATCAAGAGCCAGATGCCCAATCCGTTGCTCCATCCAGGCGCCCCCCAGGAATTACTTTGAAGAAGGGGGACAGTGACGGGAACAAGGGGAAAGGGAAAGTCACGTTAGCTGAGAAGTTTTGGAGTTGAGGAGGAAACTCAAGAGAATTCACTTTAGATGGTGTGAGGGTATTTGCACTAGAACAGATTAAATCACAGCAGCTCCACAAAGAATACTGAAAGCAGATGGAGTGCTAGACATGGGGTAAATCATAGCCACGTACTCATCCTCCTCAGGTCTTTTGGGCATCAAAGATACAGATTACATCGGTATTCATTATTCAAATGAGATACAGGAGCTGTGGCTTTCTTTTTTTTAAGATAGGTAATTTTTGGATACAATAGCTGTTTCCAAAAATTCTTGAAAGACTGACATGATCTACCAAATCAAACTACGTTTGGAATCAATAGAAATTATAGGGTTGGTTCCCTGAATGCTAAAATTGTTATAATCAGTAAGTATGACAATGACAAAAGATTTTCAGTACCTAGGATTTCTGTGGCCATTCAATAGATTTTGTTCCATATACATAGTCATATTTCCATATTTAAAGCTATTGTACATTATTTCTTAGATGTGTTTTATACACCTTCTTGCATAAGTGGATGAAGAATCTTTAAGGTGGCTAAACTAGTGGATACGGGAAATGTAGGCATACTGATAGCCCACATGGGTATGGACAAAAATGAGTACTTTTAGTAACTGTGGTCTCACAAGTGTATATCCAAACTGATCAGTTCATAAGGCTTTGTTTGATGAAAACTCAATTATGCATTCAGTTGACTTATCATCAGCACTGAGAACTCCTACAACACAGGACAAATTGAAGAAGGTCATACATACTTAGAGTCTAATGGTATATATGATTCTGCTGTACTGCCTTAAGGATGTGGTGTAGCATTCTACCATTGGCTTTCACGTTTGTCTGCTCAGGGTCATGATTTGTTCCTCTCATTAGAAATTGCTCTTCTGGCCAACCCACCTTCCTGTCTGCAGAAACAACCCCCAAACCCATTTGTAATCTGAGCCAGGCATGAGGATTCAGCTTAGTACTAAGTGCATGAGTGTTTGTTGGCTTCTATATGTACATGGAGTTCACTATATGACCCTTTTGCTTTTTAGATTCTCCAGGAAAATATTCTTACTGGAAGGTAAAACTTACATTTTTATTGTGAGGCTTTAACTACAGATTGCATGAAATGTTCATTATGTCTTAATCATATTGTTTCAATACCCATTCAGCCTGCTGTGGAGGGGAAAGATTTTATTTTTAATCAACCCGGAGACATGGAGGAAATTCAAGCATCCCAATCAGGTAAATTTTGCAATACAAATTTAACGGTGTAAAGAAGTCCACTAAAATATTTGAAATGCTCACAGTCTTCTTATTCTGAAGTCTTTTTATTTTATTTATTTATTTATTTATTTGGCAAGCTTCAGTGAAGGTTCTGACATAAATAAGGTAGATGTTATTACTGATATCCATGTTTGAACAAACGATATTTACAAGCCTATGACAAAGAGGTTTTGAAACATGTAAGCTTTAGCTCAATTTTTTTAAAAGAAAGAGCAGACTATTTAAATGCCTGAAGTGTATCCGGTGAGCTTCTGGTACTAAAACCTGTCGCGGAGTAGGATACCAAAATTTTCCCCTTCTTACTTCTTTCCTCGCTGTTGGGAAGACATTAAGGATGTTGTTGATTATGCAGAGCTATATCTAGTCAGCTATAAGAATGTGTGTCTTAATGGCATGTATACGGTGGTACTTCATAAATAGTATCATTGAGTGCAATGTAAGAGAATTGGAAGGAAGAAGAGAGCAGGGTCAGTTCAGGGGAAATCAAGGAAGCCTTAGCCATGATAAAAAGTCCATTAGAAAGTTTATGACTTTTAAGACATTTCTGGTTTTGAAAAATTGATAGTGATGAACATGAGGCTTGCTTCTAGAGGGTTAAGTTAAGGTCATGGAATGTGGCAGTGCACTCAGTATGGACCAGAATTTCTCCTATTTCAGTGAATCGTCAGAGACTTTGTTAAAAATGCACATTGTGAGCAGCAGGTCTGGGATTCTGCCTTCTGACCTGTCAGGTGATGTGAATGTCAATGGTCTTTGGGTCATGTGCTCCGTAGCAAGGGTGTAGACTTCCACATAGAGACATCTGGAATGGCCCTGGATACTTCAAGACACCATAGAGTCAAGGGAAAGCATTATTTTGTTTTTTATTGTGAGCATGTTTTTAGCTAGAGGGGAGTGTGGAGATGCAGAAAGAGAGGTTATAGATGTAAGATATCCGTGCTAAATAAAGAGGAAAGAAGTGGTGGAGACAATCCCTAATAAAAGGGGTGTAAAAGCAGAACAATCAAGACCATAGATCCAGAAATAACTCTTTTTAAAAGGATTTCTTTCTTTATTTGTTTTAGGGAGCCAGAATGAGAGTGACAGTGAGTGATCAGGGAGAGGGGCAAAGGGAGAAGGGAGAGATTTGCCTCAAGCCGATTCCCTTCTGAGTTGGATCCTGATGTGGGGCTCTATCTGAGGACCATGCCATCATGACCCGAGCTGAAATCAACAGCCGGATGCCCAATCTGCTGCTCCATCCTGGCGCCCCCAGAAATAACTTAAGAAGAAGAGGGACAGTGATGGGAACGAGGGAAGAAAGAAAGGCACGTTAGCTGGGAAATTTTGGAGTTGAGGAGGAAACTCCAGGAATTCACTTGAGATGACTTGAGGGCATTTGCACTAGAACAGATTAAATCACAGCTGCTCCACAGAGAATACTGAAAGCAGATGGAGTGCTAAACATGGGGTACATCATAGCCATGTATTCATCCTCCTCTTGTCTACTGGACATCAAAGTTATGTGTTGCATTGGTATTCATTATTTAAATGAGATTCGGAAGCTGTGGCTTTTTTTTTTTTTTTTTTAAGATAGGTAATGTATTGGTACTATCACTGATTCCAAAAACCTTTTAAAGTCTGACATGATCTTGGGTCGCCTGTGTGGCTGAGTTGGTTATGCTGCTGCCTTCGGCTCAAGACATGATCCTAGGATCCTGGGATCGTGTCCCACATGGGGCTCCTTGCTCAGTGGGGAGCCTGCTTCTCTGTCTGCCTCTATCTGCCACTCTACCTGCTTTTGGGCTCTCTCTCTCTCTCTCTGACAAATAAATAAATAAAATCTTTAAAAAAGAAAAAAAGACAAGATCTACCAAATCACAGTAGTTTTGGAAACAAAAGAAATTATAGGGTTGGTTCCCTAAATGCTAAAATTATTGTTATCAGTAAGTGTGACACTGATTCTGAAATACAAAGGATTTTCAGTACCTAAGAGTTCTGTGTCATTTAAATAGATATTTTTTCCCATTTTGGTAGTCATATTTCCATAGTGAAAGCTTACTGTACATTATTTCTTAGATGTATTTTATATAACTTCTTGAGTGAGCGGATCAAGAAACTTTAAGATGGCTAAACCAAAGGATACAACAAATGTAGGCATACCAGTAGCCCACATGGGTATGGCTTAAAATGAGTACTTTCAGTAACTATTACCCTAAAAGTGTATATCCAAGCTGATCAATTCATAACACTTTCTCTGATAACTCAATTATGTATTCAGTTAAACTATCATCAGAAGTGTGTACTGCCTAAATTATGGGAGAAATTGAAGAACATGGTAAATACTTACAGTCTAATGGTTTAAATGATTCTGTTGTACTACCCTAAGGATGTGATGTAGCATTGTACCATTGGCTTTCTCGTTTGTCCCCTCAGGGTCATGGTTTGTTCTCTCATTAGAAATTGCCTTTCTTCCCAACCTACCTTTCTGTCTCCAGAAACAGAACACCAAAACCTAATGTAATCAGAGCCAGGCACAAGGATTCAGCTTAGTACCAACTGCATGAATGTTTAGTTGGCTCTCATATTTACATATAATTAAGTATATGTCCCTTTTGTTTTTTAGATTTTCCAGGAAAATATTCGTACTTGAAGGTAAAACTTATACTTTTTTTTTGAATTTTTAACTACAGATTGTATGAAATGTACATTGTATTAATTGTGTTGTTTCAATACCCATTCAGCCCGGTGTTGAAGTAAACCATTCTCTTCCTAATAAACCAGGAGAAATGGAGGAAAAAGAAACATCCGAATCAGGTAAATTTTACAATACAAATTTAACTGTGGAAAGTAGTACAGTAAAAATATTTGAAATGCTCACAGTCTTTTTATTCTGAATTCCTTTTTTTTTTTTTTTGGCAATTTTAAGTGAAGTATTTGATATTAATAAGGTAGATGTTATTGCTGATATCCATGTTTGAACAAAAGATATTTACAAGTGTAAAAAGAAGAGATTTTAAAAATGTAAGCTTTAGCTCAAGTTTCTACTTTTATGTTTTAAATTCCTAATGTTCCCAGTTTGGAACACCTTTAATTCCTCGGGCTTCCCAGAAGTTAGTTATTAGACTCTAACGTTTTTCTGGTGTTCACAATGTTTATCCGAATTCTGAACTTTACTTAGAGTCTAGCTTCATTTGCTAACTTGTGAATTGTGTTTTAAGTTTATTTCATCTTAGTGTTGATGTTCATCATCTTAAGCCAAACAGATATTCTGATTAGCAGATTGTGTGTGTGTGTGTATGTGTCTGTGGTGTGTTTGATTACTTGAAATGCAGGAAGTAAGTAGTTATATCTTAATACTTGGTAGACATAATCTTTTAGAACAGAAATTCTGAAACTCATTGGCCTGAGGGTCCTTTTATACTTTTTAAAAGTTATTGGGAATTCCAAAGAACTTCTGTTTAAGTGCGTTCCATCTGTTGATATTTACAATAGTAGAAATTAAAACAAACATTTATAAAGAAGCAAATACGATCATGACCCACTAATCATGCAAGTTGTGATACTATCACGTATCGTATGTTCAGAAAAATTCAACATACACTAAAGAAGGGAATGAGTGAAAATGTCAAGTATCATTTATCATTGTGGTGAAAATAGTTTTGACCTCTTGGATCCTGTGAATGGATGGATCCTGGAACTCCGAGGATTCTCAGATGATGTGGGAGAACTGTTTTAAACCATGTACAGTGTTCATGGATTCAAACTGATAACGGGGCCCTTTTGATGAAATGGGCATTAAGGTTTCATTCCTGCATTTCTTACTTTTTACTTTCACTTTTCTTAAGAGGTGTAATTCAGACAATCTTGTTTTAAAAAAAGGAAAGTCTTTTTATTATATATTCATTTTCTGTTTCATGGCTTTGTAGTTTTTGGATCTAGTGTGGCCTGAGAATTGGTCTGTCTTTACATGGAAATGATTACATCCCCCAAGGCTTTCTTTTCTCATATAAACTTATGTTTGTCTAAGACTTAAAGATTTCTGAAGATATTGGTGTATTGAGGAAAGACCATCTCATTGTAATTTAAGTAGTACCATTCATTAAAAGTTTTTTAAAATGCATGTCTTTAGAATAGACAGTATGTATTTAAACATAAAATAAAGGGGCACCTGGGTGGCTCAGTGGGTTAAAGCCTCTGCCTTTGGCTCAGGTCCTGATCCCATGGTCCTGGGATCGAGCCCCGCATCGGGCTCTCTGCTCAGCTGGGAGCCTGCTTCCTCCTCTCTCTCTCCCTCCCTCTCTGCTTACTTGTGATCTCTGTCTGTCAAATAAATAAATAAATAAATAAAATCTTTAAAAAAAAAAGAATTAGGAGAAAGTAATTTCTTTTAGGCTATTTTTTAACATTCACTTGAGAGTGGGTAGCAGGATTATATTTAGAAGTTTGTGCCCAGCTGGGAATACTAGGTAGAGATTTAAAGATTGCTTATTGAAAACACAGTTTCTTAGCTTTGTTTTTATAGCTTTAAATTCACATGTATTGGTCAAATTATATTCAATGTAACTAGAAAAAGCAGCTTCCCAAACCAAATATTAAAATATTTCCTATATTCTCTATGACTTTATTTTAGAGTTGGCTTTCCCAGCAATAATGGGAATCATTGAGAATTTACTATATAGTATCATCTTCTCAACTATGTATGCATAGTCTATGTCCTTGTTTTATTATTTTTATTTTATTTTTTTAGAGAGCAAGAAAGTGGGGAGGGAGGGAGGTAAGGCAGAAGGAGAGAACCCCAAGCAGCAGGCTTCACGCTTAGCATGGGGTCTGATGTGGGGCTCGATCTCACAACCCTGAGATCATGACCTGAGCTGAAATCAAGAGTCAGACACCTCACTGAGCCACTCAGATGCCCCTTTATTATTATTATTATTATTTAAAGATTTTATTTATTTGAGAGAGATTGAGAGAAAAAGTGGGAGGAGGGGCAGAGGGAGAAGCAGACTCCCCACTGACCTGGGAGCCCGATGGAGGACTCCATCCCAGGATCCAGTCATGACCTGAGCTGAAAGCAGCCGCTTAACTGACTGAGCCACCCAGGCCACTTCATTAATTTTGATGAATAGGTGGAATATTGGTTTTAAGGAGTACTACATCATTTAAAAATAACATTCTCCTGATATACTCAGTCTACTGATTAACCATATCTAATGTGTGCTCTACTTAATGTACCAGTTAACTCAGGGCCTTTCATCAGTCATATGATCAGGTTGGTACTAATAAATTGTACAGTATTTTTTTCACCCCTGTAGTTTTATGTTCTTTCTTTACTTGTAGAATTAACAGTATATTTTTCAGAAGATTTCAATTATCTCCTAGAGAAGTGAACGCAGACAATAAATACAAAGTTATTTACCTACACAAGTAACTTGTTCCTGTTACTTCCTCATGAGCTTGGTAGATCCAAGAAGCAGGACTTTTAAAACAAAGCACCCACAGGCTCCTGTAACACAGGAAGATATGGAACAGAAAAATTATAAAATAAATACTTAAAACACTTCATGTAGAATAATTCCCACTTGATGCCTTTTATAAAGTAATGAGCAAAGTTGGTTGCTAGGGACCCAAGATTGTGTGTTTACTCATTTAATATAGATTTATTCTGTACTGGCCCTGATAATTTTATATCCTCAGTATTTCTAGAACCATTCTGTCGGTTCAGGTATGCTTCATCTTTATTTTGCATCAGTGCCTTCTCATTCATCTCCCATCTTTTATTACAATGCCCCTCAGATTCATCCCTCTCCACAGCATTTAGAGTGATGTGTGTCAAATGCAAATATGACTGTGAACCATTGTTGAAAATATGTTTGTGTTCAGGTATCTTAAAATTACATATAAAGCTTTCATAATTTTGAGTTCTGCTAAGCTCTCTAACCCTTTCTACTGTCTGCCCTTTTCTCTGGCATCTGAACTGCTTTTGATGTCTTCCTCTTTGATTCCTGTATTTTAGACAGATATTTACCCTGTTGTGTGTTTCTCTCCCTTGTCTTACTGCGGGCTTGTATACTCCTCCCATTTTCCGCCCTCTAACCCCTTTGACTCTGGCTGACCTCAGTGTTGCTGTCTCAGTTCAGGCATTATCTCTAGAAAATCCATTCCTGACACCTTTTATCTACATGCTGCTTTAAACCTGGGTGCCTAGCACTTACTGGGAACTCAGTAAATAATTACTGAGTAGAATAAAGACTTTTTACACAGAGATGATTTAAGAGATTATCCCATGCAGGGGTGCCTGGGGGGCTCAGTCAGTTGAATGTCGAACTCTTGATTTTGGCTCAGGTCATGACCTCAGAGTTGTGAGATCAAGCCCTGTGTGGGGCTCAGTGCTGGGCGTGGAGCCTGGTCAAAATTCTCTCTCCCTCTTCTCCTTCCCCCTCTCTCTCTCTTAAAAAAGAGAAAGAGAGAGATTGTCCCATACAGTCTAGTAACAAAACAAATATATATAAATAAAGAAGTAACTTACAGTTCAGGTGGTGAAAATGCACTAGAAAAATCTGTATGGTACTAACGTAGCCCCAAAGAAAGAGGTCTATTTATCTAGGGAAGGGTAGCCTTAATCAAGGATGACTTTATGTAGCAGTCTGTGTCCTATAAGATGTGAAGAAATTTGTCAAGTAGTAGAGGAAAACATTTTAGGAATGTTTACACTCATGAAGGAAATACACCTGTAGGAAGGTTGTACACTGATAAAGGCATAAAAAATACTAGTAATTTTGGAAACCATGAATATTGTTGTAGTTGAAGCTTAGGGTGTTGTTTAAGAGGTACTGTAACAAGGTAAAGAATAGTCTGTTATGATTTTATATCTTTCTGGTACATTTTAAAATTTTGTTTCTGAGTGTTTTGTTCATTGGTATTAGGTGGGTGAATTTGTGAATGATTCTTTGAGATGTTTGTATGCCTTTAACCTTGTGACATTTAGTATTTCCCAAATGGTTTGTTGAAGTTTTTGATAATGAAAAGTATTTCTTAAATATCCAGCTAAAGATTAAGTTTAATTAAAACTCTTAATTGATCAGATGTTTTCTATTTTTGTGAAGGTTATCGCTTTTATCTAACCATTCTAATTTGTCCATTTTAATTAAACATAGATTTTTCAGCGGAACTAGACTTAGAAATGACAACAGAAGAAGAGGAAGAAAGTCTTAGTGAAAGTGAAAATAAACACCTGCAGGTATATACAAATTTAAATTTAAATTTCCAATTTTGTATTGTTTTTTAACAATGTAACGTAGTTCATTGAATGTAACGTAGTTCAATTGAAATTATCTTCTGAACAGAATGTATTGAAGTCGATAGATCATAATTTAATATTTAGTTTTTGTAAAATTTCACAAGTTACCAAATTTAAATTTTGTTAGAATTTATAGTAACTTATAGTTAAACTTTATCCTTGGAATTGGACCAAAAAAAAATCCTGAATATTGTTTGCTTCTTCCATTTTTGTAAGTTTTTACATGCTAAAAAGGTAACATCAAATACTGAACCGTATGTTTAAGCAGTTGAAATTATGAGCAGTATAACAATGATGACTACTGACTTAGATTCATGTAGAAGGAGTGGTTCTTAGTGGTTCTTAATGTGCAGTTCTCAGTGGTTCAAAATGTTCAGTTCTGTATTGCCAGTCATAATGCCAAGATTAAAGATTTATTTGCCTTGTGATCTCTGTGTAGTTGACTTCAGAGAGTAGGGTCATAAAATCAACCCAATTGCCTATTGTAGAATCACACCTTCCAGGATGGGACCTTTGTATTTGGGTAATAAACAGACACTTTTTCAGTTATTTCATTTCAGTATAGGGAATCTGTAAATATTATTAACATTTTTCTTATCCACTCTCAGTGGACGTTACAATAGCTGGATGCAGGCAGATAATTTATAGTGATGTGTAACACTATCATAGTATATAATTTGAGTTAAAATCTAGGATTTTATTTTTCTTTCTGATTGATGTTTATTGATTTTGGCTCCTAATAATAAGTTTGCCTATTCTTTAGTTATTAATTTTTAAAAAAATTCTCAAATGCACTATTGGGGCTCACTGTTAAAGGTATGGTAAGATAAAATGTTTTTAAGTTTGTAACATTGAAAGTCATCTAATTCATTTTTTGGTAGGTATAACATGTAATGAATTGTTTAGTTTTAAAAAACTGGCAAAGTTAAGTTTATGGATTTGTGTTTTTCTTCTGTCTCAGGCTAGGGCAAGTTATTTTTTGCTTCTTAGTTACAATCCAGTGAGTTGGGAGCAGCTTAAGAAATTTAACAGTTAAATTTTAATTATTTTCTAATTTTTTCTTTGTCCATACTTGATTACTTAAGGATAAAGTTATTTTACAAACATGTATGCCGACAGAAAGGACATCTGAAAATGAAACACAGCAATTTAACTTTTATATCTGTCAAAAATGGCTCAAGAACCAGGAATGAATAAGGAATGTGATAGAGAGGATGATATATTTTTATATTCAGAACATCCCTCTGTTCAAAAGTGTGAGGACATGTGGACCAAACAAGACAAATTAGAGTGGAAAAATAAGTTAAAACTCATCACCAGAGAGTTAAAGCAGAAGTTTGGTGAAATTTGTGAAAAAAAAAAAAAAAAATTACTGCTTATCCTAAGGAAGAGTCACTACATGGTCACTTTAAAGAAGGAGCAAACTTAATGGAAATACCTTCTAATTTGACAAATGATAGACGTGATTGTGAGAAGAAAGATGCATTTGCAGTGCCTGTTTTTGTCACACTTAAGGCATTACCTGAACAGAAAGAGCCTAGACTTGACAATGTCGTTCTTTCTCATTCATCCTCGGATCATAGTTGCCGGTCATCTTCTGATCTTTCCTTAAGTGAAAATAAATCAGACTCTGAAAATGATAACAAATCAGACTTTGAGCATATTTTTAACAAAAATGAGAATTTTGATACTGATAGAGAAAATAAAAAAGTAAGGAACCCATGGGTTACGTTTGAAGGGAAAGAAGACCAAGAGTTTGACATGCAAATGGCAAAAAGTATAAACCAGACTAGCACTGATTGTAAATTAGACATTGGTTGTATACCTTAGTCTAGTAATCCAGGAAGCCGTTTTGATTCTTGGCTTGCCTGCTTCAGTGAGATGAGACAAAAGAGTCAAATAAAAAGGCACAATATTTCTGCTGTTACAAACACTTAGAAGAAAACAAAAGATTTATTCCAGAAGCCATTATATGCAGCTAATGACAGTACTAATAACTATAGAAGTATGGATCCCGAATTAGACAATGGGAGTTCTCCAGCATGTGGTTACAGAACATCAGAAGTGTATCTAAAGGAAGATTTACAGCAAGATGTGAAAAAGTTTAAGAATGAGATAGGCACGTTGCAGATAGAGTTCCTGTCTTTGGAACGGGAAAACGTTCAACTTCAAAAAGAGGTAGAGGTTCACTTTGAGCTGCTCTTTTGTTCTTTTCTTTATCAATGATCTGAGCCATTTTGATTTTCCAGTTATGAAAATGTTCGTGTATCAAATGGGGTTGTCTAAATATGTAATTGTGGTCAGAAATAGATTATTTCTGCTGTCTAAATGGTAGGAGTGCAGGAAAAACATTCTTATGATTTGTTTTCCTTAAGTTTCTCTGTCAGTCTCCCAAGTGGCATATGAACTGGGAAACTAATTTAGCTATGTACCATGTGACTTCATGAACCAAAAAACCTAAAAGAAAATTCCTTAAAAAGATAGTTATCTTGGGGCACCCAGGTGGCACAGTCAAGCATCTGACTCTTGTTTCTGGCGTGGGTTGTGATCTCAAGGTCGTGAGATCAAGCCCGGCCTTGGGCACTTTGCTCAGCGTGGAGTCTGCTTTAGTTTCTCTCTCCTTCTCCCTCTGCCCTTCCTCCTTATGATCTCTTTCCCAAATAAATACATTTTTTAAAAATATATAATAATTTCTAGATTTTTTCTTAAGATTAACTTATTTGAGAGAGACTGAGAGAGAGAGAGAGAGAGAGAGAGAGAGCATGTGTGTGCACATGAGAGCATGGGTCCAGGAGAGGCAGAGGGAGAGAGAAAGGGAGAAGCAGACTCTCCTGAGCAGGGAACCTGACCTGGAGCTCCATCCCAGGACCCTGGGATCATGGCCTGAGCCAAAGGCAGATGCTTAACCACTGAGCCACCCAGATGTCCCATTTCTACGGTATTTATTTTTATCTATTGGCTTAAATATAATTGCACTTACATCAACAATGAAATGGGAAAGAAACAAGGACAAGGAAAGAGGATATAAACAAATATTTCAGCTAAACCAATCTATTTATTGCTTCTTTTTATTGTTTCAGTATGTGCAATCTTCTCTGCTTCACTCACTCTTGGAACTTAGAATTCCAACACGATCACTTTGAGATATTTTTAATAACAAATATTTGTATGATCACTTTTTTTCTCCACATTTTTTTTTAAGATTTTTAAAATTTCTTTATGTAACAGAGAAGATCACAAGTAGGCAGAGAGAGAGGGGGAAGCAGGCTCCCTGCTGTGCAGAGAGCCCGATGTGGGGCGCTATCCCAGGACCCTGAGATCATGACCTGAGCTGAAGGCAGAGGCTTTAACCCACTGAGCCACCCAGGCGCCCCTCTCCACATGTTTTTAAAACAGATTCTTTTTTTAAAGCTTTTTAAAAAATTTAATTATTTGACAGAGAGATAGAAAGAGACCACAAGTAGGCAGAGTAGCAGGCAGAGGGAGAGGGAGAAACGGGCCCTCTTCTGAGTGGGGAGCCCGATGTGAGGCTCGATCCCAGGACCACTGGGATCATGACCTAAGCCAAAGGCAGCCGCTTAATAGACTGAGCCACCCATGTGCCCCTAAACAGACTCTTTTTTAAGATTTATTTATTTATTTAGAGAGAGAGCATGAGCAGGGGGAGGGGCAAAGGGGGAGAGAGAGGGAGGGAGAGAAGCAGACCTCTACTGAGCATGGAGCCTGATGCAGGACTCCATCCCATGACCCCAAGATCATGACCTAAGCCAAAATCAAGAGTCAGAGGCCCAACTGACTGAGCCACCCAGGCGCCCCCTCCACATTTTTTTCTTTTTAATCACCATTTTCACACGTTTCTGTTGAGCCAAACCTTCATATTATGTTTAATAAAGTATGGTCCATTTTGACATGTATGATTTTTATAATGTAGGTAGCATAAACCTTCAACAAACCTTCAGTATTTAACTGGAAGGGAGAAAACGACTTTTGAGGTGAATTGAATTTTAAAAAATAGAGAAAAATATAGATATATCCTTCTTTAAAAGAAAAAGTAGCTAAGCACCTCGTCCCCAATTAAGGTATTAAATTACTGTGCCAGTGTCACACTTTTAATGTATCTGATTAATTTAATGAATTTGGTAACTTATCTGATTCGGCATTCAAGAATTATATCATCTCTTTTGGTGCCATAAAATGCTAGGTAATGCCACTTTAGGAACTTTGGACAAATCATTAACCTTTTTTGGTTTTACTCCCATCATCAGTAGAAAATGGGATTGAAGTTGATAATTACTTTTATACCCTCTAGCTATAAAATTTTATGGTTACTGAATGTGGAATTTGGGGAGCATTACTCATTTCCCAAAATTCTACACTAAGAGCAGATTCACTCTGGGTTTTTTGTGTGTATGTGTTGTGGTGGACTTTGGTTCATATATTTTATTTTTTTTTTTTTTATTTTTTTTTTTTTTATTTTTTTTTTTTTTAAAGATTTTATTTATTTATTTGTCAGAGAGAGAGAGAGAGAGAGCGAGCACAGGCAGACAGAGTGGCAGAGGGAGAAGCAGGCTCCCTGCGGAGCAAGGAGCCCGATGTGGGACTCGATCCCAGGACGCCGGGATCATGACCTGAGCCGAAGGCAGCCGCTTAACCAACTGAGCCACCCAGGCGTCCCTGGTTCATATATTTTAATGAACACTGTCACTTTACTGGTAACCCTAGGAACCAAATGAAAAAAGAATTATAAGAGGCAGTTGGGGAAAAAATAGCTCGGTCCAGAAAGAGGAAAGCTTCCTGTTCCTGGAGCACCACAATGTCACAGCCTTTAAATCTGACTGTTTATGCAAAATCCAGATGGTAAAGACAGAAGACCACAAATTTTGTGTCTATGTCTTTTTATTTCTTTTTATCTGCTGATCAGATAGGGTGGGGTGGGGAATGTTAGGTAGAAAAGCAAGGATGTGAATACAAAATTAAGAAAGCCCTTTTTGAAAATTTGTAAAATTCTGCTATTTTAATTTTATTTATTTATTTATTTTGTTAGTTATTATAAAGATTTTATTTATTTGTCAAAGAGAGAGTGGGGGGGGGAGAGAGCGAGAGAGCGGGTGCACACAAGCAGGGGGAGGTACTGGCAGGAGGAGAAACAGGTCTGGACTTGATCATGACCTGAACCGAAGGTAGACACTTATCCACTGAGGTACCCATGCGTCCCAATTCCTCTCCTTTTATTGAAATAGAAATGAAGCAGAATTTATAAAAATTGCAGTTACTTGTAATGATAACCACAAAATATTTTTATCAATTAAAATTACGAAAAGCTAAGAGTCAAATGATATAATTATTGAAAAAAGTTCTGGGATGCCTGGGTGGCTCAGTTAGTTAAGAGCCTGCCTTTGGCTCGGGTCATGATCCCAGGGTCCTGGGATGGGGTCCTGCGTTGGGCTCCCTGCTCGGTAGGGAGCCTGCTTCTCCCACTGCTGGCACCTCCTCCTGCTTGTGCGCGCGCGCTCTCTGATGAGTAAATAAATAAAATCTTTAAAACATGTATAATTAATGAAAAAAGTTCTTTTTAATGAATAAACTAGTAACGATTATCCTTTGTATCAAACTTCCATTAAAGATTGACGAAACGGAGAGGCACCAGAATGATGAAATGGCAGTATTAGAAAGCGTATATGCTTCTGCTGCTGCTGGACTAATGCATCCAGTAGGGAGTGGAAAAACTGATAACAACCTATGTCCTATTACAGAAAATGAAGAATCTGATGGGTAAGCCTATAGCAATATTTTAATAGTAGGTAATTATTATTTTCCTATAAAACAAATTCTAGTTGGAGCTAACGTTCATGATTAACAAATTTTGTTTTTTAGTAAGGCTATTTCAACTTGGGTGCTAATCAGAAAAATTTAAATAATGAGATACCATTTTTTGCAGTCATAGTGATAAATATTTTATTAAAAAATTAACAACCAAAGTTAGCAAATGTGAGGAAAAGGACATTCTTATATACTGTTGTTAAATAAAATTGGTAAATCCTTTCTGAAGGGTAATTTAGCAGTGTGTTTCAAAAACTTTAAATATTCTGTCCCTTTATCCCAAGAGCTTCATTGCTAGGACTAGATCCTATAGGAAAACATGACTTGTGTAAATACACACACATTCTAAGGACATTTATTATACATTGTTATATATATAAAATATGACATATGTTAAGGATATTTATTATAGCATTATTTTCATATAAACAAGTTGGAGATAGTCTAAGTATCTGTCAATAGGGAAGTAAATTTTTACTCCTGTAAAACAATGTAGTATGTGACTGTTAGAAAAAATGAGTTTAGGTCTACAAAGTACTGATTGTTTAACAAAGTATATTTAAAGTTTTTGGTTTGATGTCATATTTTATGCAAATTTTGGAATACTTTTATTTACTTATTTATTTTTCTATCCCAGCATTTCTTTCTGTTTTTTGTTTTTTTTTTTTTAATTATGCTATGGTAGTCACCATACAGTCCATCATTAGTTTTTGATGTAGTGTTCTGTGATTCGTTGTTTGTGTAAAACACCCAGGGCTCCATGCGATACATGCCCTACTTAATACGCATCATTGCACTCCCTCAACTCCCCCACCCCACTCCCCTTTAAAACCCTCAGTTTGATTCCCAGAGTCCATAGTTTCTCATGGTTCATCTCCGCCGCTGATTTTATCCCCTTCATTTTTCCCTTTTTTCTAATGTCCTCCATGCTATACCTTATGTTCCACAAATAAGTGAAACTATGTCATAATTGTCTTTCTCTGTTTGACTTATTTCACTCAGCATAATCTCCTTCAGTTCCATCACATTGATGCAAATGTTGGTATTTATCCTTTTTGATGGCTGAGGAATATTCCATTGTATATATGGACCATATCTTCTTTATCCATTCATCTGTTGAAGGGTACTTCTGCTCCTTCCACAGTTTGGCTATTGTACACATTGTTGCTATGAACATTGGGATGCATATGGCTCTTCGTTTCACTACATCTGTATCTTTGGGGTAAATACCCAGTATTGCAATTGCTGAGTCTTAGGGTAGCTCTGTTTTTAACTTTTTGAGGAACCTCCACACTATTTTCCAAAGCTGCTGCACCAACTTGCATTCCCACCAACAGTGTAACAGGGTTCCCCTTTCTCCACATTCTCTCCAACACTTATTGTTTCCTGTCCTGTTAATTTTGACCATTCTAACTGGTGTAAGGTGGTATCTCATTGTGGTTTTGATTTGAATTTCCCTAATGGCTAATGAAGATGAACATTTTTTCATGTGTCTGTTAGCCATTTGTATGTCTTCTTTGGAGAAGTGTCTGTTCATGTCTTCTGCCCATTTTTTAATATAATTTTTTATTTTTTAATTAACATATGATGTATTATTAGCCCCAGGGGTACAGGTCTGTGAATCACCGGGTTTACACACTTTACAGCACTCACCATAGCATATACCTTCCCCAGTGTCCATAACCCAACCACCCTCTCCGTACCCCCCTCCCCCTGGCAACCCTCTGTTTGTTTTGTGAGAGTAAGAGTCTCATGATTTGTCTCCCTCCTGATCCCATCTCGTTTCATTTATTCCTTTCCTACCCCTCAAACCCTCCATGTTGCCTCTCAACTTCCTCATATCAGGGAGATCATATGATCATTGTCTTTCTCTGATTGACTTATTTCACTCAGCATAATACCCTCTAGTTCCATCCACGTCGTTGCAAAGGGCAAGATTTCATTTCTTTTGATGGCTGCATAGTAGTCCATTGTATATATATACCACATCTTATTTATCCATTCATGTGTGGATGGACATCTAGGTTCTTTCCATCGTTTGGCTATTGTGGACATTGCTGCTATAAACATTCGGGTGCACGTGCCCCTTTGGATCACTATGTTTGTATCTTTAGGGTAAATACCCCGTAGTGTGATTGCTGGGTCATAGGATAGCTCTATTTTCAACTTTTTTTTTTTTTTAAAGATTTTATTTATTTATTTGCCAGAGAAAGAGATCACAAGTAGGCAGAGAGGCAGGCAGAGAGAGAGCAGGAAGCAGGCTCCCTGCTGAGCAGAGATCCCAGGACCCTGGGACCATGACCTGAGCCGAAGGCAGAGGCTTTAACCCACTGAGCCACCCAGGCACCCTATTTTCAACTTTTCGAGGAACCTCCATGCTGTTTTCAGGAGTGGTTGCACCAGCTTGCATTCCCACCAACAGTATAGGTGGGTTCCCCTTTCTCCACATTCTCGCCAGCATCTATCATTTCCTGACTTGTTAATTTTAGCCATTCTGACTGGTGTGATGTGGTATCTCATTGTGGTTTTGATTTGTATTTCCCTGATGCTGAGTGATGTGGAGTACTTTTTCATGTGTCTGTTGTTCTGCACATTTTTTGACTTGATTATTTGTTTTTTGGGTGTGGAGTTTGGGAAGTACTTTATAGATCTTGGATACCAGCCCTTTATCTGTAGTGTCAGTTGCAAATATCTTCTCCCATTCCGTGGATTGTCTCTTTGTGTTGACTGTTTCCTTTGCTGTGCAGAAGCTTTTTATCTTGAGGAAGTCCCAAAAGTTCATTTTCACTTTTGTTTCCTTTTCCTTTGGAGACATGTTTTGAAAGAAGTTGCTGTGGCTAATGTCGAAGAGGTTACTACCTATGTGCTCCTCTAGGATTTTGATGGATTCCTGTCTCATATTGAGGTCTTTCATCCATTTAGAGTTTATCTTTGTGTATGGTGTAGGAGAATGGTCGAGTTTTGTGAAAAATAGAATACTTTTAATATCTGCTGTGTTGCGAAAGGAAGTTACCTGCTATACTGGCACTCTTATTACCAACAAAATTGCTAGTCACTAGGTTTTGGTTTTGGTTCCTAATGCATGAGTACTCAAATGTTGGGCCCTCAAATTGATCTGAATATTACCAAGAGATTTCATATGGCAACTTGTCCCATGTTCTATACAAACATTTGATTTGATCCCTGTGCTATAAACCAAGATGTCGCTAATGCGTTGAATCTTCTTCTTAAGGTAACTTGCACACGTGCTATTATCCTATCCTTCCTTTTTAAAGAGAATCTATTTCTACATGAGCCACACCAAAATTTTCAATAATGACTTCATATTATAGAATTTATGAGAATTCAGTTTACAAAATAGGAATATTTTCTGCATTCTAAACCCCTTGTACTTCTCTTACAGAATTTTATTTTGTTTTTCTTTTTTAAAGATTTTATTTATTTATTTGACAGACAGAGATCACAAGTAGGCAGAGAGGCAGGCGGAGAGAGAGAGGGAAGCAGGCGTCCCGCTGAGCAGAGAGCCGGACGCGGGGCTTGATCCCAGGACCCTGAGATCGTGACCTGAGCCGAAGGCAGAGGCCTTAACCCACTGAGCCACCCAGGCGCCCCCTCTTACAGAATTTTAATATGACTAATTATTTTGGATAGCAGAAGATATCCTAGAGTTAGATGATTTTTATCAAACTTGAAATACTGCTGTTGGAACTTAGAGTTTTTCTGTGGTCTTTCTAAGCATGAGAAAAAATGAATCAGGTTATATAATACTATATATCTAGAAAATTTTTAAGGAGTCTTTTCCTTGTATAATTTCATGAATTATTTAATGCCTTTTTTAAAAAAGATTTTATTTGTTTATATTAGAGAGAGAGTTGGGGGTGAGGTGTGGTGGTGGGGAGAGGGACAAGTGGGCTTATCCCACAACCCTGAGATCATGACCTGAGCCAAAACCAAGAGTCAGAGACTTAACGGACTAAGCCACTCAAGCGTCCCCTTGGTCTGGCACTTAAAAAAAAAACCAACATTTGGTGCTACACGTATGTAATTTAAAAAATTTCAAAATATTACAAAAATACTACTACGTCATCATTGTGTAAGGATTGAACTAAACAAGAAAATTAAGTCATCTATGATCATTCCACTTAGCTATGAAATCCTTAAAAGAACCATGTACACTTAGTGATCCTTATTTCCCTCCTATTCACCCTTGAATTCTCACTAGTAATTTTCACTCCCATTACTCCAGAATTGATTTTTCAAAGGTTACCACTGATTTTCATTTTAATAAATCTAGACATATTTTCTTAGATCTCATTTTATTTAACCTATCAGCAATATTTGACCCATTGGAAAACTCTCTTCTCCAAAATTCTATCTTCATTTAGCTTTCAGGATATCACTCACTCACCTGGTATCCCCCCTGCCTTTCTAGTCTGTGCATCTCAGCCTGATTTGCTTCTTTCTCCTCATTCTCCACCTCTTCCACATTGAAGTCGTCTAGGAATCAGTCCTTGATCTTCTTTCTCTTGACTTTTACTATCTTGTATATTCTAATGATCCTCAAGTTTGTATCTTGAGCCCACATCTCTCTGTGTAATTCCAGACCTACATATAAAACCACCTATTTGGGGGGCTCCTGGGTGGCTCAGTGGGTTAAAGCCTCCGCCTTTGGCTCAGGTCATGATCCCAGGGTCCTGGGATCGAGCCCTGTATCGGGCTCTCTGCTTCGCAGGAAGCCTGCTTCTTCCTCTCTCCCTCTCTGCTTACTTGTGATCTCTCTCTCTCTGTGTCAAATAAATAAATAATCTTTAAAAAAAACCCACCTATTTGATATTTCTTTGGGATAGTTATTGGGTATTGCAAACTTAATATGTCCAAAATTGAACTACTGATATTCTTTCTTATACCTGTCCTTCTCGTCTTTCCTAATTAAGTTAATGACAATTCTTCTAGTTGCTCAGCCAAAAAACTTGGTATCATCTTTGACTCCTGTCTTTTTCTTTTTCATACATGCCCCATCTAATCTGTCAGCCAATCTTGTCAGGTCTTCCTTCAAAATATAATCAGAAGCCAAACACATCCTCCATGACCAAGCCACTGTCATCTGTTGTCTGTATAAGTGTAATAATTAACTAATTGGTCTTCTTGTTGCTTTTTTTTTTTGTCTTTTCCTTTTCCATTAATTCTAAACACAGTGGATCTTTTAAAACATAACTCAGATTATGTCTTCCTCTGCTCAAACCCCAGTTGCCTCCCATTTCGCTCAGAGTATGTGCCAAAGTTCTTTCTAACACCTACAAGGCCTTGTATGATGTGCTCATCTCGGGTCTCTCCCTATTGCTTACCACCTCTCCTTGATTTGAACTCCTATTTTCTGTCCTTTTCACTCTGCTGAGGTACACTGAATGTTTCACTTTTTTTTTTTTTTCTCTCACTATAAACACTTTGAGCTTACCTCTCTACTTCCTGTTGACTCTGTCTGGAGTGCTTTTCCCATCAATACCCTTATGGCTTGCTTGCTCCTTGCTCCTTCCTATTTTTTTTTTTAAATTTTCCTTAAAAATTAAGGCCTTTTGGGGCGCCTGGGTGGCACAGTGGGTTGAGCCTTGCCTTCAGCTTGGGTCATGGTGCGAGGGTCCTGGGATCAAGCCCTACATCAGGCTCTCTGCTCAGCGGGGGCCTGCTTCCCCCTCTTTCTCTGCCTACTTGTGATCTCTCTCTCTCTGTCAAATAAATACATAAAATCTTTTAAAAAAAATTAAGGCTTTTCTTGGTTATCCTGATTACTCCTTTCCCTATAGCACATCAAAATTTTATTTCTCTGCTTTAGTTTTTCTTCTCTGCTACTTTCTATTTTGCCTGTGTAGTTTATTGTTTTCTTGTGTTTACTTCACT
The DNA here is from genome assembly GCF_963455335.1 of Martes martes. Taxonomy (NCBI): domain Eukaryota; kingdom Metazoa; phylum Chordata; class Mammalia; order Carnivora; family Mustelidae; genus Martes; species Martes martes. The sequence goes on from NC_137895.1 coordinate 128,981,578, forward strand.
CATGAGTAGGATTTTTATCTGTTCATTGCCATGTTCTCGTTGCCTAGAAAACTTTCTAGCGTATATAGTTCTATTCAATAAATGTTTATTGAGTGAATGGGGTTTAACCTGCATGTATTGTTTTTAACATAATACTGATTCTCACTTAAACAAAAAGAAAGTTTGACATGCGTCCCTTCTGACAATTTAATCTGTCAGTTATATAAATTTTTTTTTTATTTTTGGGGGGCCCAATGTTGTGGTTACTTGCTACTTATTCTTTTACTGGTATTTATGTTAGTTTTAATTATAGTAAAATGGATCAAAGGAATCACAAACTTTATTTATATTTTGTTAAGGAAAATGAAATATGATGGTAAACTATTATAGGACTTTAACAATTCTTGCAAAAGGATTATGAGCCCTCAATATGTAAAATAAAAAGATGAAGCTGGAATTTATTGCCTGCTAGTAAGAGAGAACTATGCTGGTCAGTCTTTTCTGACAGAGCAGTCTAGTATTCTTATATAGGGTTTTGGGAAGAGTAAAGTTTAAGGTTTGGGGGGCTTTCAGAGAATTAAGTGGTTTGTCATCAACTGAAACACCATTTTAATTTGAGTGAGACGGTTGGTTGGTTGGTTGGCACTCGAGGCCTGTGTATTGGAGTGATTTTGTTCCATATTGGCTTTCTTTTAGAAAGGAGGAGCTGACATTGCTTGGTTGGTGAGTGAGGCCAGTAGGCCTCGATCAATTACACACATTTTAAACTACATATGGTGTCTTTTTGTTACTATCGCTTCATATTTGGGTTCCCCCCCCACCCTAAGTTTGAGGCGATTTTAACTAGATTTTTTTCTATTTAAAAGTTGCTTCTATCAACTGTGTTCAAAATGAAAGCTATTTCATATTCTGTAATTATAGATTTATTTTTGAAATTTAGGTCGAGAAAAATTGTTTAATAATTGCTTTAAAGAAGATCCTTCTTTATTGGATGTTAAATTTTAACTAGAATAGTTACCTGTTTAACAGTTTTAAAACAGTAATTGCTAGCTTTGTTTTTGTTTTCAGTGCTCTTAGGGGCTCATGTTCAATTACTAAATTAATAATCTCTTGTGGGAAATTTCAGTCTTTTTTTGAGTTTATGTAGCTATATGCTATTAATATTCTCTTGCATACATTTAGTCCATAAAAAAGTAATTATAATTTTGTATTAGTAAATCTAGCTTTTTATATTAGAATTAAATAGTGGGCTAAAAGTATACAAAAGTTACCAAATCATTTTCTTTAAGAAAATTAAAAAAAAATTATTTGTGAGAGAGAGAGAGTATGAGCAGGAGGGAGGGGCAAAGGGAGAGGGAGAAGCTCACTGGGGAGCCTGATTTGGAGCTTGATCCCAGGACTTGGAGATCATGACCTGAGCGGAAGGCAGACCTTATCTGACTGAGCCACCCAGGCACCCCCAAATAATTTTATTTTCAAACAAAATTAATCAGATTTTTGCTATTTTTGAGTGTGATATAATGACATATGAGTATTGTTGAATTTTGTCCAGATTTTTTGAGGTATAATTGACATAACTTTGTAAGTGTAAGGTATACCTGTATTACTTTAATATGCTTTTATATTTGAAATGATAATAGTGTTAATAACTCTGTCACCTCACATAATTATCATTTCTTTTTTAGTAACTCTTTTAGCAACTTTCAAATGTATAACAGTATTATTATTATTATTATTATTATTATTTTTTAAGATTTTATTTATTTACTTGACAGACAGAGATCACAAGGAGGCAGAGAGGCAGGCAGAGAGAGAGGGAAGCAGGCTCCCTGCTGAGCAGAGAGCCCGATGCGGGGCTTGATCCCAGGACCCTGGGATCATGACCTGAGCCGAAGGCAGAGGCTTAACCCACTGAGCCACCCAGGCCCCCTATAACAGTATTATTAACTGTAATCACCATTCTGTACATTAGATCCTCAGATCTTACTAACCTTGTAACAGGAAGTTTGTACCCTTTAGCCAATATCTACGTATTTCCCTCAGCCTCTCACCCCTGGCAACCAGAAGTCTGTAAATGTGTTTTTTTAAAGATTCCATGTGTAAGTCAGATCATAGAGTATTTGTCTTTTTGTGTGACTTCCTTCACTTAGCATAATTCCCTCAAGGTTCATTTATGTTGTCGCATATGTCAGGGTTTCCCTCTTTTTTTGTGGCTAAAAGTATTCCACTGTAAATATGTAGCACATTTTTAAATCCGTGGATCCACTGATGGGCACTTAGGTTGTTTCCGTGTCTTGGCTGTTGTAAATAATGCTGCAGTAAATGTAGAGGCGCAGATACCTCTTTGAGATACTGATTCATTTCCCTCAATGTTCCCAGAAATGGGATTACTGGATCATCTGATAGTTCTATTTTTAATTTTTTTTTTTTCTATTTTTAATTTTTTGAGGAACCTCCACACTGTTTTGCATAGTGGCTGTACCAGTTTACAGTCCTGTAACAGTGTATAAGGATTCCCTTTTCTGTACATCTTTGCCAGTGGTATCTCTTCCCTTTTTGTTGTAAGCCATTTTATCAGGTGTGAGGTGATAGATATATCATTATGGTTTTGATATGCGTTTCCCTGATGAATAGTGATGTCGAGCTCATTTTTTGGTCCTTTTGGCCATTTGAATATCTTCTGAGGAAAGCTGTCTATTAAGGTGCCTTGCCAAGTTTTTAATTAAATTATTTGTTTTGGTTTTTTTTTTTTTTTTTTGCTGTTGAATTGTATGAATTTCTTATATACTTTAGATATTAACCTTTTTTCAGATAGTGTGGTTTGCACATATTTTCTTTCATTCTGTAGGTTGCCTTTTCATTATGTTACTTGTTTCTGCTTTGTTTTTTAGATTTTATTTAAATTCAACTTAGTTAACATATATTGTATTACTAGTTTCAGGGGTAGACTTTAGTGATTCATCACCTGCATATAACACCCAGTGCTCATCACAAGTGCCCTCCCTAATGCCCACCACACAGTTAGACCATCTTCCCGTCCACCTGCCCTCCAGCAACCCTGTTTGTTTCCTCTAGTTAAGAGTCCCTTATGGTTTGCTTCCCTCTCTGTTTTTATCTTATTTTTTCCTTTCCTTCCCCTATATATTCAACGTAAATGGAACTAGAGTGTTGCTCGTTTCTTTTGCCGTGCAGAAACATTGCTTGTTCCACTGATTTTGCTTTTGTTGTTTGTACTTTTGATGTCACATCCAAAATCATTGCCAACATCAATGTCAGGGAGCTTTCCCCCTGTTTTCTTGTAGGAGTTTTATGGTTTAAGGTTATATACTTAAGTCTTTAATCCAGTTTGGGTTAATTTTTGTGAGTGGTGTAAGTTAGGGGTCCAGTTTCATTCTCTGCATGTGAATATCCAGTTTTCTCAGGATCATTTATTGAAGAGATTATCTTTTCTTCCTTGAGTGGCTCAGCTCCCTTATCAGATTTTAGTTGACTATATCCATGGGTTTATTGTCTGGTTCTTGATTCTGTTTCTTTGGGTTTTGTGTTTGTTTTTATGAACGATCATCCTGTTTTGATTACTATACCTTTGTAACAGTTCAAAAACAGGAAGTGTGATGCTTTCCAGCTTTGTTCTTTCCCAGGATTGATTTGCTTATCTGGGGTGTTTTTTGTTCTATATAAATTTTAGGATTCTTTTTCCCATTTCTCTGAAAAATGTCACTGGAATTTTGACAGGGATTGCATTGAATCTACAGATGGCTTTGAGTCATGGAATATTTGATTGATTTTTCTAATCCATAAATAATGAGATATCTTCCTATTTGTGTGTCTGATGTTTCTTTTATCAAAGTCTAATAGTTTTTAGTGTACATATCTTTCACCTCCTTGGTTAAATTTATTCCTAAGTATTTTGTTCTTTTTGATGCTTTTGTGAATGGTATTTTTAAATTTCTTTTTCAGATTTTTTTGGTTAATGTATTGAAATGTAACGGATTTGTATATGTGGATTTTGTATGCTTCATCTTTGCTAGTTCTAACAGCTTTTTGGTGGTGTCTTCAGGATTTTCTTTCTTTTTTTTTTTTAATTTATTTATTTGTTAGAGAGAGAGAGAGCGAGCACAGGCAGACGGAGTGGTAGGCAGAGGCAGAGGGAGAAGCAGGCTCCCCGCGGAGCAAGGAGCCCGATGTGGGACTCGATCCCAGAACGCTGGGATCATGACCTGAGCCAAAGGCAGCCGCTTAACCAACTGAGCCACCCAGGCGTCCCTCTTCAGGATTTTCTATATGTAAGACCCATATCCTCTGCAGACAAAGACAGTTTGATTTCTTCTTTTTCTGATCTGGATGCCTTTTATTTCTTTATCTAGTCTGATGTTGAATACGAGTGATAAAGCGGGCACCTTTGTCTTATTCTTGAACTTAGAGGAAAAACTTTCAGTGTTTTGGCACTGAGTATGATGTTAGCTGTGGGTTTTTCATATGTGGCCTTAATTATGTTCAGGTATGATACTTTGGTACCCACTTTATTGAGAGTGTTTATCATGAAAAGATGTTGAATTTTGTCAAATGCTTTTTCTGCACATATTGAGATGATCATATCATTTTTTTTTCATTCTGTTAATGTGTATCAAACTTACTGATTTGATTTGATTGATTTCTGTAGGTTAATTTTGCTCAGTAAAGTATTCTTGGTTGGCGGTTCTTTCCTCAGCATTTAAAAAAAATATTTGATTTATTTATTTAACACAGAGAAAGAGATCACAAGTAGGCAGAACAGCAGGCCGAGAGAGAGGGGGAAGCAGGCTCCCCACTGAGCAGAGAGCCCGATGTGAGGTTCAATCCCAGGATCCTGAGATCATGACCTGAGCTGAAGGCAGAGGCCCAGCCCGCTGAGCCACCCAGGCACCCCTCTCTCAGCATTTTGAATATACAATTCCATTCTTCTTCTGGCATGTAAGGTTTCTGCTGGGAAACTGCTAATAGCCTTATGAGGGTTCACTTGTAGGTGACAAGCTTCTTTTCTCTTGCTGCTTTTATGATTCTCTCTTTGATTTTGATTTTTGACAGTTTTATTATAATATGTTTTGGAGAAAATCTCTTTAAGTTGAGTTTGTTTGATGACTGAGCTTCATAAACCTGGATTCCAAATGTTTCTCTTAGTTTGAGAATTCTCACCCATGACTTCTTTAATAAGCCTTATGTCTTTTTCTCCCTCTCTCCTCCTTCTGGAACTGCAGTAATTTACATGTTGTTTCTTTTAGTGGTATCCCGTAATCACATAGGCTTTTCTCACTCATTTTCTTTATTTTTTCTTTGTTCTCCACTGATTGGATAATTTGAAAGTTTTAAAATTTGAAAATTTTAAATTCACAGGATTTTTTTGGATCCATTTTCCTCTCAGTGATTTCTTTTCTTTTCTTTCTCTTTTTTAAAAGATTTTATTTTTATTTATTTGACAGAGAGAGAAGGATCACAAGTAGGCAGAGAGGCAGGCAGAGAGAGAGGGGGAAGCAGGGAGCCTGATGCCGGGCTGGATCCAAGGACCCTGAAATCATGACGGGAGCTGAAGGCAGACACTTAACCAACTGAGCCACCCAGTTGCCCCCTGTCAGTGATTTCTATTGCTTTTTAAAATTTCATTTACTATATTATTCAGCTCCAGAGTTTTTTAGTTCTTTTTTAACTATTTGCAGCTCTTTTTAAAAAAATATATTTTATTTATTCATTTGAGAAAGAAAGCTAAAGAGATCAAGTTGCGGGAGGGACAGAGAGAGGGAGAGAGAATGTCAAGCAGACCTGGGGCTCGATCCCATGACCCTGAGGTCATGACCTTAGCTGAAACCAAGAGTCAGACACTTAACTGACTAAGCCACCCAGGTGCCCTTCCAACTCTTTATTAAACTTCTCATTTTGTTCATCTAGTATTTTTCTCATTTTATTGAACTGGCTTTTTTTTTTTTTTAAGATTTCATTTGTTTGTTTATTTATTTATTTTAGAGAGAGCATGTTTGTGAGCCAGACGAGTAGCAGAGGGAGAGGGACATGCAGACTCTGCACTGAGCATAAGCCCGATGCAGGGGTGGATCTCATGACCTTGCAATCATGACCTGAAACAAAATCAAGGGTCAGGCGCTTAACAGACTGAGCCACCCAGGCACCCCTGAATTGGCTTTTTGTGTTTTCTTGTAGCTCACTGAGTTTCCTTAAAACTGCTATTTTGAACTCTTTTTTGGATAAACTACTGATCTTCACGTATTTGAGATCAATTACTAGAAGATTATTGTGATCATTTCACGGTATCATATTTCCTTGATTTGTTATATTCTTTGAAGTTTTGCATTGCTGTCTTTGCATTTGAAGTAGTCTTTAATGACTACCTTTCCAGTGTGTCCAAACCTGATTTTTTTTGGTTTTTGGTTTTTCGTTTTTTTGCTCTGGTGGTGTGCTGGAACTTTACTGTAGGAAATCTGGTTTTCCAAAAAGGCTCTCTCTTCAATGGGTGATTATCTAAGACAGTGTTTTCCAGGGGCTCCGAGATGTGGTTGAGAGGAAGGGGCTGGAGCCAGTGTATGGGCTGTTGCTAATTCCACAGCTGGGACTGTAATGAGTGTGCCTGTTATCTGATGCATGGGTAGGCAAGAGTTTTCCTAGGTCCCTTGTTTATGGTGCTTGGTTCCACAGCTCCTACAAAGAGGTCCACAGCCATTTTGTCACCACAAAGACATTGTATTTTAATTGTATATTTATCTGACTTTGAAGCAAGGGATGTGTATTTTCTTATATATGGTTAGACTTGATAACTGTTCTGTGAACTAATAAATGAATTGAGATGGGTAGCAGAATTTCACAAAAAAATTGTTTTTTTTTATTCTTTACCAGTAAAATTATTAGAAAACATTGGCTTTTAAAAAATTTTTAAAAATTTTTAAAAAGATTTTTTAAAATTTAATTTAATTTTTTCCCAGTGCTCCAAGATTCATTGTTTATGGACCACACCCAGTGCTCCATGCAATACATGCCCTCCTTAATACCCACCACCAGGCTCAACCAACCCCCGACCCCTACCCCTCCAGAGTCCTCACTTTGTTTCTCAGAATCCACCGCTCTCATGGGTTGTCCCCCCTCTGATTTCCTCCAACTCACTTTTCTTCTCCATCTCCCAATGTCCTCCATGTTATTCCTCATGTTCCACAAGTAAGTGAAACCATATGATAATTAACTCTCTCTCCTTGACTTATTTCACTCAGCATAATCTCCTCCAGTCCTGTCCATGTTGATACAAAAGTTGGGTATTCACCCTTTTTGATGGAGGTGTAATATTCCATTGTATATATGGACCATATCTTCTTTATCCATTCGTCTGTTGAAGGGCATCTTGGCTCTTTCCACAGTTTGGCAATTGTGGGCATTGCTGCTATGAACATTGGGGTACAGATGGCCCTTCTTTTCACTACATCTGTATCTTTGGAGTAAATACCCAGTAGTGCAATTGCAGGGTCATAGGGAAGCTCTATTTTTAATTTCTTAAGGAATCTCCACACTGTTCTTTAAATTGGCTGCACCAACTTGCATTCCCAGGAACAGTGTAAGAGGGTTCCCCTTTCTCCACATCTTCTCCAACACTTATTGTTTACTGTGATGGCTAATGAAGATGAACATTTTTTCATGTGTCTGTTAGCCATTTGTATGTCTTCTTTGGAGAAGTGTCTGTTCATGTCTTCTGCCCATTTTTTGATGTGATTATCTGTTTTGTGTGTGTTTAGTTTGAGGAGTTCTTTATAGATCTTGGAAATCAGCCCTTTATCTGTAGTGTCATTTGTGAATATCTTCTCCTAATCCGTGGGTTGTCTCTTTGTTTTGTTGACTGTTTCCTTTGCTGTGCAGAAGTTTTGATCTTGATGAAGTCCCAAAAGTTCATTTTTGCTTTTGTTTCCTTTGCCTTTGGAGACCTGTCTTGAAAGAAGTTGCTGTGGCCGATGTCGAAGAGGTTACTGCCTATGTTCTCCTCTAGGATTTTGATAGATTCCTGCCTCACATTCAGGTCTTTTATCCATTTTGAGTTTATCTTTGTGTATGGTATAAGAGAATGGTTGAGTATTTATTTGAGAGAGAGAGAGAGAGAGAGAGAAAGAGAGAACACGAGAGGGGAAAAGGTCAGAGGGAGAAGCAGACTTCCCGTGGAGCTGGGAGCTTGATACGGGACTTGATCCCGGGACTCTGGGATCATGACCTGAGCCAAAGGCAGTGGCTTAAGCAACTGAGCCACCCAGGCACCCGAAAACATTGGCTTTTTAATGGATATTTTAACTGGATTTTTTAAAATAGTGATCCTGCTTTGGATACAAAGGAAGTAAGAAAAGGGGAAAAAGAAAAACAAACATCAAAAGAATCTGTGATTACACCAAGGTTTGAGAAAGCCCCTTCTCTAACTTCTCATCCACTACAAATGAATGATGACATGACTTCAAGTGGAATGGATCAGGATGAAGGAAGGTAAAATCTATAAATTCTTTATTTCCCTCTGAAGGAATTTTAACAGTGATTACTTTTTATGGAAATAAAATACTGTAGTGTAGGTACAGGCAAAGACAAATACTTAAGTATATCAGACACACTGCTTGAAAGGTTAAGATGAGGACAAGTGACTTTGACAAGGAGCAGTTTCAACAGTCACCATGGATGCTGGACTGTAATGAATAAGTATAAAGAACTCCTTAGAGAATTTTTTTTAAAGATTTATTTTTTTGACAGATGGAGATCACAAGTATGCAGAGAGGCAGGCAGAGAGAGAGGAGGGGAAGCAGGCTCCCTGCTGAGCAGAGAGCCTGATGCGGGGCTAGATCCCAGGACCCTGGGATCATGACCTGAGCCAAAAGCAGAGGCTTTAACCTACTGAGCCAGCCAGGCGCCCCTCCTTAGAGAATTTTTATGGGGAAAGGTAATAGAAAAATGGATGATAACTGAAAAAGACTATGGAGTTCAAAGGAATTTTATTTTTTAATTTTAAGATGGGAGCTTTTAGAGTATGTTTGTATGCTCCTGGAAATAATCCAATAGAGACAGACACGGTTATTTAATTTAATTTTGTTCACATTTCCAAATGTTAGAAAGCTTATTAATTGTATTACATTCGTTTAAAGATTATATAGTATTTGTCCTTAGTATTCCTATTCATGTACTTTTGTGTGAAGGAGTTGTTTATTCAGAATTCGTTCCATAGTGGAGTATTTTCATATAATTGAATATGCATATACTATCATTCATTGATTTAAGAATATACGTATAATAGTAAATATACAAACCATAGGCCATTCTGAATAGAACTAATCATTCCTTGATAATTTTAGATATTCCGTGCCTTTCACAGTATCATGAATAGCTATGGTTTTATTAGGGACTTTGAAGTGTCTGCTTATGTTAACTTAATATTTGTTTAGATTCTGGGGGAAGGGGAAAGATTTTATTTATAATTGAAAAATAAACTATTAATGTATCATAGATTATTACTTTTGGTTTATAAATTTCTAAGTTACAAAAACCATGATTCCTGTGCCAACAGTGTCATTGACACATATATAGTGTGCTCAATAAGTGTATGTTCGTGAATAAACAGTTAAATGAATATATGAATGCCCATTGATCAACTTCTTTAGAAGAAGCAAATCTTTAGTTGTTTGAAAGTAGATTTTCAATATTGCCTATGTATGAAGTCTTTTTATTTAAAAAATATGGTTAACATTCTTGAATTATTATTTACAATTATAGCTAAAATGGAATACTAGTAGATTCATTTGCTATCAGATACTTAAAAAGCACTTAAATATTACCTTCCTCACATACTGTAAAACACGTGTTTTGAAGGCACATTTCCTGGATTTGAATTCTGGGTCTACTCCCGACCACATGCACTGGCTTTGGGAAGTTACTTTTTTCTGTGCCTCATTTTCTTCCTGTGTAAAATACCTAATATAATTACCTACATTTATAAGATTGTTGTGAGGCTTAAAATACCTTTAAAGCATATAAAGTTTTCATAATAATGCATAGTATTTACACAGTAGATCCTCAAAACACTAATATCATGATTATTAAAAAAGGGTTTCTTTCATATAAGAACTTAACTTGTACTTTCCAAATCGTTTTTAGAGCCAGTAAAATCTTGTTTTTATTGAAAATGACAACAAAAAATATGGTATATTTCTTCGTATCAAATAATGCAAGTAACATTATGATTTTCCTTTGCTTTTTGTCAGTTTGATCTAAATTTAATGCTTTGTTAACATTATTAATAATATAGTTTAGATATGATTTAGATATTCTTTGTATTTTAAGTATTTAATATTTGCCTGAAAAGAATTGTTTTTCTTTTTTTTAGACCTGCAAAGAAAACATCTAGTGAAGAGAAAGAGGTAACAAAAAAAAAAAAATATATATATATATATATATGTGTGTATGTGTGTGTATGTATACATATATATACACACACACACACATATATAATTTTATTTCATTAATTTTTAAAATTTTATTTTATTATGTTATTTTGATAAATCATGTTTATCAGAAATATTATTCCATGGTAAAAAATTACTTTAGAAAAGGCATAGTGAAAAAAGAGAAAATCTGCCTTTGTTGTACAGACATTTACTTTGAAAAAGTTGTTCAGAAACACTAGTTATTGATAAAGGTTGTTTTGATAAAAATCAGTCCTTTTGAAAATACCTTTTTTTGCTCTTATAAAAAGATATGGGTATTTATCATCTCTCTACACTTAGTATATTTTATCAATATTTAGGGGACATTTTGAAGTAGTATTATTTATTTGTAGGTCAAAAAGCCAATTGATTCTATGGATGACCTTGATGACTTAACTCCATCATCTGAAACAATTTCAGAGGATTTCCACATGCCTTGCTCTAATTATATGATTTGTATGTCGCTAATTGAACAACATGGCATGGATTGTAAAGGTAAGACCATTGTGTAAATATGAAGCCTTTGTATGTACATTACTATAGTAATATGTGCCACTTCTTGTCTAGTGCTGTACCATACAACACTGATGTGTTATAGAGCTACTCATCTCAGAAATATATTTTATATGAAAATAGAGAAATGTTGAATACTCTTAGCCAAAGAGCTGTAATTTCCACTATGTTTTTCGTCATGGGAATGGCACACCTGATCTGTGTTAACTCTCCTCTTCTGTGCCTTCACCAGGCCAGGTCAGGTTACCACTACATTTGTCCTAGAATACTGAAACGACCCAGGACTGTTTTCCCTGTCATTGCACCTCCCAGAATCTTGGTCTACACTGCAACCATAGTTACCATATATTTTTAAAAATTTATATTTCATCACATGACCCCCTTGATTAAAGCTTAGCTATTACGTCTCATCGTTCTGGGGTGAAAGACCACAGTTCTCAGCTTCATCTTGGATTGTTTCATATCCTTCTGTCTCTGTCTCAGCCACTGTTATAGATATTTTTTTCTTATAATAGAGCTTTTTTCCCCCTCAACAGCTTAAGTTAGGGCAACTGCACATGTATGAAGTGTATAATTTGATAGTTTTGACATATGTATATGCATATGAAACCTTAACTGTAATTCAGGCAGGTAATAACCCTTAATTCTTGTGTCTCTTTGTACTCCCTCATTATGAAACTGCGGAATGGTTTTCTAAAGCATTTTTAGATTTTCAATTACCACCATTTCCAATTCCCACCAGCAATGTCTGAGAGTTCTGATTTCTCCCTATATATTCATGAACACTTAGTATTGTCAGTTTTTTAAATCTTAGATGTTCCGATGGGTCCGTAGTATATGTATCATTATGGTTTTAATATACATTTCCCTAATAACTTATGATGTTGAGCATATCTTCGTGGGCTTATTTGCCATCTGTATATCTTCTTTGAACTGTCCAAATCCTTTGTCATTTTTAAAAATTAGGTTTTCTTACCTGTTGAGTTTTCAGAATTCTTTGTATATTCTAGATAGAGTTCATTTATCACCTGTATTTTTTTTGCAAAGATTTTCTCCCAGTCTGTGACTTTTCATTCTCTCAGCAGTATCTTTTGAAGAGCAGTTTTTCTTTTTGATGACGTCCAGTTTATACCTTTGTTCTTTTATGGATTTTTGCTTTTGGTGTTCCTATCTGAGAAATCTTTGCCTAGCACAAGGTCAGAGGTTTTCTCTGAGATCATGAGATCATGAGATCATGACCTGAGCTGAAGGCAGACGCCCACTGACAAATCCACTCAGGTGCCCCCCTCATTTTTTCTTTGAATATTTTTTTCTAGTTCCTTTCCTCTGCCTCTTTGGGAAATTGTATATTAGCTTCTCACAGTTTTCAGATGTCAAACTTCAGTCTTTTATTTTGAGCTGTCTCATATGTGTTTATTGGAAAATCCAGTGTGTTTTTCATGTGTGATATAATTTACATCTCTGTAAGTGCTATTTAGTTTTTAAAAAATAGCTTCTATGCCTCCACTTACCTTTTTATGCTTTCTTTGGAGTTCTAGCTAAGTTAGTGACAAACAGTTTGATCCTTTCCCGTCCTGCTCTTATGAATTGTTAGGTGAATCCAGAGTAGTGTTCAGCCTAGAGCTCATAATTCCCCACCGCTGAGGCACGACCTACTTACGCTATTCATTGTGCTGCGGGTTATGAGTTTTTCCAGCATGGCTAATGGGGATAGATACTGCCCCTGGTGCCGTGTGAGCACCAGGCAGGGTTTCCTCTGCTCTTTCCAGATGGATCTTTCCCCTGGTCACAGGAGATTTCCTTACGTGCATGCATTGGTTATTACTCTTCTGTTCTCCGGGGTTCGTTCGTTCTTCTGCTTTCTCCTCGCCAGTGCTTTGACCGCTGATCTCATCTGTCTTGGTTTCACCGGACTCAGTTTCATCACCTCAACTCAGGGAGTCTGGTGGAGTCTATCTCAGTTTTTTCACCTGTGTCATGGCCTGGAAATTGTGCCAAGGCAGTGAGCTCCAGTATGTGTTAGGCTAACTTCTTGTGTTTTCAGGGATCATTGTCCTTCATTGCCTGAATTCCTTTTTCTTGAAAGTGATTTTAAAGTGTATTTTACCTGTTTTTGTTTGGCTTTTTTCAGGTAGGAAGATAAATCAGTACCTGTTACTCCATCTTGGCCAGAAGCAGATTGCAATAGAACTTTGGCACATGCTGTAGACTGTCTTTAATGCTCTCCTTCCTTCTTTGCTCACGTGTTTCCTGCTCCTCCTTCATTTCTCAGAATAGTTATCTCTTCCTACCATAGATCAAGTTATGTTATGTGATCATAGAACTCTTTTATTATAGGAACTATCTGAATTTATAATTGTTTTCTCCTTCACTAGACTTTAAGCTAAATACAAGCCAGAGATCTGCAGAGCTTAGTGTAATATCTTTTGTTTTTTTATTTATTTGAGAGATAAATATTTAATTTTACATATTTATTTATTTATTTGAGAGACAGAGTGCATAAGCTGGGGGAGGGGCAGAGGCAGGGGGAGAAGCAGACTCCCCACTGAGTAGGGAGCCCAATGTAGAGTTTGATCCCAGGACCCTGAGATCATGACCTGAGCTGAAGGCAGATGCTTAACCAACTGAGACACCCAGGCGTCCCAGTAATATATTTTATATTGAAATCATTCAATATATATTTGTTTAATGTATGAATGAGTGAATGTGAAAGCATACAGTCTTTTATATGCAAGAAGTACTCATATATATTTTATTTCTTTTTCTTTTTTAAATATTTAACTAATTTATTGGAGAGAGAGCATGACCGGGGAGTGGGAAAGAACAGAGGGGGAGGGAGGGAGGGGGGAAAGACTCACAAGCAGACTCCATGCTGAGTGGAGCCCGATGCAGGGCTCAATATGACGACTCTGGGATTATGACCTGAGATAAAACCAAGAGTCAGATGCTTAACCAGCAGAGCCACCCGGGTGCCCTATATATTTTATTTGCTTTTGTTTTTTCTCTGATGTAGATTCTGTCAGTTTATTGAAAATCCAGGATACGGTTCTTTCATATGGAAGATTAATAGAACTTAAAAAATATCACTGTGGACAACTTAAAAGAAAAAATAAAAAAATGGAAAATAAGGCTAATGGACTACAAAAGGAGCTATCAGAAACAAAAGAAATGATATCGAAGTTAGAGCTTCAAAAAGTAGAATGGGAGCAAGAACTCTGCAGTTTGAGGTATGATATCTTGGTTTTAAGGAAATACTTGAACTATTTACCTTTTTTTTTAAAAAAAAAAAGCCAGCCAGGCACCCCTTGAATTATTTGCTTTTATACTACAGATGTGTAGAAGTTTTAAAATTGCTAACTTACCTTCTGAGATTTTATAGGGAAGAAAACGTCTTTAGTATTGTGAAGTATGAGATTCTTCACAATAATACAGCAAGTTCTTAACAGTGAATACTTTTTTTTTATAAAATTTTTTTTAAAGATTTTATTTATTTATTTGACAGACAAAGATCACAAGTAGGCAGAGAGGCAGGCAGAGAGAGGAGGAAGCAGGCTCCCTGTGGAGCAGAGAGCCCGATGCGGGGCTCGATCCCAGGACCCTGGGATCATGACCTGAGCCGAAAGCAGAGGCTTTAACCCACTGAGCCACCCAGGTGCCCCAGCAGTGAATACTTTTAATAATTTAATGAATATTCCAAATAATAATTTTAATGACCATATAGAAATCCACCATGTGGAAACCTCATTATTTAAAAATTGAATTTTGGATCCCCCCCCCCATTTTCTATACTTTAATTAATGCTGTAAGAAATGTTTTTTATATAAATCTGTTTCTACATTTCTGGTTACTTGGGATCAATTCTTCAATGTATTGTTGTTTACTTAAAGTATAAAAATTTTTAAAGAAGGTCTTTGATCCTATTTTTAAATTGGTCTCAGGGAATTTTATATTAATTTATATGCCCGTCAACAGAGTATAAAATGGCCATTTTTCTCAAGACAGGAAAAATTTTATAAACTAGTTTTAAACATACGCAGTGATTAAAAAGTAAAATAGAAAATGATTACTGCTAAGTTTTTTCAGCATCTCTCTTATATGTTGATGAAATTGATTCAAAAGTGTATGCTGCAAGCACATATTACTCTTTATTATTTACTTAATACAGATCCTATGTTGTTATAAAAGGGGTTTTCAAATGATTTATTAAATGGATAATAGGGGAAACAAATAATACATTATACGTTAATTAAAAAAAAGAAAACGGATCAGGGGCACCTGGATGGCTCAGTTGGTTAAATGTCTGTCTGCCTTTGGCTCAGGTCATGATCCCAGGGTGCTGGGATTGAGTCCCCCACTGGGCTTCTTGCTCAGCGGGGAGCCTGCTTTTCCCTCTCCCTCTGCCTGCTACTCCACCTTTTTGTGTTCTATCAGATAAATAAATAAAATCTTTAAAAAAATGAAATGAATAATAATCAACAAGGTAAATTGAGAGTATTGCGGAAGAAGAAACATGAAAATCATAGGGCAACAGATATTCGACTCCCTAGCCTAGTCCTGGATCACAGTAATCTGCGGGTGTATGTTGTGTAAATGCATCTGCAGATACTGTCTTACACGGCTGTACCTGTGATGTTTTGTGAGGTAGCAATTTACTTGTAGTGAATTATAACTTCTTTATAAACAGGAACTTCTCTTTTTAAATAGTAACTAAATTATCTCTTCTAATGGAGGAGTAATTATGACTATATGGAAAAAACAATAATTTTCCATTCTTTCTTGAATAATTTCAAAATTCCTTTCCCTACAATATCTCCCAGAGATATCTCCCAGAGATATTAGTACTAAGCAGCATAATGCTTTTTCATTGCTTCTTTTCAACTATATGTACCTTTTGGAAGAGATTGAAGTGAGAAATTAAAAACATGAGCCCTAGAAAGGAAAAAAATTGAGAACATAGAAATTTCATTTGGATAATAAACTAGCATATGTGGCACCAGATCATAACATGAGCTTTTTATTGCTTACAAAACAAATTTTAAAATAAGCACATTTATTTGCAGATTTACTTTAAAACAAGAAAAAGAAAGAAGAAGAAATGCTGAAATGTTATATGAAAAGATTCAGGAGCAACTAACAAGAAAAGAAGAGCAGTATAATAAAGAAGTTGAAATGAAACAAGAACTTGAACTTAATCTTAGAACACTAGATATGGAATTGAGGACTGTAAGAAATGATTTCAATCAGGTAAGTCTTTGATAAAAGTTGCATATTTCCATCAGTATTATTTATAATATCCCTTTGATTTAATGTATATTACTTAGGTATAAAATAGATAAAAAATTTAGTTTTATACTAATAGGAACTATGATATTTATAGCTAAAATCACTAATTTATTGGAATTCTTGGCTTCTCATATAAGCCCTATGCATATTTTCTGAATGAAGGGATAGAGGGTAAATTGAGATAAATATGCATGTTGGCTTTTTTTTTTTTTTTAGATTTCATTTATTTTTAGAGAGCGAGCATGAATAGGGGAATGTGTAGAGGGGGAGGGAAAGGGAGGGATAAGAATCTCAAGCAGACTCTGAGTGCAGAGCCTGATTCAGGGTTGATCTTAAAACCTTGAGATCATGACCTGAGCTGAAACCAAGAGTAGGACACTTAACCAACTGAGCTACCCAGGCACCCAAGTTTTGGATTTTTTATATTAAAATACAGGCTAAATCACCTTGAGACTATGATTGAACTAGTTAAATGTTTTATAAAAAATTTTTATTTCACATACTATATCTACCTGTATTTTTACTCTATGAAAAATCTAGCTGTCATTTTTTTTTTAAGATTTTATTTATTTATTTGACAGAGAGAGAGATCACAAGCAGGCAGAGAGAGAGAAGGGGAAGCAGGCTCCCCACCAAGCAGAGAGCCCGATGTGGGACTCGATCGCAGGACCCCGAGATCATGACCTGAGCCGAAGGCAGCGGCTTAACCCACTGAGCCACCCAGGCGCCCTCTAGCTGTCATTTAAATTAAAATTTGAGTTACTTGTGTAGGATAAAAGTCCTTGTATTTAAAAAGGCTACTTCTTTTGAACATTTTTTTAAAGTTCGCTTAAGCTTTTGACTTTTTTTTTTTAATGGTATCAACCAAAATCCTAATGAAAATATGTCTTCAGGTTGTGGAAGAATGGAATGATACTAAGAAACAACTTTGTCGAGAACAGGATGCCAGAATATTACAAGATGGAATTCTAAACAATCACCTTTACAAACAAAAGGAGATAGAAATGGATAACAAAAGGAGTTCTGGGGTATTTTCTTTAGTTATTTTGAAGTACATGTGTGTATGTTTTGTATGTATATATATTATTTTCTGAAATTATTATTTT
This sequence comes from Martes martes, assembly GCF_963455335.1. Taxonomy (NCBI): domain Eukaryota; kingdom Metazoa; phylum Chordata; class Mammalia; order Carnivora; family Mustelidae; genus Martes; species Martes martes. The sequence goes on from NC_137895.1 coordinate 128,998,934, forward strand.
TTTATCCGTGTGTGTGTGTATTTTTTTCTCTGTGTGTGTGTGTGTGTGTATATATATATATTTATATATACATATATATGTATATTTATGTGTCTTTGTATATGTATATTTTATCCAGGTATATATATATATGTATATGTATATATATTTTTTAAACCAACACTGCAGATCATGGAAAGCATAGAGGATTTTTAAAGCATATATATATATGTATATATACACATATATGTATATTTAGGGGGGCATAGGGGTCAGTGGCATTTTGGGTCCAGTGGATAAAGTAATATTCTTTGACAGACAGAGATCACAAGTAGGCAGAGAGGCAGGCAGAGAGAGAGGGGGAAGCAGGCTCCCTGCTGAGCAGAGAGCCCCATGTGGGGCTCGATCCCAGGACCCTGAGATCATGACCTGAGCCGAAGGCAGAGGCTCTAACCCACTGAGCCACCCAGGCGCCCCGATAAAGTAATATTCTTAATTTAAATGCATTTGTCTGCAAGAATCAAATAGTGACATTCTTAATGTCTTCATCCAAAGGGAGAGGCTTTTATTATTTTCCATAACCATAAGCTCAAAACTGTTGCAACTAACAACATATGTTTCAGTTTTTGGCAGTTATTTCCTCACCTCTCTCAATAGTTTAGCTTAACACTTCCACTGATGAACAGGAGGAAATGTGTATAGCCTGTTCAGAGACTTTATTTTGGACGTTAGTCTCTTACTTTTGAGAAAAGTAGCAGTTTGCTCCAAGGAGTATCCTATTTCATTATAAGGTGACTTTGAAATAATCATATGCTAATGATAATTTATTGATGAATATTTTATTCCTAATAAAATAGCTTAGTGTGTTTTTCCCTATTTTGTATTTATTACCGTTTTAAACATCATGATGAGGAAAAAAATGTATTGCAGCAGCAAATAATCTCATGATTTTTCTAAGAGCTGTATAAATTTTACCTTATTTACCATTGGTGTTTTGTGTGAAATACGAGGCTTCTTTTGTCTTTATGATTTACACTGGAGAAGAGCTCCGGTTTAGTGCACGAGCACTAATAGTGGAGTTAGAAGACCTGCGGGAGGTTCTGCAGCTCACTTAATATTTTGACCCTCTCCATTCTAGAATTGTGGTAACTAAAAGAGTTCATTGGTGTATGTAGAAGTGTTTATAGTACAGGGCCTAGATTTGTCAGTTATCAGTAGATTTAACTCTTATAGCTGACTATAGAAATGTTAGAAAAGTAGAATTTCTATGGACTATTGTGAGGAAAAAGAATTTTAGGAAATTTAATCTGTCCAAATATATGCAGAGCTAAGGATTTTACTGTGGCGTACCTGTGTTAGATGTCAGACTGCAAACTTGATTCTTAGTGTAGTCAGATTTATTAATCTTTTATTTCAGGCTTTCTGGGTTTATTATAAATCAGAGAAAGACCTTTCCAATTCTGAGATTCTTAAAAATTTTGTCTTGCTTTCTTTTTTCCTTTCATGCATTCATTGTCTTCAATTAAATTTTTGAAGCTTTGGGAATTTACACTTGTATAAAGTTTGAAGTTTGGACCCAACTTTATTTTTTTCTAATTCAATATCTACTTACTGCAACCTAGTCATTGTATGAACATAGTTTATTCTTTAATTTCAGAGAAAAATCATCATAATGTCATTTTACTGTGTTCCAACTAAAAGTCTCCTTTGTTTTACTTAGATTTCTAATAGTCGTGAAAATGAAAAATATCTGTTGCATAACAAATACATGTTGGAGGATCAAATCGCTATGCTAAGACTGGAAATAGACACAATAAATAACCAGAACCAGGAGAAGGAAAGGAAATACTGTGAAGACATTGAAATTTTAAAAGAAAAGCATGTCAGTCTTCAGAAGACCATAAAACTAAATGAGGAAAGATTAACAAAAACAGAACTCCAACACAGTGGACAGATTAATGCTCTGACCATTGAGAACACAATGCTAAAGTCTAAACTGGAGAATGAACAGCAAAACAAAGAAAGACTGGATGAAAAAGTTGAATCGTACCGTGCTAGACTAGCTGCTGCTATACAGGATTATGACCAAAGTCAGATATCAAAAAGAGACCTAGAACTTGCTTTCCAGAGAGCAAAAGGCGAATGGTTTCGTGTACAGGACAAATTGAATTTTGATGTGTCTAAACTAAAAGAAGATAATGAGCTTCTTTCTCAGAACCTTTCTGAAGCTGAAAGTAAATTTAATACTCTGGAAACTGAGCTCCATCGCACAAGAGATGCTCTCAGAGAAAAGACTTTGGTTTTAGAACGTGTACAAAGAGACCTAAGTCAAACACAGTGTCAGAAAAAGGAAATTGAACATGCGTATCAAAGTGCACAAGATAAAGTGAGTAAATACATTGGGAAGCAGGAATCCTTAAAGGAGAGATTATCTCAACTACAAAGTGAAAATATGTTGCTTCAACAGCAACTAGATGATGCTCACAACAAAGCTTCCAGTAAAGAAAAGGTAGTAATTAATATCCAAGACCAGTTTCAGGATATTATAAAAAAACTTCAAGCTGAAAGTCAAAAGCAAGCTCTTGTAATAGAAGCAAGCAAGCAAGAGTTAATCAATGAACGTAATCTTTTAAGAGAAAGAATGTATGTGTATGAAAAGGAGAAAGTAGAAAGAGAAGTAAGTATCCAGAAAGATAAATATTTTTCAAGCTTCCTGAGAAAATTCAAAGTAATATTTGATTATGGATTATTGTTGTTACTATTATTATTTTAGAGAGAAAGAGTGCACCTGCACATGAATGGGAGTGGGTCAGAGTAGAGGGAGAGAGAATCCCAGGAGGGCTCCACGTTGGAGAACTCCACCTCTTGACCCCGAGATCATGACCTAAATGATTAGAGCTGAATTTTGAATCTAGTTGAATATAAAAAATATATAGACTGTAAGTCAGCATAACTTGTATCCAGCCAATAAAAGACTTGAGAAGTGCTTTAATTTGAATAAAATTGTTCTGTCTTCTATGAAAGTTTAAGAAGTTAAGTAACAAATTGTTACTAGATAGTAGGCTGATAATAATAATTTAGTCTTATACTGCTAAAATAATAATTTTAATCCTTGTCATCACATGTTAATACTATGATGAACAGATAAATGGAAATGCTCAAAATACTAAAATGAGTATTTTGAAATTGAGATTCAATTAAGTGGATTAACTTGACAGTTAGCTCCAGATTTCCCAAATGAACTGAATAAAAAGTACAGTATCTCAGTACTTCTTATACATATATACATAAGTATAAGTATATATTTATAAGTATAAATATATGTGTATATGTACATACATATATACTTTTATGCATTTATACATTTATGCAAGCTATACATGGTAGCTTTTTATACATTTTAGGTTGGCATAATTTTATTCTTATTTATATAATTTTGAATTTTTAGTCTGAAATCATGTATCCTTATGACCTTTTAATCCTTTGAAGGCACTTACTTTTCATTAAATCATAATTTGGGACAACTGTGGTGAGCTTTAGCAAAACTATATTTGGTTTAATCTTCCCACTGCTATTTATAATTTTTTAAGCAATTTTACAAATAATTTGCTCATTTCGAAGCTCAGTTACTATCATTTGGGCCTAAGTTTGTCCAACACAAAGAGAATTGTATCTCTCTAATTTATTAATTGGGCATTGGATCTCCATTTTCAGATTAATGAGGGGTGGCAGGATTCTTGTGTAGCAGAAATGGAGGTCAGGGAGAGAGGTGAAAGCCAGTCATCTAGGGTCTTGAAGGCCATTAGAATGACTTCACTTATGTTCTGAGATAGTTATCTGTTAAAAGGATTTAAGCAGAGGATTGAACATGTGAGGAACTCTGACATTAATAGAAGCCTCTAATAAAAAAGAGGGAAAACATTCATACTATAGAATTTACCAAAGTTAGTTCCACCTATATACCCATTTCTTTTTGAGACTTCAGTAAATTGGGAAGCTTTGGGAAAATTCATCCACAAGGAATGGATAGTGGGGCTGAATTAATTATCTAAGTACCATAATACTGACTAGGCAGGATAACATCTTTTTGTGTCTTTAACCAAATTCATTAAACAGCCATAATATGTACATGTTAGGAGAAGGAGATGAATTGATGTTTGTAGTGAAATTTTCCAAGTACATAGGTTAAAGTTATATATTGTTAACATAATTTAATAGTAAGATGATTTTATAAAACCAGTAACAGAAATGTCTTATTAGGTAGCTGTGAGACAACTTCAAGAAGAACTGGCTGATACCCTAAAAAAACAATCCATGTCAGAGGCTTCACTGGAGGTGACATCACGTTGTCGTATGAATTTAGAAGATGAGGTACAGGACTTAAAGAAAAAACTGGCTCAGATTAGGAATCAGGTATGTATGAAATGTCACATGTCAAGTTAATCTGTAGTTGGATAAATAATATGAAGTGTTTTAGGATGCTTATTTCCATGGACCGCTTCCTTTTGTATTTTCATTATAAATAATTTAGTATAAATTTAGTATCTTCACAATGTACTTATTTCTTAAACTTTGACTTTCATTCTGCTATTTTTGTTATACATTTTTTTTTCTTATAGTAGTTACCCTTAGGAAAGTTGAAAATTACACATCATTCCTCACAGAAATTGGAACTTTTTTCCTACTAAATAATTTCTTTAAAGATTTATTTATTTATTTGTGGTGGAGGAGGGGTGGAGAGGCAGCAAGAGATGGAGAGAATTTCAAGCAGACCCCTGCCCAGCACAGAGCCCCACGCTGGCTTGACTCCATGACCCATAAGATCATGACCTGAGCTAAAATCCTGAGTTGGATGCTTAACCTACTGAGCCACCCAGGTGTCCTAAATAATGTTTTTTGTTTTTTTTTTTAAATTTATTTATTTGTTAGAGAGAGAGCAAGCGAGCACAGGCAGACAGAGTGGTAGGCAGAGGCAGAGGGAGAAGCAGGCTCCCCGCCGAGCAAGGAGCCCGATGTGGGACTTGATCCCAGGATGCCGGGATCATGACCCGAGCCGAAGGCAGCCGCTTAACCAACTGAGCCACCCAGGCGTCCCCTAAATAATGTTTTTTAATGATACCTCTGTTACCATGATGAGCTAAGCTGTGTAAAAGCAGAAGATAATGTTTAATGAAATGTTTCAGAAAATTGTCTTATTTCTCATCTTCACCTTTTTGAATGGATACAGAATCTGTACTGATTTCAGGATAACTTGTACAGAAAAGTGATTTCACAAACCAGTTGAACTTAGGCATTGCCTTCATTTTCTTTTCCTTTTCAATATATAATAAATGTACAGAAATATTTAGATCATGTATACTATATACACCCAGAAGAGAGAATTAAGAAAATTATCTAGGTCTTGCCATTGGATTTTTTAAAAGCTTTATTGAGATAGAATGCACATTCCATACAATTTACCCATTTAATATGTGTAGTTCAATGTTTCTGAGTATATTGATAGAGTTGTACAACCATTACTGCCATCAAGTAGAACATTTATTTTTTAAGATTTTATTTATTTATTTGACAGAGATCACAAGTAGGCAGAGAGGCAGGCAGAGAGAGAGGAAGGGAAGCAGGCTCCCTGCTGAGCAGAGAGCCCGATGTGGGGCTCGATCCCAGGATCCCGGGATCATGACCTGAGCTGAAGGCAGAGTCTTTAACCCACTGAGCCACCCAGGCGCCCCTAAGTAGAACATTTTAATTACCCTGAAAAGAAGCCCTTAGTCCTTGCCCCCAGGGTCAGGCAACCACCAGTCTACTTCCCGCCTCTATAGAGTTGCCCATTCTGAATATTTCATATATAGAGAATCACACAATGTGTGGTCCTTTGTCACTAGCTTCTTTCACTTAATGTTTTTCGGGTTCATCTGTGTCATAGCATATATCAGTGCTTCATTCCTTATTATCAAACAGTACTCTACTGGGGGCTAAAACCCTTGTTCATTCATCATTTGATGCACCTTTGGGTTGTTTCCACTTTTTGGCCATTAATAATGCTGCTGTGAACATTCATTTAGTTATTGTCTGGACATCTGTTTTTATTTCCTTGCCATCACATTTTATCCTCTCAGTTAATTGGGTTGATTTCACTATCTCATTTTTTTTTTAATTAACATATGATGTATTATTTGTTTCAGGGATACAGGTCTGTGATTCATCAGTCTTACACAGTTCACAGCACTCAGCATAGCATATACCCTCCCCAATGTCCATCACCCAGCCACCCCATCCCTTGCACCTCCCTCCCCTCCAGCAACCCTCAGTTTGTTTCCTGAGATTAAGTTTGTCTCCCTCCCCGGTCCCATCTTGTTTCATTTTTTCCTTCCCTACTCCCCAAATCCCCCACATTGCCTCTCAAATTCCTCATATCAGAGAGCTCATATCATAATTGTCTTTCTCTGATTGACTTATTTCATTCAGCATAATACCCTCCCTCTAGTTCCATCCACGTCATTGCAAATGGCAAGATTTTATTTCTTTTGATGGCTGCATAGTATTCCATTGTGTATATATACCACATCTTCTTTATCCATTCATCTGTTGATGGACATCTAGGTTCTTTCCATCGTTTGGCTATTGTGGACATTGCTGCTATAAACATTTGGGTGCACGTGCCCTTCTGATCACTACATTTGTATCTTTAGGGTAAATACCCAGTAGTGCAATTGCTGGGTCATAAGGTAGCTCTATTTTCAACTTTTTGAGGAACCTCCATGCTGTTTTCCAGAGTGGCTGACCAGCTTGCATTCCCACCAACAGTGTAGGAGGGTTCCCCTTTCTTCGCATCCTTGCCAACACCTGATGTTTCCTGACTTGTTTTTTTTAGCCATTCTGACTAGTGTGAGATGGTATCTCAGTGTAGTTTTGATTTGTATTTCCTTGATGCCAAGTGATGTTGAGCACTTTTTCATCTGTCTGTCGGCCATTTGGATGTCTTCTCTGCAGAAATGTCTGTTCATGTCTTCTGCCCATTTCTTGATTGTATTATTTGTTCTTTGGGTGTTGAGTATGATAAGTTCTTTATAGATTTTGGATACTAGCCCTTTATCTGATATGTCATTTGCAAATATCTTCTCCCATTCTGTCAGTTGTGTTTTGGTTTTGTTAACTGTTTCCTTTGCTGTACAAAAGCTTTTGCTCTTGATGAAATCCCAATAGTTCATTTTTGCCCTTGCTCCCCTTGCTTTTGGGGATGTTTCTAGGAAGAAGTTTTTGCAGCTGAGGTTGAAGAGGTTGCTGCCTGTGTTCTCTTCAAAGATTTTGATGGATTCCTGTCTCACATTGAGGTCTTTCATCCATTTGGAGTCTATTTTTGTGTGTGGTATAAGAAGATGATCCAGTTTCATTCTTCTGCTTGTCACTGTCCAATTTTCCCAACACCATTTGTTGGAGAGACTGTCTTTTTTACATTGGATATTCTTTCCCACTTTGTTGAAGATTACTTGACCATAGACTTGAGGGTCCATTTCTGGGCTCTCTATTCTGTTTCATTGATCTATGTGTCTGTTTTTGTTACAGTACTAAACTGTCTTGATGATTACAGCTTTGTCATAGAGCTTGAAGTCTGGAATTGTGATGCCTCCAGTTTTGTTGTTCTTTTTCAGCATTCCTTTGGCTATTTGGGGTCTTTTCTGATTCTGTACAAATTTTAGGATTATTTGTTCCAGCTCTATGAAAACCTTGATGGTATTTGATAGGAATTGCATTAAATGTGTAGACTGTTCTGAGTACCATCGACATTTTAACAGTATCTGTTCTTCCAGTCATGACCATGTAACGTTTTTCCATTTCTTTGTGTCTTCCTTTAATTTCCTTCATGAGTATTCTATAGGTTTCTGAGTATAGCTGCTTTGTCTCCTTGGTTAGGTTTATTCCTAGGTATCTTATGGTTTTTGATGCAATTGTAAATGGGATCAACTCCTTAATTGTTCTTTCTTCTATCTTGTTGTTGGTGTATAGAAATGCAACTGATTTCTGTACATTGATTTTATATCCTGACACTTCACTGAATTCCTGTAGGCGTTTTAGCAGTTTTGGAGTAGAGTCTTTTAGGTTTTCCACATAAAGTATCGTATCATCTTCATAGAGTGAGAGTTTGACTTCTTTGCTGATTCGGGTGCTTTTTATTTCTTTTTGTTGTTTGATTTCTGAGGCTAGGACTTCTAGTACTATGTTGAATAACAGTGGTGAAAGTAGCCATCCCTGCTGTGTTCCTGACCTTAGGGGAATGATATTTTCCCCATTGAGAGTGATATTAGCAAAAAAAAAAAATAAATAAATAAAAGAGAGAATGATATTTGCTGTGGGTTTTTCATAGATAGTTTTTATGACATTGAGTTAAGTACCCTCGATCCCTACACTGTGAAGAGTTTTGATCAAGAAAGGATGCTGTACTTTGTCAAATGGTTTTTCTGCATCTATTCAGAGTATTGTATTGTTCTTGTCCTTTCTTTTATTAATGTATTGTATCACACTGATTGATTTGCAGATGTCGAACCACCCTTGCAGGCCAGGAATAAATCCCACTTGGTCATGGTGAATAATCCTTTTAATATACTGTTGGATCCTATTGGCTAGTATTTTGGTGAGAATTTTTGCATCTGTGTTCATCAGGAGTATTGGTCTCTAATTCTCCTTTTTGTCTTTGTCTTGTTTTGAGATCAAGGTAATGCTAGCCTCATAAAATGAGTTTGGAAGTTTTCCTTCCATTTCTATTTCTTGAAACAGTTTTAGGAGAATAGGTATTAATTCTTTAAATGTTTGGTAGAGCTCCCCAGGAAAGCCATCCGGCCCTGGAGTTTTGTTTGTTAGGAGATTTTTGATTACTGCTTTAATTTCCTTTCTGGTTATGGGTGTGTTCAGGTTTTCTATTTCTTCCTGGTTCAGTTTTGGTAATTTGTCTCTAGGAATGCACCCATTTCTTGCAGATAGTCTAATTTGCTGGCTTGTAGTTTCTCATAATATGTTCCTATAATTGTGCTTCCTTGGTGTTGGTTGTGATCTCTCTTCTTTCATTCATGATTTTATTAATTTGGGTCCTTTATTCTATTATCAAAGTCTGGCCAGGGGTTTATCAATCTTATTAATTCTTTCAAGGAAACAGCTCCTAGTTTAATTGATCTGTTCTATTGTTCTTTTGGTTTCTATTTCATTGATCTCTGTTTTCATCTTTATTAATTCTCTTATCCTGCTGGATTTAGGCTTTCTTTGCTGCTCTTTCTCCAAGTCCTTTAGGTGGAAGGTTAGGTTGTGTACTTGAGACCTTTCTTGTTTCTTGAGAAAAGCTTGTATTGCTCTATACTTCCCTCTTCAGGACTGCCTTTGCTGCATCCCAAAGATTTTGAACCGTTGTGTTTTCATTATCATTTGTTTCCATGAATTTTTTCAATTCTTCAATTTCCCAGTTGACCCATTCATTCTTTAGAAGGATACTGTTTAGTCTCCATGTATTTGGGTTCTTTCCAAATTTCCTCTTGTGATTGAGTTCTAGCTTCAGAGCATTGTGCTCTGAAAATATGCAGCGAATGACCCCAGTCTTTTGATACTGGTTGAGACCTGATTTATGACTCAGGATGTGATCTATTCTGGAGAATGTTCCATGTGCACTAGAGAAGAATGTGTATTCTGTTACTTTGGGATGGAATGTTCTGAATATATCTGTGATGTCCATCTGGTCCAGGGTGTCATTTAAAGCCTTTTATTTCCTTGTTGATCTTTTGCTTAGATGATCTGTCCATTTCATGGAGGGGGCGTTAAAGTCCCTTGCTATTAGTGTATTGTTGATGTGTTTCTTTGCTGCTGTTATAAATCGGCTTATATAGTTGGCTGCTCCCATGTTAGGGGTATAAATACTTACAAATGTTAGATCTTCTTGTTGTACAGACACTTTAAGTGTGATACAGTGTCCTTCCACATCTCTTATTATAGTCTTTGGCTTAAAATATAATTTGTCTGATATAGGGATTGCCACCTCAGCTTTCCTTTGATGTCCATTAGCATGGTAAATTGTTTTCCACCCCCTCACTTTAAATATGGAGGTGTGTTGGGTCTAAAATGAGTTTCTTGCAGGTAGCATATTGATGGGTCTTGTTTTTTTTTAATCCATTCTGATACCCTATGTCTTTTGATTGGAGCATGTAGCCCATTTGCATTAAGGATAAGTATTAAAAGATACGAATTTAGTGCCATTGTTTTGCCTGTAAAGTGACTATTACTGTATATTGTCTGTATTCCTTTCTGGTCTGTTACTTTTAGACTCCTCTTTACTTAGAGGACCCCTTCTAATATTTCCTATAGGTCTTTTTTGGTGTTTGCAAATTCTTTTAGTTTTTGTTTGTCCTGGGAGCTTTTTATTTCTCCTACTTTCAATGACAGCCTAGCTGGATATAGTATTCTTGGCTGCATATTTTTCTCATTTAATGCTCTGAATATATCATGCCAGTCCTTTCTGGACTGCCAGGTCTCTGTGGATAGTTGTCCTTTAAACCTAATATTTCTATTAGAATATTTCTATTCATTGTAGGTCATAGACCTCTTGTCCTAAGCCACTTTCAGGATTTTCTCTTTGTCTCTGAGACTTGTAAGTTTACTATTAGATGACGGGGTATTGACCTGTTTTTATTGATTTTGATGCAGTTTCTCTGTGCCTCCTGGATATTGATGCCTGTTTTCTTCCCCACATTAGGGATGTTCTCTGCAATAGTTTGCTCCAATATACTGTCTGCCCCTCCCCTTCTTCTTCAGGGATCCCAATTATTCTAATATTGTCTCGTCTTATGGTATCACTTATCTCTCAAATTCTCCCCTCGTGATCCCGTAGTTGTTTATCTTTCTTTTTTTTTTCCCCCCAGCTTCTTTGTTTTCCATCATTTGGTCTTCTATATCACTAATTATCTCTTCTGCCTCATTTATCCTTGCAGTCAGAGCCTCCATTTTTTTTTAAAGATTTTATTTATTTATTTGTCAGAGAGAGAGAGAGAGAGCACTGGCAGACGGAGACAGAGGGAGAAGCAGGCTCCCTGCCGAGCAAGGGGCCCGATGTGGGACTCGATCCCAGGATGATGGGATCATGACCCGAGCCAAAGGCAGCTTCCCAACCAACTGAGCCACCCAGGCGTCCCGCCTCCATTTTTTATTGTACCTTATTAATACCTTTTTTGATTGCAAGTTGGATAGAGTTTAGTTCTTTTATTTCTCCAGAAGGGGATTCTCTTTTTCAAGCCCAGCTAGTATCTTTATAATTTTCATTTTGAACTTTAGTTCCTACACCTTACTAATGTCCTGTTGATTAGGTCCCTGGCAGTCGGTATTGCCTCTTGTTCTTTTTTTTTACGTGAGTTTTTCTTCTATGTTATTTTGTGCCAGAGAAGAATAGATAAGTGAGAGAACAAAATGCTAAAAGGGCAACAATGACCCCAGAAAATGTATGCTAAACAAATCAGAAGATACCCAAAACTGGGGGAAAAATGAGGGGGGAATATATCAGGCTGGTGAATAGAACAGAGCCTTACACTTGATTTTGGGTGTATTTTGGTCTGTTAGAAGAAACTGCTTCCCAAAATTTTAAAGAAAGAACAAGTTATATATATACAAAAATAAGGGTAAATACGATGAATGGGTGGAACATGAGTATAAGCATGAAAACTTAAAAATATTTTTAAAAAGGAAATGGTAAGATGTTGCTTGAAAAAAGAAAGAAAAGAAATAAAAAAAAAACAAGGAATGTGATCCGGTAGATTTATGGTATATTTTAGTCTGTTAAAAGAAACTGTATCCCAAAATTTTAATGAAAGAAAAACACAAGGGATAGTATATGACTATAAAAATGAAATTAAAAGATTTTAAAAAGATCTTGTTAAGATAAGATGTTGGTTGAAATAGGAAAGTAGAAAAATTCCAAAAAAAAAAAAAGAAAGAAAAAGGAAGAGAAAAAATAAAGATCATTTAAAAAATTTAACTTTGAAAGAGTAGAGAATCATGGGAAAAAAGCCATGAGTTCTATGTGCTGTATGTATTCTCCTGATGCTGGAGTGTTGCAGTTCTCGTTGATCGGTAATCTTGGTCTTGGGTGGATGTTCTTGCTGATCATCTGGGGGCAGGGCCTGTTGCAGTGATTCTCAAATGTCTTTGCCTGAGGCAGAATTGTACTGCCCTTGTCAGAGGCCAGGCTGTCATCTGCTTGGGTTTGGTCTTGGTAGCTTTTGTTTCCTGAAAGCTTTCTGTGTAGCTTTGGAGGAGGAGAATGAAGATGGCAGCTTCCCAGTCTCCAGACAGAGGAGCCAAGATCTTGGGTCCCCATTCCTCATTGTGCCCTCAGAGAAAAGCAGTCAATCACTCCTGTCTCCCTGGTCTCCAAGCTCCCTAGCTTGTGACTGAGTTCCTATCTCTGGTACATGACCCCATTTGGAGTCTCCAAACCCAGTAGATTCCTGCAGTGCACTGCTGCACTTCTCCTCCTGGTGGAGGCAGGGTTGGGGGGGAGTCTTCCCAGATCTGTTGCTTGTTGGGTTTCTGTTTGAAGAGTAGTGCCCAACTGTGCCTTGAATTATGGTTCATGGCAACCCCGAGCTGAGAGTCCACTCCTCGGCTCTGTCTTTGCAGCTGGCTGCCTGCTCCAATACCTGGGAGCTCTGCCATACTCAGGCACCTCTGGTCTTTCTGTGATCCAGAGGGTCCTGAGACCACACTGTCCCTTCGAGGATTCCAACCCCCCCCCCCCATGCCTTGGGCACTGAAGCCACTTCCCTCTGTGGAGCAGACTTCTAAAAGTTCTGATTTCCTACTCTGGTGTTCTATCACTTGCTGTTAGTCGGCTGATGGGGGCTCCCTCCCACTGTGGTCTATCTTCCCAAATATACCCTCAGATTCACTTCTCCACATGTCATCCCTTCCAGAAAGTGGTCACTTTTGTGCTCATAGAATTGCTGCTTCTCTTTGATCTTCTATTGAGTTTATAGGTGTTCAGAATGGTTTGGTAACTATCTAGCTGAATTCCTGGAACCAGATGAAATTTAATTCTCCTACTCTTCTGCCATTTTGAGGCTAAAATCTTACTGCATTAAAAGTAAGACTATTTTTCTAAATATAGAGTAAAGGAAGTGCTAAAACATACTGCAACTAGACAGAAAATATTTGTCCCATACATATGTTACTGACAAGAGAGATTTACTCTCTGTTGGTAGGTAACAGCAGATTTTTCTAATGTACTAAATGTTTGCATCCTCCCCTCTCTCAGCCTTTTACTCATCCTCTCCTTTCTGTCCTTTTAGTTGCCTAATCCTACACTATTCAGACCTGACTCACTGTCTCCCATTCTCCATGAAGCTCTTTGTGACTATTCTGATTCCCACTGACCTTACTCTCTTCACACTTGACATCTAGTCTGTGCAGAACAATGTAGTTCGTTATTTTACATTGTTTTCATTTTTTAAATGAGAGATAATTTTGTCTTTCTATATACACATTTATCTAAGGGGGAAAATATGGGATATGTGTGGTACCTATCCTTGTATAAATTGGGAATGTTTTAACTTAGCAGTTTTTAGGATAAAATTAAGTACTTTATACCATATCAATAACTTGTGATTGAAAATATTGACATCACAAACTTTTATTCTAAATGTATTTTAAGCAATTGAATGTAAAATTGTGAAAGCATTTAATCTGATAGAGGAGAAGTATTCAGTCAAATGCTTGTTTCTTCTCCCCCCGCCCCCCACTATGGAAAAACAGTCTAAATTTGTCTTTCAGCATTTTGCAGCCAGAGCAGGTTTACAAATTTATAGCAGTTTACCAACTATAAAGCTCTGGAGACAGCTTTTCTTTTTAAAAGTTTGTTTGTTTGTTTATATAATTTCTACATCCCTTGTGGGGCTTGAACTCAAGACCCCAAGGTCAAGAGTTGCATGTTCTTTCAACTGAGCCAGCCAGGCACCTCTGGGGACAGCTTTTCTGATATGCCATACAACATAGCCTTAATCTATTCATCAGAGTACTTGCTAAAGCAGTGTAACATAAACAGTTACTAAGATAAACAATATAAACATGAAATGATTTGGGAACATTGATTTAGTGTCCATTAATTCCATGTCTGTTGGCTTTACCTTGCCTCTGATGGTCATGTAAATTATTTATTACTCAGCCTAGGAGGTACTATTTGCACTGTAGTCCATGAGCATTGTCCATAGAGTAGTATAGAGAGGAAGAAAGTTAAAATTATTACAAGTGGAAAAAAGTACTCTTGGCTAGGGGAATTGGTAAAAGTTTTTTGAAGTATTGAGGATATATTGTGGGTCTCATGGTCCCCATTTGCTGCCACTTCTGGTGGTATGAAGAACAATTTTGGTATAACTTGTATAAGAGACCACTTTCACTGGCCTGCCATCTGCCTAAAATATCAGGTATTATTAGAACATAGCATACAGCAACAATAATAATGCTAATTGCAGACACTTAGAATTTGTTGTATACCATGTACCCTTCTAAATAGTTCATGTATATTTTCTAATTTAATCTTCCCAATATCCCAGTATGGTAGATACTATTATTATCTTTTTTTTTTTTACAGAAGAAGAAACAGAAGAGGCAGAGAAATTTTAAGTAATTTGTTCCAGGTCATACAGTGGAGTCAGGAATTCAGATCCCAGGCGTTCTGGTTCCTACAAAAATGTTGCTTCTTATTCTATTCCATGAAATATCTGGTTGTCACTGAAAGCATCATGTTAACTTTTATAATCACCGGAATAGCCATGGTCATTCACATATGTGAATATTGAAAATTATAGTTGATGTGGTGCTTGGAATACAAAAATAGAAATGTTTACTATAAGGTTATTTCCTATCTTTCCCCTTTTGACCAATATATAAATTTGTAGGTTTATCTGATAAAATATAATTTAAAACATTAAAAATGTTACCTTTTAGTACTAGAGAAGCCAGTAAACTATTCTGTAGGGGGACTGTATGTATTTTAAGATTTTATTTATTTATTTATTTGCACGCTCAAGAGAGAGAACGAGCAGTGGGAAGGGATATAGGGAGAGAGACAGAGAGAAAGAGAGAAGCAGACTCCCTGTAAATATTTTAGGCTTTGTAGGCCATAGGTCTCTTTTGCAGCAGCTCAGCTTTGCTGTAGCCATAAATCAGTATGTAGAGGAGAGTGTGGCTATGTCCAGTAATATTTTATTTACAAAAACACCTGATGGTGATTTCTTACTAGATTGCCAGTACTTAAAAGTATTTCTTTCTTTTTTTTTTTTAGTTGCAAGATGCTCAAGAACGACATGCAGAGGCTGTAATGCGTATTGAGACGTTGAAAGATCACGTGCAAAAGTACAATTTAAAGCAGCACAGAAAATAACTTGAGTATTTATAAAACAGATCAGCGGTGTAGTATGAGAAATGTATCATTTATGATAATAAATGCATCAGTGTTAGCCTGGATAAAAATTTCAGCTTTGTGCTATTTTGAAATGCATAATTTTTGCACATTATCTTTAAATTTTACACATTAACTGTAAAACACAACCATAAAAATGACACAATTGCCAAATCTTCTACTTTTTAAATTTTTAAGAATTTATGTAGGGCCTTCAGATGTTTGTTTAGAAATTATACGGTGCTGGGACGCTTGGGTGGCTCAGTTGGTTGGGCAGCTGTCTTGGGCTCAGGTCATGATCTTGGAGTCCCAGGATCACGTTCCACATCGGGCTTCCTGTTCCATGGGGAATCTACTTCTCTCTCTGACCCTCTCCTTCTCGTTCTCTCTCTCTCTCTCTCATTCTCTCTCTCTTAAATGAATAAATAGAATCTTAAAAAAAAAGAAATTATACAGTACTTTTAAAATTTATGTGTGTGTGAGAATAATTTTAAAATATACATTTTAGGCTTGAAGTTGAAAATGCCGAGTTAAAAGATACCATCAAAAAGCAAGCGGGAAAAATTGAACAGCTTCAGGAAAACACGTTAAGTACATGTTCAGTAAGTCAGCCTCTTAATTTCTGTCCTATGGAAAAGGAATTCTTTTCTGTATTAGTAGTATATAAGAATATTTTGGGTAATATGAAAATTCTCACTGATAAACATGTTTATTATATTCATATTGTTGGTACTTGATACTAGTATAATTCCTCTTTATAGGTGAAGTTGTATAAATTCATAAATTAATAATTTTTATAGTAAGATTATAATAAAAAAGGCTGTGATAGTCTAAGGAAAGAAATATTTTATTTATTTGTCAGTGGACATTGGGTTTTGCCACGTTTTGGCTATTATTAGTAATGTTGCCATGAATTTTGGTATACAAATGTCTGAATCCCTGCTAATATTTTTCTGTATGTTTAAAAATTACCAAACTTTGAGTAATAATTTGATCTTGAATTCTGACTTTCTCTTGTAATCTAAACCCTTCAATGAGATTTGACAATGGATTACTTTAGTAATTATTGTGATTTGTAATTATAAATTTTTAATTTATTGTCTTCATCAAGAATGACTAGTAGGTCTTTATGCAAACATTTTTCTTAAAGGAATATATTTTTCTTTTTGTTGATTTTGAAAAAGAGATGCCGGTGAAAAAGTAGAAATGACTGCTCAGTCAGGGCCTTACATAGTAACATAGTGCTCCTAGCATTCCTTGTAAGTTCAGGAACTAATTTTTTTTTCATTCACTTGAGTTAATCAGCCTTTCAGAGATTTAACAATCCAATCTCAGGAAAGATTAATATGCAATCCAGGATTCCAATTTACTGATATGTAGTGAAAACTGTGTAACTATTTACCAAGCAGAACCAGATTATCACACCATTTATACCCTCCTTTGTAGGAGAGGCTACCAATGATTTAAGATGAGAAGACTGCATTGTGAGTCTTAAGTTGGAAAAATGTGGTAGATGCACGTACCATGGGTTTCTTTTAGTCACAAAAGCTGCATACTTGCGAATTTTATTCTGCAGCTATACCTCTCAAGGAAACTAGCCCATTCTGTTGACTGCTCCATTTTGTGGCCAAAGAAACATTGAAAATTATTTTTTTCTAGATTTCATATAAATTAGTCACATTTTTTACTATACTTTTCATTGAGCAAGTAAGATGACAATATGTTGATAAGTGGTCTTCTGTGAATGAGAATGCCAAGAGTTGTCCCCCTATAGTGTCATGCAGAAATGTATTAAGGAAGGTATCAAATACTGTAGAGTTTGTAAGAATATTGGTAGATAGTCTGTAGATTCCAATGGAAATGAATTATGGTTCTGACGTAAAATTATTAGGCACTTTAAGGTCTACCCTGTGAAACAAAAACTTAGCTTTCAACCTACTCAGTCCATAGTACTAACTTCCTAGAAGGTTCTTATCTCATGAATCCCCAGGCCAGAGACTACCTGGGTTAAGATATTTAATAGACACAGTTTTGAGGTGAAGAATCTGAAGAATTGGGAAGAAGAGGTAGTTCCAGGCTGACTTAAGCTTCCAAACAATATAGTCAAATATGTGTCTGAAAAGAACTTCAGAAGACTTCCATAAGATCAGGTCTCTATGGAATAGGCAATTTTTCAAAAGAAAACAAAGGCAAACAATTTATAATCACCCTTGTGAAGAACGTTTGCATCCTAAAAGAAAAGCAAGACAAAGTATAATGGTCACCAACCTAAGGGTAAGGGTGCCTCATGAGATGATAAAGTAACAATAAACTCAGTAATACCAAAAAGAATCAACATAAAATGTACAAGATTAGCTATCTAGGGGCACTTGAGTAGCTCAGTCAGTTCAGCGCCTGCTTTCAGCTCAGACCATGATCTCAGGGTCCTGGGATTGAGCCCTGCATCGGGCTCCCTCCTCAGCTGGAAGTCTGCTGCTCCCCTTCCCTCTCCTCACCCCATTTGTGCATTCTATCTCTATTTCAAATAAATATATTTTTATAATCTTTTAAAAAATTAGCTGTCTATAAAGGTAATCCACATCAGGTAATGGTTTTTGAGTGTGTGGTTAAGGTTCCTTGCCTACAAGGAACTAGAAGGAAGTACAGATGACTTCAGTAAAGGGGTTAAGGCTGGAAATGTAGATTAGAGAATCTGGTTTTGAAGTCTTGAGATTTAAACAACTCAGAGGGTTTGAAAGGAATAGCAAGGGTCAGGGACTAAATGTATGAACTTGCTGTCATTTAGAAATAAAATTGGATAATAAGTCAAACAGAGAGGGTCAGTTATCATATGGTTTCACTTACTTTTGTGGAGCATAAGGAATAACATGGAGGACATGGGGAGATGGAGAGGAGAAGGGAGTTGGGGGAAATCGGAGGGGGAGACAAACCACAAGAGACTGTGGACTCTGAGAAACAAACTGAGGGGAAGGGGTTGGAGGGTTGGTTGAGCCTGGTGGTGCATATTAAGGAGGGCACGTATTGCATGGAGCACTGAGTGTGGTGCATAAACAATGAATCTTGGAACCCTGAAAAAAAAATAAAAGTATTAAAAAAAAAAGCGCAGAGGGGGAGGGTAAGGTCATTGCTTTCAGCTGCTGCTGAGAAGTAAAGCAGGATAAGAACTTCAAAAAAAGATCCTTGATGACCCTCAAAAATTTTGAGTTTCCAGGACTGAAACTCAGATTTTAATGTAAAAGAAGAAAATAAGTGATGAAAAGATGAATCTGTGGATGAGATGACACATTAAAGAATGTTCAAGTCCAGCGAAAGGGGGGAAACAGGGTGATAGAAAAAGCTGCAAGAGTTAAGCTAAAATTTTTACATAATATCAAGAAGACGTAACTTTATTTGACGAAAAAAGTAGTTAATAGAAAAGAAGAAATTGAAATGCTTGGAGAGAATGAGAGTATCTCATCCTAAAGTCAGATGACCATCAAAACTGTAATGGGAATGCATAGGAATTTTTCAGAGATTGTCTTAAAAAGGTGTGATCTCACAAAACCTAGAGTTTCTTAAGCTATGGATGAAAAAGTTTCTAGGGCATCTTCAGAGACTAAAATGTAAATATAGCCAGTTTTTAAAAAATTTTCACTGACCCTTAGTATTAATATGGGTAAGAACCTCTGTATTGAACAAGTAAATTTTGGCAATTTAAATTCTAGAAAAAATAGTGATGAAAATGTAAAACCAGTTTAAGCTGTTTGAAGAAAGGTACTTATATTTGAAATATGTTTTTATTGGCATCAGGTTTATAAAACTACCTTATATTAAATTTAAAATTATAAATTACAAACTATATTATATAAATTTAAAATTATAAATTACAATTTGTAAAATTTATAATTTTAGTTTTTTGTAATGTAGTTTTATAAACCTTTATATAATAATAAAATTTAAAATTATAAGTTATAATTTACAAAGTTTATAAAATAAACTTGTGTTATGAACCTGTCTAAACATGTATTACTCATGAATTCATGAGAAATAATATTTTATGAAAGAAGAATGTGTACTGAGATTTTAAAAAATAATTTTCTTTAAAATTTTCTTTCAAAGTCTGACGATGAAAAGGGACAGATAAAGAAATTTATTGAGTTAAAACAATCTCTTGAATGTAGTTTGAATCAAGAAATGAAGAAAAATGGTGAATTAGAAAAAGAGATTACTAGGTAAGACTAATATTTCAGATCACTTTAACCATTAATTACTTGATTTAACTGTAATTTTACTTTATTAAAATCTAAATACAAATTCTTGCCAGAATATTACACTTAATATTTAATGATTCCTTACAGTTCCTTTAACAGTAACAACTGCATTTTTCATTGTCCACCTTGAATAGTTTCTGCAAATTAACTTTGTTCTTTGGTAATCTTTCCTTTTAATAGTGTTCTTCCCTTCAGACAAATATTTTAATGTCGAAAAACCTAGCTGTGTTATTGTTTAATTACATCAAAAGTTATCTTGGTTTAGCTTATTTTTTTTAATTTAAATTTAATTAATCAACATATAGTATATTATTGGTTTCAGAGATAGAGTTCAGTGATTCATCAGTCTTCTAGAACACCCAGTGCTAATTACATCAGGTGTCATGTCCATAATCCAGTTACCCCATCCTCCCTCCCTCCTCCCCTTCAGCAACCATCAGTTTTGTTTTCTGTGATTTAGAGTCTCTTGTGGTTTGTCTCCTGCTCTGATTTCATCTTGTTTTATTTTTCCCTGCCTTCCCCTATGCTCCTCTGTTTTGTTTCTTAAATTCTACATATGAGAGAAATCAAATGATAATTATCTTTTTCTGATTGACTTCTTTTGCTTAGCATAATACCTTAGTTCAATCCATGTCATTGCAGATGGCATGATTTTATTTTTTTTTTCTGGCTGAGTAATATTCCATTGTACATATTTATGCACCACGTCTTCTTTAGCTATTATGGACATTGCTGCTATAAACATTGGGGTGCAGATGCCTCTTTGGATCACTCTGTATCTTTGGGGTAAATCCATAGTAGTGCAATTGCCGGGTCGTTGGGTAGCTCTGTTTTCAGCTCTTTGAGGAACCACCCTACTGTTTTCCAGAGTGGCTGCACCAGCTTACATTCCCACCAACAGTGTAAGAGGGTTCTGCTTTCTCTGCATGCCTGACAACATCTGCTGTTTCCTGACTTGTTCATTTTAGCCATTCTGACAGGTGTGAGGTGATATCTCATTGGGCTTTTGATTTGTGTTTATTTCCCTGATGCCAAGTGATGCTGAGCATTTTTTCATATCTGTTGCCCATTTGTGTGCCTTCTTTAGAGAAGTGTCTGTTCGTTTCTTCTAACTGTTACTTGACTGGATTGTTTGTTCTTTGGGTGTTCAGTTTGTAAGTTCTTTGTAGATTTTGGATACTAGCCCTTTATCTGATATGTTACTTGCAAATATCTTTTTCCATTCTATAGGTCATCTTTTGGTGTTGTCAGTTGCTCCCTAAGATTATAATTTGTTTAGTATGTTCTCAAACAATGTGAGAGTGGAACAAATGAGAGATCATAATTTATAGACTTCCTTATATGATAGAACATATTATCTTTTTAAATAATAAATATTTACTCTTAAAGAACCTGACTTACTCATTCTATACTTTCCACAGATTTAAGAAACTTTTAAAAATGACAAGAAAAAAGTTAAGTGAATATGAAAATGAAGATCTCACTTTCCGTGGAGATTTAAGAACCAGTCACACTGAAACGGATATTCAGATTAACATGCTAAAACATAAGGTAATTTTTAATTAGTTTTGGGACTCCAGAATCACTTGATTTTGGGAAATAAGTTACTCAGTGCTTTGAGCAGTGAAATACAGATTTGTTCTATTAATTTTATATACTTCCTACATTTTTTTGGTAATAACTTTGAGATAAAAATGAACATAACATACATATTCAAAGAGTACCACAATCAACTTTAGAACATTTTATCACCCTAAAAAGAAACTTGTATCTTTTACCTGTCTCCCTACGCTAGTTTCCCCTTCCCTACTCTTGTTAGCCCTAGGGAACCACTACTCCACTCTCTGTCTCTATAGATTTGCCTATTTTGGAAATTTCATGTCAATGGAATCACACAATATGTGGTCCTTTGTGACTGCCTTCTTTCATTTAGCATAATATTTTTATTTCATTTCATTTCAATACCTATTTTGTAGCATGTGTCAGTACTTTATTTCTTTTTATTGCCGAATAGTATCCCACTGTATGGACGTGCCACATTTTATTTATTCATTTATTAGTTGGTGGACCTTTGTTTGTTTTTTTAAGATTTTATTATTTATTTATTTGACAGAGACAGAGACAGAGAGAGAGGGAACACAAGCAGGGGGAGCGGGAGAGGAAGAAGCAGGCTTGTTGATGAGTAGGGAGCCTGACATGGGGCTTGATCCCAGGACGCTAGGATCATGACCTGAGCTGAAGGCAGATGCTTCATGACTGAGCCACCCAGGCACCCTGGGTTGTTTTGGTTTTTGGTTATTGTTAATAATGCTATTGTGGACACACATGTACAAGTTTTTGTGTGAACATGTTTTCATTTCTCTTGCATATATATTTATAAATGGAATTGCTGGGTCATATGGTAGCTCTCTACCCCCTTTTTTTTTAACCCTTTAAGGAACTGCCACACTGTTTTCCAACATGGCTGCACCATTTTACATTTTCATTAGCAGTGTTCGAGGGTTCTCATTTTTCCTTTTTTTTTTTTTTTTGCTAATGTTTGTCATTATCTGTTGTTTTTATTATAGTCATTCTAGTGGATGTGAAATGGCGTTTTCTGGGGTTTTATTTATTCATTTGTTTCAGGATTTATTTAAATTCTAGTTAGGTAACATATTGGTGTCAGGAGTAGCATTCAGTGATTCCTCACTTACATACAACACCCAGTGCTCATCACAAGTGCCCTCCTTAATCCCCATCATTCATCTAGCCTACCCCCTACTACCTCCACTACAACACTGTTTTTTCTCTATAGTTACGAATCTTTTATGGTTTGCTCCCTTTCTCTTTTCTCCCCCTCCCCTATGTTCATCTGTTTGTTTCTTAAAATTCCACACATGAGTAAAATCTTATGGTATTTATTTTTCTCTGACTGACTTGTTTAGTTAGGTATCATATACTTGATGAGTTCCATTGATCTTGTGATTTTGATTTGCATTTTTCTTTTTTTAAGATTTTATTTATTTATTTGACAGACAGAGATCACAAGTAGGCAGAGAGGCAAGCAGAGAGAGAGGAGAAAGCAGGCTCTCCACGGGGCAGAGAGCCCCATGCGGGGCTCGATCCCAGGACCCCGGGATCATGACCTGAGCCGAAGGCAGAGGCCTTAACCCACTGAGCCACCCAGGTGCCCCTTGATTTGCATTTTTCTTAAAACTAATGATGTTAAGGGGTGGCTGGGCAGCTCAGTTGGTTAAGCATTTGACTTTAGCTCAGGTCGTGATCTCAGGGTCCTGGCATCAAGCCCTGCACTAGACTCCCTGCTCAGCTGGGGGCCTGCTTCTCCCTCTCCCTCTCCCTCTGCAGCTCCTCCTGCTTGTGTTCTCTTTCTCTGTCAAATAAATAAGATGTTTAAAAAAAAAAAAACCAAAAACTTAATTCTGTTGAGCATCTCATCTTTCTATGTGTGTTATTATCCATTTCTATATCTTCCTTAAAGAATGAATCAATTATTTTGCCAGTTTCTTTATTGGATTGTCTTTTCATTATTGTAAGAGTTATTTACATATCCTAAATACAGATCCCTTATCAGATATAAGATTTTCAAATCTTTTCTCTTACTTAGTAGCTTGCCTTTTCATTTTATTGATGGTGATGTTTAAAGCAAAGATGTTTTTAATTTTGGTGAAATATACTTAATCTTTTTTTGTCTTTTGGTGTCATATCTAAGAAACTGTTGCTGAAGCCAGTCACAAATGATACACCTATGTTTTTTTCTAAGAGTTTTACAGCTTTAGCTCTTATGTTTTGAGTTAATTTTGTATATATGCTATGAGGTAGAGGTCTAATTTTATTACTTTGCATGTGGATATCCATTTGTCCCAGTACCATTTGTTAAAAAGACTATTTTTATTCCGTTTAATTGTTTTATACCCTCATTGAATGTCAATTCACCATAATGTAGCAATTTCTTTTTAGACTGTCAATTCTAATACATTGATGTATACGTCTATCCTTATTTCACTGTCCAATCAAATTTTATGAGACATCTTCCCTAGTTGTCTTGCAAATTACCACTCACTTATGAAATAATAAAAAGTCACTGTAGTGGAACTTAACTTTACTCCTGTAGACATTTTTTCTTCTTAAAAAGGAGACTTTTACCAACTTATGCCTTGTTGACTCCATGATCTGATGAGAAGTTAGGCTCAAAAAGATAGAGTCCTGTTTCTTTTCTCCATTCGTATCTTTAGTCTCTCACTCAGTGCCTCCCATAACCATTTTCATCAAATCTTGGTTGTAGGATCTGCTGTCTACTATTTACTTCATTATGTTTTATGAACTTGTTATATAGTGTAGACTCATCCATAAATTTCACCATCTAGGAAGGAAAAGATGAACTCTGGGCCTTCAGCTTTCCTGTTTTGAAATCTTGCTAATCCAAAATTGCAACTCACAATTAGATACTCTTTTGACCCTGTTCTTGTGTATAACATTGGTGTTGATCCTGTTCTTGGCACAGATCCTACATCCTCAGAAAACACAGTTGTCTTTATCCGTCCTCTTTTAGTTTAAATAGAAAGATATGTACTTTAATTGCTCAATATATAATTAATGGAATAAATATTTATTACATTATTTCAAGAATACAGCTGTAAATTATCAGGTTTTATTTAATAGAGTTATCAAAGACAAATAGTAGATAACCAGTTTGAATTCCAAAAAAAAATTTCAAAGCCTATTTGTATGATATGGGAAAGGTTTGTGGCACAACATAAAGATGAGATGGTCTTACTTACCTCCCCACATAAACAAGCTTGGAGTAAGATAATGGAGAAGTTATATTCAATTTAAATATTGCCAAAGGTCAGTACCTTTGGTTTGCTACTGAAATGATTAAAAATTATTCCATAATGTTCTCTTTATTTCCTCACTGATGAAAGCAGAATAATGATTGAGTATTAGATTGATTAAAAAATACTCAAAGCTGCCTATTTCTTTTAGAATTTCAGTTAATGGAGATCAAGTAAAAGGTCAAATTTTGGTTATTAAACTATTTCTAGTTTTTCAGCTATTATCCTTCAAATCATGTTGTCTCTCTGCTTGTGTTTTTCTTTTCCCCTGACTTGAGGGGAAAGTCTGTAAAGGTGTTTCTGCCAGTTGTAATAATTTGTAATTGAAGGGAATCTTAGAAAAATATCTTAAGAGAAAGGAAGATGGTGGCAGAGTAAGAGGAGCCTAGGTTCACCTAATACCTGAAGACTAACAGAACAAAGTCCACTAATAGAGAGTCGAGGCCACATCAAAGAAGGTAGGAAGTACAGAGATGTGGTTTAGGAGAGAAACAGATCCTGGCTGCTGCAGAGGAGAGGGAGTTGTGGTCATGGGGAAGGGCAGGCGAGACATGAGACTGCCCAAAGAGAAGGTTTCCCTGTAGCCGCTGGCTTGGGAAGTGAGAGGAACTTAATTTCATGAGTTCTTACAATTAGGAGGGCTTAAAACCTGGAGTTCTAAAGGTCATTTGGCTTGGCTGGGATAGAGCCTGTAGGGCACTGTGCTGCTCTTGGAGAGAAGGCAGGCAAACAACCTGGGAACATACAGCATGGAAACAGTGATCTGGACAGTGTCTGGGGCATACAGTAGGGAAATTACTCAGTCTTCTCAGAGCATTTCCCTGAGAGGCAGTGTTCACAGAGACCCCTCTCTAGGAACAAAGGAACCAGCTTGTACCATTTCCGTCCAGTGCCCCTCAGCACAAGCACAGAGCCATCTGTGGGACACAGTGCAGCTCTGACACTGGCTGCCTAATCTGCTTACACCGAGCACCATCCCCTTGCACTCCAGTGGGACTGCCCTGCTCAATCATTCTTGCCTCAGTTCCACCACAGCAGGCCTTTCCCCCAGAAAATCAGCACAAGCCCCTGCCCACACCACATCTGACCAGATTCGGGAGGGCCTCAGTTCCAGTGGAGGTGGTGACAGGTCTCATTTCACAAGCACACCAGAGCACACCTAGTTAAAAGTTGCTACCTTCAGGCCAGGTACTAAACACTGCCCACAGCAGTGAGGGAGAGCCTCTGCAGATGTCTGGCCTGAAGGACAGAGCAGCCAGAACACAACAGCAGAGTGCATGCAGCACACACTAGAGATACTCCCCTAAGCATGAGACCCTGGACACTACATGGTGTCTTTTTTCGTAAGTCCATTACTTTCGGGAGCAGATGACATAGCTGGCTTTTCTAACACAGGGAAGCTGGTAGAGACTTAGATAAAATGAGAAAACAGAGGAATTTATCTCAAATGAAAGAACAGGATAAGGCCATGGGTCCAGAGATTGAAGTGAGACAGATGTAAATATCGTGCCTGATAGAGGATTTAAAGCAGTGATCATAGGGATACTCACTGGACTTGAGAAAAGAACGGACAACATCAGTGAGACCCTTACAACAGAGATAAAAGAGCTAAAAAAGAATCAGAGATGAAGAGTGGAATAAATGAGATAAGAAACACACCTAATGCAATGAACAGCAGGCTGGAAAAAACAGAGGAACAAATTAACAACTTAGAAGTCAAAGTAATGGAAAGCAATGAAGCCAAAGAAGGGAGAGAAAGAAGAATTATGCAAAATGAGACCAGACCTAGGGAACTCAGTGACTCCATCAAATGTAATAACATTCATGTTATAGGAGTCCCAGTAGAAGAAGAGAGGAAAAAGGTGTAAGAAAATTTATTTCAAGAAATAATAGAAGACTTCCGTAATCTAGGGAAGGCAACAGACATCAAGATCCAGGAGATACAAAACTATCAAAATCAACAAAAGTAGGCCAGCACCAAGATCTATTGTAATTGAATTTGCAAAATATACTGATAAAGAAAGCATGTTAAAAGCAGGAAAGCAAGTCAGTAACTTCCAGGGGAAACCCCTTAAGGCTAGCAGGAACTTTCTCCACAGAAACTTTGCAAGCCAGAAGGGAGTGGCATTATCTATTCAACGTGGTGAGTGGGAAAAATCTGTAGCCAAGAATACTCTATCCAGCAAGCCTATTACTCAGAATAGGAGAGAGAGAGTTTCCCAGATACAAACTAAAGGACTTTGTGACTACTAAACTGGCTCCACAAGAAATATTAAAGGGGACTCTTTGAGTGGAAAGAAGAGATCAAAAGTGACAGTATAAAGGCAAGAAACATGAAAGTAGCAAAAATGAACATTTATATAAAAAAACATTTATATAAAAAATAAGTTAAGGAACTCAGAAAAAAAAAAGATATAAAATATAATACCTTACCTAAAGCATGGGGAGAAGAAGAGAAAAGAATGGGCTCAAACTTAAATGACCAGGAGCTTAATATAGACCGCTATATGCAGAAGAGGTTATAAAAGACCCTTATAAAAGACATAAAATTATATCTTTGTATATTTGTATAAAATACAAATTATATATCAAAAACCACTAATAGTGGTGTCTGGGTGGCTTAGTTGGTTAAGCATCTGACTTGATCTCAGCTCAGGTCATAATCTCAGGTTGTGAGATTGAGCCCTGCACTGCACTGTATTCCAGCCATGGAGTCTGCTTAAGATTCTCTTTCCTTCTCCCCACTCCACTCGTGCCCTCTCTAAAAAGAAAACAAAACCACTGATGA
Organism: Martes martes; assembly: GCF_963455335.1. Classification (NCBI taxonomy): domain Eukaryota; kingdom Metazoa; phylum Chordata; class Mammalia; order Carnivora; family Mustelidae; genus Martes; species Martes martes. The sequence continues at coordinate 129,026,204 of NC_137895.1, forward strand.
ACACTCAAAGAGGAGAAAGAAATCCAAATATATCACTAAAGAAAACCAGTAAAACATCGAAGACACAAAAAATGATCAGAGAACATCTCCAGAAACAACCAAAAAGCAAGTAGTAAAATGACAAATACATATCTATCAATAATTACTTTGGATATAAATGGGGTAAGTGGTCCAATCAAAAGACATAGGATGTCAGAGTGGATTAAAAAAAAAAAGAAGAAATCAGGTCTCAACCAGTATCAAAAGATTGGGATCATTCCCTGCATATTTTCAGACCACAATGCTCTGAAGCTAGAACTCAATCACAAGAGGAAATTTGGAAAGAATCCAGATACATGGAGACTAAAGTGCATCCATCTCCAGAATGAATGGGTTAACCAGGAAATTAAAGAAGAATTGAAAAAATCCATAGAAAAAATGATAATGAAAACACAACTGTTCAAAATCTGTGGGACACAGCAAAGGCAGTCCTGAGAGGAAAATATATAGCAGTACAAGCCTTTCTCAAGAAACAAGAAAGGTCTCAAATACACAACCTAACCCTACACTTAAAGGAGCTGGAGAAAGGACAACAAAGAAAGCCTAAACCCAGCAAGAGAAGAAAAATAAAGATCAGAGCAGAAATCAATGAAATAGAAACTAAAAAAACAATAGAACAAATCAACAAAACTAGGAGCTGGTTCTTTGAAAAAATTAGTAAGATTGATAAACCCCTGGCCAGACTTATCAAAAAGAAAAGAGAAAGGACCCAAATAATAAAATCATGAATGGAAAAGGAGAGATTACAACCAACACCAAAGAAATGCAAACAATTATAAGAACATACTATGAGCAACCTACACCAACAAATTTGACAATCTGGAAGAAATGGATACATTCCTAGAGACATCAAACTACCACAACTGAACCAGGAAGAAATAGAAAACCTGAACAGACCCATAACCAGTAAGGAGATTGAAACAGTCATCAAAAATCTCCAAACAAACAAAAGCCCAGGGCCAGACGGCTTCCCAGGGGAATTCTATCAAACATTTAAAGAAAAATTAATTCCTATTCTCCTGAAACTGTTCAAAAAAATAGAAATGGAAGGAAACTTCCAAACTCATTTTATGAGGCCAGCATCACCTTGATCCCAAAACCAGACAAGGATCCCATCAAAAAAGAGAATTACAGACCAATATCCTTGATGAACACAGATGCAAAAATTCTCACCAAAATACTGGCCAATAGGATCCAATAGTACATTAAAAGGATTATTCACCACGACGAAGTGGGATTTATTCCATGGCTGCAAGGTTGGTTCAACATCTGCAAATCCATCAATGTGATACAATACATTAATAAAGAAAGAATAAGAACCAAATGATACTCTCAATAGATGCTGAAAAAGCATTTGACAAAGTACAGCATCCCTTCCTGATTAAAACTCATCAAAGTGTAGGGATAGAGGGCACATACCTCAATATTACCAAAGCCATCTATGAAAAACCCAGCGATGGGCACCTGGGTGGCTCAGTGGGGTAAAGCCTCTGCCTTCGGCTCAGGTCATGATCCCAGGGTCCTGGGATTGAGCCCCGCATCGGGCTCTCTGTCCGACAGAGAGCCTGCTTCCTCCTCTCTCTCTGCCTGCCTCTCTACCTACTTGTGATGTCTCTCTGTCAAATAAATAAATAAAATCCTTAAAAAAAAAAAAAACCCACCGCAAATATCATCCTCAATGGAGAAAAACTGAAAGCTTTTCCGCTAAGGTCAGGAACACAGCAGGGATGTCCGTTATCACCACTGCTATTCAACATAGTACTAGAAGTCTTAGCCTCAGCAATCAGACAACAAAAAGAAATTAAAGGCATCCAAATCGGCGGAAAAGAAGTCAAACTATCACTCTTTGCAGATGATATGATACTATGTGGAAAACCCAAAAGACTCTACTCCAAAACTGCTAGAACTTGTACAGGAATTCAGTAAAGTGTCAGGATATAAAATCAATGCACAGAAATCAGTCGCATTTCTTTACACTAACAACAAGACAGAAGAAAAAGAAATTGAGGAGTCAGTCCCATTTACAATTGCACCCAAAACCATAAGATAGCTAGGAATAAATCTAACCAAAGAGGCGAAGAATCTATATTCAGAAAACTATGAAGTACTCATGAAAGAAATGGAGGAAGACACAAAGAAATGGAAAAATGTTCCATGCTCATGGAATGGAAGAACAAATATTGTGAAAATGTCTATTCTACCTAAAGCAATCTATGCATTTAATGCAATCCCTATCAAAATCCCATCCACTTTTTTCAAAGAAATAGAACAAATAATCCTAAAATTTGTATGGAACCAGAAAAGACCTCAAATAGCCAAAGGAATATTGAAAAAGAAAGCCAAAGTCGGTGGCATCACAATTCCAGACTTCAAGCTCTATTACAAAGCTGTTATCATCAAGACAGTATGGTACTGGCACAAAAACAGACATATATATCAATGGAACAGAATAGAGAGCCCAGAAATAGACCCTCAACTCTATGGTCAACTAATCTTCAACAAAGCAGGAAGGAATGTCCAATGGAAAAAAGACAGCCTCTTCAACAAATGGTGTTGGGAAAATTGGACAGCCACATACAGAAAAATGAAACTGGACCATTTCCTTACACCACACACGAAAATAGACTCCAAATGGATGAAAGACCTCCGTGTGGGAAAGGAATCCATCAAAATCCTTGAGGAGAAGACAGGCAGCAACCTCTTCGACCTCAGCCACAGCAACTTCTTCCTAGGAACATCGCCAAAGGCAAGGGAAGCAAGGGCAAAAATGAACTATTGGGATTTCATCAAGATCAAAAGCTTTTGCACAGCAAAGGAAACAGTTAACAAAACCAAAACACAACTGACAGAATGGGAAAAGATATTTGCAAACGACATATCAGATAAAGGGCTAGTATCCAAAATCTATAAAGAGCTCAGCAAACTCAACACCCAAAGAACAAATAATCCAATCAAGAAATGGGCAGAGGACATGAACAGACATTTCTGCAAAGAAGACATCTAGATGGCCAACAGACACATGAAAAACTGCTCCACATCACTCGACGTCAGGGAAATACAAATCAAAACAACAATGAGATACCACCTCACACCAGTCAGAATGGCTAAAATTAACAAGTCAGGAAACGACAGGTATTGGCGAGGATGCGGAGAGAGGGGAACCCTCCTACACTGTTGGACTGTAAGCTGGTGCAACCAGTCTGGAAAACAGCATGGAGGTTCCTCAAAAAGCTGAAAATAGAGCTACCCTATGACCCAGCAATTGCACTACTGGGTATTTACGTTAAAGACACAAACGTAGTGATCCGAAGGGGCACGTGCACCTGAATGTTTATAGCAGCAATGTCCACAATAGCCAAACTATGGAAAGAACCTAGATGTCCATCAACAGATGAATGGATGAAGAAGATGTGGTGTACACACACACACACACACACACACACACACACACACACACACACACAGTGGAATACTATGCAGCCATCAAAAGAAATGAAATCTTGCCATTTGCGACGGCACTGATGGAACTAGAGGGTATTATGCTTAGCAAAATAAGTCAATTGGAGAAAGACAACTATCATATGATCTCCCTGATATGAGGAAGTGGAGATGCAACTGGGGGGGTTGGAGGGTAGGGAAGGAAAAAAATGAAACAAGATGGGATTGGGAGGGAGACAAACCATAAGAGACTCTTAATCTCACAAAACAAACTGAAGGTTGCTGGGGGGAGGGGGGTCGGGAGAGGGTGGTGGGGTTATGGACATTGGGGAGGGTATGTGCTATGGTAAGTGCTGTGAAATGTGTAAACCTGACAATTCACAGACCTATACCCCTGGGGATAAAAATACATTATATGTTTATAAGAAATTTAAAAATTAATTGAAAAAGAAAAATAAATAAATAAATAAAATTTTAAAAAATAAAAATAATTAAAAGAAGAAGAAGAAGAAGAAGAAGAAGAAAAAGAAACAAGAACCATCTATAAGCCACTTGCAAGAGTTTTATTTTTGTCATAAGGACACCTGCAGATTGAAAGTCAGGGGATGGAAAAAAGATGTATCATGCAAATGGATATCAAAAGAAAGCCACAGGGGCACCTGGGTGGCTCAGTGGGTTAAGCCGCTGCCTTCGGCTCAGGTCATGATCTCAGGGTCCTGGGATCGAGTCCCCGCATCAGGCTCTCTGTTCAGCAGGGAGCCTGCTTCCCTCTCTCTCTCTCTGCCTGCCTCTCTGCCTACTTGTGGTCTCTGTCTGTCAAATAAATAAATAAAATCTTAAAAAAAAAAAGCATTTGACAAAGTGCAACATCCATTCGTGATAAAAAGTACAACATCCATTCATGATAAAAAAAAAAGTGCAACATCCATTCATGATAAAAACCCTCCACAAAGTAGGTTTAGAAGGAACATACTTCAACATAATAAAGGTCATATATAAAAAAATGCACAGGTAATGACATCCTAAATGGGGGAACACGGAAAGAAAAACTTCTTAGATCTTGCTTCTAGTTATGGGCTTCTTCTCATTAGCACTGTTTGTCATTATTAAATTAATCTTAGGGGCACCTGGGTGGCTCAGATGGTTAAGTGTCTGCCTTTGGCTCAGGTCATGATCTCCAGGTCCTGGCATTGAGTCCCATGTCAGGCTCCCAGCTCAGCAGGGAGTCTGCTTCTCCCTCTCCCTCTGCCTCTCCCCCTGCTTGTGCTCTGTCTCTCCATATCTCTCCCAAATGAATAAATTTTAAAAATTTTTTAAAAATTAATCTTAACATTTACTACTTCCCACTTTAATGGAGACCAATTTCTACTATATAAATTATGTATTTTATTAACTCTTTTTGTCATCCATTTTTCTGTCTGTTTGTTTTTTCTTAACAAACTCCCCAAAGTTTAGTGGCTTAAATAAATAACATTTATTTTGTTCACAAATCTACTGTTAGGAAAAGTGTGGCCAGGACAGCTTGTTCTCTTCCCCTAGCTTCAGGTGGGGCAGCTGAAAGTCTTGGGGCTGGAACTGTTTGAAGATTTGTTCACTCACATCTGGTGGTGTTGATGCTGGCTATTGCCTAGGGCTATAGTTGGGGCAGGCAGCCAAAACACTTACACTGGCACACTAGCCTCTTTGTGGCCTGAACTTTCTTACAAGATGGGGGGCTCAATTCCAAGGAAGCTGCCTGAGCTGCAGAGCAAGGCAGAAGCTCTGTTGTCTTTTGTAATCTAGCCTTGGAATACACAGAGCATCACATTCACCATATTCTGTTAGGAGAAAGTCACGAAGGTAGGCCCATGGTCTTTTTTTTAATGGAATGAATATTTAAAAACCTATGGACACATTTAAAAAGCAGCATGATTTACCCACCGGCCACAATTTTTTTGTATTCCTCCCACATGAAAAATACACTCACCTTCCCCCCATACCTCCCACAAATCTCAGTTCTCCTGGCATTGGGTTTAGGCTTGAGTCCAAGATCTTACCATCTTAATCAGGTACAGCAGGGATAAGGTACCTGAAGTATAGTCCCTTGAGTGCAAGTCCTCTCCATCTGAGCACTTGGGAATTAAGGAAGACAGTTCTCTACCACTCCAAATGGAACACTCTGGCAACCTGCTCAGGACTCTCCCATTGAAAGAAGATGGGAGGCACACCAGTCCACAGCAGTTTTGAAACACACCCTGAAGCATGCTGTCAGTTCTTCAGTTAGGACTTAGTCCTAACCATGGGAATGCTTCTCCATGGCTGTTTGCTTTACTCTTTGAGCTCTTGGTTCTGTCCTTTTCATAAGGAATGACCTGTGTTTGTAGCTTCTTTCTCAGCTTGCTTCCTCCTGGTGGGACTTCTAAGACTCAAAGGCCTATTTTTAGTTTGTACTATCTTGGCTTCATCCATAGGCCATGTCTTCCTGGATTTGCTTTTAACCCAGAAGCCATTTCTTTCTTTTAGCGTTATTTGACAATACAGCATGTGGAGAGGCTGTAAATGAGGAACAGATAGATGAAACCAGTAAGTCCTGGTTCCTTCATATTGAATAGTCTTTCTTTAGCTTATGTCTCCTATCAGTTTTACTTTCAAGTGGTTTGTGGCACGAGTTCCTTTTCCCTCTAGTGTCATTTTCTTCCCTTGTCTAAAAGCCTTTGCTGTAAGCCTCTTCAAGGGCCATCAGGTTTCCACTAACAGTCTCTTGGAAGCCCTTTTGGTTTTCATTCTTACTCTTCTCCACTTCACACTCTTACTCTTCTTTCAGGTTCCACCCACCTCCTCGTTCAAAGAAGGTTTAGTTTTAGTTTTTTTGTTTTTTTTTTTTTTAATGGCAGCACCCCATTTTAATATCAGTATCTGTGCCAGTTATTTATTGCTGTATAATAAACCATCTCAAAACCTAGTGGCTCAAAACAGCATTTATCTTGTTCACAAATCTTTGGACAAGGCTGAGGAAGGCCAACTCATTTCTTCTTCATTTGGCCTCACCTGGGGTGACTGGAAGCTGGGAACTAGAATCATCTAAAACCTTGTTCCTGCACATGTTTGGCTGTTGAGGCTGGCTTTGGGCTAGGTGGTTAGCTAGGGCAGTCTCAGCTGGAATATTTGCATGAAGACTCACTAGGTAGCCTGGGCTTTCCCACAACAGCTGGATTCTAAGGGTGAGGTTTCCTAGAAGAAGAAAGTCAGATGGAAGCTATATCACATTTTCTAACCTAGCCGTAAAAATCACACAGCAGTTCTGCCATATTCTGTTCACTAGGAACCAGTTACTAAGGCTAGCGCATATTAAGGGGAGGGATTGTCATGGGAGAAGTGTCAATTTATAAAACCACCACATCCACTCACCTTGTCTTTCCAATCATATCTAAAGGAAAGGAGTTCTTCCCAACTCAGCATCACTGAAACTCCAGCAAGTTTTTTGGCTGTTTTCATTGCTTAGTATATTCACTTATTTTGTGGGAAGTAACAAAGGATTATAACACTGTTGAGTTAAGGATTGGGTTTTTTTGTTTTTTTTGGGGGGGGGGTCCAAAAATATATGGATCATCTCACTAAATTTTTTTTCCCCAATAAGTTTTTTTACTGAGAGATGTGATTTCTTAACCTTGTGAATCATTTCTCCTCAGAATGCAATTGAAATTAGCATAAAACATTTGTAATTCAGAAAAAGGCTGATGGCATTAGAATCAGTATTTATAGAGTCATTAATTAGAGTCTTATTTTAAAGTCTCATTTTGGTAAGCATTTATTGGCTCAGACCTACATAAGTCAATATGATATTCCTAAAACTTCTTTAAAAATTACAGAGTACAAGGGCACCTGGGTGGCTCAGTTAAGTGCCTTTGGCTTGGGTCGTGATCCTGGGATGCTAGGATTGAGCCCCATGCTGGGCTTCCTGACCAGTGGGGAGTCTGCTTCTCCCTCTCCCTGCTCTTGCGCTCTCACTCTCTTGCTCTTTCTCCCTCTCAAATAAATAAATAAAATCTTTAAAAAAAAAATGGAGTATTAAGATGAGTGAAGGGTTAAGAGACTTTCTACTAAGAGGTGACTTACAGTTATTCTATGGAGGACAAATCTGAAACAATCATAGAAAAATAAAAGTATAAAAATCAAATACAAATGTGTGACAAAGAGGAATACAACAGAGATCGATTTTAGCAACTCCTAGTGGTTTGAATTTTGTTCTTGATTTTCTGAGTTATTTGAGGTCCCACATTCCAAGACTGTACTACAATATAGATAACATTTTGTTGAAAATGAATTTATTTTAAAATCTGAGCACCTGGCTGGAGCAGTCAGTAACGTATGTGACTCTTGATCTTGGGGTTGTGAGTTCAAGCCCCATGTTTGGTGCAGAGATTTAACATCTTTAAAAAAAAATTTGGGTCTTAGTTTTGCATTAGACTATTTTCATTCTACTTCCAAACTGTATTATTTTATTCATGCAGGTTGATGATCTTACAGCAAAACTGGAAACCGTGTCTTCAAAAAACCAGGTTCTTACTCAGGAATTATCATCTATGAAAGAAATACAGACAAAATGTGAAAAACTAGAGAAGAATAAAAAGAAGTTGGAACAACAAGTAGTGAACCTCAGAAGTCGTGTAGAAGTCAATATGGTAGAATACAGTAAAATAGAACAATATAAACGGGAGCTTGAAGAAAGAACAAGATTGAACATAGCAGAAAAATTAAAAGAAGTCGATCTATTTTTACAGGTTAATTTATTCATCTATAAAATGCTTTAATTCATTTCACTGCAAATTACATTTTGGTTATAGGCAGTGTAGAGTTTTCCTCTACTTCCTTTATAGCAATTTGGTAAATTTCTGGAAGCATTTGTTCCTTCAGTTTTCATCATCATTCACACTAAATTGATCTTTCAGAATGATTCATAGTGGAAAGTCATTTTATTTTTTAAGACCAGTTAGTATAAAACAAGGCTATTGAGAGGAAAAGAAAAAATTGTGCTTTAAAAATTTTTACCATGGGGTGCGTGGGTGGCGTCATCAGTTGCTTGTTTGGGCTCCATTCTGGGCATGCCTACATTAAAAAAAATTGTACCATACTTGGACTTTTCCTTTTTTTATATTAAATATATTATTTATTTATTTGGAAAGCACGAGTAGGGGATGGACAAGTAGAGAGAAAATTCCAGGCATACTTCATGCTGAGTACGACACGGCTTTATCCCAGGACCCTGAGATCACTATCTGAGCAGAAACCAAGAGTTAGGCACTCAGATGACTGAGTCAGCTGCGCACCCCATGTACCTCGGTTATTCTTAAGTTGATTTTCACTTCTTAAAAATTTAAATGATTTTATTATTCTTTGAATTATCAGGTTGCATGAGTTCTAACATAAGAATGAACATCATTCACATTTAATTCAGTTTCACATTGATGATAAATATTTTACATTTCAGCTTTTTTTTTCCACTTTAAAAATTGCTCTCTGAATCATTGACACAAAACTAAAAGAAAGAAATATACTGTAATTACCCAGGTTGTAACAATTTTAAAACTATGCTTTTAATTTGCTTTAGACACAAGTAGCATCTCAAGAAAGCTTAGCACAGTTAAGAGAAAATAATAATGCTTCACTAAGAAGTCAAATGGAACTCAGAATTAAAGAGCTGGAATTTGAATTATTCAAAATGAAGAGTTCTCAAGAAGATCTTACTAAAACAGAATTGGACAGATACAAGTACCTCTACCTAGAAGAAGTAATACGTCGAACGTCATTGACAAATGAACTGAACAAGTAAGTTAAAACAATCATAGGAAGTAGAGTTGGCTTATTAATTTGCCTCTAAACCATAATTTTTATGGAGCCACTTTCATGAGATCAGTAGTAAGTGAAAGCCAACTAGATACTATAATTTTGAAAAATGATGTTTGTAAATGAACTTAACTGTTGAAATGTTAGTCCAAAACAATTTGCATCTCTCTTTTTTCGGTTTTAGATTATTTTATTTTTTTCGGTTGAATATTTTCAGTTAATCTGATCTCCTAGTCTTTAAGCTAATTGTTTGAAGGTTTATAATTTAGACAGCATATTATTATAAAATTGTCAGAATTATCCAAATAGAAATGAGTTTATTAATATTTATTTATTAATGTTAGTTTATTTTTGGAAGAGTGCATCTTTAACCCAAAAGGTCAAGACGGAAAGGGCAGATTCCACCTCCAGTACCCTGTGTTATAACCTAATTGCCTCTGGAGCTCTTTCAGTTCTTTCTGATCACAACTCTGCCATCTACTTCTCCCCTAGCAGTTGTTCGTCTAAATTATTCCTCAGTGCCAAATGCTCAATTTCTTTGAGGTAATGTGTGAAGTGTGCAAGAGTGGTGAAAGCCAATGCTTGAAAAATGTCTTTGAGGGATGTTTTTTTATTTTTATTTTCCTTTAGAGATTTTACATATTTATTTGACAGAGAGAGCAAGTGAGCACAAGCAGAGGGGAGCAGCAGGCAGAGGGTGAGGGAGAAGCAGGCTTCCCGCTGAGCAGGGAGCCCAGTGTGGGGCTCAATTCCAGGACTCTGGGGTCCTGATCTGAGCTGAAGGCAGAAGGTTAACTGACTGAGCCACCCAGACCCTCCAGGATGGTTTATTTTTGCAGCTCTAAACTGGTTTACTAATTATAAGTATGTGTCATGGCATCCCCAAGAATCTTTGAAGTACAACCATTCCAGAAGGCAGCAGGTATTACCTGTTAAGCCATGGACATCACTGATAGCCATTTCTCTCCCTCCTTAATTTGAATTACTTGTCAGTTAGGAACCCTAGAAATCTATGTACTTCTTTAGAACAGTTTTAAACCTATGATTATACATAGTAGGTCTGCTCTGTCATATTTACCGTGTTGAAACACTATTTAATGGCACATTCTGTTTACTATTATGGAAACTTTAAAAAATGCAAGTAATTTAGGACTGATTTGGGGAGAAATGAAATACTAAGCATTGTTTTGTAATCTTAACAGGACTAGTGAGAGGCTGGCAGAGACCAGTACCAAACTTCTGGTGGAGAAGCAGCAGAAGCAAACTTTGCTTGACACTATTAATATGAGGCCAGCCCTAGATCTGCCTTATGGTAGAAATTTTAATAATAATAGCTCACTATTCAATAGAAATGTTGCTCTAAGAGAAAACGTGGTGATTCCTACCTCAAACTCACGGCGTTCAAGTAATGACATTGGGATTTTCTTAACCAAGGTTAGTTATATTATCTTACCTTTTTTTCCTTGGGTTTCAGATTTCTGATGTAATTTTTGTTTTTAATTTGATAAAATTCTGAGTTGCTTAGCTAACTAATACACACTAAGTAAAAGTCATAATTATTTGTGCTAATAAAGAAATGAGACAGAAATTTTGATTTTTTTTTCTTAGTTCCTGGAGCTCTTATTATTAATTATTATTAATATCCTATTATTACCTTTATTCAATAATTATAACTAAACTGACATATTTATTATTTTTATTATTTATTATTTATTATTTTTTCAAGATTTTATTTATTTTAGAGAGAGAGTGTACAAGAGGGGGAGAGAGTGTGAGACTCTCAAGCAGACTTCCTGTTGAGTGTGGAACCCTACATGGGGCCCAGTCTCACAAACCTACGATCATAACCTGAGCCGAAAACAAGAGTCAGAGACACTTGACTGAGTTACCCAGGCACCTCAAAACTGACACATTTTAAATTTCTTGAAAACCTACATCTAAATTCGATTTTAGAAAGTAAATATTATTGCTCACTAATGAAATCTATACTAAGATGCTTTGACTAATTTCCTGGTTGGCAGTGGTTCATAACAATTTTAAAGTTTGCTGTTGCCCATTTTTCCCACCCCTATGTATAAGTGAACAATAAGAATCCAAACAATCACGTATCGATAATTATTATTTAAAAGAATCCATGATAAGTCCTTTTACGAATTAAATAAAAGTGTAACGCTAAAAAGATCAATTTTTCTTTTTAAGTTGTAATTGTCATTTTCTTACCTGAGAGTACATCCTTAATTGTTTTCTTACTTGGAGCATGTTTTAAAACTTATAACACTTCTATTTCAATTTTTACAAAATGTCTTGCTGAGCAATTGTAGAGCATTTTCTAAATGACTAAATGACTATTTAAATGACTATTAAAATGACAATTTTCTAAATGACTAAATGACAAGCAAATACTGAATTCTTTTTTTAGAGAGAGAGAGAGGGAGAGAGAGAGTGTGTGCAAGCTGGCAGTGGGGGGTGAGGTGCAGAGGGTAAGCAGGCTCCATACTCAGTGCAGAGCCTGATGCAGGGCTCAGTCTCAAAGATCCTAAGATCAGATCCTAACTGACTGAGCCACCCAGGTGCCCCACAATTGGAATTTTTAAAATGAATTTCACATATATCTACCTTGCCATCACTTGAATGATTGATGACTAAGATGGGAATAATAGGGAGTCTTTAGCAGCTAGTTTCCATTGTGTATCCTTGTTATTAAAATATCCATTTCAATCAATGTACATAGGCTTATGGTTTTGAAGGTATATTCATGGTCTTACTAATGTAGACAAAAGTAGCATGGTAAATGAGGCCTCAGTCTTGTTCTTTCATTTGGTTTCCTTATTGTCTTGCTCTCTTCCCTCCTAATTTGAGAACTTTCTTTAGTGTTATGCTTGGTTGCCTTTCTTTTTCTTTTTTGTATATTATAGATTTTTGTATATTATAGATTTTGTGATCACAATGAAGTTCATATATAACATTCCATGCATATAGAAGTCTATTTTAAGTTGATGGTTACTTAAGTTCAAACACATTTTAAAAACACTACATTTTTCCACCCCACCTTGTTTTATGTATTTGATGTCTTAGTTTACATCTTTTTATTTTTTGTATCCCTTAACTAATTACTGTAGATACAGTTGTTGTTACTACTTTTGTCTTTTAACATTCATACTGGCTTTATAAAAGTGATAGATCTATTACTTTTATTGTATGTTTGCTTTTACCAATAAAACTCTTTCTTTCATAACTTTCTTATTTCTAGTTATGGCCTTGTCTGTCTGTCTGTCTTTCTTTCTTTTAATCTATTTTTGAGAGCAAGCAAGAGAGAACATAGATGGGAGGGGAGGGCCACAGAGAGAGGGAGAAGCAGACTCCCTGAGCACGGGGCCTGGTGTGGGGCTCGATCCTAGGAGGTCCCTTAATCTGTTCTCATTTTTTTTTTTAAAGATTTTATTTATTTATTTGACAGATCACAAGTAGGCAGAGAGGCAGACAGAGAGAGAGAGGGGAGGAAGCAGGCTCCCCAATGAGCAGAGAGCCCGATGCGGGACTCGATCCCAGGACCCCGAGATCATGACCTGAGCCGAAGGCAGAGGCTTTAACCCACTGAGCCACCCACGTGCCCCAATCTGTCCTCATTTTAAAAATTCTTTTATCTGTTTTTTTTTTTTTTGGCTTGGATGATTTCTGCTACCCTGTCCTGTAGATCACTGATCTGTTCGTCTGCAGCTTTTAATCTGCTGTTGATTCCCTCTGGTGTATTTTTCATTTCAGTTATTGTATTTTTCAGTTCTGATTGGTTCTTCTTTATATTTTCTCTTTGTTGAAGTTCTCACTGAATCCGTCCATTCTTCTCCCAAGTTTGCTGAGCATTTTTATGACCATTACTTTGAACTCTTTATCAGGTAGATTACTTATATCTGTTTCATTTAGTTATTTTTCTGAAGTGTTGTATTGTTCTTTCATTTGGAACATATTCCTCTATCTCCTCCTAGACTTTCTGTGTTTATTTCTGCAATTGTTCTTTTCAACTTTTTCCCTCTTTAAAGCATGTTGCTTTGAACAATGAATGTTAGGTATCAAGTCAAGGAAGAAGAAACCCTTTCTAAGTATTGTCTGATCATTTTTCTTGTTGTAACTGTGGTGGAGTAGGTGGCAGATGACATTGCTCTTCTTTTTCTGAGTTGAGAACACAGGAGTCAGGCAGTTGGAGATAAGCTTAGTAACTTTATTATTATTATTTTTTAAAGATTTTATTTATTTGACAGAAAGAGAGATCACAAGTAGGCAAAGAGGCAGGCAGAGAGAGAGGAGGAAGCAGGCTTGCCGCTAAGCAGAGAGCCCGATGTGGGGCTCGATCCCAGGACCCTGAGATCATGACCTGAGCCAAAGGCAGAGGCTTTAACCCACTGAGCCACCCAGGTGCCCCAAGCTTAGTAACTTTAATACATACTAACAAATTGGAGGATGTGGCTTAGGTATGTAGCCACAATAAACTTCCTAATACTTTACTCCAAATTAGGCACTTCCACACACAGTTGTAAATGGAAGGAACAGATGTTTGATGCCCAACCCACAAAGATGAAAGCAGACCTCAATGCATGTTACTATGGCAGGCATAGCTTTTCAAAGAAGAGATTTGGAAGCACTTAGGCACTGCTGAGTGCCTTCTCCCAAATTCACCCATTAGGTGATTCTCCTTTCCTGTCATGGAGAAGGTAGAGAAATGAAGGTTTACCTATAATTTCTGAGTGAATTTAATTTATAATTAAAGTTAATCATGTCTTTTGTACATATGAACTAATGGAGAGGCTAGATGGCAAAGAGAAATCTGTTCAGTGTTTTAAATTTTGCTATAAATAACTCACAACATAGGTAACTCATTTGTTGATTGATTTTGATAAACCAGGTTTTATTTGAAGGAAATGAATAATTCTTTCAAGGAAGAATTTCCTCAGGTTCAGGTTCTTTGGTTCAACTAACGATTTTCTCCTTCAAGTTCCCTGTCCCTTCAAGTTAAAAAAAATTGTGCTTATAAATTGAGTATATTGACTGTTACTAATAGGAGTTAAGATAACTTCTCTTCCTTTATTTTTGTTCATGACTATAAAAATTTATAGTTTAGTTAGAAAGCTGTTTTCTGCCTAATGCCTTAACTTTATTGAGCCACATGACAAAGTTTTATGTATTCATTTTCTCTGAGTTCTAGTTAAAAATGCATGTGTTTTTCCTGAATATGAGGAAGTAACTGGCATAAAAGTCTAGGCTCAGTAAGACCTAAAACACATTCCTGGCCTGCAACTAGGTGGTTTTTTGACCTCAGGCAAACTACAATCTCTCAGAGGCCTTTTTGTCTCTTATGTAAAATTAGGGACTTTGACTAAGTTAGTGACTTTTATACCTCTGGGGAAATATTTTTTTTCCAAAGAATGGAAATTAACTTTTTTTTTTAAATTAAACTGTATTATATAAGACAGAGACAAGTAGAGCTGTTTAGCTAAAAGAGAGATGAGACTACACCTGTAGACTTCCTTGTCCCTCAATCCTGCTGTGTCCCAGTGGAACCTTAGATTTCTATGAGCCATAGTTTGAAAACTAACAGTTATGAGAAAATCCTTCTAGTTAATAATTCTTTGAATTAAAATTTGCTGATACATTGCACATTGCTTTTCTGTGTATAATTTTCTTACCCTCCTAATTTTTTGATAAATGGAAAAGTATAAATAAAATTGCAAATGCGTTCTCCTTATTAGTGGACGTCAAGCTATTTCTACCATCTAAACACAGTTCTTGCCTGGAAATAAAGGTCACAGAAGTAAATATTTAGGAGAAGTTTTGGGGAAAAGATAGTAACATTACATTGGTAATTCCTTAAGTCATGTCATATAAAAAAGTGTTTTATATTTTACATAGTATTTATTAATGGTATTATAAAATTGCTTCAACAAAAGTTTCTCCCATCAAGTGGTATTGAGTTATTAGTTTTACAAGGCTGCCTAGTAATGTTGTCAGATTATTAATTTTATAAGGCCTGAATATAATGTTATTGTCAAAAAGTGTTATGATCCCTCAAAAAATTAAAAATAGAAATGCAGTACCATGTACCATTCAGTAATTACACTACTGGGTATTTATCCAAAGAAAATGAAAACACTAATTTGAAAAGTTATATACACCCCTATGTTTTTTGAAACATTGTTTACAATAACCAAAGTATGGAAGCAACCTCAGTGTCCATCAATAGATGAATAGATAAAGAAGATGTGTGATACATATACAATGAAATATTTATTCAGCTATAAAAAAGAATGGGATCTTGCCATTTGTGACAACATTGATAGACCTAGTATTATGCTAAGTGAAATAACGCAGAGAAAGGCATATACCATATGATTTCACTTCTGCATGGAATCTAAAAAACTAAACTACTAATAGCCTACTGTTAATAGTTCATTAACACAGGTTTTGTACATTACATGTATTACATACTATATTCTCACAATAAAGCTAGAGAAAAAAATGTTAATGAGAAAAACATAAGAGAAAATACACTAAAGTACGGTATCAAAAAAAGTCCATGTGTAAGTAGAGTAGACCTGCATCATTCAAACCCACATTGGTCAAGGGTCAGCTGTATATTACAAATATTCCTATCTAGAATTTTCTTACTTAGACCTTTCTCATGAAAGGTATCCTCTCACTGAATGCCCAAAATGGGGTCTAATGTAGGGTACTGAGGGTTGCCTGGGTGGCTTAGTTGGTTAAGTGACTGCCTTCAGCTTAGCTCATGATTCCTGGGTCCTGGGATAGAGCCCCACTTCAGGCTGTCTGCTAAGTGGGGAGTCAGCTACTTCCTCCGTCTCTGCCTCTTCCCCCACCCATGCTCTCTATTTCTCATTCTGTCTCAAATAAATAAGTCAATAAAATTGCTAGTATAGACATTGGGGTTCAGGTGCCCCTTTGGATCAATATATTTATATCTTTGGGGTAAATCCATAGTAGTGCAATTGCCGGGTCGTTGGGTAGCTCTATTTTCAGCTCTTTGAGGAACCACCCTACTGTTTTCCAGAGTGGCTGCACCAGCTTACATTCCCACCAACAGTGTAAGAGGGTTCTGCTTTCTCTGCATGCCTGACAACATCTGTTGTTTCCTGACTGGCTCATTTTAGCCATTCTGACAGGTGTGAGGTGATATCTCATTGTGCTTTTGTATTTATTTCCCTGATGCCAAGTGATGTTGAGCATTTTTTTCACGTCTGTTGCCCATTTGTGTGTCTTTTTTGGAGAAATGTCTGTTCATTTCTTCTACCCATTTCTTGACTGGATTGTTTGTTCTTTGGGCGTTGAGTTTGATAAGTTCTTTATAGATTTTGGATACTAGCCCCTTATCTGATATGTCAATTGCAAATACCATTTTCCATTCTGTAGGTCATCTTTTAGTGTTGTCAGTTGCTTTCTTTGCTATGCAAAACCTCTTTATCTTGATGAAGTCTTTATTTCCCTTGCCTTTGGAGACGTGTCTAGCAAGAAGTTGTTTTGGCCAAAGTCAGAGAGAATACAACCTGTGTTCTGTTCTAGGATTTTGATGGGTTCCTGTCTCACATGTAGGTCTTATATCCATTTTGAATCTTATTTTTGTGTGCGGTGTAAGAAGATGGTCCAGTTTAATTCTTCTTGCTTGTGGCTGTCCAGTTTTCCCAACACCATTTATTGGAATGACTATCTTTTGTTCCATTGGACATTCTTTCCTGCTTTGTCCCAGATTAGTTGACCATAGCGTTGAGGGTCCATTTCTGGGCTCTCTATTCTGTTCCATGGATCTATGTGTGTGTTTTTGTGCCAATACCCCATACTGTCTTGATGATGAGAGCTTTGTCATAGAGCTTGAAGTCTGGAATTGTGATGCCACCAGCTTTGGTTTTCTTTTTCAACATTCCTTTGGCCATTTGGGGTCTTGTCTGGTTCCATACAAATCTTAGGATTATTTGTACCAGCTCTGAAAAAATGTTGATGGTATTTTGAGAGGGATTGTGTTGAATGTATAGATTGCTCTGGGAAGCATAGACATTTTAACAGTATTTGTTCTTCCAATCTATGTGGATGGAAGGTTTTTCCATTTCTTTGGGTCTTCCTCAGTTTTGCTCATGAGTGTTCTATAGTTTTCAGAGTGCTGATCCCTTGCCTCTTTGGTTGGGTTTATTCCTAGGTATCTTAATGGTTTTTGGTGCAATTGGAAATGGGCTTGACTCCTTAATTTCTCTTTCTTCTATCTCATTGTCAGTGTATAGAAATGCAAATGATTTCTGTGCATTGATTTTATATCCTGCCACTTTGTTAAATTTCTGTAGGACTTCTAACAAATTTTGGGTGGAGTCTTTTGGGGTTTTCCACATAGAGTATTACATCATCTGCGAAGAGTGAGAGTTTGACTTCTTGCTGATTCAGATGCCTTTTTCTTTTTGTTGTCTGATTGCTGAGGCTAGGACTTCTAGTACTAGTTGAACAACAGTGGTGAGAGTGGCCATCCCTGCTGTGTTCCTGACCTTAGGGGTAAAAGCTCTCAGTTTTTCCCCATTGAAAATGATACTTGCTGTGGGCTTTTTGTAGATGGCTTTTATGATATTGAGGTATGTTCCCTCTATCCCTGCACCATGAAGAGTTTTTAATCAAGAAGGGATGCTGTACTTTGTCAGGTGGTTTTTCTGCATCTATTGAGAGTATCATATGGTTCTTGTCCTTTCTTTTATTAACGTATTGTGTCACACTGATTTGCGGATGTTGAACCACCCTTGCAGACCAGGAATAAATCCTACTTGGTCATGGTGAATAATCCTTTTAATGTACTGTTGGATCCTGTTGGCTAGTATCTTGGTGAGAATTTTTGCATCCATGTTCATCAGCAATATTGGTCTGTAATTCTCCTTTTTGGTGGGGTCTTTGTCTGGTTTTGGGATCAAGGTAATGCTGGCCTCATAGAAAGAGTTTGGAAGTTTTCCATCCATTTTTATTTTTTGAGACAGCTTCAGAAGAATAGGTATTAATTCCTTTTTAAATGTTTGGTCGAACTCTCCAGGGAAGCCATCTGGCCCTGGAGTTTTCTTTGTTGGGAGATTTTTGATGACTGCTTCAGTTTCCTTGCTGGTTATGGGTCTGTTCAGGTTTTTCTGTTACCATTTCTTCCAGATTGCCTAATTTGTTGGCAAATAGTTGTTCATTATACATTCTTAAAATTGTTTGTGTTTCCTTGGTGTTGGTTGTGATCTCTCTTCTTTCATTCATGATTTTATTAATTTGGGTCCTTCCTCTTTTCTTTTTGCAAAGTCTGGCCAGGGGTTTATCGATATTACTTCTTTCAAAGAGCCAGCTCCTAGTTTTGTTGCTGTGTTCTACTGTACTTTCAGTTTCTATTTCATTGATTTCTGCTCTGGTCATTATTAATTCTCTTCTCCTGCTGGATTTAGGCTTTCTTTGCTGTTGTTTCTCCAGCTCCTGTAGGTGGAAGGTTAGGTTGTGTATTTAGGACCTTTCTTGTTTCTTGAGAAAGGCTTGTATTGCTCTATACTTCCCTCTTCAGGACTGCCTTGGCTACATCCCAAAGATTTTGAACGGTTGTGTATTCATTTTCCTTTGTTTCCATGAATTCTTTTACTTGTTCATTAATTTCCTGGTTGACCCATTCATTCCTTAGTAGGATGCTCTTTAGCGTCCATGAATTTTAGTTTTTCCCAAATTTCCTCTTGTGATTGAGTTCAAGTTTCAAGGGATTGTGGTCTGGAAATATGCAGGGAATGATCTCAAACTTTTGGTACCGGTTGAGACCTGATTTGTGACCCAGTATGTGATCTCTTCTGGAGAAAGCTCCATGTGCACTGGAGAAGAATGTGTATTCTGTGGCTTTAAGATGGAATGCTCTGAATATATCTGTGAAGTCCATCTGGTCCAGTGTGTCATTGAAAGCCCTTGTGTCCTTGTTGATCTTCTGCTTAGATGATCTGTCCATTGCAGTGAGTGAGCTGTAAAAGTCCCCTACTATTTATTGTATCATGCTCGATGTGTTTCTTTAATTTTGTTATTAGTTGGCTTATGTAATTGGCTGCTCCCATGTTATGGGCATAAATCTTTTTTTTTTTTTAATTTTATTTATTTATTTGACAGAGATGACAAGTAGATGGAGAGGTAGGCAAAGAGAGAGAGGAGGAAGCAGGCTCCCTGCTTAGCAGAGAGGCCCATGTGGGGCTTGATCCCAGGACCCTGAGAACATGACCCGAGCTGAAGGCAGAGGCTTTAACCCTCTGAGCCACCCAGGCGCCCCTAGGGGCATAAATCTTGACAGTTGTTAGATCTTCTTTTTGAAGAGACCCTTTAATTATGATAGTGTCCTTCCACATCTCTTATGTCCTTCCACATCTCTTAAGCCTTTGGCTTAAAATCTAATTTGTCTAATAGAAGGATTGCCACCCCAGCTTTCTTTTGATGTCCATTAGCACGGTAAATGGTTTTCCACCCCCTCACTTTCAATCTGGAGGTGTTATTGGGTCTAAAATGAGTCTCTTGCAGACAGCATATTGATGGGTCTTGCTTTTTTATCCAATCTGATACCCTGTGTCTTTTGATTGGGGAATGTGGCCCATTTACTTTCAGGCTAGCTATCGAAAGACATGAATTGAGTGCCATTGTATTACCTGTAATGTCATTGTTTCTGTTGTCTCTATTCCTTTTTGGTCTGTGACACTTTGGGGCTCTCTCTTTGCTTAAAGGATCCCCTTTAGTATTTCTTGCAGGGCTGGTTTGGTGGTCAAAAATTTTTTAGTTTCTGTTTGTTGTGGAAACTCTTTATCTCTCCTTCTATTTTGAATGACAGCCTTGCTGGTAAAGTATTCTTGGCTGCATATTTTTCTGGTTTAGCACCCTGACTATACCATGCCAGTTCTTTCTGGCATGTTCTGAGCTGCTTTCTGGATTTTCTCTTTGTCTCTGAAATTTGCAAGCTTCACTACTATATATCAAGGTGTTGGCCTATTCTTATTGATGTTGAAGGGGGTTCTCTGTGCCTCCTGGATTTGAATGACTTTTTTCTTCCCCGGATTATGGAGGTTCTCTGCTATAATTTCTCAGATATACCTTCTGCCACACCCCCTTTCCTCTTCTTCTGGGATCCCAGTTATTCTAATATTGTTTTGCTTTATGGTATCACTTATCTCTTGAATTCTCCCCTTGTGATCCAGTAATTGTTTATCTCTCTTTTTTCCTCAACTTCTTTATTCTCTATCATTTTGGCTTCTATGTCACTACTTCTCCTTTCTATATCATTTATCCTAGCAGTTAGAGCCTCCAATTTTTTAAATTTGAAATAGCTAACATTTATTAGTTAATTATAGTTCAGTAAGTCTGTAAAAGATAAGTAGGGTTTTATTTCTCCATTACCCATTATGTACATGATGAATTTTTAAAAATTTCTATTCAATTAGCTGATATATGATATATCAGTTTCAGATATAGTGTTCAGTTAACCATCAGTTGTATATAATACCCAGTGCTCTACACATCACATACCCTCCTTCATGCCCATCACCCAATTACCCCACCCCATCCCAGCTCCTCTTCAGCAAACATCTGTTTGTTTCCTATAGTTAAGAGTCTCTCATGATTTGTCTCCCTCTTTGATTTCTTCAATTTAGTTTTCCCTCCCTTCCCCTGTGATTCTATGCACTGTTTCGTATATTCCCCATATGTATGAAACAATATGATAATTGTCTTTCTGTGATTGACTTATTTCTCTCAGTATAGTACCCTCTGTTTCCATCCACATCAATGTAAATTGTAAGAGTTCATCCTTTTTGATGGCTTTGTAATATTCCATTGTATTTATATATACACCACATCTTCTTTTTTTTATTTATTTTTTATTTTTTTATTTTAATAAACATATAATGTATTTTTATCCCCAGGGGTACAGGTCTGTGAATCGCCAGGTTTACACATTTCACAACACTCATCATAGCCCATACCCTCCCCAATGTCCATTTCCCCACCACCCTCTCCCGTCCCCCCTCCCCCCCACAACCCTCAGTCTGTTTCTTGAGATTGAGTCTTTTATGGTTTGTCTCCCTCCCAATCCCATCTTTTCATTTTTTCTTTTCCTACCTCCTCCCAACCCCCCTCTGCCTTGCATCTCCTCTTCCTCATATCAAAGAGATCATATGATAGTTGTCTTTCTCCGATTGACTTATTTCGCTAAGCATGATACCCTCTAGTTCCATCCACATCGTCGCAAATGGCAAGATTTCATGTCTTTTGATGGCTGCATAGTATTCCATTGTGTATATATACCACTTCTTCTTTATCCATTCATCTGTTGATGGACATCTAGGCTCTTTTTTTTTTTTTTAAAGATTTTATTTTATTTATTTGACAGAGAGAGAGATAGAATCACAAGTAGGCAGAGCAGCAGGCAGAGAGAGAGGGAGAAGCAGGCTCCCCGCTGAGCAGAGAGCCCGACATGGGGCTCGATCCCAGGACCCTGGGATCATGACCCGAGCTGAAGGCAGAGGCCTAACCCACTGAGCCACCCAGGTGCCCCCCAGCTAGTATTTTTATACTTGTTATCCTAAACTCTAATTCTGCCATCTTAGTTATATCCATACTGATTAGGTCACTGACAGTCAGTAGTACCTCCTGTTCTCTTATTTCAGGTAAGTTTTTCCATCTAGTCATTCTGTCTAGAGAAGAATAGAAAATGAGAGAACAAAATACTAAAATAACAACAGCCCCAGAGAAATATAATCTTAAACCAATTGGAAGAGACCAGAAACTAAAATAAATAAATAAATAAAATATTTAAAAAGAGAGACTATATCAGACAGGTGATGAGAACAGAGCAATACACTAGATTCTGGGTATATTTTGGTCTGTTTGTTAGAGGAAACTACATCCCAAAATTGTAAAGAAAGAAAAAAATATATATATGCAAAAATAAAGTTAAACACTATGAAAGGATAGAATGTAACTATAAAAATTAAAATTAAAAAAGTTTAAAAAAACCCGAGTTGATAAAATGAGAAATTGGTTGAAATGGAAAAAGAAAAAGAAAATTAAACTTGAAAGTTTAAGGAGCCATGAGTTCTATATAGTATTTTCCCCCAGCACTAGAGTTTTGCAATTCTCTGTGATTGGTTAAAGTTGATCTTAGTGGGAAGTTCTTGCTGATTTTCTGGGGGAGGGGCCTGTTACGCTAATTCTCAGTGGTCTTTGTCCTGGTGGTATTGCACTGCCCTTGCCAGGGGGCTAGGCGAAGTTAGGGCCTCCAGATTCCTCTTTGTGGTTTTCGTTCCCTGACAGTTTTCTGCACTGATTAAGAGGATTAGAATGAAAATGTGAGCCTCCCAGTGTCCAGCCCTAGAGCTGAAAGCAGGCACCCTCCATTCTTCAGTGTGCCCTCACAGAAAAGCTTTCAATCACTCTTATCTCCCTGGTTTCTGTATGCACTCTGTATACGCCCAGCCTTGAGCATTTTTATCTCAGCCATGCAACCCCCTTTGGAGTTTGGAGTTTCCAAACTTTGTAGTCTCCTGTGGAATGCGTTTATGCCGCTCCTCCAGGGGGAGGGAGGGAGGTCTTGCCCTGGCTTTTCTGCGTGTTTGGCCCCTGCTCTGAGAGCGGTTACCCAACGGGCTGGGGTTTGTGATTAATGGCAACACTGAGCTGAAAGCCCCCTCCTCTGCTCTTGGATTGCAGTTGGCTTCCCTGCTGAAACACCTGGGAACTCTCCCATACTCAGGCACCCCATTCTTTCTGTGCCCCCCGGGATCCTGAGATCAGGCAGTTCTACCTAGGATTCCGACCTACTTCACTTGGGTGCTTTTCAAGCAGGGATGTCCCTCACCGGATTAGACTTATAAAAGTTCCAGTTTGCACGCCACTGCTATATCACTTTCTGATAGGCGGTTTATGTCCCCCCTCAACAGTTTATCTTCCCATATATCACCTTGGATTCACTTCTCCATGCCACACCTCCTACCTTACAGAACGTGGTCACTTTTCTATTTGTAGAATTATAATAGTTGTTTTCTTAGATCTCAGGTTGAGTTCACAGGTGTTCAGAATGATTTGAAAGCTATCTAGCTGAATTCCAGGGACTGGATAAAACTATGGTCCCCTATGCCTCTGCCATATTCCTCTTCTTCCAGAAATTATGTATATTTAATAGACCAATATTAATTGTACTTTTTATCAGATTTATCTAAATAGCGTTACATGTGTTTCTTCTGTTACCTAAGATTAAAATAAGTAGGGATTTATTTTATTTATGTGATTATCTTTCTATTTAAGCAATCTCTAACTTAGTTTTAGTCTCTAATAGTGTTATTTTAAGTTCACATTTCATAAGCTATATATAATTCCTACAGTAATGTGTCTTGTTTAACTTGAACATTATAAATAATATTTGACTTATTTCAGATGCAGCAGGAGTTGGAAAAAAATATAACTAGAGAACTAGAAGAAGGTATGTTACCAAATTTCTGAATTAAGATGGTCATTGATTTCTGAAATAAACTATGAATGGTAAATGGCATTGCTTTCTATTGTTTGGATAATAGGTACTATATTAAAATTTTAATATATATCTAATAAAAATGTAAAACATAAATATAATGAGGAACATACTTATTCCTCATTTAGTCATTGTTTTTCAGACTTAAAAAAAAAATCTCCAAATGTCTATTTGTCTGTTATTTCAAGCTGTAATCTTCCTTCACTTCTGCCATCCCTCTGGAACTGTCAACCTGAATATGTGGGCTTTCTCAAATCCTTGTTTCTGCTAATGACATAAAAGCAAAACTTAAAAAAGAAAAGAAAAAAAAGCAGTCTTGTCTTAGGTGGTACTTAGTTAAGCAATTATAGTTCAAATAGCTGTCATTTGACAGGTGGCATTTAAACCTCCAGTCGTTGATTTTGTCATTGATTTACCTTTTGCCATTGGATAAAATTCCAAGCTCCGTACATGGAATTAAAACACCCAAGTTAGTTTGGTTCTAGCCAGATTTTTCAGCCTTCTCTATCGCTAACATTTACCCTACGCTGCTGCTTTGCTCTCGCACCTCTTCAGCGTTGACTACTTGCAATTCCACAAGTGTTGTTCCTCACTCTCTGTGTATGTTCTTTGTATATGCGTCTTCCCTCTACCTGGCACACTTCTTCCATGTCCTTCAGGTATCAGCTTACATATCCCCTCCATCAAAACGCAGACAATATTGATAGAAAATTAGGATTTTCCTTCTGTGTGTTCTTATGTTCAACTCTGAAAATTGCCTGTTTGATTTTTCAGTCTGTCGTATATGATTGTTCATGGGTGGGCTCTGTTATCATCTTGTAATGAGAAAAACAGAAGCTCTGATATTTATCCACAATAGCAATTACCTCAGTGGGCAACCACGAGCAAAATATATTTAAAAGTAATCTTGCATTTTATATTGTAGTTGTATTAGATGTTTTTCATTCTTCATAATGCTCATAAGACTTCAACTTTGTTTTTTTACTAACTTTTAGTTAAGAATGAAGTATTGTAGATAAAGACTGTAATTCTTTTTCTTTTCAGTTGCTGCTGAATTTGAATCAGGCTCATCTGGTGGGGCCACCTCTTTAGAATCTACTTTTGAAAGACATATAAATTATGACGATGTACTGAAATCATACAGAGATTTCTCACAGTTTCTGAAGAAAAAGTATACCATCTGAAAGATAAATAGTAGAAATTTATTTACTGGCTGTTTATACAACATTTTAATAGTTTCCTATTAAATGGATGATATGCAAAAATCTTTCTTGAAGGAAAATATTTTTGGATCATGTGTGTAATGAAAGTTTATATAATATTTTAAGCTATGTTTCTTGGTAGCTAAGTAACTTTTAAGCAGATTTTTTATATGGAAATCAGCATTATTGGGTTTTACATGCTTCAGGCTGCCCAAATACCAGCTTTCTAAACAGCACCCAGCCAACCAAGTTTTCATGAATACTTCAGTCATGTTAATTGATAACTTTTTGGTATTTTCTAATTTTTTTTAAGGATTTTATTTATTTGACAGAGATCACAAGTAGGCAGAGAGGCAGGCAGAGAGAGGAGGAAGCAGGCTCCCCGCCGAGCAGAGAGCTGGATGTGGGGCTTGATCCCAGGACCCTGGGATCATGACCTGAGCCGAAGGCAGAGGCTAAACCACTGAGCCACCCAGGTGCCCCGTATTTTCTAATTTTTATTACTACATATGAACCTAGAGATTTAGACAGACATTATTTTGATATATTGCTGCTAAGTTTATTGTCAATGTTTGCATGTATTCTAATTTTTATAGTATTATAACACCTATGTATAATTTTAATTTTAAATTCTGATGCATAGCTCTTCCCTCATGGTGAAATAAGATTTGCCTAAGGCTTTTCACCTTTTCTGTTTATTTTTTATTTACTTTTTGAGAACAGTCTTAAAATTAGAAGAAAAAAAAGAACTTTTACCCCAGAAGCATCTGCAAGACAATTGTTAAATTATGCCTGATTCCCATAGCATTTATATCCTATGAGTCAATACATTCCACACAACTACTGTACAACCTTGACAATCAGACAATTAATTCTAATACAGTTGACCCTTGAATAATTGCAGGAGTTAAGGGCACTGACCCTTTGCAGTCAGAAATATGTGAATAACTTTTGACTCCCCAGGCACTTGAGTACTAATAATCTGCTGTTGACCAGAAAACTTACTTGTACAAAAACAGTTAATTAACCTGTGTTTTGTATGTTATATGTATTCCATATTATATTTTTACAATAAAGTAAGCTAGAAAAGAAAATGTTATTAAAATCATAAAGAAGAGAAAATACACTGACAATACTGTCATGTATTTATTGAAAAAATCTGCATATAGCTGCACCCATTCAAACCATGTCAACTATACATTTTTTGAAGATTTTATTTATTTATTTGACAGAGAGAGAGAGACAGTGAGAGCACAAGTAGGCAGAGTGGCAGGCAGAGGGAGATGGAGAAGCGAGCTCCCTGCTGAAAACAGAGACTGATAACAGAACACCATCCCAGGACCCTGGGATCATGACGTGAGCCCAAGGCAGTTGCTTAACCGACGGAGCCACCTAAGCACTCTATACATTTTATCCTTTAATCATTTAATCCTCATGCTCTTTTTAAGTTTTGTCACTTGTCTGTAATATCCTTTACAGCAGGGAAGGTCCTGTTCAGAGCCATGTATTTAATTCCGGTGTTGTGTCTCTTAGTCTCTTTCAGTTTTGAACAGTTCCTTAGTTAGTCTTTCCCGGATTTTCATGACTTTTAATTTTTTGAAGAGTTAATTCCAGTAATGTAGAATGTCTTTCAGTGCAGGTTTTTCTTATGTTTCCTTATGATAAAATTGAGATCAGGGATGCCTGGGTGGTTCAGGTCATGATCCCAGGGTTCTGGGATTGAGTCTTGCATCGGGCTCCGAGCTCATTGGGGAGCCTGCTTCTCCCTCTGCCTGCTGCTCCCCCTGCTTGTGTTTTCTCTCTCATAATACTGAGTTTTCCAAACAGTATTTTAATTGATTAACTCTCAATGTTTAAAAAATTTCCTATAAAGATCTTGCAGATATTTTTTAGATTTATTCCCAGTTATTTGATACTTTTGATCCTATTATAAATATTATTTTTAAAAGTCAATTTCATTTCCTGTTGCTAGGTTATAGAAATAAAATTATTTTTCATATTGAGCTTAGAATCACCTGTCTTGCTAAACTATCTTATTATATTGTTTCTCACAGTTCTGGAGGCTGGGAAGTCCAAATTCAAGGCAGTGGCAGATTCAGTGTCCAGTGAGGGCCTGCTTCCTGGTTCATGGATGGTGGTCTTCCTCCTGTTTTTTCATAATGCACAGGGCCAAGGGAGCTCTCTCAGGACTCCTTTATGAGGGCACTAATCTCATTCTTGAGGGCTCCACCTTCATGAGTAATCACTTCCCAAAGTCTCCACCTCCAAATACAATTACATTGAACACTAAGATTTAACACACTAATTTGGGAGTCGGGGGGACAGAAATGTTCAGTCTATAGCAAGGCTGTTCCTTGTTCTTTGCCAGGTAGACCTCTCCCAATATGGCTTTTTACTTCATGAGGCCAGTAAGGAGAATTTCCCTGCAGAGAGGGCTCAGTCGTCTTTTAAGGATTTCACCTGCTTCAATCAGGCTTACATAGAATAATCCCTTTTTGATTAACTTGAAATTAACAATTAATTATATCTGCAAGATTCCTTTACAGTTGCCATGTTCTAATGGCTAGAGTCAAGTCACAGATCTTGGCTACACTTAAGGGAAAAGGATTATAAAAGGTGAGAACACCAAAGAGCATTTATTATGGGGTCACCGAGGGTCTTTATTTTATAATTATATTAACAGATCCCTTATACTACTGGTTTTCTAAGTTTTATCATGGATGAATGTTGAATGAATGAATGTTTATTTTGCATATATTGAGATAATTTTTTTAATAATTTGTCACTGTGGTGAATTACATTATGTGCTCATGTTAAACCAACCTTGCATTTCTCAGGTAAACTGAAGTAAGTTGTGATTTCATTCGTTTCATACATTGGTACTATTGATATGCTAATATCCTAGTGAGGATTTTCTCCTGTCCATGGATAATGTTAATACAAGGAATTTTGAATACATTTAACTCAATTTACTTGGCTTCAAACTTATGTGTATTGTTGCTTTGTGTTTTCTGTCTTGTATCCTTAAAAAATAATCGACCATTTTTATAACTTTTATATGATACTCTCAATGTTCATTTAAATTGAACTATATATTTAAGTTTTTTTCTTTTTTCTTACATCTCAGAATTTCTATTTGGGATTATGTATATACTTCATGTACATAATGTACATACTTTATGTACACACATTATATACATACTTTAAAATTTTCATAAGTGAGAACTGCCAGGTAATGAACGTCTATTTAAAAATGTCTTTAATGGGCACCTGGATGGCTCAGTTGGTTAAATGTCTGGCTTTGGCTCAGGTCATGATCCCAGGGTCCTGGAATCAAGCCCCACTTCAGGCTCACTGCTCAGCCTGGAGTTTTCTTCCACTCTGTCTACCCCTCCTCACTGCTTGTGCTCCCTCTTTCTCTCCTCTTCTCTTACTCTCTTACAAATGAATAAAAATTTTTTAAAAATAAGTAAATGTCTTTATTTCCTCTTACTCTTGATATACATTTTCACTGCATAGAGAATCCTAGGTGAATAGTTATTTTCTTTGATCATACAGAAAATGTCATTCCACTGCCCTTTGTCTTTCATATTTGCTCTTTAGAAATCAGGTGTCTACCTGTTTCTCCTTTGAACATAATCTGTTCCCCACTTTGCTCCCGTTTCCTACAATTTTTAGTTACTTTAAAGATTTTACTCATGGGGAAGAAATTTTTTTTTTTTTTGTTTACTGCAAGTATGCTCTTATGTGTCTAGATTTGGATGTCTTATTATTTATCGTAATAATGTTCCATAATTAGAATTGCATTTACAACAGCTCCAAAAACCACGACATACCTAGGAATAAACCTAACCAAAGAGGCAAAGGATCTGTACTCCAGAAACTACAGAACACTTATGAAAGAAATTGAGGAGATGAAATCACATCCTATACTCATGGATTGGAAGAATAAACATCCTTAAAATGTTTATGCTGCCCAGAGCACAATTTACACTTTCAATACAATCCCTATCAAAATACCATAGACATTTTTCGCAAAGCTAAAACAAATAATTCTAAAATCTGTGTGGAACCAGAAAAGACCCCAAATAGCCAAAGGAATCTCGAAAAAGAAAACCAAAACTGAGGCATCACAATGCCTGACTTCAATCTATATTACAAAGCCATAGTCATCAAGACAGTATGCTACTGGCACAAAAACAGACACACAGATCAATGGAACAGAATAGAGAGCCCAGAAATGGACTTTATGGTCAACTAATCTTCGACAAAGCAAGAAAGAACATCCAATGGAAAAAAGATATTTTCTTCAATAAATGGTGCTGGGAAAACTCTACAGCCACATGCAGAAGAATGAAATTAGACCATTCTCTTACACCATACACAAAGATAAAATGGATGAAAGACCTCAACATGAGACAGGAATCCACCAAAATCCTAGAGGAGAACATAGGCAGTAACCTCTTTGACACTGGCCACAACTTCTTTCAAGATGCCTCTCTAAAGGTAGGGGAAAGAGAAGCAAAATGAACTTTTGGGACTTCCACCAAGATAATAAGTTTTTGTACAGCAAAGGCAACAGTCAACAAAACTAAGAGGCAATCCACAGAATGGGAGAAGATCTTTGAAAATGATATTTTGGATAAAGGGCTGATATCCTAGATCTATAAAGAACTTCTCAAATTCAACACCCAAAAAACAAACAATCCAGTCAAGAAATGGGCAGAAGACATGAACAGACACTTCTGCAAAAAAGACATCCAAATGGCTAATAGACACATGAAAAAATATTCAACTTCACTAGCCATCAGGGAAATTCAAATCAAAACCACAATGAGATGCCACCTTACACTGGTTAGAATGACCAGAATTAACAAGATAGGAAACAAGTGTTGGTGAGGTTATGGAGAAAGGGGAATCCTCTTGTGCTGTTGGTGGAAATGCAAGCTGGTACAGCCACTCTGGAAAACAGTGTGGAGGTTCCTCAAGACGTTAAAAGTAGAGCTACCCTATGACCCAGCAATTGCACCACCAGGTCTTTACCCCAAAGATAAGGATGTAGTAAAAAGAAGGGGCACAGCACCGCAATGTTCATAGCTGCAATGTCCATAATAGCCAAACGGTGGAAGGAACCAAGACACCCTTCAACAGATGAATGGATAAAGATGTGGTTTATATATACAATGGAATATTACTCAGCCATCAGAAAGGATGAATACCCACCATTGCATTGACATGGATGGAACTGGAGGGGATTGTGCTTAGTGAAATCAGTCAGGCAGAGAAAGACAGTTACCATATGGTTTCACTCATATGTGGAACATAAAGAATAGAGTTGAGGACCACAGGGAAGGGAGGTAAAATGGAATGGGATAAAATCAGAGAGGGAGACAAACCATGAGAGACTCTGGATGCCGGGAAACAAAAGAGGGAGTAACTGGGTGATGGGTATTAAGGTGGGCATGTGTTGGGATGAGCACTGGGAGTTATGTGCAACTAATAAATCATTGAACACTACAACAAAAACTTATGGCATACTATATCCTGTCTAAGAACATAATAAATTTCATTTGGCTTTTTGAATCTGTGATTTGGTGTCTCAAAACGTATTTAGACTTTCTTATCTAAACTTCATATCTCTTAACCTCTTTTTCACGTTTCCATGGTTTTTTGGTCTGTCTCCTTATATTCTCAATTATTTCTTCTATTTTCCTTGTTAATTGTCACCTCTGATGTACCCAGGCTTCTGTCTGACCTATCCATAGGAATTTAAATTGGGGTAATTGCATTTTTAAATACATTTTCTTTGGGTCTTTAAAAAACTATTAAAATAATTAGTTTTTCATTATTTGAGAATAGGGTTTTTTAAAATTCATTAACTGAGGGTTTTCTTTTTCTTTTTTTTTTTAAGATTTTATATATTTATTTGACAGAGACACAGTGAGAGAGCGAACATAAACAGGGGGAGTGGGAGAAGGAGAAGTGGGCTCCCCGCAGAGTGCGGAGCCTGATCCAGGACTTGATCCCAGGACCCTGGGATCATGACCTGAGCTGAAGGCAGGTGCTCAACGACTGAGCCACCCAGGTGCCTGAGGATCTGCTTTTAAAAAGAAAAAAGGTTAAGGGTAGGGACCACTAAACAGACAATAGGAATGACTACATTTTTGTTCTTTTTTTTTTTTAGCTTTAAAATGTACAATGTGAAAGCCAAACACCCCACTAAAAAGGAGAACTACAGGCCAGTGTCTCTGATGAACATGACTAGCAAATCAAATCGAATAATACATTAAAAGAAGTATTCACCATGATCAAGTGGGTTTTATTCCTGTGTTGCGGGAATGGTTCAATATTCACAAATCAATATGACACACCACATTAATAAAAGGATAAGAACCATATGATCCTCTAAATGGAGGCAGAAAAAAACACTTGACAAAATACAGCATCTGTTCTTGATAAAAACCCTCAACGAAGTAGAGATAGATGGATCATACCACAATATCATAAAAGTCATATAAGAAAGACCCTCTGCTAATATCATCCTGAATTGGGAAAAATTGAGAGCTTTCCCCCTATGGTCAGGAACAAGATGGATATCCACTCTCACGAGTACTATTTAACATAGTACTGGTAGTCTTAGCCTCAGCAATCAGACAACAAAAAGAAATAAAATGCATCCAGATTGTCAAGGAAGAAATCAAGCTTTCACTGTCTGCAGATGACAGGATACCCTATGTAGAAAATCTGAAAGGATCCGCCAAAAAAACCTGCTAGAACTAATACATGAATTCAGCAGTCACAGGATATAAAATCAATATACAGAAATCTGTTGTATTTCTATATGCCAATAAAGCAGCAGAAAAAGAAATCAAGGAATTGATACCATTTGCAATTGCATAAAAAATAATTAGATACTTAGGAATAAACCTAAACAAAGAGGTAAAAGTCTGTATTCAGAAAACTACAGAACACTTATGAAAGAAATTGAAGACAAAAAGAATTGTAAAAACATTCCAGGCTCATGGATCGGAACCAATGTTGTTAAAATGTCTATGCTACCAAAAACAATCTGCACATTTAACACAATCCCTATCAAAATACCACCTGCGTTTTTCATAGAAATAGAACAAACAATCCTAAAATTCATATGAAACCACAAAAGACCTTGAGTAGCCAAAGCACTCCTGAACAAGGAAAAGCAAAGCTGGAGGCATTGTGATTCTAGATATCAAGCTATATTACAGAACTGTAGTCATCAAGACCGTATACTATTGGCACAAAAACAGGTATGTAGATCAATGGAACAGAAGAGATAACCCGGAAATGGATACACAACTACATGGTGAACTAATCTTCAATAACGCAGGAAAGAATATCCTATGGATATTCAACAAATGGTTTGGAAAAACTGGATAACATAATGCAGAAGAATGAGACTGGAGCACTTTCTTACACCGTACATGAAAGTTAATTCAAAATGGTTGAAGGACTGAAATGTGAAATAGGAAACCATCAAACTCCTGGAGGAGAACATAGGCAGGAACCTCACTGACCTTGGCCAGAGCAGCTTCTTATTAGACACATCACCAGAGGCAAGGTAAACAAAACCAAAAATGAACTATTGGGACTTCATCAAGATAAAAAGCTTGTGCACAGGAAAGGAAACAACAAAGCTAATAGGTAGCCTATGGAATGGGAGAAGATATTTGCAAATGGCATATCTGATACAGGGTTAGTATCCAGAATCTATAAGGAACTTACCAAACTCAATACCCAGAAAACAAATAATCCAGTTAAGAAATGGGAGGAAGATATGAATATACACCTTTACAAAGAAGACATCTGGATGGCTAACAGACACATGAAAAGATATTCAAGATCATTCTTCATCAGGGAATTGCAAATAAAAACCACATTGAGATACCACCTCATGCCTGCCAGAATGGCTAAAATTAACAATGGACAATATAACAGGTGTTGGCAAGGATGCGGAGAAAGGGGAAACCTCTTGCACTTTTGGTGGGAACGAAAACTGGTGCAGCTACTTTGGAAAACGGTATGGAGTTTCTTCAGAAAGCTAAAAATAGTGCTACCCTATGATCTAGCAATCGTACTACTTGTTATTTACCCAAAGGATACAAAACTGCAGATTCAAAGAGGTATAGTTCCCCTGATGTTTATAGGAGCTTTATCAACAATAGCCAAACTATGGAAAGAACCCAAATGTCCATTGCCTGATGAATGGATAGAGAAGATGTAGTATATATGTATAATGTAATATTACTCAGCCATCAAAAAGAATAAACTCTTACCATTTGCATGGATGTGGATGGAACTAGAGTGTATTATGCTAAGCAAAATAAGTCAGTCAGAAAAAGACATACCATATGATTTCACTCATATGTGGAATTTAGGAAACAAAACAGATGAACATATGGGAGGGGAAAGAAGAGAGGGAACCAAACCATAAGAGACTTTTTTTAAAAAAAAGATTTTATTTATTTATTTTGAGAGAGAGAGACAGAGCATGAGCAGGGGGGAGGAGGCAGGGGGACAAGGAGAAGCAGGCTCCCCGCTGGGTAAGGAGCCCAATGTGGGGTTCCATCCCAGGACCCTGAGATCATGACTGGAGCTGAAGGCAGTTGCTTAACCAGCTGAGCCACCCAGGTGTGCCTCAAACCATAAGAGACTCTTAACTATAGAGAACAAACACAGTGGTGATGGAAGGAGGTTCATAGAGGATGAGCTAGATGGATGGTGGGTATTAAAGAGAGCACTTGTTGTGATGAGCACTGGGTGTTTTATGTAAGTGATAAATCACTGAATTCTACTCCTGAAATCAATATTACACTGCATGTTAACTAAGTAGAATTCAAACAAAAACTCTAAAAAAAATAAAATGTGCAGTGTGACGGGTTGATATATGTATACATTTTGAAAGGATTCTCACAATCTAGTTAATTAATGCATTCTGCCCCCCACATATTTACTTACTTACTTATTTATTTAGTAAGAACAGTTGTTTTAGTTTCTTAGCAAATTTCAATTATACAACACAGAATTATCAACTATAGTCACCATGTTACACATTAGATCTTCAAACCATATTCATGTTATAACTAAAAGCTTATGTCCTCCTCTCAACCTCTACACATTTTCCCCACTCTCTAGCCTCTGCAACCACCATTCTGCTCGGTTTATATGAGTTCAACTTTAAAAAAAACTTTTGTAGGTTCCACATATACATGGTATCATGCAGTATTTATCTTTCTCTCACTTGCTTTATTTAGCATAATGTCTTCCTAGTCTATTCATGTTCTTGCAAATGGTAGGTTTTCCTTACTTCAAAGGCTAATATTCCATATACATATATATTTACTTTATCCATTCATCCATTAATGAAAACAGGCTTTTTCCTGTACCTTGGCTGTTGTGAATACTGCTGTGAACATAGGAGAATAGATATCTTTTTGAGATAATTTAATTTTCTTTGGGTACATATACCAGAAGTGGGACTCATGGATCCTATGGTAGTTCTATTTTTAATTTCTTGAGGAACCTCCATACGGTTTTCAGTGGTAACTGTACCAGTTTACATTCCCACCAACACTGAACTAGGGTTCCTTTCCTCCACATTCTCAGCAGCATTTTGTACCTCTTGGGGGGGTTTTGTTTTTTTTTTTTGTTTTTGTTTTGGTACTAGACATTCTAACAAGTATAAAGTTATTTCTCACTATCGTTTTGATTTCATTGCTCTGGTGATTAGTGATGTTGAACACATTTTCATGTATGTGTTTTTATCTTGGAAAAATGTTCAGGTCTTTTGACCAGATTTCAGTTAGGTTATCCAGCTATCTATTGAATTGCATAAGTTCCTTGTATATTTTAGATATTAACAACTTACTGATTATGGTTTGGAAATATTTCCTCCCCATTTCATAGGTTGCCTTAAAAAAATGTAATCACCCAGTGCTCATCACAAGGGCCCTCTTTAATTCCCATCACAAATTTCACCCATCTCCCCATGCACCTCCCCTCTGGTAACCATCAGATTCTTTTCTATACTTAGGAGTCTGTTTCTTGGTTTGTCTGTCTCTCTTTTTTCCCTCTTTGTTCATTTGTCTTGTTTCTTAAGTTCCAAATATGAGTAAAATCATATGGTATTTGTCTTTCTCTGACTGACTTAATTCACTTAGCCTTATACTCTCTAGGGTTTTTTTTTTTTTTTGTCTGTTTTTGTTTGTGTTTTTTTACATATATTATTTGCTTCAGGGGTACAGGTCTGTGAATCATCAGTCTTATGTAATTCACAGCACTCACCATAGCATACCCTCCCCAATGTCCATAACCAAGCTACCCTATCCCTCCCCACCACCCCCCAGCAACCCTCAATTTGTTTCCTGACATTAAGAGTCTCTTATGGTTTGTCTCCCTCCCAATCCCATCTTGTTTCATTGTTTTCCCTCCTTCCCCCCATGACCCCCCGTCCTGCCTCTCAAATTCCTTGTATCAGATAGATCATATAATAATTGTCTTTCTCTGATGGGCTAATTTTGCTCAACATAATACTCTCTAGTTCCATCCACATCATTGCAAATGGCAGGTTTTCGGGGTTTTTGATGGTTGCATAGTATTCCATTGTATATACCTCGTCTTCTTTATCCATTCATCTGTTGACGGACATCTAGTCTCTTCCTGTAGTTCGGCTATTTTGGACATTGCTGCTATAAACATTTGGGTGCATGTGCCCCCTCAGATCACTGCACTTGTGCCATTAGGGTAAATACCCAGTAGTGCGATTGCTGGGTCATAGGGTAGCTCTATTTTCAACTTTTTGAGGAACCTCCATGCTGCTTTCCAGACTGTTTGCAGCAGCTTGCATTTCCACCAACAGTGTAGGAGGGTTCCTCTTTCTCCACATCCTCACCGACATCTGTCATTTCTTGAGTTGTTAATTTTAGCCAGTCTGACTGGTGTGAGGAGGTATCTCATTGTGCTTTTGATATGTATTTCCCTGATGCTGAGTGATGTTAAAAAAAAAATTGATAAGATAAGTTGGTTGAAAAACAAAGAGGAAAGAATGTGAGCAGGCTGGAGACTAAAACAATGCCAAGCGCTAGATTTAAGGTATATTTTGATCTGTTAGAAGAAACTGTATCCCAGAAGGAAGAAAAGCCTATATGTATACAAAAAGTAAGGTTAAATACAATGAAGGGAGAGAATATGACTATAACAATGAAAATTTTAAAAAAATTTTTAAAAAGGTATTGATAAGATAAAATAGTTTAAAAAGGTTAAAAAAGGAAAGAGGAAAAACATAAAAAAATGAATAAGAAAAAAATAAAAACATTTAACTTTGCAAGACTAAAGAATCATGGGGAAAAAGCCATGAATTCTATGTGTTGCATTCCCCTAGCTCGGGAGTTCCACAGTTCTCACTGATCTGTAACATGGTCTTGGCTGGATGTTCTTGCTGATCTTCTGTGGGGGAGGCCTGTAGCCATGATTCTCAAATGTCTTTGCCGGAGGCGGAATTGCAATGCCTTTGCCAGGGGCCAAGCTAAGTAATCTGCTCACTTTTGGTCTCAGGAGATTTTGTTCCCTGAATGCTTTCTGT
Organism: Martes martes; assembly: GCF_963455335.1. NCBI lineage: Eukaryota > Metazoa > Chordata > Mammalia > Carnivora > Mustelidae > Martes > Martes martes. The sequence goes on from NC_137895.1 coordinate 129,062,862, forward strand.
AAAGCTTTGGAGGGCAGGAATAAAGATGCTGGTTATCCCAATCTCTGGCTGGAGGAACCAAGAGTTCAAGGCCCCACTCCTCAGTGCGCCCTCAGAGAAAAGCAGTCAATCTCTCCCATCTCCCTGGTCTCTGGCTGCACTCCAAGTTCACCCAGCCTGTGTCTGAGTGTTTCTATCTCTGGTGCAGGGCCCTGTTTGGAGTCTCCAAACCCAGCAGATTCCTGCCATGCTGTTCCTCCCCGAAGAGGAAGGTGAATCTCCCCGGATCAGCCACTTGTGGGGTCCCTGCTCTTTGAGATCACGGTTTAAGGTAACCCCGAGCTGAGAGCCCCTCCTCGGCTCCATCTCTGCTGCCATCTTCCCTGCTCTGAAACCTGGGAGCTCTGCCACACTCAGACACCCCTGGTCTTTCTGTGACCACACTGTCCCCACGAGGGCTGTAACCCCTGCTTAGCCTCTGGAGTGAGGTCCCTCAGTGGAGTTGACTTCTAAAAGTTCTGATTTTGTGCTCTGCTTCTCCACCACTTCCTGGGAGCCAGCCCCTTCCCCCACAGTCTATCTTCCTGTGTATCACCTCGGATTCACTTCTCCATACATCCTACCTTCCAGAAAGTGGTTGCTCTTCTGTTTCTAGAATTGCTGCTCTTTTTCTCTTTGATCTCCTGTTGAGTTTGTAGGTGTTCAGAATGGCTTGATAACTATCTAGCTGAACTCCTGGGACCCGATGATATTTAGGTCTTCTCCTCCTCTGCCATCTTGCTCCTCCCTCTATACCCCCTTATATTTTCTAGTTTTAACCATGTTGCTACAAATGGCAAGATTTTGTTCTTTTTTTATGGCTGAAAAATATTCCATTGTATATATACCACATCTTCTTTATCCATTAATCTATCAATGGTCACTTGGGTTGCTTCCATATCTTGGCTGTTGTTAAGTAATTCTGCAGTAAATATAGGGATGCATGGATCACTTTGAATTAGTGTTTTTGTAATTCTCTGTTAAAAACTCAGTAGTGCAAAAACAAAAACAAGAACAACACCTCTACCCCACCCCCCAAAAAACCCAGTAGTGCAATTACTAGATTGTAGGGTATTTCTATTTTTAACTTTTTGAGGAACCTCCATACTGTTTTCTACAGTGGCTGTACCAGTTTGCATTCCCACCACCAGCATTGCAAGAGTTCCTTTTTTCCACATCCTCACCACTCCTGATATCTTGTGTTTTTTATTTTAGCCATTCTGACAGGTATGAGGTGATATCTCATTATAGTTTTGATTTGGATTTCCTTGATGATATATGATAATGAGCATCTTTTCAAATGTGTGTGTTGGCCATCTGTAACTCTTCTTTGGAAAAATGTCTGTGTCTTCTGCACATTTTAAAATTGGATTATTCATTTTGTGTGTGTTCAGTTTTATAAGTTCTTTATAGATTTTGGATTCTAATCCTTTATTAGGTATGTCAACCCTTTATCAAGTATGTTATTTGTAAATTTCTCCTATACCATAGTTTGCCATTTAGTTTTGTTAATTGTTTCTGTCACTGCACAGATGCTTTTTATTTTGATGTAGTTCCCATAGTTTTTTTTTTTTTTTTTTTTTTTTTTTTTTTTTTTTTTTTTTGCTTTTGTTTCCCTTGTTTCAGGGACCTATCTAGAAAAAAGTTGCTATAGCCAATGCCAGAGAAATTATTGTCTTTGCTCTTTTCTATGATTTTTGTGGTTTCAGGTGTCACATTTAAGTCTTTAATCCATTTTGAATTTGAATTTATTTTTGTGTATGTTGAAAGAAAGTCTAGTTTCATTCTTTTGCATGTTGCTGTCCAGTTTTCCCAACACCATTTGTTGAAAGGACTTTCCCCATTGGATATTCTTTCCTGATTTGTCAGAGATTAATTGGCCGTATAATTGTGGTTTTATTTCTGTGTTTTTTACTCCGTTCAGTTGATCTCTGTGTCTATTTTTGTACCAGTACCATACGGTTTGGATTACTACAGCTTTGAATTAACATGCGTTTCAGAATTGTGATGCCTCCAGATTTGCTTTTCTTTTTCAAGATTGGTTTAGCTATTTGAGGTCTTTTGTGATCCCATACGAATTTTAAACTTGTTTTTTCTGGTTCTGTGAAAAATACTATTGCTATTTGATAGGATTGTGTTAAATGTGTAGATTGTTTTGGGTATCAAAGGCATTTTAACAATATTTGTTCTTCCAAATCCATGAGCATGGAATGTCTTTCCATTTCTTTGTGTCTTCTTCAGTTTCTTTCATCAGTTTTTTATAGTTTTCAGAGTACAGGCCTTTCATCTCTTTGGTTTATTTCTAGGTATCTTATTATTTTCGTTGCAGTTGTAAATGGGATTTTTTTTTAAATTTCTCTTTCTGTTGCTTCTTTTTTGGTATATAGAGATACAACAGATTTTTGTGCATTAATTTTGTATCCTGTAATTTTACTGAATTTGTTTATCAGTGCTAGCAGTTTTGTGGGGAGTCTTTTTGGTTTTCTATATACAGTATCATGTCATCTCCAAATAGTGAATGTTTTACTTCTCCCTTACCAATTTGGATACCTTTTATGTTTTTGTTGTCTGATTGCTGTGGGTGGAACTTCCAGTAATATGTGGAATAAAGGTGGTGAGTGGACATCCTCGTCTTGTTTCATAGCTCGCTTTTTGCTTTTGTTGTGGTTTTCTTTGCTGCATAGAGCTTTTTATTTTTTAATTTTTTAGAAAAGATTTTATTTTTAAGTAATCTCTATACCCAAAATGGGGCTCAAACCTACAACCCCAAGATCAAGAGTTGCATGCTGTACTGACCAAGCCAGCAAGGCACACTTGCACAGTTTTTTTTGGTGTGATGCCATCCCATACATGTATTTTTCATTTGTTGCCTTTGCTTTTGGTATCAAAAAAAAAAAAAAAAAAAAAAAGAAGTCATTGCCAAGACATTAAAGAGCTTACTTCTTATATTTTCTTCCACAAATTTTGTTGTTTCAGGTCTTACCTTCAAGTCCTCAATATATTTTGAATTGATTTTTGTGTATGATGAAAGGAGTCTAGTTTTATTCTTTTGCATATGGATATACAGTTTTCCCAGCATCATTTATTGAAGAGACCATTTTCCCCTGTTTTATATTCTTGACGTTTTGTCAAAAGTTAGTTGACTTTAAGTGTATGGGTTTATTTCTAGGATCTCTTTTCTGTTCCATTTAAATGCCTGTTTTTATGACAATACTACACTGTGTGATTACTATAGCTCTCTTACTAGATATAGTTTAAAATCAGAAAGTATGATGTCGCCAGCTTTGTTCTTTCTCAGGATTGCTTTGGCTATTCACAATCTTTTCACCTCCTTAGTTAAATTTATTTCTAAGAATTTTATTGTGTTTGATGTTATTGCAAATGGATTTTTCTTTTTCAGGTAATTTGTTGTTATTGTATAGAAACACTACTGATACCAGTATGTTGATATTGTATCCTGCAACTTTCCTGAATTTGTTAATTACATCTAACAGTTTTTTGGTGGAATGTTTAGGATTTTCCAAATATAAAATCATGTCATCTGCAAATAGACAGAACTTACTTTTTCCTTTCTGATTTAGAAAACTTTTAGTTTTTTTTTTTTCTTTTTTTCTTGCCTGATTGCACTGAGTTGGTGTGGTGAGAGTGGGCATCCTTGTCTTGTTCCTGATATTAGAGGAAAAGCTATCAAGCTTTTATCATTCAGTATGAAATATGGGTGCTTATCCAGTATGGCTTTTATTATTATGTTGAGGTATGTTTCTTTATCTAATTTGTTGAGGGTGTTTATCATGAATGGATGTTGAATTCTGTCAATTGCTTTTTATGAGTCTACTGAGATTATCATATGACTTTTATCTTTTATTCTATTAAAGATGTTATTATTATTATTATTATCATGTTCTTCTTCTTCTTCTTCTTATTATTATTATTATTATTATGTTTTTTATCGATTTGTATATATTGAACCATCCCTGTATCACAAGGATAAATCCTGCCTGATCATAGTCTATGGTACTTTTATTGTGATTTGAATTTGGTTTGCTAATATTTATTGTGAATTTTTCATCTATGTTCAGAGAAGATATTGGTCTGTGGTTTTTTGTTTTTGTTTTTTTTTTGTTTTGTTTTGTTTTGTTTTTCCTTGTAGTGTCTTTATCTGGCTTTGGTATCAGGACAATACTGGCCATGTAAAATGAATTTCGGAGTGTTCCTTCCTCTTCAATTTTTTGGAAGAGTTTGATAAGGATTGATGTTAATGCTTCTTTAATGTTTGGTAGAATTCAACCAATATAATTATCTGGCGCTGGTCTTCGTGTCATTGAGAGGTTTTTGATTAATGATTCAATGTCTTTACCCATTATTGGTCTGTTCATATTTTCTATTCATGATTCAGTCTTTATAGGTTATATGTTTCTACGAATTTATATATTTCTTTTCGGTTTCCAATTATTGCCATATAATGGTTCACAGTAATCTTTTATGATATTTGTATAGTTGTGGTGTCAGTTATGTCTCCTTTTTCATTTCTGATTTTATTTGTTTTTTTCTGTTTGAGTAGAGTTAACACAATGTTCCATTAGTTTCAGGTGTACAACATAGTCATTCAATTTCTCTATACATTATGCTATGCTCACCACAAATGTCACTACCATGTTTTTTTAAGCCACTTAAAAAAGAAAAGATTATTTATTTATTTGAGAGGGAGAGAGGGCACAAGCCAGGAGGGAGGGGCAGAAGGAAAGAGGGAAGGAGACTCCCTACTGAGAAGGGAGCCCAATGCAGGTCTCAGTCCCAGGACCCTGAGCTCATGATCTGAGGCAAAGACAGATGTTTAACTGATCAAGTCACCTTGGTGCCCCTGTAGCTTCCATGTTTCACTATACAATGCTATTACAACAACATTGACTATATTCCTTATGCTGTGGCTTTTATTTCCATGACTTATTTGTTCCATAGCTAGAATCTGTATCTTCCACTCCCCTTCATACGTTTTCGCCCATCCCTTCACTCCTACTCCCCTCGCAGCCATCAGGTTATTCTCTGTATTTATAGGTCTAATTCTGCATTTTGTCTGTTTATTCATTTGAGTTTTTTAGGTCCTACATTTGTCTTTCTCAGTATGACTTAATTCACTGTGCATAATACCATCCAGGTCCATCTATTTTGTTGCATATGGCATGATCTCATCCTTCTTAAGGCTGCATAAAATTCCATTTTCTGTCTTTCTTTCTTCCTCCCTCCCTTTCTTTCTTCCTCCCTCCCTTCCTTTCTTCCTCTCTTCTTTCCTCCCTCACTCCCTCTCTTTCTTTCTTCCTTTTTTCTTTCCTTCCTTCCTTCCTTCCTTTTATCTTTCATTCTTCTTTTCTTTTCTTTCTTTCTCTCTCCCTTCCTTCCTTCCTTCCTTCCTTCCTTCCTTCCTTCCTATTATGTTGTGTTAGTCACCATAGAGTACATCATTAGTTTTTGATGTAGTGTTCGATGATTCACTGTGTATAACATCTATTGTCCTCCTTAATACCCATCACCATCCCCCTACGCACCTCTCCTCTAAAACCCTGAGTTTGTTCCATATTCTATTTCTTCCCTATCCATTTGTCTATTGATAGAAATGTAGGTTGCTTTCATATCTTGGCTATTGTCAATAGTGCTGCAATAAATATAGGGATGTATATGTCTTTTCAAAACTAGCGTTTTCATTTTCTTGGGTAAATAGTAGTGAAATTACTGGGTCATATGGTATTTCTGTTTTTAATTTTTTGTGGAACATCCATATTGTTTTCCACAGTGTCTGTAGCAGTGTGCACTCTCACCAACACTACACAAGAATTCCTTTTTTTTTCACATCCTTGCCAACACTTGTTATTTCTTGTGCTTTTGACTGTAGCAATTCTGACAAGTGTAAGATGATATGTCATTGTTATTTTGATTTGCATTTCCCTGATGATGAGTGATTTTGAGCATCTTTTCATGGTCTTTGGTCATCTGTATGTCTTCTTTGAAAAACTCTTTTTCAAGTCTTTTGCCCATTTTTTTTTTTTTTAGATTCTATTTATTTATTTGACAGACAGAGATCACAAGTAGGCAGAGAGGCAGGCATAGAGAGAGGAAGGAAGCAGGCTCCCTGCAGAGCAGAGAGCTGGATGCAGGGCTTGATCCCAGGACCTTAGGATCATGATTTGACCTGAGTGGAAGGCAGAGGCTTAACCCACTGAGCCACCCAGGTGCCCCTTATTTAGTTTTGTTAATCTTCTCTATTATATTTCTGGTCTCTGTTTTATTTATTTCTGCTCTGATATTTATTATTGCCCATTTTACCCCAACATTTATTCATTTGTTGATTTTCTGTTAGGATGGTTTATCTATTATTGAAAATAGGGTATTAAAGTCTTCCACTCTTATGGTATTGTCTGTTTCTCTCGTCAGACTTTTTTTTAAAGATTTATTTATTTTAGAAAGAGAGCATGGGGTAGGGGCAAAGGCAGAGGGGACAGGGGGTCTTAAGCAGACTCTGCATTGAGTGCAGAACATGATGCGGGGCTCCATTTCATGACCCTGATCATGACCTAAGCCAAAACCCAAATCTGGATGCTCTACCAACTGTGTCAGCCAGGCGCCCCTCTCTTCAGATCTAGTAGTATTTGCTTAATATATTTCGGTGCTCTCGTGTTGGATGCATATATATATTTATGATTGTTATATCTTCTTGATCAGTAGATTCTTGCATCATTCTATAATGGCCTTCTTTGTCTTTTGTTACTATTTTTGGCTTAAAGTCTCTTTTGTCTAATGTAAGTAAAGCTACTCCTGCTCTCTTTTGGTTTCCACTTGCATGGAATATCTTTTTCCATCCATTCACTTTTAGCGTGTGTGTATTAAAGCCGAGGTGAATCTTTTGTAGGAAGCATATATGTGGGTCTTATATATTTTATCTGTTCAGCCACTCTGTGTTTTTTTCCTGGGAGAAATCAATGCATTTTCATTTACAGTAATTATTGATAGGTAAAGACTTATGCCATTGTTTCCTAGCTGTTTTATAGTTCCCTTATACCTTTCTTCCTCTTTGACTTCCTTCCTTTCTGAATTGATGATTTTCTATAGTGGAATGCTTTAGTTCTCTTTTCCGTATCATTTGTGAATCTATCGTAGGTTTCTGCTTTTTGGTTACCATGAGACTTACAAGAAACATCTTATATGTATAGCAGTCTATTTCATACTGATAACAATTAAACTTCAATCACATATGAAAACTCTACCCTTTTACTCCCCTTTTGTATTTTTGATGTCATAGTTTACTTCTTTTTATATTGTGTATCCATTAATAAATCATCATAGCTGTAGCTTTTAATTTCATTTTATTTTTTTTCATTGTTCCAAAATTCATGGTTTATGCACCATACCCAGTGCTCCAGGCAATATGTAGCTGTAGTTATTTTTAAAAACTTTTGTCCTTTAACTGTTAAACTAGAGTTAAATGGTTAACATACCAGTGTTGTGTATACCATGTGTTTTCATGTTACTAATTATCATACATTCACTTCAGTTTCAAGTACCCCTTTCAGCATTTCTTGGAAGGCAGTTCTAGTGGTAGTGAGCTCCATCAGCTTTCGTTTTTTAAGGTAAGTCTTCATTTTGCCTTCCTTTCTGAAGGCAACTTTGCCAGGTTAAGTATTCTTGGTTGGCAGTTTCTTTCTCACAGGATTTTGAATATATCATTCCATTCTCTCCTGGCCTGCAAGGTCCCTGCTCAGAAATCTGCTGTAGCCTTATGGGGCTTACCTTGTATGAGAGAGTTTTTTTCCCTTGTTGCTTTTGAAATTCTTTCTTTGTCTTTGATTTAGTGAGTTACATTATAATGGATCTTGTAGATCATTTTGGGTTGAAATTTTGTGGTGACTTATTACCTTCATTAACTTGGATCTCCAAATCTCTCCCCCAGGTTTGGGAAGTTCTCAGCCATTATTTCTTTAACTAAGCTCTTGACCACCTTTTTTGCTCCTCCTTCTGGGACTCCAGTGATCCTTACATTGTTTTTTGTTTTGTTTTGTTTTGTTTTGATGGTGCCCCATAATTTTCATAGGTTTTCTTTATTCTTTTTCATTCTTTTTCCTTTTTGCTCCTCTATTTGGATAATTTCAGTTAATCTCTCTTTTATGTCATGATTCCTTATTCTGCTTTGTCAAGTCTGATACTGAAACTCTCTATTGAACTATTCAGTTACTGTATTCTTCAGGTCCAAAATTTCTGTTTGGTGTTTTTAAAAAATGTTTTCTCTTTCTTGAACTTCCCATATTTTTCTTGTATTGTCTTCCTGATTTTGTTGTTTATATGTGTTTTTTAATAGTTTCCTGAACATCTTTAGAACAACTGTTTTTGAATTATTTGTTGAGCAATTATTGGATCTCTATTTCTTTGGGGCCAGTTACAGGAGGTTTACTCTATTCCTTTGGTGGAGTCATGTTTTCCTAATTTTTTGTGATTCCAATAGTCTTTTGAAGTAGTCACCTGAACTTTATGGCCTGACTTGGGTAATATAAGACTTTGACCTCAAAGTGGGGGCATGCTGGGCACCAAGTGTGGGGTGTGAGTGGCATGGTTCTCTTTGGCTAAGGCCACTAGGGTCCACAGCATTGACAACACTGTTGTCCTTGGTAAGCATTCAAGGGGTCCATAGTGGCTTCAACGGCAGTTGGGGTCCTCAGTGACACTTCCAGGTACAATGGCTAGGGCCCAGGCATGTAGTGATGGTGGCCAGAGCTTGTGGTGGCATAGTTGGCTGCAGAGTCCAGCTGCAGGTGCCTGTGTCATGTCATGTGTCAGTTGGGCACATCATGCAGTGGTGGGGTCATGGCAGGCAGCAAAGGACAGGCCCAGCAACAGACTCACTATCATGCACTACTATGGCTGTTGGGTATTACCATGGGTGTACAGCAGTGTAGACGCTTGACAGGATTCAAACCTGGAATGTGTGGGTGCACAGCTGGTGGGGCTAGTGACAGAAGACAGGGCCTAGTCCAGGCCCACAAGCAATTACAGAATCCCTGGCTGTTGGTGTGCTCCCCTATGCCTCCACAATCTTACTCCAAGGCCTACACACTTCAGCAGAGGCCAGTGACAATTATCAGGCTTGTCAGGGTTGCAGCGTGCAAGTGCACAGCTATATGGGCTAGCCCCAAGTGCACACATGGTGGTGGGGTCAGCGTTGGGGGTCTATACTGGCATCTTATACTTGTGCAACTACAGAGGACTGGGCTGGCTGCTGGTGTGGTTTCCAGGCTCTTTTCACAGCCAAAGAGGGGAATTGGTGGGAAGAGACCTTACTTCCATGGAAGCTAAGTTGGCGATTGATTTCTTCACTGGCAAAACCTGCTGGGCTTCACTGCAGTGGGTCCTGCTACGTGGCTGCTATTAGTAGCTACTGTGTTTCTTCTTGTTCCTAGTCATCTCTGTATATCTCACTTTGTTGGTCTCTGGGTGGGTAAAACTGAATTGGGACCTTTGTGCAGTATCCCGAAAGCCTGGAGAACCTGGTCCCTCACTCTGCTTTTCCTTTTCTGCTAAGTGGAACTCTTTATGGCTGGGGACTCTTGGCACTGAGCAGTGCCAGCTTGAGGGGTGAGATGATGCAGGCAAAATGAAACATTCTTCTTTTCTTGTGCAATTATTCTCAAGTTTTTTTGTTTCACTGTGTTGCTAAGGTTTCTTAAGAGGACTCCTGAGCTCTTCCAGAGCCATTTTTATTCATGGAGAGCTTTCTGATTATTGATCTTTGTGAAGGGGTGGAGGTCTCCTACATCATTATTTTGGTGATGTCACTCCCACCTTTCCCAGATTTTTAAATGCACTCCAAAATTTGTGAATCATTGTGCAAGATAGTAAAGGAGGGAGAAGTCAAGCACCGTGTTTTATTGATCCCGGGTCAGCACAATTCCTTATATGACAGTCATTAAAAATTTACATTATTTACTTATCATCACTGTTATCCTTATAATTCATTTTGGAAATAAAAGTTATAACATTTTTATTATTTTCTTTACCAAGCTCTAGAAGGCCATACCACAGTCTGGGGAGTCATCAGTGCCATCGCTGTCAATCAAAGTCAGCTACTCTCATCACCAGACCATCTCAGAAGAGCAGGAGAGGCCCCTGCAGAGCATCTATTTGACTCATGTTGACCCATTAAGAGTACAGTACAAGACTTACAGCATGGGAATGTCTGCTGGAGATCCCACTAAAGTGGAGACCTTGGCAAACACCATTGGAAGAAATAAGCAACAGGGGACTCCTGCTCTGAAGGTTGGTCAGTGAAAGGCAGCAGTAGCCACACTGAATCTGCAGGGGGAATAGTAGGCCTCATTAAGCTGCACTATGTAAAGATCCTTCCACATTTGCACTATTTAGACAGTGTAAACAGCATAAAACTAAGAGGTTGAATCTGTCCATTCCAGCAAGCCTGGAGGCTTGCAGAGTCCCAAGAATTTATCAGGAGAGCTAGGGTTAACAATTTTGGTTTTGGGGGAACCAATGTTCATGTTGTCATTAGACGGTTGAAGCAGTAATCCCAGAATCTTAGGAGGCTAAATGAAACATTTCTACAGTCTATAGGTTCAAGGAAGTCCCTACAGCTCCCAATGGAAGACATGGAATTTGGATACATCCTTAATTGGCCATACTTTTATGAAAGTTTGAAAACAACTCCAATGAGTTATCTAAAATACTGGTTTGATCAAAAGAATCCTAAGACTTATTTTAAAAGTCTTCGGTTGTAGCAGAAAAGTAAAAGGGGAAAGTGCAAAGATCTGAGGTAACAAAGAAATAGAAAAAGAATCAAATATATGGATATATAGTAGAAGATGAAATTGTAAACTAGATCATACAGGGTGCTTTGTAGACTATCTTTAAAAAATTGTGTTTTAAGTATGATAGGACGTCACTCAAAGATTTTTTTTTAAAGATTTTATTTATTTATTTGAGAGAGAGAGAGATAGTGAGAGCACAAGCAGAGAGGAGATGGAGAAGCAGGGAGCCAGATGTGTGGCTCCATCCCAGGACCCTGGGATCATGATTTGAGCTGAAGTACACACTTAATTGACTGAGCCACCCTGTCGCCTGTCGTTGAAAGATTTTAAGCAATAGAGTGACATTATCTGAATTTATGTTTTCAAACTTTGCCTTTTGGAACATAAGGAGGCCAGAATGTAAATTGAAAGACCTTTTAGAAGACAATTGGAATATTCCAGGGAAGGTATGTTGATACCTGAGTCAACTAGTCAGTGCTAGATTGGACTGGGAGGCCCAGGAAAGGGGGAATCAAAGATGACTCCTAGGTTTTGGCTTGAATAGCTGAGTATGTAATGGTATCATTTGCTGAGATGGTGATGAATAGAAAGGAACATATTGAAATGGGAAAGGGAGAGAGAAAGGGAATGTTCCATTAGGGACATAGGAATTTTGAAATGTTCGATAGACAGCCAGTTGGGGGTGTTGCATAAACAGTTTGGTCCATGAGACTGGAACTTGGATGAAAGTCTGACCCGGAAATATAAGTCAGTGTCTGTATATGGTCTTCCAAGCTATGCAACTAGATGAAGTCACTTGCAGAGAGTTTGTATAGGGAAGAGGACCAGAAGTGAGCCCTGAATCCCTGAAGCCCTGAAGCCCTGAAACATTCATTGTTTCAGCAGTGGGGAAGCCAGCCAAGGAGCCAGGGAGAAATTGTCCAAAAGGGAGGAGGAAACCGGGACTATGTGGTGGCAGAAAGACAGTGGGGTCAATATTAAATACAGCTGAGGGCAAGAAAGTCCCCATTGAATCTGGTAACCAAGAGGGCAAAAGCAGTTTCCGTGGCTTGGTGCGGAAAGCTGAGGAGGGACAGGGAGATGAGGAAGAAGAGACAGTACGGTTGGAGGCAGGCCCGTGCCGCTCTCCTCTCCTTCAGGACCCTTGCAGAAGAGGGAGGGCTGGTTTACCCATACAGTGGAGGGAAGGGAATTTCAAATTATTACCTCAACTGCTTTTCTTACTAGGTGATGGAGAGATGATTCACTTTTTTAAAAAATCCATACATTGATAAGCATTGGATGGGGCTGTGTACGTGCATATACGGCATGTTGTTCATCATGCTGAGTTCGATTTAGTTTGATCAAATATTCTTTTAACTTTAAAACGTATCTTTACAGACTTCACCATGACAGTAAACATCTGTTTAGTGCCTGCTGAGATTTCTTCTAGTTCAGCTAATGTTCTAAATTGAAAATGATCATAGCCCCATCTTTTGAACTTGTTTAGCTAGTGAAGGTACAACTGTGTCATGTTCTTTATTCTCTACAACTCTCTCTGGAAGACAGTCAAGGCTTTTGTGAACTTACTCACTATCTGGTAAATGAAGACAAATCCAAACATTTGGCCACTTTGCTTTATTTTGTTTTGCTTATAATTTCAGAGATTCTATGTTAAACCCCATAACTTCATGGGAGAAATAGAGGCTCCTGGGCTAGCAGTGATACAAGTGTGAAATCAGACTCATTCCAATGTCCGGAGGCTGTAGCAGTTTCTAGGAAGTGTCAGAATTCTAATTATCCCTTGGCGTCTGGAGGTGAAAGCAGGAAGTGTGGCCCTTCCATGACACAGAGGCAGTTAGGGAATTTTCTCATTGTGTAAATAATTGGAACTTTTATAGAAAAATTTTAGAGATTAAAATTAGAGAATAGAAATCATTCACCATCCAATCACTTGAAGACAGTTGTTATTACCATTTTTGTATATTCTGTTTTGGAGCATAGGATTTTGATGCTTATTTTTAAAGCCATTGAGATCATTATATAGAGAGAGCTTTGTGTTTGATTAAGGTTTGAGGGCTTTGAGGTTATGTAGGAAGTTACAGATAATCTATCCATTTCTGTTTGTGAATCAGGAACACAATGATATTCAGACTGGTTTCTCTAGAGCCAAGCCATGAGGATTCATGTCCTTAGGAGTTTGCAGTGGCCTATTTTGTGCAGTGAGATTGTAATAATTTTTTCTTTCTAACTTCTCATGGCCCCTGGCAAACACTTAAAGTCTTAGGCAACATGAGATTTTGACTTTGGTGAGTCACTGTAATTTATGGCCACTCTGACCACAGGGAAGTGGTTGTTTTAAATGTTGGTCTTGAACTAATGGTGGGTGGTCATGGTGCCTAGCAGAGGCTGGCTTTAGAATTTGAATTACAACAGTTTATTTTGAATGACACTGGTATTTAATAGCTTTACAGGGTCTCACTGCCTGCAGACAGGGGGCCATCAGGACCTCAGTAACAAGAGCATCTGAGGCAAGGATTCACTCAAAAGGACAAGAGCATCTTGATTGGGGATAATTATTTGCTGCTTTTACAATCTGATTTTCAACCAGGTCCACAGGGCAAGAATTTAATGCAGCTAATTCATGTGTATGAGCTTGATAACTAGCTTGCAAGTAAAGGGCTTGTGCAGGTATGGGTTGGCTGCTCTCTTTTTGTGCCTTTTTTTTTTCTTTAGATTGTATTTGCTAAGATTTTATTTATTTGACAGAGGGAGAGCACAAGTAGGTGGATCAGTAGGCAGAGGGGAAGGGAGGGGGAGAAGCTGGCTCTCAGCTGAGCAGGGACTCAATCCCAGGACCCCGGGATCCTGACCTGAGCAAAAGGCAAATGCATAACTGACTGAGCCACCCCGGCACCCCAGTTAATAGTGTTTGAACTGAATTCAGAGCCAAGGGAGGAATCTATGGAGGGACTAAGCCATGGATATGCATGGTTTATAAAAGCCTTTAAGAATCATTCCCCACTTTGACATCCAGAGCCTGTAACATCTCAAACCCTAGGATGCAGATCTCCAGTAGAAATGACACAGGGAGGTGCCTGGGTGGCTCGGTGGGTTGGGCCTCTGCCTTCAGCTCAGGTCGTGATCTCGGGGTTCTGGGATCGGGTCCCGCATCGGGCTCTCTGCTCGGCGGGGAGCCTGCTTCCCCTCTCTCTCTCTGCCTGCCTCTCTGCCTGCTTGTGATCTCTCTCTGTGTGCATCAAATGGATAAATGAAATCTTTAGAGAAATGACACAGGGATTTGTCCCACAAGGCCTCTAGAGGCGCACTTCACCAAAAGCTCCTTTATTTCAGGAACTTGCTGAAAGTGGTTCTCCTGCTGAAATAGTTCTGGGGATGAACATTCCCTGGGAAGCTGGATTCACAGACCTAAGATGTTCCACAACAAGGGGCAGTCTCCATTGTGGCTCTGGACCAAAAACACCGGTTCCTGGGAGAGAGTGCAGGCCCTGTCACCATGTGGGAGCCCACACCGACGCAGAAAGATGGCCCTCAAGGGGAAGTGGAAACTGAACGGGAAGAGCTGCTTCTTAGGGTCTGATGCCAACTGCTTCCCTTGCCAGTTTAAAGGGAAAAAGAGAGAGAAAGAGAGAGATAGGAATATCTCAAATGACAATCCCTGAGAAAAGAAATGAGTGACTCCCAGCCCCTACCACATCCTCGTCCCACAAAAGTGGTAAATCTCATAGTATCAAATTTAACCTCTTTTGAGATATTCTCCCAAGGGTTTTAAAAATTGAGATATAAAAGGACTCGTTTACAAAAACCAGGCTCTGAACTATAGAGAGCGGTTACCAGAGATGGTTACCAGAGGGGAGACGGGTGGGGGGATGGGTGAAAGAGGTGAAGGGGATTAAGAGTGCACTTATAAAATAAAAAAAAAGAAAGAAAAGAAAGAGTGCACTTATCATGAGCACTGAGTAATGTACAGAAGTGTTGAATCACTATCTTATACACCTGCAACAAATTTAACACTATGTTAAGTACCCTGGAATTAAAATTTAAAAAAATAAAATGATTGAAATTAAAAATGACTGAGCCACCCAGGCACCCTGATTAAAAATGAATGAATGAATGAATGAATGAATAAATAAATAAATATATAAATAAAATTCTTGGTTTAAAAATGTACATATCAGTAATTTTTAGTATATTAACTATCACTATTGCCAGTTTACCATTAACTAAAACCAGTAACAAATTCCAAAATATTTCCATCACACCAAAAAGAAACCCCACATCTATTAGCAGTCAGTCACATTTCTCTCCACCCCACCATCTGGTAATCACTAATCTACTTTTTATCTCTACAGATTTGCCGATTCTGGATAGTTCATATAAATGGAATCACACATTGTGTAGCCTTTGTGACTGACTTCTTTCACTTCAGCATAATGTTTTCAAGGCTCATCCATATCGTGGCATGTAGCAACTCCCATTAGTTTTTAGCAGAATAATTTTTCATTGCATAGATGAGCCACATTTGTTTATCCATTCATCAGTTGATGGCATTGGATTGTTTACATTTATTTTTAGACATTTATTTATTTATTTGAGAAAGAGAGAGACAGCAGTGGGGAGGGGCAGAGGGCGAGGGGGAAGGAGAGAAGCAGACTCCCTGCTGAGCGCTTAGCCTAGCTGACCTCAGGGTAGTGAGCCTGAGACCAGGACCTTAGCTGAAAGCAAGAGTTGGGTACTCAGCTGAGCCACCCAGGCACACCTGGATTGTTTGCATTTTTTTTTTTTGGCTGTTATGCATAATGTTATGAACATTCTTTTTTTTTTTTTTCCAAAGATTTCATTTATTTATTTGAGAGAGAGAGAATGAATGAGAGAGAGAGAGAGCATGAGAGGAAAGAGGTCAGTGGAGAAGCAGACTCCCCACTGAGCAGTGAGCCCAATGTGGGACTCAATCCCGGGGTTCCAGGATCATGACCTGAGCCGAATGCAGTTGCCCAACAAACTGAGCAACCCAGGTGCCCTGCTATGGACATTCTTGTGCAATCCTAATTGGTTTTGGGGGTCATAATCATGGGCCCCAGACAAGCAACATAGGTTGACTAGTAAAGTTGAAAGAAATATTTTTCAGATACTTTTGAGTTTCTGTTATGACTTTTGACAACACTAAGTGCTGAGATTTGGAGCATAATTATGTTTGGGTTAACTATCCTAAGATTTGGGGATTATTTTATTTTTGTTAATGTGTAGGTGTGAAAAACAATTGCTGTGTAATTTTATAAGCTTTAGATCCTTCATAGTGAGGCTGCTGAGCTGTGTGGCAAGCCAACAGACACAAAATCTGAGGTCCTGAACTGCAGCCACTCTAGAGAAAGACAGTCCAGGCTGCAGCTGCTTAAAGAATGAAGACATGGAAAATTCATTTAACTGAAATTGAGCAAATGAGCAGTTGAAGAGAATGATTATTTAGACTTTAAACTGAAATTTGGGACTTTAATTTCTTGGATTCGTAATGCACAGGGACAACAGAATTTTTTCACACTTTAGCCCTTTGGGACTTCAACTAAAAGATTTTGGATTTTAATTTTTTAAGATTTATATCTTTTAATTATATCAATGGGAAATTAACAATGGGAGGAGTTTCTTATTGAATTTAGGAGTATCACGGTATGTTGATATATGATTTTTGGAATATTTTAATTTAATTTGGAATATTTGATTTCATTTTAATGTTTTAGTGCTGTTATTTAACCTCATTGCAGAAACTCTGAGAGGCTATGTTGGGCCATATAGCTGGGCAAAATTTGGAATAGGAAATAGAACAGAAGTGAACGTTCATCTTTAAATTCAGAACGGTCACTGAGATCATTCAATTAATAAACCATTCTGTCCCATTTCAGAGCCTAGAGCAAAATCTAGTTCTATTAGCAGTAAGAAAGGTCCTAGAAAGTCCCAGAGAGATCCACAAATGAGTATGGAAGGGCAGTTATTTTCTTATAACAAATATTTTCTTCATATGGTAAATGCATATTAGTTCTATGCTGATAATGCCTCATGGACTAATTTTTAGAAGATATTAAAAAAAATCAGAGACCTACATTTAGAATAAAATTTTTAAAAAACGCAGCAAAGTTAACTCTTCTATTCAAAGGTAAAGAAAAAATACAAGGAATGATGATTGTATTATCACTTACTCTTCCATCTGGGAGATGGAAAATTTCTTTTGCTGTAGTTTTTTAAGCAGTTAGATTACAGAGACATCCAAATGTGAAAAAAATAGTTCTGGATTTTCCTCTCTTAGCTGAATCACTGCTACTTCCACTGCCAGGAGTGTACAAATGGTGATTGCACTTTGGCCCTTCAGTTTTTTCTCCTTGGGCCAGAGTGGAAGATAAATTTGGCCATTCTTCCAAGTGTGGGCCTTGAGCCCTTTCCTGCCAGCATGGGAAAGAGGCTGGAAACCAGCTATGCCCTTTCTGCCCCTGACCTGTCAGCACGGCGGGTTTTCCAGAATTTTCCCACTTGCTGCTACTTTGCATACTCTTCTCTGGAAAGGGAGTCACTTTTCCATTCCTGGCATTATATCTTAATTTGGTGCAAGGTTGTGGTATAAGATTGCACCTTTTGTTTGTTTGTTTGTTTCATCATGGAAGACCTGTTCTTTACTGTTTTTATTTTTTAAGTTCATGTCATTCACTTTCAAGAGTGATTTCAAAAGGGATTTCAAGAAGGGCACCTGGGTGGCTCAGCTGGTTAAGCATCTGACTCTTGATTTTGGCTCAGGTGGTCATCGCATGGGTTGTGATCTCATGAGTTGTGGAATGGGGCCCCATGTCAGGCTCCACGCTCAGTGGGAAGTCTGCTTGAGATTCTCTCTCTCCTTCCCTCTCCTTCTGCCCCTCCTCCTGCTTGCACGCATGCTCTCTCTCTCTCTCTCTCTCTCTCTATTTATTATTAAATAAATAAATCTTTAAAGAAAGAGAGAGATTTCAAAAATTTGTGCGTATATGGCCATTTTATCCTGACTTTAGAACACTTAAAAATGTTTCAGTGTCTCCTTTAAAAAAAGTCTGGCATATTTGTTTAGTTAATGTACAGACACCATGCAAGGTTCTGAAGCAAAATGTCATATACATTAAAATCCATCTCTGGAATTTTGAAGTTAGAGAAAAATTCTGCAGAATATCCCATCTAGCTGTCTAATTCTAGTAGTGTTAGGAAGCTCATCTACTTTTTTTTTCCTTTTCAAAGATGATTAAATATTACACAGTTGGAATTTCACATTCTACCTGGCATATGGTGAGTGTTCAACAAATGTTGGCTTTTATTGTTACTACTCTTTAATTTGCTCAGCCACATGTGATCATCACACAACAATTTTACCCTATGCTTATGTAATACCTTTTTGCTCTCCTCCTCTCTCCCTGACCTGGCTCTTTCATTCTTCACTTTTTTTCTTTTCTTCTTGCTCTGGTCAGCTCCACAATCATCCTCTAAGTCTGCTACTATTTCTGTTCTCATTGTTCCTATCAATAACTCCCATCAGGCAAATAGTGCAGATTTGTATGTTTACTTAAAAAAAAAAAAAGATGTTATTTATTTATTTGAGAGAGAGAGGGCACATGAGTGGTGGGGGTTGGGCTGAGGGAGAGGGAGAAGCAGGCAGGCTCCTGGTTGAGCAGGGAGCCCAACGTGGGGCTAGATCCTAGGACCCTGAGATCATGACCTGAGCTAAAGGCAGATGCTTAACTAACTGAGCCACGCAGGCTCTCCTGTATATTTATTTTCTAGTCCTATAAAGTACAAATGTGTTTCTTCCTTTTTTTTTTTAAGAGTTTATTTATTTATTTATTTGACTGAGAAAGACAGCAAGAGCAGGAACATAAGCAGGCGAAGTGGGAGAGGGAGAAGCAGGCTTCCCAAAGAGCAGGGAGCCCGAAGAGGGGCTCCATCCCAGGACCCTGGATTCATGACCTGAGCCAAAGGCAGATGCTTAATGACTGAGCCACCTAGGCGCCCACAAACGTGTTTCTTATTGAGATATATTATTAAATTTAAACATAAACTATTTAAATTACTGTATCAACTTATACTAGGAGGTCCTATAAGTATAAATGCAGACCACCCAAATATTATTGCTTATGGGGATATCCCTTTAGTCTTCATGGACAGATGTGAAGTACCAGAATGCCTTTACTATGCAGAAGGCCTGCTTCTGCTTTCCATGGCACCATTTTGTATTCAAAGTAAGGATGCTTGTTAGTTAGCTCATGGCATTTTCCTTTAGTCTATGAGATGTGCAGCATATGGGAGGACATTTTAGCTCATGCTCATCTTATTTCTTTGGTCAATCCAGATGTTTCTGGGAAGAAAGATTTTAACACTTTTTATAGCATTACGTTTTCTGGAAGTCAACCTATACTTTCATGGACTCTTAAAAAATCCAGTCATATGTTGTTTCCAGTGCTTGGAATCATCTCTCAAAGACATTTGCTGATTACCATGTTAATGCCTAAAAAATGTTTTAGAGCTCTTTTCCATGAATGCATTACCTTAGCATTCAGAATTAAGATCTGTCTCTGATTCAAAAATCAAAGTATAATCATGGAAACTATTTTTTCAGGAAATTAGATTTTCCTGGCTGAGATAGCAATAAGTCTGACTGACAAGGAAAACTCTCCACATGAAAAATATTCTAAAGGAGGAATAAAGAGGTTTTATCTGGGAATTTCAGAACACTGAGGGAAATGGTTGTTTAAAGTGGGCCTGATTTTGGCAATGATTCTTTAATATATTGAAAAAGTGAGATAAAATTTTTATTTTTACTTCTTTGTAACCACAAGATGGCACCACTTTCCTATTTTTAAAAGTTTGACACTGCTGTTTTTCATTTTTTACATTTTTTTAAAGATTACAAGCTGTTTGGGGACATTTGGTTATAACTTTCCCTCAAATACAGGCTCATAGACTACAAGGCTAGAGTTATGGTATTAAATAAGAATTTGTAGGTGGAATAAGATTTATAATATGCATCGCATATGCATGGGATTTAAATGGTTTAAATGGTTGGAATCTCAGCCCAAGGGAAAGGAGTTTCTCTGGGGATTTTGTAAGTGAAAAAGGCAATGGGCAACTTAAACTGGGTTACACCATGAGAAGTCAGATGTAAAGTGGTCTTGGCCAGCAGTTCCCTGTCTGGTCCAAGGGTATGAGCTGGCAGAGAATATAGGCAGGAGGAGAAGGAGGGTAAGAATGTCAGCTGTGCTGAGAGTTGAACTCTCCTAGAAATGATATTTTGAAGCGAGGGGAGTGCTGACGTTGTGTTTGAGGAAGAAGGAAGAGATCAGAGGAGGAGAAGCGTACCTAAGGCCGAAGCAAAAAGTAGAAGGCAATTCCACCCACTCCTCAGCTCTGACCTAACTCTGTTAACATATCCTGGTTTAGCAAACTGTCCTGGGCCTACAAAAGACAAACGAAGGGAACCAATGGGGAACCAGCCACCTTCCTGTCATAAATGCTGTTGTAAGGCTGTTGTCTAGCTATAGTTATAAGACCTTCCTGTCCTCACCGTCCCTTCATTCCCTGTTCTCCTTCTCTTCATCAGTCCAATCCCTTTTGGTTATAGTTAGTAGAAACCCAGTGCAAAGTAGCTTAAACAAAGGGGAATTTATCCACGCATGAGACTTAAAAGTTCAAGGTTTGAATAACTTCAAACAGTTACATATAGATGTTCTACTGTTGGTTCTGTTGTTGTTGTTGCTTTTCCCCTGTTGTCTTCATCCTTCCTCACATCTGTCCGGGTTGCAGGAAAGACTGCCCCAGCAGCCCTAGACCTTCATGATTTTCATAGCCATCAATCTCAGAAGCCATTAGTTTCTCTCCCCGTATTCCTACAAAGACCCTCATTGATGGCTCTGGGTTGTGTGTCCACTTGGCATAAGAATTATATGGACCACACAAGGTGCAATAATCAAAAGAAAAGGTTTATGGACAGATTTTAAGTGTAACCCATGTCCATTATATCTTCCTAAGAAAGTATCTGGATAGTAACATGGCCCCAGGCCAATGTTCCCAATGTAGTAAGAACTAATCTACTAAGTGCAGGGAAAATGCACAGCTCATAATTATGGATAAGGACTAGATCTAAGTTTGGAGATCTTCAACCTAGGAGGAAAGTCTCTTAGAGAGAATTAAAGGTTTGATCTGTTGTTACCCTCGAGTATTTCCTGTTCTTTTTAGCCATTTACTTCTATGAGTAAGTATAATGGTGGTCAGGTTGACTCGAGAAGAATTTCTGGTCTCAGAGTCTCCTGAACTAAAATTAGTCTTTTCCCCTCACCCTCCTTCTATCCCTCCCTCTGTACCTTCCCACCCCATCATCAAATGTGACTGGATTTCCCTTGCCCCATTGTATGTAGGACTCGTTTGGAATCCTGAAATGAGACATCCAACAGAAATCTTGGGACTAAAATCTTTGTGTTCAAAGCAGGGAATTGGAGATGTTTCTTTATACTGATGTGTGGTGATATAATTATGCCAATAACGAAAGCTCTAGATGTAGTTACTTTCATTAATTTCCATCTCACAAAGGTAATAAGGGTTCTGTAGTGAGTGCCTGGGAAGATGGCTCTTGCCAAATCTGGAGAATATAAGAAAAGAAGAGTTCTTCTGGGTAAACGTTCTTGGTGCCAGGTATTAGAAGCTTTTGTAGACCTCAACAGCATACTGAGAAGTTTAATTATATACTCATATATTTTAGGCTAAGTTTATTTTATAAAGGGTCAACCCATTATATTAGCATGATGACTGTGCTTTCCTTGTGGAAAACTTGGAAACAGACTTATAATAAAATGTCCCCCGGCCCCCCCGCCATGAAAACTAGATTGTTTAGTTTGAGAGAATTGATCATAGTCTTACAATGACAGTTTCTACACTATTTTACACAGCATTCTCAGAGTATTTAACATTTACTTTGACAGCAAAGCTGTGGAAAGAAAGGTTCTGACAGTGGTTATGAATGAAAAACCAGGTAAGAAGCTTGAC
This sequence comes from Martes martes, assembly GCF_963455335.1. Classification (NCBI taxonomy): domain Eukaryota; kingdom Metazoa; phylum Chordata; class Mammalia; order Carnivora; family Mustelidae; genus Martes; species Martes martes. The sequence goes on from NC_137895.1 coordinate 129,084,719, forward strand.
TTTAAGGAATAATTTGTATCCTGTTAATTGTCCTATGGGTCTTAAGGAAATGAGATAGACAATAATCCATTGTTAGTGGGCTAACGAGGCACAACATCTGAAAAGTTGGCACATATATTGGAAGTTCCTTGATGATGAATGATGTTGAACATCTTTTCAAGTACCTGTTGGCCATCTGTATGTCTTCTTTGGAAAAATGTCTATTCAGAGCCTCTACTCGTTGTAAAATCAGACTGTGTTTTGTTTTGTTTGGCTATTGAGTTGTAGAAGATCTTCTTGTATTTTTGATATCTGCTCTACTCCAAGTCTTATTTCTATGTTCCCTTTTCATTGACTGGCACCACCCTTCATTTGGACAGGTTAGTTTATCTCTCATCCCATCAACCACTGAATTTTAAAATTTTTACCTTCAAAACATCTTTTGAATTCTTCTGTCACTTTCCACCATAGTCTGAACAACATTTTTTTTAATGTGGACTACTACATTATTAGCCTTAAAAATGGCTTTCTTGTATGCAATCTGACCTTCACCCTGGCAGAATAACCTTTTCAAATATGAATCTGTTGATACCACCGCTTAGACAAGACACTTCAGAAATTCCCCTTTACGTTTAGGATAAAGACTATTTCTAAACATAAGTCATCAGTGCCTGTATGATCTGGCCTCTCCCTTAGACTCTGGCTTTCACCTGCACCACCTCCCTCACTCCTCCATGCTCCAACTTCTCTGGCCATGTTCTCTCTAGCCACAGAGTCTTCTCACATGAGGCTCCTTCTGTCTGGATCACTCTTCTACCTCTCCACTACTTACCAAGCGGACTCCTATCTTCCCACAATATAAGCTCAAGCTTCAGCTCCTCGAGTCTGCCTTCGTGGACCTGCCTTGCAGCTCTTTCTTGGCACTTATCACTGATAATTTTACATTTGCTTCTATTATTATTGTTAGCCAATAATGCCTATCTTCCCTACTGGACTCAAGCTCTACAAGGTCATGACTTATGTCTGCCAATCATTAATTCCATAGTCCCAGGCAAGAGAATGTAAGAGGAGCTCAATGAATAGTTGTTAGATGAAAGATTGCTTATATTGCTTTACGACTTACTTTTCTATCTAAAAGAAAGCGGTGTGCGGTTACTGTTAGGTTTGGGCTGCCTTGAGCATTGTTGTGAAGTGGCCAGCAGAACCTTCAGTGGCATACATGAAAGGGATGTAGCAGGCTACTGTGTATGTTCTTTCAGAGGAGGTTGTGGATAGAGGAGCCCAATTTCTCAGAAGAAATAGATGTTGTTCCCACCTTATTTCCTGTCTAGCCACGTAAAAAGCAGACTAAATGGAGCAAGTTAATTTAGCACAGTTTCAGATGAAGTCTCACACAATTCCTGGGATGGGATAGCATTATAGGAGAGTCAAGGTGGTCTGAGATTGGCTGTGGACAGTTGCAATTGGTGTTCTTCTATACACGTTGGGAAGCATGTCAAAGTTTCCAGAAGTGTTACCTGAAATAAAAATCTTGTTTGCCTTCCTAAAAACTGTTCTCACCTTTTCTGGGGATGTAGAGTCTTTATTGCATTCCAGTGTGTAACCCTAACTCATGCGCCTTGAGAAAGATAGAGTATCCAGACCCCAGCAAGAAATTCTAATGGATCTAAGCCAGCCATTGTGACCCAGTTTCCTTGTCAGTTATTGAATCTGATGCAGGCATGCCACGGCATGTGAGAGGCCTTCGTGTTCTTGGAGAAAAGGCTCTTCTCTTGTTATCAGAAGCACATGGATAAGCAGTCCCCCTCCTTCTGCTCAATGCTGTTGTGTCTGAATGGGGTCCTGAGAAGGCTGCAGCCAGCTTGTGACATGGGAACTAGTCTGCAGATGAGACACATGCTGAGCATGGCAGAGAGGCAAGGTAGAAAGTTCTGAGCTGCAGGCTAGTTCTCCAGACTCCAGCCTCCAGACTGCCACCAAGCCACCATCCATCTAAAATGTTTTAATGTAATAATTGTATTCCCCTGCTTTCTTGTCAGTTTCCTGCTGGAGTATCCATTTGGCCTCTGCAAACCATTTTTCTGTTCTCACCTTTAAATATGGCCCCCCCTCTGAACCTCTTCTCCGCTTGTTTCTTGGCATTTAAAGTCCTGTCATACAAGATCGCTTGCCATTCCTGAGTGCTAAGGCCTGTTATTTCATGGCTCTGTCAGATTGTTTATGCTTTGTGTTCCCTGTGGTTTAGAAATCCTATTCGCTGTGATGCCTCTCTTGACTTCTGAGGTAGCATTTTTTTTTACCACCAGACCTATAACCTCTTTTTTTTTTTTTTTTTTAAGATCTTCTTTATTTGAGAGAGGAAATGCATGCGACCAGAGGAGGAGCAGGGTGGGGGAGGGAAAGAGAGGGGAAAGAATCTTCGGCAGACTCCTTGCTGAGCTCAGAGCCTGATGTTGGGCTTGATCCCATGACTCTGAGATGATGACCTGACCTAAAACCAAAAGTTGAGTGCTTAACCGACTGAGCCACCTGGGTGCTCCCAGACCTAGAACTTCTAACATAATATCAAAATGATTTCAAAAAATTAGTTATTTGTTTATCTCTTCCCAGTAGACTGAAAACATTCTGATCATTGGTTATTTATCTTTACATTTTTACAACCTATACAAGTTCAAGTTTGTAAAAGGTACTCAGTAAACATTTAATAAATTAATGAGGTTTTTCCTCTAGTAGAGATAAAGGAGTGTGAACATCAAACCATTGGAACCCTGAGTCCACATGCGACCTACTGTTTTCAGTATAGTGTTCTTACAGAGAGTTTCTTTATTAATCAATGGATGGAAGTGTAAGTTCCAGAGTTAGTTTCCTTGCCATTGATTAAGTAATTTATTTTTGAGTCTTAGTGTAATTCTTCTGATGGTCAACAAAAACTAGAAATTATAGAATTTTTTGAAAGGATTTTTTTGTGAGTGATCATTATATTATTGGGCAGTGTTATCTGTATAGTAAGTCAGGACTGACCTTGTTTGTGTATTTAGGGGTTCCTGTTGCGGGACAGGGGATCAGATGTTGAGAGTTTGGACAAACTCATGAAAACCAAAAATTTACGTGAAGCTCACCAAGATGCATTTAAAACCGGTTTTGCAGAGGGTTTTCTGAAAGCTCAAGCCCTAACGCAAAGAACCAATGGTAAGTTGATTAGACACCATCCATATTTGGGAATAATATCTAAAAGGAAGTCATAGTCCTACCTTTAAGTGATTACACATATTTTTTCCAACACATATGCACCTTTTCATTGGTTATATTCCATTATATTTGTAACTTAAGCTGTGTCAAAATGGAAATACCTGTTGACACTCTCCCTTTTCTCAAATGAGAACCAGAGTCAAGGACAGAAGCATGAGTGCCTTCATGAGGTTTTTGATAATAGGGTGCTGAAAGGAAATCATGGCAATTATACACAAGAATGTCAGGTTCCAAAATTGCATTTGATGGAATATGATTACTGTCAATAACCTAATTCTTGCTTTTCATCAAGGTGTCATTTGTCATTGTTGTTATTTGATTTAAGTTTTTTTTTTTTCTTTTCCTCCTCCAGATTCTCTGAGACGAACTCGTCTGATTCTCTTCTTTCTGCTGCTGTTTGGCATTTATGGACTCTTAAAAAATCCATTTTTTCCTGGTAAAGGCTCTTTTTATTTATCTGACTTTTATTTTTAATCTTTTAAATACTCGATTATTTTTCATAGTCTGCCTTAGACAGGAGAGAAGAAGCATTTCCTGTTTTGTTTTTTAAAGATTTTATTTATTTGACAGAGAGAGAGAAAGATCATAAGTAGGCAGAGAGGCAAGCAGAGAGAGCGGGGAAAGCAGCTAAGCAGAGAGCCTGATGTGGGGCTCGATCCCAGGACCCTGAGACCATGACTTGAGCCGAAGGCAAAGGCTTAATCCACTGAGCCACCTGGGTGCCCCAGCATTTACTGTTCTGGTGTCTAGGCCTTTCTTTCCTAAGTCAACAGTTCACAGATTGGGTCAATTTGAGGTGTTTTTTTGCATTGAAGTAGAAAAGTTTTAATCTGTTATGGTTACATGCCAACTGCATTATCAGGGCTCATTATATTTACATTGCTTTGTGGGTTACAAGAAAAGTTCCTTCAGACACTGTACGAATTTCAAGTTTTATTTTGAGAAAATAATTAATATTTTGTTAATGTTCCAAGGATTATGTTATAGCAAAAATGTTAGCTTAGCTTCTGTTAATGGTTGGTTTTCCAGACTTCTAGAAAGTTACACCTGTCCAGTTATAAAATTTGAAAACATGTAGAATAATTTTATAATAACAATACAAAGTGAAATAGTCCCCTATTTCAAAGACACACTAATAAATTTATGAAAAATGTATATATAATACATAAGTATATAAAAATCTGGGGCTCCTGGGTGGCTCAGTTGGTTAAGCATCTGCCTTCAGTTCAGGTCATGATCTCAGGGTCCTGGGATCGAGGCGCCTGCACCTTCCCCCACTTGTGCGCTTTCTCTCACCCCCTCTCAAATAAATAAAATCTTTAAAAAAAATATATATATATACACACATATATAAATTTAGTATACAATTAAGAATTGCCTCAAGCGATTCTCATAGTTCTCCGTTTGCAAGTCTAAAATGAAGTAATAACGCCCATCCTAAGTAGTTCCTGTTGCTTTCTCAGCTATTCAGTTTTTACCTTGTGTTTTCTATGTTCTTTAGGATTGGTTACCTTGAGAGAAAAACGGATAACAGTTAAAGAATTACAGTTGGTCAGGGGCGCCTGGGTGGCTCAGTGGGTTAAGCCTCTGCCTTCCGCCCAGGTCATGATCTCAGGGTCCTGGGATCGCTCCGCATCGGGCTCTCTGCTCAGCGGGGAGCCTGCTTCCCCCTCTCTCTCTCTCTGCCTGCCTCTCTGCCTGCTTGTCATCTCTCTCTCTCAAATAAATAAATAAAATTAGAAAAAAAAAAAAAAAGAATAACAGTTGGTTTGGATCAGGACCTCATCCCAGAACTTGCATGTTACCCCAGATATTTTAAGGTTTTTGTATCATCAAACCTTAGATGAGATTTTAACATCCAGGAATATCCTTTTCTTTTTTTTTTTTCTTAAGATGTTATTTATTTGACAGAGAGTGAGTGCAAACATGGGGAGCAGCAGGCCCAGGGAGAAGCAGGCTCCCCGTTGAGCAGGGAGCCAGATGTGGGGCTCAGTTTCAGGACCCTGAGATCATGACCTGAGCCGAAGGCAGATGCTTAACTGACTGAGCCATCCAGGCGCCCCCAGAATATTCTTTTTATAGCCAGAGTCACCTTCTTTTGTCTCCTCATTTTCAAAACACAACCAGTGTAGGGACACCATATGATTGATACTGGAGGGGTGGGGTTAGTTCTGGCTATTATTTTATGTTTTTTAATTTCTTATATTAAACAAAAATATGTATCAAAATATGAAGTGCATTGCCTTATAATTTCTTATAAGGTTCAAGTGGTTTGGCTATAAATTTAATTTGCATAATTTATAAAGTGCCTCTGTATAAATCCTTAAATAAACAATGTAGTGGGCTAAAACTGTTAGTATCCAATGTAGAATTACTACACTACATTTACTCTTCCAACTTGTGTATTCTTGGTATGTTAAGTGTTTTCAACAAAACTCTAGTTTTGCTTACTGATTTTTTTATTTTTGCATCTAAATTTCTGTCTTAAAGACAATATTTTTGTCTTCTTCTGAGGAAATTAGAAATTGCTCTAATTACTCACTTACTTCTGTTCAGTAGGGAAGTTTAACCAAAGGGGAGAGGTTTTAAGAAAGTTTTGTGATAGTTCCCTGTAGTTGATCTGAAGTATTTTACTGTCTTTCCAAGCTTTCACTGTCATTCTTAATGATGTCATTACTGATATATATCATCTGAGGGCAAGTAATAACAGCTGCTAGAGGAGGAGGCTGCGTGAAAAGTGAAATAATCTCTTTTAAGGTTTACCCTTTTTAAAAAAAAAATGTTAGTGCCAGTTTTTATGCTAATTTTAAGGCAATGTATTTTGTGGTGTGCATCCCTGACCAGTTGTATCAGGATAATTTAGGGTGATTGTTAAAAATGCAAACTGTCCTGGGCCTTTTTCTAAAACTATAAACCAGAAATTCTGGGCCATGGCCTGGGAACTTGCATTTATACATTTCTCAAGTGATTTTTATGCAGAGTTGAGTTTGAGAATGATTGGTTTAAATTTCTCTTAGATATGATAGGGGAAGAGGGAAATAATTTTTCATTTTAAAATATTTATTTATTTGACAGAGAGAAAGATCAGAAGTAGGCAGAGAGGCAGGCAGAGTGGGAGGGGGAAGCAGGCTCCCTTTCTGAGCAGAGAGTCTGATTCTGGACTCCATCCCAGGACCCTGAGATCATGACCTGAGCCGAAGGCAGGGGCTTAACCCACTGAGCCACCCAGGTGCCCCAATTTTTTATTTTAACTGGAAGGTGTAAAAATGTTATTTTAGGGGCACCTGGGTGGCTCAGTCATTAAGCGTCTGCCTTCAGCTCAGGTCATGATCCCAGAGTTCTGGGATCGAGCCCGCATCAGACGCCCTGCTTGGCGGAAGCCTGTTCCTCTTCTCCCACTCCCCCTACTTGTGTTCTCTCTCTCGCTGTGTCTCTCTCTGCCAAATAAATAAAATCTTAAAAAAAAATGTCATTTTAATGTGAGTCATTTATTCCTTGAACATGGTCTAGGAATCTGGAAGATGTAGTTTCTTTACCTCACTATGAATTAATGTATGTAAACTTAAATATAATTTTCTGTACTTTCTTACATCTGAATAATAGGGTGGTTGAAATCTTATGAAACTATCAAATATATAAACAATTATTTTTTTTCTCTTTAGTCCGCTTCCAGACAACAACAGGGCTTGACTCTGCAGTAGATCCCGTCCAGATGAAAAATGTCACCTTTGAACATGTTAAAGGAGTAAGTTAAGTTTACCCTGCACTCTTCAAATATTATCTAATTATATAAGGCCAATATTTGATTTTAAAGGTATAAAATAGAAAATATATATATTGGTCTCTACCTCCAGTTCGAGGCACTAAAACTCTTGTAATTCCCTAAATGACAAGAGTACTAAGTGCATCTTTGCTTCTGCAGTTTGGTCTTTGATGCTGATGTCTGACACAGGGCTTCTAAATCCCTAGGAATTTCCTGGGCGATGGCACTGTCATTGTATGAGGCCACTCTGGTGGGCTCCTGGGTGGGGCTGGACACTAGATAAAACGAAGCCATGATTAGAACCTTGGAAGTTTTAGCTTCACTGTGTATTCTCCAACCCTCTTTTAGGTATTGGGACAGAAGAAATAAATCTCTGCTGTCCTTTCTAACAGAAACTAAACCATGATATTGCATATAAGGAAATAATAGAGTATGTTCAAATGTGATGAAATCTTATGGGAAAAATATGGAGCCGCGTGAAGAAGATTGGGAGTTTTGAGAGAAAGATCACAGTTTTAAATGGGGATGTTCAGTGTCTGATTGACTGAGAAGGTGACATTTGAGTGAAGATTTGAAGATGATGGAGTAAAATGCATGTGTTTTTTTTTTTTTTTAAGATTTTGTTTTTAAGTAATCTCTACACCCACCATGGGGCTCAAACTTGCAACCCTCTACACCCAACATGGGGCTCAGACTTGTAACCCTGAAATCACATGCTCTACTGACTGGCCAGCCAGGTGTGCCTAAACCATGTATGTATTTGAGCAGAGGACACTTCTAGCCAGAGGAAGAGAGAGAGCAAAGATGCTGAGAATTAATGTGCCTGACTTGTTTGCTGACCAATCAAAAGGCCACTTTAATATGGAGCAGAATGAGGGCTCTTACTCTTTCCACACTCTCTTCCTTATCTATGCATAAATATTTTTCACAGCCTCGACTATTAGGGAATAAATTATCAGGAGTCACTATGATAATTTTATACCAAGTAGTCCTTCCCTTCCCTTGGCAATTTTTTTAAAGATTTCATTTCATTATTTGACAGAGAGAGATAGCACAAGTAGGCAGAGAGGCAGACAGAGAGAGGAGGAAGCAGGCTCCCCACTGAGCAGGGAGCCCGATGCGGGGCTCGATCCCAGGACCCTGAGATCATGACCTGAGCCGAAGGCAGAGGCTTTAACCCACTGAGCCACCTAGGCACCCCTAAAAATATAATTTGTTAAAAAATATTTTATTTATTTATTTGTCAGAGAGAGAGAGAGAGCAAGCAAGTGAGCTCAAGCGGGGGGGAGAAGTAGGCTCCCTGCTGAGCTGGGAACCCAATGCGGAACTCGACCCCAGGACCCTGGGATCATGACCCAGGGTGTTCGAGAACTGGTCTCCAGCACAGCGCTGGCTGGTTATCACTTAGCAAAGCCCTAAAGTCCATGTATTTCTTTAGAGAGTCTAAATTTTATACTTTGCTTGTCCTGGGTCTCCAGAGAACTTTGTGTTTGGACCTAATAATTCCTTCAGGCTGAACCATATCAGAAACCCCTTTCCATGTGACGAGAGGCCCCTAACCTGTGAAGCAGGGACTCTATCCCACAAAAGAAGCAGAAAACATCGCATGCGCTCTGCCTTGGCGGCTCAGGTGTAGCGACATGACCCAGGCTCCGCCAATGAGAGGGACACACTGCGGTGACGTGATGGGGAGACTCCGTGGGATCCATCTGACAGGTGGAAACAGCCGCATTCAGGGTCCAGATCTGACAAGTCTTTGCAATGAGCTCAGTCATCTCTGCGGCCCCCAGAGCACCTCCCACCATTGTCTGCCCTGACCTTCCTTCCTGGAAGTTATCCTTCCCCCCTTTGTCTGTAGGTCCACTACATGTTTGTATCCTGAAATAATACCTTGTCTTGTTTTGCAGGGTGTGGACCTTCATCCAGACGGACTCATACCGCACGCGCTGTTCTGTCTTGTGGACGCTGGACGCTGTTACAGAGATTTGCCCGTATTGTCGCCTGTGGGCGCAGTGCATTGATTTTTTCCCCCAGGGTCTTATCCCACTGCATGAGCACATCCCGGTGTGTTTACCTATTCCGCTGCGGAGGGATAGCTGGGATGTGGCTAGACCTTTGCTGGTTGGTATCTCTTGCTCTATGTGGCTAAGGGAAAAAGAAAATCCTCACCTCTGGCAGAGGCTGGGAGAAATACAGGGTACATCTAAATATTGCTTGGCTTGGTTTGGTATAGGGCATAAAGAGGTTAAAAACATTGTCTCTGTCACCTTATATCTCAAAACTTTGATATCATTGTGACCAAGAAAACCAAAGCGAAGCCTAGTGAAGTGAGTGGAATTATCTGGAATTCTAACGGTTTCAAAGACATGACGACGTGGCAGCGAAGCAGAGGACGGAGCAACAAGCAGTGCCTTCAGTCACGGACATCCGAACTGTGAACTTGGAAGAACCAGCAAGGCCCACACAATTATTTACATCCATAAAACTTGAAGACATACCGGAGTGTGAAGAAGTCTAGGAAATTTCTCAGGGCAAGCAGCCTCCCGATCAAGGAATATTTGTTAGGTGTCTACTTTGCGCAAGACATTCCATTAGGTATTGTAGGAAGTACACAGATGTTTACAAGATGGAGGAAAAGATGCCCTAGACCTTAAAGAGCTTATCCATTGACTATCAGTAGATACAGGGACATGTACGCTAAGGGTCAAGTGAATGGCTGTAAGGTTTCTGCTTTACTCCTGGGTTACAAGCTCTGTGAAAGCAGGGACTGAAGCAGTTTTCTTTCTTTCTTTTTCTTTTCACCCTCCCTTCCTCCCTCCCTTCCTTCGCTTTATGTATTAACTTGAGAAAGAGCACAAGCAGGGGGAGAGTGGCAGAGGGAGAGGGAGAAGCAGACTCCCCGCTGAGCAGGGAGCCCGACTCGGGACTGGATCCCAGGACCCCGAGATCATGACCTGAGTCGAAGGCAGATGCTTAACTGACTGAGCCCCCCGGGCGCCTCAGCAATCTCTCCATTGTGTCTCCACAGTTTTGGATGAATGTGTGAATGAAGAATCTGGAATCATCAGGAAAGACTGTGGAGAAGAAACGTCTTTTTATTTATTTACTTAATTTAAATTCAATTAATTAACATATAGTGTTTTATTAGTTTCTGGGGCAGAGGTCAGTGATTCATCGGTTGCATATAACTCCCAGTGCTCACTTCATCACATGCCGTCCTTAATGCCCATCCCCCAGTTACCCCGCCCCCCCCACCTCCCCTCCAGCAACCCTCAGTTTGTTCCCTGGAGTTAAGAGTCTCATGGTTTGTGTCCCTCTCTGATTTCATCTTATTTTATTTTTCTCTCCCTTCTCCTATGATCATCTGTTTTGTTTCTTAATTTCCACATGAGTGAACTCATGTGATAATTGTCTTTCTCTAGTTGACTTATTTCGCTCAGCCTAATACCCTCTAGCTCCATCTCTGTTGTTGCAAATGGTAAGATTTCATCGTTTTTGATGGCCGAATGCTATTCCGTTGTGTATATCACATCTTCTTTATCCATTCATCTGTCCATGGACATCTGGACTCTTCCCATAGTTTGGCTATTGTGGACACTGCTGCTATAAACATTGGGGTACACGTGCCCCTTCAGATCACTACGTTTGTATCCTTTGGATAAATACCCAGTAGTGCAATTGCTGGGTCGTAGGGTAGCTCTATTTTTAGCTTTTTGAGGAACCTCCGTACTGTTTTGTAGAGTGGCTGCCCCAGCTTGCATTCCCATTACATCGCAGCGTAAGAGGTTCCCTTTCCCGAGAAGAGGGTCTCGGTGTGAATGCCAAAGGGAGTTAGCACTGACTCTGAACAGTAGGAAAGAGGATACGGAATAGGTAAAGGGGCTGGGCCTTGGCCTTGGGGATTGGAGAGAGGAAGAAGCCAGGTTGTAGCCGAGAGCTCTTCAGGGCATGAAGTGGGGACAGTGTCTGGAAGGACGGGGTCGGGCTCCAAAGTCAAGCTCTTGAAAGCCAAGTGAAGGATTTTAGTTTTATTCCACACTTCGTGAGAACAACTGCATTGCAGTGCACTGAACAGGGGAGGAAAGCGGTGTTACGGGAAGATTTGTTTTAGAGGGATGCAGAAAAGACTGTGTCAGATGGGATCCAGAGAGGACTGGGATCCCTCTCTCTACTTGGTTGGGGCTTATTTGCACAGTAGCAGTTGGAAGATGCCCAGGGCTGGTAAGAAGGGACAAGCCCTGATGCACAAGCGCTTTTCAAAGTAGCATCATATATTCTACTGTTCTTTTGGCCAAAGCAAGTCACCTGTTCAGGCCCAGATTCAAGGAGGTGGAAAATAAACCCTTCTTGATGGAAGGAGGGGCAATGCCACAAGGCAGACAGGAGAATGTATAGGAAGGGGTGAGCTTCTGGCTGTTTTTGAAGCCTCCCACCCTGGGCTAGGGGCTGAAGAAAACAGAAAGCACTAGATGCTTGGGGGTTGGGCTAGAAAGAGCAGAAATGCATCTACTTCCCGGAACACATCTAAATGCCGTAGTCTTAAAATCTGATCTGCTTACTCTAATTAACCCAGAAATTATGCAGATCATTTCAGACAAGTGTTTAACCCAGCTCTCAGAATCCGGGTGTCTAGAAAAACAGACTCAGAAACTTTGTCTTTCCGTAGTTCTTTCCGTCTCTGAGACATTTTAAGAATAAAAGTGAACATTGCATTTAAGCAGTTGGAAGCATGCCTGGTTTCTTATCAGCCTGTGGCAGCAGGGGCACTCCCTCAGAGCAAACCTGTTCTGGTCCTCCCACTACCCACAATTTACAGCCTACTGCATCACAGGCACGGTGTATGGGGTTGACACGCTTTTTGGAGACCTTAAAAACATTGTTTTTTTTTTTTTTTTTTGAGTCATGAGCAAACTTTTAACTCAAAATTGCAAGAGATACTGAAAAATCTAGATGCAGATACATCATTAAAATAATTTGAAAGCAATTTCTAGATCTTCTCACTTCCTTTGAGTTCTCAATTAGAGATGCCCCCCAAAATCGCACAGCCAGCAGCATTTAAGTGACCTCTTTATAGTGAAATAAATCCCGAAGTAAAATGATAAATACTCCTTCTGACTCAGTTTCGCGGCGAAAACAGAAAAAAGAACACTGAGGTAAAGTGGGGATGAATGACCGTGTTTGGTCTGCTAACAGGTCCCCAATATGAGCATCTGCCCAGGGCCTCCCGGGGGCGGGGACTCCACCGGCTCGGCAAGGGCCTCGCACTCAGGGCTGTCCACGCTTTCCAGGCGGGAGACGCCGTCATCGGAGCCAAGGGAGCCAGGTTTCCGGGGGTCCTTCCTGGCCTTTGACCTGCTGTGGCGGAGCGCCAGTTCCGCGGAAGACCTGCTGGCCTGCAGGCCGCGCCGGGCCACGAAGATCCCCTCCTGCCGGGAGCAACTGCACCGAGGCTGTGGCCGGCCGCCCCGTTATCCTTCAATGAGGAAGAACCCGCTCCCGCCGCCCCACCAGGATCGCGTCCCCGACCGGCTCCGGCCTCCACTTCCTCGGCGCGTGGCCCCACCGCCCCTCACCAGTAGGCCACGCCCCTCGGCGGCTGAGGAGCGCGCCTTTCTCTGACGTCAGGTCCCGCCCCGGCCCCGCCCCGCGCCCGCCCTCCGCAGCTTGAGCGGCTTCGCCTGAGGCGGCCGTTGGGGAGGCGGCTGAGGCGGCGGTTGGGGAGGCGGCTGAGGCGGCTGAGGCGGCGGCGGTGACGGGGGCTTCGGTGGCCGACCCTGCGGACGGCGGTCGGCTGTCTGTCTGCTTCCGTCCCGGAGCGGCGGGCGATGGTGCGGCGGAGCGCGCGGACGCGGGCGGCGCGGCGGCGGGCATGAGGGAGGATGGAAGGGCAGGACGAGGTGTCGGTGCGGGAGCAGCACTTCCACAGCCAAGTGCGGGATCCACGGTGAGCCGGCCCGCGCCCCGCCCCCCGCGTCCCCGCGTCCCCGCGCCCCCGCGTCCCCCGCGCCCGGCGCCCCCCCCCCCCGCCCCGCGCCCCCCGCCCTCTGCGCCCGGTGCCGCCCCGCGATCCCCGCCCCCCGCCTTCCGTGCCCGGTGTCCCCTGCCCCCCTGTCCCGCGCCCGGTGCCCCCCCCGTACCCCGCGTCCCCCCGCTCCCCTTCCCCCGCCCCGCGCTCCCTCGCGGAAGCTCAGGTGGGCGCAGTACCCGCACGGGCCGCTGGGCGCTCTTCTCGTCGCGGGGGGCGGACGCCGGCCCGGCGGACCCGCGAGCGTGCGGTGCCCAGTGGCGGGCCCGGGAGCCGAGCGTGCGCAGCCCGCCCTCTGGCCCCGCTGGCGTTGGCTCAGGACCCTGCGGGTTGGGGGGGCGGCCGGTGATGTGGGCCGCGCCCGCCGTGCTCGGGGGCCGCTCCCGGGAGCCGTCGCGCGGGGGTGCCTGTTCCGACCAGCGCTCGGCCTCGGGCACCGGTGTGTGCGCCTTCCGTCCCGCAGCGCAGCGCGGTGTGCGCGTGTCTGTGTCCCCGTGGCCGCGCGGGGACCGTGTTACGTGCGTGCGTGCGTGTGTGTGCGCGCGTACTCGTCCCCTCTTCGGACCGACGGCTCCCGCGTTCGGCCCCGCGTTCAGCCGCAGCGCCGGGAGCCGGGGAAGAAGTTCTGCTGCGGAATCGCCGCCCTCGTGTGGCTCTCGGTCTCGGGGACTGAGAATCGCCTTGCCAGGCCCTGGCTTGGAGCGAAGCGCATTCCGCGAGCGACGGCCGTGCGACGGCGGCGCGGGGGCCCGGGCTTGGGGCCTGGGGCGCGCGTGTGCGCCCCTCGCGGGCCCGTGACGGGTTCCGAGCGCTCTGCCCCGGGTGCCGCCGCGGCTCCGTGCACCCTTTCGCCAGCTCAGCGCGTGCCGTGCTCTGTTCTGGATTTCAGCCGCTGCAGGAAGCGCGTCCTCATACTTTTATTTTCTTACTTTGTTTTGCACAAAAAATTGTATATGCGCTTCCCTGATGATGAACGAATTTGGGTACCTTTTCCTATATCTATGGTCATTTGGAACGCTTTCGTGAAGCGTCTTCAAATCTTTCCCCATTTCAGATTAGTCCTGTAATCTCTTAAATACTGATTTGCAAGTTTTCTTTATGCTTTCCGAATATGGTAATTGCGTCAGGTATATGTATTGCAGGTTTTTTTTTTTTTCCACTTTGTGGATGCTTTAACACTCAACGACGTATCTTCTGATGAGAAATCCTTAATTTTCAGAGTTACTTTAACAGAAATTGTTTCACGGTCAGTCCTGGCTCTGTCCTGTTTAAGAACTCTTTGCCCGCTCCAAAATTGGGAGGACATTCTCTGTTTTCTCTAAATGCTTTACTGATTTGCTCTTCTCATTTCGATCTGCAGTTCATCTGGAATTTGTTTTTCGTGTATGTTTTGAGGTAGGAATCTTTATTTTTTCCCCCCACCTGGATGTCCAGTCCCTTTAGCACCATTTACGACCTTTGTCATGACTTAGGTAACTATAATTGTGGGGGTTAATTTTGTAATCCACGCTGTTCCATTGATCTGTTTGCTTTTTGCCTTACTTTTTAATTAATTACGGAGTCTGTCATTTGGATTGAGAAGGGGACTTGCGTTGTAGTAGCCACGAGCTTTATTACCTTGCTACTCTGGAAACAGCCTAGTTTTGGTGCTCATTTCAAAGTGCCTTAGTTCTGCCACTTGTCACCCCAGCTTTCTCCGAACCAGCACCTCTGGGTGGTGAATGCATCCTCTGCAGAAGCTGTACAGATGCGAACAAGCCCACTGGGTTTCCGGTCTTTGGCATTTTTTTCTCAGATTATTCAGAGGGAATATAAATACTTGAGTTTTCTCTAAGACGTGCTGCCAATACTTTTATTTAGCGATTTTTTGGTTTTGCCCTGTAATGCTGTAAGTTTTACGCTTTTTCTGATACAATATTCATAGCATGTGATTAACATTTTTAAGTGTACAATTCATTGGCTTTAAGTGCATTCACATCTTGTGCAACCATCCCCACTGCCCATCTCTAGAACTTTGCTGTCCTTCCAAACTGAAACGGCCCTCATGAGTCATTGACTTACCATTCCTTTCTCCATCCAGCTCTTGGCAACCACCATTGCACTTTTGTCTCTGTGCATCTGGCTCATGCAGGTATCTCATGTAAGTGGAGTCACACAGTATTTGTCCTTTCGTGTCTGGCTTATTGCATAAGGCTTTCAAGTTGCATGCATCTTGTAGCACGTGTCAGAATTTTTTTCCTTTTTAACGTTAGATGACATTCACTCGTATTGACATAGGACGTTTTGTTTATCCATTCATTCATCACTGCACATTTGGGTTGTTTCCTGGCCTTTGTAAATAGTGCTGCTATGAACATGGGTGTACAAATACCTCTTCAAGACCTTGCTTTCAGTTCTTTTAGATATATGCATACCCAGAGGTGGAATTGGTGGGACCACATAAAAAAATGCTATGTTTAATGTTTTGGGGAGCTGCCATGCTGTTTTCTGTAG
Source organism: Martes martes (assembly GCF_963455335.1). Taxonomy (NCBI): domain Eukaryota; kingdom Metazoa; phylum Chordata; class Mammalia; order Carnivora; family Mustelidae; genus Martes; species Martes martes. The sequence goes on from NC_137895.1 coordinate 129,100,228, forward strand.
TGGCTGTGCTTTTTCACAGTCCCACCAGTGGTGCTCCAGGATTCCAGTTTCTCCACCAACACGTGTTGTTTTCTGTTGTTTTAAAATACAATAGTTATTCTAATGGGTGTGCAGAGGTATCTTATTGTGGCTTTTATTTGCATCTCCCTGATGATTAGTGCTGTTGAGCACTATTTTATGTGCTTCCTGGCCATTTACATTTGTATATCTTCTTTGGAGAAATATCTGTTGAGTCCTTTGCCTGTTTTGAATTGGGTGGTTTTGTTGTTGACTTTCAGGAGTTCTCTATATATTCTGGATATTAATCCCTTATTAAATGTCAGATTTGCAAATATTTTCTCCCATTCTGTGTGTTGCCTTTTTACTCTATTGATAATGTTCTTTGTATATGTTATGTGTATTATATACTGCATTCCTACAATACAGTAGCTAGAGAAAAGAAAGTCTTACTAAAATCATAAGGGAGAGAAAATACATTTACAGTACTGTAATTTTTTTAAAAAAAGATTTTATTTATTTATTTGACAGAGAGAAACACAGCAGAAGAGGGAGCACAAACAGGGGGAGTGGGAAAGAGAGAAGCAGGCTTCCTGCCAAACAGGGAGCCCAATGTGGGGTTTGATCCTAGGACCCTATAGTACTGTATTATATTTAGGGGTGCCTGGGTGGCTCAGTTGGTTAAGCGTCTGCTCTTGGCTCAGGTCATGATCCCTTGGTCCTGGGATGGAGTCCCACATCGGACTCCCTGCTCAGCTGGCAACCTGCTTTTCCCTCTGTTGCTCCCCCTGCTTGTTCATGCTCTCTCTCTTTCTGTCAAATAAGTAAAAATCTTTAATTAAAAAAAAAAGTTGCTAGAGAAAAGAAGATCATAAGGGAGAGAAAGTCCGTTTACAGTACTACATGTATTTTTAAAAAGATTTTACTTATTTGATAGAGATATAGCGAAAGAGGGAATACAAGCAGGGGGAGTGAGGGAGGGAGAAGCAGGCTTCCTGCCAAGCTGGGAGCCTGATGTGGGGCTCAAGCTGGGAGCCTGATGTGGGTCTTGATCCTAGGACCCTGGGATCATGACCTTAAGCCGAAGGCAGACACTTCATGACGGAGCCACCCAGGTGCCTCTATAATACTCTATTATATTTAATTTAAAAAATTCACTTATAAGCGGACCTGTGCATTTCTAAGCCATATTGTTCAAGGATCAACTGTACATGGAAAAATGAGGATTGATTGTCTCCTGTTAAAATTTGCTTCTTTGAGGAGCTGAAAATTTTACCTTCAGAGGTTTTAGCCAGGAAGTGGGCTTCTGGTGGGAAAGTTGCTGGGCCATAAGAAAGAAAACTCTGGGTTGTTTAATGGTCTCCTGAGAAGACTGTGACAGTCTTGGAATAAGGAACAGACATCTGTTGTAGCAGCTGAGCATCTACCTGCTGTGAGCAGGTGGACGGTCTGATGATTCTTTAGGTTCCCTATAGCTCTTTTTCTGCTTATTTATGCTGATATATGATTGTTCTGCCCTTTAAATTTTTTGAGGTGTCAAACTGGATGGGAAGCAATAAGTTTCTTTTGATCAGATTTTGCTTGACTAAAATTTGAAATCACACAGATACAACTACATTGGAGAGATTCTTATGCCAGGATTCTTTTTTATCGATACTTTGAAAATTATTTGGCATAGTCCTGAATTTATAGAAAAGTTAGAAATACAACAAAAAAAGAGCCTTTCTGCCCCAGAACTGTTTGAGAATTTGCCAACCTGGTTCTCCATTTCCTCAGGATACTTTTGTATATAATGCCTACAAACAGTGTGTCCTCCTGTGTATCTACCATACAACCATCAAAATAATGAAATTGAGGCTGTACCACTCATGCCCCATTCAGATTTACCAGTTGTCCCAGTCATGTCCTTTGTTGCGAAAGGACCCCGTTAAGAATCACAGGCTGCGGGATGCCTGGGTGGCTCGGTTGGGTAAGCGGCTGCCTTCGGCTCAGGTCACGACCCAGGGTCTTGGGATCGAGTCCCACATCGGGCTCCCTGCGTCTCCCTCTGCCTCTGCCTGCCTCTCTGTCTGCCTGTGCTCACTCTCTCTGACAAATGAATAAATCAAATCTTAAAAAAAAAAAAAAAAAGAATCACACGCTGCTTGTAGTTGTCGGGTCCCTTTCGTTGCCTTCAGACTGAAACCCTTCTTCAGTGTTTTCTTGACTTCCCTGTCCTTGATGCTTCTGAAGACTGCAGGCCGGTTGTTCGGATTTGTGTCTTCATGCTTGGTATCAGATTATTCATTTTGTGCCTGGGGTGGGGCGGAGGTGAGGAAAGGGAGAAAGGCTGCCTGCACTTAACGCACACATACACAAATACTCTCACGTACTCTTACTCAGCCGTAAAAAGGAATAAGGTACTACAACGTGCAGGAACCTCAGAAACATCATGCTAAGTGGAAGAAGCCAGACCCGAAAGGTCGTTGAGTGTGTGATTCCATTTATGAGAAATAAACTAGTAAAGGTAAATCCATCCATGTCATATTGATGGTTACCAGGGACCAAGGGGAGGGCAGAATGGGGAACAACTCCTTAGTGAATACAAGGTTTTATTTTGGGGTGATGAAATGTTCTGGAACTAGAAAGTGGTGGTGTTTGCACAACACTGTGACTACACTAAATACCACTAGATTGTTCACTTTGAAATGGTTAATTTTATGTTATGTGAATTTCACTTAAATAAAAAAAATACTTTCAACTGAGAAGTGACTTGAATAGGGCTGATTTGATTCATAACTGAACAGTGAATTTAAATGGACCTTGCTTTACTAGGTTTGGTCATTTAAATTATTTTAAATGCCCTGGGGAAAACATCTGTAACTTTATATTGTGAATTCTTCTTGCTTCGTGGATTTAAAACTTAGGCCTATTACTTTATTTAAATTTATAGGATTAGGGGTTATAGTTTTATTTCAGACCATGACATTTATGAAAATTCTTCAGTGATTTATCATTTTTCTCTGCCTAATTTCCTGGTCTAGATAATTCACTTACCTCAAAAAGCTTCAGCAAATCACACACTGAATAAAGGGCAGATATAATTCCTTCCCAGTGAAATCCTCTAGGGATGAAGTAAGTACCTGTGAGATGTGTGCCACTCTCCTCTCTGTTTAGTCTGCGCTCCACTCTTGGTGGTACATTTCCATACATGCATTTGTGGATCAGTCACTTACGAACAGACCAGAGCACAGCACTTAGGCTTTACCCTGCAATGCATTCTGTGAAATGGTGGCTGTGCCTCGTTTCCTTCTGAGGAGGCTCAGGAGCCCTGACCTCCCCTTCTGCTTTCACCAGTTCTGCTGCCATCGCTGTTGCGGTGGGTCTGAGGGCTTTGGGTTCTCCTGGCGGGTGGTTCCTGCATCCCGTGGGTGGAGGCAGGCAGCTGGGGGAGCACTGACATTAAAGATGGGAGAGGGAGGAGGGGTGAGGGCACCTAGGAGAATCAGGACTAGTCTGTTCCCTTCCACCGCCTCCCAGTGACCCTTCCGGCTTTCACTGCTTTTTTCCCCCCTTGTGTGATAGAATGAGTGAGAATGGAAGAGGAAGGCAGATCTGGATTCAAACTCTGAACTCAAGATTAAGTTCAGGTCCGAAGAGATTGAGAAACAAACATTTGTTTTCTCTTTGTGTGAAGGAGAGCTGCCACTTACTCTGTCATGCTGTTGTGTGGATTAAGTTGCATCTGCAGAGTAATCCGGACTTGGTGCTGGGGCATTGTACGTGGGACTTCGGGGTTGCCTCTCTTCTCTCCACCATCTTTCCTTCCCTTGCCCCCTCCACCGAAGAGGAGGAAGCGGAGGAGAGTCCTGCTAACCGGGAGAAGAAAGGGAAAGGGCTTGACAGGTTCTTAAGTGCAGTGGTTGGCAGCACTCCGGGGTCTCCACAGCTGGCTCAGCACGCATGGCAAAATGGAAGGCCTGTTCCTCGGCCTCCTCACCTCCCGTTAGCCCTGCGCTTGCTTTCTCCTTTGCTCCTCTGTTCTGCTCTTCGCCTGTACCTGCTTGTGCCTCCAGATGAACTTTGCAACCAAAAACTACATTTTCTGCGAGCTACTGTTGGCTAGTTAGTTGATTTGAGAATGAAATCGGAATGCCTAACTGGTGAGACTTTTACGAGCCTTTGCAGGTGAGAGGAGGGTTTCCATTGCAGGAGGTGGTCCTAGCATGACGTATCAGAGCCCCGGGGGGGTGACCTGGTGTGGGCTCTCAGGGTCTGAGAGGAGGGAGGGAATTTTCCCTGCAGAGGGAAATCCCGGCGTGGAGTGTGAGCTTGGGGGTGATGAGGGGCACCCGCACGTGTTTAGGGGTGCTCTGTCACAGGGTGTCAGAGGTTGGGGAGGGCACCCATACAGGATGACAGAGCCCAAGTAGGCTGGTGTCCCTGGAGGGATGGCCTGGCATGGGTATCAGAAGTCAGTGGGGAGGGAGGTAGGGCAGTCCAGAATGGGGAGTCACCTAAGCAGGAGGGTGGCTCTGGATAGGGTAGGAGTGTCAGATCATTTCCAGGGGATTGGTCCATTGAAGGTGATGGGGGCCATTTGCAGTTACAGGAAGGGGAGAAAAATGAAGATGAACAGGGTTGTTGCATTGCGGTTGGACTTGCCAGTGGACGATCAGTGCGGCCTCATGGTTTTTGACACAAAGTTATCGCAGCAGATCTCGATGTAAAGGCGGGTGTAGGTAACTGTGTATATGTACCTGTATGCATAATGCGCACTTACAGTCCTTGCCCTGTCCGTTGGGAGCGTGACACCCCAGCGGCAGGGAGTATATTCAGCACCAGATCGGTATTTCTAAATACAATTTCCCACTAATAGGGACCCAGGCTCCTTGGGGGAGAAGCTGACTGCAGGGTAGGGGAGGGGAAGTTCCAGGCTCATTCTGTGCGTGTGGTACTGCCGGAGTGCAAGGAAGTGCCCCAAGAATGATGGGTACATGTCAAAAAGACCCAGAAGCCTCCGAGGGCTTTCCCACCAATCAGGGACAATCTCAGTGTCCGGAGAATGATTGTAGTGGACCCTACACAGAATAAAATAGAACAATCTTGAGTCCAAACTGATAGGAATCCATAGATGAATAATCTTTCTTGGCAAGGAACAGGCTATTTTCCCTAGTTTCAAACTTAGCTTCCCACAAAATACTTATTATTTAAAAGGGAAAAGAGTGATGTTAGAGTCAGAGAGCCCTGGCAGACACCATCCTGACCAGTGGTCATCGGAACGTGACCAGCAATGGGGCAGACAAGGTCTAGGCCACCTGGTAGCCTGCAGAGAGAAGTGTGAAGCATTGCTTCTGTGATGCTCCTGCCTTGTGGACGTGACGGACGAAGCTGGGCCAAAGCTGAGTTCCCGTTTCCCCGTCAGCCTGCCCCAGCTGCGGCCTTCTCCACCACAGGCAGTGCCCGCTCTGCCGTTCCAGTTCTCAGGCTAAAACTCAGATCGGCCTTGAGTCCTCTCTGCCCCCACCCTCAGGCAGTCCTGTGGGTTCTGTCCTCAGAATCTGCTCCGTTTCAGAAGGTGACGTTTGTGAAACGGTGCTTTAATCCGAGGGGCACTTCAGTAGGTCTGTAAGCCATGGCCACTACTGCCCTATTTCGACTTGACTCAGGGCCTTACCTTAGGGACCCCTTGCCAGCGTTGACCTGCACTGCTCCGGCCTTCTGTGAGTAGCTGTCACCCTAGGTGCCCACGGGCAGTGCGAGAGGGTGACAGCATCTTGTCCGAACATCCTGAGCCCAGTCATGGTACCTGGAATACATACAGTAGGTTCTGGAAGTGTTTTGTTGAGAGTTGGCGTCGTTGTTATGGTGACCATACATTCAGGCTTTTCTGGATCGTTGATTTCAAATACTTTACCTATTTGTCCTCATAAGCTCAGTTTTTTGTCAGATTACAGGACCCAGTTTTTGATTTGGAAACTATGGTTGGTCTTCTTGCTGGTTGTGTGGTGAGTGTCATGTGAGCTGAGAAGAGAGGGATTGACTACTGAGAGGAATGTGGAGAGTGGTGGTTCGCAGGGCAAATGACATAAAGGGGACCCTAGGGACAGAGCTGACTGTGCCCTGGAGCACAGAGCGATGAAACGCATTGAGGTTTGGTGTACAAGAAGACTGGGTACGTGGCACTGTATGTGGGAGTCTGTCGTGGCGAGAGGAGCCTTGCACACATACTGGAACAGCTGTGCAGGACCTGGAATGGTGAGCTTGTGGGTTTGATCCTGTTTTTAGCATTGGAAGGCAGAAATGGTAGTGGTTGGGGTAAGTTCCTCACTTGACTTGCAAGGACAAAACCAGAGAAGCGTGCTTCAGGCCACTGGCTGGTAGTTGCCAGAGTTGGCGGTGGACCGGGGTAGACATTGTTCCTAGTGCTTTTCCCAGGAAACGTGCCCACTCAGCTTCTAAGCCTTCTTCTGTGTCTGATTTGAGTTGTATTTTTGGTATGTATGATATGGTCTACATTTGAACTTTATCAATGATTCACTGAACAGAGAGGTTTCATGGTTGTTTTGGCTTTTAAGTAGGAAAACACTTCTTTTGGTTGCCACAAGATGGCATTGGTCTCAAAGTTACTCTAGTGGATGTTTATTTCCAGCGTTTCATATGCATTTTTTCCTTATGTCGTCTTACATTTATTTTCACGTTGTTCCTATATTGACTTTAATGGAATGGATATTAAATTAAGGTTCCATCTATAATGTTGGTGAGGTTTTCTTTTCCTTTCCCTTTTAGTCTTAAAAATTTTTTTTTAAAAAATTAGATAAAAAATTTTTGAACATTGCAGACATGTATAAGTGAGAGTGTGAAAGCCCACTCTCCTGTGGCATTGTTATATATTATGCTAGGTTGTTTTTTTTTTTTTTTTTGGTACCTCTGTTTTCCTGTGTATATAAATGCATTTTTTGGTGTGTGTGTGTGTGTGTGTGTGTGTGTGTGTGTGTAAGCATGTATTCTATTTATTGTCCATGCTTTCTCAGTTTTTGGTTTTTTACTTAATTTATTTTTGACATCTTTCTGTATTAGTATTTATTAGCAGTATCTTATTTTTAAAAATGACAAGGCAGTGTTTTAAATAGTTTAATAGTAGAATATTTAATAGTTAGATACTGTTAGCTAGTCTAATTTATTTTACCTTTACCTCTTTTAAGAGGTAGCTGACCAATGGCTTTGCTGAGTTTTTTTCCTTGAAATAACCATTTTGAATTGGTTTTTCATATTGTTTTCACAAGTATTTTTTTTTCACCTGAATCAGTTTTTGCATTGCTGTTAGGATGTATTTGCCAGTTGTTAATGAAATGCAATTGTGGAATAAATATTTAAATTTAAAAGAGGAGAGAAACTATGGCTTATTCTTTGTAAAATGTGCAAAGTACTTTGTCTTCTGTATGTGATTCTTCTAGGGCCTGCTCGTTCGAGTTACTGACCTTTTTCACAGAGTGAGGAGTTTTGGAGTATACCTAATTGAACTTGTAGTATCATACATATAACATTTGTCTCCCAACTATACGTATTTAATGAAAATCTTATGTAACTCTTTTGGATTAAAAGATTTAAGAGTTTTTGTCCTTTTTGAATTCCTACTGTATTCCTTGCTTTTTCCAGTTGCTGGTGACAATGATCTCTTCCAGGTTGTTCTTGAGCACGTTCACCCTGGCAGTTTCAGCTGGGGCTGTTCTGCTTTTACCCTTTTCAATAATCAGCAATGAAATCCTGCTTTCTTTTCCTCAAAACTACTACATTCAGTGGCTAAATGGCTCCCTGATTCATGGTCAGTATATATTGCTTAATAATGAATGTTTTCATGTTTTTCTGCACTGTATTTTTAGATTTGCCTTTTCTTAATTTCCTTCATAATTTGCATCTTCCTCCATGAGTCCTTCATAAAATCAGAAAACCAGATTTTACTTACTATTCCTGTTCTTAGTTGTGACAGCCTTTTCTGTTTTACTTAATCAAGAACCAATCTTTATACTTAATAATGATTTTGATAAGTAAGTTCTCATGTAAATATGTATCAAGAGAATTTTGGTTTATCTGGATATGTCAAAAGAACTCAACCTCCATTTAAGACCTAAAAACACTAGCCGTAGTTTTCTACTTCATTTATTTTCTCTTAGTTACTTTTTTCATTTAAGAATGTGTAATTGAAGGGGGAAAAAACTCTTTTGTTAAGTATGAACTTTAAAATTAACGTGGTTAAAAAAGTGACTTACTTGCTGTGGGCAACATGGTATATTGCTTGGAGGCCAAGTAGACCTGCATTCCAATCTTGACTCTACCATTTTCTAGAAATTTTTGATGAAGTAGGACATTTTAATTTTAATTTATAAAATATAAGATCTAATACATAGATCTTTTTTATATGTTTCATTTCCTCCCCCCTTTTATTCTTATTGAATTATGATTTCTTTATATGCGAAACATCAGCTTTTTATTAGATTTTTGTAAATATGTCCTGGTTATTTTTCTTTTTAACTTTATTTGCTTTCTTGATTGACAAAATTATTAACATTTGTATTTTGCCCAGTGTGCAGTCTTTTTTCTTCCTTTGGTTTTTCTAATTGTTCTGTGTTTAGAGGATCCTTTCCCTTCCTGAGATGTGACAAATAATCCCTTCCCCTCCCTCATTTTCTAAAGATGACTTTGTGCATAACTCTTTATCTGGAATTTATATAGATGGCTACCTTTTCTCTCACTCCTTTGTGTTTAAAGAAATGCTATGTTTGCTGTAGAATATTTGGAAAACAATATACAGTGAAGAAAATTAATGTTACCCAGAACCCTACAACTCACAGAGCTATTGGGAATACTGTGGCCTGTAGCCTTCAGTAAGGTGTATTCCTGTGGATACATAACCAGATGGAAACCTTCATGGACTCACTGATAATTTGTATTTTCCTAAATCAGCATATAAGGGGGAGGTTTCCATGCCATTAACTACTTTTCTGTGCAATTTACAGTAGTGCCTGAAGCTGTTATAAGCATGGATTGTTCCCATTTTTTTTTAACTAAAAAAGCTACATCTTTACAAATAAATATTTGTCCTTAGGATAAATTTCTGCAGTTTACTTTCCAGGTAAGCACACTTCAAAAGTTTTGAGAAGATATTTCCTGATTCCAAAAAGCTGTGTGAATTCCACTAGTGGTTTCACTTTCAGGGGTGGGATGGGGGAGGGGCTCGTCTTCCCAGAATGCATCTTCATCAACTGTGGGCGGTATTTAAAACGTGCCAATTCAAGGGGTGCCTGGGTGGCACAGTCAGTTAAGTGTCCGAGTCTTGGTTTCTGCTCAGGTCATGGTTTCAGGGTCATGAGCTTGAGCATCGGGTTCCATGCTCGGTGCGATCTACTTGGATTCTCTCTCTCTGGCCCACCCCCAAACAAATCTTTAAAACAATCATTCCAATTCAAAAACGTGAAACATTTCTCCTTGTAAATGTACATTTCTTTAATTACTAGTATGGTAGACATTTACAACATTTACAAAACATACTCGGAGGTCATTCATAGTTTTTTTTTTTTTTTAAAGGTTTTATTCATTTATTTGACAGAGAGACACACAGCGAGAGGGGGAACAGAAACAGGGGGAAGTGGAGAGGGAGAAGCAGGCTCCCCGCTGAGCAGGGAGCCCGAAGCGGGGCTTGATCCCGGGAACCTGGAATCATGACCTGAGCCGAAGGCAAACACTTAATGTCTGAGCCGCCATAGTTACTTTTTTAGTAAACTGCCTGCCTGTGTTTCCTTTGCCCATTTTTACAGTGTTTTTTCCCCCTTTTTCTTTTTTTAAATTACATTTTAATTCTTGTTTGTTAACATACAGTATGATATTAGTTTCAGGTGTACGATATAGTGATTCAGCACTCCGTACACCACCCCGTGCTCATCACGATAAGTGTACTTCTTCATCCCCATCACCTATCTCACTCATCCCCCAACCACTCCTTCCCTTCTGGTAACCACCAGTTTGTTCTCTATAGTTAAGAGTCTGTTTCCTGTGTTTCCTGGTTTGCCCCTCAACTCTTGTTCGCTTGTGCATTTGTTTTGTTTCTTAAATTCCACATATGAGTGAAATCATAGGATCTTTGTCTTTCTCTGAGTGACTTATTTCTCCTAGCATTATATTCTCACTCCATCCATGTTGTTGCAGATGGCAAGATTTCATTCCTTTTTACACCTGCTTTTTTTTTTTTTTTAAGTAATCAGTTGTTTATCAGGTTAATTGCAGACACTTTCCTCCCGTATGTCCTTTAATACTGCTTAAACTGTTTATTGACATGAAAAATTTTAACATTTTAGTTTAATCATATATTTGAATTTGGCCTTTGTGGTTTCCATTGTGCTTGAAAGTAGAAACAAATGGAGTCATGATGCTCTGAAGACCAAGTGAATTCAGCAACATTAGAACTAATTATTAAATGAATAATTTAATAATGACTTAATTTTTTGCTTAGCAATTGAAAAAAACTCAAATAAGCAAACTGAAATTGATAGAAAAAATAAATCTTCTACTGAAAAGTCCGCTGTTACTATGAAAGGCAGGAAACAACCTGGAAAGTAAAGGCTATGAATGTTTTGGTGAGTTATTTTTAGATGACTTGTTATTTGTTATTAAAAATATGTGAATTGGGGCGCCTGGGTGGCTCAGTGGGTTAAGCCTCTGCCTTCGGCTCAGGTCATGATCTCAGGGTCCTGGGATTGAGCCCCGCATCGGGCTCTCTGCTCAGCAGGGAGCCTGCTTCCCCCTCTCTCTCTGCCTCTCTGCCTACTTGTGGTCTCTGTCTGTCAAATAAATAAATAAAATCTTTAAAAAAAAAAATAAAAAATAAAAATATGTGAATAATATATAATTTAGAAAACGTTTTTTACATGTGTTGTCTAAAATGTTTGAGGAGGACTGTTTGGCATGGTTCCGCTTGGCCCTACCTTTCTGTAAAGCTGTAGGTACTATGGCACAGATGTTTTGCAGGGTTGGGCTCCAGGTGTTTTTACCAGCAGTGCAGGTGATTTCAAGCTGGGCTAACCGGTATGACAGGTCAACTGGCCTTTGTTTCCAGTTTCGCTGAGTAGAAATTGCGTGCTATACTTAATGACCTTCACATACTCTAAATCAAGGTCATTTCTTTTATTCTATTTATGGACTGGAAGTAAGAGCTACTAACACATGACATGCCATATATTTGGAGGCCTTAACTCTGGAAGTAAATATATTTGTTTTATTGGTAGTCTTTCTCATGATGATGTAAAGTGTGCATGTAAGCTCGAATATTTTGTTTATAAATTAGGGCTTAGAGCAATGATTCCCACATAGTTGATTGCCTAATAAATGTGTTGAATGAAAATGTAATAAGCAATAATTTTGAACTCCAGTAAACCACATCCTCTGAAAGTCGGGGAACTAGAGGAAGAACCTTCTAGATGATGTCACTGCTTCTAAATGTACTCTTGGGAATAGGTTTCAGGAGGCCTGGGGTGCAAGCCTCGGAAATTTTCCTTGAGGGTTTTATGACCCCTGGCTTTGTTTCTGTTAAATCTTTGGTATGTCTGTATCCTTTGCTGCATGTAGTGAATTTCATGAATCTTTAAATTCATCTTTCTCTTCTAAATTCATAGCTTTCTTTAACCTTGTCAATGACATTCGAGGGAGTGATTATTAGTCCCTAAGATTGTCTTGGGTTGAAGATTTTTCAGCCTTAGACATGCTTGCTTCTTGGCTTTTAAAAAATCATTAATGGGCTCAAATTATGGTGATACTAAGACATGCCCTGAGTCATGTCCTGTTTTCTAGACACACTCTTCCTCACCTCCATTGTGGAGGAGCAGTCCAGGTTCCACTTGGTGGTCAGGACTCCCTTCCTTGCTGGTTGAGAGGCTGGAGGACCACAGAGTGCTGGGCAGCAGTCTGAGCTTCCAGGTCCGTGGAATCACTGTTGTGTCTCCTGGTGGATGTGTTCCTCCCTTTGGAGCTAGAACCTCTAGCCTAGCAGCACTAGTTTCTAAGGTTATAGGAATAGGAGGCAGAAGGTTTGCTAGGGGTCAGTAGGGATACTAGTCAGTGCTACCACTTGCATTTCTGCCCCTTGATTCCTGGGCCTGTGAACCCTGGCTATGGGAGAAATGCCACCATGTATTGAACACAGATTCAGGGTAAATACAACTTCTTGAGTACCTTTCTTCAGCCCTGCGAGGTATTACCTCCTAGCTAGTACCATAACTGAGTCTTCAAAAGGGCATTCTGTTGAACCAGCTGCTTCAGGACGGCGGGAAACATGCATGGCCAGTGAATTCCAAGGGCATGGGCCCATTGTTGTTCTGCTGTGAGGTATTTCCTAGATCAGAAGCACTCCTGTGATGATGGTGGACAAGGCATTCTGAAAGTCCGCAGATAGTAGTTTTGGCAGCAGCTCACCTTGCGTTCAAGGTGAATCTGTACCCAGAGTAAGTGGCTGTTCCAGTAAGGACAAAATGTTGCCCTCTGCATGATGGGAGTGGCCCATTTCACTGAACCCACCACCAGGTAGCTGGCTAATCTCCCCTGGGAGTGGTGCCATAGTGAGGTCTCAGTGTTGGTTTTTGCTGCGGGCAATTAGGCACGCAGTGGTAACCGTAGCCAGATGAGTCCGATGAGTAGAGGTGCACATAGCTGAGCCCATGCCTAATCTCCACCCTGCCATCATGACCACTTTGTTTATGAGCACATTGGACCAGGACAGGGGTGCTAGGGAAAGAGGCTGACTGGTGTCCTGTCCACTTGATTATTAAACTCCTCCTTTGCCAGTGTCCTCTTTTGATGAGCAGTCACATGGGACCTGTATATCTTCACATTTTTTTCCCCATTCAGAGAGTTCTGTCTGTATACCTCTGCCCCAAATTCCCTTGCTACCAGTTTTCTAGTCATTTCTTCCTGACCATCTGGCACATCACTGGACACAACGCATGAATTCATAATCCCATGTCTGGCCATTTCTCCTCCCAAGCAAAGTGAACGGCCAGGAGCCTCGGGAGGATTTCCCTTCACTGCTGTCCTTCCGGGATGTTTCAGGGGGGCCCTAGTGCTGCGGCGTCCACTCTGGGTGCTGTTGTGCAGAACCATCTGTAAACCAGGCTGGAGTCTTCCCTCTGTCAGCTGACTGTAAGGAACTCCCTATGAGGCCCCAGGTGCAAGTTGGGGGAGAGAAGTAGTAGAGTAGGAGTGGGGACCATGGGCATTTGGGCCACTTGTTCATGTGACTTACTCGTACCTTCAGGGCCTGCTTGGGCTTGATCACGTCCGTACCACTTCTGTTGGATGGTGGAGTGCTGCTGCACGTCCGGTGTTATGACTCGGTGGGTCAGATGACAAATACCCTGTTCACGATGGGCAGCTCCAGTCACATGGTAACTTGGTGGCTCATGATGAAGTGTTCAGTCTCTTTTAAGGCCCAGTAACAGGCCAAGATCTGTTTCTTAAAAGAGACTGGTTATCTGTGCAGGGCTGTCCTTCCTGTATGTCCCAGAGGGGCAGGGGCCGTAGTGCTGTAGGGCTTTGCTCTAAAGTCCTAAGGGCCTGTGCCGTGATCTGTCTCTAGTGCCTGCCAAAGGCTCCAACCAGCATCCCTGTCTGCCATGGACACTTAAGGCACCAGTGGATTTGTGGACCCGGTGGCCTGAGGAGGGGAGCAGCTTGCACAGCAGCCTATACTTGTCGCAGAACCTTCTTTTGTTCTGGACCCCACTGTACACTGGCAGCTCTGGGCGTCACTCGGTAAATGAGCTGGAGTAACACATCCAGAGGGGTCGGTGAGGAATATGTTACCTCCAAAATCCCAAGAAGCCCGTGGACAGTTGTTCCTCTCTTGGTTGTAGGAGGAGCCCGATTCAACAGCTCATCCTTCTCCTGAGAGCTCTCCATGTGCTCCACACCACTAGACCCCTAGAACTTTGACTGACGTAGAAGGCCCCTGAATTATTCTTGGATTGATTCTCCACCTCTGACATGAAAATGTCTTACCCATAAGCCTGGATACTTGCTACTTCTCACTCACTAGATCCGGTCAGCACAATGTCATCATTAGAATAGGCCCCTGTGACATTTTGGGGAAGGGAAGGGCCATCAGAATTCCTGCACATTAAATCGTGACACAGGTCTGAAGGGTGGGAGGGCCCTGAGGGAAAACAGTGAGGGCGCTTTGCTGGCCTTGCAGCTGCGAGTAAACTTGCGGTGGGTCTTAGGGACAGAGATGGAGACAGAGGCCAGGAGTCACACACCAGGTACCAGTGTGTTAATTTACTCAAGCATTGAAACCACATCTGGAACAGCAGCTGGAACAACAGCAACAGTGGGGGGTCACCATCGAGTGAGGCTTATGGTAATCAACTGTCATTGTCCTAAGGTCTGTTCTGGGGATGTGGGAGTCACCACTTTTGTGTCTTTCTAACCCTTGATGGTGGCACTAATCTCTGCATTTCTTTCGGGGATGTGGCATGACTTTTGGTTAACTATTTTCCTAGTTAGAGGCAATTCTGGAGGCTTCCACTTGGTGTTTCCCACTGTAGGAGCCCTTACTACACAGGTCAGGGCACCAGAGTGGGAATTCTGTCAGTAGGAATTCTGTCAGGAATTCTATTCCTTGTGCATTCTGGCACTGGGCATGTGACCATAGACCGGGTTTGCAGACCCACTGGGACATCTGTGAGACCTGAGCTAATATTCCATTGACCGGCTGACCTCCATAAGCCCTTCCTCTGACTGGTGGGCCACAGTGGTGTTTTGGGTCTCCTAGATTTAGTGTCAGGTCACAGCCAGTGTTTAGTAGTCTCTGGAAAGTCTGAGGGTTTCCTTTACCCCAGTGCAGTTATATCATCCACATTCGTCAGTCATTTAACATTTTGTAAAACTTAGCAGATTTTCTTGAGTTGTTATTTGTCTTCTTGGTTAAGCCTTTTGTGAATTTATGCCAAATTCTTTGAGGTCTCAGAATATGTCTGAAATTATCTTTATCATTGCTCCAGTACTTTCACACTGAAATTGTCCAGTAAAGATTCATCGTTCAGTGAATAAAAGTTATTTATTGTGTCATTAGCAATACCTTGGTTAAAAAAAGAACTTAATTTGAAAAGAAATAGAATGACTTACCTATAAAATTGTCAGTATGGATGGTTTTGATCGCTTGTGGCTTAGTGTAAATCACATGGATTAGGCCAATATGAGTGTTGATAACGCTTTAGTGTGTTTAAAAATATTTAGTTTGAATTAAATACAGTGTCTGGATTTTGGGCACATGAATTTAAGAGGTTACATGTTAACCAAATTACGGTAGATGGCCACTTCACTTCTGTGGGCCAGAATTGAGTAATGAAAATAAATAAAATATTACTCTTAGTTCTAAATCTGTATCATGTAACAAGATGTATCTCTGTCTACAGTGAGAAAATTATTAAAACAGCTTGAAAAATGTGATGTACAAAAGTGATATCAGAGCTGGAATGAGGCAAAATGGTAATCCTGTGATTATGGGCAGTTTTAGCCCAGTGTCTGTCAGCCAGACGCAGTTGAGCTGTGTCCCATCGCTCACTTAGTGTGGGTATGACATGGCCAGCAACTATAGTTATTCTAGGATGGTACAAAGAGAGCAGAGATGACAAATTCAAATGGTAACTAAAATTTGTATTGTCACTTTTATTGTTAAAATTGGAAAAGGGTGAAAAATGGACAGAAAAAAAAGAAAGCATCAATTTGTATTCACTTTCTTTGTATCTTGTTAAAAACTTAGAAAAATACGAAATCAGTGAGTTCCACAGGTTGAAAAACTGATACACAGGGGATTTTCTTCTCTGGGTGATAGACATGTCTTGGAATGAGATGGTGACTTGTGAATGCACTAAATGCATTGAATTATTCCCTTTCAGTGGTAATTTCACGTTATGTGAGATTAAAGTTAAAAACTAAACAGGAATAAATCTTTGGAGGGTAGGAGAATAATGGTGTTCAGTTGTACCCTTAAATGGTCAGGAAATAGTTCTTCAGTTCTTTAAGGTATCCCCCCACTGGGGGTCAATTTTTGCTAAGCTGTCAATACTTACTTATGAAACAGACAGAGACACCTATTTATAACATGATTGCCTAGTTGACATTTAGTTGTTAAGAGATAGCCACCATGATCTGTGTGGGCTTCTAAGTCCATGCAACATTTGGGTCATTTTCAAGGCTGCCTGGTTTTTGCTTTCTAACAAGCTTTCTGCTTCTTTGCGTGTATGCGCGTGGCTTAGCAACCATGGGTATGTGGGTGGCTCGAACCAGCTTCAGTTTCTACTGCCTGCCTCGGGTAAATCTGGAGTTTATGTGGAGTGCTTATCCCATCCAGATGGCTCTCTGACCTCTCAGAGCTTACAGTTAAATACCTTGCTACTCTTGTTTCCCCTAAACAGCATTGCAACCTCAGGCTAGAGAACTCTGTGTGCTTAGCATGGAGGCCACGTCTTTGACTTACTCTGCCTCAGGTCAGGCAAGTCCCTTCTCTAAGTGACAAGTTTCTGGCATGGGAAGTGAGAGCACAGCACAGACTCACACAGCTCTAACCAAACTTCAGTAATCTTCATGAATAAACCCTCCTTAGTTTGTTGTAGGTCTTCAGAGTCTTTAAAATAATATTATCCAGATTTATAGCCTCGGGGCGGTGAGCCGAGTGGGGGCCCTGCCGCGCTGCCCCTCAGCGGCGAGCCGAGTGGGGGCCCCGCCGCTCTGCCCTGTCAGAGCGGCGCGCCGCCGCACTGAGATTTGAGAGGCTTGGGCCTCGCACATGCACTTTGGGCACCTTTAGTCGCTGGCCCTTTATGCGCAGGCGCAGCCACGCGGGTTTCAGAGGTGCGCAAGCGCATTTGTGCTTGGCGTCATGGTTACGGTTGTTAGGTGCTCCAAGATTCCAAACCATTGTGAGGTCGGTTTGGCTTATCTCTAGCACTGGTGCTGGTGTGTAGAAGCGGTGAAAAGCCCAGTGGAAGGTGAAGTGTTGGTGAAGCCTCTAGGCTTTGCAATGAAGAAGTTTTTTGGTTTCGGGACTGGGAAGGGGCGTCATCCGTGACCTTTCGCAGGGAAGTGATGAATGACTTGAGGGCCCCAGTTGTTAAGAAGGGAGAATTCAACGAGTCCCAGCGGGTGTATAACATCCGAATGAAAGATCTCAAAGAGATCCACAGAGTTGCCGTCATGAACAACATATTGAAAATGCAGCGGTTGCTACTGCTTGGGAAAGACGTGAATAAAAGAGACAAGAAAAAACGGTAATAGAGCTGTAAGGGCCTGCTTAGCCAGAGGGAGTCATTTTGTGAACTTAGATTGACCCTGCCCCTCCCAGAGGAACTTACTTGCAAAGCCCAGTTACAAGGGCGGGTCAGGCCAGGTGAAGACATCCAGTCAGTGGGGTGTGCATATATCTACTAGGGTAAATTGAAATTCAATTGGCCACCCCGGTGTAACCTAGCAGTTTTCTCTTTGTGTTGCAGACCTGTTGCAATCTCACTGGCCACCTGTGTATAGCCCGGCTAAACTACCTCTATAAAAGTTAGTCTGTTATTTTTAATGGACATCTTTTTATATGATAATGTTATAAAAAAAGATCTATTCCCATAATAGATCAACTTCTGGGCTACAAATTCTTTCGATAAAATCCAATATATATTTTATATCTGTGTCCACTTTGTATGTATGTTATTTACTGACTGGCTGTCGAAAGAAATTTTGAATTGGGAAGATGGTTCTGTTTGTGATTAGGAAGACATATTTCTCAAAATGTGTACTCTTCTTGTATTTATCGACATTCCATAAAGCAAATAAAATCATCATGGTTTAAAGAATTTTGGGTTACACCTGCTCTCTTTTATCATTGTGATGACATTAAGAAAATTTTTGGAATCACTATAGTGTACACCTGAAAGTAATATAACACTGCATGTTAACTGGAATTAAAATAAAAACTTAAATTTTTATAAGCAGACAAATTTACCCTTCCAGATATCAACATGTATCTTAAATTTCCACAATTTACACGGTTACTAATAGCTGAAAGGACAGATGAATGAATGGGGCAGAGTAGAAAATGCCAAACACCCAAATATGGTGACATTTCATATTAGTAGGAAAAGGTGAATCATTCATAAGTGGTGGAGAAATATCTGCTATTTATTTATTTATAGTAGTATTAAATACTAATATTGAGCATTGGTAATTCTTGATTTTAATATGATCTATAAATCTAAATATCTAATAAAATGAAGAAAATAATTTCATTTATTATTTAATATAATGTGTATAAAATATATCATATATAAATATATGATATATTTATGTATAAGATATATAAACTATTTATTTAATATATAAAAATATATAAAATACATAATCTATAAAAATAAAACTGGTCCCGTTTATTTGAATCCTGAGCTTCCTTTGGCTTAAAGTTTCTTGAAAATCAGAGTGAAGAATTACTTAAAAAGAATGCTTCGTTATTTTAGTCCTCTTTTCCCATAATGCTTTCAAGAACTAAAATGTATTTAAATGCCAACCATGTGAGTAGAACTGCAGTAGAACTGTTGTATGTATATACCACTATTTCATTTAACGTAAGGCACATTGATTGTGTGATGCCCCACCATTTTATATACCAATAAGAAATCTTAAAAAATTCTGCCAATTATAGTTGTAAGACATTTTGAATTATAAATTGCATCCCAATGTCAGAGATACTAAAAGGTGACAAAATGAGCCTCCTAGAATCATTGATATATAGTATTCCTGTGAGTATTTAAAACATATCTGAGAAGTAGGCATAATTGTATCACTTTACCTAATGGGAGAGTTGTCTTTGTACAATAGTAGCAATAGTAATAGTTATAATAATAATATGTAAGAAACTTTGCATAGATCCTCATTTAAGCATGGTGACGAGGTCTTGTGAGATAATTATTCTTTATTTTTATTAGTTTTTAGTAATCTCTATAGCCAACACGGGGCTTGAATTCATGACCCTTGAGATCAAGAGTTACATGACCTTCAAACTGAGCAGGGCAGGGGACACGAGATAACTATTTTCATCTGCATTTTGTTGAGGAGGAAATTGAGGATAAGGCTGAGTAATAACTATTAAGTGACAGAGTTAAGTAGGATTTAAACCCAGGTTGAGCTGAATCCTGAGGTCACGCTCTACCTAGTCAGATAGCCCGCTCTTTTACTAGCATGGTGACTAATCACTAATACATATTGTACTTTCGTCAAAAGAAAACTAAATCTTTGTTTTTGAGTCAAAGGAATAAGATGCTATTTAACGTTTACAATTACATGAATTAACTGCATGTTTTGAAGTAGTGCACTATAATTTCCTAAAACGTTCTTTCACTTTCCTAGGACTCCTCTCCATCTGGCCTGTACCATTGGCCATGCCGACATGGTGACTCTTCTTGTACAGAGGAAATGCCAGCTTAATCTCTGTGATAAAGAATGTAGGACTCCTCTAATGAAGGTGTGTGGTAGCAGCTGTGTCTGCCTGAGATGGATTTGATTGAATTACGTAGAATGAAACTTTATTGCATTTAAATGTAACTAATTGGTGAAAACTGTGGCATGCTTGCTTTAAATTCCCAGAATTTACACTCTGTTTCTTGGGGTACTACTGACAGGCTATACAATACCAGGAAGAGACATGTGTAACTATTCTCTTAGAACACGGTGCTAATCCACACCTTACGGATAACTTTGGCAATACTGCCCTCCACTATGCTGTTGCTGGTGACAACACGTCAATAGTAGAGAAGCTGATTTTATACCATGCAAATATTGAAGCAAGAAACAAGGTACGTCAACTTTATTGATAAAGTATTTGAAATTTTAAAACATACATATAAATTTTTTTAGCGACAAAACATTTATTTACGTATTTATTTATATATGTAATAAATAATAAATACTGAATTCGATACATCAAGTCCTATCACCACGGAAACAACTCCAAAGCCAGGGCAGGGAGAACTAGAGATCGACGATGCGCACAGAAAGGGCAGAGTTCTGTTTCCCAGCCACTCTTCCACCCCAGAAGGAGAATCTTCCCATTAGTGCTTGGGAGTGGATGGTGGGCTCAGAGCCCACAAACGATTGAGGGCCTGGAGGGGGGTGAGGTGATGATGGAGGCTGAGTGCTGTGCAGGGGCTTAGGAAATGGGTGCTGCTGGGAATGGGTGGGAGTCCATGACCCAGTGGGGTAACTTGAGTGAGTGCAAGTGGGAGGAGAAAGCAGCAGGTTGCAGGCCCTGGCCACTCCAGGCCCCAAGGTTCTGAAGATGAGAGCAGGGGGATCGGGTCATGACATCCTACAGGGGCGTCTACTTGCGCTCATAGCCACTCTGCCTGCCATGTACCGCAATGGGGTCTCCCATTTCACAGAGTAGTTCCTGCTCAGCATTGTGTAGGTCCTTGGGGGGGTATAGCTGTGCATGGGGAGTAGTGGAGGACCGCGCTCACTATTCCACTTGTTATTTCTTTGACGTGCGTCACCTCCTACCACTGCCCTTAAGGAAGCACTGTTGGTTGACATAGATAGGGTCAATTTTTCATATGTAGAAGCTCGAGCATTCCCTGAATGAAAATATTTTGAAATAACTTAATTGTCTAAGATTTCCCTTTATTTTTATTTTTTAATTTTTTTTTCTTGAGCGTACTTTTTGGAAATACATTTTTGTAGGAACTGTAAAGAAAGAAAGCAGGAAGAAAGCACATATACAGACTTGTAAGAAGAGAAGCATGTTCTTCACATAGCAAGAATTTTTATGCCTCGGCTTCTAACCCAAGTAGTACTTCTGAGTAATTTTACATGGAATATGCTTTATTCTGCTCTAAGACCATGATCTTGTTATAGAGATAGAGAAGTGATCTATGTCTCTATGATTCGGTTGATATTAACACTAATCTTTGATACATTTTCATTCTTAAATGCAGCAATTATCTACAATTGCTTATAGTTACTAAGATTTAGTTGACCCAAGTGTTGGTTTTCTTCAAGTTTTGAAAGAGGCCGGCTTTGGCTAACAGTGCTGTAAACTGTCAAGTCAGTTGTTTGAAGTTTTAAGATTTCACTTTAATGAACTTTAAAAAAAAAAAAAGATTTTATGTATTTGAGAGAGAGCGTGAGAGAGAACACACATGAGTAGGGAGGAAGGGCAGAGGGAGAGGGAAAAGTAGGGGAGCCTGATGCAGGGCTGGATCCCAGGACCCCGAGAGCACGGCCTGAGCCGAAGGCAGATGCTTAACGGGCCGATCCACCCAGATGCCCCAGAGCTGCTCTTTTAATTTAGAGTCCATCTCCTCAGTGACCCATTTGGAGCAAGAGTGCTTTATGTTGACATCTGGGATCCTGATACCATTGATAGAAGAGAATCAAGCATGTTGGTATAACCTGGAGAAAACCTTCACCTTTATTGGAAAGCTCTCGACACTGTATCCCTGAAACTCTAATTTCTCAAATGTTAGTGTTTGCCATGAAAAGTATTGTCAAATGGGGATAAGCAAATTTAAACCGATTTCTTTTGTGCGAGAGATATAGTGCAGTTCTGTAATATTTCTCAAACATAGAGGATCATTGACTCTTTCTATTGAGGCACAATCCTCACCTTCCAGCAAATTATGTGTTCTTTGGGATGTAATTTGAGAAACACTACTCCAGAGATAATCATTTAGGCTGTTAACTCAGTAAAAATACTTTAAGCTTTTACAGCTATGTCTTAGAGTTTGGAGATACAGAGATAAAAAATAGTCCCTTCCCTCAGGAAGCTCTTGGTTTCGATGGGGTGCAATAAAATAATTGGAGTATACAATGATAAATGCTGTGTTAGAAGCCGAGATTCTTGGAACCAGTCAATGTTTGAAGTAAGATTTGGAGAATGACTACAGTTAATCTGTTGAAGAGGTGGAGGAGGGCTATTTAACTTAATTTATTTTATTTTTTTCAAAAATATTTATTAAGTTGAGAGAGTGAGAGTGGGAGAGAGAGCATGAGCAGAGGTGTGGGGCAGAGGGAGAAGGAGAAGCTGACTCCCCACGGAGCAGGGAGCCTGACATGGGGCTGCATCCCAGGGCACTGGGCTCATGACCTGAGCTGAAGGCAGAAGCTCAGACTGAGCCACCCAGACCCCCTGAGGAGGGCTATTGTAAAGAGAAGGAGCAGCTGGTGAAAGCAGGGGGGTGAGGGAGGGTCGGGGGGTGGGGAGGATGGGGGGATGGGGAGGATGGGGGGGGTTAGAGTACTTATATATGTGTTTAAGTTTAGAGGATCCTTTATGGGTTTTAAAATTCAGTATGGAAATATGTAATTTTGTAAATTATAAATTGTAAATGATAAATTGTTTTTACACTTTTATAGTTGGAACTCACACCTTTTTTACTTGCTGTAAATGAAAACAAACACCAAATGGTGGAATTGTTAATTGGAAAAAAAGCAGATGTACATGTGGTTGATAAGTTGAAAAGGTACAGTAGTTGTTTTTTTTTAAACCTTATATTGTTCTAGGATGGTAACAGTTAAGTCAGACTAACTTAATAAGAAGAGGATTAATTTATAACTATATAGTGAAAAATGTCGACATGTCATCAGTTAGGCAGAAAGCAGTTATTCTGATGGGGCAACATGAAGAACAGTATACGGCAGAATTTATATTCCTTCATATCATTAACTGATGTGATTTGCAATCTTTTTTTTCTGCCATATGATTTTATGTTAGCTAAATGGGTTTCATATTAGTTTTATTATAAAGTGTGGACTCCTTTTATTGTATGACACAATACTGAACTTCTTACCCTTTTATAGTATTTTTTGGAAACTTCTACTTCATATATATTTTCCTTAAAAGATGCATATTAAACATAAATAGGAGTTGTTTTATCTTTTGAATGACTCCTTGCTTTAAATTGCCTTTTTTTTAAAAAGAATACTGATGTTAGATGATCCCTAAGTGATTATTAATTAGTATTACCAGATAGTGTGGGCTTATCATCCTTTTTCATGTTCAGTATATTTTTTGTTTTGTTTTGTTTTGTTTTCGTTGGTAAGGGTAGAAGGATGAAAGATAACTTTAATTGAATAGATTTTTCTTTTAGTGAGGACAAATCATAGGTTGGTGATAAAGAGAAAAGAGATGGACTTTAGATAGACACAAGACTAGGTTTAATTCCTTTCCTACTTGCTGGGTATGTGACTTTGGAAACATTACTTATCATCACCAGATACATTCTCTCATATGAAAAGGAAGATAATATATCCTTCAAGGGTTGTTGTGTGTAAATAATATCTTACATATATAGTATTTAATTTAGTGCCTAACACATGCTTATCTTAGTATCATTAACTGCAACTATGACTCTTTTGTTACTGTTAGTGTGAATACTGTTATTTTAAGCCTGCAAATAGCTTTTTTGTTTTTTTTTATTTTTTTATTTTTAAAGATTTTATTATTTTTTGAGAGAGAGAGAGCATGAGCAGGGGAAGGGGTTAGAGCAGGGAGCCAGATGTGGGGCTCAATTCCAGGACCCTAAGTTCATGACTGAGCTGAAGGCAGACGCTTAAATGACTGAGCCACCCAGGCACCCCTGCAAATTACTTTTTGTACAGACCTGTCCTCTAGAAGGCATGGAAGTACACTGAATCAGCTTAAGGAAGAAATGGGGAATTCTTTTTTAAAAGAATTTAGCATAGTTTCTTGTTCATCAAATGACTTTAAATTAGCAACTTCTACTCTCATACCCAGGGGGGACAAGAGGTTTCTTTTTTGTCCCTTAATTTTAGTCATGGAGGTAATTTACAAAGATAAACACTTGAACGTGTTAATGGTCAATTCTGGACCGACAGGCAAGATATTAATCTGGTAAAGTATATGAAATTTGCTGTTTAGATAACTCTGAGTTCCTAAGGGTGAAGTTATGTCTCTGTTATTTTAGAACAGCCCTCATGCTTGCTGCAACTTTTAAATCTCCAGATGTAGTCAGGCTTCTTCTTCAGCAAGGTGTTAATACCTCTTCTCGAGATGAATGTGGATGGACGGCAGAAGACTATGCTGATTTTAGTGGATTTGATGTGTAAGTGTGTACATTAAAATGTTAGTTATCACTAAACTGAAGCTTAAAATAATTTAACTCTTAGTTCTTATGTAGTGGTTGAGAGTTCGTAGTTTGATTTGGGCAATGTTGGGATGGCAGTGAGTTAGCCCCCATCATTTGCCAGAAACCAAGACAAAGGCTAGACTAGTTAGCAATAACAACGGGTGCAGGATTCTTTATCTCAGGACTATTGAGACCTTTGTCTTTAGGGATCTTAACTGTATCTGTTTCATTCCAAGGATAACTCTTATGCATGGCGTACAAAGAACGTTACATTTGTGTTTTTTTTTTCCTTCCTGCCTCCATCCCTCCCTCCCTCTCTTCCTCTCTTCCTCTCTTCCTTTCTTTGTAGATTTTATTTATTTATTTCAGAGAGGGACAGGGTAGGGACAGAGGAAGAAGCAGATTCCCTGGGGAGCAGGGAGCCTGATGTGGGGCTCAACCCCAGTCCCCCAAGACTGTGACCTGAGCTGAATGCAGATGCTTAACCAAGTGCCAAGTGAGCCACCTAGGTGCCCCAACATCCAACATCTTTTTTTTTTTTTCTTTTCCTAACTAGTTACTTGGGTCTTGAGATGTTCAGTTTAGTAGAAAACCCTATACTTTCCCTTGAGGGTTATCTCCTATACTTTCCCCCTTGAATTTTCCAGGAACCTAAGGAGTTCCCTAAGACCAAAGAGACCATCCTCTTTCGCAAGTCATTTGGAGGGAAAAAAGGACATTCTTGTCATTCCCTTGTTTCCTTTGATTCTGTTGCTGCAACATTGCTGTGTAGTACCTTGGTGACTCTGTTAAGCGACTGTCTTTGGCTCAGGTCATGATCCTGGAGTCCCAGGATCGAGTCCCCCAACTGGCTCCCTGCTCAGCAGGGAGTCTGCTTCTCCCTCTGACCCTCCCCGCTCTCATGTTTTCTCTCTCCCTCTCTCATTCTCTCACTCAAATAAATAAATAAATAAATATATTTAAAAAAAGAAAGAAAACTAAAGATTTTATTTTTTGAGAGAGAGAGTGAGAGCATGAGCAGGGGAAGGGGTTAGAGCAGGGAGCCAGACATGGGGCTCAATTCCAGGACCCCAAGATCATGACTGAGCTGAAGGCAGATGCTTAAATGACTGAGCCACCCAGGCACCCCTGCAAATAACTTTTTGTACAGACCTGTCCTCTAGAAGGCAATGGTATTTTTCTGCAGTCTGGTTATGATTGACCTTTGCTCCCAGGATGCCCTTGCTGATCCACATTCCTCAGTCTTCGCGGTGACCCACGATGAGACTTCAAAGTTACAACATTTTTTAGTTTACGACATATGCTTGTATGCTCAGCTGCTATTCCAAGGCACCAGCACCCTGTTCTGGCCGCTGGGCCCCCTGGCTTTAGCCACACACACCCTTCCCTTCGCACTCAAAAGCCTTACATGAAGCCCATATGTTAGCGCAGACCTTCATAATGAAGTACCGCTTGAGGATTTTGCTTTTTTATCCTGCTAGCAGATGGCAGTTGGGACCCTTCTAAGCTGTTAGAGAGGTTCAAGTAATGCTACAGGAAGAGCCTGGACTTTCCTTTCTCCTTTGTTTCTAGGCCTATATCTCAAGCCTGCTTTAAATCCCGAGGAGCGCCTTTTCTTATGGGCTGATGAAAGGTCTCATACAGCCCTTCCCAGAGTGGTGGGCGTCACCTTTCCCGAGAGGCCATGTTTTGGGTCTAATATTTCATGAAATCCTCTTAACAACCTTGTGAAATAAGGCAGTAAGATGCCCGTTTTATAGAGGAAGACTTGGAGCCAGAGAGAAGTGGCTCGTCCAAGAGCAAATAGCTGTGGTTACAGAGTTAGGACCACTGAGTTCAAGACACGTTCCGTTATGGCAAGCTAATACTACTAATTGCTAAGTTACTACTTCATGACTGGTTCACCTTCCTTTGAAGTATATGGGGTAATTTAAGGTTTGATATTAGCTCTGATATTATTCGAAATACTCTTATGAATTGATATATTTGGTAAATGTTTTTCATATCAGTATTAAAATAGTAACATTGTTTATCACCCCTTTTTATATGTAGCAATCGCCAAATAATTGCCCAACATAGAGAAGAAAGACTTAAAAATTTTTCGCAAAATAACAATCCAGGTAAGACTTTTCAGAGTGAAGTACTTTTGGTGGTCACATAGATGAAGGCAGCGTAAGGAAGTTTTGATTATGAAAGAGCAGTGGGGGAAAAAAAAAAAACACCCAATGTGTAAATTGCATAAGCTCACTTTCTTGCTTTCTTCCTTTCTTTCTCTTTCTCTTTCTCTCTCTCTCTCTCTCTCTCTCTCTCTCGATTTTATTTATTTATTTGACAGAGAGAGAGAGAGAGAGCACAGGCAGAGGGACAGAGAGAAGCAGGTTTCCCACTGAGCAGGGAGCCCAATGTTGGACTCAGTCCCAGGGTCCCAGGATCTTGACCTGAGCTGAAGGCAGATGCTTACCCAACTGAGCCACCCAGGGGCCTCTATTTTTTTTTTCTTTCTTAATTTCTTTCTTAATAGTCTAGTATTCAGAATTATTTAAGAATTTAAATACTGTCATGAACAATAGGAACAAATCCATGAGAGAGACCGGACTCCAGGAAACAAACTGAGGGTTATGGAAGGATGGAGTGGGGGAATGGGGGAACCGGGTGATGAGTATTAAGGAGGGCACGTGTCGTGATGAGCACTGTGTTATATGCAGCTAATTAATCATTGAACACTACATCAGAAACTTACGATGTAGTATGTGCTGGCTAACTGACCATAATTAAAAAAAAAAGGTACCTCAGTGTGAACAACAACGAAAGAGGAAGTTAATTGTAGGTAATTTAACATATGAGACATTATTGTCTGAAAAGAAATTCATTATTTTAGTCATGACCCCTAAAATCCCTTATATCTTTGTGTAAATAAGAGAGAGATTTTTAAGTTAGTATGTTTTATGTTTCCTTTATAAGCATATTAAAACAACTTGAACTTGTTATGAAAATGGATCTTTTAGTTTTTACAAGTGGATTACATTTAGTAAGTATTATTACATACTGATTGTCTCATTATAAAAGGAGCTATCCTCAAAACTGGGAACTCTATAATACCTTCCTGGTACCATAAACAAATGGCAAGCAATAAGAACTGGAAAACTTAGCTAGTATGCAGCAATACCAGTGAGACTGTTTTTTTTCTTTAAAGGTGACTGTCCGTGGTACAGAAATCAGAAAAGAAACGCCTTGAGAATCATAGGTGGTTGTATATATTGTTGTATCAATAAGATATCATTAACAATTTCATTTCTCATTAGTTAAAGAGAATGAGATATGTTGACTTTATTAGAACAATGTTTTCTTCTGTTCGTTGCATAATTGTCATGATACTGTAATTTTGTTAGAACACGACACTCTGTTGCCATTAGTAAAAAGATTATCATAATAAAAATTCAAATGGGGCAACTCTGAGGCTCAACAGATTATAACAAAAGCAGAAAAATGGTTCACAATAACAAAAATGCTACCACTGCTCCCTAGATGTGGCACCTAGTGCATTGTACAATCTGAAATGTATGAAGGAACCTTTAACTTAGTAGACTTTTATCAAAGAAAATCTGTAGGTTGGTTTGGTTTTGCAATTTATTCATTTTCATTTGTTCACTTAGCAAATAACTATCAAGTGTCTTTTAGCCACTAAGTGTTACTCTGATATAGAATACAAACATTCAAAAAACACAATCCCTTCCCTCCGGGAGTTTGTTATTATCATTGTCATTCTTATTATTTACTCTGTTTTTACTACTCTATTTTTATTATTTACTCTACTTTATTCCATGCTTACTATGTGCCAGAGTCCCCTAGTGCTTATAATTATCATTGTTATGTTTTTATTGGTACTTAATATGTAAGTCGATAGTGACAAGTTAGAGTTTTAGAAGAGTGGGTAGAATTTAAGGTAAGTACGCAGACCGAGTATTAAGTTTGCCAGGTAAAGAGGCAGAAGAACCATGTTTGGCAGGAGAAACGTCCATCAAGATGACATGTTTTGCACAGGGAACAGCAGTGCAGATGCTCAGATGTACGAGTGAACTTTGGAGCACTTACGAGCAGTTCAATTTTGCTGGTACAAAAAGTGTGCTATGGGAATGGTTGGAATGAGTGAATACTTAGCTAAGGCAAGCTAATGAAAGTTTTTCAGTACCATGGAAAGGTGTAGCTCTTAGGTTGTAGACCTTGGCAAATTTATCAGGTCGAATGATTTTAGCTGCGAATAACAGGTGACTTATAATAGTGACTAAAACGGGGCCACCTGGGTGGCTTAGTCAGTTATGCATTGACTCTTAGTTTTAGCTCAGGTCACAGTCTCATGGGTCATGAGATCAAGCCCCACATCCCACTGGGCTCCGTGCTCAGCATGGAGTCTGCTTGACGATTCTCCTCCTCTGCCATTCCCCCCGTTCGTGCACTCTCTCTTGCATGCGTGCACTCTCTCTCAAATCAATAAATCTAAAAAAAGCAAACCAAACAAAACAGTGACTAAAACAGGAGGAACCAGAATTGTTTTGATGGTTCAGTGATGTCACCAGGATTCCAGTTGTCTCTTTTTAACTTTGAGGTTGGCGGTATTTTATATTTCCTTTCCTGATTGGCTAATTAGCAACAGTTCGAGGCATATTCTCACATGACAATATTCAATGACTGGAAGGACTGTTTTTCTTTATATGTTCCTTTTATTTTTTAAAAAGATTTTATTTATTTATTTGACAGAGAGAGACAGACAGAGAGGGAATACAAGCAGGGGGAAGCGGCAGAGGGAGAAGCAGGCCTCTTGCTGAGCAGGGAGCCTGACGTGGGGCTGGATCCCAGGACCCTCGAATCATGACCCAAGCTGAAGGCTGAGGCTTAACAACCGAGCCACCCAGGCATCCCTATATGTTTCTTTAAATAGGAAGAAAACTCAGAAGCTTGCAGTAAATTTACTGTAACATCTTATAAGCTAGGTTATATCACGTGCTTGTTCCTAAACCAGCCGCTGGTAAATCAGGTACTGTGATTAGCTTAGAATAATCATTTCTCCTTTTGAAGCTGGGGTAAGGCCACCTTCTTCGTCTTTGGGACAAGAAATATCCAAATAAAGTTGTGGTTCTCCAGCAAGAATGAAGACTCTGGCATGGTTATTGGGGAGGGAGCCAGCAGTACTTGATGCAGGGATTCACTGGAGAATGTGAAGCAGAAGGGTAACAAGATTAGATTTGAATTAGGGCCTTCTGGTTGTGGCACAAAATAGGGATCACCAAGCTTTTTCTCTAAAGGGCCAGATAGTGAATATTTTAGGCCCTGTGGTTTCTCAACTACAACTACCATTATAGTGTGAAAGCAGCCGTAGCAATACGTAGGTGAATAGCAAGAACCAACCATCTGGTCCTGTAAATAAAGTTTGATGGGAGCACAGTCACATGTGACTGGTCCGACTTGGCCTGTGGCCATAGTTTGGTCACCCCTCATGTGGAGGATAGATTGGGAAAAAACCATGTAAAGAGACTGGAAGATAAAGGACGCTTATATTTCCTTAGTCTAGTATCAGTCCATTATGAAATGTTCACTCCTCTATACTGAAAACATCAGGAGGCCCAATTAATCAATTTACAATGTTGTTCTTTTTCTAGGCCTTTTGTCTTTCTCATTTTTTTAATTTATCACTTTTTAAAAGATTTTATTTATTTGCGAGAGAGCACGAGTGGGGCAGAAGGGCAGAGGGAGAGGGAGAAGCAGACTCCCCATTGAGCAGGGAGCCTGATACGGGGCTTAATCCCAGGACTCTGAGACCATGACTTGAGGTGAAGGCAGACGCTTAACTGACTGAGTCACCCAGGTGCCCCCTTTCTCATTTGTTTTGCTTAAAAAATTTTTATTCATTTAAGAAATAACAATATTAGTTGGTGGCTTTTTTTTCCTTCTGGAAGTCATCAGTTAAGAGCTCATGTTTGTGTAGGGCAGTGGCAGGGGAAATATAAAGCAGAGATAGAAAAGAGATATAGTTAATACAGTTTCATGATTATTAAATGTAGAAAGGGGAGAGAGGGGGATGCCTGGGTGGCTCAGCCATTTAGTGGCTGCCTTCAGCTCACGTCATGATCCCAGGGTCCTGGGATAAAGTCCCGCATTGGGCTCCCTGCTCCATGGGAAGCCTGCTTCTCCCTCTCCCACTCCTTCTGCTTGTGTTCCCTCTCTCACTGTGTCTCTCCCTGTCAAATAAATAAAATCTTAAAAAAAAAGGGGTGCCTGGGTGGCTCAGTGGGTTAAGTATCTGCCTTCAGCTCAGGTCATAATCCCAGGGTCCTGGGATCGAGCCCCACATCAGGCTCTCTGCTCTGCGGGGAACCTGCTTCCCCCTCTCTCTCTCTCTGCCTTCCTCTCTGCCTACTTGTGATCTCTCTGTCAAATAAGTAAATAAATAAATAAATCTTTAAAAAAAAAGAAATGCACATTGTGAGGGGCGCATGGGTGGCTCAGTGGGTTAAGCCTCTGCCTTGGGCTCGGTTCATGACCTCAGGATCCTGGGATTGAGCCCCGCATCCGGCTCTCTGCTCCGCAGGGAGCCTGCTTCCCCCTCTCTCTCTGCCTGCCTCTCTGCCTACTTGTGATCTCTCTCTGTCAAAGAGATAAATACAATCTTTCAAAAATAATGAACATTGTGAGCAGCAGGTCTGGGATCCTGCATTCTGACCTGTCCGGTGATGCAAATGTCAATGGTCCGTTGGTCATGTGCTCCATTGCAAGGGTGGAGACTTCCACATAGAGACACCTGGAAAGGCCACTGGATACTTCAAGACACCACAGGATCAAGGAAAACATTATTTTCTTTTTGTTTGTAAGCATGTTTTCAGCTAGACGGGAGAAAGGAGA
This sequence comes from Martes martes, assembly GCF_963455335.1. NCBI lineage: Eukaryota > Metazoa > Chordata > Mammalia > Carnivora > Mustelidae > Martes > Martes martes. The sequence continues at coordinate 129,131,265 of NC_137895.1, forward strand.
TGCAGAAAGAGAGGTTATAGATGTAAGATACTAGTGCTAACTAAAAAGGAAAGAAGTGGTGGAGATAATCCCTAATAAAAAGGGTGTAAAAGCAAAACAATCAAGACTATAGATCCACAAATAAGTCTTTTTTTAGGATTTTTTTTTCTTTATTTGTTTCAGGGAGCAAGATTGAGAGAGACAGAGAATGATCAGGGGGAGGGGCAAAGGCAGAGGGAGAGGTTCCTCAAACAGGCTCACTTCTGAGCCTGGAGCCTCCATGCAGGGTTCAGTCTGAAGACTCTGTCCTCATGAGCTGAGTCGAAATCAAGAGCCAGATGCTCAATCCGCCGTTCCGTCCGGGTGCTCCCAGAAATTACTTTTTGAAGGGGCATAGCGAAGGGAACAAGGGAAAAGGGAAAGGCACATTAGCTGAGAAGTCTTGGAGTTGAGAAGGAAACTCCAGAGAATTCACTTTAGATGGCTCGAGGGTATTTGCACTAGAACCACATATTCATCCTCCTCAGGTCTTTTGGACATCAAAGATACAGGTAACGTCCGTCTTCATTACTCAAGTGAGATACGGAAGTTATGGCTTTCTTTTTTTTAAGATAGGTAATTTTTTGATACGAGAGCTGTTTCCAAAAACCCTTGAAAGACTGACATGATCTACCAAATCAAACTACTTTTGGAAACTATAGAAATACAGGATTGGTTCCCTAAATGTTAAAATTTTTATTATCAGTAAGTGTGACACTAATTCTGAAATACATATTGTTTTATTTTAATAAATAGAATCTTTTTTTAAATTTTTATAAACATGTAATGTATTTTTATCCCCAGGTGGTACAGGTCTGTGAATCGCTAGGTTTACACATTTCACAGCAGTCATCATAGCACATACCCTCCCCAATGTCCATATCCCCCCTAGAATCTTTTTTAAAAAAGAATTAGGAGAAAGTAATTTCTTTTAGGCTGTTTTTAGCATTCACTTGAGAGTGGGTGGCAGTATTATATTTAGAAGTTTGTGCCCAGCTGGGGATACTAGGTAGAGGTCTAAAGATTGCTTATTGAAAACAAAGTTTCTTAACTTTATTTTTATAGCTTTAAATTCACAGGTATTGGTCCAATTATATTCAATGTAACTAGAAAAAGCAGGTTCCCAAACCAAATATTAAAATATTTCCTATATTCTCTATGACTTTATTTTAGAGTTGGCTTTCCCAGCATTAATGGGAATCATTGAGAATTTACTATATAGTATCATCTTCTCAACTATGTATGCATAGTCTATGCTCTTGTTTTATTATTTTTATTTTATTTTTTTAGAGAGCAAGAAAGTGGGGAGGGAGGGAGGTAAGGCAGAAGGAGAGGGAGGGAGAGAACCCCAAGCAGCAGGCTTCACGGTTAGCACCGGGTCTGATGTGGGGCTGGATCTCACGACCCTGAGATCATGACCTGAGATGAAATCAACAGCCAGACACTTACTTCACTGAGCCACCCAGATGCCCCTTTATTATTATTATTATTATTATTATTTGAAGATTTTATTTATTTGAGAGAGATTGAGAGAAAAAGTGGGAGGAGGGGCAGAGGGAGAAGCAGACTCCCCACTGACCTGGGAGCCCGATGGAGGACTCCATCCCAGGATCTAGTCATGACCTGAGCCGAAAGCAGCCGCTTAACTGACTGAGCCACCCAGGCGCCCCCCTTCATTAATTTTGATGAATAGGTGGAATATTGGTTTTAAGGAGTACTACACCATTTAAAAATAACATTCTCCTGATATACTCAGTCTACTGATTAACCATATCTAATGTGTGCTCTACTTAATGTACCAGTTAACTAAGGGCCTTTCATCAGTCATATGATCAGGTCGGTACTAATAAATTGTACAGTATTTTTTTCACCCCTGTAGTTTTATGTTCTTTCTTTACTTGTACAATTAAGACTATAGTTTCAAAAGATTTTCAATTATATCCTAGAGTAGTGAATGCAGACAATAAATTCAAAGTTACTTACCTTTACAAGTGACTTGTTCCTGTTACTTCCTCATGAGCTTGGTAGATCCAAGAAGCAGAACTTTTAAAACAAAGCACCCACAGGCTTCTGTAACACAGGAAGATATGGAACAGAAAAATTATAAAATAAATACATTCAACTTAAAACAGTTCATGTAGAATAATTCCCACTTGATGCCTTTTATAAAGTAATGAGCAAAATTGGTTGCTAGGGACCCAAGATTGTGTGTTTACTCATTTAATATAGATTTATTCTGTACTGGCCCTGATAATTTTATATCCTCAATATTTCTAGAACCATTCTGTCGCTTCAGGTGTGCTTCATCTTTATTTTGCATCAGTGCCTTCTCATTCATCTCCCATCTTTTATTACAATGCCCCTCAGATTCATCCCTGTCCACAGCATTTAGAGTGATGTGTCTCAAATGCAAATATGACTGTGAACCATTGTTGAAAATATGTTTGTGTCCAGGTATCTTAAAATTACATATAAGGCTTTCATAATTTTGAGTTCTGCTAAGCTCTCTAACCCTTTCTACTGTCTGCCCTTTTCTCTGGCATCTGAACTGCTTTTGATGTCTTCCTCTTTGATTCCTGTATTTTAGACAGATATTTACCCTGTTGTGTGTTTCTCTCCCTTGTCTTACTGCGGGCTTGTATGCTCCCCCCATTTTCTGCCCTCTAACCCCTTTGACTCTGGCTGACCTCAGTGTTGCTGTCTCAGTTCAGGCATTATCTCTAGAAAATCCATTCCTGACACCTTTTATCTACATGCTGCTTTAAACCTGGGTGCCTAGCACTTACTGGGAACTCAGTAAATAATTACTGAGTAGAATAAAGACTGTTTACACAGAGATGATTTAAGAGATTGTCCCATACAGGGGCCCCTGGGGGGCTCAGTCGGTTGAGTGTCCAACTCTTGATTTTGGCTCAGGTCAAGCCCCAAGTGGGGTTCAGTGCTGGGCGTGGAGCCTGGTCAAAATTCTCTCTCCCTCTTCTCCTTCCCCCCGTCTCTCTCTTAAAAAAAGAGAAAGAGAGAGATTGTCCCATACAGTCTAGTAACAAAAGGAATATGTATACATAAAGAAGTAACTTACAGTTCAGGTGGTGAAGATGCACTAGAAAAATCTGTATGGTACTAACGTAGCCCCAAAGAAAGAGATCTATTTATCTAGGGAAGGGTAGCCTTAATCAAGGATGACTTTGTGTAGCAGTCTGTGTCCTATAAGATGTGAAGAAATTTGTCAAGAAGTAGAGGAAAACATTTTAGGAATGTTTACATTCATCAGGGAAATACACCCATAGGAAGGTTGTACACTGATAAAGGCATGAAAAATACTAGTAATTTTGGAAACCATGAATAATGTTGTAGTTGAAGCTTAGGGTGACGTTTAAGAGGTACTGTAACAAGGTAAAGAATAGTCTTTTGTGGGGCGCCTGGGTGGCTCAGTGGGTTGAGCCGCTGCCTTCGGCTCAGGTCATGATCTCAGAGTCCTGGGATCGAGTCCTGCATCGGGCTCTCTGCTCGGCAGGGAGCCTGCTTCCCTCTCTCTCTCTCTCTGCCTCTGTCTGCCTCTGTCTACTGGGATCTCTCTCTGTCAAAAAATAATAAATAAAATCTTAAAAAAAAAAGAATAGTCTGTTGTGATTTTATATCTTTCTGCTGCATTTTAAAAATTTGTTTCTGATTGTTTTGTTCATTGGTGTTAGGTGGGTGAATTTGTGAATGATTCTTTGAGATGTTTGTGTGCCTTTAACCTAGTGACGTTTAGTATTTCCCAAATGGTTTGTTGAAGTTTTTGATAATGAAAAGTATTTCTTAAAGTAAATATCCAGCTAAAGATTAAGTTTAATTTAAACTCTTAATTGATAAGATGTTGTTTTCTATTTTTATGAAGGTTATAGCTTTTATCTAACCAGTCTAATTTGTCCATTTTAATAAAATATATAGATTTTTCAGCAGAACTAGACTTAGAAATGACAACAGAAAAAGAGGAAGAAAGTCTTAATGAAAGTGAAAATAAACACCTGCAGGTATATACAAATTTAAATTTAAATTTCCAATTTTATATTGTTTTCCCTGCTTTAAGAATGTAACATAGCTCAAATGAAATTATCTTCTGAACAAAATGTATTGAAGTTGATAGATTATAATTTAATATTTAGTTTTTGTAAAATTTTACAAGTTACCATATTTAAAATATTGTTAGAATTTATAGTAGCTTGTAGTTAAACTTCATCCTTGGAATTGGACCAAAAAATTCCTGAATATTGTTTGCTTCTTCCATTTTTGTAAGTTTTTACATGCTAAAAAGGTGACATCAAATACTGAACCATATGTTTAAGCAGTTGAAATTAAGAGCAGTATAACAATTATGACTACTGACTTAGATTCATGTAGAAGGAGTGGTTCTTAGTGGTTCTTAATGTGCAGTTCTCAGTGGTTCAAAATGTGCAGTTCTGTATTGTCAGTCACTAATGCCAAGATTAAAGATTTATTTTGCCTTGTGATCTCTGTGTAGTTGACTTCAGAGAGTAGGATCATAAAATCAACACAATTGCCTATTGTAGAATCAAACCTTCCAGGATGGGACCTTTGTATTTGGGTAATAAACAGGAACGTTTTCAGTTATTTCATTTCCATATAGGGAATCTGTAAATATTATTAACATTTTTCTTATCCACTCTCAGTGGACGTTACAATAGCTGGATACAGGCAGATAATTTATAGTGATGTATAACACTATCATATAATTTGAATTAAAATTTAGGAATTTATTTTTCTTTCTGATTGATGTTTATTGATTTTGGCTCCTAATAATAAGTTTGCCTATTCTCTAGTTATTAATCTTTAAAAAAATTCTCAAATGCACTATTGGGGTCACTGTTTAAGGTATGGTAAGATAAAATGGTTTTAAGTTTATAACATTGAAAATCATCTAATTCATTTTTTGGTAGATGTGACATGTAATGAATTGTTTAGTTTAAAAAAACTGACAAAGTTAAGTTTATGGATTTGTGTTTTTCTTCTGTCTCAGGCTAGGGCAAGTTATTTTCGCTTCTTAGTTACAATCCAGTGACTTGGGAGCAGCTTAACATAGATTAAGACATTTAACAGTTAAATTTTAATTATTTTCTAATTTTTTCTTTGTCCATACTTGATTACTTAAGGATAAAGTTATTTTACAAACATGTATGCCAACAGAAAGGACATCTGAAAATGAAACACAGCAATTTAACTTTTATATCTGTCAAAAATGGCTCAAGAACCAGGAATGAATAAGGAATGTGATAGAGAGGATGATAGATTTTTATATTCAGAACATCCCTCTGTTCAAAAGTGTGAGGACATGTGGACCAAACAAGACAAATTAGAGTGGAAAAATAAGTTAAAACTCATCACCAGAGAGTTAAAGCAGAAGTTTGGTGAAATTTGTGGAAAAAAAAAATTACTGCTTATCCTAACGAAGATTCACTACATGGTCACTTTAAAGAAGGAGCAAACTTAATGGAAATACCTTCTAATTTGACAAATGATAGACTTGATTGTGAGAAAAAAGATGCATTTGCATCTTTGAACAGAAAGAGTCTAGACTTGAAAATGTCGTTCTTTCTCATTCATCCTCATATCATAGTTGCCAGTCATCTTCTGATCTTTCCTTAAGTGAAAATAAATCAGACTCTGAAAATGATAACAAATCAGACTTTGAGCATATTTTTAACAAAAATGAGAGTTTTGATAGTGACATAGAAAATAAAAAAGTAAGGAACCCAGGGGTTACGTTTGAAGGGAAAGAAGACCAGGAGTTTGACATGCAAATGGCAAAAAGTATAAACCAAACTAGTTATTTTAAAGATTTTATTTACTTGTCAGAGAGAGAGTGAGAGAGAGAGAGAGAGAGAGAGACAGCATGTGCACACAAGCAGGGGGAAGTCCTGGCAGAAGAAGCAGGCCTGAACTCTGTCCCAGGACTCTGGGATCATGACCTGAGCCCAAGGCAGATACTTAGCCAACAAGGTATCCACGTGTCCCAATTCCTCTCTTTTTATTGACACAGAAATGAAGCAGAATTTATAAAAATTGCAGTTACTTGTAATGATAAGCACAAAATATTTTTATCAATTAAAATTAGGACAAACTAAGAGTCAAATGATATAATTAATGAAAAAAGTTCTGGGATGCCTGGGTGGCTCAGTTGGTTAAGAGCCTGCCTTTGGCTTGGGTCATGATCCCAGGGTCCTGGGATGGGGTCCTGCATTGGGCTCCCTGCTCAGGAGGGAGCCTGCTTCTCCCATTGCTGGCACCTCCTCCTGCTTGTGCGCTCTCTCTCTCTGATGAATAAATAAATAAAATCTTTAAAACATGTATAATTAATGAAAAAAGTTCATTTTAATGAATAAACTAGTAACGATTATCCTTCTTATCAAACTTCCATTAAAGATTGAAGAAACGGAGAAGCACCAAAATGATGAAATGGCAGTATTAGAAAGCGTATATGCTTCTGCTGCTGCTGGACTAATGCATCAAAGAGGGAGTGGAAAAACTGATAACAACCTATGTCCTATTATGGAAAATGAAGAATCTGATGGGTAAGCCTATAGCAATGCTTAAATAGTAGGTAATTATTATTTTCCTATAAAACAAATTCTAGTTGGAGCTAACATTCATGATTAACAAATTTTATGTTTTTTAGTAAGGCTATTTCATCTTGGGTGCTAATCAGAAAAATTTAAATAATGAGATACCATTTTTTGCTATCATAGTGATAAATATTTTATTAAAAAATTAACAACCAAAGTTAGCAAATGTGAAGAAAAGGGCATTCTTATACACTGTTGTTAAATAAAATTGGTAAAGCCCTTCCGAAGGGTGATTTAGCAGTGTGTTTCAAAAATTTTATATATTCTGACCTCTTATCCCAAGAACTTCATTGCTAGGACTAGATCCTATAGGAAAACATGACTTGTGTAAACACACACACACACACACACATTCTAAGGACATTTATTATACATTTATATATATATATAAAATATGACATATGTTAAGGATATTTATTATAGCATTATTTTCATATAAAAAGTTGGAGATAGTCTAAGTATCTGTCAATAGGGAAGTAAACTTTCACCCCTGTAAAACAATGTAGTACGCGACTGTTTGAAAAAATGAGTTTAGGTCTACAAGGTACTGATTGTTTAACAAAGTATATTTAAAGTTTTTGGTTTGATGTCATGTTTTATGCAAATTTTAGAATACTTTTATTTACTTATTTATTTTTCTACCCCAGCATTTCTTTTTCTTTTTCTTTTTTTTAATTACGCTATGGTAGTCACCATACAGTCCATCATTAGTTTTTGATGTAGTGTTCTGTGATTCGTTGTTTGTGTATAACACCCAGTGCTCCATGCAATACATGCCCTACTTAATACCCATCATTGGGCTCACTCAACTCCCCCACCCCATTCCCCTTTAAAACCCTCAGTTTGATTCCCAGAGTCCATAGTCTCTCATGGTTCATCTCCCCCTCTTATTTTCCCCCCTTCATTTTTCCCTTCCTTCTAATTCCTCCATGCTATTCCTTATGTTCCACAAATAAGTGAAACCATGTCATAATTGTCTTTCTCTGCTTGATTTATTTCACTCAGCATAATCTCCTTCAGTTCCATCACGTTGATGCAGATGTTGGTATTCATCCTTTTTGATGGCTGAGGAATATTCCATTGTATATATGGACCGTATCTTCTTTATCCATTCATCTGTTGAAGGTTACCTCTGCTCCTTCCACAGTTTGGCTATTGTAGACATTGCTGCTATGAACATTGGGATGCATATGGCCCTTCTTTTCACTACATCTGTATCTTTGGGGTAAATACCCAGTAATGCAATTGCTGGGTGTTAGGGTAGCTCTGCTTTAACTTTTTATATATATATAAAATATATATTATATATATATATTTAGATTTTATATATATATATTATATATATTATATATATATATATTTAGATTTTTATTTATTTATTTGACAGAGAGAGATCACAAGTAGGCAGAGAGGCAGGCAGAGAGAGAGAGAGAGGAGGAAGCAGGCTCCCTGCCGAGCAGGGAGCCCGATGCAGGACTCGATCCCAGGACCCTGAGATCATGACCTGAGCCGAAGGCAGAGGACCAACCCACTGAGCCACCCAGGCGCCCTGTTTTTAACTTTTTGAGGAACCTCCACACTATTTTCCAAAGCGACTGCACCAACTTGCATTCCCAACAGTGTAACAGGTTTCCCCTTTCTCACATTCTCTCCAACACTTGTTGTTTCCTGTCCTGTTAATTTTGGCCATTCTAACTGGTATAAGTTGGTATCTCAATGTAGTTTTGATTTGAATTTCCCTGATGGCTAATGATGATGAACATTTTTTCATGTGTCCGTTAGCCATTTGTATGTCTTCTTTGGAGAAGTGTCTGTTCATGTCTTCTCATTTTTTAATATAATTTTTTATTTTTTTATTAACATATAATGTATTATTAGCCCCAGGGGTACAGGTCTGTGAATTGCCAGGTTTACACACTTCATAGTACTCATTATAGCATATACCTTCCCCAATGTCCATAACCCAACCACTCTCTCCCTACCCCTCTCCCCCCAGCAACCATCACTTTGTTTTGTGAGATTAAGAGTCTCTTATGGTTTGTCTCCCTCCCGATCCCATCTTGTTTCATTTATTTCTTTCCTACCCCCTAAGTCCCCCATGTTGCCTCTCAACTTCCTCATATCAGGGAGATCATATGATCGTTGTCTTTCTCTGATTGACTTATTTCACTCAGCATAATACCCTCTAGTTCTATCCATGTCATCACAAATGGCAAGATTTCATTTCTTTTGATGGCTGCATACTATTCCATTATATATATATATACATATATATATATATACACACATACACACACACACACACACATATATATGTATATGTGTGTATATATATGTGTGTGTGTGTGTGTGTGTGTGTGTGTGTATATATATATATATATATACCCCGCATCATTTTTATCCATTCATCTGTTGATGGACATTGAGGTTCTTTCCATTGTTTGGCTATTGTGGACATTGCTGCTATAAACATTCAGGTGCCCATGCCCCTTCGGATCACTACATATGTATCTTTAGGGTAAATACCCCATAGTGCGATCGCTGGGTCATAAGGTAGCTCTCTTTTCCACTTTTTTGAGGAATCTCCATGCTGCTTTCCAGAGTGGTTGCACCAGCTTGCATTCCCACCAACAGTGTAGGAGGGTTCCCCTCTCTTCGCATCCTCGCCAGGATTTGTCATTTCCTGACTTGTTAATTTTAGCCATTCTGACTGGTGTGAGGTGGTATCTCATTGTGGTTTTGATCTGTATTTCCCTGATGCTGAGTGATGTGGAGCACTTTTTCATGTGTCTGTTGTTCTGCACATTTTTTGACTTGATTATTTGTTTTTTGGGTGTGAAGTTTGGGAAGTACTTTATAGATCTTGGATACCAGCCTCTTGGATATAAAGTACTTTATAGATCTTGGATACCAGCCTTTTATCTGTAGTGTCAGTTGCGAATATCTTCTCCCATTCCGTGGGTTGTCTCTTTGTTTTGTTGACTGTTTCCTTTGCTGTGCAGAAGCTTTTTATCTTGAGGAAATCCCAAAAGTTCATTTTCACTTTTGTTTCCCTTGCCTTTGGAGACATGTTTTGAAAGAAGTTGCTGTGGCTGATGTCGAAGAGGTTACTACCTATGTGCTGCTCTAGGATTTTGATGGATTCCTGTCTCACATTGAGGTCTTTCATCCATTTAGAATTTATCTTTGTGTATGGTGTAGGAGAATGGTCGAGTTTTGTGAAAAATGGAATACTTTTAAAATCTGCTGTGTTGCAAAAGGAAGTTACCTGCTATACTGGCACTCTTATTACCAACGAAATTGCTAGTCACTAGGTTTTGGTTTTGGTTCCTAATGCATGAGTGCTCAAATGTTGGACCCTCAAATTGGTCTGAGTATTACCAAGAGATTTCATATAGCAACTTGTCCCATGTTCTATACAAACATTTGATTTGATCTCTGTGCTATAAACCAAGATGTTGCTAATGCGTTGAATCTTCTTCTTAAGGTACCATGCACGCATGCTATTATCCTTCCTTTTTTAAAAAAATTAATTTATTTTATTTTTAATTTTTTAATTTATTATTATTTTTTAAATAAACATATAATGTATTTTTATCCCCAGGAGTACATGTCTGTGAATTGCCAGGTTTACACACTTCACCGCACTCACCATAGCACATACCCTCCCCAATGTCCATAACCCCACCCCCCTCTCCCTCCCCCCACCCCAGCATATTATCCTTCCTTTTTAAAGAGAATCTATTTCTACATGCGCCTCACCAAAATTTTCAATAGTGACTTCATATTATAGAATTTATGAGAATTCAGTTTACAAAATAGGAATATTTTCTACATTCTAAACCCCTTGTACTTTCCTTACAGAATTTTAATATGACTAATGATTTTGGATAGTAGAAGATATCCTAGAGTTAGATGATTTTTATCAAGCATGAAATACTGCTGTTGGAACTTAGAGTTTTTCTGTGGTCTTTCTAAGCATGAGAAAAATGATAATCAGTTTATATAATATTATATATCTAGAAAATTTTTAAGGAGTCTTTTGCTTGTATAATTTCCTGAATTATTTAATGCTTTGGTTTGGCTTTTAAAAAAGATTTTATTTGTTTATATTAGAGAGAGAGTGGGGGGGTGAGGTGCAGTGGTGGGGAGAGGGACAAGCGGGCTTGGCACTGAGAGCAGAGCCCTGTGCAGGGCTTGATCCCACAACCCTGAGATCATGGCCTGAGCCAAAACCAAGAGTCGAAGACTTAACCGGCTAAGCCACTCAGGCGTCCCCTTGGTCAGGCACATAAAAAAAAAAATTAGTGCTACATGTATGCAATTTAAAAAATTTCAAAATATTACAAAAATACTATATCATCATTGTGTAAGGATTGAACTAAACAAGAAAATTGAGTCATCTGTGATCATTCCACTTAGCTATGAAATCCTTAAAAGAACCACGTACACTCAGTGATCCTTACTTCCCTCCCATTCGCTCTTGAATTCTCACTAGTAATTTTCACTCCCATTACTCCAAAATTGATTTTTCAAAGGTTACCACTGATTTTCATTTTAATAAATCTAGACATAATTTCTTAGATCTCTTTTTTTTTTAACCTATCAGCAATATTTGACCCATTGGAAAACTCTCTTCTCCAAAATTCTGTCGTCATGTAGCTTTCAGAATATCACTCACTCACCTGGTTTCCCCCTGCCTTTCTAGTCTGTACATCTCAGCCTGATTTGCTTCTTTCTCCTCATTCTCCTGATTCTCCTTCCAGGAATCAGTCCTTGATTTTCTTTCTCTTGACTTTTACTATTTTTTTTTTTTTAATTTACTTATTTGTTAGAGAGAGAGCGAGCGAGCACAGGCAGACAGAGTGGCAGGCAGAGGCAGAGGGAGAAGCAGGCTCCCCGCGGAGCAAGTAGCCCGATGTGGGACTCGATCCCAGGACGCTGGGATCATGACCCGAGCCGAAGGCAGCTGCCCAACCAACTGAGCCACCCAGGCGTCCCATTGACTTTTACTATCTTGTCTATTCTAATGACCCTCAAGTTTGTATCTCCAGCCCACATCTCTCTGTGGAATTCCAGACTTACACATAAAACCACCTATTTGATATTTTGGGGGATAGTTATTGGGTATTGCAAACTTAACATGCCCAAAATTGAACTACTGATATTCTTTCTTATACCTGCCTTTCTTGTCTTTCCTAATTAAGTTAATGACAATTCTTCTAGTTGCTCTGCCAAAAAACTTGGTATCATCTTTGACTCCTGTCTTTTTCTTTTTCATACATGCCCCATCTAATCTGTCAGCCAATCTTGTCAGGTCTTCCTTCAAAATATAATCAGAAGCCAAACACATCCTCCATGACCAAGCCACTGTCATCTGTTGTCTGTATTGGTGTAATAATTAACTAATTGGTCTTCTTGTTTGTTTGTTCTTTTGCCTTTTCTTTTTCCATTAATTCTAAACACAGTGGATCTTTTAAAACATAAGTCAGATTATGTCTTCCTCTGCTCAAACCCCAGTTGCCTCCCATTTCGCTCAGAGTATGTGCCGAAGTTCTTTCTAACACCTACAAGGCCTTGTGTGATCTATTCATCTCAGGTCTCTCCCTATTGCTTACTACCTCTCCTTGATTTGAACTCCTATTTTCTGTCCTTTTCACTCTGCTGAGGTACACTGAATGTTTCACTTTTTTTTTTTTTTCTCACTATAAACACTTTGAGCTTACCTCTCTACTTCCTGTTGACTCTGTCTGGAGTGCTTTTCCCATCAATAATACTCTTATGGCTTGCTTGCTCCTTGCTTCTTCCTTTTTTTTTTTTTTTAAATTTAATTTTTGCTTAAAAATTAAGGCATTTCGGGGTGCCTGGGTGGCTCAGTGGGTTGAGTCTCTGCCTTCAGCTCAGGTCATGATGCGGGGGTCCTGGGATCAAGCCCTGCATCGGGCTCTCTGCTCAGTGGGGGGCCTGCTCCGCCGCCCCCCACCCCCGCCCCGCCGCCTGCCTCTCTGCCTACTTGTGATCTCTCTCTCTGTCAAATAAATAAATAAAATCTTAAAAAAAATTAAGGCCTTTCTTGGTTATCCCGATTTCTTGGTTATCCTATATTTTGGGAAATATCCTGATTTCTTGGTTATCCTATAGCACATCAAAATTTGATTTCTCTGCTTTAGTTTTTCTCCTCTACTACTGGCTATTTTGCCTGTGTAGTTTATTGTTTTTTGTGTTTACTTCACTCATGAATAGGATTTTTATCTGTTCATTGCCATGTTCTCAGTGCCTAGAAAATGTTCTAGCATATATAGTTCTATTCAATAAATGTTTATTGCGTGAATGGGGTTTAACCTGCATGTATTGTTTTTAACATAATACTGATTCTCACTTAAACAAAAGGAAAGTTTGACATGGGTCCCTTCTGACAACTTAACCTGTCAGTTGTATGCATTTTTTTTTAATTTTTGGGGGGCCCAATATTGTGGTTACTTGCTACTTATTCTTTTACTGGTATTTATGTTAGCTTTAATTATAGTAAAATGGATCAAAGGAATCACAAACTTCATTTATATTTTATTAGGGAAAATGAAATATGATTGTAAATTATTATAAGATTTTAACAATTCTTGCAAAAGGATTATGAGCCCTCAATATGTAAACTAAGAAGATGAAGCTGGAATTTATTGCCTACTAGTAAGAGAGAACTATGCTGGTCAGTCTTTTCTGACAGAGCAGTCTGCTATTCTTATATAGGGTTTTGGGAAGAGTAGAGTTTAAGGTTTGGGGGACTTTCAGAGAATTAAGTGGTTTGTCATCATCTGAAACACCATGGTAATTTGGGTGAGACTGTTGGTTGGTTGGTTGGCACTCGAGGCATGTGTATTGGAGTGATTTTGTTCCATATTGGCTTTCTTTTAGAAAGGAGGAGCTGGCATTGCCTGATTGGTGAGTGAGGCCAGTAGGCATTGATCAATTACACGCATTTAAAACTGCATATGGTGGCTTCTTGTTACTATGGCTTCCTATTCCTATTTGGGTTCCCCCCACCCTAAGTTTGAGGCGACTTTAACTAGATTTTTTCTATTTAAAAGTTGCTTCTATCAACTGTGTTCAAAATGAAAGCTATTTCATATTCTGTAATTATAGATTTATTTTTGAAATTTAGGTCGAGAGAGATTGTTCAATAATTGCTTTCAGGAAGATCCTTCTTTTTTGGATGTTAAATTTTAACTAGAATAGTTATCTGTTTAACAGTTTTAAAACAGTAATTGCTAGCTTTGTTTTTGTTTTCAGTGCTCTGAGGGGCTCATGTTCAATTCCTAAATTAATCATCTCTTGTGGGAAATTTAGTCTTTTTGTGAGTTTAGGTAGCTATATGCTAATAATATTCTCTTGCATGCATTTAGTCCATGAAAAAGTAATTATAATTTTGTATTAGTAAATCTAGCTTTTTATGTTAGGATTAAATAGTAAGGTAAAAGTATACAAAAGTTACCAAATCATTTTCTTTAAGAAAATCAAGAAGAAATTATTTGTGTGAGAGAGAGTATGAGCAGGAGGGAGGGGCAAAGGGAGAGGGCGAAGCTCAGCGGGGAGCCTGATTTGGGGTTCGATCCCAGGACCTGGAGATCATGACCTGAGCTGAAGTCAGACCTTATCCGACTGAGCCATCCAGGCACCCTCAAATAATTTTATTTTCAAACAAAATTAATCAGATTATTGCTATTTTTGACATGTGAGTATTGTTGAATTTTGTCCAGATTTTTTGAGGTCTAATTGACAGATAACTGTGTAGGTGTAAGGTATACCTGTATTACTTTAATACTCTTTTATATTGTCAAATGATAATAGTGTTAATAACTCTATCACCTCGCATAATTATCATTTCTTTTTTAGCAACTCTTTTAGTAACTTTCAAATAGGGAGCAGTATTATTAACTGTAATCACCATTCTGTACATTAGACCCTCAGATCTTACTAATCTTGTAATGGGAAGTTTGTACCCTTGAGCCAATATCTATCCATTTCCCTCAGCCTCCTACCCCTGGCAACCACAAGTCTATAAATGTGTTTTTTTCAAGATTCCATGTGTAAGATTATAGAGTATTTGTCTTTTTGGATGACTTCCTTCACTTAGCTTAATTCCCTCAAGGTTCATTCATGCTGTCGCAGATGGCAGGGTTTCCCTCTTTTTTTTGTGGCTAAAAATATTCCATGGTAAATATATACCACATTTTTTTAATTAAATTTTTTATTTATTTTCAGCGTAACAGTATTCATTGTTTTTTCACCACACCCAGTGCTCCATGCAATCTGTGCCCTCCCTAATACCCACCACCTGGTTCCCCCAACCTCACACCCCCCCGCCCCTTCAAAACCCTCAGGTTGTTTTTCAGAGTCCATAGTCTCTCATGGTTCACCTCCCCTTCCAATTTCCCTCAACTCCCTTCTCCTATATATATATACACCACATTTTTAAATCCGTGGATCCCCTGATGGGCATGTAGGTTGTTTCCATGTCTTGGCTGTTGTAAATAATGCTGCAGTAAACATAGAGGCGCAGGTACCTCTTTGAGATACTGATTCATTTCCATCAGAATGTTCCCAGAAATAGGATTACTGGATATTCTGATAGTTCTATTTTTAGTTTCTTGAGGAACCTCCACACTGTTTTGCATAGTGGCTGTACCAGTTTACAGTCCTGTGACAGTGTGTAAGGATTCCCTTTTCTGTACATCTTTGCCAGTGGTATCTCTTCCCTTTTTGTTGTAAGCCATTTTATTAGGTGTGAGGTGATAGATATATCATTATGGTTTTGATATGCATTTCCCTGATGAATAGTGATGTCGAGCCCATTTTTTGGTCCTGTTGGCCATTTGAATATCTTCTGAGGAGAGCTGTCTATTAAGATGCCTTGCCCAGTTTTTAATTGAATTATTTGGTTTTTTGCTGTTGAATTTTATGAATTTCTTATATACTTTACATATTAACCTTTTTTCAGATAGTATGGTTTGCACATATTTTCATCCATTCTGTAGGTTGCTTTTTCATTATGTTACTTGTTTCTGCTTTGTTTTTTAGATAAATTCAACTTAGTTAACATATATTGTATTACTAGTTTCAGGGGTAGACTTTAGTGATTCATCACCTGCATGTAACACCCAGTGCTCATCACAAGTGCCCTCCCTAATGCCCACCGCACAGTTAGACCATCTTCCCATCACCTCCCCTCCAGCAACCCTGTTTGTTTCCTCTAGTTAAGAGTCCCTTATGGTTTGCTTCCATCTCTGTTTTTATCTTATTTTTTCCTTTCCTTCCCCTATATATTCAACGTAAATGGAACTAGAGTGTTGCTCGTTTCTTTTGCCGTGCAGAAACATTGCTTGTTCCACCGATTCTGCTTTTGTTGCTTGTACTTTTGATGTCACATCCAAAATCATTGCCAACATCAATGTCAGGGAGCTTTCCCCCTGTTTTCTTGTAGGAGTTTTATGGTTTAAGGTTATATATTTAAGTCTTTAATCCAGTTTGGGTTAATTTTTGTGAGTGGTGTAAGTTAGGGGTCCGGTTTCATTCTCTGCATGTGAATATCCAGTTTTCTCAGGATCATTTATTGAAGAGATTATCTTTTCTTCCTTGAGTGTGCTCAGCTCCCTTATCAAATTTTAGTTGACTATATCCATGGGTTTATTGTCCGGTTCTTGATTCTGTTTCTTTGGGTTTTGTGTTGTTGTTTTTTTTTATGAATGGTCATCCTATTTTGATTATTGTACCTTTGTAACAGTTCAAAAACAGGAAGTGTGATGCTTCCAGCTTTGTTCTTTCCTGGACTGATTTGCTTATTTGGGGTGTTTTTTGTTCTATATAAATTTAAGTATTCTTTTTCCTATTTCTCTGAAAAATGTCACTGGAGTTTTGACAGGGATTGCATTGAATCTACAGATGGCTTTGAGTCACGTGGATATTTAATGTTGATTTTTCTAATCCATGAATAATGAGATATCTTCCTATTTGTGTGTCTGATGTTTCTTTTATCAAAGTCTCATAGATTTTAGTGTACATATCTTTCACCTCCTTGGTTAAGTTTATTCCTAAGTATTTTGTTCTTTTTGATGCTTTTGTTAATGGTATTTTTAAATTTCTTTTTCAGATTTTTTTGGTTAATGTATAGAAATGTAACGGATTTGTATATGTGGATATTGTATCCTTCATCTTTGCTAGTTCTAACAGCTTTTTGGTGGTGTCTTCAGGATTTTCTGTATGTAAGATCATATCCTCTGCAGACAAAGACAGTTTGATTTCTTCTTTTCTGATCTGGATGCCTTTCATTTCTTTATCTAGTCTGATGTTTAATACGAGTGGTAAGGTGGGCGCCTTTGTCTTATTCTTGAACTTAGAGGAAAAACTTTCAGTGTTTTGCCACTGAGTATGATGTTAGCTGTGGGTTTTTCATATGTGGTCTTAGTTATGTTCAGGTATGATACTTTGGTACCCACTTTATTGAGAGTGTTTATCATGAAAAGATGTTGAATTTTGTCAAATGCTTTTTCTGCACATATTGAGATGATCATGTAATTTTTTTCCCATTCTGTTAATGTGTATCAAGCTTACTGATTTGATTTGATTGATTTCTATAGGATAATTTTGCTCAATAAAGTATTCTTGGTTGGCAGTTCTTTTCTCTCAGCATTTTTTTTTTAAGCTTTTATTTATTTGACACAGAGAGAGGGATCACAAGTAGGCAGAATGGCAGGCTGAAGAGAGGGGGAAGCAGGCTCCCTACTGAGCAGACAGCCCGATGTGGGGCTCAATCCCAGGACCCTGAGATCATGACCTGAGCTGAAGGCAGAGGCTCAGCCCATTGAGCCACTCAGGTGCCCTTCCAACTCTTTATTAAACTTCTCATTTTGTTCATCTAGTATTTTTCTCATTTTATTGAACTGTTTTTTTGTTTTGTTTTGTTTTTTAAGATTTTGTTTGTTTATTTATTTATTTTAGAGAGAGCATGTGTGTGAGCCGGGCAAGTAGCAGAGGGGGAGCGACATGCAGACTCCACACTGAGCATAAGGCTGATGCTGGGCTGGATCTCATGACCTTGCGATCATGAAACAAAATCAAAGGTCAGGTGCTTAACAGACTGAGCCACCCAGGCACCCCTGAATTGGCTTTTTGTGTTTTCTTGTAGCTCACTGAGTTTACTTAAAACTGCTATTTTGAATTCTTTTTTGGATAAACTACTGATCTTCATGTGTTTGAAATCAATTACTGGAAGATTATTGTGATCATTTTGTGGTATCATATTTCCTTGACTTTTTATATTCTTTGAAGTTTTACATTGCTGTCTTTGCATTTGAAGTAGCCTTTAATGACTACCTTTCCAGTGTATCCAAACCCGATTTTGTTTTGTTTTGTTTTGTTTTTGCTCTGGTGGTGTGCTGGAACTTTACTGTAGGAAATCTAGTTTTTCTAAAAAAGCTCTTTTTTCAATGGGTGATTATCTAAGTGTTTTCCAGGGGCTCCCAGATGTGGTTGAGAGGAAGGGGCTGGAGCCAGTCTATGGGCTATTGCTGGGTCCATAGCTGGGACTGTAGTGAGTGTGCCTGTTATCTGATGCATGGGTAGGCAAGAGTTTTCCTACGTCCCTTGGTTTATGGTGCTTGGTTCCACAGCTCCTACAAAGAGGTCCACAGCTGCTTTGTCACCACAAAGACATTGTATTGTAGTTGTATATTGATCAGTCTTTGAAGCAAGGGATGTGTATTTGCTTATATATGGTTGGACTTCATAACTGTTCTGTGAACTAATAAATGAATCGAAATGGGTAGCAGAATTTTACAAAAAATTGGTTTTTTTTTAATTCTTGACCAGTGAAATTATTAGAAAACATTGGCTTTTTAAATCTTTAAAAAAATTTTTTAAAAGATTTTTTTAAATTAAATTTAATTTTTTCCCAGTGCTCCAAGATTCATTGTTTATGGACCACACCCAGTGCTCCATGCAATATGTGCCCTCCTTAATACCCACCACCAGGCTCAACCAACCCCCCACCCCCACCCCTCCAAAACCCTCAGTTTGTTTCTCAGAGTCCACCACTCTCATGGTTTGTCTCCCCCTCCGATTTCCTCCAACTCACTTTTCCTCTCCATCTCCCAATGTGCTCCATGTTATTACTTGCTCCACAAGTAAGTGAAACCATATGACAATTGACTCTCTCTGCTTGACTTATTTCACTCAGCATAATCTCCTCCAGTCCCGTCCATGTTGATACAAAAGTTGGGTATTCACCCTTTCTGATGGAGGCATAATATTCCGTTGTATATATGGACCATATCTTCTTTATCCATTCGTCTGTTGAAGGGCATCTTGGCTCTTTCTACAGTTTGGGGGTTGTGGCCGTTGCTGCTATGAACATTGGGGTACAGATGGCCCTTCTTTTCACTACATCTGTATCTTTGGGGTAAATACCCAGTAGTGCAATTGCAGGGTCAGAGGGAAGCTCTATTTTTAATTTCTTGAGGAATCTCCACACTGTTCTCCAAAGTGGCTGCACCAACTTGCATTCCCACCAACAGTGTAAGAGAGTTCCCCTTTCTCCACATCTTCTCCAACACTTGTTGTTTACTGTCTTGTTGATTTTGGCCATTCTAACTGGTATAAGGTGGTATCTCAATGTGGTTTTGGTTTGAATCTCCCTGATGGCTACTGAAGATGAACATTTTTTCATGTGTCCATTAGCCATTTGTATGTCTTCTTTGGAGAAGTGTCTGTTCATGTCTCTGCCCATTTTTTGATGTGATTTTCTGTTTTGTGTGTGTTAAGTTTGAGGAGTTCTTTATAGATCTTGGATATCAGCCTTTTGTCTGTAGTGTCATTTGCGAATATCTTCTCCCATTCCATGGGTTGTCTCTTTGTTTTGTTGACTGTTTCCTTTGCTGTGCAGAAGCTTTTTATCTTGAGGAAGTCCCAAAAAGTTCATTTTCACTTTTGTTTCCTTTGCCTTTGGAGACATGTCTTGAAAGAAGTTGCTGTGGCCGATGTCGAAGAGGTTACTGCCTATGTTCTCCTCTAGGATTTTGATAGATTCCTGCCTCACATTGAGGTCTTTTATCCATTTCGAGTTTATCTTTGTGTACGGTATAAGAGAATGGTCGAGTATTTATTTGAGAGAGAGGGATAGAGAGTAAGAAAGAGCATGAGAAGGGAGAAGACCACTGAGCCAAAGGAAGTGGCTTAACCAACTGAGCCACCCAGGCTCCCGAAAACATTAGCTTTTTAATGGATGTTTTAAATGGATTTTTTTAAAATAGTGCTCCTGCTTTGGATATAAAAGAAGTAAGGAAAGGGGATAAAGAAAAACAAACATCAAAAGAATCTGTGATTACATCAAGGTTTGAGAAAGCCCCTTCTCTAATTTCTCATCCTCTACAAATGAATGATGACAACACTTCAAGTGGAATGGATCAGGATGAAGGAAGGTAAAATCTACAAATTCTTTATTTCCTTCTGAAGGAATTTTAACAGTGATTACTTTTTATGGAAATAAAATGCTGTAGCGTAGGTACAAGTGAAGACAAGAAATACTCAAGTATATCAGACACGCTGCTTGAAAGGTTAAGATGAGGACAAGTGACTTTGACAAGGAGCAGTTTCAACAGTCACCATGGAAGCTGGACTGTAATGAATAAGTATAAAGAACTCCTTAAAGAATTTTTACAGGGAAAGGTAATAGAGAAATGGATGATATGAAAAAGAATGTGGAGTTCAAAAGAATTTTCTTTATTTTTTAATTTTAAGATGGGAGCTTTTAGAATACCTTTGTATGCTCCCGGAAATGATCCAATGGAGATAGGCATGGCTATTTTATTTAATTTTTTTCACATTTCCAAATGTTAGAAAGCTTATTGATTGTATTACATTCTTTTAAAGATGATATAGTAATTGTCCTTAGTACTCCTATTCATGTAGTTTTGTGTCAAGAAATTGTTTATTCAGAATTGGTTCCACCGTGGAGTATTCTCATATAATTGAATATGCAGATACTATCATTCATTCATTTAAAACTATACATATAATAGTAAATATACAAACCTTAGGCCATTCTGAATAGAACTAATCATTCCTTGATAATTTTTTTAGATTTTATTTATTTATTTGACAAACAGAGATCACAAGTAGGCAGAGAGGCAGGCAGAGAGAGAGACGAAGGGAAGCAGGCTCCCTGCTGAGCAGAGAGCCCGTTGTGGGGCTTGATCCCGGACCCTGGGGTCATGACCTGAGCTGAAGGCAGAGGCTTTAACCCACTGGGCCACCCAGGCATCCCCATTCCTTGATAATTTTAGATATTCAGTGCCTTTGACAGTATCATGAATAGCTATGGTTTTATTAGGGACTTTGAATTATCTGGTTATATTTACTTAATATTTGTTTAGATTCTGGGGGAAGGGGAAAGATTTTATTTATAATTGAAAAATAAACTATCAATCTATCATAGATTATTACTTTTGGTTTATAAAGTTCTAAATTACAAAGCTGAAGATTCCTGTACCAACAGTGTCATTGACACCTACATAGTATACTCAATAAGTGTCTGTTTGTGAATAAACAGTTGAATGAATAAATGAATGCCCATTGATCAACTTATTTAGAAGAAGCAAATCTTGAGTTGTTTGAAAGTAGATTTTCAATATTGCCTACATATGAAGTTTTTTATTTAAAAAAATGGTTAAGATTCATGAATTATTATTTACAATTATAGCTAAAAATGGAATACGCATAGATTCATTTGCTATCAGATTACTTAAAAACACTTAAATATTACTTTCACCATATACTGTAAAACACGTGTTTTGAAGGCACATTTCCTGGATTTGAATTCTGGGTCTACTCCTGACCACCTGTACCAGCTTTGGGAAGTTACTTTTTTCTGTGCCTCATTTTCTTCCTGTGTAAAATACCCAATATAATTACCTACGTTTATAAGATTGTTGTGAGGCTTAAAATACCCTTAAAACATGTGAAGTTTTCATAATAATGCATAGTGTTTACACAGTAGATCCTCAAAACACTAATATCATGATTATCAAAAAAGGGTTTCTTTCATATAAGAACTTAACTTGCACTTTCCAAATAGTTTTTAGAACCAGTAAAAGCTTGTTTTTATTGAAAATGATGACAAAAAATGTGGTATGTTTCTTCATGTCAAATAATGCAAGTAACGTTATGATTTTCCTTTGCTTTTTGTCAGTTTGATCTAAATTTAATGCTTTGTTAACATTATTCATAATATAGTTTAGATATGATTTAGATATTCTTTGTATGTTAAGTATTTAATGTTTGCCTGAAAATAATTGATTTTTTTTTAGATCTGCAAAGAAAACATCTAGTGACAAGGAAAAGGTAAATATATACATATAATTTTTTTCATTTATTTTTAAATTTTTATTTTATTACGTTATTTTGATAAATAATGTTTATCAGAAATATTATTCCATGATAAAAAATTACTTTAGGAAAGGCATAGTGAAAAAAGAGAAAATCTGCCTTTGTTGTACAGACATGTACGTTGAAAAAGTTGTTCAGAAACACTAGTTATTGATAAAGGTCATTTTGATAAAAATCAGTCCTTTTGAAAGTACCTTTTTTTTACTCTTGTAAAAAGATACGGGTATTTATCATCTCTCTACACTTAGTATATTTTATCAACATTTAGGGGACATTTTGAAGTAGTATTATTTATTTGTAGGTCAAAAAGCAAATTGATTTTATGGATGACTTTGATGACTTCACTCCGTCATCTGAAACAATTTCGGAGGGTTTCCTCATGCCTTGCTCTAATTATATGATTTGCATGTCGCTAATTGAACAACATGGCATGGATTGTAAAGGTAAGACCCTTGTGTAAATATGAAGCCTTTGTATGTACATTACTATAGTAATATGTGCACTTCTTGTCTAGTGCTGTACCATACAACACTGATGTGTTATAGAGCTACTCATCTCAGAAATACGTTTTATATGAAAATAGAGAAATGTTGAATACTCTTAGCCAAAGAGCTGTAATTTCCACTATGTTTTTCGTCATGGGAATGGCACACCTGATGTGTGTTAACTCTCCTCTTCTGTGCCTTCACCCAAGGTCAGGTCAGGTTACCACTACATTTGTCCTAGAATACTGAAACGACCCAGGACTGTTTTCCCTGGCATTCCACTTCCCAGAATCTTGGTCTACACTGCAACCATAGTTACCATATATTTTTAAAAATTTATATTTCATCACGTGACCCCCTTGCTTAAAGCTTAGTTATTACGTCTCATCGTTCTGGGGTGAAAAACCACAGTTCTCAGCTTCATCTTGGATTGTTTCGTATTCTTCTGTCCGTGTCTCAGCCACTGTTTTAGATATTTTTTCTTATAATAGAGGTTTTTTCCCCTCAACAGCTTAAGTTAGGGCAACTGCACATTATGAAGTGTATAATTTGATAGTTTTGACATATGTATATGCATATGAAACCTTAACTGTAATTCAGGCAGGTAATAACCCTTAAGTCTCGTGTCTCTTTGTATTCCCTCATTATGAAACTGCCGAATGGTTTTCTAAAGTAGTTGCACCATTTCCAATTCCCACTAGCAATGTGTAAGAGTTCTGATTTCTCCCTATATATTCATGAACACTTAGTATTGTCAGTTTTTTAAGTCTTAGATGTTCCGATGGGTCTGTAGTATATGTATCATTATGATTTTAATATACATTTCCCTAATAACTTATAATGTTGAGCATATCTTCGTGGGCTTATTTGCCATCTGTATATCTTCTTTGAACTGTCCAAATCCTTTGTCATTTTAAAAATTAGGTTTTCTTGGGGCACCTGGGTGGCTCAGTGGGTTAAAGCCTCTGCCTTCGGCTCAGGTCATGATACCAGGGTCCTGGGATCGGGCCCCGATATCGGGCTCTCTGCTCAGCGGGGAACCTGCTTCCTCCTCTCTCTCTGCCTGCCTCTCTGCCTACTTGTGATCTCTGTCTGTCAAACAAATAAATAAAACCTTTAAAAAAATTAGGTTTTCTTACCTGTTGAGTTTTGAGAATTCTTTGTATATTCTAGATATAGTTCCTTTATCACCTGTATTTTTTTTTTGCAAAGATTTTCTCCCAGTCTGTGACCTTTCATTCTCTCAGCAGTATCTTTTGAAGAGCAGTTTTTCTTTTTGATGAAGTCCAGTTTATACCTTTGTTCTTTTATAGATTTTTGCTTTTGGTGTTCCTATCTGAGAAATCTTTGCCTAGCACAAGGTCAGAAGTTTTCTCTCACGCTTTCATTTAGAAGTTTTGCAGTTGAATAACAAAGTTTAATAGTTTTAGGTCTTACATTTAGATCCGTGATCCATGAGATCCAGTTTGTGTTCTTTTTTTTTTTTTTTTTTAAGATTTTATTTGTTTATTTATTTATTTGACAGAGAGGGAGAGCATGAGCAGGGGGAATGGCAGGCTGAGGGAGAGGGAGAAGCAGGCTCCCTGCTGAGCAGAGAGCTGGACACAGGACTCAGTCCCAGGACCCGAGATCATGACCTGAGCCAAAGGCAGCCACTTAACTGACTGAGCCATGCAGGCACTCCCATTTTGAGTTCTTTTTTATTTATGATACAGGGTATGGATCCAGGTTCATTCTTGAACTTGGTAAGTTTACTTATTAGTTTTAGTAGCTTTTTAAAAAATTCTGTCAGATTTTTCTACATAACCAAAGTTTATCAAACTTTTTTTAACTACTATTTTACTAATTTCTTCAGGTGGAGCCAAAGGTCATCAGTTTGAGACTTTTCTTCTTTTTTAGTATATACATTCAGTGCTATAAATGTTCATGTGAGTGCTGCTACTGCAGGATTCCAGAAATTCTTAGGTGTTATATGTTCATTCCCATTCAGTTCAGAATATTTTCTAATTTCTTTTTTCCTTACTTCTTTGACCCAGGGGTTATTTAAAGATTTTATTTATTTGAGAGAGAGAGATAGAGAGTGAGAGAGAGAGAGCGAGAGCAAGCGAGTCTTAGAGCAGACTCCCCTCTAAGCAGGGAGCCCAGTGTGGGGCTTGATCTCAGGACCCTGAGATCATGACCTGAGCCGAAGGCAGACACTTAACCAACTGAGCCACCCAGGTGCTCTGACCCAGGGTTTATTTAGATGTGCGTTAATTAGTTTGCAAATATTTGAGTATTCTCCAGAGATATTTTTATTCTTGATTTCTAATTTGATTTCTTTGTGGTCACAAAACACACTCTTATGACTTCAGTTCTTTTGACTTACTCCTTTTATTAGAATTTATTTTATGACCCAGAATATAGTCTCTTTTGGTAAGTGTTCCACGGATGCTTGAGAAGAACGGTAGTGTTCAAGTCTACGATGTCCTTGCTGATTTTCTGCCTACTGAACTCTCAGACTATAATTGTGAATTTGCTTGTTTCTCTGAAGTTCTGTCAATTTTTACTTTATGTATTTTGAACCTATTAATAGATGTATAAACATTTAGGTTTATTATGCTTCCTTTAGTTGACCCTTTTATCATTATTAAATGAACTTATTTATTGCTGCTAATGTTTTTGCTTTGAAATCTATTTTGTCTGGTATTAATGTAACCGCTCAGGCTCAGCCTTCTTTTGCCAAGTGTTAGTGTGGTCTATCATATTTCTGGCCTCTTAACACATTTGTAGTTTTTACATTTAAAGTGCATTTTTTTTTATAGGTGGCAGATAGCTGGGTCTTCCTTTTTTATCCATTTTGACAGTCTGCCTTTTCATTGAGACTTTTAGACCATTTTCATTTAATGTGATTATTGATGTAGTTGATTTGAATCTGTCATCATGTTGTTTGACTTCAATTTGTCCTTTCCAATCTTCATTCCATTCTCTTCTTTTTCTGATTTCTTTTGGATTAAGCAAGTAATTTTTATGATTTAGTTTTATTTATGTGTTTATGTGTATGTATGTATTTCGCTCACTAGCTGTAACTCTTTAGTTTTGCTATTTTGGTGATTAGGGCCTAAAGTATATGACGTAAGCATCATAGTCCTCCATCTAGTAATGTTATAACACATCATATGTCGTTTAAGAAAATTATAAAGGTTTACTTTCTTTTCTTCACTCCTAGCCAGATCCTTCTGGATCTGTGGGTTTATAGTTTTCATTAAGTTTAGAAAGGTTTTGGCCATTTTTTCTTTTCTTTTTTTAAAGATTTTATTCATTTATTTGAGAGAGAGAAGGAGAGAGAGAGAGAGAGAGAGAGTGCAAGCACAAGCCAGGGGGGAGGGGCAGAAGGAGAGGGAGAAGCAGATTCCCCTCTAATTGGGGAGTCCAACACTGGGCTTGATCCTAGGACCCTGAGATCATGAGATCATGAGATCATGACCTGAGCTGAAGGCAGACGCCCACTGATGAATCCACTCAGGTGCCCCCCTCATTTTTTCTTCGAATATTTTTTTCTAGTTCCTTTCCTCTGCCTCTTTGGGAAATTGTATATTAGCTTCTCACAGTTTTCAGATGTCAAACTTCAGTCTTTTATTTTGAGCTGTCTCATATGTGTTTATTGGAAAATCCAGTGTGTTTTTCATGTGTGATATAATTTACATCTCTGTAAGTGCTATTTAGTTTTTAAAAAATAGCTTCTATGCCTCCACTTACCTTTTTATGCTTTCTTTGGAGTTCTAGCTAAGTTAGTGACAAACAGTTTGATCCTTTCCCGTCCTGCTCTTATGAATTGTTAGGTGAATCCAGAGTAGTGTTCAGCCTAGAGCTCATAATTCCCCACTGCTGAGGCACGACCTACTTACGCTATTCATTGTGCTGCGGGTTATGAGTTTTTCCAGCATGGCTAATGGGGATAGATACTGCCCCTGGTGCCGTGTGAGCACCAGGCAGGGTTTCCTCTGCTCTTTCCAGATGGATCTTTCCCCTGGTCACAGGAGATTTCCTTACGTGCATGCATTGGTTATTACTCTTCTGTTCTCCAGGGTTCGTACGTTCTTCTGCTTTCTCCTCGCCAGTGCTTTGACCGCTGATCTCATCTGTCTTGGTTTCACCGGACTCAGTTTCATCACCTCAACTCAGGGAGTCTGGTGGAGTCTATCTCAGTTTTTTCACCTGTGTCATGGCCTGGAAATTGTGCCAAGGCAGTGAGCTCCAGTATGTGTTAGGCTAACTTCTTGTGTTTTCAGGGATCATTGTCCTTCATTGCCTGAATTCCTTTTTCTTGAAAGTGATTTTAAAGTGTATTTTACCTGTTTTTGTTTGGCTTTTTTCAGGTAGGAAGATAAATCAGTACCTGTTACTCCATCTTGGCCAGAAGCAGATTGCAATAGAACTTTGGCACATGCTGTAGACTGTCTTTAATGCTCTCCTTCCTCCTTTGCTCACGTGTTTCCTGCTCCTCCTTCATTTCTCAGAACAGTTATCTCTTTCTCAGGGAAATCTTCCCTTCCTACCGTAGATCAAGTTATGTTATGTGATCATAGAACTCTTTTATTATAGGAACTATCTGAATTTCTAATTGTTTTCTCCTTCCCTAGACTTTAAGCTAAATACAAGCCAGAGATCTGCAGAGCTTAGTGTAATATCTTTTGCTTTTTAAAAAATTTTATTTATTTGAGAGACAGAGTGCATAAGCGGGGGGAGGGGCAGGGGCAGGGAGAGAAGCAGACTCCTCACTGAGTAGGGAGCCCAGTGGAGAGTTTGATCCCAGGACCCTGAGATCATGACCTGAGCTGAAGGCAGATGCTTAACCAACTGAGACACCCAGGCATCCCAGTAATATATTTCATATTGAAATCCTTCAATATATATTTGTTTAATGTATGAATGAATGAATGTGAAAGCATACAGTCCTTTATATGCAAAAGTACTCATATATTTTATTCTTTTTCTTTTTTAATATTTAATTAATTTATTTGAGAGTGAGCATGACTAGGGGTGTGG
Organism: Martes martes; assembly: GCF_963455335.1. Taxonomy (NCBI): domain Eukaryota; kingdom Metazoa; phylum Chordata; class Mammalia; order Carnivora; family Mustelidae; genus Martes; species Martes martes. The sequence goes on from NC_137895.1 coordinate 129,158,851, forward strand.
GAAAGAACAGAGGGGTAGGGAGGAAGGGTGGAAAGAATCTCAAGCAGACTCCATGATGAGTGGAGCCCAATGCAGGGCTCGATCCAACGACTCTGGGATTATGTCTGACCTGAGCTGAAACCAAGAGTTAGATGCTTAACCAGCTGAGCCACCCAGGTGCCCTATATATTTTATTTGTTTTTGTTTTTTCTCTGATGTAGATCCTGTCAGTTTATTGAAAATCCAGGAGGCGGTTCTTTCATATGAAAGCTTAATAGAACTTAAAAAATATCACTGTGGACAACTTAAAAGAGAAAATAAAAAAATGGAAAATAAGGCTAATGAACTACAAAAGGAGCTATTAGAAACAAAAGAAATGATATCGAAGTTAGAGCTTCAAAAAGTGGAATGGAAGCAAGAACTCTACCGTTTGAGGTATGATATCTTGGTTTTAAGGAAATACTTGAACTATTTACTTTTTTTTTTTTTTTTTTTTTAAGATAGGCTCCACGCCCAATATATGTGGGGCTTGAACTCACAGCCATGAGATCAAGAGTCACATGCTCTATCAGTTGAGCCAGCCAGGCACCCCTTGAATTATTTACTTTTATACTACAGATGTGTAGAAGTTTTAAAATTGCTAACTTACCTTCTGGGATTTTATAGGGAAGAAAACTTCTTTAGTATTGTGAAGTATGAGATTCTTCAAAATAATACAGCAAATTCTTAACAGCTTTTAATAATTTAATGAATATTCCAAATATAATTTTAATGATCATATAGAAATCCACCATGTGGAAACCTCATTATTTAACAAATTGAATTTTGGGTTTTTTACCCCCATTTTTCTATATTTTAATTAATGCTGTAAGCAATGTTTTTTTATATAAATCTGTTTATACATTTCTGGTTACTTGGAATAAATTCTTCAATGTACTATTGTTTACTTAAAGTATAAAAATTTTTAAAAAAGTTCTTTGATCCTATTTTTAAATTGGACCCATCAACAGGGTATAAAATGGCCATTTTTCTCGAGACAGAAAACATTTTTAAAATTAGTTTTTTTAAAACTAATTTTAGTGTGACTAAAAAGTAAAATGGAAAAGGACTACTGCTATGTTTTTTCGCATCTCTCTTATATGTTGATAAAATTAATTCAAAAGCCTATGTTGCAAGCACATATTACTCTTTATTGTTTACTTAATATAGATCCTGTGTTGTTATAAAAGGGGTTTTTAAATGATTTATTAAATGGATAGTAGGGGAAACAAATAATACATTATATGTTAATAAAAAAAAAAACTGATAAGGGGTACCTGGATGGCTCAGTTGGTTACGTGTCTGCCTTTGGCTCAGGTCATGATCCCAGGGTGCTGGGATTGAGTCCCCCATTGGGTTTCTTGCTCAGCGGGGAGCCTACTTTTCCTTCTTCCTCTGCCTGCTACTCCACCTTTTTGTGCTCTCTCTATCAAATAAATAAATAAAATCTTTAAAAAAATGAAATGAATAATAATCAATAAGGTAAATTGAGAGTATTGCAGAAGAAGAAACATAAAAATTATAGGGCAACAAATATTCGACTCCCTAGCCTGGTCCTGGATCACAGTAATCTGCAGGTGTATGTTGTGTAAATGCATCTGCAGATACTGTCTTACACGGCTGTACCTGCGATGTTTCATGAAGTAGCAATTTACTTGTAGTGGATTATAACTTTTTTATAAACAGCAACTTCTCTTTTTTAAATAGTAACTAAATTATCTCTTCTAATGGAGGAGTAATTATGACTATGTGGAAAAAAACAATAATTTTCCATTCTTTCTTGAATAATTTCAAAATTCCTTTCCCTACAATGTCTCCCACAGTTATTACTGACTAAAACTTAGTACTAAGCAGCACAATGCTTTTTCATTGCTTCTTTTCAACTATATATATATCTTTTGGAAGAGATTGAAGTGAGAAATTAAAAACATGAGCCCTAGAAAGGAAAAAAAATTGAGAATGCAGAAATTTCATTTGGATAAAAAAACAGCATATGTGGAAGCAGATCATAACATGAGCTTTTTATTGCTTACAAAACAAATTTTAAAATAAGCACATTTATTTGCAGATTTACTTTAAAACAAGAAAACAAAAACAGAGCAATTGCTGAAATGTTATATGAAAAGATTCGGGAGCAACTAACAAGAAAAGAAGAGCAGTATAAGAAAGAAGTTGAAATGAAACAAGAACTTGAACTTAATCTTAGAGCACTAGATATGGAACTGAGGACTGTAAGAAATAATTTCACTCAGGTAAGTCTTTGATAAAAATTTCATATTTCCATCACTATTATTTATAATATCCCTTTGATTTAATGTATATTACTTAGGTATAAAGTAGATAAAAATTTAGTTTTATACTAATAGGAACTATGATATTTATAGCTAAGATCATTAATTTATTGGAATTCTTGGCTTCTCATATAAACGCTATGTCTATTTTCTGAATGAAGGGATGGAGGGTAAATTGAGATAAATATGCATGTTGGCTTTTTTTTTTTTTAAGATTTTATTTATTTTTAGAGAGAGAGCATGAGTAGGGGAATGTGTAGAGGGGGAGGGAAAGGGAGGGATAAGAATCTCAAGCAACTCTGAGTGCAGAGCCTGACTCAGGGTTGATCTTAAAACCTTGAGATCATGACCTGAGCTGAAACCAAGACTAGGACACTTGTATATGTATATGTATATGTATATATACGTGTGTTTGTATATATATATATTTTCTCCATGTATATATGTATATATATTTTAAAAGCCAACACTCCAAGCATAGAGGATTTTTAAAGCATGCATATTTTGAAATTGAGATTCAATTAAGTGGGTTAACTTGACAGTTAGCTTCAGATTTCCCAAATGAACTGAATAAAAAGTACAGTATCTCAGTACTTTTTATACATATATACATAAGTATAAGTATATATTTATAAGTATAAATATATGTATATATATACATACATATATACTTTTATACATTAATACATTTATGCAAGCTATACATGGTAGCTTTTTATACATTTTAGGTTGGCATAATTTTATTCTTATTTATATAAATTTGAATTTTTAGTCTGAAATCATGTATTCTTATGACCTTTTAATCTTTTGAAGGCCCTTACTTTTCATTAAATCATAATTTGGGACGACTGTAATGAGCTTTAGCAAAACTATATTTGATTTAATCTTCCCACTGCTATTTATAATTTTTTAAGCAATTTTACAAATAATTTGCTCATTTCAAAGCTCAATTACTATCATTTGGGCATAAGTTTGTCCAACACAAAGAGAATTGTATCTCTGTAATTTATTAATTGGGCATTGGATCTCCATTTTCAGATTAATGAAGGGTGGCAGGATTCTTGTGTAGCAGGAATGGAGGTCAGGGAGAGAGGTGAAAGCCAGTCATCTAGGGTCTTGAAGGCCATTAGAATGACTTCACTTATGTTCTGAGATAGTTAACTGTTAAAAGGATTTGAGCAGAGGATTGAACCTGTGAGGAACTCCGACATTAATTGAAGCCTCTAATAAAAAAGAGGGAAAACATTTCATACTGTAGAATTTACCAAAGTTAGTTCCACCTATATAGCCATTTCTTTTTGAGACTTCAGTAGATTGGGAAGCTTTGGGAGAATTCATCCACAAGGAATGGATAGTGGGGCTGAATTAATTATCTAAGTACCATAATACTGACTAGGCAGGATAACATCTTTTTGTGTCTTTAACCAAATTCATTAAACAGCCATAATGTGTACATGTTAGGAAAAGGAGATGAATTGACGTTTGTAGTGAAATTTTCCAAGTACATAGGTTAAAGTTATATATTGTTAACATAATTTAATAGTAAGATGATTTATAAAACCAGTAACAGAAATGTCTTATTAGGTAGTTGTGAGAAAACTTCAAGAAGACCTGGCCGATACCCTAAAAAAACTATCTATGTCAGAGTCTTCACTGAACGTGACATCACGTTGTCGTATGAATTTAGAAGATGAGGCACAGGACTTAAAGAAAAAACTGGCTCAGAGTAGGAATCAGGTATGTATGAAATGTAACATGTCAAGTTAATCTGTAGTTGGTTAAATAATATGAACTGTTTTAGGATGCTTATTTCCATGGACCACTTTCTTCTGTATTTTTGTTACAATTAATTTAGTACAATTTTAGTATCTTCACAATGTACTTATTTCTTAAACTTTGACTTTCATTCTGTTATTTCTGTTATACATTTTTTTCTTATAGTAGTTACCCTTGAAAGTTGAAATTTACACATCATTCCTCACAGAAATTGGGACTTTTTCCCTACTAAATAATTTTTTTAAAGACTTATTTATTTATTTGTGGTCCGGTGAGGGGGTTGGAAAGGCAGAGGGAGACGGAGAGAATTTCAAGCAGACCCCTGCCCAGCAAGAGCCCCATGCTGGCTTGATTCCATGACCATAAGGTCATGACCTGAGCTAAAATCCTGAGTTGGCTGCTTAACCAACTGAGCCACCCAGGTGCGCTAAACAATGTTTTTTAATGATATCTCTGTTACCATGATGAGCTAAGCCATGTAAAAGCAGAAGATAATGTTTAATAGAATGTTTCAGAAAATTATCTTATTTTTCATCTTTACTTTTTTGAATGGATACAGAATCTGTACTGATTTCAGGGTAACTTGTACAGAAAAGTGATTTCACAAACCAGTTGAACTTAGTCATTTCCTTCATTTTCTTTTCCTTTTCAATATATAATAAATGCACAGAAATATTTAGATCATGTATATTATATACACCCAAAAGAGAGAATTAAGAAAATTATCTATGTCTTGCCATTGGATTTTTTTTAAAGCTTTATTGAGATATAATACACATTCCATACCTTTCACCCATTTAATATGTGTAGTTCAATGTTTCTGAGTATATTGATAGAGTTGTGCAACCATTATTGCCATCAACTAGAACATTTTAATAACCCTGAAAAGAAACCCGTAATCCTTGCCCCCAGGCTCAGGCAACCACCAGTCTACTTCCTGCCTCTATAGAGTTGCCCATTCTGAATATTTCATATATAGGGAATCACACAATGTGTGGCCCTTTGTGACTAGCTTCCTTCGCTTAATGTTTTTGGGGTTCATCTGTGTCATAGCATATATCAGTGCTCCATTCCTTATTATCAAACAGTACTCCATTGTGGGCTAAAACCCTTGTTCATTCATCATTTGATGCACCTTTGGGTTGTTTCCACTTTTTGGCCATTGATAATGCTGCTGTGAACGTTCATTTAGTTATTGTCTGGACATCTCATGTTATTTCCCTGCTATCACATTTTATCCTCTCAGTTAATTGGGTTGATTTCACCATCTCTCAGTCTTTTTTTTAAATTAACATATAATGCATTATTTCTTTCAGGGGTACAGGTCTGTGACTCATCAGTCTTACACAACTCACAGCACTCAGCATAGCATATACCCTCCCCAATGTTCATCACCCAGGCACCCCATCCCTTGCACCTCCCTCCCCTCCAGCAACCCTGTTTGTTTCCTGAGATTAAGAGTTTGTCTCCCTCCCTGGTCCCATCTTGTTTCATTTTTTCCTTCCCTACTCCCCAAACCCCCCACATTGCCTCTCAACTTGCTCATATCAGAGAGCTCATATCATAATTGTCTTTCTCTGATTGACTTATTTCGCTCAGCATAATACCCTCCCTTTAGTTCCATCCACATCATTGCAAATGGCAAGATTTCATTTCTTTTGATGGCTGCATAGTATTCCATAGTGTATATATACCACATATTCTTTATCCATTCATCTGTTGATGGACATCTAGGTTCTTTCCATCATTTGGCTATTGTAGACATTGCTGTTATAAACCTTTGGATGCATGTGCCCCTTTGGATACCTACATTGGTATCTTTAGGGTAAATACTCAGTAGTGTGGTTGCTGGTCATAGGGTAGCTCTATTTTCAATTTCTTGAGGAACCTCCATGCTGTTTTCCAGAGTGGCTGCACCAGCTGACATTCCCACCATTCCCACCATTCCCACCAGTATAGGGGGGTTCCCCTTTCTTCGCATCCTTGCCAACACCTGATGTTTCCTGACTTGTTAATTTTAGCCATTCTGACTAGTAGGAGATGGTATCTCAGTGTAGTTTTGATTTGTATGTCCTTGATGCCAAGTGATGTTGAGCACTTTTTCATCTGTCTGTTGGCCATTTGGGTGTCTTCTTTGCAGAAATGTCTGTTCATGTCTTCTGCCCATTTCCTGATTGGATTATTTGTTCTTTGGGTGTTGAGTATGATAAGTTCTTTATAGGTTTTGGATACTACCCCTTTATCTGATATGCCATTTGCAAATATCTTCTCCCATTCTGTCAGTTGTCTTTTGGTTGTGTTGACTGTTTCCTTTGCTGTGCAAAGAGCTTTTGCTCTTCATGAAGTCCCAATAGCTCATTTTTGCCCTTGCTCCCCTTGCTTTGGGGGATGTTTCTAGGAAGAAGTTGTTGCGGCTGAGGTCAAAGAGGTTGCCGTCTGTGTTCTCCTCAAGGATTTTGATGGATTCCTTTCTCACATTGAGGTCTTTCATCCATTTGGAGTCTATTTTTGTGTGTGGTATAAGAAGATGGTCCAGTTGCATTCTTCTGCTTGGGGTTGTTCAATTTTCCCGACACTATTTGTTGAAGAGACTGTCTTTTTTCCATTGGACATTCTTTCTTGCTTTGTCGAAGATTAGTTGACCATAGACTTGAGGGTCCATTTCTGGGCTCTCTATTCTGTTTCATTGATCTATGTGTCTGTTTTTGTGCCAGTACTACACTGTCTTGATGATGACAGCTTTGTCATAGAGCTTGAAGTCTGGAATTGTGATGCCTTCGGCATCAAGCCCTGCATTAGGCTCCCTGCTCAGCAGAGGGCCTACTTCTCCCTCTTCCTTTGCAGCTCCCCCTGCTTGTGTTCTCTCTGTCTGTCAAATAAACAAATAAAATGTTAAAAAAAACCCACAAAAACTTAATTATGTTGAGCATCTCATCTTTTTATGTGTGTTATTATCCATTTCTATATCTTCCTTAAAGACTGAATCAATTATTTTGCCCACTTCTTTATTGGATTGTCTTTTCATTATTGTAAGAGTTATTTGCATATCCTAAATACAGATCCCTTATCAGATATAAGATTTTCAAATCTTTTCTCTTATTCAGTAGCTTGACTTTTCACTTTATTGATGGTGACGTTTGAAGCAAAGACGTTTTTAATTTTGATGAAATATACTTAATCTTTTTTTGTCTTTTGGTGTCATATCTAAGAAACTGTTGCCAAATCCAGTCACAAATGATACACCTATGTTTTTTTCTATTTTTTTTTATAGTTTTAGCTCTTAAGTTTTGAGTTAATTCTGTATATATGCTATGAGGTAGAGGTTTAATTTTATTACTTTGCATGCGGACATCCATTTGTCCTAGTACCATTTGTTAAAAAGAGTATTCTTATTCCTTTTAACTGTTTTATACCCTCGTTGTACGTCAGTTAACCATAATGTAGCAATTTCTTTTTAGATTGTCAGTTCTAATACATTGATCTATATGTCTATCCTTATGTCACTGTCCAATCAAATTTTATGAGACATCTTCCCTAGTCGTCTTGCAAATTACCACTCACTTATGTAATAATAAAAAGTCACTGTAGGAGAACTTAACTTTACTCCTGTAGACATTTTTTGCTTCTTAAAAAGGAGACTTTTACCAACTTATGCCTTGCTGACTCCATGATGCAATGAGAAGTTAGGCTCAAAAAGCTAGAGTCCTGTTTCTTTTCTCCATTCATATCTTTAGTCTCTCACTCAGTGCCTCACATATCCATTTTCATCAAATCTTGCTTGTGGGATCTGCTATCTACTATTTACTTCATTACGTTTTATGAACTTGTTATAAAGTGTAGACTCATCCATAAATTTCACCATCTAGGAAGGAAAAGATGAACTCTGGGCCTTCAGCTTTCCTGTTTTGAAATCTTGCTAATCCAGAATTGCAACTCACAATTAGATACTCTTTTGACCTGGTTCTTGTGTATAACACTGGTATTGATCCTGTTCTTGGCACAGATCCTACGTTCTCAGAAAACACAGGTGTCTTTACCTGTCTTCTTTTAGTTTAAATAGATATGTACTTTAATAGCTCAATACGTAATTAATGGAATAAATATTTATTACATTATTTCCAGAATACAGCTATAAATTATCAGGTTTTATTTAAAGGAGTTATCAGAGACAAATAGTAGATAATCAGTTTAAATTCCAAAAAAAATTCAAAGCCTGTTTGTATGATATAGGAAAGCTTTGTGGCACAACATAAAGACGAGATGGTCTTACTTACCTCCCCACATAAACAAGCTTCGAGTAAAATAAAGGAGAAGTTATATTCAATTTAAATAATGCCAAAGGATAGTACATTTCGTTTTCTACTGAAAAGATTAAAAATGATTCCATAATGTTCTCTTTATTTCCTCACTGATGAAAGCAGAATAAAGATTGAGTATTAGATTGGTTAAAAGATACTCAAAGATGCCTATTTCTTTTAGAATTTCAGTTGATGGAGATCAGGTAAAAGGTCAAATTTTGGTTATTAAACTATTTCTAGTTTTTCAGCTATTATACTTCAAATCATGTTGTCTCTCTGCTTGAGAGTTTTTCTTTTCCCCTAGCTTGTGGGGAAATTCTGGAAAGGTGTTCCTGCCAGTTGTAATAATTTGTAATTGAAGGGAATCTTAGAAAAATATCTTAAGAGAAAGGAAGAAGGTGGCAGAGTAAGAGGAGCCTAGTTTCAACTAATCCCTGAAGACTAACAGAATAAAGTCCACTATTAGAGAGAAGAGGCCACATCAAAGAAGGTAGGAAGTACAGAGATGTGGTTTAGGAGAGAAACAGATCCTGGTGGCTGCAGAGGAGAGGGAGTCATGGTCATGGAGAAGGGCAGGAGCGAGACACGGGTCTGCACAAAGAGAACGTTTCCCTGTAGCCACTGACTACACAGGAAAGTGAGAGGAGTATAATGTCATGAGTTCTTACAACTAGGGGGACTTAAAACCTGGAATTCTAAAAGTCACTGGGTTTGGCTGGGATAGAGCCTGTAGGGCACTGTGCTGCTCTTGGAGAGAAGGCAGGCAAACCACCTGGGAACATACAGCATGGAAACAGTGATCTGAACAGTGTCTGGGGCATACAGTAGGGAAATTACTCAGTCTTCTCAGAGCATTTCCCTGAGAGGCAGTGTTCACAGAGACCCCTCTCTAGGAACAAAGGAACCAGCTTGTACCATTTCCGTCCAGTGCCCCTCAGCACAAGCACAGAGCCATCTGTGGGACACAGTGCAGCTCTGACACTGGCTGCCTAATCTGCTTACACCGAGCACCATCCCCTTGCACTCCAGTGGAACTGCCCTGCTCAATCATTCTTGCCTCAGTTCCACCACAGCAGGCCTTTCCCCCAGAAAATCAGCACAAGCCCCTGCCCACACCACATCTGACCAGATTCGGGAGGGCCTCAGTTCCAGTGGAGGTGGTGACAGGTCTCATTTCACAAGCACACCAGAGCACACCTAGTTAAAAGTTGCTACCTTCAGGCCAGGTACTAAACACTGCCCACAGCAGTGAGGGAGAGCCTCTGCAGATGTCTGGCCTGAAGGACCGAGCAGCCAGAACACAACAGCAGAGTGCATGCAGCACACACTAGAGATTCTCCCCTAAGCACGAGACCCTGGGCACTACATGACATCTTTTTTCATAAGTCCATTACTTTCGGGAGCAGATGATGTAACTGGCTTTTTTAACACAGAGAAGCTGGTAGAGACTTAGATAAAATGAGAAAACAGAGGAATTTATCTCAAATGAAAGAACAGGATAAGGCCATGCGTCCAGAGATTGAAGTGAGACAGATGTAAATATCATGCCTGATGGAGGATTTAAGGCAGTGATCATAGGGATACTCACTGGACTTGAGAAAAGAACGGACAACATCAGTGAGACCCTTACAACAGAGATAAAAGAGCTAAAAAAGAATCAGAGATGAAGAGTGGAATAAATGAGATGAGAAACACACCTAATGCAATGAACAGCAGGCTGGAAAAAACAGAGGAACAAATTAGCAACTTAGAAGTCAAAGTAATGGAAAGCAATGAAGCCAAAGAAGGGAGAGAAAGAAGAATTATGCAAAATGAGACCAGACCTAGGGAACTCAGTGACTCCATCAAATGTAATAACATTCATGTTATAGGAGTCCCAGTAGAAGAAGAGAGAAAAAAGGTGTAAGAAAAGTTGTTTCTAGAAATAATAGCAGAAAACTTCCCTAATCTAGGGAAGGCAAAAGACATCAAGATCCAGGAGACACAGAAAACTATCAAAATCAACAATAGTAGGCCAACACCAAGACCTATTGTAATTGAATTTGCAAAATATACTGATCAAGAAAACATCTTAAAAACAGGAAAGCAAGTCAGTAACTTCCAGGGGAAACCCCTTAAGGCTAGCAGGAACTTTTTCAGCAGAAACTTTGCAAGCCAGAAGGGAGTGGTATTATCTATTCAACGTGGTGAATGGGAAAAATCTGTAGCCAAGAATACTCTATCCATCAAGCCTATTACTCAGAATAGGAGAGATAGAGTTTCCCAGATTAAAAACTAAATGAGTTTGTGACTACTAAACTAGCCCCACAGGAAATATTAAAGGGGACCCTTTGAGTGGAAAGAAGAGACCAAATGTGACAGTATAAGGGCAGGAAACACAAAAGTAGAAAAAGTGAACATTTACATAAAAAATAAGTTAAGGAACTCAGGAAAAAAGGATATAAAATATAATACCTTACCTAAAGCATGGGGAGAAGAGAAAAGAATGGGCTCAAACTTAAAGACCAGCAGCTTAATATAGACTGCTATATGCAGAAGAGGTTATATACAAATTATATATCAAAAACCACTAATGGTGGTGCCTGGATGGCTTAGTTGTTTAAGCATCTGACTTGATCTCAGCTCAGGTCATAATCTCAGGGTTGTGCGATTGAGCCCTGCACTGCACTGTATTCCAGCCATGGAGTCTGCTTAAGATTCCTTTCCCTCTCCCCACTCCACTCATGCCATCTCTAAAAAGAAAACAAAACCACTGATAAACACTCAAAGAGGAGAAAGAAATCCAAATATATCACTAAAGAAAACCAGTAAAACATCGAAGACACAAAAAATGGTCAGAGAAAATCTCTAGAAACAACCACAAAGCAAGTAGTAAAATGAGAAATACATATCTATCAATAATTACTTTGGATGTAAATGGGGTAAGTGCTCTAATCAAAAGACATAGGATGTCAGAGTGGATTAAAAAAAAGAAGAAGAAGAAGAAAAAACAAGACCCGTGTATAAGCCGCTTGCAAGAGTTTTCTTTTTGTCATAAGGACACCTGCAGATTGGAAGTCAGGGGATGGAAAAAACATGTATCTTGCAAGTGGATATCAAAAGAAAGCCAGAATAGTAATACTTATGTTGGACAAAATAGAGTCTGAAAGAACGACTATAGTAAGAGACAAGAGCACTATATCATAATAAAGAGGACAGTCTGACAGGAAGAAGAACTATCTATTGTAAATATTTATGCACCCAACATGGGATCACCCAAGTACATAAAACAATTAATGACTAAAATAAAAGGACTAATTGATAATAATACAATAATACTAGGGCCCTTTAATTTTATTATATATGTTTTAAATGAAATTCATTGCTTTTATTCCTAATTGCAAAAGTATCCATGAAGACAATGTACAATTTGGATATTTTAGGAAGGAATAGAAATAATCAATAGTTTATTCTTCTAATCCAAGAGCATGGAATGGTCTTCCATCTTCTTGTGTCTTCTTCAGTTTCTTTAATGAGTGTTCTGTAGTTCCTCGAGTACAGATCCTTTACCTCTTTGGTTAGGTTTATTCCCAGGTATCTTATTGTTCTTGGTGCTATAGTAAATGGAATCGATTCTCTAATTTCCCTTTCTGTATTTTCATTGCTAATGTATAAGAAAGCCACTGATTTCTGTACATTGACTTTGTATCCTGCCACGTTACTGAATTGCTGTATGAGTTCTAGTAGTTTGGGGGTGGAGTCTTTTGGGTTTTCCATATAAAGAATCATGTCATCTGTGAAGAGAGGGAGTTTGACTTTTTCCTTGCCAATTCGGATACCTTTTATTTCTCTTTGTTGTCTGATTGCTGTTGTTAGGACTTCTAATACTATGTTGAACAAGAGTGGTGAGAGTGGGCATCCTTGTCGTGTTCCTGATCTCAACGGGAAGGCTGCAAGCTTTTTCCCATTGAGGATGATATTTGCTGTGGGTCTTTCATAGATAGATTTTATGAAGAAGAATAAACATTGTTAAAATGTCTATACTGCCTAGAGCAGTCTACTTTTAATGCCATTCCGATCAAAATTCCACCGGTAGTTTTCAAAGAGCTGGAGCAAATAATCCTAAAATTTGTATGGAATCAGAAGAGACCGCGAATCACTAAGGAAATGTTGAAAAACAAAAATAAAACTGGCGGCATCACGTTACCTGATTTCAAGCTTTACTACAAAGCTGTGATCACCAAGACAGCATGGTACTGGCATAAAAACAGACATATAGACCAGTGGAACAGAGTAGAGAGCCCAGATATGGACCCTCAAGTCTATGGTCAAATAATCTTTGACAAAACAGGAAAAAATATCCAGTGGAGAAAAGATAGTCTCTTCAATAAATGTTGCTGGGAAAACTGGACAGCTATATGTAGAAGAATGAAACTCGGCCATTCTCTTACACCGTACACAAAGATAAACTCGAAATGGATAAAAGACCTCAACGTAAGACAGGAATCCATCAGAATCCTAGAGGAGAACATAGGCAGTAACCTCTTTGATATCAGCCACAGCAACTTCTTTCAAGATATGTCTCCAAAGGTGAAGGAAACAAAAGCAAAAATGAACTTTTGGGACTTCATCAAGATCAAAAGCTTCTGCACAGCAAAGGAAACAGTCAACAAAACAAAGAGGCAACCCACGGAATGGGAGAAGATATTTGCAAATGACAGTACAGACAAAAGGTTGATATCCAGGATCTATAAAGAACTCCTCAAACTCAACACACACAAAACAGACAATCATATCAAAAAATGGGCAGAAGACATGAACAGACACTTCTCCAATGAAGACATACAAATGGCTATCAGACACATGAAAAAATGTTCATCATCACTAGCCATCAGGGAGATTCAAATTAAAACCACATTGAGATACCACCTTACACCAGTTAGAATGGCCAAAATTAGCAAGACAGGAAACAACATGTGTTGGAGAGGATGTGGAGAAAGGGGAACCCTGTTACACTGTTGGTGGGAATGCAAATTGGTGCAGCCACTTTGGAGAATAGTGTGGAGATTCCTCAAGAAATTAAAAATAGAGCTTCCCTCTGACCCTGCAATTGCACTACTGGGTATTTACCCCAAAGATACAGATGTAGTGAAAAGAAGGGCCATCTGTACCCCAATGTTTATAGCAGCAATGGCCACGGTCGCCAAACTGTGGAAAGAACCAAGATGCCCTTCAACGGATGAATGGATAACGAAGATGTGGTCCATATACACTATGGAGTATTATGCCTCCATTAGAAAGGGTGAATACCCAACTTTTGTAGCAACATGGACGGGACTGGAAGAGATTATGCTGACTGAAATAAGTCAAGCAGAGAGAGTCAAGTATCATATGGTTTCACTTATTTGTGGAACATAACAAATAACATGGAGGAAAAAGGGAGATGGAGAGGAGAAGGGAGTTGAGGGAAAATGGAAGGGGAGGTGAACTATGAGAGACTATGGACTCTGAAAAACCACCTGAGGGTTTTGAAGGGGCGGGGGGTGGGAGGTTGGGGGAACCAGGTGGTGGATATTAAGGAGGGCACGGATTGCATGGAGCACTGGGTGTGGTGAAAAAACAATGAATACAGTTACGCTGAAAAGAAATAAAAAATTAAAAAAAATAAAATGTGTAAAAAAAAGAAATAAAAAAGGAAGCAAAAAAAAAATCAATAGCTAGGAACTTTAACACACCACTTACATCAGTGGACAGATCAGAAAGTCAACAAGGAAACAGTGGCTTTATATGATGCACTGGACTAGGTGGACTAAGGAGATATATTCAAAATATTCCCTCCTTAAACAACAGAATACACATTCTGGAACATTCTGTAGAATAGATCACATATTAGGCCACAAAACAAGTCTTTCTTTTTAAATTTAATTTTATTTTTTTTCAGTGTTCCCAAATTCATTGTTTATGCACCACACCCAGTGCTCCATGTAATACGTGCCCTCCATAATACCCACAAAACCGGTCTTAATAAATACAAGAAGATTGAAGTCATACAATGCACCTCTTCTGATCATAATACTATTAAATTAGAAGTCAGCCACAGGAAACAATGTGAAAGACCACAAATACATGTTGGTTAAGTAACATTCTACTAAACAATGAATGGAGCAACAAGGAAATAAAAGAATAAATTTAAAAAAAAATACATGGAAGCAAATGAAAATGAAAACACAATTGTCCAAACTTTTGAGATACAGTAAATATGGTTCGAAGAGGGAAGTATATAGCAATACAGGCCTACCTCAAGAAATAAGAAAAATCTACAACAACCTAACCTTCACCTAAAGAAGCTAGAAAAAGAACAACAAATGAAGCCTAAAGTCAGCAGAAAGAAGGAGATAAAATAAAAATTAGAGCAGTAGTAGTAGTAGGTGGCTCAGTTGGTTAAGCAGCAGACTTAAGAGCAGACTCTTGATTTCAGCTCAGGTCATGATCTCAGAGTCCTGGGATTGAGCCCTGCTTCTGGCTCTGTGCTCAGCGGGGAGTCTACTTAAGGGTTCTCTCACTCCCTCTCCATTTGATCCTCTCCCCACTTTCTCTCTCTCTCAAATAAATTTTTTTTTAAAAATTAGAGCAGAAGTAAACACTATAGAAACTTAAAAAAGACAAAAATAGGAGAGATCAATGAAACCAGGAGCTGGTTTTTTAAAAAAAATTAATAAAACCAATAAGGCTTTAACCAGAGTTATCAGAAAGAAGAGAAGAAGGACCCAAATAATATCATAGATGAGAGAGGAGAAATAACAACCAACACCACAGAAATGCATACAATTATGAAAGAATATTATGAACAACTATATGCCAACAATTTGGACAATGTACAAGAAATGGATAAATTCCTAGAAACATATAAATTACCAGAACTGAAACAAGAATAGAAAATTTGAATAGACTGAAAACCAGCGAAGAAATTGAATCATTAATCAAAAAACTATGAACAAACACAAGTCCGGGACCAGAGGCAAATTCTATCGAGCATTTAAAGGAAGAGTTAGTACCCATTCTCAAACTATTCCAAAAAACAGAAAAGGAAGGAAAAACTCCAAATTCATTCTATGAGGCCAGTATTACGCTGATACCAAAATGAGACAAAGACACCACAAAAAGAACTCTAAGCCAGTATCTTTGGTGAACATGGATGCAAAAATCCTCAACAAAATACTCGCAAACTGAATCCAACAGTACATTAAAAAAAATCATCACCATGATCAAATGGGATTTATTCCTAGGTTATGGGGGTGTTTTAATATCAGCAAATCAATCATTGTGATACACCAAATTAATAAAAGGCTAAGAATCATCTGATCATTTCAAAAGATGTAGAAAAAGCATTTGAGGGGCACCTGGGTGGCTCAGTGGGTTAAAGCCTCTGCCTTTGGCTCAGGTCATGATTCCGGTGTCCTGGGATCTAGCCCCGCATCGGGCTCCGTGCTCGGAGGGGAGCCTGCTTCCCCCTCTCTCTCTCTGCCTGCCTCTCTGCCTACTTGTGATCTCTGTCCGTCAAATAAATAAATAAAATGTTTTAAAAAAAGCACTTGACAAAGTGCAACATCCATTCATGATAAAAAAGTACAACATCCATTCATGATAAAAACCCTCAACAAAGTAGGTTTAGAAGGAACATACTTCAACATAATAAAGATCATATATAAAAAATGCACAGGTAATGACATTCTAAATGGGGGAAAACAGAAAGAAAAACTTCTTAGATCTTGCTTCTAGTTATGGGCTTCTTCTCATTAGCACTGTTTGTCATTATTAAATTAATCTTAGGGGCACCTGGGTGGCTCAGATGGTTTGTCTGCCTTTAGCTCAGGTCATGATCTCCAGGCCCTGGGATTGAGTCCCATGTTAGGCTCCCAGCTCAGCAGGGAGTCTGCTTCTCCCTCTCCCTCTGCCTCTCCCCCTGCTTGTGCTCTGTCTCTCCATATCTCTCCCAAATGAATAAATTTTAAAAATTTTTAAAAAATTAATCTTAACATTTACTACTTCCCACTTTAATGGAGACCAATTTCTACTATATAAATTATGTATTTTATTAACTCTTTTTGTCATCCATTTTTCTGTCTGTTTGTTTTTTCTTAACAAACTCCCCAAAGTTTAGTGGCTTAAATAAATAACATTTATTTTGTTCACAAATCTACTGTTAGGAAAAGTGTGGCCAGGACAGCTTGTTCTCTTCCCCTAGCTTCAGGTGGGGCAGCTGAAAGTCTTGGGGCTGGAACTGTTTGAAGATTTGTTCACTCACATCTGGTGGTGTTGATGCTGGCTATTGCCTAGGGCTATAGTTGGGGCAGGCAGCCAAAACACTTACACTGGCACACTAGCCTCTTTGTGGCCTGAACTTTCTTACAAGATGGGGGGCTCAATTCCAAGAAAGCTGCCTGAGCTGCAGAGCAAGGCAGAAGCTCTGTTGTCTTTTGTAATCTAGCCTTGGAATACACAGAGCATCACATTCACCATATTCTGTTAGGAGAAAGTCCGAAGGTAGGCCCATGGTCTTTTTTTTAATGGAATGAATATTTAAAAACCTATGGACACATTTAAAAAGCAGCATGATTTACCCACCGGCCACAATTTTTTTGTATTCCTCCCACATGAAAAATACACTCACCTTCCCCCCATACCTCCCACAAATCTCAGTTCTCCTGGCATTGGGTTTAGGCTTGAGTCCAAGATCTTACCATCTTAATCAGGTACAGCAGGGATAAGGTACCTGAAGTATAGTCCCTTGAGTGCAAGTCCTCTCCAACTGAACACTTGGGAATTAAGGAAGACAGTTCTCTACCACTCCAAATGGAACACTCTGGTAACCTGCTCAGGACTCTCCCATTGAAAGAAGATGGGAGGCACACCAGTCCACAGCAGTTTTGAAACACACCCTGAAGCATGCTGTCAGTTCTTCAGTTAGGACTTAGTCCTAACCATGGCAATGCTTCTCCATGGCTGTTTGCTTTACTCTTTGAGCTCTTGGTTCTGTCCTTTTCATAAGGAATGACCTGTGTTTGTAGCTGCTTTTTCAGCTTGCTTCCTCCTGGTGGGACTTCTAAGACTCAAAGGCCTATTTTTAGTTTGTACTATCTTGGTCTCTTTTAGTCCAAGCTCGCAAACAGTGTTTTTGCTACTGTAATTATCTTAGTTTTTTGAATTTTCCGTGAATATGATCGGATTTCATGCCATTAGAAAAGCCATTCTCCCGGGTCTTTTTGAGATAAGCTTTTCACCTCAGGTTTCCTGTGCAGCTCTCATTTGACAATGCGTTTCAAATTCTCCTACTCTTAAGATCCTTAAAGAAATTTGAGGCACACCTTAAATCCTTCTCAAGTCTTAATAAAGGGTTTATAGTTTTGGCTTCATCCGTAGGCCATGTCTTCCTGGATTTGCTTTTAACCCAGAAGGCATTTCTTTCTTTTAGCGTTATTTGACAATACAGCATGTGGAGAGGCTGTAAATGAGGAACAGATAGATGAACCCAGTAAGTCCTGGTTCCTTCATATTGAATAGTCTTTCTTTAGCTTATCTCTCCTATCAGTTTTACTTTCAAGTGGTTTGTGGCATGAGTTCCTTTTCCCTCTAGTGTCATTTTCTTCCCTTGTCTAGAAGCCTTTGCTGTAAGCCTCTTCAGGGGCCATCAGGTTTCCACTAACAGTCTCTTGGAAGCCCTTTTGGTTTTCATTCTTAGTCTTCTCCACTTCGCACTCTTACTCTTCTTTCAGGTTCCACCCACCTCCTGGTTCAAAGAAGGTTTAGTTTTAGTTTTTTGGTTTTTTTTTTTTTTTTTAATGGCAGCACCCCATTTTAATATCAGTATCTGTGCCAGTTATTTATTGCTGTATAATAAACCATCTCAAAACCTAGTGGCTCAAAACAGCATTTATCTTGTTCACAAATCTTTGGACAAGGCTGAGGAAGGCCAACTCATTTCTTCTTCATTTGGCCTCACCTGGGGTGACTGGAAGCTGGGAACTAGAATCATCTAAAACCTTGTTCCTGCACATGTTTGGCTGTTGAGGCTGGCTTTGGGCTAGGTGGTTAGCTAGGGCAGTCTCAGCTGGAATATTTGCATGAAGACTCACTAGGTAGCCTGGGCTTTCCCACAACAGCTGGATTCTAAGGGTGAGGTTTCCTAGAAGAAGAAAGTCAGATGGAAGCTATATCACATTTTCTAACCTAGCCTTAAAAATCACACAGCAGTTCTGCCATATTCTGTTCACTAGGAACCAGTTACTAAGGCTAGCGCATATTAAGGGGAGGGATTGTCATGGGAGAAGTGTCAATTTATAAAACCACCACATCCACTCACCTTGTCTTTCCAATCATATCTAAAGGAAAGGAGTTCTTCCCAACTGGAAGAAAGTTTTTTGGTTGAAACTGAAACTCCAGCAAGTTTTTTGGCTGTTTTCATTGCTTAGCATATTCTCTTATTTTGTGGGAAGTAACAAAGGACTATAACACTGTCAAGTTAAGGAATTTTTTTTTTTTGGTCGAAAAATATATGGATCATCTCACTAAATTTTTTTCCCCACTAATTTTTTTTTTTTACTGAGAGATGTGCTTTCTTAACCTTGTGAATCATTTCTCCTCAGAATGCAATTCAAATTAGCATAAAACATTTGTAATTCAGAAAAAGGCTGATGGCATTAGAATCAGTATTTATAGATACATTAATTAGAGTCTTATTTTCAAAGTCTTATTTTGGTAAGCATTTATTGGCTCAGACCTACATAAGTCTATATGGTATTCCTAAAACTTCTTTAAAAATTATGGAGTACGAGGGCACCTGGGTGGCTCAGTTAAGTGCCTTTGGCTTGGGTCGTGATCCTGGGATGCTGGCATTGAGCCCCATGCTGGGCTTCCTGATCAGTGGGGAGTCTGTTTCTCCCTCTCCCTGCTCTTGTGCTCTCGCTCTCTTGCTCTCTCTCCCTCTCAAATAAATAAATAAAATCCTTAAAAAAATTGTGGAGTGTTAAGGTGAGGGAAGGGTTCAGACACTTTCTACTAAGACGTGACTTACAGTTATTTTATGGAGGAAAAATCTGAAACAATCATAGAAAAATAAAAATATAAGAATCAAATACAAATGTGTGGCAAAGAGGATGACAGCAGAGATTGATTTTAGCAACTCCTAGTGGTTTTAATTTTGTTCTTGATTTTCTGAGTTATTTGAGGTTCCACATTCCAAGACTGTACAATATAGATAACATTTTGTTGAAAATGAACTTATTTTAAAATTTGAGCACCTGGCTGGAGCAGTCAGTAACATATGTGACTCTTGATCTTGGGGTTGTGAGTTCAAGCCCCATGTTTGGTGCAGAGATTTAAAATCTTTAAAAAAAAATTTGGCGCCTTAGTTTTGCATTAGACTCGTTTCACTCTACATCTAAACTGTATTATTTTATTAATGCAGGTTGATGATCTTACAGCAAAACTGGAAACTATGTCTTCAAAAAACCAGGTTCTTACTCAGAAATTATCATCTATGAAAGAAATACAGATGAAATGTGAAAACCTAGAGAAGAATAAAAAGAAGTTGGAACAACAAGTAGTAAACCTCAGAAGTTGGGTAGAAGTCAACGTGGTAGAATACAGTAAAATAGAACCATATAAACAGGAGCTTGAAGAAAGGACAAGATTGACCCTAGCAGAAACATTAAAAGAAGTCAATCTATTTTTAGAGGTTAATTTATTTGTCTATAAAATGCTTTAATTCATTTCACTGCAAATTACATTTTGGTTATAGGCAGTGTAGAGTTTTCCTCTACTTCCTTTAGAGCAATTTGGTAAATTAATGGAAGCATTTGTTCCTTCCCTTTAAAAATTTCAGTTTTCATCATTATTCACACTAAATTGATCTTTCAGAATGATTCACAGTAGAAAGTTATTTTATTTTTTAAGACCAGTTAGTATAAAATAAGGCTATTGAGAGGAAAAGAAAAAATTGTGCTTTAAAAATTTTTACCATGGAGTACATGGGTGGCTCATTCGGTTGCTTGTTTGGGCTCCATTCTGGGCATGTCTGCATAAAAGAAATGGTACCATACTTGGATTATTCTTTTTTTTATATTAAGTATCTAATCTATTTATTTGGAAAGCACGAGTGGGGGATGGACAGGTAGAGAGAAAATTCCAGGCATACTTCATGCTGAGTACGACACAGGGCTTTATCCCAGGACCCTGATATCACTATCTGAGCAGAAACCAAGAGTCAGGCACTCAGATGACTGAGTCAGCCAGGCACCCCATGTACCTCAATTATTCTTAAGTTGTATTGTTCACTTTTTAAAAATTTAAATGATTTTATTATTCTTTGAATTATCAGATTGCATGAGTTCTCATGTAAGAATGAACATTATTCACATTTAATTCAGCTTCACATTAATGATAAATATTTTACATTTCAGCTTTTTTTTTTCACTTTAAAAATTGCTCTCTGAATCATTGACACAAAACTAAAAGAAAGAAATCTACTGTAATAACCCAGATTGTAACAATTTTAAAACTATGCTTTTAATTTGCTTTAGTCACAAGTAGCATTTCACGAAAGCAGAGCACAGTTAAGAGAACATAATAATGCTTCAGTAAGAAGTCAAATGGAACTCAGAATTAAAGAGCTGGAATCTGAATTATCCAAAATGAAAATTTGTCAAGATGTTACTAAAACAGGATTGGACATATACAAGCACCTTTACCTAGAAGAAGTAAAACATCGAATGTCATTGACAAATGAACTGAACAAGTAAGTTAAAACAATCATTTAAAGTAGAGTTAGCTTATGAATTTGCCTCTAAACCATAATTTTTTTGGAGCCACGTTCATGAGAACAGTAGTAAGTGAAAGCCAACTAGATACTATAATTTTGAAAAATGATGTTTGTAAATGAACTTAACTGTTGAAATGTTAGTCCAAGACAGTTTGCATTTCTCTTATTTTTGGTTTTAAATGATTTTATTTTTTTCCCTTGAGTATTTTCAGTTAATCTGATCTTCTAGTCTTTAAACTAATTGTTTGAAGGTTTATAATTTAGACAGCATATTATTATAAAATTGTCAGAATTACCCTAAATAGAAATGAGTTTATTAATATTTATTTATTAATGTTAGTTTATTTTTGGAAGAGTGCGTCTTTAACCCAAAAGGTCCAGACGGAAAGGGCAGATTCCACCTCCACTACCCTGGTATCTGTGTTATAACCTAATTGCCTCTGGAGCTGTTTCAGTTCTTTCTGATCACAACTCTGCCATCTTCTTCTCCCCTAGCAGTTGTTCGTCTAAATTATTCCTCAGTGCCAAATGCCCAATTTCTCTGAGGTAATGTGTGAAGTGTGCAAGAGTGGTGAAAGCCAATGCTTGAAAAATGTCTTTGAGGGATGTTTTTTTATTTTTATTTTCCTTTAGAGATTTTACATATCTATTTGACAGAGAGAGCAAGTGAGCACAAGCAGAGGGGAGCAGCAGGCAGAGGGTGAGGGAGAAGCAGGCTTCCCGAAGCTGAGCAGGGAGCCCAGTGTGGGGCTCAATTCCAGGACTCTGGGGTCCTGACCTGAGCTGAAGGCAGATGGTTAACTGACTGAGCCACCCAGACCCCCCAGGATGGTTTATTTTTGCAGCTCTAAACTGGTTTACTAAATATAAGTATGTGTCATGGCATCCCCAAGAATCTTTGAAGTACAACCATTCCAGAAGGCAGCAGGTATTACCTGTTAAGCCATGGACATCACCGATAGCCATTTCTCTCCCTCCTTAATTTGAATTACTTGTTAGTTAGGAACCCTAGAAATATATGTACTTCTTGAGAACAGTTTTAAACCTATAATTATACATAGTAGGTCTGCTCTGTCACATTTACCATGTTAAAACACTATTTAATGGCACATTCTGTTTACTATTATGGAAACTTAAAGAAATGCAAGTAACTTAGGACTGATTGGGGAGAGATGAAATACTAAGCACTGTGTTTTGTAATCTGAACAGGACTAGTGAGAGGCTGGCAGAGACCAGTACCAAACTTCTGGTGGAGAAGCAGCAGAAGCAAACTTTGCTTGACACTATTAATATGAGGCCAGCCCTAGATCTGCCTTATGGTAGAAATGTTAATAATAACAGTTCACTATTCAATAGAAATGTTGCTCTAAGAGAAGACGTAGTGATTCATACCTCAAACTCACGGCGTTCAAGTAATGACATCGGGCCTTTCTTGACCAAGGTTAGTTATATTAACTTTCCTTTTTTTCCTTGGGTTTCAGATTTCTGATATAATTTTGTTTTTAATTTGGTAAAATTCTGAGTTGTTTAGCTAGCCAATACATACTAAGTAAAAGTCATAATTATTTGTGCTAATAAAGAAATGAGACAGGGGCACCTGGGTGGCTCAGTGGGTTAAAGCCTCTGCCTTCAGCTCAGGTCATGATCCCAGAGTCCTGGGATCGAGCCCCACATCGGGCTCTCTGCTCAGCAGGGAGCCTGCTTCCTCCTCTCTCTCTGCCTGCCTCTCTGCTTACTTGTGATCTCCCTCTCTCTCAAATAAATAAATAAAATCTTAAAAAAAAAAAAAAAAAGAAAAAGAAATGAGACAGAAATTTTGACTTTTTTTCTTAGTTCCTGGAGCTCTTACTTTCAAGAGATACCTATTAGTACCTTTATTTGATAAATATAACAAAACTGACATATTTTATTATTTTTTCAAGATTTTATTTATTTTAGAGAGAGAGTGTACAAGAGGGGGAAAGAGTGTGAGACTCTGAAGCAGACTTCCTGCTGAGTGTGGAACCCTACATGGGGCCCAGTCTCACACCCCTAAGATCAGAACCTGAGCCGAAAACAAGAGTCAGACACTTGACTGAGTTACCCAGGTACCCCAAAATGGACACATTTTAAATTTCTTGAAAACCAACATCTAAATTCAATTTTAGAAAGTAAATATTATTGCTCACTAATGAAATCTATACTTAGATGTTTTGACTAATTTCCTGGTTGGCAATGGTTCATAACAATTTTAAAGATCGATATTACCCATTTTTCCCACCCCTATGTATAAATGAACAACAAGAATCCAAACACTTAATCACATATGGATATTTATTATTTAAAAGAATCCATGATAAGTCCTTTTTATGATTTAAATAAACTTGTAATGCTAAAGAGATTAATTTTTCTTTTTAAGTTGTAATTGTTGTCATTTTCTCACCTGAGAGTACATCCTTAATTGTTACCTTACTTGCAGCATTTTTTAAAACTTATAACACTTCTATTTCAATTTTTACAAAATGTCTTGCTGAGCAATTGTAGAGCATTTTCTAAATCGCTAAATCAAGCAAATACAGGATTCTTTTTTTTTTAGAGAGAGAGAGAGAGAGGGTGAGAGAGTGTGTGCAAGCTGGCGGTGGGGGGTGAGGTGCAGAGGGTAAGCAGGCTCCATACTCAGTACAGAGCCTGATGCAGGGCTCAGTCTCAACAATTCTGAGATCATGACCTGAACCAAAGTCAAGATCAGATCCTTAACTGACTGAGCCACCCAGGTGCCCCACAATTGGAATTTTTCAAATGAAGTTCATGTATATCTACCGTGCCATCACTTGAATGATTGATGACTAAGATGGTCTTTAAGTAGCAGCTGGTTTCCATTGTGTATCATTGTTATTAAAATATCCATTTCAATCAATGTACATCAGTTTATGGTTTTGAAAGTATATTCATGGTCTTACTAATGTAGACAAAGGTAGCATAGGCTCATGGTAAATGAGGCCTCAATCTTGTTCTTTTATTTGGTTTCCTTATTGTCTTGCTCTCTTCCCTTCTAATTTGAGGACTTTCTTTAGTGTTATGCTTGGTTGCCTTTCTTTTTCTTTTTTGTATATTATAGATTTTTGTGATCACAATGAAGTTCATATATAACATCCCATGCATATAGAAGTCTATTTTAAGTTGATGGTTACTTAAGCTTAAACACATTTTAAAAACACTACATTTTTCCACCCACCTTGTTTTATGTATTTGATGTCTTAGTTTACATCTTTTTATTTTGTGTATCCCTGAACTAATTACTGTAGATATAATTGTTGTTACTACTTTTGTCTTTTAACATTCATACTGGCTTTATAAAAGTGCTTGATCTATTACTTTTATTGTATGTTTGCTTTTACCAATAAAAATCTTTCTTTCATAATTTTCTTATTTCTAGTTATGGCCTTTTCTTTCTTTCTTCTTTCTTTCTTTCTATCTATTTTGGAGAGCAAGCGAGAGAGAACACAGATGGGAGGGGAGGGCCACAGAGAGAGGGAGAAGCAGACTCCCTGAGCATGGGGCCTGGTGTGGGGCTTGATCCTAGGAGGTCCCTTAATTAACCTGTCCTCATTTAAAAAATTCATTTATCTTTTTGTTTTTTGTCTTGGATGATTTCTGCTACCCTGTAGATCACTGATCTGTTCGTCTGCAGCTTTTAATCTGCTGTTGATTCCCTCTTGTGTATTTCTCATTTTAGTTATTGTATTTTTCAGCTCTGATTCATTCTTCTTTATATTTTCTCTTTGTTGAAGTTCTCACTGAATCCATGCATTCTTCTCCCAAGTTTGCTGAGCGTTTTTATGACCAGTACTTTGAACTCTTTATCAGATAGATCACTTATCTCTGTTTCATTTAGTTATTGTTCTGAAGTGTCGTATTGTTCTTTCATTTGGAACATATTCCTCTATCTCCTCATTTTGTCTGACTTTCTGAGTTTATTTCTGCAATTGTTCTTTTCAACTTTTTCCCTCTTTAAAGTATGTTGCTTTGAACAATGAATGTTAGGTATCAAGTCAAGGAAGAAGAAACCCTTTCTAAGTATTGTCTGATCATTTTTTTGTTGGAACTGTGGTGGAGTAGGTGGCAGATGACATTGCTCTTCTTTTTCTGAGTTGAGGACACAGGAGTCAGGCAGTTGGAGATAAGCCTAGTGACTTTAATACATACTAGCAAATTGGAGGATGTGGCTTAGGTATGTAGCCACAGCAAACTTCCTAATGCTTTATTCCAAATTAGGCACTTCCACACACAGTTGTAAATGGAAGGAAGAGGTGTTTGATGCCCAACCCACAAAGATGAAAGCAGACCTCAATTCATGTTACTATGGCAGGCATAGCTTTTCAAAGAAGAGATCTGGAAGCACATAGGCACTGCTGAGTGCCTTCTCCCAAATTCACCCACTAGGTAAATCTTTCCTGTCACGAAGAAGGTAGAGAAATGTTCTCACATGGAAATGAAGATTTACTTGTAATTTCTGAGTGAATTTAATTTATAATTAAAGTTAATTGTGTCTTTTGTACATATGAACTAATGGAGAGGCTAGATGGCAAAGAGAAATCTGTTCAGTGTTTTAAATTTTGCTATAAATAACTCACAACATAGGTAACTCATTTGTTGATTGATTTCAAGGAAGAATTTCCTCAGGTTCAGGTTCTTTGGTTCAACTAACGATTTTCTCCTTCAAGTTCCCTGTCCCTTCAAGTTAAAAAAAATTGTGCTTATAAATTGAGTATATTGACTGTTACTAATAGGAGTTAAGATAACTTCTCTTCCTTTATTTTTGTTCATGACTATAAAAATTTATAGTTTAGTTAGAAAGCTGTTTTCTGCCTAATGCCTTAACTTTATTGAGCCACATGACAAAGTTTTATGTATTCATTTTCTCTGAGTTCTAGTTAAAAATGCATGTGTTTTTCCTGAATATGAGGAAGTAACTGGCATAAAAGTCTAGGCTCAGTAAGACCTAAAACACATTCCTGGCCTGCAACTAGGTGGTTTTTTGACCTCAGGCAAACTACAATCTCTCAGAGGCCTTTTTGTCTCTTATGTAAAATTAGGGACTTTGACTAAGTTAGTGACTTTTATACCTCTGGGGAAATATTTTTTTTCCAAAGAATGGAAATTAACTTTTTTTAAAAAATTAAACTGTATTATATAAGACAGAGACAAGTAGAGCTGTTTAGCTAAAAGAGAGATGAGACTACACCTGTAGACTTCCTTGTCCCTCAATCCTGCTGTGTCCCAGTGGAACCTTAGATTTCTATGAGCCATAGTTTGAAAACTAACAGTTATGAGAAAATCCTTCTAGTTAATAATTCTTTGAATTAAAATTTGCTGATACATTGCACATTGCTTTTCTGTGTATAATTTTCTTACCCTCCTAATTTTTTGATAAATGGAGAAGTATAAATAAAATTGCAAATGCGTTCTCCTTATTAGTGGACGTCAAGCTATTTCTACCATCTAAACACAGTTCTCGCCTGGAAATAAAGGTCACAGAAGTAAATATTTAGGAGAAGTTTTGGGGAAAAGATAGTAACATTACATTGGTAATTCCTTAAGTCATGTCATATAAAAAAGTGTTTTATATTTTACATAGTATTTATTAATGGTATTATAAAATTGTTTCAACAAAAGTTTCTCCCATCAAGTGGTATTGAGTCATTAGTTTTACAAGGCTGCCTAGTAATGTTGTCAGATTATTAATTTTATAAGGCCTGAATATAATGTTATTGTCAAAAAGTGTTATGATCCCTCAAAAAATTAAAAATAGAAATGCAGTACCATGTACCATTCAGTAATTACACTACTGGGTATTTATCCAAAGAAAATGAAAACACTAATTTGAAAAGTTATATGCACCCCTATGTTTTTTGAAACATTGTTTACAATAACCAAAGTATGGAAGCAACCTCAGTGTCCATCAATAGATGAATAGATAAAGAAGATGTGTGATACATATACAATGAAATATTTATTCAGCTATAAAAAAGAATGGGATCTTGCCATTTGTGACAACATTGATAGACCTAGTATTATGCTAAGTGAAATAATGCAGAGAAAGGCATATACCATATGATTTCACTTCTGCATGGAATCTAAAAAACTAAACTACTAATAGCCTACTGGTAACTGGAAGGCTTACTGATAACATAAATAGTTCATTAACACAGGTTTTGTACATTACATGTATTACATACTATATTCTCACAATAAAGCTAGAGAAAAAAATGTTAATGAGAAAAACACAAGAGAAAATACACTAAAGTACGGTATCAAAAAAAGTCCATGTGTAAGTAGAGTAGACCTGCATCATTCAAACCCACGTTGGTCAAGGGTCAGCTGGATATTACAAATATTCCCATCTAGAATTTTCTTACTTAGACCTTTCTCATGAAAGGTATCCTCTCACTGAATGCCCAAAATGGGGTCTAATGTAGGGTACTGAGGGTTGCCTGGGTGGCTTAGTTGGTTAAGTGACTGCCTTCAGCTTAGCTCATGATTCCTGGGTCCTGGGATAGAGCCCCACTTCAGGCTGTCTGCTAAGTGGGGAGTCTGCTACTTCCTCCGTCTCTGCCTCTTCCCCCACCCATGCTCTCTATTTCTCATTCTGTCTCAAATAAGTCAATAAAATTGCTGGTATAAACATTGGGGTTCAGGTGCCCCTTTGGATCAATATATTTATATCTTTGGGGTAAATCCATAGTAGTGCAATTGCCGGGTCGTTGGGTAGCTCTATTTTCAGCTCTTTGAGGAACCACCCTACTGTTTTCCAGAGTGGCTGCACCAGCTTACATTCCCACCAACAGTGTAAGAGGGTTCTGCTTTCTCTGCATGCCTGACAACATCTGTTGTTTCCTGACTGGTTCATTTTAGCCATTCTGACAGGTGTGAGGTGATATCTCATTGTGCTTTTGTATTTATTTCCCTGATGCCAAGTGATGTTGAGCATTTTTTTCACGTCTGTTGCCCATTTGTGTGTCTTTTTTGGAGAAATGTCTGTTCATTTCTTCTACCCATTTCTTGACTGGATTGTTTGATCTTTGGGCGTTGAGTTTGATAAGTTCTTTATAGATTTTGGATACTAGCCCCTTATCTGATATGTCAATTGCAAATACCATTTTCCATTCTGTAGGTCATCTTTTAGTGTTGTCAGTTGCTTTCTTTGCTATGCAAAACCTCTTTATCTTGATGAAGTCTTTATTTCCCTTGCCTTTGGAGACGTGTCTAGCAAGAAGTTGTTTTGGCCAAAGTCAGAGAGAATACAACCTGTGTTCTGTTCTAGGATTTTGATGGGTTCCTGTCTCACATGTAGGTCTTATATCCATTTTGAATCTTATTTTTGTGTGTGGTGTAAGAAGATGGTCCAGTTTAATTCTTCTTGCTTGTGGCTGTCCAGTTTTCCCAACACCATTTATTGGAATGACTATCTTTTGTTCCATTGGACATTCTTTCCTGCTTTGTCCCAGATTAGTTGACCATAGCATTGAGGGTCCATTTCTGGGCTCTCTATTCTGTTCCATGGATCTCTGTGTGTGTTTTTGTGCCAATACCATACTGTCTTGATGATGAGAGCTTTGTCATAGAGCTTGAAGTCCGGAATTGTGATGCCACCAGCTTTGGTTTTCTTTTTCAACATTCCTTTGGCTATTTGAGGTCTTTCCTGGTTCCATACAAATCTTAGGATTATTTGTACCAGCTCTGAAAAAATGTTGATGGTATTTTGATAGGGATTGTGTTGAATGTATAGATTGCTCTGGGAAGCATAGACATTTTAACAGTATTTGTTCTTCCAATCCATGAGCATGGAAGGTTTTTTCCATTTCTTTGGGCCTTCCTCAGTTTCTCTCATAAGTGTTCTATAGTTTTCAGAGTGCTGATCCCTTGCCTCTTTGGTTGGGTTTATTCCTAGGTATCTTAATGGTTTTTGATGCAATTGTAAATGGGTTTGACTCCTTAATTTCTCTTTCTTCTATCTCATTGTTGGTGTATAGAAATGCAACTGATTTCTGTGCATTGGTTTTATATCCTGCCACTTTGCTGAATTCCTGTAGGACTTCTAACAATTTTAGGGTGGAGTCTTTTGGGTTTTCCACGTAGAGTATCACATCATCTGCAAAGAGTGAGAGTTTGACTTCTTGCTAATTTAGATGCCTTTATATCTTTTTGTTGTCTGATTGCTGAGGCTAGGACTTCTAGTACTATGTTGAGCAACAGTGGTGAGAGTAGCTATCCCTGCCGTGTTCCTGACCCAGGGGGTAAAGCTTTCAGTTTTTCCCCATTGAAAATGATACTCACTGTGGGCTTTTATGATATTGAGGTATGTTCCCTCTATCCCTCCACCATGAAGAGTGTTAATCAAGAAGGGATGTTGTACTTTGTCAGATGGTTTTTCTGCATCTATTGAGAGTATCATATGGTTCTTGTCCTTTCTTTTATTAACGTATTGTGTCACACTGATTGATTTGCAGATGTTAAACCTCCCTTGCAGACCAGGAATAAATCCCACGTGGTCATGGTGAATAATCCTTTTAATGTACTGTTGGATCCTGTTGGCTAGTGTCTTGGTGAGAATTTTTGCATCTGTATTCATCAGCAGTATTGGTCTGTAATTCTCCTTTTTGTGGAGCCTTTGTCTGGTTTTGGGATCAAGGTAATGCTGGCCTCATAGAAAGAGTTTGGAAGTTTTCCGTCCATTTTTATTTTTGGAGACAGCTTCAGAAGAATAGATGTTAATTCCTTTTTTCAATGTTTGGTCGAACTCTCCAGGGAAGCCATCTGGCCCTGGAGTTTTCTTTGTTGGGAGATTTTTGATGACTGCTTCAGTTTCCTTGCTGGTTATGGGTCTGTTCAAGTTTTTCTGTTACCATTTCTTCCAGGTTGCCTAATTTGTTGGCAAATAGCTGTTCATTATACATTCTTAAAATTGTTTGTGTTTCCTTGGTGTTGGTTGTGATCTCTCTTCTTTCATTCATGATTTTATTAATTTGGGTCCTTTCTCTTTTCTTTTTGCAAAGTCTGGCCGGGGGTTTATCGATCCTATTCCTTCTTTCAAAGAGCCAGCTCCTAGTTTTGTTGCTGTGTTCTACTGTACTTTCGGTTTGTATTTCATTGATTTCTGCTCTGGTCATTATTAATTCTCTTCTCCTGCTGGATTTAGGCTTTCTTTGCTGTTGTTTTTCCAGGTCCTTTAGGGGGAAGGTTAGGTGGTGTATTTAGGACCTTCCTTGTTTCTTGAGAAAGGCTTGTATTGCTCTATACTTCCCTCTTCGGGACTGCCTTGGCTGCATCCCAAAGATTTTGAAGGGTTGTGTTTTCATTTTCCTTTGTTTCCATGAATTCTTTTACTTGCTTCTTAATTTCCTGGTTGAGCCATTCATTCTTTAGTCGGATGCTCTTTAGCCTCCGTGTATTTGAGTTCTTCCCAAATTTCCTCTTGTGATCGAGTTCAAGTTTGAAGGGACTGTGGTCTGGAAATACGGAGGGAATGATCCCACACTTTTGGTACCGGTTGAGACCTGATTTGTGACCCAGTATGTGATCTCTTCTGGAGAAAGTTCCATGTGCCCTGGAGAAGAATATGTATTCTGCGGCTTTGGGATAGAGTGCTCTGAATACATCTGTGAAGTCTGTCTGGTCCAGTGTGTCATTCAAAGCCCTTGTGTCCTTGTTGATCTTCTGCTTAGATTATCTGTCCATTGCAGTGAGTGAAGTGTAAAAGTCCCCTACTATTTATTGTATCATGCTCGATGTGTTTCATTAATTTTGTTATTAGTTGGCTTATGTAATTGGCTGCTCCCATGTTAGAGGCATAAACCTTGACAATTGTTAGATCTTCTTTTTGGAGAGACCCTTTAATTATGACAGTGTCTTTCCAAATCTCTTACGACGGCCTTTGGCTCAAGATCTAATTTGTCTGATAGAAGGATTGCCACCCCGGTTTTCTTTTGATGTCCATTAGCATGGTAAATGGTTTTTCCACCCCCTCACTTTCAATCTGGAGGTGTCCTTGGGTCTAAAACGAGTCTCTTGCAGATAGCATATTGATGGGTCTTGCTTTTTTATCCAATGATACCCTATGTCTTTTGCTTGGGGAATGTGGCCCATTGACTTTCAGGGTAACTATCGAAAGATATGAATCGAGTGCCATTGTATTACCTGTAATGTCATTGTTTCTGTATAGTGTCTCGGTTCCATTCTAGCCTATCTCACTTTGGGGCTCTCTCTTTGCTTAAAGGATCCCCTTTAGTATTTCTTGCAGGGCTGGTTTGGTGGTCACAAATTTTTTAGTTTCTGTTTGTCCTGGAAATTCTTTATCTCCCCTTCTATTTTGAATGACAGCCTTGCTGAATAAAGTATTCTTGGCTGCATATTGTTCTGGTTTAGCACCCTGACTGTACCATGCCAGTCCTTTCTGGCATGTCCTGAGCTGCTTTCTGGATTTTTCTCTTTGTCTCTGAAATTTGCAAGCTTCACTACTATATGTCGAGGTGTTGGCCTATTCTTATTGATGTTGAAGGGGGTTCTCTCTGCCTCTTGGATTTGAATGCCTTTTTCCTTCCCCGGATTACAGAGGTTCTCTGCTATAATTTCTCAGATATACCTTCTGCCACACCTCCTTTCCTCCTCTTCTGGGATTCCAGTTATTCTAATATTGTTTTGCTTTATGGTATCACTTATGTCTTGAATTCTCCCCTCGTGATCCAATAATTGTTTATCTCTCTTTTTTCTCAACTTCTTTATTCTCCATCATTTTGTCTTCTATGTCACTACTTCTTTCTGTGTCATTTATCCTAGCAGTTAGAGCCTCCAATTTCTAAAATTTGAAATAGTTAATATTTATTAGTTAATTACAGCTCAGTAAGTCTCTAAAAGATAAGTAGTGTTTTATTTCACCATTACCCATTATGTACTTGATGAATTTTTTAAAATTTCTATTCAATTAGCTGATACATGATATATCAGTTTCAGATATAGTGTTCAGTTAACCATCAGTTGCATATAATACCCAGTGCTCTACACATCACGTGCCCTCCTTCATGCCCATCACCCAATTACCCCACCCCATCCCACCTCCTCTTCAGCAAACATCTGTTTTTTTCCTATAGTTAAGAGTCTCTCATGATTTGTCTCCCTCTTTGATTTCTTCTATTTAATGTTCCCTCCCTTCCCTTATGATTCTATGCACTGTTTCTTACATTCCCCATATGTATGAAACAATATGATAATTGTCTTTCTGTGATTGACTTATTTATCTCAGTATAGTGCCCTCCGTTTCCATCCACATCAGTGTAAATGGCAAGAGTTCATCCTTTTTGATGGCTTCATAATATTCTATTGTATTTATATATACACCACATCTTCTTTATCCATTCATCTGTTGATGGACATTTGGGCTCTTTCCACAGTTTGGCTATTGTGGAGATTGCTTCTATAAACATTGGTGTCCAGGTGCCCCTTTAGATCAGTATGTTTGCATCTTTGGGGTAAATACCTTGCAGTAGAATTCCTAGGTCATATTTTTAACTTCTTGAGGAACCTCCAAATTGTTTCCGGAGGTAGAGCCTCCATTTTTTTTTTATTGCATCTCCTTAATAACCTTTTGATTTCAACTTGGTAATATTTTTGTTCTTTTATTTCTGCGGAAAGGGATTCTCCAGTGTCTTTTGTGCTTTGTTCAAGCCCAGCTAGTATTTTTATAGTTGTTATTCCAAACTCTAATTCTGCCATCTTACTTATATCCATACTGATTAGGTCTCTGCCAGTCAGTAGTACCTCCTGTTCTCTTATTTCAGGTGAGTTTTTCCATCTAGCCATTCTGTCTAGAGAAGAATAGAAAATGAGAGAACAAAATACTAAAATAACAAAAACAACCCCAGAGAAATATAATCTTAAACCAATGAGAAGAGACCAGAAACCAAAATAAATAAATAAGTAAAAGAAAAATGTAAAAAGAGAGAGAATATAATCGGACAGGTGTTGAGAACAGAGCAATACACTAGATTCTGGGTATATTTTGGTCTGTTTGCTGGAGGGAACTACATCCCAAAATTGTAAAGAAAGAAGAAAATAACGTTAAACACTATGAAAGGATAGAATGTAACTATAAAAAT
Source organism: Martes martes (assembly GCF_963455335.1). NCBI lineage: Eukaryota > Metazoa > Chordata > Mammalia > Carnivora > Mustelidae > Martes > Martes martes. The sequence continues at coordinate 129,192,161 of NC_137895.1, forward strand.
TGAAATTAAAAAAGTTTAAAAAACCTGAGATGATAAAATGAGAAATTGGTTGAAATGGAAAAAGAAAAAGAAAATTAAACTTGAAAGGTTAAGGAGCCATGAGTCCTATATAGTATTTTCCCCCAGCACTAGAGTTTTTCAGTTCTCTGTGATTGGTTAAACTTGATTCTAGGGGGAAGTTGCTGCTGATTTTCTGGAGGAGGGGCCTGTTGAGCTTGAGCTGATTCTCAGAGGTATTTGCCCTGGTGGTATTGCACTGCCCTTGCGAGGGGGCCAGGCTAAGTAAGGGCTTCCAGATCCCTCTTTGTGGCTTTTGCAGTGCTTGAGAGGATTAGAATGAAAATGTGAGCCTCCCAGTGTCCAGCCCAGAGCTGAAAGCGGGCACCCTCCACTCTTCAGTGTGCCCTCACAGCAAAGCTGTCAATCACTCTTGTCTCCCTGGTTTCTGTATGCACTCTGTATACGCCCAGCCTTTGAACATTTTTATTTCAGCCATGCAACCCCCTTTGGAGTTTCCAAACTTTGCAGTCTCCTGTGGCATGCATTCATGCCGCTCCTCCAGGGGGAGGGAGGGAGGTTTTGCCCTGGATTTTCTGTGTGTTGGGCCCCTGCTCTAAGAGCCGTTACCCAATGGGATGGGGTTTGTGGTTAATGGCAACACTGAGCTGAAAGCCCCCTCCTCTGCTCTTTGATTGCAGCTGGCTTCCCTGCTGAAACACCTGGGAACTCTCCCATACTCAGGCACCCCATTCTTTCTGTGACCTCGGGGATCCTGAGATCTGGCAGTTCTACCTAGGATTCCGACCTACTTCTCCACCTGAGTGCTTTTCAAGCAGGGATGTCCCTCACCAGATTGGACTTATAAAAGTTCCAGTTTGCACGCCACTGCTATATCACTTTCTGATAAGCGGTTTATGCCCCCCACCCCACCAAGAGTTTATCTTCCCATATATCATCTTGGATTCATTTCTCCACGCCACACCTCCTACCTTGCAGAACGTGGTCACTTTTCTATTTGTAGAATTATAACAGTTCTTTTCTTAGATCTCAGGTTGAGTTCACAGGTGTTCAGAATGATTTGAAACCTCTAGCTGAATTCCAGGGACTGGACAAAACTATGGTCCCCTATGGCTCTGCCATATTCCTCTTCTTCCAGAAATTTTGTATATTTAATAGACCAATATTAATTGTACTTTTTATCAGATTTATCTAAATAGCATTACATGTATTTCTTCTGTTACCTAAGATTAAAATAAGTAGGGATTTATTTTATTTATGTGGTTATCTTTCTATTTAAGCAATCCCTAACTTACTTTTATTCTCTAATAGTGGTTTTATATGAAATTTTTAAAATTAATTTCTTTTCAGTGTAACAGGATTCATTGTTTATGCACCACACCCAGTGCTCCATGCAATTTGTGCCCTCCATAATACCCACCACCTGGGTCCCCCAACCTCCCACCCCCCGCCCCTTCAAAACCATCGGATTGTTTTTCAGAGTCTGTAGTCTCTCATGGTTCATCTCCACTTCCAATTTCCCTCAACTCCCTTCTTCTCTTGAGAGTCAATTATCATATGGTTTCAGTTATTTGTGGAGCACAACAACATGGAGGACATAATAGTGTTATTTTAAGTTCACACTTCATAAGCTATATATAATTCCTACAATAATGTCTCTTGTTTAACTTGAACATTATAAATAATATTTTACTTATTTCAGATGCAGCAGGAGTTGGAAAAAAATATAGCTAGAGGAGTAGAGGAAGGTATGTTGCCAAATTTCTGAATTAAGATGGTCATTGATTTCTGAAATAGACTATGTATGGTAAATGGCATTGCTTTCCATCGTTTGGATAATAGGTACTATGTAAAAATTTTTAATATATATCTAATAAAAATGTAAAACATAAACATAATGAGAAATATACTTATTCCTCATTTAGTCATTGTGTTTCAGACTTTAAAAAAAAAATCTCCAAATGCCTATTTATCTGTTATTTCAAGCTGTAATCTTCCTTCACTTCTGCCATCCCTCTGGAATGGTCAACCTGAATATGTGGGCTTTCTCAAATCCTTGTTTCTGCTAATGATATGCCCCCCCCCCCAAAAAAAAACAGTCTTGTCTTAGGTAATACTTAGTTAAGCAATTATAGTTCAAATAGCTGTCACTTGACAGGTGACATTTAAATCTTCAGTCATTGATTTTCTCATTGATTTACCTTTTGCCCTTGGGTAAAATTCCAAGCTCCGTACATGGAATAAAAACACCCAAATCAGTTTGGTTCTAGCCAGATTTTTCAAACTTTCTCTATCACTAACATTTACCCTACTCTGCTGCTTTGCTCTCGCACCTCTTCAGCGTCGACTCCTTGCAATTCCACAAGTGTTGTTCCTCACTCTCTGTGTATGTTCTTTGTATATGCGTCTTCCCTCTACCTGGCACACTTCTTCCCTGTCCTTCAGGTATCAACTTACATATACCCTCCACCAAAAAGCAGACAATATTGATAGAAAACTAGGATTTTCCTTCTGTGTGTTCTTATGTTCAACTCTGAAAGTTGCCTGTTTGATTTTTCAGTCTGTCGTATATGATTGTTCACGGGTGGGCTCTGTTATCATCTTGTAATGAGAAAAACAGAAGCTCTGATATTTATCCACAATAGCAATTACCTCAGTGGGCAACCACGAGCAAAATACATTTAAAAGTAATCTTGTATTTTATATTGTAGTTGTATTAGATATTTTTCATTCTTCATAACACTCATAAGGCTTCAACTTTGTTTTTTTACTAACTTTTAGTTAAGAATGAAGTATTGTAGATAAAGACTAATTTTTTTCCTTTTCAGCTTATGCTGAATTTGAATCACACTCATCTATTGGGGCCACCTCTTTAGAATCTACTTTTGAAAGACATACAAGTTATGATGATGTACTGGAATCATACAGAGATTACTCACAGTTTCTGAAGAAAAAGTATAGCATCTGAAAGATAAATAGTAAAAAATTATTTACTGGATGTTTATACAACATTTTAATTGTTTCCTATTAAATGGATGATATGTAAAAATCTTCATTAAAGGAACATCTTTTTGGATCATGTGTGTAATGAAAGTTTATATAATATTTTAAGCTATGTTTCTTGGCAGCTAATTAACTTTTAAGCAGATTTTTTATGTGGAAATCAGCATTATGGGTTTTACATGCTCCAGGCTGCCCAAATACCAGCTTTCTAAACAGCACCCAACCAACCCAAGTTTTCATGAATACTTCAGTCATGTTAATTGATAACTTTTTGGTATTTCCCAATTTTTATTACTACATATGAACCTAGAGATTTAGACAGACATTATTTTGATATATTGCTGCTAAGTTTATTGTCAATGTTTGCATGTATTCTAATTTTTATAGTGCCATAAAACCTATGTATGATTTTAGTTTTAAATACTGATTCTGGGGCACCTGGGTGGCTCAGTGGGTTGGGCCTCTGCCTTCAGCTCCGATCATGGTTTCATGATGCTGGGATCGAGCCCCACATCAGGCACTCTGCTCAGAGGGGAGCCTGCTTCCATCTCTCTCTCCATCTACCTCTCTGCCTACTTGTGATCTCTCTCTCTCTCTGTCAAATAAATAAATAAAATATTTTCAAAAAATAAAATAAATGGATAAATAAATAAATAAATACTGATTCATAGCTCTTCCCCCATGGTGAAATAAGATTTGCCTAAGGCTTTTCACCTTTTCTGTTTATTTTTTATTTACTTTTTGAGAACAGTCTTAACATTAGAAGAAAAAAAAAGAACTTTTACCCCAGAACCATTTGCAAGACAATTGTTAAATTATGCCTGATTCCCAAAGCATTTATATCCTACAAGTCAGTACATTCCACATAACTACGGTACAACCTTGACAATCAGACAATTAATTCTAATACAGTTGACTTTTGAATAATGCAGGGGTTAAGGGCACTGACCCTTCGCAGTCAAAAATATGTGAATAACTTTTGACTCCCCAAGAGTACTGTTGACCAGAAAACTTACTTGTACAAAAACAGTTAATTAACCTGTGTACTATATTTTTATGATAAAGTAAGCTAGAGAAAAGAAAATGTTATTAAAATCATAAGGAAGAGGGGGCACCTGGGTGGCTCAGTGGGTTAAAGCCTCTGCCTTTGACTCAGGTGATGATTCCAGGGTCCTGGGATCGAGCCCCACCTTGGGCTCTCTGCTCAGCAAGGAGCCTGCTTCCTCCTCTCTCTCTCTGCCTGCCTCTCTGCCTACTTGTGATCTCTCTCTCGCTCTCTGTCAAATAAATAAATAAATAAATAAAAATCTTTTAAAAAATCATAAGGGGGGTGCCTGGGTGGCTCAGTGGGTTAAACCTCTGCCTTCAGCTTAGGTCATGATCTCAGGGTCCTGGGATCGAGCCCCACATCGGGCTCTCTGCTCAGTGGGGAGCCTGCTTCTCCCTCTCTCTCTGCCTGCCTCTCTGCCTACTTGTGATCTATCAAATAAATAAATAAAATCTTTAAAAAAATCATAAGGAAGAGAAAATACACTTATAGTACTGTCATGTATTTATTGAAAAAATCTTCATATAACTGCACCCATTCAAACCATGTCAACTATACATTCTTTTTTTTTTTTTTTAAGATTTCATTTATTTACTTGACACAGAGAGACAGTGAGAGCACAAGTGGGCAGAGTGGCAGGCAGAGAGAGATGGAGAAGCAAGCTCCTTGCTGAAAACAGACACTGATACAGAACACCATCCCAGGACCCTGGGATCATGACGTGAGCCCAAGGCAGTTGCTTAACCGACTGAGCCACCTAAGCACACTGTACGTTCTATCATTTAATCATTTAGTCCTCATGCTCTTTTTAAGTTTTGTCACTTGTCTGTAATATCCTTTACAGCAAGAAAGTTCCTGTTCAGAGCCATGTATTTAATTCAGATGTTGTGTCTCTTAGTCTCTTTCAGTTTTGAACAGTTCCTTAGTCAGTCTTTCCCGGATTTTCATGACTTTTAATCTTTTGAATAGTTAATTCCAGTAATGTAGAATGTCTTTCAGTGCAGGTTTTTCTTATGTTTCCTTATGATAAAATTGAGATCAGGGATGCCTGGGTGGTTCAGGTCAATATCCCAGGGTTCTGGGATTGAGTCTCGCATTGGGCTCCGAGCTCACTGGGGAGCCTGTTTCTCCCTCTGCCTGCTGCTCCCCCTGCTTGTGTTTTCTCTCTCATAATACTGAGTTTTCCCAAACACAATTTTAATTGATTAACTCTCAATGTTTAAAAAATTTCCTATAAAGGTCTTGTGGATATTTTTTAGATTTATTCCCAGTTATTTGATACTTTTGATCCTACTATAAATATTATTTTAAAAAATCAATTTCATTTCCTGTTGCTAGGTTATAGAAATAAAATTATTTTGCATATGGAGCTTAGATTCACCTATCTTGCTAAACTATTTTATTATATTGTTTCTCCCAGTTCTGGAGGCTGGGAAGTCCAAATTCCAGGCACTGGCAGATTCAGTGTCCAGTGAGGGCCTGCTTCCTGGTTCATAGAGGGTGGTCTTCCTCCTGTTTCTTCGTACTCCGCAGGGCCATGGGAGCTCTCTCAGGACTCCTTTGTGAGGGCACTTATCCCATTCATGAGGGTTCAACCTTCATGAGTAATCACTTCCCAAAGTCTCCATCTCCAAATACAAATACATTGAACACTAGGATTTAACACACTAATTTGGGAGCCAGGGGGACAGAAATGTTCAGTCTATAGCAAGGCTGTTCCTTGTTCTTTGCCAGGTAGACCTCTCCACTGTGGCTTTTTACTTCACGAGGCCAATAAGAATTTCCCTGCAGAGAGGGCTCAGTCGTCTTTTAAGGATTTCACCTGCTTCAATCAGGCTTACATAGAATAATCTCTTTTTGATTAACTCAAAATGAACAATTAATTATACCTGCAAGGGTCCTTTACAGTTGCCATGTTCTAATGACTAGAGTCAAGTCACAGATCTTGGCTACACTTAAGGGAAAGGATTATAAAAGGTGAGAACACCAAAGAGCATTTATTATAGGGTCACCTAGGGTCTTTATTTTACAATTATATTAACAGGTCTCTTATACTACTAGTTTTCTAAGTTTTATCATGGATGAATGTTGAATGAGTGAATGTTTATTTTGCATATATTGAGATAATTTTTTTAATTTGTCAGTGTGGTGAATTACATTATGTGCCCATGTTAAGCCAACCTTGCATTTCTCGGGTAAACTGAATTAAGTTGTGATTTCATTCATTTGTTTCATATATTGCTACTATTGATATGCTAATATCATAGTGAGGATTTTCTTCTGTCCATGGATAATGTTAATACAAGGGATATTGAATACGTTTAACTCAATTTACTTGGCTTCAAACTTATGTGTATTGTTGCTTTGTGTTTTCTGTCTTGTATCTTTAAAAAATAATTGACATTTTTATAACTTTCATATCATACTCTCAATATGCATTTAAATTGAACTATATATTTAACTTTTTTCCTCTCTTCTTACATCTCCGAATTTCTATTTGGGATTATTTTTCTTCTGTTTGTTCATGTACATACTTTAAAATTTTCATGAGTGAGAACTGCCAGGTAATAAACCTCTATTTTAAAATGTCTTTATTGGGCACCTGGATGGCTCGGTTGATTAAATGTCTGGCTTTGGCTCAGGTCATGATCCCAGGGTCCTGGGATCAAACCCCACTTCAGGCTCACTGCTCAGCCTGGAGTCTTCTTTCACTCTGTCTACCCCTACCCACCACTTGTGTTCCCTCTTTCTCTCCTCTTCTCTGACTCTCTTACAAATGAATAAAAAATTTTTAAAAGTAAGTAAATGTCTTTATTTCCTATTACTCTTGATATACATTTTCACTGCATAGAGAGTCCTAGGTGAATAGTTATTTTCATTGATCATACAGAAAATGTCATTCCACTGTCCTTTGTCTTTCATAAATGCTCTTTAGAAATCAGGTGACTACCTGTTTCTCCCTTGAATATAATCTGTTCCCCACTCTGCTCCTTTTCCCCACAATTTTTGGTTACTTTAAAGATTTTAGTCATGGTGGGGGGGAACACCCTTTTTGTTTGTGTTTGTTTACTGCAGGTATACTCGTATGTGTCTAGATTTGGATGTCTTATTATTTATCTTAATAATGTTCCATAATTAGAATTGCATTTACAACAGCTCCAAAAACCACGATATACCTAGGAATAAACCTAACCAAAGAGGCAAAGGATCTGTACTCCAGAAACTACAGAACACTTATGAAAGAAATTGAGGAGATGAAATCACATCCCATACTCATGGATTGGAAGAATAAACATCCTTAAAATGTCTATGCTGCCCAGAGCACAATTTACACTTTCGATACAATCTCTATCAAAATACCATAGACATTTTTCCCAGAGCTAACACAAATAATTCTAAAACCTGTGTGGAACCAGAAAAGACCCCAAATAACCAAAGGAATGTTGAAAAAGAAAACCGAAACTGAGGCATCACAATGCCTGATTTCAAGCTATATTACAAAGCCATAGTCATCAAGACAGTATGCTACTGGCACAAAAACAGACACACAGATCAATGGAACAGAATAGAGAGCCCAGAAATGGACTCTACATTCCACTAATCTTCGACAAAGCAAGAAAGAACATCCAATGGAAAAAAGATAGTTTCTTCAATAAATGTTGCTTGGAAAACTCTACAACCACATGCAGAAGAATGAAACTAGACCACTATCTTACACCATACACAAAGATAAAATGGATGAAAGACCTCAACATGAGAGGAAGCCATCAAAATCCTAGAGGAGAACATAGGCAGTAACCTCTTTGACACTGGCCACAACTTCTTTCAAGATGCCTCCTTAAAGGTAGAGGAAACAGAAGCAAAATGAACTTTTGGGACTTCCAACAATCTAAGTTTTTACACAGCAAAGGAAACAGTCAACAAAACTAAGAGGCGATCCACAGACTAGGAGAAGATATTTGCAAATGACATTTTGGATAAAGGGCTGATATCCTAGATCTATAAAGAACTTCTCAAATTCAACACCCAAAAAACAAACAATCCAGTCAAGAAATGGGCAGAAGACATGAACAGACACGTCTGCAAAGAAGACATCCACATGGCTAACAGACACATGAAAAAATATTCAACTTCACTAGCCATCAGGGAAATTCAAATCAACACCACAAAGAGATGCCACCTTACACCGGTTAGAATGGCCAGAATTAACAAGATAGGAAACAAGTGTTGGTGAGGCTGTGGAGAAAGGGGTATCCTCTTGTGCTGTTGGTGGAAATGCAAGCTGGTACAGCCACTCTGGAAAACAGTGTGGCGTTTCCTCAAGACGTTAAAAGTAGAGCTACCCTATGACCCAAAAATTGCACTATTAGGTCTTTACCCCAAAGATAAGGATGTAGTAAAAAGAAGGAGCACAGCACCCCAATGTTCATAGCTGCAATGTCCATAATAGCCAAAGAGTGGAAGGAACCGAGATGCCCTTCAAGAGATGAATGGATAAAGAAGATGTGGTTTATATATACAATGGAATATTACTCAGCCATCAGAAAGGATGAATACCCACCATTGCATTGACATGGATGGAGCTGGAGGGGATTGTACTAAGTGAAATCAGTCAGGCAGAGAAAGACAATTACCATATGGTTTCACTCATATGTGGAACATAAAGAATAGAGTTGAGGTCCACAGGGAATGGAGGGAAAATGGAATGGGATGAAATCAGAGAGGGAGACAAACCATGAGAGACTCTGGACTCCAGGAAACAAACAAGGGAGTAACTGGGTGTTGGGTATTAAGGCGGGCACGTGTTGGGATGAGCACTGGGTGTTATATGCAACTAATAAATCATTGACCACTACAACAAAAACTTATGATGTACTATATCCTGTCTAACTACATAATAAATTTCACTTGGCTTCTATGATTTGGTATCTCAAAACATATTCAGGCTTTCTTATCTAAACTTCATATCTCTTAACCTCTTTTTCTTGTTTCCATGGTTGTTTTTTGGTCTCTCTCCTTATATTTTCAATTATTTCTTCTCTTTTCCTAGTTAATTGTCACCTCTGCCATATCCAGTCTGCTGTCTGACCTAGCCATAGGAATTTAAATTGGGGTAATTGCATTTTTAAATACATTTTCTTTGGGTCTTTAAAAAATGTATTAAAATAATTAGTTTTTCATTATTTGAGAATATGGTTTTTTTTATTCATTAACTGAGGGTTTTCTTTTTTTTTTAAGATTTTATATATTTATTTGACAGAGAGAGACACAGTGAGAGGGGGAACACAAGCAGGGGGAGTGGGAAAAGGAGAAGCGGGCTTCCCACAGAGTGGGGAGCCCGATGCGGGACTTGATCCCAGGACCCAGGGATCATGACCTGAGCTGAAGGCAGATGCTCAATGACTGAGCCACCCAGGCGCCCGAGGATCTGCTTTTAAAAAGAAATAAAGGTTAAGGCTAGGGACCACTAATCAGACAATGGGAATGACTACATTTTTGTTCTTTTTAAAAAAATGTTTAGCTGTAAAATGTACAATGTGAAAGCCAGACAGACACCCCACTAAAAAGGAGAACTACAGGCCAGTGTCTCTGATGAACATGACTAGCAAATCAAATTGAATAATACATTAAAAGAAGTATTCACCATGATCAAGTGGGTTTTATTCCTATGTTGCAGGAGTGGTTCAATATTCACAAATCAATGTGATACACCACATTAATAAAAGGATAAGAACCATATGATCCTCTAAATGGAGGCAGAAAAAACACTTGACAAAATACAGCATCTGTTCTTTTTTTTTTTTTTTAAAGATTTTATTTATTTGACAGAGAGAGAACACAAGTAGGCAGAGAGGCAGGCAGAGAGAAAGAGAGGAGGAAGCAGGCTCCCTGCCTAGCAGAGAGCCCGATGCGGGACTCGATCCCAGGACCCTGAAATCATGACCTCATGATTTCCTGAAATCATGAGCAGAAGGCAGAGGCTTAACCCACTGAGCCACCCAGGCGTCCCTACAGCATCTGTTCTTGATTAAAAGCCACAATGAAGTAGAGATAGATGGAACCTACCACAATGTCATAAAAGTTGTATAAGAAAAACCCACAGGTAATATCATCCTGAACTGGGAAAAACTGAGAGCTTTCCCCCTATGGTCAGGAACAAGATGGATATCCACTCTCACCATTACTATTACTATTACTATTTAACATAGTACTGGCAGTCTTAGCCTCAGCAATCAGACAACAAAAAGAAATAAAATGCATCCAAATTGTCAAGGAAGAAATCAAGCTTTCACTCTTTGCAGATGACATGATACTCTATGTAGAAAACCTGAAAGACTGCACCAAAAACATTGTTAGAACTAACACATGAATTCAGCAAAGTCATAGGACATAAAATCAATATACATAAATCTGTTGTATTTCTATACACCAATAATGAAGCAGCAGAAAAAGAAATCAAGGAACTGATACCACGTGCAATTGCATAAAATGTAATTAGATACTTAGGAATGAACCTAAACAAAGAGGTAAAAGGTCTGTATTCAGAAAACTACAGAACACTTATGAAAGAAATTGAAGAAGACAAAAAGAATTGGAAAAACATTCCATGCTCGTGGATTGGAACAAATGTTGTTAAAATGTCTATGCTACTAAAGCAATCTACACATTTAACCCAATTCCTATCAAAATACCACTGGTGTTTTTCACAGAACTAGAACAAACAATCCTAAAATGCATATGAAACCACAAAAGACCTTGAGTAGCGAAAGCACTCCTGAACAAGGAAAAGCAAAGGTGGAGGCATCGTGATCCTAGATATCAAGCTATATTACAGAACTGTAGTCATCAAGACCGTATCCTACTGGCACAAAAACAGATATGTAGATAATTGGAACAGAAGAGAAAACCCGGAAATGAATCCCCAACTACGTGGTCAACTAAGCTTTAATAATGCAGGAAAGAATATCCAAAGGATATTCAACAAATGGTTTGGAAAAACTGGATAACATAATGCAGAAGAATGAAACTGGAGCACTTTCTTACACCATACATAAAAGTTAATTCAAAATGGTTGAAGGACTGAAATGTGAAATAGGAAACCATCAAACTCCTGGAGGAGAACATAGGTAAGAACCTCTTCGACCTTGGCCAGAGCAGCTTCTTACTAGATGCATCACCAGAGGCAAGGTAAACAAAACCAAAAATGAACTATTGGGACTTCATCAAGATAAGAAGCTTGTGCACAGTGAAGGAAACAACAAAAGTAAAAGGCAGTCTATGGAATGGGAGAAGATATTTGCAAATGGCATATCTGATAAAGGGTTAGTATCCAGAATCTATAAGGAACTTACCAAAGTCAACACCCAGAAAACAAATAATCCAGTTAAGAAATGGGAGGAAGATATGAATAGACACCTTTACAAAGAAGACATCCGGATGGCTAACAGACACATGAAAAGATATTCAACATCATTCATCATCAGGGAAATGCAAATCAAAACCACAATGAGATACCACCTCATGCCTGCCAGAATGGCTAAAATTAACAATGGACAAAATAACAGGTGTTGGCAAGGATGTGGAGAAAGAGGAACCCCCTTGCACTTTTGGTGGGAATGAAAACTGGTGCAGCTACTCTGGAAACCAGTATGGAGTTTCCTCAGAAAGTTAAAAATAGAACTACCCTATGATCCAGCAATTGTACTACTTGTTATTTACCCAAAGATACAAAACTACAGATTCAAAGAGGTATAGTTCCCCTGATGTTTATAGCAGCTTTATCAACAATAGGCAAACTATGGAAAGAACCCAAATGTCCATCGACATGATGAATGGATAAAGAAGATGTAGTATATATGTACAATGGAATATTACTCAGCCATTAAAAAGAATAAAATCTTACCTTTTGCACGGATGTGGATGGAACTAGAGTGTATTATGCTAAGCAAAATAAGTCAGTCAGAAAAAGACAAATACCATATGATTTGACTCATATGTGGAATTTAGGAAACAAAACAGATGAACATATGGGAGGGGAAAGAAGAGAGGGAACCAAACCATAAGAGACTCTTTTTTTTTTTTTTTTAAGATTTTATTTCTTTCTTTGGGAGAGAGAGACAGAACATGAGCAGGGGGGAGGAGGGAGAGGGACAAGGAGAAGCAGGCTCCCCGCTGGGCAAGGAGCCCAATGTGGGGCTCCATCCCAGGACCCTGAGATCATGATTGGAGCTGAAGGCAGTTGCTTAAACGACTGAGCCACCCAGGTGCACCTCAAACCATAAGAGATTCTTAACTATAAAGAACAAACACAGTGGTGATGGAGGGAGGTGCGTAGGGGATGGGCTAGATGGAGGGCGGGTATTAAAGAGAGCGCTTGTTGTGATGAGCACTGGGTGTTTTATGTAAGTGATAAATCACTGAATTCTACTCCTGAAATTAATATTGCACTGCATGTTAACTAACTAGAATTCAAAAAAAAAAAAAAAAACAACAACAAACCTCTAAAAAAAAGTGTGCAGTGTGACGGGTTGATATATGTATACATTTTGAAAGGATTCTCAAAATCTAGTTAATTAATGCATTCTGCCCCCCACATATTTATTTATTTATTTATTTAGTGAGAACAGTTGTTTTAGTTTCTTAGCAAATTTCAATTATACAACACAGAATTATCAACTATAGTCACCATGTTACACATTAGATCTTCAAACCATATTCATGTTATAACTAAAAGCTTATGTCCTTCTCTCAACCTCTACACATTTTCCCCACTCTCTAGCCTCTGAAACCACCATTCTGCTCGGTTTATATGAGTTCAACTTAAAAAAAAAAAAAAACTTTTGTAGGTTCCACATATACATGGTATCATGCAGTATTTATCTTTCTCTTGCTTGCTTTATTTAGCATAATGCCTTCCAAGTCCATTCATGTTCTTGCAAATGGTAGGATTTCCTTACTTCAAAGGCTAATTTACATATATATGTGTGTGTGTGTGTGTATGTGTATATATATATTTTATTTTTATTTTTATTTATTTATTTATTTTTTTACTTTATCCACTCATCCATCAATGAAAACTGGCTTTTTCCTGTACCTTGGCTGTTGTGAACACTGCTGGGAGCATAGGAGGATAGATATCTTTTTGAGATAATTTAATTTTCTTTGGATACATATACCAGATGTGGGATTCATGGATCCTATGGTAGTTCTATTTTTAACTTCTTGAGGAACCTCCATACGGTTTTCAGTGGTATCTGTACCAGTTTACATTCTCACCAAGAGTATATTAGGGTTCCTTTCCTTCACATTCTCAGCAGCATTTGGTACTTCTTGGTTGTTTTTTTTTTTTTTTTTTCATTTGGTACTAGACATTCTAAGAAGTATAAAGTTATTTCTCACTATAGTTTTGATTTCGTTGCTCTGGTGATTAGTGATGTGGAACACATTTTCATGGATGTGTTTTTATGTCTTGGAAAAATGTTCAGGTCTTTTGACCATATTTCAATTAGGTTATCTAGCTATCTATTGAATTGCATGAGTTCCTTGTATATTTTAGATATTAATGACTTATTGATTATGGTTTGGAAATATGTTTTCCCCATTTCATAGGTTGCCTTTAAAAAAAAAAAATGTAATCACCCAGTGCTCATCACAAGGGCCCTCTTAAATTCCCATCACTGATTTCACCCATCTCCCCACCCACCTCCCATCTGGAAACCATCAGTCTCTTTACTCTAGTTAAGAGTCTGTTTCTTGGTTTGTCTGTCTCTCTTTTTTCCCCTCTTTGTTCATTTGTTTTATTTCTTAAGTCCAAATATGAGTAAAATCATATGGTATTTGTCTTTCTCTGACTGACTTATTTCACTTAGCTTTATGCTCTAGTTTTTTTGGTTTTGTTTTGTTTTACATATGATGTATTATTTGCTTCAGGGGTACAGGTCTGTGAATCATCAGTCTTACGTGATTCACAGCACTCACCATACCTCATGCCCTCCCCAATGTCCATAACCAAGCTACCCTATCCCTCCCCTCCATCCACCAGCAACCCCCAGTTTGTTTCCTGAAATTAAGAGTCTCTTATGGTTTGTCTCCCTCCCAATCCCATCTTGTTTCTTTTTTTCCCTTCCTACTCACCATGACCCCCTGCCCTGCCTCTCAAATTCCTCATATTAGATAGATCATATAATAATTGTCTTTCTCTGGTGGGCTAATTTTGCTTAACATAATACTCTCTAGTTCCATCTGCATCATCATAAATGGCAGGATTTTGGGCTTTTGATGGTTGCATAATATTCCAGTGTATATACCTCATCTTCTTTATCCATTCATCTGTTGATGGACATCTAGTCTCTTCCTGTAGTTTGGCTATTTTGGATATTGCTGCTATAAACATTTGGGTGCATGTGCCCCTTCAGATCACTGCACTTATACCTTTAGGGTAAATACCCAGTAGTGTGATTGCTGGGTCAATTTTCAACTCTATTTTCAACTTTTTGAGGAACCTCCCTGCTGTTTTCTATTTTCAACTTTTTGAGGAACCTCCCTGCTGTTTTCCAGAGTGGTTGCACCAGCTTGCATTCCCACCAACAGTGTAGGAGGGTTCTCCTTTCTCCACATCCTCACCGACAGCTGTCATTTCTTGACTCATTAATTTTAGCCATTCTGACTGGTGTGAGGTGGTATCTCATTGTGGTTTTGATTTGTATTTCCCTGATGCTGAGTGATTAAAAAAAAAGAATTGATAAGATAAGTTGGTTGAAAAAAAAAAGAGGAAAGAATGTGAGCAGGCTGGAGACTGAAACAAAGCCATGCATAGGATTTAAGGTATATTTTGATCTGTTAGAAGAAATTGTATCCCAGAAGAAAGTAAAGCCTATATGTATACAAAAAGTAAGGTTAAATACAATGAAGGGATAGACTATAACAATGAAAATTTTAAAAAAATTTTTTAAGGTATTGATAAGTTAAAATAGTTTTAAAAGTTTAAAATAGGAAAGAGGAAAAATTTTAAAAACCGAATAAGAAAAAAATAAAATTAAAAATATTTAACTTTGAAAGACTAAAGAATCATGGGGGAAAAGCCATGAATTCTACGTGTTGCATTCCTTAGCTCTGGAGTTCTGCAGTTCTCACTGATCTGTTAATGTGGCCTCGGCTGGATGTTCTTGCTGATCTTCTGGGGGAGGGGCCTGTGTGATTCTCAAATGTCTTTGCCCGAGGCGGAATTGCACTGCCTTTGCCAGGGGCCAGGCCAAGTAATCTGCACAGTTTTGTTCTCGGGAGATTTTGTTCCCTGAATGCTTTCTGTAGAGCTTTGGAGGACGGGAATAATGATGCCGGTCTCCCAATCTCTGGCTGGAGGAGCCAAGAGCTCAGGGCCCCACTCCTCAGTGCGCCCTGAGAGAAAAGCGTCAATCTCTCCCGTCTCCCTGGTCTCTGGCCACACTCCAAATTCACCCAGCCTGTGTCTGAGTGTTTCTATCTCTGGTGCAGGGCCCTGTTTGGAGTCTCCAAGCCCAGCAGATTCCTGCCATCCTGTTCTTCCCGGAAGAGGAAGGTGAGTCTCCCCGGATCAGCCACTTGTGTGGTCCCTGCTCTTTGAGATCACGGTTGAAGGTAACCCCGAGCTGAGAGCCCCTCCTCGGCTCCATCTCTGCTGCCATCTTCCCTGCTCTGAAACCTGGGAGCTCTGCCACACTCAGACACCCCTGGTCTTTCTGTAACCACACTGTTCCCGCGAGGGCTCTAACCCCTGCTTAGCCTCTGGAGAGAGGTCCCTCAGTGGAGTCGACTTCTAAAAGTTCTGATTTTGTGCTCTGCTTCTCCACCACTTCCTGGGAGCCAGCCCCTTCCCCCACAGTCTATCTTCCTGTGTATCACCTCGGATTCACTTCTCCATACATCCTACCTTCCAGAAAGTGGTTGCTCTTCTGTTCCTAGAATTGTTGCTCTTCTCTTCGATCTCCTGTTGAGTTTGTAGGTGTTCAGAATGGTTTGATAACTGTCTAGCTGAACTCCTGGGACCCGATGATAATTAGGTCTCCTCCTCCTCTGCCATCTTGCTCCTTCTCCCTCTATACACCCTTATACTCTCTAGTTTTAACCATGTTTGTTCTTTTTTTTATGGCTGAAAAATATTCCATTGTATATATACCACATGTTCTTTATCCATTTTTCTCTCAATGGTCACTTGGGTTGCTTCCATATCTTGGCTGTTGTTAAGTAATTCGGCAGTAAATATAGGGGTGCGTGGATCCCTTTGAATTAGTGTTTTTGTAATCTTTGGTTAGGAACTCAGTAGTGCAAAACCAAAAACAAGAACAACCCCCGCCACCCCCCAAAAAAAACCCCAGTAGCGCAATTACTAGATTGTCGGGTATTTCTATTTTTAACTTTTTTAGGAACTTCCATAGTGTTTTCCACAGTGGCTGTACCAGTTTGCATTCCCACCACCAACATTGCAAGAGTTCCTTTTTCTCCACATCCTCACCACTCCTGATATCTGGTGTTTTTTTATTTTAGCCATTCTGACAGGTATGAGGTGATATCTTATTGTAGTTTTGATTT
This sequence comes from Martes martes, assembly GCF_963455335.1. NCBI lineage: Eukaryota > Metazoa > Chordata > Mammalia > Carnivora > Mustelidae > Martes > Martes martes. Next base: position 129,208,797 of record NC_137895.1, read on the forward strand.
GCATTTCCCTGATGATATATGATAATGAGCATCTTTTCAAATGTGTGTGTTGACCATCTGTAAGTCTTCTTTGGAAAAATGTCTGTGTCTTCTGCACATTTTAAAATTGGATTATTCATTTTGTGTGTGTTCAGCTTTGTAAGTTCTTTATAGATTTTGGATTCTAACCCTTTATTAGGTATGTCAACCCTTTATCAGGTGTGTTATTTGTAAATTTCTCCTATTCCATAGTTTACCATTTAGTTTTGTTGATTGTTTCTGTCACTGCACAGATGCTTTTTATTTTGATGTAGTTCCCATAGTTCATTTTTGCTTTTGTTTCCCTTCTTTCAGGGACCTATCCAGAAAAAAAATTGCTATAGCCAATGCCAGAGGAACTATTGTCTTTGCTCTTTTCTATGATTTTTGTGGTTTTCGGTCTCACATTTAGGTCTTTAATCCATTTTGAATTTGAATTTATTTTTGTGTATGTTGAAAGAAAGTAGTCTAATTTCATTCTTTTGCATGTTGCTGTCAGTTTTCCCAACACCATTTGTTGAAAGAACTTTTCCCCATTGGATATTCTTTCCTGATTTGTCAGAGATAATTTAATTGGCCATACAATTGTGGGTTTATGTCTGTGTTTTCTACTCTGTTCAGTTGATCTCTGTGTCTATTTTTGTGCCAGTACCATACTGTTTGGATTACTACAGCTTTGTAATATAACTTGCATTTCAGAATTGTGATGCCTCCAGATTTGCTTTTCTTTTTCTAGATTGCTTTAGCTCTTTGAGGTCTTTTGTGATCCCATACGAATTTTAAACCTGTTTGTTCTGGTTCTGTGAAAAATACTATTGTTTTTTTGATAGGATTGTGTTAAATGTGTAGATTGTTTTGGATATCAAAGGCATTTTTTTTTCAAAGGCATTTTTAACAATATTTATTCTTCTAATCCTTGAGTGTGGGATGTCTTTCCATTTCTTTGTGTCATTTTCAGTTTGTTTCTTCAGTTTTTTATAGTTTTCAGAGTACAGACCTTTCATCTCTTTGGTTTATTTCTAGGTATCTTCTTATTTTTGTTGTAGTTGTAAATGGGATTGTTTTTTAAATTTCTCTTTCTGTTGATTCATTTTTGGTATGTAGAGATACAACAGATTTTTGTGCATTAATTTTGTATCCTGCAACTTTACTGAATTTTTTTATCAGTGCTAGAAGTTTTGTGGGGAGTCTTTTTGGTTTTCTATATATAGTATCATGTCATCTCCAAATAGTGAATGTTTTACTTCTCCCTTACCAATTTGGATACCTTTTATATGTTTTTGTTGTCTGATTGCTGTGGATAGAACTTCCAGTATTATTATGTGGAATAAAGGTGGTGAATGGACATCCTTGTCTTGTTTCATAGCTTGCCTTTTGCTTTTATTGTGGTTTTCTGTGCTGCATAGAGCTTTTTCTTTTTTAAATTTTTAGAAAAGATTTTATTTTTAAGTAATCTCTACGCCCAGAATGGGGCTCAAACCTACAACCCCAAGATCAAGAGTTGCATGCTCTACTGACCAAGCCATCAAGACACCCTTGCACAGAGTTTTTTAGTGTGATGCCATCCCATACATATATTTTTCATTTGTTGCCTTTGCTTTTAGTATCCAAAAAAAAAAAAGAAAAGAAAAAAAGAAAGAAAGAAAGAAAAAGAAAAAGTCATTGCCAAGACATTAAGGAGCTTACCTCTAATATTTTCTTCCTAGAATTTTGTTGTTTCAGGTCTTACCTTCAAGTCCTCAATACTTTTTGAGTTGATTTTTGTGAATGATGAAATGAGTCTAATTTCATTCTTTTGCATATGGATATCCAGTTTTCCCAGTATCATTTATTGAAGAGACTATTTTTCCCTATTGTATATTCTTGATGTTTTGTCAAAAGTTAGTTGACTCTAAGTGTATGGGTTTATTTCTGGGATCTCTTTTCTGTTCCATTTAAATGCCCGTTTTTATGACAATACTGCACTGTGTGATTACTATAGCTCTATTACCACACATAGTTTAAAATCAGAAACTATGATGTCTCCAGCTTTGTTCTTTCTCAAGATTGCTTTGGCTATTCACAATCTTTTCATCTCCTTAGTTAAATATATTTCTAAGTATTTTATTGTGCTGGATGTTATTATAAATGGGATTTTAAATTTCTTTTTCAGATCATTTGTTGTTATTGTATAGAAACACTACTGATATCAGTATGTTGATATTGTATCCTGCAACTTTCCCGAATTCGTTAGTTACATCTAACAGTTTTTTTGGTGGAATGTTTAGGATTTTCTATATATAAAATCGTGTCATCTGCAAATAGACGGAACTTACTTTTTCCTTTCTGATTCAGAAAACTTTTTTTTTTTTTCTTGCCTGATTGCACTGAGTTGGTGTGGTGAGAGTGGGCATCCTTGTCTTGTTCCTGATCTTAGAGAAAAAGCTGTCAAGTTTTCCTCATTGAATATGATATATGGGTGCTTATCCCATATGGCTTTTATTATTATGTTGAGGTATGTTTCTTTATCTAATTTGTTGAGGGTATTTATCAGGAATGGATGTTGAATTGTGTCAATTGCTTTTTATGCATCTACTGAGATTATCATATGATTTTTATCTTTTATTCTATTAAAGATGTTATTGATTACCGATTCTTATTATTATTATGTTTTTAATTGATTTGTATGTATTGAACCATCCCTGTATCACAAGGATGAATCCTGCCTGATCATAGTGTATGGTACTTTTATTGTGATTTGAATTTGGTTTGCTAATATTTATTGAGAATTTTTCATCTATGTTCAGAGAGGATATTGGTCTGTGGTTTTTTGGTTTCGTTGTTTTGTTTTGTTTTTCCTTGTAGTGTCCTTATCTGGCTTTGGTATCAGGACAATGCTGGCCATTTAAAATGAATTTGGGAGTGTTCCTTCCTCTTCAATTTATTGGACGAGTTTGATAAGGATTGTTGTTAATGTTTCTTTAATGTTTAGTAGAATTCAACAAATATAATTATCTGGTCCTGGTCTTCTTGTCATTGAGAGGTTCTTGATTAATGATTCAATGTCTTTACTCATTATTGGTCTGTTCATATTTTCTGTTTCTTCATGATTCAGTCTTTATAGGTTATATGTTTCTACGAATTTATATATTTCTTTTTGGTTTCCAATTATTGCCATATAATGGTTCACAGTAATCTTTTATGATATTTGTATAGTTGTGGTATCAGTTGTGTCTCCTTTTTCATTTCTGATTTTATTTAATTGTTTTTTTCTCGTTGAGTAGAGTTAACACAATGATATAAGAGAAATTACTGCCTGTGTTCTTTCTAGGATTTTTATGGTTTCAGGTCTCATATCTAGGACTTTAAGCCATTCTGAGTTTATTTTTGTGTATGGTTTTAGAAAGTGGTCCATTTTTATTCTTTTATATAGCTGTCCTGTTTTCCTATATCATTTATTAAAGAGATTGTCTTTTCCCCATTTTGTAGTCTTGCCTCCTTTGTCATAGGTTAGTTGACTAATGAGTATAGGTCTATTTCAGAGCTCTCTTCTGTTCCACTGATCTGTGTGTCTATTTTTTGTGACAGTACCATAATGTTTGATTATGGAAATCTGGAATGGTGATATCTCCAGCTCTGTTTTTCTTTCTCAAAATGACTATGTCTATTTGAGGTAATTTGTGACCAAGAGAAAAAGAGAAAGGACCCAAATAAACAAAACCAGAAATGGAAGAAGAGAAGTAACAATAGATACCACAGAAATAGAAAGTATTATAAGAGAATACTGTGAAAAAATATATGCCAACAAATTGGACAAACCAGAAGAAATGGATAAAATCCTAGGAACATATTATCTTCCAAAACTGAATCAGGAAGAAATAGAAAATCATTTCTGATTTTATTTATTTGAGTCTTCTTCTCTTTCAGTCTTAGTGTAGCCAAAGTTTTGTTTAGTTTTTTATTTTTATTTTATTTTTATTTATTTGACAGAGATCACAAGCAGACAGAGAGGCAGGCAGAGAGCTGGGCGGGGGGAGCAGGCTCCCTGCCAAGCAGAGAGCCTGATGCAGGGCTCGATCCCAGGACCTTGGGATCATGATCTGAGCAGAAGGCAGAGGCTTAACCCTCTGAGCTACCCAGTCACCCCTGGTTTAGTTTTGTTAATCTTCTCTATTATTTTTCTGGTCTCTGTTTTATTATTTCTGCTCTGGTATTTATTATTGCCCATTTTACCCCAAAATTTATTCATTTGTTGATTTTCTGTCTGGATGGTTTATCTACTATGGAAAATAGGGTATTAAAGTCTTCCACTCTTATGGTTTTGTCTGTTTCTCTCTTCAGACTTTTTTTTGAAAACTTATTTATTTTAGAGAGAGAGCATGGGGTAGGGGCAAAGGCAGAGGGGACAGGGAGTCTTTTTTTTTTTTTTAATAAACATATAATGTATTATTAGCCCCAGGGGTACAGGTCTGTGAATCTCCAGGTTTACACACTTCACAGCATTCACCATAGCACATACCCTCCCCAATGTCCATAACCCCACCACCCTCTCCCTACCCCCCTCCCTCTTGCCCCCTCAGTTTGTTTTTGTGACATTAAGAGTCTCTTATGGTTTGTCTCCCTCCAGATCCCATCTTGTTTCATTTACTCTTTTCCTACCACCCAAGCCCCCCATGTTGCATCTCCATTTCCTCATATCAGGGAGATCATATGATAGTTGTCTTTCTCTGATTGACTTGACTTATTTTGCTAAGCATAATACCCTCTAGTTCCATCCACATCATCACAAATGGCAAGATTTCTTTTCTTTTGATGGCTGCATCGTAGTCCATTGTGTATATATATATATATATATATATATATATATATACACTACATCTTCTTTATCCATTCATCTGTGGATAGACATCTAGGTTCTTTCCATCGTTTGGCTATTGTGGATATTGCTGCTATAAACATTCGGGTGCACGTGCCCCTCCGATCACTACCTTTGTATCTTGAGGGTAAATACCCAGTAGTGCAATTGCTGGGTTGTAAGGTAGCTCTATTTTTAACTTTTTGAGGAACCTCCATGCTGTTTTCCAGAGTGGTTGCACCAGCTTGCATTCCCACCAGCAGTGTAGGAGGGTTCCCTTTCTCCGCATCCTCACCAGCATCTGTCATTTCTTGACTTGTTAATTTTAGCCATTCTGACTGGGGTGGGTGGTATCTCATTGTGGTTTTGATTTGTATTTCCCTGATGCCGAGTGATGTGGAGCCTTTTTTCATGTGTCTGTTGGCCATCTGGATGGCTTCTTTGCAGAAATGTCTGTTCATGTCCTCTGTCCATTTCTTGATTGGATTATTTGTTCTTTGGGTGTTGAGTTTGCTGAGCCCTTTATAGATTTTGGATACTAGCCCTTTATCTGATATGTCCTTTGCAAATAATTTCTCCCATTCTGTCAGTTGTCTTTTGGTTTTGTTTACTCTTTCCTTTGCTGTGCAAAAGCTTTTGATCTCAATGAAGTCCCAATAGTTCATTTTTGCCCTTGCTTCCCTTGCCTTTGGCGATGTTCCTAGGAAGAAGCTGCTCCAGTTGAGGTCAAAGAGGTTGCTGCCTATGTTCTCCTCAAGGATTTTGATGGATTCCTTTCTCACATTGAGGTCTTTCATCCATTTCGAGTCTATTTTCATGTGTCGTGTTAGGAAATGGTCCAGTTCCATTTTTCTGCATGTGGATGTCCAATTTTCCCAACACCATTTGTTAAAGAGGCTGTCTTTTTTCCAGTGGACATTCTTTCCTGCTTTGTTGAAGATTAGTTGACCATAGAATTGAGGGTCTATTTCTGGGCTCTCTCTTCTGTTCCATTGATCTATGTGTCTGTTTTTGTGCCAGTACCATACTGTCTTGATGATGATAGCTTTGTAATAGAGCTTAAAGTCTGGAATTGTGATACCACCAACTTTGGCTTTCTTTTTCAATATTCCTTTGGATATCTGAGGTCTTTTCTGGTTCCATATAAATTTTAGCATTATTTGTTCCATTTCTTTGAAAAAAAATGGATGGGATTTTGATAGGGATTGCATTAAATGTGTAGATTGCTTTAGGTAGAATAGACATTTTCACAATATTTGTTCTTTCAATCCATGAGCATGGAATATTTTTCCATTTCTTTGTGTGTTCCTCAATTTCTTTCATGCCTACTTTATAGTTTTCTGAGTATAGATTCTTTGCCTCTTTGGTTAGATTTATTCCTAGGTATCTTATGGTTTTGGGTGCAATTGTAAATGGGACTGACTCCTCAATTTCTCTTTCTTCTATCTTGTTGTTAGTGTAAAGAAATGCGACTGATTTCTGTGCATTGACTTTATATCCTGACACTTTACTGAATTCCTGGACAAGTTCTAGCAGTTTTGGAGTGGAGTCTTTTGGGTTTTCCACATATAGTATCATATCATCTGCAAGGAGTGATAATTTGACTTCTTCTTTGCCAATTTGGATGCCTTTAATTTCTTTTTGTTGTCTGATTGCTGAGGCTAGGACTTCTAGTACTATGTTGAACAGCAGTGGTGATAACGGACATCCTTGCCGTGTTCCTGACCTTAGCAGAAAAGCTTTCATTTTTTCTCCATTCAGAATGATATTTGCAGTGGGTTTTTCATAGATGGCTTTGATAATATTGAGGTATGTGCCTTCTATCCCTACACTTTGAAGAGTTTTGATCAGGAAGGAATGCTGCATTTTGTCAAATGCTTTTTCAGCATCTATTGAGAGTATCATATGGTTCTTATTCTTTCTTTTATTAATGTATTGTACCACATTGATGGATTTGCGGATGTTGAACCAACCTTGCAGCCCTGGAGTAAATCCCACTTGGTCGTGGTGAATAATCCTTTTAATGTACTGTTGGATCCTATTGGCCAGTATTTTGGTGAGAATTTTCGCATCTGTGTTCATCAAGGATATGGGTCTGTAATTCTCTTTTTTGGTGGGATCCTTGTCTGGTTTTGGGATCAAGGTGATGCTGGCCTCCTAGAATGAGTTTGGAAGTTTTCCTTCCATTTCTATTTTTTGGAACAGTTTCAGGAGAATAGGAATTAATTCTTCTTTAAATGTTTGGTAGAATTCCCCTGGGAAGCCATCTGGCCCTGGACTTTTGTTTGTTTGGAGATTTTTGATGACTGTTTCAATCTCCATACTGGTTATGGGTCTGTTCAGGTTTTCTATTTCTTCCTGGTTCAGTTGTGGTAGTTCATATGTCTCTAGCAATGCATCCATTTCTTCCAGATTGTCAGATTTGTGGGCATAGAGTTTCTCATAATATGTTCTTATAATTGTTTGAATTTCTTTGTTGTTGGTTGTGATCTCTCCTCTTTCATTCATGATTTCATTTATTTGGGACCTTTCTCTTTTCTTGTTGATAAGTCTGGCCAGGGGTTTATCAATCTTATTAATTCTTTCAAAGAACCAGCTCCTAGTTTCATTGATTTGTTCTATTGTTTTTTTAGTTTCTATTTCATTGATTTCTGCTCTGATCTTTATAATTTCTCTTCTCCTGCTGGGTTTAGGTTTTCTTTGTTGTTTTTTTCTCCAGCTCCTTTAGGTGTAGGGCTAGGTTGTGTATTTGAGACCTTTCTTGTTTCTTGAGAAAGGCTTGTATCGCTGTATATTTTCCTCTCAGGACTGCCTTTGCTGTGTCCCACAGATTTTGAACTGTTGTGTTTTCATTATCATTTGTTTCCTTGAATTTTTCAATTCTTCTTTATTTCCTTGTTGATTCATTCATTCTTTAGAAGGATACTGTTTAGTCTCCATGTATTTGGGTTCTTTCCAAATTTTCTCTTGTGATTGAGTTTTAGCTTAAGAGCATTGTGGTCTGAACATGTGCAGGGAATGATCCCAATCTTTTGATCCTGGTTGAGACCTGATTTATGAACCAGGATGTGATCCATTCTGGAGAATGTTCCATGTGCACTAGAGAAGAATGTGTATTCTGTTGCTTTGGGATGGAATGTTCTGAATATAGCTGTGATGTCCATCTGGTCCAGTGTGTCATTTAAGGCCTTGATTTCCTTGTTGATCTTTTGCTTAGATGGTCTGTCCATTTCAGTGAAGGGGGGTGTAAAAATTTCCTATTATTATTGTATTATTGTAATTGTGTTTCTTTGATTTTATTATTAATTGCTTTGCATAATTGGCTGCTCCCATGTTAAGGGCATAGGTATTTAAAATTGTTAGATCTTCTTGTTGGACAGACCCTTTGAGCATGATATAGTGTCCTTCCTCATCTCTTATTATAGTCTTTGGCTTAAAATCTAATTGATCTGATATAAGGTCACCCCAGCTTTGTTTTGATGTCCATTAGCATGGTAAATTGTTTTCCACCCGGGGCAGGGAGTCTTAAGCAGACTCTGCATTGAGTGCAGAACGTGATCCGGGGCTCCATCTCATGACCCTGATCATGACCTAAGCCAAATCCCAAATCTGGATGCTCTAACAACTGTGCCAGCCAGGCGCCCCTCTCTTCAGATCTAGTAGTATTTGCTTAATATATTTCAGTGCTCTCGTGTTGGATGCATACATGTATTTATGATTGTTGTACCTTCTTGATCAGTTGACTCTTGCATCATTCTATAGTGGCCTTCTTTTTCTTTTGTTACTATTTTTGACTTAAAGTCTCTTTTGTCTAATGTAAGTAAAGCTACTCCTGCTCTCTTTTGGTTTCCACCTGCATGGAATATCTTTTTCCAACCATTCACTTTTAGCCTATGTGTATTAAAGCTGAGGTGAGTCTTTTGTAGGAAGCATATATGTGGGTCTTATATATTTTATCTGTTCACCCACTCTGTGTTTTCTTCCTGGGAGAAATCAGTGCATTTTCATTTACAGTAATTATTGATAGGTAAAGATTTACTTATGCCATCTCATTGTTTCCTAGCTGTTTTATAGTTCTCTTATACCTTTCTTCCTCTTTGACTGCCTTCCATTATGAATTGATGATTTTCTGTAGTGGTAGGCTTTGATTCTCTTCCATGTATCATTTGTGAATCTATTGTAGGTTTCTGCTTTTTGGTTACCATGAGGCTTACATGAAACATCTTATATGTATAGCGGTCTATTTCATACTGATAACAATTCAACTTCAATCACATGAAAACTCTACCCTTTTACTCCCTTTTATATGTTTATATTATAAATATAAATACATATAAATAGAATATATTTTATATTATATACTATATGTTTTATATAGTATATATATTTTATATTATATACTACCCTTTTTTATTTTTGATGTCACAGTTTACTTCTTTTTATATTGCGTATCCATTAATAAATCATTGTAGGTGTAGTTTTTTATTTTATTTCACTTTTTTTCAGTGTTCCAAAATTCATTGTCTATGCCCCATACCCAGTGATCCAGGCGATATGTAGCTGTATTTTTAAAAACTTTTGTCCTTTAACTGTTAAACTAGAGTTAAATGGTTAACATGCCAGTGTTGTGTATTTTCATGTGTCTTCATGTTTCTAATTATCATCCTTTCACTTCAATTTCAAGTACTCCTTTCAGCATTTCTTGGAAGGCAGTTCTAGTGGTAGTGAGCTCCATCACCTTCCTTTTTTGGGGGAAAGTCTTCATTTTGCCTTCTTTTCTGAAGGCAATTTTGCCAGGTTAAGTATTCTTGGTTGGCAGTTTCTTTCTCACAGGATTTTGAATATATCATTCCGTTCACTCCTGGCCTGCAAGGTCCCTGCTCAGAAATCTGCTGTAGCCTTATGGGGCTTACCTTGTATGAGAGAGTTTTTTTCCCTTGTTGCTTTTGAAATTCTTTCTTTGTCTTTGATTTAGTGAGTTACATTATAATGCATCTTGTTTGAAGATCATTTTGGGTTGAAATTTTGTGGTGACGTATTACCTTCATTAACTTGGATCTCCAAATCTCTCCCCCAGGTTTGGGAAGTTCTCAGCCATTATTTCTTTAACTAAGCTCTTTACCACATTTTTCTCTCCTCCTTCTGGGACTCCAGTGATCTTTACATTGTTTTTTGTTTTGTTTTGTTTTGTTTTGTTGTGTTTTGATGGTGCCCCATAATTTTCATAAGATTTCTTTATTCTTTTTCATTCTTTTTCCTTCTTGCTCCCCTATTTGGATAATTTCAGTTAATGTCTCTTTTACATCACTGGTTCCTTATTCTGCTTTGTCAAGTCTGATATTGAAGCTCTCTATTGAACTATTCAGTTACTGTATTCTACAGGTCCAAAATTTCTGTTTGGTGTTTTTAAGAAATGTTTTCTCTTGGTTGAACTTTTTGTTTTTCTCTTGTATTGTCTTCCTGATTTTGTTAAGTTGTTTATATGCGTTTTTTTTTAAATAGTTTCCTGAACATCTTTAGAACAACTGTTTTGAATTATTTGTTGAGCAATTCTTGGATCTCCATTTCTTTGGGGCCAGTTCCTGGAGGTTTACTCTATTCCTTTGGTGGAGTCATCTTTCCCTAATTCTTTGTGATTCCAATAGCCTTTTGTAGGTCTGTGCATTTGAAGTAGTCACCTGAACTTTATGGCCTGACTTGGGTAATATAAGACTTTGACCTCAAAGTGGGGTCATGCTGGGCACCAAGTGTGGGGTGTGAGTGGCATGGTTCTCTTTGGCTAAGGCCACTAGGATCCACAGCATTGACAACACTGTTGTCCTTGATAAGCATTCAAGGGGTCCATAGTGGCTTCAACGGCAGTTGGGGTCCTCAGTGACACTTCCAGGTACAATGGCTAGGGCCCAGGCATGTAGTGATGGTGGCCAGAGCTCGTGGTGGCATACTTGGCTGCAGAGTCCAGCTGCAGGTGCCTGTGTCGTGTCATGTGTCAGTTGGGCACATCATGCAGTGGTGGGGTCATGGAAGGCAGCAAAGGACAGGCCCAGCTACAGGCTCACTGGCATGCACTACTGTGGCTGTTGGGTATTGCCATGGATGCTTAGTAGTGTGGACTGTGGACAGGATTCAAACCTGGGATGTGTGGGTGCACAGCTGGTGGGGCTAATGACAGAATACAGGGCCTAATCCAGGCCCACAAGCAATTACAGAATCCCTGGCTGTTGGTGTGCTCCCCTACATCGCCACAGTCTTACTCCAAGGCCTACACACTTCACCAGAGGCCAGTGACAATTTTCAGGCTTACCAGGCTTGCAGCATGCAAGTGCACAGCTAGATGGGTAGCCCCAAGTGCACCCATGGGGGTGGGGTCAGCGTTGGGGGTTTAGACTGGCATCTTACACCTGGGGAAAAACAGAGGCTTGAGCTGGCTGCTGGTGCAGTTCCCAGGCTCTTTTTGCAGCCAGAGAGGGGAATTAGAGGGAAGAGACTCAGACAACGGGTGTCAGCAAATGCCAATACCTGAAAGCTGGTGAAAACTGCAGGTTTTCACCTTAGTGAAATTTAGTGAAACTTACTTCCATGGAGGCTTAGTTGGTGATTGATTTCTTCACTGGCAAAACCTGCTGGGCTTCACTGTAGGGGGTCCTGCTACGTGGCTGCTATGAGTAGCTATTGTGTTTCTTTTTGTTCCTAACCATCTCTGCATATCTCACTTTTGTTGGTCTCTGGGTAGGGTAACCCTGAATTGGGACCTTTGTGCAGTATCCCGAAAGCCTGGAGAAGCTGGTCCCTCACTCTGCTTTTCCTTTTCTGGTAAGTGGAACTCTTTCTGGCTGGGGACTCTTGGCACTGAGCAGTGCCAGCTTGAGGGGTGAGATGATGCAGGCAAAATGAAACGTTCTTCTTTTCTTGTGCAATTATTCTCAAGTTTTTTTGTTTCACTGTGTTGCTAAGGTTCCTTAAGAGGACTCCAGAGCTCTTCCAGAGCCATTTTTGTTCATGGAGAGCTTTCTGATTATTGATCTTTGTGAAGGGATGGAGGTGTCCCTACATCGTTGTTTTGGTGATGTCACTCCCACCTTTCCCAGATTTTTAAATGCACTCCAAAATTTGCGAATCATTGTGCAAGATAGTAAAGGAGGGAGAAGTCAAGTACCATGTTTTATTGATCCCGGGTCAGCACAATTCCTTATATTGACAGTCATTACAAATTTATATTATTTACTTATCATCACTGTTACCCTTAGAATTAACTTGGGAAATAAAAGATATAACATTTTTATTATTTTCTTTACCAAGCTCTAGAAGGCCATACCACCGTCTGGGGAGTCATTAGTGCTATCGCTGTCAATCAAAGTCAGGTACTGTCATCACCAGACCATCTCAGAAGAGCAGGAGAGGCCCCTGCAGAGCATCTATTTGACTCATGTTGACCCCTTAAGAGTACAGGACAAGACTCACAGCATGGGAATGTCTGCTGGAGATCCCACTAAAGTGGAGACCTTGGCAAACACCATTGGAAGAAATAAGCAACAGGGGACTCCTGCTCTGAAGGTTGGTCAGTGAAAGGCAGCAGTGGCCACACTGAATCTGCAGGGGGAATAGTAGGCCTCATTAAGCTGCACTATATAGAGATCCTTCCATCGTTGCACTATTTAGATAGTGTAAACAGCATAAACACTAAGAGGTTGAATCTGTCCATTCCAGCAAGCCTGGAGGCTTGTAAAAGAGTCCCAAGAATTTATCAGGGGAGGTAGGGTTAACACTTTTGGATTTGGGGGGAACCAATGTTCATGTTGTCATTAGACGTTTGAAGCAGTAATCCCAGAATCTTAGGAGGCTAAATGAACCATTTCTACGGGCTGCAGGTTCCAGGAAGTCCCTACAGCTCCCAATGGAAGACATGGCTTATTATCTGGACCAAAGAATTTGGATACATCCTTAATTGGCCATACTTTTATGAAGGCTTGAAAACAACTCCAATAGGTTATCTAAAATATTGGTTTGATCAAAAGAATCTTAAGACTTATTTAAAACGTCTTCAGTTGTAGCACGAAAGTAAAAGGGGAAAGTGCCAAGATCTGAGGTAACAAAGAAATAGGAAAAAAATCAAATATATGGATATATAGTAGAAGACGAAATTGTAAACTAGATCATACAGGGTGCTTTGTAGACTATCTTTAAAAATGTGTGTTTTAAGTATGATAGGACATCACTGAAAGATTTTTTTTTAAGATTTTATTTATCTATTTGAGAGAGAGAGAGAGAGATAGTGAGAGCACTAGCAGAGAGGAGAGGGATTGTTTTATTTATTTATTTATTTATTTTGGCTGTTATGCACAATGTTATGAACATTTTTTTTTCAAAGATTTCATTTATTCATTTGAGAGAGAGAGAGAAGGAATGAGAGAGAGAGAGAGTATGAAAGGAAAGAGGTCAGTGGAGAAGCAGACTCCCCACCGAACAGTGAGCCTGATGCGGGACTCAATCCTGGGGTTCCAGGGTCATGACCTGAGCCAAACGCAGTCACCTAACAAACAGCTACCCAGGTGGGCTTCTATGTACATTATTGGGCAATCCTAACTGGTTTTTGGGGTCAGGATCATGGGCCCCAGACAAGCAACATAGGTTGGCCAGTAAAATTGAAAGAAATATTTTTCAGATACTTTTGAGTTTCTATTATGACTTTTGACGACACTAAGTGCTGAGATTTGGAACATAATTATGTTTGGGTTAACTATCCTAAGATTTGGGGATTGTTTTATTTTTGTTAATGTGTAGGTGTGAAAAACAATTGCTGTGTAATTTTATATGCTTTAGATCCTTCATAGTGAGGCTGCTGAGCTGTGTGGCAAGCAAACAGACACAAAATCTGAGGTCCTGAACTGCAGCCACTCTAGAGAAAGACAGTCCAGTCTGCAGCTGCTTAAAGAATGAAGACATGGGGTGCCTGGGTGGCTCAGTGGGTTAAAGCCTCCGCCTTCAGCTCAGGTCATGATCTCAGGGTCCTGGGATCGAGTCCCATATCGGGCTATCTGCTCAGCAGGGAGCCTGCTTCCCTCTCTCTATCTGCCTGCCTCTCTGCCTACTTGTGATCTCTCTCTGTGTCTCAAAAAAAATAAATAAATCTTTAATAAAAAAGAATGAAGACACAAAAAATTCATCTAACTGAAATTGAGCAGAATGAACAGTTGAGGGAAATGATTACTTAGACTTTAAACTGAAATTGGGGACTTTAATTTCTTGGATTAGTAATGCACAGGGACAGCAGAATTTTTTCACACGTTAGCCCTTTGGGACTTCAACTAAAAGATTTTGAATTTTAATTTTTTAAGATTTTTATCTTTTAATTACATCAATGGGAAATTAACAATGGGAGGGTTTTTTATTGAATTTAGGAGTATCACAGTATGTCGATATATGATATTTGGAATATTTTAAAGATTTTATTTATTTATTTGACAGAGAGAGATCACAAGTAGGCAGGAGGCAGGCAGAGAGAGAGAGAGGGAAGCAGGCTCCCTGCTGAGCAGAGAGCCTGATACGGGACTCGATCCCAGGACCCTGAGATCATGACCTGAGCCGAAGGCAGCGGCTTAACCCACTGAGCCACCCAGGCGCCCCGATATTTGGAATATTTTAATTTAATTTGGAAGATTTGATTTCATTTTAATGTTTTAGTGTTGTTATTTAACCTCACTGCAGAAACTCTGAGAGGCTATGTTGGGCAATGTAGCTGGGCAAAATTTGGAATAGGAAATAGAACAGAAGTGAACGTTCATCTTTAAATTCAGAATGGCCACTGAGATCATTCAGTTAATATACCATTCTATCCAATTTCAGACCTTAGAGCAAAATCTAATTCTATTAGCAGTAAGAAAGGTCCTAGAAAATCCCAGAGAGATCCACAAATGCATATGGAAGGGCTGTTATTTTCTTATAACAAATATTTTCTTCACTATGATAAATGCATATGAGTTCTATGCTAATAATGCCTCATGGACTGATTTTTAGAAGATATCTAAAAAAAATCAGAGACCTACATTTAGAATAAAATTTTTAAAAAATGCAGCAAAGATAACTCTTCTATTCAAAGGTAAAGGAAAAATACAAGGAATGATGATTGTATTATCACTTACTCTTCCATCTGGGAGATGGAAAATTTCTTTGCTGTAGGCTTTTTAAGCAGTTAGATGACAGAGACATTCAAATGTGAAAAAAAAAAATAGTTCTGGATTTTCCTCTCTTAGCTGAATCACTGCTACTTCCACTGCCAGGAGTGTACAAATGGTGATTGCACTTTGGCCCTTCAGTTTTTTCTCCTTGGGCCAGAGTGGAAGATAAATTTGGCCGTTCTTCCAAGTGTGGGCCTTGAGCCCTTTCCTGCCAGCATGGGAAAGAGGCTGGAAACCAGCTATGCCCTTTCTGCCCCTGACCTGTCAGCACGGCGGGTTTTCCAGAATTTTCCCACTTGCTGCTACTTTGCATACTCTTCTCTGGAAAGGGAGTCACTTTTCCATTCCTGGCATTATATCTTAATTTGGTGCAAGGTTGTGGTATAAGATTGCACCTTTTGTTTGTTTGTTTGTTTCATCATGAAAGACCTGTTCTTTACTGTTTTTATTTTTTAACTTCATGTCATTCACTTTCAAGAGTGATTTCGAAAGGGATTTCAAGAAGGGCACCTGAGTGGCTCAGCTGGTTAAGCATCTGACTCTTGATTTCGGCTCAGGTGGTCATCAGATGGGTCGTGATCTCATGGGTTGTGGAATTGGGCCCCATTTCAGGCTCCACGCTCAGTGGGAAGTCTGCTTGAGATTCTCTCTCTCCTCCCTCTCCTTCTGCCCCTCCTCCTGCTTGCACGCATGCTCTCTCTCTAAAATAAATAAATAAATCTTTAAAGAAAGAGAGATTTCAAAAATTTGTGCGTATATGGCCATTTTATCTTGACTTTAGAACTTTTAAAAATGTTTCAGTGTCTCCTTTAAAAAAAAGTCTGGCAAATTTGTTTAGTTAATGTATGGACACCATGTAAGGTTCTGAAGCAGAATGTCATATACATTAAAAGCCATCTCTGGAATTTTGAAGTTAGAGAAAAATTCTGCAAAACATCCCATCTAACCGTCTAATTCTAGTAGTGTTCTGAAGCTCACCTACTTTTTTTTTTCTTTTTCAAAGATGATAAAATATTACACAGTCAGAATTTCACATTCTACCTGGCATATGGTGAGTGTTCGACAAATGTTGGCTTTTATTGTTACTACTCTTTAATTTGCTCAGCCACATGTGATCATCACACAACAATTTTACCCTATGCTTATGTAGTACCTTTTTACTCTCCTTCTCTCTTCCCTCCCTGGCTCTTTCATTCTTCACTTTTTTTCTTTTCTTCTTGCTCTGGTCAGCTCCACAATCATCCTCTAAGTCTGCTACTATTTCTATCCTCATTGTTCTTATCAATAACTCCCATCAGGCAAATAGTGCAGATTTGTATGTTTACTTTAAAAAAAAAAAAAAGATTTTATTTATTTATTTGAGAGAGAGAAAGA
The DNA here is from genome assembly GCF_963455335.1 of Martes martes. NCBI lineage: Eukaryota > Metazoa > Chordata > Mammalia > Carnivora > Mustelidae > Martes > Martes martes. The sequence continues at coordinate 129,225,198 of NC_137895.1, forward strand.
GAGCACATGAGTGGTGGGGGTTGGGCTGAGGGAGAGGGAGAAGCCGGCTCCTGGTTGAGCAGGGAGCCCAGCGTGGGGCTAAATCCTAGGACCCTGAGATCATGACCTGAGCTAAAGGCAGATGCTTAACTAACTGAGCCACGCAGGCTCTCCTATACATTTACTTTCTAGTCCTATAAAGTACAAATGTGTTTCTTCCTTTTTTTTTTAAGATTTTATTTATTTATTTATTTATTTATTTGACTGAGAGAGACAGCAAGAGCAGGAACACAAGCAGGCAAAGTGGGAGAGGGAGAAGCAGGCTTCCCAAAGAGCAGGGAGCCCAAAGAGGGCCTCCATCTCAGGACCCTGGATTCATGACCTGAGCCAAAGGCAGATGCTTAATGACTGAGCCACCTAGGCGCCCACAAACATGTTGCTTATTGAGGCATATTATTAAATTTAAACATAAACTGTTTAAATTACTATATCAACTACACTAGGAGATCCTATATGTTAGTATAAATGCAGACCACCCAAATATTATTGCTTATGGGGATATCCTTTTTTTCTTCACGGACAGATGTGAAGTACCAGAATGCCTTTACTATGCAGAAGGCCTGCTTCTGCTTGGCACCATTTTGTATTCAAAGTAAGGATGCTTGTTAGTTAACTCATGGCATTTTCCTTTAGTCTATAAGATGTGAGGCCTTTGGGAGGACATTTTAGCTCATGCTCATCTTATTTCTTTGGTCAATCCAGATGTTTCTGGGAAGAAGGATTTTAACACTTTTTATAGCATTACGTTTTCTGGAAGTCAACCTATGCTTTCATGGACTCTTAAAAAATCCAGTCGTATGTTGTTTCCAGTGCTTGGAATCGTCTCTCAAAGACATTTGCTGATTACTATGGTAGTGCCTAAAAAGGTTTTAGAGCTCTTTTCTATGAATGCATTACTGTAGCATTCAGAATTAAGATCTGTCTCTGATTCAAAAATCAAAGTATAATCATGGAAACTATTTTTTCAGGAAATTAGATTTTCCTGGCTGAGATAGCAATAAGTCTGACTGACAAGGAAAACTCTCCACATGAAAAATATTCTAAAGGAGGAATAAAGAGGTTTTATCTGGGAATTTCAGAACACTGAGAGAAATGATTGCTTAAGGTGGGCCTGATTTGGGCAATGATTCTTTAATATATTGAAAAAGTGAGATAAAATTTTTATTTTTACTTCTTTGTAACCACAAGATGGCACCACTTTCCTATTTTTAAAAGTTTGACACTGCTATTTTTCATTTTTTACGTTTTTTTAAAAATTACAGCTGTTTGGGGACATTTGGTTATAACTTTCCCTCAAATACAGGCTCATAGACTATAAGGCTAGAGTTACAGTATTAAATAAGAATTTGTAGGTGGAATAAGATTTATAATATGCATCGCATATGCATGGCATTTAAATGGTTTAAATGGTTGGAATCTCAGCCCAAGGGAAAGGAGTTTCTCTGGGGGTTTTGTAAGTGAAAAGGGCAATGGGCAACTTAAACTGAGAAGTCAGATGTAAAGTGGTCTTGGCCAGCAGTTCCCTGTCTGGTCCAAGGGTATGAGCTGGCAGAGAATATAGGCAGGAGGAGAAGGAGGGTAAAAATGTCAGCTATGCTGAGAGTTGAACTCTCGTAGAAATGATATTTTGAAGTGATGGGAGTGCTGAGGTTGTGTTTGAGGAAGAAGGAAGAGATCAGAGGAGGAGAAGCATACCTAAGGCCGAAGCAAAAAGTAGAAGGCAATTCCACCCACTCCTCAGCTCTGACCTAACTCTGTTAACATATCCTGGTTTAGCAAACTGTCCTGGGCCTACAAAAGACAAACGAAGGGAACCAATGGGGAACCAGCCACCTTCCTGTCATAAATGCTGTTGTAAGGCTGTTGTCTAGCTATAGTTATAAGACCTTCCTGTCCTCACCGTCCCTTCATTCCCTGTTCTCCTTCTCTTCATCAGTCCAATCCCTTTTGGTTATAGTTAGTAGAAACCCAGTGCAAAGTAGCTTAAACAAAGGGGAATTTATCCACGCATGAGACTTAAAAGTTCAGGGTTTGAATAACTTCAAACAGTTACATATAGATGTTCCACTGTTGGTTCTGTTGTTGTTGTTGTTGTTTTTCCCCTGTTGTCTTCATCCTTCCTCACATCTGTCCGGGTTGCAGGAAAGACTGCCCCAGCAGCACTAGACCTTCATGATTTTCATAGCCATCAATCTCAGAAGCCATTAGTTTCTCTCCCAGTGTTCCTACAAAGACCCTCATTGATGGCTCTGGGTTGTGTGTCCACTTGGCATAAGAATTATATGGACCACACAAGGTGCAATAATCAAAAGAAAAGGTTTATGGACAGATTTTAAGTGTAACCCATGTCCATTATATCTTCCTAAGAAAGTATCTGGATAGTAACATGGCCCCAGGCCAATGTTCCCAATGTAGTAAGAACTGATCTACTAAGTGCAGGGAAAATGCACAGCTTATAATTATGGATAAGGACTAGATCTAAGTTTGGAGATCTTCAACCTAGGAGGAAAGTCTCTTAGAGAGAATTAAAGGTTTGATCTGTTGTTACCCTCGAGTATTTCCTGTTCTTTTTAGCCATTTACTTCTATGAGTAAGTATAATGGTGGTCAGGTTGACTCGAGAAGAATTTCTGGTCTCAGAGTCTCCTGAACTAAAATCAGTCTTTTCCCCTCACCCTCCTTCTATCCCTCCCTCTGTACCTTCCCACCCCATCATCAAATGTGACTGGATTTCCCTTGCCCCATTGTATGTAGGACTCGTTTGGAATCCTGAAATGAGACATCCAACAGAAATCTTGGGACTAAAATCTTTGTGTTCAAAGCAGGGAATTGGAGATGTTTCTTTATACTGATGTGTGGTGATATAATTATGCCAATAACAAAAGCTCTAGATGTAGTTACTTTCATTAATTTCCATCTCACAAAGGTAATAAGTGTTCTGTAGTGAGTGCCTGGGAAGATGGCTCTTGCCAAATCTGGAGAATATAAGAAAAGAAGAGTTCTTCTGGGTAAACGTTCTTGGTGCCAGGTATTAGAAGCTTTTGTAGACCTCAACAGCATACTGAGAAGTTTAATTATATACTCATATATTTTAGGCTAAGTTTATTTTATAAAGGGTCAACCCATTATATTAGCATGATGACTGTGCTTTCCTTGTGGAAAACTTGGAAACAGACTTATAATAAAATGTCCCCCTGCCCCCCCCGCCCTGAAAACTAGATTGTTTAGTTTGAGAGAATTGATCATAGTCTTACAATGACAGTTTCTACACTATTTTACACAGCATTCTCAGAGTATTTAACATTTACTTTGACAACAAAGCTGTGGAAAGAAAGGTTCTGACAGTGGTTATGAATGAAAAACCAGGTAAGAAGCTTGACTTTAAGGAATAATTTGTATCCTGTTAATTGTCCTATGGGTCTTAAGGAAATGAGATAGACAATAATCCATTGTTAGTGGGCTAACGAGGCACAACATCTGAAAAGTTGGCACGTATATTGGAAGTTCCTTGATGATGAATGATGTTGAACATCTTTTCAAGTACCTGTTGGCCATCTGTATGTCTTCTTTGGAAAAATGTCTATTCAGGGGAGGAGTCAAGATGGCGGAGAAGTAGCAGGCTGAGACGACATCGGGTAGCAGGAGATCAGCTAGATAGCTTATCTAACCATTGTGAACACCTATAAATCCAACGGGAAATCGAAGAGAAGAACAGCAACAATCCCAGAAACAGAAAATCGATCACTTTCTGAAAGGTAGGACCTGCGGAGAAGTGAATCCAAAGCGACGGGAAGATAGACCCCGGGGGGAGGGGCCGGCACCCGGCAAGCGGCGGAGCGACGGAGCACAAAATCGGGACTTTTAAAAGTCGGCTCCACTGGGAGACATCGCTCCAGAGGCTAAACTGGGGGGAAACCCAGGCGGGGTCAGCATAACCCCAGGACCCGCAGGGTCACAGAAGGACTGGGGATGTCTGAGTGCCGCAGAGCTCGCAGGTATTAGAGCGGGGAAGCCGGCTATAGCGACAAAGCCAAGGAGTGAGCTCTAAGTCCGGGGTTACCTTGTGCCGGTTGCAGGCTGGGTGGGCTCGGAGCGCGGCCGGAGGCCACGGAGACAAAAGCGACCCGGCGCTTTTCTCCAGCTCCAACAATTGACTGCTTTCCTCGAGGCGCGACCGCAAGCCAGGGAGGCGGGACTGTTGGGCGCTTTGCTCTGAGAGCGCACTGAGGAGCGGAACCCCAAGCTCTCGGCTCCTCCGGGCTGAGAGATTGGGAGGCCGCCATCTTCATTCCCGTCCTCCGGACTCTACGGAAAGCGCTCAGGGAACAAAAGCTCCCGAAAGCGAACCCGAGCGGATTACTTAGCCTGGCCCCTGGCAAGGGCGGTGCAATTCCGCCTGCGGCAAAGACACTTGAGAATCACTACAACAGGCCCCTCCCCCAGAAGATCAACAAGAAACCATCCAAAACCAACTTCAGTCACCAAGAACAGCGGAATTCCACAGCAGGAGAAAGCAAATCCTACCTGGACAAAATGACAAGGCGGAAAAACTCACCTCAAAAAAAAGAACAAGAGGCCGTACCGAAGGCTGGAGACCTAATCAATACAGACATAGGTAGCATGACAGATCTAGAGTTCAGAATGACAATTCTCAAGGTTCTAGCCGGGCTCGAAAAAGGCATAGAAGATATTAGAGAAACCCTCTCCGGAGAGATAAAAGCCCTTTCTGGAGAAATAAAAGAACTAAAATCTAACCAAGTTGAAATCAAAAAAGCTATTCATGAGGTGCAATCAAAAATGGAAGCTCTCACTGCCAGGATAAATGAGGCAGAAATGTCTATTCAGAGCCTCTACTCGTTGTAAAATCAGACTGTGTTTTGTTTTGTTTGGCTATTGAGTTGTAGAAGATCTTCTTGTATTTTTGATATCCGCTCTACTCCAAGTCCTATTTCTATGTTCCCTTTTCATTGACTGGCACCACCATTCATTTGGACAGGTTAGTTTATCTCTCATCCCATCAACCACTGAATTTTAAAATTTTTACCTTCAAAACATCTTTTGAATTCTTCTGTCACTTTCCACCATAGTCTGAACAACATTTTTTTTAATGTGGACTACTACATTATTAGCCTTAAAAATGGCTTTCTTGTATGCAATCTGACCTTCACCCTGGCAGAATAACCTTTTCAAATATGAATCTGTTGATACCACCACTTAGACAAGACACTTCAGAAATTCCCCTTTATGTTTAGGATAAAGACTATTTCTAAACATAAGTCATCAGTGCCTGTATGATCTGGCCTCTCCCTTAGACTCTGGCTTTCACCTGCACCACCTCCCTCACTCCTCCATGCTCCAACCTCTCTGGCCATGTTCTCTCTAGCCACAGAGTCTTCTCACATGAGGCTCCTTCTGTCTGGATCACTCTTCTACCTCTCCACTACTTACCAAGCGGACTCCTATCTTCCCACAATATAAGCTCAAGCTTCAGCTCCTCGAGTCTGCCTTCGTGGACCTGCCTTGCAGCTCTTTCTTGGCACTTATCACTGATAATTTTACATTTGCTTCTATTATTATTGTTAGCCAATAATGCCTATCTTCCCTACTGGACTCAAGCTCTACAAGGTCATGACTTATGTCTGCCAATCATTAATTCCATAGTCCCAGGCAAGAGAATGTAAGAGGAGCTCAATGAATAGTTGTTAGATGAAAGATTGCTTATATTGCTTTACGACTTACTTTTCTATCTAAAAGAAAGCGGTGTGCGGTTACTGTTAGGTTTGGGCTGCCTTGAGCATTGTTGTGAAGTGGCCAGCAGAACCTTCAGTGGCATACATGAAAGGGATGTAGCAGGCTACTGTGTATGTTCTTTCAGAGGAGGTTGTGGATAGAGGAGCCCAATTTCTCAGAAGAAATAGATGTTGCTCCCATCTTATTTCCTGTCTAGCCACGTAAAAAGCAGACTAAATGGAGCAAGTTAATTTAGCACAGTTTCAGATGAAGTCTCACACTATTCCTGGGATGGGATAGCATTATAGGAGAGTCAAGGTGGTCTGAGATTGGCTGTGGACAGTTGCAATTGGTGTTCTTCCATACACGTTGGGAAGCGTGTCGAAGTTTCCAGAAGTGTTTCCCGAAATAAAAATCTTGCTTGCCTACCTAAAAGCTGTTCCCACCTTTTCTCGGGATGTAGAGCCTTTATTGCATTCCAGTGTGTAACCCTAACTCATGCACCTTGAGAATGATACAGTATCCAGACCCCAGCAAGAAATTCTAGTGGATCTAAGCCAGCCATTGTGACCCAGTTCCCTTGTCAGTTATTGAATCTGATGCAGGCATGCCACTGCATGTGAGAGGCCTTCGTGTTCTTGGAGAAAAGGCTCTTCTCTTGTTATCAGAAGCACATGGATAAGCAGTCCTCCTCCTTCTGCTCAATGCTGTTGTGTCTGAATGGGGTCCTGAGAAGGCTGCAGCCAGCTTGTGACATGGGAACTAGTCTGCAGATGAGAGACATGCTGAGCATGGCAGAGAGGGAAGGTAGAAAGCTCTGAGCTGCAGGCTAGTTCTCCTCACTGATATGGCTGGGTAAGCACCGCACAATTGCCTGGACACACGCACACACACACACACACGTTTGTACGTGTGCAGCAAAGAATTTGGCAAAACATCATGTGCTTCGGTTTCCTTCTGCTGTTGCATGTATATACGTAAAAGTTATCTCCATCGTGGGGCAGAATCTTGTTGTGCTGGGTTTCAGGAATAAAAGTGAAAATTAAGCACTTTCACCAATTTCATTTACAGGTGAAAGAAAAACTGTGGAATGGAAAACACAGAAATTTCCCAGTCTCTACCACTTTTAAGAGCTTGGAGAGTACACTGGCCCCTCTTGAATAACCCAGGATCTGCTCCCTGTCTCAAGGTCGGCTGATTAGCAATCTTAATTCCAAGCGCAACTTTAATTCTCTTTTGGTATGTGACAAAGCATAGTCATGAGTTCTGGGAAATAGGATGCAGACATATTTGGGTGCCATTCACATCCTTGTCATCTTAGTATTTCTTCCATTTTAAGTTGATTCAAAAATGTATCCATTTGGTAAACTTTTGGGCACTTGCTTTGGAAATGTGAGACATGGTCCCTGCATTTAAGGAGGTGATAATTTAGTGATGTCCTGCTCATAAAATGTTTTAATTTGTAGCATTCGATTTAATGATAAGGGAGATATTGTTCTAGATAGTCTAGCCATCCTATTCTAGATATTCTAGAGGTATGTGTATATGTGTGTTTTTCATTTTCTAGTGGAGCAACCGGAAGTTAAACTGAGGTAAAACTACTTTTATCCAGGGGTGCAGCTGGAAGGACATGGAGACAGTGTGCGAATTGTGATTTTCTTGCTTGTCTGGTGGTTTTCCCTCTGCGTCAATGGCTGTGTTATGTATGAAGAATTCAGGTCTTGTTTTTGTTTTACGATAACATCCAGACCTGGAAAACAAAATAGGAATGCAGCTTTCCCTGTTTTCACAGAATTTCAGCTGAGAACAGCGGGTGATAGACTCTTCCTTGCATCCATAAAGTTCAGTGATGGCCATTTCCAACAGTCAAAAAGGAATAAAGACTTCTTGAGGTTTTCTTTGACATACATCAGGAATACATACGTATGTGAGTGCATGCGAGTCTGTGAGTGGCTTTTCCTCTCTCCTCCTCCTGGTGGAGAGACTTGCAGACTCTTGCCTTGAGAATTCTAAAGGGAGGACTTTGGCAGGAGTTAGCCATTAGCAGGGCAAGGAGGAAGGGCAGCAGAAAAACATGCCACTTGGGAAGTAAGGATATGTGATTTCATGGATCGGTGGATATTGCACAGAGGAGCTGCACTTGAGTGAACAGATGTGTCCCTCTCTGGAGGGCAGGGGACCTCAGCAGGAGTTTGTGTGGCGTGAACCACAAAAGGGATTTTAAGAGCAGTCAGCTGGAAGAGTATCTGCATTGGGGAAGGCAAAGACCCCACCAATGAGATCCAAGATAATGGACACAAGCTGACACATTTATGGTTTGAAATAAGTACCCCCGACTCGAGGAGACTCTTTACCTGTCAAAATAAATGTCACATGCACAGGAAGGAGTATGTCAAGATCTGTGTCTCATAATTGTGAATAAACATAGTACGAACCTTCGCTTTGGATTTTGCCATTTTGTCCTTGGGATTTGTTGCACAGGCCCAAAGTGGAGCTGGTCTCTGATCTTTCGGAAGTGGAACGGGGTCACTGAGCAGTAGATAAGATAATTTCTTGTTTAGTGATGGGCACTGTCTCTGCAGTCTATGGCGGGAGATGGCCAGGAGAGGAGGTGACTGAAAGGGAGGAAGGCCCTTGTGATCCTCCTTGAGTAGGACGACTACCTCTGCTCTTTTCAAAAGGCATAGACAGGGTTATCATCTCTGCATTTCTGAAGGGGTACATGGAAATCTAGGTGCCTTCAAACTTTACGTGTAAGTACACCCAACTGCTTCTCAGCACAGCTGACCCCAGAATAAATGTGGTAAAGTAAGGAGCAGCACAACGCCTCCTAAGCTGATCTTGGGTCTTCATATATGTACCCTCTGGTGCTGCCAGCCCTCAATGATTTGAAGATTCTTCCTTCGGTCAGAGGAGGACGCCTTAGCCAAATTTAGGCAAGCAGCCGTTGTTGATTAGAAGCTTCAAAATCACCTAGTCCCTCTAACCAATGGCAATGGGGACAAAGTGAAGAAAAACTAGCCTGTGAGAAGTAGAGCTCTATCCTAGAAAAAAGTCTGCTGAAAAGTTTTTGGTCTCAAAACGCTAATACAGGAGGAATCAACTAGGAGCAGAATTCATATGAAGAAAATAATGAAACTTTTTCTCAGGGAATGGGCAAAGTATTTCTCAACATTCCTGAAGTCACCTGAAACTGTAATGCATTTCACCACATTTCAGCAAGATATTAAGGAAGTGCTGTGGGGACAATGGCTTGTCTTGTACGCATTTGTCTGTTTGAGATTAAATAAGCCACCAGGAGTGTGGAAAATCTGTAAGTATTGTTGAAAAGGGTATTGAGATTATAGATTATATTTACTCATTCCTTACTGGCAAAGGAACTGTGCAACACACTAGCTTTTATTCATTTTACTACTAACAAATTTTTGGCAAAAGTCCTCGATAATTTATTTCCTTTTAAACACCAGAAAAAGTATTGAAATAAAAGTAAGCTATTGCTTATTTTTAAAGTTACCAAATTTCTGTTCTTGAAATAGTATGACCTTCACTTTTAAATGGTATAGATAACGTAGGAAATGAACTATATTTCTTGGTCAGCAATCTGAAAAATTCATAAAACCCTGTCCCCTCTTTGACTCTTGAACCGAGCAGCAGTAGCGTGCTCCCAGAATTTCTATTAGAGTTGATGAAAGACACAGGTGTGCTTTTAGAGGGAACAATATCTGGTGGCCTGTTATTTGAATAACATTATAAAAGACTGCTTTAGAGATAGAACCAGTATGGGTAGGATACAAAAACCAAGAAAAAAAGTCTGTGTTTCTTTACATGGGTGAATATTTGTGTGATTTCATTAGCTTCCTAGAGAATAGAGAGTATCTATTGAAAAAATACTTGTGGAAAGAGAAGAGTGGAAAGGAAAACCTTAAAGAATTAATATATTTGGGAATCTGTTTGCCATCCTGTGTGTGTGACAGAGAGGGAGAGAGAAAGAGAGGGAGGGAGAAAGAGACAGAAGAGAAAGAGAGAGAAATAGGAGAGAGAGAGAGAGAGGGGAAGAAAGTAAGAGGGATTGGTGACTGCTACCTCTATTGGTAATATCTATTCAAAAGCTATGCATACCTACTAAGGATGTTTTAGGCTCTACCATCTCTATGCCAAATATCTGTTTCTGCAATAAATGACTTTTAAAAAACCTCAATACCTCTATCACGGCTTGAAATTGATTCTTGGCTCAAGATTTAGTTGGCTTTAGGTTTTTATTGGTGAGCTATGTGTTTTTCCTATTAACATTTCTTTTATGATTTCCATAGCAGTTTAACACCTGGAATATCGTTTTTATTTTGGAGGAAGAAAACTTATTTATTTCATTTTATTAATTTTTTTTCAAGGTCTTCTAACATCATGACCTTGATGATTTTCCTCATTGGGTTGTTGATGATAGTTATTATTTGAATGAATTAACTGTCATATGGGCTTAGTCAACCTGAAACTTTAAGTGTGTGAGTTTTATTTTGTTGGACCAACATTATAACAGAGGATGAAAAAAAAATGGTACCCTTCTGAATCCCTGAAGGCAGGCTCTGGACATCTGACCTGCCTGTACAAAACATAATTGCTTATTTTGCCTGGAAGTACATGCCAATGCTGTTTGCTATATTTCTATGTTGCTAGATACTGGGTTTCGTATATCCCTGAAGTCAGTTTACTTCCACGTGTCTTGTTGTGTCTGATAGGCTGATTCTCCATAACTCTTTAGGGCACAGATATCACACCAGACTTGAGAAAAATGTACCTTTGGTTGGATTTTGTTGTGTCACATTATGGAATTCCTTTTTCTCTTCTACTTTCAAAAAGGTAGTATTCCATAGAACAAATTTCATGATTCCTGCATTTTGAAGATTATCCTTCAACATTCCAGAGTGTGGTGAAGATCTGGAGGGCTTGGCTCGAGTGTCCAGTGAGTGAAGACTTTTGTTACGGCAAAATAATGAGGTGTGGGCTTTTTATTGTGAAGTCTCCCTGGAATGTCAGTGCTATTTTTTTAAATTGTTTTTTTACTTACTAAAAACCTTACAGTGAACCCTTAAATCTAATACATTTGGTTGAAATAAAATACATAATTTATAATTCACTATCAGTTTCCCTGTTGATACCCAGAAGGTTGATGCTGATCCCAAGCCATTTTAGAAAAGCGAATAAAATTGTAATCATGATTGATAATGTGTAGGGGAGTTGTACTTCTTCTACCTAAATTTACTTCCCAGGTTAATGTATGTTAATATACTTATAAGAATAAACTTTCATTTCCGCCCCAGTTTTGTCATCAACTGCTGTGGCAATTTCCTGCCCTTCCCACCAACACACGTGGACACATGCACAGACAGTAACTTGCGCATACATGTACACACACACTCTTCCTCAGGGATGAGGTCTCACGTTGTCTTGCTGGACTTCTTGGTAATTGCTGTTAGGTCTCTCCCTGACAATTATCACCTCCTAACTTACTTACTTATCTTGTGTGTTTTCTTCTTCAGCTGCTAGAATGTAAATTCCATGGGGACAGAGACTTCTGTTTATTTTGCTCTTTGCTTTATGGTCTGTGCCCACAAGAATGTCTGCCACAATACAAATGCTCAAAAAAATATTTGTGAAGTCAATGAGCTCATTGCATGCCTTTAACACTAGAAAAGAGATTTATTATTACTGTTATCAAAAAGAAAGGAGTGTTGGCAACTACCTCTCATCTACCCTCCCTCTTTTAGTAGGATATTCTCTGAGTCTGTTCTTCTTATCAAGACTGAAATGCCTAACAAGATATGTGGCTACAGTGGCTCTTCCTGGATTCTGACTCTATTTGCAGTCCCTGCCCTGACTCTTGAAGAAAATCTGGTCAAAAGGATTCTGTCTCAGGGCATTGTCGATGCAGCGTAAAGATGATGAAGTCCACAATTGTTCCACTGTGATTCAGGTCAGATGCCCTCTGAGAAAATCTTGAACTTTAGAATTCTTAAAGCCTTTTTCTTTTTGGAGAAAAGAATATATTCTTTGCAATTATCTAAGCAAAAAGAGAAAATGAATGCTGACTGTCTCTACTGATGTTAGAAAAATAAGCAGTAAGATCATTTTAAATCTATAATTGCCAGAAATAATCAACTCTCCTCAGCATAGCATCAGATAACAAATATTTTATTCTGTATTATGTATGTAGTATGTGTGTATATATGTATACATAGATACATGTGTACATACATATAAAACAATAACAGATATAAGTTGTGGACTGAGTAGCAAATCAAAGTGACAATTTTAAGTGCTTGTATATTCTTCACTATAAGGATAGACATGTTATAATTTGATTATCTCTCTTTTTTTAAAAAAAATTATTTCTTTATTTCACAGACCAATCACAAGTAGGCAGAGAGGCAGGCAGAGAGAGAGAGGAGGAGGAAGCAGGCTCCCCACTGAGCAGAGAGCCTGATGAGGGGCTCAATTCCAGGACCCTGGGATCATGACCTGAGCTGAAGGCAGAGGTTTTAACCCACTGAGCCACCCAGGCACCCTATCTCTTTTTATTTTAAAGTTACTCTCAGCTGATATTTAAAAAAATGTTTATTTTTAAGTAACCTCTACAGCCAGCATGGGGCTTGAACTCACAACCCTGAGATCAAGAGTCACAACCCTGAGATCAAAAGTCACATGCTCTACTGAGCCAGCCAGGCACCCCTCTAGTTTGATACTTACATGGCCAACAAATTCTTTAACTTTAGATGCTATGAATCTATACTTTGATAAACATTGACCAACAAAGCTATACTTAAATCACCTTAAGGATCTTTCTCCATAAAGAAAAAGAAAAAAGTTGGGAGTGGGGAGAGGATGGGAATAGGGGTAAAAGTCATCTTATCTTGCAGATTTGCAGGATAAAAGGATATTATTTATAGTGGTGATGTAATTCTTTGGAATTTGAAGACAAAAATGTTATACGGAAGAACTTTTCTGAACTTTCTGCGCAACTGGCATAGTATGCATTCAGTCTCTTTTGCAACTTCCTTGAAAACCTATTTACTTTGTTAAAGCAAAGTCTTTTTGTTGTTATTTTAGAAAATTTAAGAGCCAATCAAGGGAATTATAAGATCATTTTTGTGTTATATGGCTATTAATTTATTGAGAGAGAAAAGGGATGTTCCAGATATATTGAAGTCCCATATAATTAATTTACTTCAAAGCTTACTTCAAGGAGATGAACTAGAGTGAACCCAAACTGTAAACTTAGATAGCAAAATGAATGACATAAGTAGGAAGAAAGATAGGGGACTTGTTTCCAGCTCTGATGAGATAAATGGAAGACTGTCTTCTTACTGTAAATAATGGGACAAAATGTGTTGAGCTATTATCTTCAGAAACTGGGCAATAAATAGTGGAGGACTATGATCCCTGGAAAAAAGAAAACAAATGAGGTGAACCATAGGACCCCTCTGACCTCCTTAGAGACATCTTCCAGACTGCAGCCCAGGAAGGAGATTCTAAGCAAAGCACAGCATTTTCTCCAAGTCAAGGAGACCAAGCAGAGTTTGCGGGGGGGGGGAGGGGGGGGAGGGACTGGAATATGTGAGGCTGAATGCCAGGGAGGAGGGAACTCTGGAGATATAGTGCCTCAGACATGTACTCAGGGTTCCCTTCAGTTTGTCCTCAAATCCCCAGTCACGGATGTGGACGATCAACTTCTTTGAAGTCAGGCAAAGCTTGGCCAGAGCCTATCACTAAACACTGAGCCACACATGCATGGGATAAAACTCCATGAGATGAGGCAAAACATAACTAGAGAAATAGATGCTAAAAAGTTGCTTGAGCTCATCCAGAGCTGGGGGATGTTTTGAACAGCCAGAAAGCAGAGTCCTCATTTGGCCTTTTCCGTAGAAACTCCAGAGAGTTTTGCCTCATATTATGGCAAAACCAGCCCTGGGACTAAAGACTACTCTAGACTTGCCCTAACAAGGCTTAAAAACAAGTCTTGAAAAATCAGACTGATGCATACATAACTTCCTGTCAGATCAAAGTCCAACAGTATTTAAAGGAAGCAAAGAAATCTAGTACTCAACATACATAGTCGACAAGGCCCAGCACCCAATGCAAAATTACTAGGCACACAAAGAAGGAAAATATGACTCACAACTTTGGTAGAAATCAACAAATAGCAAACAGTAGCGGGACTCAGTGATGGCTCTCAATGACCATCACCTCCTGATGGTCATGCCCTTTAGTCTTCTTGCACATTGTGTTAGCATGAGTTGCTATGGTCAGCAGAGTGCATTAGTGGTGCCCCTGTGTGACATTCTAGGCTAGGACAAAAGGACAGTTGGATCCCTTGTTCTGGAAGAAGCCAGCAGCTACACCATGAGCAGCCCCATAATGAGGCTTAGGTGGAGAGGAACTGAGACTTGCCATCTCCATGAGTTAGCCACCTTGAAAATGAATCTTCTTCCTGTTCCAGTCAAGCCTTCAGATACATGCATCCCCAGCTGACATCTGACTAAATCTCACGAGAACTGCGAGATAGTACACCCAATCAAAGCCACTCCCCAATTCCTTAACCACAGAAAATATGAAAGACAGTAAATGTGATTACTGGTTTATGCCACTGAATTTTGGGCTAATTTCTTAGGGAACAATAGAGAGTTAATATAGACATTGGTACTGCCACTCTAGTAAAACCCCCTAAATCTAGGAGTGACTTTGGGACTGAGAAAGTAGGGAAAAGCTAGAATATCTTTTTTTTTAATCTTTTTAAAAATTAATTTATTTATTTATTTTAATAAACATATAATGTATTTTTATCCCCAGGGGTACAGGTCCGTGAATCGCCAGGTTTACACATGTCACAACACTCATCATAGCACATACCCTCCCCAATGTCCATATCCCCGCCACCCTCTCCCGTCCCCCCTCCCCCCAGCAACCCTCAGTCTGTTTCTTGAGATTGAGTCTTTTATGGTTTGTCTCCCTCCCAATCCCATCTTCTTTCATTTTTTCTTTTCCTACCCCCCCAACCCTCCCACATTGCATTTCCACTTCCTCATATCAGGGAGATCATATGATAATTGTCTTTCTCCGATTGACTTATTTTGCTAAGCATAATACCCTCTAGTTCCATCCACGTCGTCGCAAATGGCAAGATTTCATTTCTTTTGATGGCTGCATAGTAGTCCATTGTATATATATACCACATCTTCTTTATCCATTCATCTGTTGATGGACATCTAGGTTCTTTCCATAGTTTGGCTATTGTGGACATTGCTGCTATAAACATTCGGGTGCACATGCCCCTTCGGAGCACCACGTTTGTATCTTTAGGATATATACCCAGTAGTGCAATTGCTGGTCATAGGGTAGCTCTATTTTCAGTTTTCTGAGGAACCTCCACACTGTTTTCCAGAGTGGTTGCACCAGTTTGCATTCCCACCAACATTGTAGGAGGGTTCCCCTCTCTCCGCATCCTCGCCAGCATCTGTCATTTCTTGACTTGTTAATTTTAGCCATTCTGTGTGTGGTGGTATCTCATTGTGGTTTTGATTTGTATTTCCCTGATGCCGAGTGATGTGGAGCCTTTTTTCATGTGTCTGTTGGCCATCTGGATGTCTTCTTTGCAGAAATGTCTGTTCATGCCCTCTGCCCATTTCTTGAATGGATTATTTGTTCTTTGGGTGTTGAGTTTGCTAAGCTCTTTATAGATTTTGGATACTAGCCCTATATCTGATATGTCACTTGCAAATATCTTCTCCCATTCTGTCAGTTGTCTTTTGGTTTTGTTAACTGTTTCCTTTGCTGTGCAAAAGCTTTTGATCTTGATGAAATCCCAATAGTTCATTTTTCCCCTTGCTTCCGTTGCCTTTGGCGATGTTCCTAGGAAGAAGTTGCTGCGATTGAGGTCAAAGAGGTTGCTGCCTGTGTTTTCCTCAAGGATTCCTTTCTCACATTGAGGTCCTTCATCCATTTTGAGTCTATTTTCGTGTGTGGTGTAAGGAAATAGTCCAATTTCATTTTTCCGCATGTGGCTCTCCAATTTTCCCAGCACCATTTGTTGAAGAGGCTGACTTTTTTCCATTGGACATTCCTTCCTGCTTTGTCGAAGATTAGTTGACCATAGAGTTGAGGGTCTATTTCTGGGCTCTCTATTCTGTTCCATTGATCTATATGTCTGTTTTTGTACCAGTACCATACTGTCTTGATGATGACAGCTTTGTAATAGAGCTTGAGGTCTGGAATTGTGATACCACCAACTTTGGCTTTCTTTTTCAATATTCCTTTCACTATTCGAGGTCTTTTCTGTTTCCATATAAATTTTAGGATTATTTGTTCTATTTCTTTGAAAAAAATGGATGGGATTTTGATAGGGATTGCATTAAATGTGTAGATTGCTTTAGGTACAATAGACATTTTCACAATATTTGTTCTTCCAATCCATGAGCATGGAACATTTTTCCATTTCTTTGGGTCTTCCTCAATTTCTTTCATGCCTACTTTATAGTTTTCTGAGTATAGATTCTTTGCCTCTTTGGTTAGGTTTATTCCTAGGTATCTTATGGTTTTGGGTGCAATTGTAAATGGGACTGACTCCTCAATTTCTCTTTCTTCTGTCTTCTTGTTAGTGTAAAGAAATGCAACTGATTTCTGTGCATTGACTTTATATCCTGACACTTTACTGAATTCCTGTACAAGTTCTAGCAGTTTTGGAGTTTTCCACATATAGTATCATATCATCTGCCAGGAGTGATAGTTTGACTTCTTCTTTGCCAATTTGGATGCCTTTAATTTCTTTTTGTTGTCTGATTGCTGAGGCTAGGACTTCTAGTACTATGTTGAACAGCAGTGGTGATAATGGACATCCTTGCCGTGTTCCTGACCTTAGCAGAAAAGCTTTCAGTTTTTCTCCATTGAGAATGATATTTGCGGTGGGTTTTTCAAAGATGGCTTTGATAATATTGAGGTATGTGCCTTCTATCCCTACACTTTGAAGAGTTTTAATCAGGAAGGGATGCTGCATTTTGTCAAATGCTTTTTCAGCATCTATTGAGAGTATCATATGGTTCTTGCACTTTCTTTTATTAATGTATTGTATCACATTGATGGATTTGTGGATGTTGAACCAACCTTGCAGCCCTGGAGTAAATCCCACTTGGTCGTGGTGAATAATCCTCTGAATGTACTGTTGGATCCTACTGGCCAGTATTTTGGTGAGAATTTTCGCATCTGTGTTCATCAAGGATATTGGTTTGTAATTCTCTTTTTTGATGGGATCCTTGTCTGGTTTTGGGATCAAGGTGATGCTGGCCTCATAGAATGAGTGTGGAAGTTTTCCTTCCATTTCTATTTTTTGGAACAGTTTCAGGAGAATAGGAATTAATTCTTCTTTAAATGTTTGGTAGAATTCCCTTGGGAAGCCATCTGGTCCTGGTCCTGGACTTTTGTTTGTTTGGAGATTTTTGATGACTGTTTCAATCTCCATACTGGTTATGGGTCTGTTCAGGTTTTCTAGTTCTTCCTGGTTCAGTTGTGGTAGTTTTTATGTCTCTAGAAATGTATCCATTTCTTCCAGATTGTCGAATTTGTTGGCGTAGAGTTTCTCATAGTATGTTCTTATAATTGTTTGTATTTCTTTGGTGTTGGTTGTGATCTCTCCTCTTTCACTCATGATTTTATTTATTTGTGTCCTTTCTCTTTTCTTTTTGATAAGTCTGGCCAGGGATTTATCAATCTTATTAATTCTTTCAAAGAACCAGCTCCTAGTTTCGTTGATTTGTTCTATTTTTTGTTTGTTTGTTTCTATTTCATTGATTTCTGCTCTGATCTTTATTATTTCTCTTCTCCTACTGGGTTTAGGCTTTCTTTGTTGTTCTTTCTCCAGCTCCTTTAGGTATAGGGTTAGGTTGTGTTTTTGAGACCTTTCTTGTTTCTTGAGAAAGGCTTGTACCACTATATATTTTCCTCTCAGGACTGCCTTTGTTGTGTCCCACAGATTTTGAACCGTTTTGTTTTCATTATCATTTGTTTCCATGAATTTTTTCAATTCTTCTTTAATTTCCTGGTTGACCCATTCACTTTTTAGAAGGATGTTGTTGAGTCTCCATGTATTTGCGTTCTTTCCAAATTTCCCCTTGTGATTGAATTCTAGCTTCAGGGCATTGTGGTCTGAAAATATGCAGGGAATGATCTCAATCTTTTGATACCTGTTGAGACCTGATTTATGATCCAGGATGTGATCTATTCTGGAGAATGTTCCATGTGCACTAGAGAAGAATGTATATTCTGTTGCTTTGGGATGGAATGTTCTGAATATATCTGTGATGTCCATCTGGTCCAGTGTGTCATTTAAGGCCTTTATTTCCTTGTTGATCTTTTGCTTAGATGATCTGTCCATTTCAGTGAGGGGAGTGTTAACGTCCCCTGCTATTACTGTATTACTGACGATGTATTTCTTTGATTTTGTTATTAATTGGTTTATATAGTTGGCTGCTCCCATGTTAGGGGCATAGATATTTAAGAGTGTTAGGTCTTCTTGTTGGACAGACCCTTTGAGTATGATATAGTGTCCTTCCTCATCTCTTATTATAGTCTTTGGCTTAAAATCTAATTGATCTGATATAAGGATTGCCACCCCAGCTTTCTTCTGATGTCCATTAGCATGGTACATTGTTTTCCAACCCCTCGCTTTAAATCTGGAGGTGTCTTCGGGTCTAAAATGAGTTTCTTGTAGGCAGCATATTGGTGGGTTTTGTTTTTTTATCCATTCTGATACCCTGTGTCTTTTGATTGGGGCATTTAGCCCATTAACATTCAGGGTAACTATTGAGAGATATGAATTTAGTGCCATTGTATTGCCTGTAAGGTGACTGTTACTGTATGTTGTCTCTGTTTCTTTCTGATCTACTCCTTTTAGGGTCTCTCTTTGGTTAGAGGACCCCTTTCAACATTTCCTGTAGAGCTGGTTTGGTGTTTGCAAATTCTTCCAGCTTTTGTTTGTCCTGGAAGCTCTTTATCTCTCCTTCTATTTTCAATGATAGCCTAGCCGGATATAGTATTCTTGGCTGCATGTTTTTCTCGTTTAGTGCTCTGAATATATCATGCCAGTTCTTTCTGGCCTGCCAGGTCTCTGTGGATAGGTCCGCTGCCAATCTAATGTTTTTACCCTTGTATGTTATAGACTTCTTTTCCCGGGCTGCTTTCAGGATTTTCTCTTTGTCACTAAGACTTGTAAATTTTACTATCAGGTGACGAGGTGTGGACCTATTTTTATTGATTTTGAGGGGCGTTCTTAGCATCTCCTGGATTTTGATGTTTGTTCCCTTTGCCATATTAGGGAAATTCTCTCCAATAATTGTCTCCAATATACCTTCTGCTCCCCTCTCTCTTTCTTCTTCTGGAATCCCAATTATTCTAATGTTGTGTCGTCTTATGGTGTCACTTATCTCTTGAATTCTCTCCTCGTGGTCCAGCATTTGTTTGTCTCTCTTTTGCTCAGCTTCTTTATTCTCTGTCATTTGCTCTTCTGTGTCACTAATTCTTTCTTCTGCCTCATTTATCCTAGCAGTAAGATCTTACATTTTTGAAGGCACCTCATTAATACCTTTTTTGATTTCAACTTGGTTAGATTTTAGTTCTTTTGTTTCTCCAGAAAGAGCTTTTAACTCTCTGGAGAGGGTTTCTCTAATATCTTCTATGCCTTTTTCAAGCCCGGCTAGAACCTTGAGAATCATCATTCTGAACTCTAGATCTGCCATATTACCAATGTCCGTATTGATTAGGTCCCCAGCCTTCGGTACTGCCTCTTGTTCTTTTTTCTGTGGTGAGTTTTTCCGCCTTGTCATTTTGTCCAGATAAGATTTGCTTTCTCCTCCTCTGGAATTCCACTGTTCTCCTTGGTGAGTGAAGTTGGTCTTGGCTGGGTTTCTTGTTGCTCTTTTGGGGGAGGGGCCTGTTGTAGTGATTCTCAAGTGTCTTTGCCGCAGGCAGAATTATGCCACCCTTGCCAGGGGTGGACTAAGTAATCTGCTCGGGTTTGCTTTCGGGAGCTTTTGTTCCCTGAGTGCTTTCCATAGAGTCCATAGCATGGGAATGAAGATGGCAGCCTCCCAATCTCCGGCCCGGAGGAGCCCAGAGCTCGGGGTCCCACTCCTCAGTGTGCCCTCAGAGAAAAGCACCCAACCGCCCCACCTCCCTGGCCTCTGGTCGTGTCTAGAGGAAAGCGCTCAATCGCTCACACTTGGAGAAAAGCGCCCAGTCGCTTCCATCTCTGTGGCCTCCAGCCACGCTCCGAGCCCACCCAGCCAGCGACTGGCACAAGGTAAGCCCGGGCTGAGAGCTCACTACTTGGCTTTGTCATGTAGCCGGCTTCCCCGCTCCAATACCTGCAAGCTCTGTGACACTCAGACACCCCCGGTCCTTCTGTGACCCCGCAGGACCTGGGGCAACGCTGACCCCGCGTGGGCTTCCCCTGGTCTAGCCTCTGGAGTGATGTCCCTCTGTGGAGCAGACTTTTAAAAGTCCCGATTTTGTGCTCCGTTGCTCCGCCGCTTGCCGGGAGCCGGCCCCTCCTCCCGGGGTCTATCTTCCCGTCGCTTTGGATTCACTTCTCCGCAGGTCCTACCTTTCAGAAAGTGATTGATTTTCTGTTTCTAGAATTGTTGCTCTTCTTCTCTTCGATCTCCCATTGGATTTGTAGGTGTTCGCAATGGTTAGATAAGCTATCTAGCTGATCTCCTGCTATCCGATGTTGTCTCAGCCTGCTACTTCTCCGCCATCTTGACTCTTCCTCAAAAGCTAGAATATCTTAAAGATTTTTTTTTTTTTATTTGACAGAGGTCACAAGTAGGCAGAGAGGCAGGCAGAGAGAGAGGAAGGGAAACAGGCTCCCTGCTGAGCAGAGAGCCCGATGCGGGGCTCGATCCCAGGACCCTGAGATCATGACCTGAGCCGAAGGCAGAGGTCTCAACCCCCTGAGCCACTCAGGCGCCCCAAAAAGCTAGAATATCTTAAGGAGACTTTTAGTGAAAGGCCAAAGACCTTGGAGCTACTACTAACAACCTTGTGGCCCTTGAGGAGGCTGCCACGGAGGTGGAAAGTGAGGAGAATATGATTGTGGAGAGTGGTGAAAAGAGAATCCCTGTTACATGGTGGCCAAAAGTTGAAAGGCATGGTCGATGGCCATGATACTGTGGAATCCTGGGAACTAGAGAAGGCCCTGAGTCAGCTGGATGATTAAACTAAGAATCTTTTAGGGCAGGATGTTGCAGGTGCCATCTGGCTTCCTTTTGCAGTTTGTTGCTCAACATAAAGAAGAGAGAGAGAAAAGTTAAAGGAAAAGTTGTTAAACACGAGGGAACTGCTAGGTTTGAAAGTGCCCCGTCTCTTCAAATAGCAGACAAGGCTAAAATTAAGAAATGGCTCTAGGAAAAGATCAAGTCCAAAAAACTGTTAGGAAAGCATGGTCTCAAGATGAAACCAGGCATGGAGCGGAGTGACGTCATCAAGATGGCAACACAATGGCTCCCAAATGCAGCCCTCCTCCCAAGAACAACTAGTGACTATCCATAGGCAAGACACCACTTGAAAATCCAGGACGTGGGGGTAGGGTTGAAGCATCCCCCTACCCCCCAGAACACAGAGACTGAAAAGGGATTGCATTAGAAGGGTAAGAAGAGCAGTTACACTCTGATGGCATCACCCATCCACAGGCAGCACCGGGATGCACTGAGAGGCACCCCTCTTCTTCCCCTCCCCTCAGGCTGATGGTTTCTCTGGTGGGAAAAATAAAAGAGCCCAAGGTGAACATCTAGCTCTCCCGGCATTGTGGGATGTTTCCTGCAGGGCCCACTTGGGTCTTGCCTCACAAGGATCATAGGGGAAATCTGTGAGGTTTGATCCCTGGGGATGGGACTGAGATGGAGGGGTTGGGGTAGAGTTTACAGCAACTGGTGCTCAGACCTTGGCTGACAGCATTCTTCTTGCAGGAGCGAGCAAGTAGGCATGGCAGCCAATGGCTCTGCCCATCTGCAGAGCTGAGCTGGTGGCCCTGTCTGGCCAGGGAGCAGCTCAGCTGGATTATGTCCACAGTAAATGAGCCATACACACCTGGGAGCCTGTTCAGTCCTTCTGCCTTGGCAGGGAAGTGAGCTCAAAGCCCTGCCTGATACTGAATACAGCCCTGTCCTGCCGGAGCAGGAAGCCTAACCAGAGTACCTGGGACACTACATAGACGATCCTACAGCCCCAATATGTAGTAGGAGCAGCTGCACAGAGAGCCCAGCCGGTAGCTCTTCTGATCTCCAGAGCCAAGCCAGGGGCCTGTTGGGTCAGCAAACTTGGTGGCAAGTTCTGCCTGATTCAGGTACCCATCCAACCAGCCATACCAGCCTCGGACCCTGTTCTGTCACTACACCCAGGCAGGGAAGCAAATTCGAAGCCTGCATACTGCAGAATAGAGCTCACAATCTTACCTAAGCAGGAATCCTAATCAGAGGACGCGAGGAGCTGTGCAGCCCAGCCTACAGGCTCTAACCCAGGAGCCAGTTCAGCAGGTCGATGAGAAGGATATGTGGTTGGAGAGAGCCAGAACGTTTTAAAATGTTTTAGCCCACTAATTTTACAACACCAGTTTTTTTTTTTTCTTCCTGTTCCTCCCCTTCC
Organism: Martes martes; assembly: GCF_963455335.1. Lineage (NCBI taxonomy): Eukaryota > Metazoa > Chordata > Mammalia > Carnivora > Mustelidae > Martes > Martes martes. The sequence continues at coordinate 129,247,646 of NC_137895.1, forward strand.
TTTCTGTTTTTTAAGAGATGTGGTTTGCCATTATCCCAGAATAATGGAATTAGGAGGTAATTTATCAGGGTTACTCACTGTGTTCAAGTCTTTTTACCTACTGGGGTCATCTTTCTCTTTAAATCTCTACCAGGTCCAACAGTCCCAAGGAACAGGGCTGACTCCCTGCTTGGCTTGCCATCAGCCTGTGCTCTGACACCCAGAACACTTCCAGAAACCCTCCTGATGCCGGTCTCCACTTAGTTTAGGGCCCCCGAAGATTTGTGACCTAGGTCCGGATGTTTGGCTTGGATCTGGCCCCTGACCCCTGCACTACACTTTCTTCTAGAGCTGCTCTGACACTTCCCTTGAGGATCCTAACCACTCTGACCCCAGTGCCCACTGATGACTGCTGACAACCCCTCTCGGGTTGACAAGAAGTCCTGGCCCCGGCCCTGCTCTGCTTCTGGTTGCAGTTTGGCTTCTGGTTCCAAACTGGCTCTCAGTTACAGGCTGGGTCCTGGGTAGTGATCAGACTCCGCTCAGGAATAGCCTTCGAGGGACTGAGGCTCATTTCTGGGAAGGTAAGGATGTTCTCAAACCTGACCGCAGGTGAGACAGCAGCTACTGGACAGATTGCCCGTCTCCACCCCACCCCACAGATTCCTGGAGAAATTCTAAGAGAGTCAGTTTGAGCTCCTGCTGCTTGTGCCCAGATCCTGGGATCTTCCTACGGTGGGGAGCAACCAGTTTGAGCAAAACTGGTTTGTGGTGTGTCTGTCCTCGCAGGAGCTAAGTTAATACAAGAAACACTTCTTAAAGGTGCATAAAATGCATACAGGTTCTACAGGACTCACAGTTTATAGGGGGAATTTGGCTTGTTCACAGACACAGATACACACACCCACACACCCACACACCCACATACAAATGAATTCCAACTGGCAGTTTTTACCCTCCAGGGGATTATCCTGCAGCATAGTTCTTAGGTAGGGCTTTTGTGAACCTGTACACCTAATTTAGTTATTTTCATTCCCTAATTACAAAATTGGTGCATACATTCTCCTTGTAAAAAGTTAGAATTACGTAAAATGAAAAATGGGTGTTCATCCTAACAAACCATTTTTTATGCATTTGCACATTTCAAAATACATGTAAGTATATGTTTTTCATAAATGTTATATACTATTTGTGTATGCAAATTTCATTTTTCATAATATATCAAAGGATCTTAACATGTCTGTGCATATGGATATCTTATTCTTTTGAGCTGTTCTCTAATCTTCCAGTGTATGAGTGAAACATAAATTAGTCATAACCCTATTGATCTATGGGTGGTTTAGAGTCTTTTCTGTTATAAGCAGAGACTGTTAAAAAGAACATTGCTGTAAATAATGCTAAGTGAATGAATGTCTTTTATTCAGAACACAAGATCCATATCTGTGAGATAATTTTCTAGAAGTAGATTTACTGGGCCAGAGGATATCCCCTTTCAAGTTTCTAGAGTGATTGATAAACTAATATGCTTAGAGTTTGTCAATTTACACCCTCAAAAGCAGTGTATGAGGTTTTGTTTTGACATAGCCTATACCAGAATGTCAGTAAATGATTTGATTTGGGTCATTGGTATCTTACTTTGGTTTTATTTTTATATTATTGCTTAGAATCATCATATTTCTTCTTTGGGTGAGCTCTCAACCATTTTTCTGGTTTACCTTTTGGACTGTTGGGATTTTCTTCTTGATTTATGAGAACCATTCATATATTAAAGAAAGGATCACTTTAACTTGTATTTTGAGTCATAAGTTCTTCCCTCCACCCACCCACCGCTGCCACCTTTGTTGGTGACCATGGCACATGTTTGTAGGTGAATTAACTAACACTTTGTTTTTATGAGTTCTAGATTTTGTGTCATAATAGACAGACTTTGTGATTGTAATTAACTACTACATAAAAAATTTAAATAACCATCTGGAATTTATTTTAGTATAGTGTAAGAGGTTAAGAATCAATGACATTGAGTGCTTGCTGTTAAGCAAAAATTGTGCTGTCTTTCCATAATATGGAATGGCAATTGAAACATGGGTGCCCACTCAAGGACTACATATTCTAGTCCCTTTGGCATACATGTGTAGCCATGTGGCCTGTAATCAAGTACAGAATATAAGCAGAAGTGATGTGTATCACCTATAGGCCAAGACCTTTAAGAAGTTCTCTGTCCTGCCATCTAGACTGAGGCAACAGAGGAACCCATTTAAATTGTGGCACTATAAGTTGGCAGGAATTTGGGTCCCTGAACTACCATGGTCGAGATAGCTACTCACTGACTAGGAAAATCTACTGTGATTGTTACATGAGTGAGAAACATTCTTCCATTGGGATAAGCCACTACAATGTTGGGCCATATTATTAAAGTGGCTAGTATGGCTTTACCAATAAAGTATCCAGTGAAGAGATAGCTGTCCCTAACCACTCGTGTCTGAGCACACTTCATTTTACTCAGTGAACACTCTGCCAACTGTCAGTGGAAGGGAAGTGTTAGTTACATAGCATTTGTAAAGGATCTGGAAGAGAGGTGATTTATCATGGGTGACTTTCAGAGTTAACCACATGTTAAAGTGAGAATTCTATTCAGTGCACCTGTGTCACCCATATCACTAGACCAGGAAGAATCTGAAAGTAAAAAGCAGAAGTATATCAAACCAATCCCGGCTTATTTTAATTCAACTATTAATAATAATAATACTTCATTTAAAATAAGACATTCAAATTTAATTTAAATTAAGTGGTATACCAGGACAGTAGTGGAAAACCAGTTTTGGCTGCTGGAGATAGAATTAACAATCACATAGAAAACTTAATAATAACCTATACTAAGCAAAATAGGCTTCGTTTATAAATATGAATGGGTAATCAAAGATTACATCTGAGGAATACACACAGAAGGAACAAGATGAGCTAATAAAATACCTGAAGTAAGTGAACAACAAATATTTGCTGATAAAGCGGACACTGAATTTAAAAATATTCAAGCATGACAGTATGTACTTTTTCCTCTTAACGGTCCAACATCAGCCAGATTTTACAAATGCTTGACTCTTTGAAAAACTACTTTGAAAATCAATCTAGTGCCCTACAATGGTATTGGACTACTTTGTGAATGAGTCCTCTATTTGTTCTTGTTGCAATTTGTTCAAAATCAGTTGTGATCTTTAATCAAGTGTTCAATGAAGGGAAGACCAAAGAAACGTAAAGCTTTGAAGCCTTTAGCAAACTGGAATTATTGAAAACAAAATGTGTGAATGGGAAGCCGTTGAATTCATCACTACAAAAGCCAGGAAGGAAATGAACAAATCAAACAAGGAGAGCTCAAACAATGTATCTGATTTAATTTTGCAATTTTATAATTGTGTTTTGTAATTTCTTAACTTGGGAGAAGAATTTTTTGATGAGCTTCCATTTGGGGGATAAATTTACATTCTTTAATGAATGGAATGAAATTGAAAAGACCTATTATTTTGCAACATCTCCAATTGTTGGCCAAATATTGAAGATAATCCGAGATAGAATTTATTTGATGAATTTTGTGTTATAAAATATTTTCTAAGAATGATAATCTCAATGAAATAAAAAGAGACAGTAGATGAACATATATTGACTGAATTATTTAAATATTTCCATACTTATTAATAACCTTCACAGAGTAGACTATTCCTGAGCTGACCAGGAATCTCACCATATGTAGACACACTTGTTTTTTCAATCAAATATGGGCTAAAGAGAAGAGTCTATTGAAGGTATCAACAAATTCAAATTTATTAATGACAAAATGCAAACTTGAAGAATATTACAATATTATGCATGAACTAAGAATAACAAGAACATATTTGTAATTAGAGTCCCAGAAAGAGAGGATAGAGACAATGTGGCAGAAAAATATTTCAAGAAGTAAAGGCTAAAATATTTCCAAATATGATAGAAAATATCAAGCTACAGGTCCTAAAAGCTCAAGATACCCAAAGAAGGTTGAATAGAAAAAAACACCACACACAACAACATCATAGTCAAATTGCTGAAAACAAGTAACAAAGGAAAGTATTAAAAGCAGCTAGTGAAAAAAAAAGACATATTCCATAGAGAAGAATGGTATAACAATGGAAACTGGATTCTAGTCAAGTAGACGATGCAAGGACATTTTTAAAGTGCTGAAAAAACCCTCTCAACCTAGAGTTGTAAATCCAGTTAAAGTATTCTTTAAAAAAAAAAATGAAGAGAAAGCAAAGGCATGATCATTTGGTCCATGATCAAAGAAGAAATCACTAGAGAAATGGGAACTTATTTTGAAAGGAATGTTAAGGAACACCCATTGTATAAAAATTTGTGGATACAGTTAAAACAGTAGTAAGAAAGATATTTATAGCATTAAATGCTTTCTTAGAAGAATAAAGGTTTAAAATCAAGCTACTACCTTAAAGAGCTGGAAAATGAAGAGAAAATTAAACTCAAAGTAGAAAACAAGAAGGAGCAAAGAGTAGAAGGCAGTGAAGCAGCAAATAGAGAAATAAAAGAAGAAATCAATAAAGTCAACAGTTGGTTCTTAGAAAAATTTAATGAAATTGATAATTCCTTGATCAAGAAATAAAAGGGATATAATACAAATTACCAATATCAAGAACTGCACAGGGGACATCGCTAGAGATATTAAAATGATAATAAGAAAATTATCCATTGTCCATTTAGCTAAAAGGGATAATTAAAACATACCAAAATGACCCAAGGAGAAAACATCTGAATGTCCTTATATTTGTTAAAGAAAGTGAATTTTAAATTAAAAAACTTTCCAGAAAAGCTCTATGCCCAGTTGACTTCACTGGTGAATTCTACTAAACATTTAAGTAAGAAATTGTATCAACTATACATCATATATTTCAGAAAATAGAAGAGGAATATTTACCAGCTCATTTCCTGAGGGAAGCATAACCCTCTTATCAAAACCTGAAGAAGGCATTATGAGAAAAGGGAAATGCAGACCAATATCCCTCATGATCACAGGAACAAATATCATTGAAAAAATGACAAAACAAAGACAGTAATATACAGTAACACTAATATGCCATGACCTAATATGAGCCATCTTAGGAATGCAAGGTTGATGAATACACTAAAAAGTCATTCAACATAAATTGTCACATTTGTAGATTAAAATAGAAAAAATGATAATCTTAATAGATGGACAAAAATTATTTGACAGAATTCAATACACATCCATGGTAAAACCTCTCAGCACACTAGAAGGAAAAGGGAACTTCCCCAATCTGATAGAAACAGCTATGACATACCTCCAGGTAATCATATTTAGTGATGAAATATTGAACATTTCAGAGTTGGGAACATGGCAATGAGGTCTGCCTTTAGTGTGTTTTCCCACATTTTACGGGATGTTTTAAGCCAGTACAATAAGTCAAGTAAGAGAGAAAGATTATATGGGAAGAAATAAAATGCCTTTATGTGTCCTTTACATAATTGCACAGATAAAAACTGCTAAAGAAACTACAAGGATCGACAAGAACTAATAAATGAACCTAACAAGGTTACACAATATAACTTAGGTATACCTAAATCAATTGTATTTTTATATAGTAGCAAAAACAAAATGGAAAAGGAATTTAAATTTACTTACAAGCCATAAAGATGAAAATTTACTTGGAAGTAAATCTACCTAAATCTATAAGGTAGTCCTGAGGAAAATTAAAGAAGACACAAATAAATGGAGAGATAAACCATGTTCATAGATTAGAAGATTCCAAATGGCTAAGATACCTATTTTCCCCAAATTAAAGTATAGATTCACTATAACTGAGTCACAAACCCAGAAAGCTTTCTGATAAATTGACAAGTGATTCTAAAATTAGTATCTAAATGCTAAGAACCAAGAATAGCCAAAATAATTTAGAAAAGAAAAAAAATGTTGGACACATTATACAACCTAATTTGACGATTTAATAGAAAGGTCCAATAATCAAGGCACTGTGGTATTGGCTTTAGGATAGACAAACAGATCAATGCACAGAAATAGAGCCACACATAAATTGTCAGCTGATTCTTTGACAGAGGTGCCAACTTAATCCTACGCTGAAAATATAGTCTTTTTACTAATGATGCTGGAAAACTGGATGATAACTATTATGGGAAGATAATGAACTTCTATCCACACTTCTCAACAAAAGATTTATGGATCACAGACCTCAATGTAAAATTAAAACTATGAGCTTTGAGAAGATATCATAGGTGGATTTTTCTGTCATCTTGGAATAGACAAAGACTTCTTAGGACACAGAAAGCATTAGTCATTAAAAAAATGATAAAATGGATTTCAAAACTTTAAAAATTTCAGTTTATCAAAATATACCATTAAGAAAATGCATACAAAGCACCAGACTGGGAGAATAAATAATAAGTTGTACTTTTACATAATAATGATAGAGGAAGTACAATGAAAATAATATTCCATTTATATTATAATTATAAAATATTTGAATTCCAGGCATAAACTTCTAACAATGAAACAAAAGGAAAAAATAATTGGAAAGTCATACCTTATGCTTGAGTGTATAGACTATAATAAAGATGACAACACTTCCTAATTTAGTAAAGATATTTTAATGTAAGACTAATTAATTTTTCTCAGGATATTTTAAATAACATCTTTAAATGGGATTTCCAAGCCAAGGAAACATGCCTTTGTTTTAAGTTTATTGACTATTTCTGATAGTGCATTTTTATCAGATTGGATTCTGGCAATCAGGAATTCTAAAATTGGTCTTTGATTTGTTAGCAGATATTCAAACAAACCTTCAAAAAAAGGTTAAGAATACCGGAATAAAAATTAGGCCTTGAGCAGCCCCAAATACCATAACAAGAAACATAATCTTAAAAAATGTCCTGAAGATGTATGCTTTAGCTGCAGATAAAACACACACCCCTATTACTGTTGAAAGTGCACTTTGTAACACTGGATAGCCTAGCAGATACAATGCCTCAATTGTTTTTTGGTTTACTGAGGGCTTAGAACTGGAAACAAATGCATAAGAAATGTGTGCAGAAAAATCGAAAGAAAACCCTATACAAATGACAAGATTAATCATGGATATGGAATCAAGATTGACATTCCAGAATCCCATGAAACCCGTTACTCCCACAATCACAGAAGCAATAGCAAAAGTTACCCACAAGGAACACAGTGGGTGAGGAATTAACAATAAGGAAACAATGAACATAGCGGTTGATGCAACAATGACATTTCTAACAGTATTTTCTAATATTGCAGTATACTGATCAAAATATATGAATGCCTGGTTATACACCATCAGGGGAATTTCGCACTTTTCAGCTTTGCTTCGTAACTGGGATAACATCGTCTTCTTATTGATTGAAGAAGAAACACCCACGGTCTGAATAAAGCCCCGGGAAGAAATGATTTCATGTGATGATGAAATGTTAATATCATACATAAAAAGTGGAAAATGTGTTAAAAAATTGGGCAAATTATTCATAAAAGTATCCTTATCACTTAAATCTTGCTGGCTCTTTTCCATATATTGCACATACTCTCGTAACCAAAACTCTGTAAGACTTTTATCTACATAGTCACTGTTTTCCAAATTTGACAGACATATTTCCAGTTTTGGCCTAACACCTTCATCCCAGTAGTTATAGGTTTCTGTAACAATAACCATAACTCTGGGACCATAATCTGAAAAATATTCTTCTTCTACATTAAAATATGGTGTGATGTAGGAATCGTCACTTGCCAAATTTCGAAGGTCTAAACCTTCCTGCACTTGGAAACACCCATAGATGCTACTTATGATGTACAAAATGTATACAAGCACTACAAAAAATTTGGACTCGGTTCTTGTGAGAAAAGGGCCAAAATAGTCTCGAAAGAACACATTCATTGGATGGACATCGGTTTCTTCTTCGTCCGGGAGAGAATCACATGGGAGACAGCAGGATCTTTTTAATGAGGAACATTTTTGGTCAGGATTTTCTGGCTTTTTCAACCAGCGTAGACAGACTCTTTCTCTTTTACCATCCAGGGCCATAAATGCCCCAAAACAGGTGATGTTATAGAAATAACAAAAGAGCAGGGTTGTTCCTGTATAGATGCAAAAGTACTGTACGGACCTGAAAGAGATCATAATCCCTGTATAGAAGGCCAGGACGTTGGTGATGGTGGTAATTGTAATCGACACTGCCACTTTGGAATAGACACTGGACAGACGCTGTTTTATGTTATCCATGAGGCTGGTCTTCTGCCAGGCAGAAATCATTATGAACATATCATCAACCCCGACACCTGTTAAAAAAAAAAAAAGAAGAAGAAGCCATCTTCATACATATTAATATCCATTAAAAATTAAATGCATAAACTCAAACCATCTTCTTTGTCCATCTCTTAAGGTCTGATTTATCTCGCCCAATCTGTGCTTTGATACTATGTTCTCTGTTGCCTCCTTTGCTTGCCTCTGAAGCCACACCAGAATTCGCCCCTTCCTTTGTAACAACTCTGGGCTTTGTATGCCTTCCTGTTATTTGTACATAGCATAGGATAGACCCGATACTCTGCTCCTAGTCTTCGTGCAGGGTGTTTTAACGATGAGTCAGGAAACCTGTTGTGGATGTTAGCTGAAGCAGGATTAGCAATGTTATCTTTGATTCCACTGGATTATCTGAGAGACCATTTTCCCTCATAAACCATTTTACACAAATGTACAGACACACTGAGCCAACATTCTGTTGCTTAAAATATAAGCTGGACTTATCTGTTCTACAGTTAGCATCTAAGTATCAATGTGGTAGGATTTGAGAGGCACCGCATAGTACACACACACACACACACACACACACACACACACACACCCCGTTTTCCTCCTAGCCTGTTTTTGATACCCAGAATGTTATCACTTAAACTTACTTTCCCAGGTTAAGGCATTATCATTAAAATGCAAGTACTCTTGAGATCAGACATGTGCACCAAAGTAAATCTCAAGAATCCCTTGCATAGGGGTGCCTGGGTGGCTCAGTGGGTTAAAGCCTCTGCCTTCGGCTCAGGTCATGACCCCAGGGTCCTGGGATCGAGACCCTAATTGGGCTGTCTGCCCAGCAGGGAGCCCGCTTCCCTTCCTCTCTCTCTCTGCCTACTTGTGATCTCTCTCTGTCAAATAAATAAAGAAAATCTTTTAAAAAAAGAATCCCTTGCATATTAATATCTACTAGGTAATCCTTTTCTATAAGGATGTTTCATGATGGGTTTGGAATAGAGAGGACAGAACATTTGAGGACTTTGAAATCACCACTGAAAACTTGGAAAGGAGGACTAGAAAGAAGAATGGGGATAGTGAGGACAGCAAGAGCATTTGCAGATAAGTTTCACCTGCCTCAAGATTTCTGCTAGAGTTGACACTACTTTCACCCATGTATATTGATACAAACTTAATGAAATAAACAAGGAAATACACAAGGTAGAATAAAATGCTGTTCTCCACTTCAATTTGGGGGTATCTTCTCTACAGGAGGGTACTAGGAATTGCAACTTTGTCTCTAATCAGATGTTCTCTGGTTATGATCAAGCAGGCCGAAGGATCTAAATTAACATAAGGCTACACAGAATGTCACAAATGCATCCTGACATCCCATGGCTAGCGGCCTTGAGGATTTCAGTTGTACTCAGTGGGACAAAAGGGAAGAATCAGAAGTACTAAGGACCAAGAATGAATTCATTGATATTTACAAGGTATTTAAAAACTAGTTTTATTTTTTTAAATTTTTTTATTTTTTAAAGATTTTATTTATTTGACAGAGAGAGATCACAAGTAGGCAGAGAGAGAGGAGGAAGCAGGCTCTCTGCCGAGCAGAGAGCCTGATGCGGGACTCGATCCCAGAACTCTGAGATCATGACCCAAGTTGAAGGCAGAGGCTTAACCCACTGAGCCACCCAGGCGCCCTAAAAACTAGTTTTATTATTTATAGAACCTTATTCAGAAATTGTCCTCGCACATTTCTTGAGTTGTTTAAATCACACACACACAGAGCCATTCACACTCCTGTGAATACACAAACTATACAATCCTGGTTTACATGAAATCAATTAGATACACCTTAACCTTGTTATTAATGGCTGTGGGGGGGTGGTGGTGAGTGACTAAGTATGGCTGTGTACTAGGAAGAGATGCCCTGACATCCAGCATACAGTTCATCCACTGTCTCCCCTGGGAAACCAAATACTACCTCTTCCAAGCTCCTTATTTTCTCAAGGAGAAACACCTTTGTTTTCTCATGCTTATTATAAAATAAATTTTTTTAAAGATTTTATTCATTTATCCGAGAGACAGAGATCACAAGTAGGCAGAGAGGCAGGCAGAGAGAAAGGAGAAAGCAGGCTCTCCACGGAGCAGAGAGCCCGACGCGGGGCTCGATCCCAGGACCCTGGGACCATGACCTGAGCCGAAGGCAGAGGCTTTAACCCACTGAGCCACACAGGCGCCCCTATAAAATAAATTCTGAAAGTATAGGAAAATATGGAGAAAAAATTTAAACAGCTGTAATTCCACCCTTCATTTTTACATATATCCATCCAGAATTTGCTCTATACAAATACACCAATACAACTATATCTTTCTGTTTTGAACACCCTGTTTCATAACAAGCATTTTTCTGGTAGTGGTTATATATCTTTTGTCTACCTTATATACCTTATAAATCTACCTCTTTCTAAGGATTGAATATGATTCACAATTTTAATATGCTACATTTGAGTTGCCCAATCCCATGCTGATAGGGAATTAAATGGTTTTCAAAACCTTCCTGTTCTAAATAATGCCAAAGTGAACATGCTTTTACTTTTTGAGCACTTGTCCAATTATTAGGACAAATTCCTAGGAAGTGGAATCAGTAAGTCAAAGACATTCCCTGTTTAATTTTTAAGTCTTTTGATTTGCAAAACTGGACTCAAAAAAGGGTGTACCAGGTTACAGTTTTCCGCTAGCAGGATGAGTGTTCATTTCCATACAACCTTCCTTCAGTCTTGCCGATATTCATTAATCTGATATGAAAACAAGGTGTCCATTTTTGTTTTAATTTGTATCCCTTGGTTAATTGAGAGGTCAATTTTTTTTCTTATTATTTCCAGTGATTCATATTTTAGATTTGGGTGTGACCCATCTGTTCATGTCCCTTGTCTGTGTTTTTCCATTTGGGGTGCTAGATTTTCTCCCTCTAAAGACACACAATTCAATTTTATTTTCTTTTTTCCTGTCACCTCATTTTGATCTATAGAACCACCCAGATATAATTATTTTGCTTAATCTAACCTAAACTCCCTCCCTTATCTACCCCACACCCTCACATATACAACATGTAACCTCCTGTTTTGTTTTACTCACCCAGAATAAGAAACGGTGAATTTGCAACTAGGATCACAAATGGCACCCCCATGTACAACATCAGGCCAAAGCCGCTCACCACTGCCAAGGCAGCAGAAATCACCCCAAAGGCTGCAGTCCACATTTTGTTACGTACGCAGTCACACCTGTAAATTTGGAAGGAAAAATCATGGGATTTGTGGTGGTAGGTTCTATACTGAAATTCCATCAGTTTGTAACATTTTTTACTTGGACACCTGTTCAGAAGGCTCTTGGGCAATAATTCCCGTACTAGTCTAGTGGAGACCTTTAATTCCCAGGCACTATCCCAGACCAAGTGGGAAAAAGGAGAGAGCGAACAGAAAAGCTATCTGAGCTTTTACAAAACTTTCTAGGTGATTCTTCTGCAGCTAAGCAAGCTACTACTCCACTGATTGGTAGTCGAGAACCACAGAGTTATACTAAAACACTCCTGATGGTTAATTCCACTCTGCTCTTCAAAGGGTATAAATGGACTACTACAGCAAAGGGAGGGCAAGACTTAGCAGAGTAAGTATCCATATCCAGTGTTCTTTTCACCCAACCCTTGACTCCAGCTCACCATAGATGCAAGCCTAAATAGCTCATGTATTTCAGAGCCAGTTCAATATGTATTTTGGTTAGCAAAATGTAGAAAGACTCCTCCTAAGACGTTTTCAGGATTTTCATCTACTGCTGAAGCGGGCTCTAGAAAAGTTGCTACTAATTGCAAAAGAATTGGAAATGTAGTCCATTTAGAATAACACAGCCTGGGCCCATTTCCCAGAAGTGGGAATATATAGACAGCATTTTAAAGTATGGGTTCAGTACTTTACCTACCCAACAGCCACAACATTATACTTTTTTAAAAGATTATCTGTTTATTTTTCAGAGAGAGAAAGCGCACAAGCAGGGGGAGTGGCAGGCAGAGGGAGAAGCAGGCTCCCTGCTGAGCAGGGAACCTGATGCGGGACTTGATCCCAGGACCCTGGGATCATGACCTGAGCTGAAGGCAGATACTTAACTGACTGAGCCTGCCAGGTGCCCACCACATTACATTTAAAAATTTTAAAATTTATATTTCACATTGTTTGTTAAGTGCTTCAAAACAAATGACTGATACTCATCTCTAGACATTTTTAGTAGGAGAGACAAACTAAGTTTGGATTGAAACCTAAGAGTCAACTATGGAAACGGAAGCATTGATTCTAATACAGTAACAACATGACTAAAGACCTTTTACTGTTGTAACAGTAAAATAGCTAAACTTTCTTATTATGAAAAAAATGTTCTGCACCATGGCTGTAGCTCACTTTCTGTCAACCCACCAGTTCTAGGAGTTAAATTCAGGGCCCTAAATCAACCACACAGACAAAATTCCAGAGCAAAAATAAGTTGCTTTGTTAGACTAAAATTTGACTATAATGAATACTTTCTTAAAACAATACTGGCTTATCTATGAAAAACCTGCAGCAAATATCATTCTCAACGGAGAAAAACTGAGAACTTTTCTGCTAAGGTCAGGAACATGGCAGAGCTGTCCACTATCACCACTGCTATTGAACATAGTACTGGAAGTCCTAGCCTTAGCAATCAGACAAAAAGAAGAAATTAAAGGCATCCAAATCAGCAAAGAAGAAGTCAAACTATCACTCTTTGCAGATGATATAATACTTTATGTGGAAAACCCAAAAGACTCCACTCCAAATCTGCTAGAACTTGTACAGGAATTTAGTAAAGTGTCAGGATACAAAATTGATGCACAGAAATCAGTTGCATTTCTATACATCAGCAACAAAACAGAAGAAAGAGAAATTAAGGAGTCGATCCCATTTATAATTGCACCCCAAACAATAAGATACCTAGGAATAAACCTAATCAAAGAGGCAAAGAATCTATACTCAGAAAACTATAAAGTACTCATGAAAGAAATTGAGGAAGGAACAAAGAAATGGAAAAATGTTTCATGTTCATGGATTGGAAGAGCAAATATTGTGAAAATGTCTAAAGCAATCGACACGTTTAATGCAATCCCTATTGGGGAATGTTGAAAAAGAAAGCCAGAGTTAGTGGCATCACAATTTCAGACTTCAAGCTCTATTACAAAGCTGTTATCATCAAGACAGTATGGTACTGACACAAAAACAGACATATAGATCAATGGAACAGAATAGAGAGCCCAGAAATAGACCCTCAACTCTATGGTCAACTAATCTTCAACAAAGCAGGAAAGAATGTCCAATGGAAAAAAGACAGCCTCTTCAACAAATGGTGTTGGGAAAATTGGACAGCCACATGCAGAAAAATTAAATTGGACCATTTCCTTACACCACACATGAAAATAGACTCAAAATGGATGAAGGACCTCAATGTGAGAAAGGAATCCATCAAAATCCTTGAGGAGAACACAGGCAGCAACCTCTTCGACCTCAGCCGCAGCAACTTGTTCCTAGGAACATCGCCAAAGGCAACGGAAGCAACGGCAAAAATGAACTATTGGGACTTCATCAAGATCAAAAGCTTTTTCACAGCAAAGGAAACAGTTAACAAAACCAAAAGACAACTGACAGAATGCGAGGAGATATTTGCAAACGACATATCAGATAAAGGGCTAGTATCCAAAATCTATAAAGAGCTTAGCAAACTCAACACCCAAAGAACAAATAATCCATTCAAGAAATGGGCAGAGGACATGAACAGACATTTCTGCAAAGAAGATATCCAGATGGCCAATAGACTCATGAAAAAGTGCTCCACATCACTCGGCATCAGGGAAATACAAACCAAAACCACAATGAGATACCACCTCACACCAGTTAGAATGGCTAAAATTAGCAAGTCAGGAAATGACAGATGCTGGTGAGGATGCGGAGAAAGGGGAACCCTCCTACACTGTTGGTGGCAATGCAAGCTGGTGCAGCTACTCTGGAAAACAGCGTGGAGGTTCCTCAAAAACTTGAAAATAGAGCTACCTTACAATCCAGTAATTGCACTACTGGATATTTACCCTAAAGATACAAATGTAGTGATCCGAAGGGGCACAGGCACCCAAATGTTTATAGCAGCAATGTCCACAATAGCCAAACGATGGAAAGAACCTAGATGTCCATCCACAGATGAATGGATAAAGAAAATGTGTGTATGTATATACAATGGAATACTATGCAGTCATCAAAAGAAATGAAATCTTGGCATTTGCGATGACATGGATGGAACTAGAAGGTATTATTGCTGAGCGAAATAAGTCAATCAGAGAAAGACAATGATCATATGATCTCCCTGATATGAGGAAGCTGAGAGGCAACGTGGGGGACTTGGCGGGTAGGAAAGAAATAAATGAAACAAGATGGGATTGGGAGGGAGACAAACCATAAGAGACTCTTAATCTCACAAAACAAACTGAGGGTTGCCGGGGGGAAGGGGGTAGGGAGAAGGTGGTGGGTTTATGGACATTGGGGAGGGTATGTGCTATGGTGAGTGCTGTTAAGGGTGTAAACCTGTCGATTCACAGACCTGTACCCCTGGTGCTAATAATACATTATATGTTAATAAAAAAAATTTAAAAATAATTTAAAAAAACAATACTGGCTTATGGCAGTTTAAAAGAAGAAGGTAACAAAGATGAACTCTGAAATCAGAAAGATTAAGGAGGATAAAAGTTACATATGACACATTTATTTCCATTCCCTCTTTCAAGTTTCCGGATTTTTTGGTATAAATTTTCCAGAGGGTGGGAGATATGATTTTAATTGCTGAGTTGACTTTCTCTCAATGACCTTTATTTTATTTTTATTATTTTTTTAAAGATTTTATTTATTTATTTGACAGATGGAGATCACAAGCAGGCAGAGAGGCAGGCAGATAGAAAGGAGGAAGCAGGTTCCCCGCTGAGCAGAGAGCCCGATGTGGGGCTTGATCCCAGGACCCTGAGATCATGACCCGAGCCGAAGGCAGAGGCTTTAACCCACTGAGCCACCCAGGGGCCCCTCAATGTCCTTTATTTTAATGTTCAATAGACCAGGGAGGAAAAAATTTGAACGTGAACACTGTAGGAGTTTGGTGGATACATGTGCAGATATTCCAGTGCCCTAGAAGGATTCGGTTTTAAGCAGTTTATGACCTCGGAGAGTCTTAGAACTTCGGATCTCCTGGGACCTAGCTCTGCAGGTCCTGACGCGACAGGTTTGTGGGGAAGCTGCAGGGTCTCAACGTCTGAATCTTTCCTCATATGATTCCAGTGCTCAGGCCGATTTGGGCATCGCTGACAGCAAGATGGCCCATCCTCTGAAGTTTTAATTCACTTAGCAGAGAAGGGCTGAACTAGAAATTACTGTCCTTAGAAAACACTCTGTATGTTTGGTGAGAGATCCTTATCTCCCTTGAAAGGTAATCATGTCTCCCATGAGTAAACAATAATTTCCAGTGTATTTGAGAAGGGAAAGATTTTCCCCAGATTGTTTCAGAAACTGATTGAATATTTGGGGTGAGTTTTGACCTTTCCAAAATGTTAGACAAGTTTGAAATAATCTGGAAGCTCAACATACCACTACTGTGCTGTAGAAGGAGGTTCAGGTTAGAGCATAAAGTTGGAAAAGTCTTACTATTGTTCTTATGACTTCACTATAAGACAATGAATATTGAACCCTAAAATGTGTTCGAGCAAGGCTTCTGTGTGAGGCAAATGCAGGTATGCAAGGAGTAGCCTTCCTGTGTAAGGATCTGAGACGAGCAGGACGGCCAATGTTTTAGGGACTGTCTAGGAGGCCCGGCCCAGAACAGAGATAAGAGATTCTCTGTGATAACAGAGAGAGAGGAGTGGGAGGTGTCTAAGAAACTTAGAAACACTCTCACAGGAGAATGGGTTTTATTTTTGATACCAGAAAAGGCATGAATTGAACCATCATGGCAACATCTTTACTTTAAGTATTTTCCTGCTCCTTTTCCTCTTCTCCTTGGGCATGCTCCAACCAGGAGCCAACTTAGCAAGATGAGAAGTAGGAAGAAAAGTGCTACAAGAGGACTGGTGAGTCCCTTTTTTCCCCATTAAGGACTGTCCCAGGCAGCACACTCTGCCTAAGAGTGCTGGCGGTGTGGGGGTTGGGGGGAACCTTAGCTTCAAATCTAGTTATTTTTTGCTTTTTTTTTTTTATTACATGATTTTGTTTTGTCTATTACATGGACATGGACATTTTAATTCAGACTGGAGGATTTTGTCTTACCTAAGAATGACCACAAAAGTCACAGGGCCTGCCTGAGTTTTCATGGGGCAGAGGAAGAACTGCTCTACCTACAAAATTAAAGAGAACAAAAATAAAGTTGCTGTATGTTTATACCTCATGAGTCCTATGTGTTCAGTATGTTGGTTACAAACACATAAAGTCTTCAAAGACACATAAATATAAATCATTTTCTAATTGCCTTTGGTACAGGATTTATTTTCTGTATTACTGTCCATAGTCATTTGTAAAGATAAGCAAGAATTGATATGAACTTGTATCTTCAGAACCAACTATCTAGTAGACAAGTTTTATCAAACCAGTTGTTGGTACCTTGTAGATTCCACACTAGTTTAACATTTTTTTTTAACTCTACTGACTTGAAAAAGACAGAATTTTGTCTTTTCCCCTCTCCACATTCTGCCTCTCTCACTTGCTCCCTCCCTCCCTCCTACACTTGCTGTTTAGTATTTTGGTTTGTTCATTTTCTAGGGCATTGTGGTCTTTCTTTCCAGAATAACAAAGTTGTGAGGTAGTTTATTGACTCTAAAGAGGTACCCATTGTAGTTAATTGACTCCCTTTGCCTACTGGGGCCTCATTTTCCTCTACCTTAAAATCTAGAGGTTGAATTATATCATTTGTTCCCAAACCAACCTACAAATGAGAATCAAGTAGACAAGTTTTTGAAATAAGATTTTCAAACTGAAGCCCCAGAGACTTGATTCAATAGAGCAAGGCCTCAGAATACGTGGGCTTAACAGTTGTCTCTGTGACTCCGCTGTGAGAATCACTGGAATGATATAACCTGTAGTGTACTTTCTACACCTAAATTCTTTTATTTGTCGATATTTTTCACATTTTAGCTTTGTGATCACAAGAGACTAAATTAACCCTAAGGCCTAGATAACAATTTTTAAGTGCTTAACAAGATAAAGCCCACATCAGAACAATGAAGATATCTAAGTCAATTAAAGATATTTTTATATAGTTAAAAGTACTAGTTCAAACTTAGAAATAAGGACTTGTTGTTTAGTTCTATCAGCATATCTGCCTCCAAATGGTCATAATTGGCAAATATGTAAGGTAAAAAAATACACCAAATCAAACAAAACTGTCCACCATTTCTTTTTCTTTTTAAGATTTTATTTATTTATTTGTTAGAGAGAGAGAGAGGGAGCACAAGCAGGGGGAGTGGCAGGCAGAGGGAGAGGGAGAAGCAGGCTTTTTTTTTTTTCCTATAAATTCAACATCTTTATTACAAAATTTATTTATTACAAAATTTATTAATAAATAAATTTATTTATATAAATAAATTTATATTTATAAATAAATAAATTTATTTATTACAGATTTATTTAATTTATTTATTTAAATTATTTATTTAAATTTACAAATAAATTTATTTATATAAATAAATTTATTACTTATTACAAAATGCCAATTGCCTTTTTCTTTTAAGAAATGGAAAAGTCAACCCTCAAATTCATATGGAATTGCAAGAATCCCTGGATACCCAAAATAATCATGAAAAAGAAGAAAAGAATTGGAGGACTGAGATTTCCAGATTTCAAAACTCACAACAAAGCTATAGCAATTAAAACAGTGTGTTGCTGGCATACCACAGACATGTAGGCTAATGGAATAGAATTGAGAGTCCACAGAAATAAACCCATATATCTACAGCCAATTGATTTTTTTAAATTTATTTATTTGATGGACAGAGATCACAAGTAGGCAGAGAGGCAGACAGCGAGAGAGGGGGAAGCAGGCTCCCCGCCGAGCAGAGAGCCCGATGTGGGGCTCGACCCCAGGACCCTGGGATCATGACCTGAGCCAAAGGCAGAGGCCTTAATCCACTGAGCCACCCAGGTGCCCCTCTACAGCCAATTGATTTTTGACAAGGATGCCAAATCCAGTCAACTGGGAAAGAACAGTCTCTTCATCACATGGTACTTGGAGAACTAGGTTTCCATATGTGCAAGAATGAAGTTAGACCTCTATTCACCCCATTCACCCCATCAACAACTTAAATATAAGAGCTAAAACCATAGAAGGTTTTCAATTCTTAGAAAGAAACAGGGCAAAGGTACATGACCTTGGACTTGTCAACAGATTCCTAGATGTAACACCAAAAGCATAAGTAGCAAAAGAAAAATGGTAAAAGATAAATTGGGTTTCTTTAAAATTAAAAGCTTTTGTGCATTAAAGACATTATCAAGAAAGTGAAGAGACCGTAGGACAGAGTGGGAGGAAATATTCATAAATCATATATCTTTTTTTGAGAAAGAAAGAGAGAGCAATCGAGCAAGAACATGAGCAGGGGAGAGGGGCAGAGAGAGAGAGAGAGAGAAAATCTTAAGTGGGCTCCATGCCCAGCACCGAGCCCGACTCAGGGCTTGATCTCACAACCCTGAGATCATGACCTGAGCTGAAACCAAGAGCTCGACGTTCAACCAACTGAGCCACCCAGATGTCCCTACAAATCTGATAAGGGTTTACTATCCAAAATACACAAAGTACTCATTAACAACAGAACTCAACAACAAAAAGACAAACAACCCAATGGAAAAAAATGGGCAAAGGACTTGCATAGATATCTCTCCAAAGAAGACAGGCAAATGGCCAATAAGCACATGAAGATACTTAACATCATTCATAATTAGGGAAATGTAAATTAAACCACACTTTGCCACTACTAAGATGGCTGTCATCAATGTTGGTGAGGATGTGTGGAAATTAGAACCCTTAAACACTGCTGGTAGGATGTAAAATGGGGTAGCCTCTGTGGCAAGTGGTTTGGCACTTCTTGAAAGAGCTAAACACAGAACTACATAACTTGCCAATTCAACTGCTAGGTATATACTGAAAACAATTGAAAACAGGAGCTCAGACAAATATTTGTATACCCGTGTTCACTGCAGCATTATTCACAATAGCCAAAAGGTGGAAACATTTCAAGTGCCCAACAACAGATAAGTGAATAAACAGCACTGTTTATATATGATGAAACATTAGTCAGGAAAAGGAATGAAGTTTTGATACATGCTACATCATAGTTGAACCTTGAAAACATTATAGTAAGTGAAATAAACCAGTCACAAAAGAACAAATATTGTATGATTTCACTTAGATGAAATCTCTAGAATAGGCAAATTCATAGAAATAGGAAGTAGATAAAGATTAACTGGGGGGCAGGGGAAGGTTGTATGTGGGTGGCTCAGTCGGTTAAGCATCTGCCTTTGGCTCAGGTCATGATCCCAGAGTCCTGGGATTGCCCTGCGTGGGGCTCCTTGTTTGGCGGGGAAGCCTGCTTCTCCCTCTCTTACTCCCCCTGCTTGTGATTCCTCTCTTACTGTCTCTGTCAAATAAATAAAATCTTAAAAAAAAAAAAAAAAGACGTTAACAGGGATTGGGATGTGGGGAGGCCATGGTGGGTTACCAGCTGAGACTTATACAAATTCTGTTTGGGGTGATAAAAAATGTTCAGAAACAGATAGTTGTGATGGTTGTACAACAGTGTGAATCTAATTAATACCACTGAATTGCACATTGAAAAATGATTGAAATGACATATTTTATATCTTTTATATGTATTTCACCACACACAACTATTTTTTAAAAGAGTTAAGCAACTAATAAAACTGTTTTACCTGTAGCATGATATGATTGCGAATAATATGATTAGAAGGTATGCCAAGTGAAACAAAGGGATCACTGTCATAGAAGTGGCTTGAAATTCTAGTTGTCTGGAAAGTGATGTAAAGTAGACCACCTGCCACAGAAAATATACCCAAGTAAATAACTTTTCATTCCAATATTTGTGTGTAAGCGACAAAAACTACTGAAACACTACAGCTTATTCATTGAAACGACATGTTAAAATTTGTGGACTATGACTTTAGAATAAAGAAGACAACATAGATTTGCTTCTTCCCACAACTCTATGGCATGGTTTCCAAAGTCTCTTGCAAAAACCCAAAGTTTAAAACTCCTGAATATACAAAATCTGAGTTCTGTATAAGACCGTGAAGTCATTAATAGCCACAGAAAAGTGTCACTTTTTCTAAATTTCATTAGGTTGTTGACTTTTACTATTTTAAGTGCATTGATATTTCAGAAAGATCTGGTATTCAAAGGCTTTTTCCAGGAGCTGTCTCACTTTACCGGGCTTATTCACAAGTATTAAAGGGCTTGCTGGCCCAACATTACCGAAAGGTTAGCATGTGCCTGGCACTGTGCTAGAACTTACGCAGAAAATGCTAAGCTAGTTCTTTTTTCATAAACACCATGAATTCTGCTTGAAGGGTTTTTTGTTGTCGTTGGGTTTTTTGTTTTTTTTTTTAAATTTCAGTGAACTCCAAACAAGTTTTAGGGAGCTTCCCCAAACAGCAAAGACTTTAACTAAAAGTAGGAATTTCAAAGACATTTGACTAGGAAACCTGATGAGCAATGTCTGTATGGAACAGACCTACCTTGAGGATGTAGAATTTGTGTTTTCCACCAACATTACTAAGGATTTAAGATTTGTGGCATCCTTTGATGTGTGAGATTAAGGACATTGGATTAAGTACCAAATAGAGTAGAGCACTCCCAGCGTCAAGGCAAGGACTCCATCAAATAATTGGGCAGCGCTACCGTTACAATCCTTGGAAAAGTGCCCTTATTCCTCCCACCTTCTCCCGGCCTCCCTCTAAGGCCCAGCCACCAGGTACCTGGATCTTCTTCAAGGCCAGACTCTTTTCGATGTTGCTAAATTGGTTCAGGAAATGGATCAGCCACATCTTGCTAAGCTCGTTGACCTCGCCATCCTCAGTCTTCAGGAAGTACAGTAGCCGCATGGCCTTGGCCCTCACGAGTAACTGGTTCTTCCCCATCCTCTTGCCTAAAAATGTTCCTCCAAGGGTCCCGGCCAGGTAGATGGGCTGGCCTGTTGGGTTGAAGATTGGGAAGGTGACGTTTCCCAGGTCGAGGTTTTTGTTCCTCTGCCAGACAGCCAGGAGCGGGTTGGAGGGAACGCAGAAATCCTCGTTCTTAGCGCACACCTGATCGTAGCTCGTCTGGGTTCCGTTTTCCTTGGTCACATACAGATCCTGTATCACAGCGTCCAGTTGACTGATTTCTTCCAGGATTTCTTGTTCCAGCAGGGAGGTGGTGTTGGAGACCGCCAGAATGCAAGCGAAATGGACGTCAGTGCTCTTCCTGGAGATGGAGAAGTGGTAAGAGTCGTTGGCGGTGAAATGTCCCTGCACAAAGCGCCGCTCAGCCTTGGCCGGGCTCCCGATGGGGGTGTACTGCTCCTCCAGGTTTTCCTCTTCATCCTTGGGTAAGTAAATCAAGCCAGTGCCCAGAACGGCCGTCAGCGCAATGGGCGCCAGCAGGAAGACCCAGGGGTGCGAGCCCACCACCCACCCCAGCCTTCCGAAGGCGCGGGAGAGGGGCGCCTCCAGGCAGTCGGTGTGGCAGCGGGGTCTCTCCCATGGCTGGTTTCCCGACCGTGACCTTGAGCGTGACCCTGACGCCGGCAGGCCCGAACGCCCCCTCGCTGACCCCGACTGGGAGTGCGACGCCCCAAGGGACTGCGTGCGCTGCCCGGAAGCCCGGTTAAGCTTGGGTTCCCGTCCTTGACGTGACTGCCAGGGCCGCTCTGACTCGGGCTTGGAGGCGGGGAGCGGCTGTGCCCGCGGGCGCGCCTCCCCCTCCGACGGCCTCCCGGAGTCCGGCCAGGGCCGGGCCTCGGCTTTCCGACTCGCCTCCCGCTGCGGCTGCCGCGGCGGCCCCGGCTCCCGCTCCGGCTTCTGGGCTGCGGACTGGGGCCCGGCCCCTGGCGCAACCTTGGAGGGACTGAGGCCCATTTCCGGGAAGGAAAGGCAACGTTCTCACTCCGGGCGGCAGGTGGGACAGCGGCCACCGGCCGGCGCGCCCCCCTCCACCGCACCCGACGGTTTCCTGGAGAAGTTCGACGGGGAGTCTGTTTGACTCCGGCCGCTCGCGCCCGAGCCTGCGGCTTCGGTGGGGAGCACGTGTTTTGACCCACGGCCCGACTGGCCCCAAATCTGCGTGTGGCGTGCCCGTGCCCTCCGGAGTCGAGTTAATACAGAAGCACTTCTTAAAGGGAAGATGCGTGCCTGTTCTACGAGGCTTACATCTTTGGGGGGAATTTGGCGCGCGCGCGCACACACACACGTTCTAGCCTTTCTGGGATCATCCAGGAACACCGTTCTTGGGTAGGGTGAGCCTGGTACACTTAATTTATTATTTTCATCAGACCGAACATAAACATTCTCCTCGTAAAAAGTTAGAAGGCAGTATGTAGAAGGAAAAATGAGTGTTTATCTTTGGTCTGTTCCACAGTTCCCAGGACGGAGGGACCCCTGTGTTCATGGCACCATTTTTAAGAAAGTCCTCACCTACCTTTTAACGTGCAGGTGACTAGAAGGCAGGCAGGTGGTGAGCGGGTCCTCGAATTAGGAAAACTGCTCGCCATGTTTTCCGTGGTTGGCAGTCACTTAGCAGTCATCGTGGTTGTGTTTTTATGTGCGGAGATACCGCGTTTTAATGAAATCTCCAGATTGTAAGAATGTCAAGTCCAAGACGTTAAGGAAGATATCTTTAACAGTATTTAAAAGGAGAAAGAAATAGGAGATATTAAGTTGGCTTTCCAGAAAGTCATTGTTTAAGGGTGACCTTAATAACTACAAGGTGGCCCCCGTTTTCTGTTCTAAAAGTTACAGTAAATGGGAGGAGGGTTCCTCTTCTTCGTCTGCTTGTTGCAAGTCCTAGTTATAGCTATATCTTGAGTTTATCATTGGTGTGGTATAAATCTAATGGCATCTGTATCACATTAGAAAAATGGGGGAACTGATTTGGGAATTCCATTTGTTAAACCATATCTATATTATGGCAAGAATGGCTCAGTTCTTGTCCTAAACATTGAGGATGAAATGTTAGAGGGAGGGTGTTCACAAGTACTCTGTAATGTGCAAAACTAGGGCCTTTTACTGCCCATCTTTATGGTAGTTCTTTAGCACAACATCAGCGTGTTTTTTTTTTTTTCATTCTCAAAACAACCCTAAACTTCTACAATTGCTCATAAATCAGCCACCGTGAAGTACTAAATTCTATAGAAAAATATGTACCTCGAGATTTGATTTTATTGAGTTTCTTCATTCTAGTTTATTAATTCTAGATTATTTAATTTCACTAATCTAGTTATGTAGATTACTAATGTTTGTGTGGGTTTAGAAGGTCAATAAAAAATATCACTAATAGTTATTCCCCACCAGTTTTTCTGTATCATTCCACAAAAGGAATTTGACATTTTTAAAATGAGCTCATCTGCTATATTTGAGTTGTGAAAGCTTTTCATATTGGTTTTGGAGCTCTAGACTATATCCAGTACAGCCAGCACATGGCCTAGAAGTCACATGGCTTAAGTGACAAGTCTCTTAAGTTGCTTCCTCTCAATTCACACAACACTCTGGCCTTTAATCTGAGAATGGTGTCTACTTTGTCAGGATTGGATTCTCCATACTTTGTAAAATGCCTTCTGGATGAGAAGGGGGTGGGTATTGGGAATTCAAGAATACAGTTTAGGACTTAAAATTTTATCTAGTCTATTTCTTATCCATCTTCAGTCTAGGTAAAATTAAACAGGCAAAGCATTACCTTTTCTTTATCTCTTATCGCTATGTGGATACCATTTCCTTCTGTTCCCCAGTCCTTTCAAGCAGCCCCCGTGTCCCATTTTTTTCTCTTGCCCCATTTCTCCTTTTGTAAGTCTCATTCTCTCAGGTTAGCCAAACTGAGTTTGGTATAAATAAAGGGCAGTTGCCCATTATTTTTTATTTTTTATTTCAAAAACATTTTTGCCCATTACTATGCATAAGATGCTTCTCTTTTAACTGTGTATTTTAGTTACTGGTTAATCTGTTTCCTGCACTTGAGTATGAGCTCCTCAGAGACAAGGAGGACGTCTTGTTTTTGTTGTTCAGAGGACACTCTCATGTTAGTCATAACTTAGGTGCTACTGCTTGTCTTTCCACAGCTCTAGAAATTATAAAATTCAAAAATGGCAGAAATAATAATGGCTGAAATGTATTCTGTAGATGCTGGAGGTCTGCTCAGATGCCTGTGTTGAAGCACCAGGTATCATTTTGCGACTTTTGCGCTGCCCTCTCTTAAGCCTTTTACCTTTTCCTTTGCTTCTTGTTGAAATTAAAACAGTAGAGCTTTCCTCCTAACTCGCATAATAATCCATCACCGAGTGTCATGAAGTCACTCAATTTTCCTTTTCTAGATTGAAATCTAAAGGTTTAAAAAATTGATTGGCCATTGAGGAGAGGCTGTAAAACTGAGAGATGAATAGTTAAGAAACTGAAAAGCGACAGCAGCAAGAACTGATCATGAATGTAGTGTTGGGGAAGAAAAAAATTTTCTTTGTGTGTGTGTGTGTGTGTGTGTGAGAGAGAAAGTGAGAGAGAGAGAAGGAACAGAAGAAGAGGGAGAGAGAATCCCAGGTACGCTCCATGCCTAGTGTGGAGCCTGACTTGGGGCTCCATCACACAACCCTGAGATCATGACCTGAGCCAAAATCAAGAGAAGACACTTAACTGGCAGAGTGACCCAGGCACCCCAAGAAACATATGGTTAAAATGCATGTACACATAATGGTAGAGTGGTAGGCTTTTATACTAATGGTCTCCAATGAATCATGGCTCCCAGCATTTATGAATTTTGTGGTTCCCTCCCACACTGGCCATGTGACTTATTTGGTCCCATGGGACATGAGCAACTGTGACACAAACAGAAGGTTGATAAGTACTTATGCATTTGGGATTTGCCTTCTTGGAAGCAAGAGAACTCAGGTCTTTATGGACTTGGGGTTCACAATGCTGATGGTAAAACTTTTTGAAGTAGTTCCTTTATCATTAAATTTCTTTTTATATAATAAGGTGAATCTCTCATTTTCTTTAGTATAGTGATGCCCCAAAACATGGCTCGGGAAATAGCAGAAGACAAGCTGGAGAATGCTTGAGAGAAAGAAAAATAGAGATTTCCTTAAAGGAATTGTTGGAATTTGGGAGAACAAATTAGAACAGGGAAGTAGCGATCTTGAAGGCCACACTCAACATACAGAAAGGAAAATACAGCAACAATAACCAGACTTGACCGGGGACTTTAAAGGGGCAGGGAATAATTAAAAATTAATAGGTTAGAGAGAGTGACTAGAGTCTTGAAAAATGGAACAGAGGAAACCGGACTAATGCTCCCAGAGGGAGCACAAATCCAGGAGATAACTGAGTAACTGCAAGTGCCCTTGGAGATTTTCCCTTGAAGAGCAGGAGAGCTAGTCAGAGTGGCTACAAAACATCTGAACAGACTTTTCAGTCTAGAACAAGGACGGTTAAATTAGACCCTTTCACATATTATTGTCAGTCTCGAAGTGATAAAGTTATTTAGGTAAAGATTTTTGTATCTCCTGAGTCCTAGGGGACCAAGAATTTCTTGAGTTAAATCTTCTCCAAAGAGAAGCACAGGAAAGAGGAGAAGTACTACAAGGAACTAGGAGGGACCAAATTGATTGACCTGGGCCGGGTGGCTACTGGGTGAGTATGAAGTTTTCCAATGGAGGCAAAGGTGGGCAAGATTCGGTAAACAGTGGGTGGTTTTGATCATTCAGTAACTCCTTGGCTTTATATTTCTGTCCTGTGGGAACCTTCCTAAAACAAAAATAGAAGACTATGTTAACAAAGCAATGTCTGAGCCCTAAACCAAGGGGAAATAATGAAGGGAGAACACTCAGTCCCACCCAACAGGGCTGCTGACAGGTTTTTGATAAGGAAAGGGATCACTGTGAGGGGCAGGATAAGATTTGTAAAATTAAGGGAACCTTCTTAAAAGAGTAGGGGAAATGTAGCCTGGAAGAGCTTTGTCATAGATCTCTACCACAGAAAACAACGTGAGAAAGGGAAGATCTTCTGCATCCCATTGAAGTCAAGTAACTTCTTAAGACTATAGAAAATCCAAAAGCCAATTAAGGTTAGTTTTTTGGGGGAGAGAACATGGCAGAAGTATTGAACCTCATTATAGGCCCCAAGGGGCATAGACTTCAGGAGCATGAAGAGCAGATTCTGTTCAGGAATCTGCTGAGAATGACTCTAAAGCTGAAATGGATGTGGGGACCCCGGGGGAAAGTGACCCTAAGACACAAATTCTAGGGCCCACATAAATTCTGCTCAAACAGGACTAGACAGAATACACACTCAATCCGGGAGTCTGTGGTCCACACGGGCAGTGGAAATGAAGCTGTTTTGGATATTTTTCAAGGAATTCTGGCATCCTAGTTAAAAGTATGGACTTTGAGGCTGATGCGCTTGGGTTCACTGCCCAGCTCAACCTCTTACTACCTGTGTGATTTTGGGCAAGTTACTTAACTTCTCTCTGTCACAATTTCCATTTGTCACATGGAGAAGATAATACCTTACTATCGGGGTTCTTAGGATTAAATTATTTAAAACATGTGAAATTATTTAAAACACATGAAATTCAATAAGGGCTAATTGTTAGAAATATTTTCATCATTGAGTGGGACTTCTTGTTTGTTTTAGTTTTATACCTTTATGGAGGTAAGGAAAGTTTGCTACAAAGTATTTTTTTCATGAATGAGTTAAATTTTCATCAAATCATGTGTGTTAATCTTTTGGGAAGAACATAGGGAGTCTCTCCTTCTACGCATGTGACAAATGGTATTATTATTGTTTTTTAATCTTGAAAAAATGCTTGAAAACCCTAAATGTCAGAATATAATGCAGTTTCATTTTATTAAAGTTTATATAGCATTAGTACATTCATGCTGAGGTGAGATTGGCCTCTAATTTTCTTTTATTGTCTAATTTGGGTAACAGTGTTATAGGAGCCTTATAAGAATAAATTTCTTTCTATTCTCTGCAGAAGTTTATATGAGATAGAAGTAACCTGTTCCCCCCACTTCTTTTTCTTTATTTTATTTTTCCATCATGGTAAGTGTACTCTTTAATACCCATCACCAGTTTCACCCATCTCCCGCCACCTCCCCTCTGGTTATCATCAGTTTGTTCTCAGAGTTAAGACTCTATTTCTAGGGGCGCCTGGGTGGCTTAGTTGTTAAGCGTCTGCCTTCAGCTCAGGTCATGATCCCAGGGTCCTGGGATTGAGCCCCGCATCGGGCTGGAAGTCTGCTTTTCCCTCTCCCACTCCCCCAGCTTGTGTTCCCTCTCTCGCTGTGTCTGTCTGTCAAATAAATAAAATCTTTAAAAAAAAAGAAAAGAAAGACTCTGTTTCCTGGTTTCTTTCTCTCTTGCTCTTTTTTTCCCTTCACTGGTTTTTGTTTCTTAAATTCCACATATGAGTGAGATCACGTGGTATTTGTCTTTCTCTGATGGACTTCTTTGGCTTTGCTTACCATTAGACTTTCTAGCTCCATCCATGTCATTGCAAATGGCAAGATTTCATTCCTTTTTATAACTGAATAATATTCCATTGTGTGTGTGTGTGTGCATGTGTGCGTGTGTGTGTGTGTGTGTGTGTGTGCATGCGTGTATGTGTGTCTGTGTATCACTTCTTTACCCATTCATCTGTCGATAGACATTGGGCTGGTTCCTTATCTTGGCTATTGTAAACAGTGCTGCAACAAGCAGGAGGGATGCATGTATCCTTCTGAATCAGTGTTTTTGTATTTTGGGAGAAATACCCAGTAGTACAATTACTGGGTCACAGGGTAGTTCTATTGTTAATTTTTTTTGAGGTGCCTCCATACTCTTTTGCACGGTGGCTGCGCCAGTTTGCATTCCCACCAACAGTGCAAGAGGTTCCTTTTTATCCACATCCTTCTTAACACTTGTTTCTTGTGTTTTTGATTTTAGCCATTCTGACAGATATGAGGTGACATCTCATTGTGGTTTGATTTGCATTTCCCTGATGATACATGATAATGAGCATCTTTTCATGTGTCTGTCTGCCATCTGGATGCCTTCTTTGGAAAAATGTCTGTTAATGTCCTCTGCCCATTTTTTAATCAGATTATTTGTTTTTTGGGATGGAGTTGTATCCTTATATATTTTTATATTTATATATCTTTATATTTATATTTTTATATTTATAGATCTTTTGTATTTATATATGTTTATCTTTATATTTATATATCTTTATTTATATATCTTTATATTTATATTTTATCTTTATATATCTTTTATATTTATATCTTTATATATTCGTATATAAAGATATTTATGTATCTTTATATATTTCAGATACTAACCCTTTATCAGATAGGTCATTTGCAAATATCTTCTCCCATTCTGTAGGTTGTCTTTT
Source organism: Martes martes (assembly GCF_963455335.1). Lineage (NCBI taxonomy): Eukaryota > Metazoa > Chordata > Mammalia > Carnivora > Mustelidae > Martes > Martes martes. The sequence continues at coordinate 129,276,634 of NC_137895.1, forward strand.
AGTTTTGTCGATTATTTCCTTTACTGTACAGAAGCTTTTTATTTGATGTTGTCCCAATAGTTTACTTTTACTCTTATTTCCCTTGCATCAGGAGACATACCTAGAAAAGTGTTGCTACAGCCAGTGTCAGAGAAGTTACTACCTGTGCTCTCTTCAAGGATTTTTATGGTCTCAGGTCTCACATTTAGGTCTTTAATCCATTTTGAGTTTATTTTTATGGATGGTGGAAAGAAGTAATACAGTTTCCTTTTTTTGTATGTAACTGTCTAGTTTTCCCAGCACCATTTATTGAAGATACTGTATTTCCTCCACTGTATATTCATTCCTCCTTTATTGAAGATTAATTCATCATATAATTATGGATTTATTTCTGAGTTTCCTACTCTATTCCGTTGATCTATGTGTCTATTTTTATGCCAGTACCATACTGTTTTAATTACTACCACTTTATAATGTAACTTGGAATCTGAAATTGTCATGCCTCAAGTTTTGTTTTCCTTTTTCAAGATTGCTTTGATTATTTGAGGTCTTTTGTGGTTCCATACAGATTTGAGGATTGTTTGTTCTAGTTCTGTGAAAAATGCTGTTGATATTTTGGTAGAGATTGCATTAAATCTGTAGATTGCTTTGGGTAGTATAGACATTATAATAATATTTTTTCTTCCAATCCATGAGCATGGAATGCCTTTTTATTTCTTTGCATCATCTTACATTTCTTTCATCAGTTGTTCGGTGTTTGTTTGTTTGTTTGTTTGCTTGTTTTTTATAATTTTCAGAGGTCTTTCACCTCTTTGGTTAAGTTTATTCTTAGAATGTGAATGGGATTGTTTTCTTAAGTTCTCCTTGAGCTGTTTCACTCTTGACTTACAGAAATGCGGCAGATTTCTGCACATTGATTTTATATCCTGCAGCTTTACTGAATTCATGTATCAGTTCTGGTAGTTTTTGGTGGAGTCTTTAGGGTTTTCTACATATCACATAAGCCCTTTATTATAGTGAGTTTATGTTCCTGTAGACCTACTCTCTAGGGAGTTTTTATCATGCATGGATGTTGTACTCTGTTGTGTGGTTTTTCTGCATCTATTGAAATGATCATATGGTTTTCATCCTTTCTCTCAACGACGTGACCCATCATGTTGATTGTTGTGGGACTATTGAACCACCTTGCATCCTGGGAATAAATCCCACTCGATTGTGCTTATGATTTTTTTTTATTAATGTACTGTTGTATTCAGTTTGTTAATATTTTGTTAAGGACTTTCGCATCTATATTCATGAGAAATCCTGGCCTGTGTTTCTCTTTTTTGTAGTGTCTTTATCTGGTTTTGGTATCAGGGTGATACCGGCTTCATTAGAATGAATTTAGAAGTTTTCCTTCCCTTCTATTTTTTGAAATAGTTTGAGAAGAATAGGTATTAACTCTGCTTTAAATGTTAGATAGAATTTGCCTGTGAAGCTGTCTGGTCCTTTTGTTTTATGGAAGTTTTTTGATTATTGATTCAATTTCACTCCTGGTAATTGGTCTGATCAAATTATCTATTTCTTCTTGTTTCAGTTTTGATTATTTTTATGTTTCTAGGAATTTATCCATTTTTTTCTAGATTGTTGAATTTGTTGTAGGTTTTCATAATACCCTGTTAAAATTCTTTGTATTTCTGTGGTGTTCATTGTTATTTCTTTCATTAGTGATTTTGTTTATTTGGTTTCTTTCTCTCTCTCTCTCTCTTTCTTTCTTTCTTTATTTTGATGAGTCTGGCTAGAGGTTTATTAATTTTGTTGACCGTTTCAAAGAATCAGCTGCTGGTTTCATTGATCTGTTCTTTTGTTCCTTTTAGTTTCTATATATTTATTTCTATTCTGATCTTTATTATTTCCTTCCTTTTGCTGGGTTTGAATTGTTTTGTCTTTCTTCTAGATCCTTTAGGTACAAGTTAGATTGTTTATTTGGGATTTTTTCCTGCTCATTGAGTCAGGCCTCTATTGCTATGAACTTCCTTCTTAGAACCACTTTTGCTGCATCCCAAAGATTTTGGATCATTGTGTTTTGATTTTCATTTTTTTCTATGTAATTTTTTATTTCTTCTTTTATTTCTTCATTGACCCACTCATTGTTTAGTAGCATGTAATTTGACCTCCATGTATTTGTGCTCTTTCCAAATTTTTTCTTGTGGTTCATTTCTAGTTTCATAGCATTGTGGTCAGAAACGACACATGGTATGACTTATATTTTTTTGAATTTGTTGAGACTTATTTTGTGGCCTAATGTGTGATCTGTTCTGGAGAATGTTCTGTGTACACTTGAAAAGAATGGGGAACCTGGGTGGCTCAGTGGGTTAAAGCCTCTGCTTTCGGCTCAGGTCATGATCCCAGGGTCCTGGGATCGAGTCCCGCATCGGGCTCTCTGCTCGACAGGGAGCCTGCTTCCTCCTCTCTCTCTGCCTGCCTCTCTGCCTACTTGTGATCTCTGTCTGTAAAATAAATAAATAAAAAAAAAATCTTAGAAAAGAATGTGGTATTCTGCTGTTTTAGGATGGAATGTTCTGAATGTCTGTTACATCCGTCTGCTCCAGTGTGTCTTTCAAAGCCACTGTTTCCTTGTTGATTTTCTGCTTGGATTATCCACCCATCGATGCATGGAGGGTGTTAAAGTCCCCTACTATTATTGTATTACTATCAATTATTTCCTTTATGTTTTTATTAATGGATTTATGTATTTGAGTGCATAAATATTTACAATTGTTATATCCTCTTGTTGGATTGTTCCCTTTATTATACAGTGTCCTTTGTCTGTTACAATCTCTGTCTTAAAGTCTGTTTTGTCTGAAAAAAAAAAAATAAAGTCTGTTTTGTCTGATTTAACTATTACTACTCTGGCTTTCTTTTGACATCCATTTGTATGATAAATGTTTCTCCATCTCCTCACTTTAAATCTGCAGGTGTTTTTTGGTCTGAATTGAGTCTTTTGTAGGCAGCATACAGCTGGGTCTCTGTCACATATGTCATTTGGTTGGAGCCTTTAGTTCATTTTTATTCAAAGGAAGTATTGATAGATACATATTGATTGCCATTTTGTTGCTTGTTTTATGGTTGCTTCTATAGATTTTCTTTGATCTTTTCCTCTCTTGCTGTCTTTCATGATTTGTTGGCTTTCTTTAGTGATATTCTTGGATTCCTTTCTCTTTATTTTTTGCATATCGATTAGTGGTTTTTGATTTGTGATTACCATTACGTTTATATATAACATCTACATCTAGCAGATTTGATGGTTGCTTAAGTTAAAACCCATTCTTTTCCCTTCTCCCTCCACATTTTAGGTATGTGGGGTCATATTCTACATCCTTTTATTTTATGAATCTCTTGACTGATTTTTACAAATGTACTTATTTTTACTGCTTTTGTGTTTTTACTTTTCATATTCTCTCTTATGGTCTTTCCTTCTCATTCAAAGAGTCGCAGATAGTATTTCTTGCAGGGCTGGTTTAGTGGTCATGGACTCCTTTAGTTTTTGTTTGTCTGGGAAATTCTTTTTTTTTTTTAAAGTAGGCTCCACACCCAGCGTGGAGTCCAATGAGGGGCTTGAACTCATAACCATGAGATTAAGACCTGAGCAGAGATCAAGAGTTGGAAGCTTAGCTGACCAAGCCACCCAGGTGCCCCTGTTTGGAAAACTCTTTGTCTCTCCTGTTCTGAATGATAGTCTTGCTGGACAGAATATTCTTAACTGCATTCTTTTTCCCTCTCAGCACTTTGAATATATCATGTCACTCCCTCTGGCCTGCAAAGTTTCTGCTGATAGCCTTATGGGGTCTTTTTAAAGATGGGGACTCTGCTTTCCTGGACCCTTTGGGCTCTCTTAAAGCTGAGCCTGCCAGTTTTTAAGATTCCAGGCTTTAAGTCCCTCTAGTTATAAGAACTCATGAAATTCGGCCTCTCTCTCTTTCAAAGGCAAATGTTTTGGGGGTTTGTCATCCCCATTTGTGGCTCCCCAATGTGAAAGTCTGTTTTTTATGCTTCTCTGCACTGCCAGCTCCCTCTCCACCATGCATGTCCACAGTTCATTTAGCTCCTAGACTTTGTCTGCTGTGACTTCACCCTTCCTAACTTTCTTCAATGTGACTTCTTCTCTTTCTTCTGTAAGTCTTAGGTCGTTTTCTGGGTGATTTGCACTGCTGTGAGTGTTACCTAGTTGCATCCGTGGGAGGAGACAAGCTTAGGACCCTCCTGCTCTGCCTTGTTCCCCACAGACCAGAAATAACCTGTTTCTTAGAAGATTGTTAAATCTCTCCTCTGACTTATCAGGGTCTAGTGCATTTAAGAGATGGACATTTTTACCAACCAATTCAATTTCTTTGACAGTATTGGGTGAATCAGGTGTTAAATTTCTTCAGCCAGCTTGATAATGTTTCTAAAAATGTGTTTGTCATTAATTTTTAAATTGCCATAACATTTTCAAACGTTTTTAAAAATTAAAAAAAAAATCTATTCTTTATCTATACTTCTGAACCCTTTTCCATTCTTAATATTAATCTGTGTCTACTCTCTTTTTTCTTTAAGAAGGCTTTTAAAGCTTTTAAAATTTACTACTCTTTTAAGAAAAGCAGGTTTTGATTTTGCAGTTTAACTCTATTTTAAAATTCTTTGATCATCATTTCTTTAATTTCTACCCTTGCTTTTATTTCCTCCTTCCAACTTTTTAAATTCTTTTTCAGATTTAAGTTGACCGCTTCTTGTATTATAATAAGTACATATAAAACTATGACTTTTCACTTACATACCGGATTAATGACCCTATAGGTTTTGATGGGTAGTGTTCTAAAGATAAATTTTCAAAAATTTATTAATTTCCTTAGAATTTGTCCTACCTTATGTCATCTTTTTACCAAGCTTTTTATCCCTACTTGCTTTTTCTACTTTTATTCTTGCTCCTTTTATTGGAGTAGTACATTTTTCTTAATTCTCATGGTTTGTTTTAAAAGTTACTCTTAAATTTTCAACACGAATCTTAGTTTTATATTTCTCCAATAAGTTCTTTCTTTTTATTTTAAGATTTTGTTTATTTGGTGGGGGAGAGAGCATGCATACAGGGGGAGGGGCAGAAGGAGAGAAAGAAGGAGAGAAGCAGACTCCTCGCTGAGTAGGGAGTCTGACTCTAGGGCTCCGGCTGACGATCCTGAAATCATGACCTGAGCTAAAACCAAGAGTTGGGCTCTTAACCAACTAAGCCACCCAAGTGCTCCTCTCCAAGAAGTTCCAAGGTTAATTATTAACTGTTCTCTTCCAGAAGCAGTGAAAATATTTGTAATTTTTTATTTCAAGTTGAAACACCCTGCTATCAGCTTTCCTAGTATTGTTATCTGGAATTTTCTGATTTTTAAACACATCCATGAAAATTACTGTTGTTATTTTTTTTCCTTTTAAGATTTATTTATTTTTATTTTAGAGAGAGAAAATCAGGTGGGGAAAGAGGCAGAGGGAGAGAAGTAATCATCAAGCAGGCTCCCTGCTGAGTGTGGCACCTGATCCCAGGACCATGAGATCATGACCTGAGCCAAAATCAAGAGTTAGATGCTTAACGAACTGAGTAACCCAGGCACCCCATACTGTGGTGGGTTTTTTTTTTTTTTTTTCACACTCAGTACTTCATTTAGCTTAGCCAAATGAACTTACTCACCATTGAATTTCCTCCTTCATTTTTTGAATCAGTTTTACGGCTGATGCATAGTCTTCAGCAGTTCCTTTACAAATGTCAGTGAGGAGTAAACTCTGATTTTTTCGTACTTGAATATATATGGAAATATCTTCCTTCTTCAGTCATTGATTATGTATAGAATTCTAGGTTTTGAGTTCTTTACTTTAGGTATGTGAAAGATAGTTTCCTGCTATCTTTTGGCATTTATTTTTGCCGATGAGAGCTTTGCTATCAACCTGATATTTTGTTGGTGCTGTTGCTGTTGTTCTTGTAGGTAATCTGTCATTGAAACAAAAAACATGGGGTGCCTGGTTGGCTCAGTTGGTGGAGCATGGGACTCTTGATCTCGGGGTTGGGAATTCAAGCCCCATGTTGGGTGTAGAGGTTGCTTAAAAATAAAATCTTGGGGGGCACCTGGGTGGCTCAGTGGGTTAAGCCTCTGCCTTCAGCTCAGGTCATGATCCCAGGGTCCTGGGATCGAGCCCTATGTCAGGCTCTCTGCTCAGCCGAGAGTCTGCTTCCCCCTCTCTCTCTGCCTGCCTCTCTGCCTGCTTGTAATCTCTCTCTCTGTTAAATAAATCTTAAAAAAAAAAAAAAGAATTTAAAAAAATAAATAAAATCTTGGGGCGCCTGGGATTCTTCTTCTTTTTTTTTTTAGATTTATTTATTTGAGAGAGATGGGGCAGAGAGGGGGCAGTGGGGAGAGGCAGAAGGAAGGGGAGAGAGAGAATCTTAGGCAGACTCTGTGTTGAGTGTGGAGCCGATGCAGGGCTCGATCTCACGACTGTGAGATCATGACCTGAGAGGAAACCAAGATGCTTAACCGGCGGAGCTACCCAGGCGCCCCTCTCAAACCTCAACTTTTATGTCATATTCCCCACCCATTCATTGTGTCGTGCTGCCTTTAGGGCTGGGTGATCAGCTTATTAACTTGCTCTTCCCTGTGTCCATTCTATCATCCAGCAGATATATTGAGTTTCACTGTAATAATAAAACATTTTTTTTTATTTTTGAGATCTAAAGTTACATTTTTATAATACCTGTTCTTTTTTCAGAGTGATGATGTTCTCTTGTGGATCATAGTTTCACTTCTATTAAAGCCTCATTTTGTTTGCTCTATTAAGCATTTTTCCCTCCAGTATTCCTTGTGATAATGAAGTTTGGTACGTGATACTGATATAATACTGATTTCCCTCCTGTATTTGGCAGTTTTGGGTTTGGGTACTGTACTTGTCAAGGTCTGTCTCCCATGATGGGGAGAAGGAACAGGATGGGTTGCTGGATGAAACATGCTAGGCATTCATACCTTTGGAGGGGACCACTTTGCTCGGCCTGAGAGACACCAGTTGCAAGGGGCAACTTAGCTATCTACACTTACTTCTCCAGCCTGGAGCGGATGCCTCAGCGACTTGCTCCTCGACAATGGGGAAGAGGGTCTCTGCAGCAGGAGGGAGGGTCTGTGCATCCAGCATCCACCTCGCAAGCATCTTCTCTGAGTTTGGAAATTGCAGATCATTCCGTTTCACAGCAGTTCTTTCCTGTGTGTTTTTGCCATGGCTTTTCCCTCAGCCAGTCCTACCTATCTGTCTCTCAGAAATGCCTCGGAACTTTTTCTACTCTCTTGCTTTCTGGCACTGTTTTAGATTTTAATTATTTCCCCCTGTCATTTATAGGGATTTGGGGTCAGAGGGAAGGTGGAAGAGTGTTTGTCTCTTCCGGTGCAGAGATAAAGAGCTTTTATCTCTGCCCTATATTGCCATGAAATATTTGGGAGGATTCGAGTTAATTTGCCAATAACTTTGGAAAAAACCCATACCTTTGCCTGAAATAATAATAGTAATAATAACTTGAGAATTAAAATAAATGACTTGATTAATAATCTAGAAATTAAAAAAAATAAAATAAACTTTACAATACCCTATTCCCCTGGGATGCCTGGGTGGCTCAGTCAGTTAAGTGTCTGCCTTTGGCTCAGTTCATGATCCCAGGGTCCTGGTTTCGAGCCTGGAGCTGGGCATCCTGTTCAGCAGAATGCCTGCTTCTCCCTCTCCCTCTGCTTCTCCCCCTGCTTGTGCTCTCTCTCTCTGTCTGTGACAAATAAATAAATAAAATCTTTAAAAATATATCCTATTCCCTTTCCGTCAATCAAGTTCACACATCATGCCATTGAATTTGTGGAAAGTTACAAAGGAAAGAATATCGGGTGTCTTGTGGTTATGGACAATGTGATAAAAAGAAATTAAAAATTTGCAGGTTCAGAGGCTGAGAGAAAAGCCAAGGAAGAATAAGATGTGTGTTCATGTATATGTTTTTATACACTTTTATTAGGATGCCTAATTTAAAGAAACATAGTTTCTGGAGAGGTGATTAAGAATGCAAAATGAGGGCGCCTGGGTGGCTCAGTGGGTTAAACCTCTGCCTTCTGCTCAGGTCATGATCCCGGGGTCCTGGGATCGAGCCCCGCATCAGGCTCCCTGCTCAGCAGGGAGCCTGCTTCCCCCTCTCTCTGGCTGCCTCTCTGCCTACTTGTGATCTCTGTCAAATAAATAAATAAAAATCTTTAAAAAAAAAAAAAAAGAATGCAAAATGACCATGAGAGAAAATGGAGTGTAAAATTTCAAAACATTTATCAGTGTGAAATTGAGTGAAATCTGGGAATTATGAAAATAGCTGGTAGATTTTTGCTCTGATTTCCATTGTTAATAGGGGCTGTATTCAAAGATTGTGGATGCGCACTGGGCTTAAATTCTTAAAAGAAGAAGCATGATTGTGTTTTCTTGGTCAGGAGAGCCCTAATTCAAATGTCTGTTTTTACAATAAGGATAGAGGTAATTCTTTGGCTATTTTATCATGAGCCTCAATGGACTCTTGGCCCAAGATTTAATTGGCTCTGGGTTCCTATTGATACTCTGCCTGTTTTTCCTATCAGCCACTTTTGTTTGTGGATTAGACTCCCCTCCCGACCCTCCGTTGTCTTTGCTTTTGGATTAAGACAGACATTTCTACTGTACATGATCACTATGCTCGTGAATTCCTTGATTTGCTAGGCATTTGGCTTTGCTCTACCTGAAGCTTGAGCTTGATGTTGTTGGGTTAACAGTATAGTAAAAAAACATAAGTCTTGGATTGTTCATCAATGCCATTTTAATGCCCTAAGAACGTTTCTGGACGTCTGGAATAGGTGTCCAAAGCAAGATCATCAATGATTTTCAGGGATACATCGTAAGTATTTCTATATATAATTCTATCTCTTTTTATGATGATGCTCAACAAATATTAAATGCATATTTGGGACCAAATATTGTAGTCCAGTTTGGAAAAAAAAAAAAACATTCCTTTTATAGACTGCCATAGAGTTCCTTTCTTTTGCAAAAGAAGGAGGAAACTCCTTCCATCCATTATCAAGATTAAAGCACACTTGGGGCATCTCTGTGGCTCAGCTGGTTGATTGTTGACTCTTGATTTCGGCTCAGGTCATGATCTCAGAGTCATGAGACGGAGCCCCTAGTTGGGTTTCGTGCTCAGCTGGCGTCTGCTTGAGATTCTGTCTCCTTCTCCCTCAGCTCCTGCCCCCGACTCATGTGAGCATTCTCTCTATCTCTCCCAGATAAATAAGTAAATCTAAAGCAAAATAAAACAAGAGCAAGCACAACAATTACTGGATACCATATGAATGTAATTGATCTTACTGGAGTGCATGGACAGGTCTAGACTCAAACACTTCAATTGTATAGTGATAATATAACAAGACTGTGAATTTCGTTTTGTTTCCTGCAACTCAAAGGATGGAATCCTTATATTTGTTAACTCCTAGAACAGATTAAATTCCTTGGGGTGCCCAGATATCTTGGTCAGTTAGGAGTCGGACTCTAGATTTTGGCTTAGGTCATGGTTCAGGGTCATGAGATTGAGTCCTACCTAAGGGCTCAGAGCTCAGTGCTGAGTCTGCTTATAATTCTCTCCCTCTAACCCGGCCCCAACCCTTCCCCTTGCTTGTACACCCATGTCCACATGTGCAGACTCTATCTCTCTCACAAAAAAAAAAAAAAAAAAAAGAGAGAGAGAGAGATTAAATTCCTAACTCTCTGTAACATAAAAATCAGTAAAAGCACATGTTGTACGATCCAAAAGCAGTTTCCTTATTACACTGTAGATGATGTGCACTCATCTTGTTGATACTTGCTGCATAAAGAGAAGAGATACCAGGATTGGGTAAGATCATTTTATCTCTTTGCTGTAATGTGTTTGTATAGTAAGGGGAATATGTGCTGTGGGTAAGCTTTAGTTTTCTCTAATTGGTTACATTCTACATCAGTTCTCTTTCTTCTCACATTCCCTGCTCCATTCTACAAAATGGGATGGAGGATTCAGGACATTCATAGTTGAATTTTTAAAATATGTTATTTTTAGCAATAAATACACCCTAGGTACTTTTTATCAAAGATGTCAAGTGATTGCATTTTACCATCAGCATACAGTTGAAGTTTTTAATTCCTGTTGTAACAATGCACTTGAACTCAAATGCTAAAGAAGGATAATCTCTGAGATGGGAATTCAGTGCTGTGACTCTTGTAAGGTGATATTGTAAACAGAACAGAACCATGTGTTCTTGTCCCTTTGGGAGTAAGTGAAGGAAAGATTACTCAGAGATCCGGCCCACATATTGATGAAACAGTCAACAGTGTATCAACTTAATGTTGCTTCCTCTTTTAACATAGTGGTTCATTGTAAACCTTATGGCAAACATTTTCAGTTTTTCTCTAACTTTGCTTTTGAATAGATCACAGTACCAAGTTATTACATTACCATGAAAAATATATCACAGGCAAGGTTTTCTTTTATGGATTAACATTTTTCCTAGGTAAGAAAGTAATGTGGGAAGTCAGCTTCACATTTTAAGAGATTTTAGTGGGTCTTCATGTTTTAGGATGTGAATATCTGATGAAGGCCACGTGACCTCTTCTCAGGGAAAATGTGTACATGTACCTATGTTCACAGTTTTGCCTGTCTTTGGGAGCTCCTGACTCCATGGGGTTCCTGACTCCGTGGGGTTTCTTTCTTTCTTTCTTTCTTTCTTTCTTTCTTTCTTTCTTTCTTTCTTTCATTCTTTCTTTTTTTTTTAAGATTTTATTTATTTAACAGAGAGAGGGATCAGAAGTAGGCAGGGAGAGAGGGGGAAGCAAGCTCCCTGCCGAGCCAAGAGCCTGACACGGGGCTCAATCCCAGGACCCCGAGATCATGACCCGAGGTGAAGGCAGAGGCTTAACCCACTGAGCCACCCAGGCGCCCCTCGTGGGGTTCATTTCTGACTTAGCAGTCTGAGAGCAGAGCAGATTCTTTTTTTTTTTTTTCCAGAACAGATTCTTTGATACTCATTTCGCCAGTACTGCAAATGGGACAGCTATGTGATCCAATTCCTATTTTTAAAAAAATTTTATTGTGTGGAATTTGCACATGCAATACTAATTGTGATACACCAGAGTCTGTAAACATTTAAAAAAGATGAAAAAATAGGGGCGCCTGACTGGCTTAGTCGGTTGAGCATCTGCTTTCAGCTCAGGTCATGATCCCAGGGTCCTGGGATTGAGTCCCACATCAGGCTCCCTGCTCGATGGGGAGCCTGTTTCTCCCTCTGCCCTTCCCCCAGCTCATGCTCTCTCTCTCTCTCTTTCTCAAATAAAATTAAAAAGAAAAAAAAGGAAGAAGAAAAAGAGAAAAAAAAAGACTAAAAAAAATCAGGCTAGAAAGCCGCTTAGTTAAACCCCTCATAATATAACCTAGGGCAAGGAGACAGGAAGTCATTTTTGTGTCATTTTTACCAATAAATCTAGCCCCTCACATTCATTTATTCAGAGGTAGCATCGTGCACCGGTCAGTGGCATGAGCTCTACAGTGAGACATCTGTGTTCACCTCCCAGCTGGGCAACATCTTGGGTGTGTAACCTGGGGGCAAGTTAAATGGGGGACAACTAGAGCACCTGCTTCTAAGGAGTGTAAGATAGTGCCAGCACTTTTACAAACTCAATAAATGCCCAATGCACAACAAAAGAACTATGCCAGGTATTTATAATACCTGAAGCGATTGTTTGGATATGCCTTCCTGAGCTCTCTTTTTGTGCCATTCGGTGAAATGGACTCAATCTAGGAAGAGTTTCTTAGGCTTTCCTGTGTTGCCATGACTGAGCCGTCTTGCCCCAGCACAGTCCCTGGGAAGGCTGGGTAGTGCGGGGGCAGATGGGTCCTCACTCTGCGGCGAGCTCCTGGAACACGGGTAACCTGCAGCGCTTTCTTTCCAGGCCTGTAGACGGAAGGTATGAAGCATTCTGCCCTTCCTTTCTGCCATTTGCAGTCTGAATTTGAAGTGATTAGATACAGGTTTTGACTCTTAAAAGAACTCAAGTCTGCCAAACAAACAAAAGATTTTGCAACAACGCTGCGAAAGCTGTTGTAAGGAATAGATTTCAGAGCTCTTAAGTTGAATTTTAGCAATTAGATATTTAGAAATAAAGGATGATCTATTTTACAGGAATAAAATAATTACAATTTTAAAGTGCTTTCCAGAGTGAAGTTCTGGAAGTGACAGCATTCAGGCACTAGTTGTGATAATGGGTAATTTCAACAACATATGGTAACGTTTATAAAAATGTGTAAGTAAATGATGAAAATAAGTTCATTAGACATTTATATTTCTGTCATGTCCTTGTGTAGGTGTTTCCTTATTCTGTAGGATCAGTGGTTCTTTGGGGGACATACCATGTAGCAGATGGAAAACATTAACTACTATTTTCCATACTTGTCAAAATGTTTGGTAATCATTACTCTAATTATATATATATATATATATATATAATTAGAGTAATGATTACCACTATATATATATATAGTATATATATATAATTAGAGTAATGATTACTATATATATATATATATATATAGTGCTAAGTCACAGTGAAGAAAATATTCATAATAAAGTGAACCACTGGTGTGAAATGAAAAATAAGCCAGACTTTAAAATGAAAATAAATATGAATTGGATCTTGAGCTGAGCAGCAATTTTAAATTAAAAGCTATACAGAAATAAAATGATAGAGATTGGATTTTGCTTTCTTGGATCTGTATGCACCATTTCTATGTATTTTTAGCATCTAAAAAGTATAGACTATAACGTAGATTTCACAAATCATATCTGAGAGGTAATAACAATTTGTCATTAACACAAATTCGTTAACCAACCCATAAAGAATATTCTGAAGCAGTCGGTCTGATTTCACTATTGGAACTAAGTCAGCTCAGACCTCCATTTTTGACAGTTATGTTTAATAGGAAAATCCTATTTTTAGGACTTTCAAAAATTTATGAATTACCGTTGACGTCTTTAACATGAGAGCTAAAGAATTTTAGAACTAATGAGGATGGGGTTCCTGGGTGGCTCAGTGGGTTAAACATCCAACTCTTTTTTTTTTTTTTTTTAAGATTTCATTTATTTATTTGACAGAGAGAGACAAAGTGAGAGAGGAAACACAAGCAGGGGGAGTGAGAGAGGGAGAAGCAGGCTTCCCGCTGAGCAGGGAGCCAGATCCCAGGACCCTGATATCCGGATCCGAGCTGAAGGCAAACGCTTAATGACAGAGCCACCCAGGTGCCCCTAAACATCCAACTCTTGATTTTGCCTCCATTTATGATCTTAGGGTTTTGAGATTAAGTCCTGCTCTGCACTGGGTATGGAGCCTGCTTAAGATTCTCTCCCTTTTTGGGGTGCCTGGGTGGTTCAGTTGGTTAAGCATCTGCCTTTGGCTCAGGTCATGATCCCAGGGTCCTGGGATTGAGCCCTGCATGGGGCTCCCTGCTCAGTGGGAAGCTGTTTCTCCTTCTCCCACTCCCCCTGCTGTGTTCCTTCTCTTGTTCTCTCTCTGTCAAATAAGTAAATAAAATCTTTAAAAAAAAAAAAAAAGACTCTTTCCCCTTCCCTGTGCCCTCCCCCAATTCCTCTCTTTCTCTTTCTCTCTCTCTCAAAAAAAAAAAAAAAAGAAAGAAACAAAAAACCAAAACCAACCAACCAAAAAGAAAACAAAACAAAAAAACTGATGAGGAGCTAGGCAGTTTTCTTGTCTACCTCTTTTATTTTATATGAAATAGGAAGTTACACGAAGAAGAGTTTAAATGGTTTATTCCTGTTAATTGAGACCCATTATTCCTACTTTGCCTCTCAATTTTTTCTGTTTATTTTTAGCAGAGGAAATTCTGCAACTCTGGTAACTTCACCTTTGTTTGCTTTTATATCATAGTTAAATAGATTATACTTCTTGGTTTGCTGACTGTGCTTTCTTTTGACTGTTCAGTAGAAATACTTGTCCTCAATCTATAACCTATTAAGCTTTCAGTGCCTATCAGAGAAATAGTTCTATCTTGATAGTTACCTTGTAATCTTCCTTTTAAAAAAAATTATTTATTTATTTACTTAGCATGATCGGGGGAGGGGCAGAAGGAGAGACAGGGAGAGAATCTCCAGCAGACTCTGCACTGAGCGTGGAGCCTACTATGGGACCTGACCCCGAAACAAGCTCATGACCTGAGCTGAAATTAAGAGCCAGACATTCACCCAACTGAGCCGCTCAGACACCCCTTAGCTGCCTTGTGATTTTATAGCACTATGTGCTGATTCACTGACAAAGAAATCAGAACTCTGTCAGGGAAATGTGAAAAAAAAATTTTTTAAAAACCGCTTAAAAAATAATTTGTTAAAGGTAAACTATAGAGTCTTATAAGGCAACTTAGCTTCTAGAAGGTCTGGGGTCTAGTTGGGCCTCAGGAAGATCTGGGACCAAGCCTTGAATGCCACCAAGATTTTTGTGGCTCATGTGTTTTTCTGTCTGCCTTGGCTTCCTTTTTTTTCCCCCCCTGGAAGTCCTAACAGGCATAAATCTAAATCTCAATAGATTGTCAATTCCAGTTCTAAGATTCTGAGAAAAAGACACTGAATGGCTTAGCCTGAGTCATGTGCCTGCTCATAGACCAACTGGCCTTGGCCAGGAAATGAATTACCACCAGAACAATCTCTTGGCTCAAGTCATCACTCTTGGACCAACCAACTGTGTCCCAAAAGTGGGGTCATAGTGCCTCCCACCATAACCATGAGTTCTGGGTAAAGGGCAATTCCTAGAAAAGGGGTGCCAGATAAATGATTGTCATGGAGGCCACTATGTGAACGAACTTGAGATACGCTCTCCATGCTTTCCCACATCACCATTCCAATCTCTTCTTTCCTCAGCCATGTTGGAATAGGTCAAAAATTTTAAACATTTAAGAACAATTTTTTAATTAAATTTTTTATTTATTTTCAGTGTAACAGTATTCATTGTTTTTTCACCACACCCAGTGCTCCATGCAATCTGTGCCCTCCCCAATACCCACCACCTGGTTTCCCCACCCTCCCACCCCCCGCCCCTTCCAAAACCCTCAGGTTGTTTTTCAGAGTCCATAGTCTCTTATGGTTCACCTCCCCTTCCAATTTAAACATTAAAACATTTTTACATTTAACATTTTTTTAATTTTATAAAATTTTATAAAATTATAAGATTTTTTAAATTTGTAATTTATAAAATTTTATAAAATTATAAAAATTTTAAAAGTTTATAAAATTTTTAAACATTTAAGAACATTTCTTTAGATTTTACCCACACATCTTTATACTGGTACCAAGATTTTTTATCGTTTTAATTGTGCTGTGGATGATACATATGAAAGATCATATGTAACAGCAATGTAAGGTAAGAAGCACAAAAATAAACATGAGCTGAGCTTAGAAAATAATGTTTACAAATGGTAGTGAAGCCGCTGTTGGGCACACTGCAGCACTCCTCCAACATCTTACTTAATCTATTAAATAAAGGTTAGTGTATTTCCCCTTTTTTGGCAGGAAGACAACAGAAGGTAGAAAAGAAATACAGGCTCTGGATTAGAATTCTGCCTTTTCCCCTTACTACATGCGTGAGCTTAGCACGTTCTTTCATTTCCCCGTGTCTCTCTCTATTCTTCATCTGTAAAATAAGATTTAAAAAGAAAATATTCCCATCTTGCAGAATTGGACAACTGTAGGAGAAGTGTAGCATTTTTTGTCATAGTAAAAAGCTGGAGGCTGGGAACAATATAATATGAATATTCGTTAACAAAGGATGATTAAACAAATCAGGAGACTCAGACAGTTGGCCGTGACGAAGCAATGGCGGTCACATAGCTGTGGCTGTAGGTGTTTCTCTAATAGAAGGCGGTGGACCTTCTACAGCATATGTGGCTGTTTCCCCGGTCCCTGTGGTTTGCAATAGTGAGGCCAGAGCTCCCTCAGGTGCATAGAGTCGGAGACAAAGAGGCTCCATGTGTTCTGGCGTCCTAATGGAGCGGAAAGATTGTTACTGAGTTTTGGCTTCCATATTTTGGCTCTTGTAAATAATGCTGCAATAAGTATAGGGGTGTATGTGTCTTTTTGAACTAGTGTTTTTGTACTCTTTGCGTATATAATCATATGGTAGGTGGGTCTGTCTTTGACATTTTGAAGACCCTCCATCTGTTTTCCACAGTGGCTGCACCAGCTTGCATTCCCACCAACAGTGCACGAGGACTCCTTTTCCTCCACAGCCTCGCCAACACTTGTTTCTTGTGTTTTTTGTTTTGTTTTGTTTTGTTTTGTTTTAGTCATTCTTAGAGGTGTGAAGTGATATTTTGTTGTGGTCTTGATTTACATTTCCCTGATGGCGACTGATGCTAAGCATCTTTTGATGTATCTGTTGGCCTTCTATACGTTTTCTTTGGAGAAATGTCTGTTCATGTCTTCTGACTGGGCTTTCTCTTGACATGAGATATCACACATGCTAGAGGATGAAACTCCATGCAGACAGCTTTATCCATTCAACTCTCTGCTGGTGGGAGTGGGAGAAGAAGTTTCTTTTTTATTTAACAGATTAAGGGAAACCAGTACTAGGCTTCATTCACCTGTGATACCTGCTTCTTCCCCTTCAAGATGGTGAGGAATGTGCTTTTCTTCCTAGATAACTGTGTACTCAGAAGGATTATATCCATTTCTCTTGCCTCCTCTCCCTCCCCAAAAGTCCTACCCCCACTTCCCCAGGACCAAGAGAAAGAATACTGCCAGATATTTGGCTACTCAAGGCTGGAAAGATGTGGCAGAGCCCTCCAACGCTCAGCCACCACTCGTACCTGGCTCTAAGCCCTCGGCTTTGGATAGTGTGAGGAGTGGGGTCTGGTCTTCTGAGCTCCTCTTGGTATCTTGGGAGACTATCTCAGGTTTAGTAAAAAATAGTGAATGTTGCTGCCATTTTTGATATGGCATTAAAAATGAAGTAACTGAACAAGCTGGCTTTTTAGTTCTACTTCTCTTGCAGTGTTAAATATGGACTCCCACATTAGAAACATATCTAAAGGAAAATAATCGAATGACACACAACATCACATCTCAATATTTTTGCACTCAAGCTAAAAAAAATAGCATAAAGTCAAACTTTGTTTCTTGGAAAGGAACTTCTTTCTGTTTTGGCGGTGGGGGGAATGCCCTTTTATGAAATTAATTAAGAATTCCTGTAATTTGCAAGAAACTGTCCTAGGTCCTCACGTGTTAGCAGTGAATGAAACACAGGAAGCCTTTTTTTTCTTTTTTTATTAATTAATTAATTTATTTTAATAAACATATAATGTATTTTTATCCCCAGGGGTACAGGTCTGTGAATCGCCAGGTTTACACATTTCACAGCACTCATCATAGCACATACCCTCCCCAATGTCCATATCCCCACCACCCTCTCCCGTCCCCCCTCCCCCCAGCAACCCTCAGTCTGTTTTTTGAGATTGAGTCTTTTATGGTTTGTCTCCCTCCCGATCCCATCTTCTTTCATTTTTTCTTTTCCTACCCCCCCAACCCCCCCACCTTGCATCTCCACTTCCTCATATCAAAGAGATCATATGATAGTTGTCTTTCTCCGATTGACTTATTTCGCTAAGCATAATGCCCTCTAGTTCCATCCACGTCGTCGCAAATGGCAAGGTTTCATTTCTTTTGATGGCTGCATAGTATTCCATTGTGTATATGTACCACATCTTCTTTATCCATTCAACTGTTGATGGACATCTAGGTTCTTTCCATAGTTTGGCTATTGTGGACATTGCTGCTATAAACATTCGGGTGCACGTGTCCCTTTGGAGCACCACGTTTGTATCTTTAGGATATATACCCAGTAGTGCAATCGCTAGGTCATAGGGTAGCTCTATTTTCAGTTTTTTGAGGAACTTCCACACTGTTTTCCAGAGTGGTTGCACCAGCTTGCATTCCCACCAACAGTGTAGGAGGGTTCCCCTCTCTTCGCATCCTCGCCAGCATCTGTCATTTCTTGACTTGTTAATTTTAGCCATTCTGACTGGTGTGAGGTGGTATCTCATTGTGGTTTTGATTTGTATTTCCCTGATGCCGAGTGACGTGGAGCAGTTTTTTTTTTTTTTGAAGATTTTATTTCTTTATTTGACAGAGAGATCACAAGTAGGCAGAGAGGCAGGCAGAGAGAGAGAGAGAAGGAAGCAGGCTCTCCGCTGAGCAGAGAGCCCGACGCGGGGCTCGACCCCAGGACCCTGAGATCATGACCCGAACTGAAGGCAGAGGCCTTAACCCGCTGAGCCACCCAGGCGCCCCACGTGGAGCAGTTTTTAATGTGTCTGTTGGCCATCTGGATGTCTTCTTTGCAGAAATGTCTCTTCATGTCCTCTGCCCATTTCCTGATTGGATTATTTGTTCTTTGGGTGTTGAGTCTCTTCATAGATTTTGGATACTAGCCCTTTATCTGATATGTCGTTTGCAAATATCTTCTCCCATTCTGTCAGTTGTCTTTTGCTTTTGTTAACTGTTTCCTTTGCTGTGCAAAAGCTTTTGATCTTGATGAAATCCCAATAGTTCATTTTTCCCCTTGCTTCTGTTGCCTTTGGCCATGTTCCTAGGAAGAAGTTGCTGCGGTTGAGGTCAAAGAGGTTGCTGCCTGCATTCTCCTCAAGGATTTTGATGGATTCCTTTCTCACATTGAGGTCCTTCATCCATTTTGAGTCTATTTTCGTGTGTGGTGTAAGGAAATAGTCCAATTTCATTTTTCCGCATGTGGCTCTCCAATTTTCCCAGCACCATTTGTTGAAGAGGCTTTTTTCCATTGGACATTCCTTCCTGCTTTGTCGAAGATTAGTTGACCATAGAGTTGAGGGTCTATTTCTGGGCTCTCTATTCTGTTCCATTGATCTATATGTCTGTTTTTGTACCAGTACCATACTGTCTTGATGATGACAGCTTTGTAATAGAGCTTGAGGTCTGGAATTGTGATACCACCAACTTTGGCTTTCTTTTTCAATATTCCTTTCACTATTCGAGGTCTTTTCTGTTTCCATATAAATTTTAGGATTATTTGTTCTATTTCTTTGAAAAAAATGGATGGGATTTTGATAGGGATTGCATTAAATGTGTAGATTGCTTTAGTTACAATAGACATTTTCACAATATTTGTTCTTCCAATCCATGAGCATGGAACATTTTTCCATTTCTTTGGGTCTTCCTCAATTTCTTTCATGCCTACTTTATAGTTTTCTGAGTATAGATTCTTTGCCTCTTTGGTTAGGTTTATTCCTAGGTATCTTATGGTTTTGGGTGCAATTGTAAATGGGACTGACTCCTCAATTTCTCTTTCTTCTGTCTTCTTGTTAGTGTAAAGAAATGCAACTGATTTCTGTGCATTGACTTTATATCCTGACACTTTACTGAATTCCTGTACAAGTTCTAGCAGTTTTGGAGTTTTCCACATATAGTATCATATCATCTGCCAGGAGTGATAGTTTGACTTCTTCTTTGCCAATTTGGATGCCTTTAATTTCTTTTTGTTGTCTGATTGCTGAGGCTAGGACTTCTAGTACTATGTTGAACAGCAGTGGTGATAATGGACATCCTTGCCGTGTTCCTGACCTTAGCAGAAAAGCTTTCAGTTTTTCTCCATTGAGAATGATATTTGCGGTGGGTTTTTCATAGATGGCTTTGATAATATTGAGGTATGTGCCTTCTATCCCTACACTTTGAAGAGTTTTAATCAGGAAGGGATGCTGCATTTTGTCAAATGCTTTTTCAGCATCTATTGAGAGTATCATATGGTTCTTGCACTTTCTTTTATTAATGTATTGTATCACATTGATGGATTTGTGGATGTTGAACCAACCTTGCAGCCCTGGAGTAAATCCCACTTGGTCGTGGTGAATAATCCTCTGAATGTACTGTTGGATCCTACTGGCCAGTATTTTGGTGAGAATTTTCGCATCTGTGTTCATCAAGGATATTGGTTTGTAATTCTCTTTTTTGATGGGATCCTTGTCTGGTTTTGGGATCAAGGTGATGCTGGCCTCATAGAATGAGTGTGGAAGTTTTCCTTCCATTTCTATTTTTTGGAACAGTTTCAGGAGAATAGGAATTAATTCTTCTTTAAATGTTTGGTAGAATTCCCTTGGGAAGCCATCTGGTCCTGGTCCTGGACTTTTGTTTGTTTGGAGATTTTTGATGACTGTTTCAATCTCCATACTGGTTATGGGTCTGTTCAGGTTTTCTAGTTCTTCCTGGTTCAGTTGTGGTAGTTTTTATGTCTCTAGAAATGTATCCATTTCTTCCAGATTGTCGAATTTGTTGGCGTAGAGTTTCTCATAGTATGTTCTTATAATTGTTTGTATTTCTTTGGTGTTGGTTGTGATCTCTCCTCTTTCACTCATGATTTTATTTATTTGTGTCCTTTCTCTTTTCTTTTTGATAAGTCTGGCCAGGGATTTATCAATCTTATTAATTCTTTCAAAGAACCAGCTCCTAGTTTCGTTGATTTGTTCTATTTTTTGTTTGTTTGTTTCTATTTCATTGATTTCTGCTCTGATCTTTATTATTTCTCTTCTCCTACTGGGTTTAGGCTTTCTTTGTTGTTCTTTCTCCAGCTCCTTTAGGTATAGGGTTAGGTTGTGTTTTTGAGACCTTTCTTGTTTCTTGAGAAAGGCTTGTACCACTATATATTTTCCTCTCAGGACTGCCTTTGTTGTGTCCCACAGATTTTGAACCGTTTTGTTTTCATTATCATTTGTTTCCATGAATTTTTTCAATTCTTCTTTAATTTCCTGGTTGACCCATTCACTTTTTAGAAGGATGTTGTTGAGTCTCCATGTATTTGCGTTCTTTCCAAATTTCCCCTTGTGATTGAATTCTAGCTTCAGGGCATTGTGGTCTGAAAATATGCAGGGAATGATCTCAATCTTTTGATACCTGTTGAGACCTGATTTATGATCCAGGATGTGATCTATTCTGGAGAATGTTCCATGTGCACTAGAGAAGAATGTATATTCTGTTGCTTTGGGATGGAATGTTCTGAATATATCTGTGATGTCCATCTGGTCCAGTGTGTCATTTAAGGCCTTTATTTCCTTGTTGATCTTTTGCTTAGATGATCTGTCCATTTCAGTGAGGGGAGTGTTAACGTCCCCTGCTATTACTGTATTACTGACGATGTATTTCTTTGATTTTGTTATTAATTGGTTTATATAGTTGGCTGCTCCCATGTTAGGGGCATAGATATTTAAGAGTGTTAGGTCTTCTTGTTGGACAGACCCTTTGAGTATGATATAGTGTCCTTCCTCATCTCTTATTATAGTCTTTGGCTTAAAATCTAATTGATCTGATATAAGGATTGCCACCCCAGCTTTCTTCTGATGTCCATTAGCATGGTACATTGTTTTCCAACCCCTCGCTTTAAATCTGGAGGTGTCTTCGGGTCTAAAATGAGTTTCTTGTAGGCAGCATATTGGTGGGTTTTGTTTTTTTATCCATTCTGATACCCTGTGTCTTTTGATTGGGGCATTTAGCCCATTAACATTCAGGGTAACTATTGAGAGATATGAATTTAGTGCCATTGTATTGCCTGTAAGGTGACTGTTACTGTATGTTGTCTCTGTTTCTTTCTGATCTACTCCTTTTAGGGTCTCTCTTTGGTTAGAGGACCCCTTTCAACATTTCCTGTAGAGCTGGTTTGGTGTTTGCAAATTCTTCCAGCTTTTGTTTGTCCTGGAAGCTTTTTATCTCTCCTTCTATTTTCAATGATAGCCTAGCCGGATATAGTATTCTTGGCTGCATGTTTTTCTCGTTTAGTGCTCTGAATATATCATGCCAGTTCTTTCTGGCCTGCCAGGTCTCTGTGGATAGGTCTGATGCCAATCTAATGTTTTTACCCTTGTATGTTACAGACTTCTTTTCCCGGGCTGCTTTCAGGATTTTCTCTTTGTCGCTAAGACTTGTAAATTTTACTATCAGGTGATGAGGTGTGGACCTATTTTTATTGATTTTGAGGGGCGTTCTTAGCGTCTCCTGGATTTTGATGTTTGTTCCCTTTGCCATATTAGGGAAATTCTCTCCAATAATTGTCTCCAATATACCTTCTGCTCCCGTCTCTCTTTCTTCTTCTTCTGGAATCCCAATTATTCTAATGTTGTGTCGTCTTATGGTGTCGCTTATCTCTCGAATTCTCTCCTCGTGGTCCAGCATTTGTTTGTCTCTCTTTTGCCCAGCTTCTTTATTCTCTGTCATTTGGTCTTCTATGTCACTAATTCTTTCTTCTGCCTCATTTATCCTAGCAGTGAGAGCTTCCATTTTTGATTGTACCTCATTAATAACTTTTTTGATTTCAACTTGGTTAGATTTTAGTTCTTTTATTTCTCCAGAAAGGGCTTTTATCTCTCCGGAGAGGGTTTCTCTAATATCTTCTATGCCTTTTTTGAGCCTGGCTAGAACCTCGAGAATCGTCATTCTGAACTCTAGATCTGTCATATTACCAAGGTCTGTATTGATTAGGTCCCCAGACTTTGGTACAGCCTCTTGTTCTTTTTTTTGTGGTGAGTTTTTTCACCTTGTCATTTTGTCCAGATAAGATTTGCTTTCTCCTCCTCTAGAATTCCACTGTTCTTGGTGAGTGGAGTTGGTCTTGGCTGGATTTCTTGTTGATCTTCTGGGGGAGGGGCCTGTTGTAGTGATTCTCAAGTGTCTTTGCCGCAGGCGGAATTGCACCGCCCTTGCCAGGGGCCGGGCTAAGTAATCCGCTCGGCTTTGCTCTCGGGAGCTTTTGTTCCCTGAGCGCTTTCCTTAGAGTCCGGAGGACGGGAATGAAGATGGCGGCCTCCCAGTCTCCGGCCCGGAGGAGCCGAGAGCTCGGGATCCCGCTCCTCAGTGCGCCCTCAGAGAAAAGCACCCAACTGCCCCACCTCCCTGGCCTGCAGTCGCGCCTGGAGGAAGGCACTCAATTGCTTGCACTTGGAGAAAAGCGCCCAGTTGCTTCCGTCTCCGTGGCCTCCGGCCGCAGTCCGAGCCCACCCAGCCTGCGACCGGCTCAAGGTAACCCTGAGCTGAGAGCTCACTCCTCGGCTTTGTCACTGTAGCCGGCTTCCCCGCTCTAATACCTGCGAGCTCTGCGACACTCAGACACCCCCGGTCCTTCTGTGACTTCACAGGACCTGGGGTTACGCTGACCCCGCGTGGGCTTCCCCCTGGTTCAGCCTCTGGAGCGATGTCCCTCCGTGGAGCAGACTTTTAAAAGTCCTGATTTTGTCCACAGGAAGCCTTTTAACACCAGAGCAAATTCCAGAAAACGAACAAATGCATAATGCTATGTATTAAGTAATTATGTAATAAGTGCTATGAAGAAAAATGAAGCAAGGTCAGGAGTCCAAGCAGTGGGGCTCCAGCTTGGCTCAACACTGGAAACACCTGGGAGCTTTTCTCTTTTAAAGATTTTATTTGTCAAGACAGAAAGGGAGAGCGTGCACAAGCAGGGGGAGCAGCAGGCAGAGGGGGAAGCACGCTCCATGCTGAGTGAGGAGTCCCATGTGGGACTCAGTCCCACGACCCTGGGATCATGACTTGAGCCAAAGGCAGACGCTTAACCGACTGAGCCATCCAGGCCTCCCAGCACCTGGGAGCTCTAAGAAATGCTAAAGCCTTCATCCCACCCGGATAGATTCTATTTTAGTTGCTCTGGAGTACAGCTTGGGCAACTGGATTTTTAAGCTCCTTAGGTAGGTCTAATGTACAACCAGAACTGAGAACCACTGGGTTAGAGAGGGACATAAATGCTCCTCTAGCTGGGTGGTCCGAGACTGCCTCTCTGACTGAGTCACATGGGAAGAGACCCAAAAGAGGACAGACTATGAGCCAAGAGCCTATCCGAAGTGCAGTCCAAGGAGATGGACCGCACAGGCCAAGTCCTGGGGTGAGTGCAGGCTTGGTGTGCTCTCGGGATGGGAAGGTTGCATGCTCGGGTGCAACCGAGTGAGCCAGCGGGAGGGTGAGACAGCATTAGGTTCTGGGGTAAGCAAGGGGCAGGTCATTTAGAGCTCTGTAGACCATGGAAGGAAGTTGGCTTTATTCTAATGGGCTGGAGAAGCCACAGCAGAGTGAAATAATTTAATCCGTCTTTTAAAAGGATTACCCTCGCAGCTCTGGGGAGAACGGGCTAAGCACCAAGTGCAAGAGGGGACGTAAGGGACCAGTTAAGAGCCTCCTGCTATAGATCAGCCCAGAAGGAACGATGGTTTAGACCAGAGTGCTGGGAGGTCAGGGAGCTGGGAAGTGATTGGATTAGGGATAATTGGGAAGGATGGACCCAAAGGAATTTGCTACTACATTGGATGCCAGATGTGACAGAAATTAAGAAGTCAGGAATAACTGCTAAGCCTTTGGCTCGAGCAGACATTTTTGGCTGGATTGGGGGTGCCACTGGCTAAGCTGGATGACACCAGAGAAACTGGTTTGTGTTGGCAGGAAAGGATGAGCAGTTTTGTTTTAGGACATATTACATTTGAGCTGAAAGGATGCTGGGATAATAAATGGTTGGGTTTTGCTTGTCGTTAATATCCTCAATGGATAAACAGTTGGTAACACTGGTCCCTTAATTTCAGAAGTTACACTATTCCGTAAATACAAGGCAGCTGCCTTCACACCACCAAGAATTGTGTTAGTGTTTATAAATACCTCCTGGAAAATATGTCTAAAAGAAATCGGAGGATTTGTGGTTTTAAGAAATTAACAATCTAGGACCAATTAGAATGTTGAAATCAAATGTCCCCAGTTTTATAATTTTCCTGAATTTTATACACTTCTGGCAAAATTAAAACATCAGTCTAATGTTAGTCTGGGGGATTTCTATAGGAATATATTCACAAGAATGGGTGAACTAAAGCCTTTCAGTTTCATGCCACTGTCTGTGTGTAAAATTAAGACACGTATGATTTTATGAGTCCTCTGTAGACTTTGTACCATCTCAGAAGATGAAAATCAAGAATTTATGTAACCTAGAAAAAATATATTTTCTTCCAGCACCACGGGTGATACCAGAGTACAATGTGTTATAAATCTTAAGAGATTTAATATTTAGTTGAGTTGTATTCAATGTCTGACTTTCCCCCCAGTATTTGGCCAATAGAACAATAAAATAATTCCCTATGATGTCAGCAGCCACATTGTGAATTTGAGTGTTTGTGAGCCGTGTTCCCCCGTGGCTCAGAAAGTCTGAATAGGACATTGGAGTCAGAATCCAAAGTGTGATATTATGACCTCTTTTCAAATGCAAATAAAATGAAGAGTCCTTCCATGTTTCTCTGGCAATACAAGCAAAAAATGAATTACATTTTTCTTTTAGAAAAAGTAAAATAGGAAAGAAAAAGCCAAAATTCCCAAGAACCTGAATGTCTTTCAGTGTAGCTCATTCCCTAGTATCTAATGATTTTGATCACTAGGTAGGCCTCCACGTTGAGAATGTACTTGGCAAAACAGATACAAAAGCCATAAAATCATCCCATGGGGACAGAAGCTGCATTTTGTAATTTCATTTGTTGTGAATTTATTTGCAACTTAACTGTAGCCATCTGGACACTAGTGACATTAAAAACATGTTTATGATGTCCCTATTTGGGTCACCTTTTCGGTAATTTGAAGGGTTTCTTCATAAATATAAGCAGCAAAAGTAACTGAGCATTAGTGAGGTCCCTACAGAGTTTTTTAGGTCCATAATGTT
Source organism: Martes martes (assembly GCF_963455335.1). Taxonomy (NCBI): domain Eukaryota; kingdom Metazoa; phylum Chordata; class Mammalia; order Carnivora; family Mustelidae; genus Martes; species Martes martes. The sequence goes on from NC_137895.1 coordinate 129,302,434, forward strand.
TCTACAGATTTCTTTTTGTGGATCTATGACATGTGTCCCCAAAGCAGAGCTTCATATATTTTTTGAGGAATAATCACACACATACACTAAGCCTGCTTCACAGAGGCTCCCAAGAGTGCTCTCTCTTGGTCCCAAAAGGTAGCTTTCAATGGTGCTGGAACTGTAAGTGGCCCTGGGAGCAGACATTCCAGGGGATCCCTAGTCTCCCTCTGCCTCAGCTCTCAGTCTTTTTTTTTTTTTTTTAAAGAATTTATTTATTTATTTGACAGAGAAAGAGAGTTCACAAGTAGGCAGAGCAACAGGCAGAGAGAGAGGGGAAAGCAGGCTCCCTCCTGAGCAGAGGGTTCGGTCCCACGACCCTGAGATCATGACCTGAGCCGAAGGCAGAGACGTAATCCACTGAGCCATCCAGGCGCCCCTCATTGTCAGTGGGTTTTTTTTGTGATCTTTTCATGGTCATGAAAAAATTTTAAGAACATGACCTATCTGACGAAAGCTGACAATGAAATCCTACTGGCACAAATTAAAAATCGGTCTTCGTTGCACTTCTGTGAGTCACACACACACACAGACATGATAGCAATGCTGACATATGCTTAACATTTACTTTGTGCTCTCCATGCATCACAAATCCTGAAAACAGCGCTATGATGTAGGCATTACTATTGGTCTCATTTTACAGATGAGGAAATGGGCCTTAGAGATTAAGGACCTTGTCTCGATCTATCCAGCCACGATGGATGGAGCGGCTGGAAATGCTATCAGGGTTCTCCAAACAGTTACAGGGATTAAACTTCCAGGAGCAACCAACACGGTCTCCCAGGCTTCTGGCCTTTTGACTAACCCAACCTAAGGCATTCAGCATCTCCTCCCCACCAGTTTTTCACGAGACCCACCACATCGCTAAGCCTTTGGGTAGAGGGTGATTAATGCCTGTCCTAAATAAACAATATCCTGGAGACTTAAGAGAACTAAAGATATTTACAGGTAGCTTCAGCCAATGGACACTATTTACCCACCTGGCGAAATCCGGTCCATGGGAGAAAGGAAAGAGCAATAATTATCCAATAAAACTCCCCTTCCTTTTCCTGAAAGTTAATTTGAAAAGGGATCCTACTTCGGGTATGTAAAAACCGTGAGTTGAAAGGGATCTCTAAAGGCAACGAACAGATCAATTCTAGCTTCTTTGTATTTTAATATGATTCTTGAACACGAATCTTTGTTTTAAGGTTTTATATCTTGTGAAGTTTCATAATAACAAAAGATGGCCGGTGTTCAGGTCTTAAGCGTCTCCAGAAGGAAAAGCCTTGTCTTGAAAGCATTTCTAGCTGAAAGCTTCAGCAAGCTCTTGGCAACAGTTTGGAATCAAGAGCAACCTTGTTCGTTCTCAAACTGTTCCACTCAAAAGTCATTTCTGCTTAAGTCCTTGCCAAGCAGTTGGGTTATCCTCGGCCCTGGTGCCTCCCAGAATTCATCTCCAGGCAAATTTGCCTTGTCGCCTCTCCCGATTAATCTGGTTCTGTGCACCTGGGCAAGGGGACCAATCCAGAGACCGTAATGCACTTAGGCAGGATTTTCCCTTTGGACTGCCAGCCTGAGTCAGGCCCAGGTGGGTGGTGATTCAAGTTGAAATGAACGTCGGCTTCGTCCAAGCTCTTGGTTTTGATCTGTAGGAAAACTTCTTTGTAATGTGTGCCAGGGGAATGTAATTTTAAAATAATAATAATAATGATAATATGCAGGGAATTGTTATATAAGAGTTAAGAGTGCTTTATGGTCCCTTGGCTGGGATGTTTTAAAAAGCTGTATTATGGGGGGGGGAAAACGTAACATGGAAGAATATTACAACCAAGGCTTTGGTATAAAACATACCCTTTTTAAAAAACTTGGAGTGTAAGTGCCCCTCTTAAAGGACGTTGAGGCCATCCTGTGACTTTTCAAGAAGTCACCCCATTTACTGCTGCTGGGGCTTTCTTGCAAATCTTGAAAGTATGAGAAGGTGATGAGTCACAAAAGCCAAAAGAAGCCTCTCATTCTTGCCCTCACCTGGCATGAGACTATATAACTAGATAATATCCTTTAAAAAGCATCTACAGGGCGCCTGGGTGGCTCAGTGGGTTAGGCCTCTGCCTTCGGCTCAGGTCATGATCTCGGGGTCCTGGGATTGAGTCCCGCATCGGGCTCTCTGCTTGGCAGGGAGCCTGCTTCCTCCTCTCTCTCTCTCTGCCTACTTGTGATATCTCTCTGTCAAATAAATAAATAAAATCTTAAAAAAAAAATAAAAAGCATCTACAAAAGGAGATCTCTTGAATTCTAAGATTGATCTACGTTTTAGGTAAACTTGCACTTCGCACAACATAGGCCCAGATTGACATTGAGGTCACTGATTTCTCTTTTGCCCTCATTTGGCTGATTTTTATCTGGAATGCCATGGATAGTTGTGAAAAATTGTGCAAGTAACTTTCACAAAAAAGTTTTAAAACGTGCGTAGTTGAAGCGATTGCTTCGGTTCCCCATGTATTAATGTTACACAGACATATCTGTTATAGCCCAATTATTTATACCCCAGTTTTTATTTCCATGGTAAATTATTTTTTATTATTAATATCTTAAAGCATAGCCAATGCTCGTTAGGTCCTGAGAACGTGTATAACCACAACCTACTTAAACTAAAATCTATTGTCATATGTGTCTAAAAATTAAAATTTATCAATCCTAAGCAATACTTTAGGTCGAGTATCCCCTGTAAAATTATTTCTGCTTTCCTGTATCTATGAAAGTTTACATAATACAAGTGAAAAAAAATTGTACTTACCTGGTGGGACCTCTGTAACTTTCCCATTAAAATACCCAAGAAGATACACAAAGGGGCGAAAACTGGAAACAGTATGGGAAAGTAAGGGGGGGTTGGTAAAAACAAAACAAAACAAACAAACAAACAAAAAACCCAAAACCCCTGCAAAGTTGAAAGACAATTGCGCTATTCTATCTCTGGGGGTGGGCTGAGTAAGGGACACATTCTGGGCTCTGTGTGCTGTGAATTCTAAACTAACGCAGCAGGGACCCCAGCAATAAAGAAAGAAGGCGGCTTTGATTTGCCTCGACGGCCTGCCCAGAACAAGGAGCTCTCTCGGACGGGAACAGCAGAGGCACTCAGCCGGCGGCCGGCTGCACCCGAGCTCCCTGCGAGCCGCGCTGCAGCGGGTCTGAGTTCCGGCCCCTCCGGCCGCTGCGCGCTTCCCCGCCGCCTGCCCCACCCCGAGGCTCCTGCCCTTCTGGGGTCGCTCAGACTCGTCAGCTCCTGCCGCATCGCAGGCAGGCGGCGTCTCAGGTTTCCGTCTAAACGGTCTGTACGGAAGAGCCGTCGTCAAGGGGAAAGAAAGGAAGAACCCCGGGGGCGGTGTCTGTAGGGGAAGGGCTCACCACTGTCACAGCGGAGCTAGAGACGGCGGCTGACCCTTGACACGGTAGGGGACAGGTCCCCACCTCCCGTGACACACCCATTAGGGCAAAGTGTTGGTGACCACGGCTTGGGGATGAACGCCGCGCTTTTAGGCTGAGTTGGTCTAAACCCACGTGTTTCTTGCTCCCAGGGCTCCTCGTCTTGTCTGCAGTCTTGCTTCTGGTGGGCGTCACGTCCCTTCAGCCTCAAAACTTGCTGCGGGCATTTCCCGCAGCGACAGTGTGCTGGCAATGAATTCTCTCAGTTTTACGCCATTTGAAAGTGTCTTTACCTTGCCTTCGGTTCTGGAGGAAAGATCTTGCTGGATATAGAATTTTAGTTTGTCAGTTCCCCTCCCCCACCCCTCCCTTTGCAGGACTTTAAAGATGCCGGCCTGGTGTTTCCTGGTTTTCATTGTTTCTGGGAGAATTCAGCCATCATTTGCATCATCATTTCTCTCTCTCTCTCTCTCCTTTTTTTTTTTTTTTTTTTTTTAGATTTTATTTATTCATTTGACAGAGAGAGAGATCACAGTAGGCGGAGAGGCAGGCAGAGAGAGGGGGGGAAGCAGGCACCCGGCTCCCCCTAGCTGAGAGCCTGATGCCGGGCTCCATCCCAGGACCCTGAGATCATGACCCCAGCCGCAGGCAGAGGCTCAACCGACTGAGCGCCCCCCCCCCCCCGACGCCCCTCGCATTATTATTTCTCTTAAAGCAATTTTTTCCCCTCTGCGAATGCTTGTAAGATTTGCTGCCCCTCTTCGGTTCTTAACAGTTTGGCTCTGTTGTGTCCAGGAGCGGTTTTCTTCATGTTTATCCTGCTCGGAGGCCCCTGAGATTCTTGAATCTGTGAGTTAATGTCATTAACCCAAGAAATTTCTCAACCATTATCTCTTCGGATTTTCCCTATGTTCTACTCTCCCTTTCCCTTGGGGACTCCATTTCATGCATGATGTTAGGTCGTTATTATTACTGTCCCACAGAACTCAGATTCTCTCTTTTTAACCTCATTCTGCCCCTCTCCACCTTTGTTTAATTTAAGTTGAATAATTTCAGTTGACTTGTCTACAAGCTCTCTGATTTCTTTTCCTCTGCTGAGTCCATTGAATGATTCTCATATCTGTTATGTTTTTATTTCTGTTTTTAATTTTTAATTATATTTATTTTAATTTTATTTTATTAATGATTTTATTTATTTATTTGAGAGAGAGAGAGAGAGAGCATGAGTGTTGCGAGGGGGCAGCGGGAGAGGGAGAAGCAGACTCCCCACTGAGCCTGATGGAGGGGGACGCTGGCCTCAATCCCAGAACCCCAGGATCGTAACCTGAGCTGAAGGCAGTTGCTTAACTGACTGAGCAACCTGGGCACCCATTCTATTTGTTTCTTTTTTATGATTTCTTTTTTATGATTTATGATTTCCTGCTCTCTCTTTTTTTCTCTCTGTTTCTTTTTTTATGATTTCTTTTTTATGATTTATGATTTCCTGCTCTCTCTGGATATTGCCCATCTATTTATGCATTATCCATTTTTTACCTACTAGGTTCTTTTACATATTTATTATAGTTATTTTAATGTCCCGGTCTGATAAGGCCACTGTCTGGGCCATCTCTGGGTTCACCTTTATTGATTGTTTCCTTTCTCAAACACAGCCCACATTTTCTTCCTTCTTTGAATGTGCCATAATTTTTGATATTAGATCAGACAATTATGTGTGAAAAAACAAGGGAAAGGAAAATAGTATTTACTCTCAGAAAGTAAATGTAGGGGCCTGAGTTAATCTAACCTTTAGTTGAACTGAGTAGGGACTTTGTTGCAGTTTTGGTAGACTCGGGTCAACACCAGCTTCAGTTTTGTTTTGTTTTGTTTTAAAGGCTTGTTTATTTGAGAGAGAGAAAGTGGGGAGGGGAGAGGAGAGAGAATCTCAGGCGGCCTCCTCACTGAGTGAGAGCCTGATGTGGGGTTTGATCACACGACCCCGAGATCATGACCTGAGCCCAAACCAAGAGTCAGATGCTAAACCAACTGTGCCACGCAGGTGCCCCTGGCTGCAGGTGTCTTGAGGACAGGACCAGCACTTTCCCTTTAGCAGGGCTTAGGTCCCTATAGATGTTTTTTTGTTGTTGTTGTCGTTATTGGGGTTTTTTGTTGTTGTTGTTTTTTGTTTGTTTGTTTGTTTCAGGGGTAGACTTTAGTGATTCATCAGTTGCATATAACACCCAGTGCTCATCATATCATGTGCCCTCCTTAATGTCCACCACCCTTTTACCCCATCTCCCCACCCATCTCCCCTTCGGTAAACCTCTGTTTCCTAGAGCTAAGAGTCTCTTATGGGTTGCCTCCCTCTTTTTTTTTTAATCTTATTTTATTTTTCTTTCTCTTTCCCTATATTTATCTGTTTTGTTTCTTAAATTCCACATGTGAGTGAAATCATGGTATTTGTCTTTCTCTGACTTATTTTGCTTAGCATCGTACCTATCTCTAGTTCCATCCATGTCGTTGCAAATAGCAGGACCTCATTCTTTCTGATGGTTGAGTAATATTCCATTATATATATTTACCACATCTCCTTTACCCATTCGTCTGTTATTGTACATCTGGGCTCTTTCCATGTTTTGGCAATTGTGGACGTTGCTGCTATAAACATGAGAGTTCATGTGTTTATGCTTTATAACCACGTCAGCATTTTTGTAAACCATGGAAGATCACTTTCTGCTTTACAGGCTAGCTGCCAAGTTTTTGGGTCAATGGGAAATTCTCTTTGCTTTTCAATTATGATCCCCACTCAGAGGGCCTCGGGAGATCTCTCTATGCTTTATCCTGATGGCCTATGCAGCGGGTTCATTGAAGGCCCCTAGAGCCCAGGGGTCTTTGTCTCAGGACTCTGCTCTCCCCCAGCTTTAGGAAGCTGCGAGCCAATGCCTCGTACTGAGTGAAACATTCAGAGAGGTTTCTCTCAGTCCTCCTTACCCACTCCCAGGCTTTGGCATGGATACCTCTATGTATTCAGTGAAAGCCCATGGGATAGAGTTGACAGGAGGGTGCAGAACTGATGGACACTGAGGAGCCTGGGTGGCTCAGTCAGTTAAGCATCTGCCTTCAGCTCAGGTCGCGATCCTGAGGTCCTGGGATTGAGCCCCACGTCAGGCTCCCTGCTCAATGGGGAGCCTGCTTTTCCCTCTCCCACTGTCCCCCAGCTCATGCGCTCTCTCGCTCTTTCTTTCTCTCACTCTCTATCTCAAATAAATTAATAAAATCTTTAAAAAAAAGATTATGGCATGCAACCAAAGTTGTCTTATAAGGAAATACAGAACCTTAATGAATATAATGGAGAAGAAGAAATGCTGATAATGAATGAAAAGTCTCCATCTAAAAAAGATAGAAGAACATAAAAATGAACCTAAACAAGGAGAAATAAGGAAATAAAGAAATTAATGAAATGTATAAGGAACAGATTGTAGAGAGGATTGAAAAAGACCAAAATGAGTCTTTAGAAAGAATTATAAACTTAATAAATTTCTGGGAACACCAAATGAAGAAAAAAAGGAAAGCCTCAATAAGCAAGAATGGAAATGAGATATATCTCAGATGTTATAGAAATAAAATAGTTTATAATCAAAACAAAACAAAATATACAAAAAAAAAAAAGACAAGCATAATGGGGATGAATTCTTAAGAAAAACAAGCAAAACCTTAAAATGACCTAAAAAAAAAAAAGCTTTAATACTCATTAAATAAATAAACAAACAAAGTTAAAGAAATGTTATCAGTAATCAAATAGCTATAAAAACCAAAACTTCAGGCCCATAGATCGATAAGGTCTACCAATCATTAAAGGAAGGAATAACACTGTTCTTGCATAAAATCTTTCAGATCATAGGAATAAGAAGAGGGAAGACTTATTTTGTGAGACTAGCATAACTTTGACATTAAAGCCTAACAAGGATAAAACAGGAAAGGACAATGACAGGCAAACTAAACTGGGTAATCTGTTCAAAAAAAAGATAACCGTTATTACGAAGTAGGGTTTATATGAAAGATGTGAACTTAATATTAGAAAGCCAATAATTTTGTAACTATATAGGGTGACAGATGTTAATTGGACTTATTGTGGTGATCATTTCACAAGGTATACAAATATTGGATCATTATTTTGTGCACCTGAAACTGTATATTATGTTACATGTTATTTATACCTTGATTTTTAAAAAGGGAAAATTGATTGACAAAGGTAATACATCCTATAATACTCTCAATAGATTCAAAGAAAGTACTTGATAAAATTCATGATCATTTATGATTGAACCCTCCAGCTATTGTGGAATAAAAGCAAAATTATTTGTAGATTACCAGAAATCCTTCCATAAACTTTGTATGTAATGGTGAGTCATTGAAGTTTCCCTTGGAGTAAAAGAAGAGACAAGAATATTCATGCCACATCTTCAATTTAACATTTTAATAGTGCTCTTAGGCAGAGCAATAAACCAAGTGAGAGACATCAAGTTTTGATGATTGGAAAGGAAGAAATGAAACTGGTATAATTCATATGTGACACATATGAATTTTTGGTAAAACAATATAATATACAGATGAAATTTTAGAGTTGTGTTTTTGGTAAAACAATATAATAAACAGATGAAATATTAGAGTTAACAAGGAAGTTGAATGAGATAGATCTATATAAAATCAGTACACAAGTTTTAATTGTGTTTCCATAAGCCAGGAAATTCTTTTTTTTGTTTTTTTAAAGATGCTCCTAGTGTTCTTTTTTAAAAAGATTTTTATTTATTTATTTTAGAAAGAGAGCAAGTAAGAGAGAGCGTGAGAGGGGACAAGGAGCTGGGAGCCCGATGCAGGACTCGATCCCAGGACTCCTGGGATCATGACCTGAGCCGAAGGCAGTTGCTTAACTAACTGATCCACCCAGGTACCCCAAACCAGGAAATTCTTAAAAATATACGATTTCCAATAACTTCAGTCAAAGTCAGTTTTCCAGGAATAGATCTGACTAAAGCTATAGAAAGGATGTATTTATAGCAAAAATAGCAAACTTAAGAGATATTCACAGATTTAAATATATGAAAAACACTGTTCACAGATTAAATCAATAATGCAAAAATTAAATTTTTCACAGATTGATTTACAGATTTAAAAAAGTCAATAACTTTTTTCAGTGAAATCTTAAGGAAAGTTCCAAAAGCTTTGTGTGTCTGTGTCTGTGAAACTTGATGAATGGATTCTAAAATGTATGCAAAAAAGAAATTTAAAATTCATATGGAATTTTAAAGGGCCGAAAGTAGCCCAGATATCCTTGAAGATGTACAAGATGCCGAGGTTTCCTCTCCTGGCTATCAAGACATTTCTAAAGCTGTAGTAGTTAAGATCGTCTGATATTAGTAATGAAACGGACAAATTAGAGAGCTCAGAGAAGGCTGTACACATACATGGACCTTGCTATATGGAGAAAGTGGTAGACTAGTAGGAAAGTTCTTAAAATAAAAGTGTTCAGGTAATGGGATGTCCATATGGAACAGAATGAAACTGAACCTCTAACCTCGTATCAGATACAAAAGTCAAAACCATTCAGATTAAGGCCAAAATGGAAAGGCAGAACTATAAAGTTTTAGAAGACAATAAGGGAGGCTCTCTTCACTGCTGCAGGAAAGGGAAGAATTTCTTAAACATGACCCCCCAAAAACCCATAAAAGAAAACACAAGTTGCATTACTTGAAATGAAGAATTTCATTTAAAAACATCATAAAGTAAGTGAAAGCACAAGCCATCGTGTATTTCAATTGTCACTGACAGAGGACTAGTATTCAGAGCATTTTGAGAACTTACACAATGTGAAAAAGATAGAGAACCCTAAAAATAGGCAAAAGACCCCAAATAGACACTTTACCAAAGGGGAGATCCAAATGCCCATAGATGTGAATAGGTGCTCAATCTCATTAGTGATGGGAAGGTGTAAAGTAACGTCATGAGATACTACTTCGGTGTTATCGAACTGGTGCTTTTCCGTTTCATTGTTTATTAGCTTGACTTGTACCTTTTAAATATCTAGACGAGGATGTGGAACTCCACTTGTTGGAAATGTTAGCTAGGATGAAGAAATGAGGACTTTTTTTTAAAGATTTATTTATTTTGGGGAGGGAGGGGCAGAGGGAGAGAGAGAGAGAATGAGAATCTCAAGCAGACTCCTGCTGAGCACAGAGCCACTTGGGGCTCGACTCCTACGACCCTGAGATCAGGACCTGAGCCAAACCAACAGTTGGACCCTTAACCGACTGGGCCACCCAGACGTCCGGATGAGGACTTTTGGATAAACAATTCTGAATTTCCAGAAAAGTTGAAGGAATGGTACCCCCAAAACATTTTTTTCCCTTGAACCATTTGGTTGCAACAAGTATGTTGCTACATGATTGAAAAAATGTTATGGTCTCACAATATACCAAGAGTTGGCAAAGATGTGGAACTACGAGAACCCATATGTAGCATAAATGAGTGTCTAAATTGGTAGAACTGCATTGGCAGATGGTTTGACACTGTAGGATAATGTTCACAATATGTCTACCCTATGATTCAGAGATTCCACTCCTAGTTATACTCGAGATATATGTACAAGAATGTTCACAGCAGTGTTGTTGATAAAATTACCCCAAACTAGGAGCTCCTGGGTGGCTCACTCAGTTAAGCCGCTGCCTTCAGGTCAGGTCCTGATCCCAGTGTCCTGGGATCTAGTCCATCATCTGGCTCCTTGCTCAGTGGGGAGCCTGCTTCTCCCTCTGCCTGCTGCTCCCCCACCCACCCACCCACCGCTTGTGCTCTCTCTCTCTGTCAAATAAATAAATAACATTTAAAAAAAAGTTATCCCAAACTGGAAACAGCGCAAAGAGTCATCATTGGCAGAAAGGATTAATGAAGTGTGGTATTTTTACAAAGTAGAATCTTAGCTAGCAATGAAATTGGATGAATTATAACTACATACAATATAGATGCAGGTTATAAACAAATTAAGAAAAAAGGCAGGACTAAACAGATCATTCCACCTAAGAAATTTAAAAACAGCCAACACTAAACACTTATTTATGGATGGAGGCTTACACAGTAAAAATATAAAGGAGAATAGGAAATGATTAGCATAAAAGTCAAGTGGGAAGTGATTAGCATAACAGTGGAGATGAGCAGAGCTCTCTCTGGGGGAAGCAGGATTTTGGGAGTGGGAAGGACTGCTGGGTGGGTGGCTGCTATGTTCGGAAATTTCTATTTTGTGACCTGTAGGATGGCTGCACTGGCATACGGTTTTTTAGCTATTTGTTCTACTATGCACATACCTTTTACATGTGGTAATATTTCACAATAAAGTGTGTGTGCAAGAGAGAGGGAGGGAGGGAGAGAGTGAGGGAGAGGGAGAGAGAGAGGAGATGGAGGGAGGGAGAGTTGATGGATTCTTGGTTTGATTTAGTGTGGTCCCAATAAACTTCTTGTTCGCTGAAGCAGGCATTTGCCAACCACGATAAATTTTTTGCTATCTTAAAAAAAATGGATTGAGGATGTGACAATAACCATGTAGTTATGAGAAGTCATTATTGTATAGTTCAAAGATAGGACTGAAATGTTACAGAGTTGGTGAGCTAAAACAAATTGGTTTCATCCAATGACATTCTTGCCTCTCTTGATCTGTGCTGAAGTTTTGTGAGTTCATAGGGACTCCTGAAATGTCTCCCCATTTTCTCCTAGAAGTAAATGATACCAGAACAGAATACTTCTGTCCAGCTGCAGCCCCTCTCATTTGGAGGAAGTGAATGAATCACATCCACTCATTCAGAGTTTTACTCTGTCCTTGAAGTTATGACTTTTCAAAGCATAGTTGTAAAAAGCAGTAACAGTATAACTGAATTGTGCTTGTAGAAGTTAAAATGTATATCTTCTTAATTCAGAGCCTATATACTGCTAGGGGAACACTGCATTCTTGGTTTTGTTCTTCACAGTTAGAAAGACAAGGTATAATTATGTAGCTATATAAAAAAAAAAAATTCTACCTTTAAATAGTACCAAGAGTTAGTTGCAAAACTTTTAGCTTCCCTGAAAACAAACAAAATGAAACCAGAATGACCTCTGTACACAAAAACACACAAAACCCTCATGGAAATGACTTCCTATAAGTGGAACAAGTAGGGCTCCACATTCTCAGAAAGAAAGAAAAAAAGGTCTGTACATTCTGTATGCAATTACGTGAGTATTCAAGTAACAGGAAGTTAAGGGAACTCAAAAAGATCCTTTCAAGGGAGAATGAATAGTTAAGAGAGTCAATGCAGGGAGTTAGTGTATGTATTCAGGTCATGACATTGCTCCTTTGGAACAAGCTGTTTTCATATGTTTTTAAAATAATCATCTGGAAGAAAAGCACATTACATCGCAGTAATATGGTTTAAATTACAGTGCCGGGGTAAAATTAGGCAAGAAAAAATTTGTTTATTATTTTATTTAAAGACTGATTTTGAAAAATCCTCCCAGGATGATTGATTATGGTATGGAAATGACTTTTTAGGAAACAAATGCTTTCCCCAAATATTTTTGTAAGGCTGGTTCTTTTTGGTATGGAGAATACCAGCCAGTTCAAATGTTGTTCTGCAGAAAGATTTCTGCCCCTTTCCTGCAGACTGCAGGCCTGGCTACAACCACGTTGTATCCCCCAGTTTTCCTTTGCGCTCCTACAACTAAGACAAATCCAGGTAACTGGAAGGAAAGGACCTTAAGGTAGTGTTGATATTTTTGTGTACTTACAGGGTACAGAACTCTGGATTGAGAGCTAGATGATCTGGATCACAGACATTTAATAGTTGAATAATTTAGAGCAAGGCACTCAAACTTTATTGGTCTGGGGATTTTTGTTTTTTTGTTTCTTGGGGGTTTTTTTGTTTTGTTTTGGTTATTTGTTTTTTTCATCTATAGCCTAGGATGAAGTTACTCATCTTGCTTACATCACTGGGTTGTTAAAAGGATCAAATAAATAACGTTTTGAAAAATTACAAGTGATGTCTAGAGTCATTTTTTTTTAAAGATTTTATTTCTTTATTTGCTAGGGAGAGAGAGAACACTAGCAGGGGGAACAGCAGGCAGAGGGAGAAGCAGAGAGCTTGACATGGGACTTGATCCTTGGACCCTGGGATCATGACCTGAGCTGAAGTCAGTCGCTTAACTGACTGAGCCACCCAAACGTCCCTGTAGAATCATCTTTACTGCACTCTAGAACAATGCTGTGCTGCTTGTTCTCCCACTCTGTGCCAGCATCCTCTGTCCTTGGCTTGGCTCTGACCTTTCTGTTGAACCTGCAGAGCCTATCATGGAGCCGGTGATAGGATGGCAGCAGTAGAGGCACAGACAATGGGAGAGGAGGAACCTAAACAGAGCAGTCCCAGCCACTCAGTTGCTCCAGGTTATTAGCTGCGCTTTGTTAGAGACCTAGCTGTGGAAAAAACACTTTCTGAAAAGTATTGCGCAATGTCAGAAATGTGTCTGAACAATTGTTTCTTCTAGCTCCAAGTTCTTTCACTCTGATCTCTAAAATTAAGATTTAGGGTTGGTATGGAGGAGGGTCTCTTACCTGGGGCAATCACCAGCTGTGCCAGAAAGAGCTCCATCCACATTACGGAATCATGAAATGAGTTGAATATGGTGGAATTTGGTTTACTAAGCGGTGCTTGAGATAGGCGGGACTGTATCAATTTCAAAATGGTAGCACTTGACAGAAAGTAATGGATGTTTTAATGGGGTTATGGGGGAGAGTGTGTAGTGACAGTGTTTTCTAGGCTTTTCTGGGGGCAGATCACAAGCTTTGCATTGATATTACAAGTGCATGTGTTATATGTCTGAACATACAATCATAGGGGTCACTTTAGAGGGAAATTTTCTCATTCTTTATGAGGGTTCACAAGCTAAGGAAGGAATACTTTAAGGTTAAAGAATGTTAATACGTGCGTAGGCATCAATAAAGTTGAAACCAGGACTAACCAGAATAACTTGCCTTACCACCAAAATGGGGTTTCTCAACAATGGTGCTTTTGACATTTTGAGCTGGATAGTTGTTGCAGGAAGCTGTCTTGTGCATTGAAGGATATTTTGCAGGATCCTTGGCCTCTGCTCACTAGGTGTTGATAGCACTTCCCGGCATTGCCAAATGACCCGTGGGGGCAAAATCACTCCAGCTGAAAATCACCACATTAAAACCACTAATTAAATTCACTGCACAAAAATATTATTTTGCTTCTGCTCTTATGAAGGAACATACTTTTCGATAATCAACAAATTTTAGTTCTCAGTAATTTCACAAATAATTTTTATGGCTTTATAATTTACAAAATATTTCTCTATACAATATTATGAAATTAAAAGAAGGAATCATTATTTATTATTTACCATATGTGATCTGGTGAAGGACTTACTTCAAATACGTTATTACATTTAGATCATGGAGTGTTTCTACGTGGGAGTCATTTCCTCCATATTATAGATGATCAACAAGCTTAGAGGTGGTAAGTGGCTTTCCCAAGAAATGTAGTCAGTCTTCTGACTTCAAGTTTTACTACTCTTTATCCCACATCACAGCTGCTAAGGAGGCACTGATCTTTTACATCCCAAGGTGAAATAGCAATTATGATCTATGTGTCAGAATTAGCTATCTCATAAGGGGCCCAAGTCCTTCTTTATAGGAGTGTCACACTTTTCTATTTGGAGTTTGACAGCCCCAAATCTGCCAAGTATCACCATTCAAAGAAAATTCAGTTCCGTGGTTTGAACTGGGCTAGTTAAAATAACCAAATCACTCACACTCTCTCTGGGTCAGTCAGTTACACTAGCTCTCTATCTGGCTGGATTGGTTTTATTACAGGGCGTGTGGGTAGCAGGATAAGTAGGGTAACAGACGTTACTGAGGATTGGGGCAAAGGAGGGTGATTTCCTTGCAGTTGATAAACAATTTGAAATTAAGTATTAGATACTTACTTTCTTTCTTACTCTCTTTCTTTTCTTTCTTTCTTTCATATATAATGTATTATTTGCCCCAGGCGTACAGATCTGTGAATCATCAGGCTTACACACTTCACAGCACTCACCATAGAACATACCCTCCCCAGTGTCCATAACCCAGCCACCCTACCCCTACCCCCCGACTCCCTAGCAACCCTCAGTTTGTTTCCTGAGATTAAGAGTCTCTTATGGTTTGTCTCCCTCCCAATCCCATCTTGTTTCATTTTTTTCCTTCCCTACCCTCCACAACCCTCTGCCCTGCCTCTCAAATTCCTCATATCAGAGAGATCATATCATAATTGTCTTTCTCTGATTGACTTATTTAGCTCTGTGTAATACCCTCTAGTTCCATCCACGTCATTGCAAATGGCAAGATTCCATTTCTTTTGATGGCTGCATAGTGTTCCATTGTGTATATATATATATATATACCAACCACATCTTCTTTATCCATTTATCTGTTGATGGACATCTAGGTTCTTTCCATAGTTTGGCTATTGTGGACATTGCTGATATAAACACTCAGGTGCATGTGCCCCTTTGGATCACTACATTTGTATCTTTAGAGTAAATACCCAGCAGTGTGGTTGCTGGGTCATAGGGTAGCTCTATTTTCAACTTTTTGAGGAACCTCCATGCTGTTTTCCAGAGTGGCTGCACCAGCTTGCATTCCCACCAACAGTGTAGGAGGGTTCCCTTTTCTTCGCATCCTTGGCAACATCTGTTGTTTCCTAATTGGTTAATTTTAGCCATTCTGACTGGTGTGAGGTGGTATCTCATTGTGGTTTTGATTTGTATTTCCCTGATGTCAAGTGATGTGGAGCACTTTTTCATGTGTCTGTTGGCCATCTGGATGTCTTCTTTGCAGAAATGTCTGTTCATGTCTTCTGCCCCTTTCCTGATTGGATTATTTGTTCTTTGGGTGTTGAGCTTGATAAGTTCTTTATAGATTTTGGATACTAGCCCTTTATCTGATATGTCATTTGCAAATATCTTCTCCCATTCTGTTAGTTGTCTTTTGGTTGTGTTGACTGTTTCGTTTGCTGTGCAAAAGCTTTTGATCTTGATGAAGTCCCAATAGTTCATTTTTGCCCTTGCTCCCCTTGCCTTTGGCGATGTTTCTAGGAAGAACTTGCTGTGGCTGAGGTCGAAGAGGTTGCTGTCTGTGTTCTCTTCAAGGATTTTGATGGATTCCTTTCTCATATTGAGGTCTTTCATCCATTTTGAGTGTGTTTTTGTGTGTGGTATAAGGGAATGGTCCAATTTCATTCTTCTGCATGTGGCTGTCCAATTTTCCCAACATCATTTGTTGAAGAGACTGGTTTTTTTCCATTGGACATTCTTTCCTGTTTTGTCACAGATTAGTTGACCATAGAGTTGAGGGTCCATTTCTGGGTTCTCTATTTTGTTCCATTGATCTATGTGTCAGTTTTTGTGCCAGTACCATACTGTCTTGATGATGATAGCTTTGTGATAGAGCTTGAAGTCTGGAATTGTGATGCCACCAACTTTGGCTTTCTTTTTCAACCTTCCTCTGGCTATTCAGGGTCTTTTCTGGTTCCATATAAGTTTTAGGATTATTTGTTCCATTTCTTTGAAAAAAAATTGATGGTATTTTGATAGGGATTGCATTAAATGTGTAGATTGCTATAGGTAGCATAGACATTTTCATAGTATTTGTTCCAATCTATGAGCAATGGAACATTTTTCCATTTCTTTGTATCTTCCTCAATTTCTTTCATGAGTCCTTTGTAGTTTTCTGAGTACAGATTTTTTGCCTCCTTGGTTAGGTTTATTCCTAGTAGATACCCCTTTTCTTAAAAGTCCATCAGTCACTACATTTCCAGAATGCACCCCATTCTTTCCGGCTTTTGCCCTGGCTCCAATCTGTAATCACACACAGCTTCATCAGTCTTTTCCCTCTAGATAACTTCATCTTTAGCTCTCCCCTAAATTAGATTCCCTCCCTTTATAGGGCAGAGCGATTAGCTCTCCACCCCCTCCTAAGATTGGGGTCCTCCCCCACCTATGAGAAGATGTGTTCATCACTCTGCTGAACAGAAGGCCATCTCCTCAAATGCTCACCCTTGTGCAGCACTTAAGGACTGGCAGGCTTTGCAATTTCTGCCTTTCCTTAGCTCCACCCCACCCCCATTCTCCCCATTCTCCTCCTCCCAAGCTCTGTGAGCAGAAGAGGTCAATATAACATTTATTTTCCCATTGATAAGAATTGTCTAGCCACCCCCATGCACATCTTGGAAGGAAGCAGTAGTCTGTTTTTTATCTTTTAAAATGCTTTCTATTGAAAAGTACACAATTCCTAAGTATACATCTCTATTAATTTTTATAGTCTGACCACACCCGTGTAACCAGCGTCCAGCACAAGACACAGAACATAACAAGCATTCCAGAAGCCTCTTTGTTCCCTCTACCAACCAGTGTAGGATTTTCTAATAACAAAGTCTGTGCCTGGTAGCATGTGCTCTGTAACCAAGAGCATTGCAGTGAGTAACTGAGTTTTATTACTGTGTTGGCATACAGTCAGAAGAAGTTCACCACATGAGCCACGATTGCTTATGTTATTGGTACACAAGTCATTGAGAATGTAGTGATGGTGTTAATATCGTGGTTCAGGGGTTCAAGAAGGGGGAGAAACCCCTCATATCCCATTCCTGGGCTTTTTCAGGGTGTTTCCTTTCCTAGATGGAGTTCTCTCCTAGACACCCAAGAAACCCCAATCTTCTTTGGGTTCTACAGATATTACCTATTCTGATAAGTGATTACAGCTCTCCCAGCAGAGTTGACACTACTGCAGGTGAAAATATTACTCTTAGAATCACCAACACTGCCACTTGCTACTGTAATGTGTCAGTACACAGGAGACCCGAAGTCATAGAATTCTCTGCCCCCAGTGGATCTCATCCCTGACAGCACATTAATATTGAAGAATTCAAACCAAACCAAACCAAACCCAAAACAAACCAAAAAAACTCCCACCAACCAGCCAAAACTACAACCCCCACCCCAACTCACATGCATCAGTTAGATCAGAATCTTTTGAGGGGTAGGGTCCAGCACTGACACTTCTCATCTTACAGAGGCTTCTGAAGGGTTGAACTTTCAACCTCTCCTTGCAGCACACCTCTATTTCACTTTTAGGCCTATCAGCAACTCTAATTACATTCTCAAGGTGATTCAAGATTTATCCCAGACTTGATTCCCTAACTACCTTTCAAACATAGGGTAGGGCATTTTTTCTTTTTTTTTTTCAACCATCGGACTTAAGTTATTGGAAACTGGCAAAACACCTCCACTACCTCCCAGTTTCCTTCCATTGGCCAGATCCGCTGGGATCCCTGTGATGAAGATCTGACCACTAGAAGCCCTTGCCAGGGGGAGCGGAGTCTACTCCAGCGCGGGAGGTGCCTTCATCTGGTGGCTTTCAGTTGGGGACACAAGGTCTCCCTTCACAGACCATGTGAATAAGTGACTCCTGAGTTTCCAAAGGCAGTTTTATTGCCACTACTCACCAGTCACTCACCAGCTACCTTCTGATGGCTTTTGTGAGTCGTGCTGGTAATGTGAGGAGGTCCAAGCTGGCAGGAAGGGTCAAGTATTCCAGAAATTTGGTTCAGCGAAAGTCTGGGGAGGAGGAGAGGGGTAGGTGTTGGCCGGACTGTAGAGGATTTCTCTTACAGGAAATAAATCAGTCCCTGTGTCCTTTCACGTCCTCATGTGCCTGCTTTTTCTGGCTCTTTCTCTCCCCCTAGGAAGTATTGTGTCCAGAAGATCTTCCTTGGAACTGTACCCGGCCTCCACCACCTGAATGATGCAATAATTGAAGGATGCTCAGTGATTGGAGAAGACATCCCAGAGGTGACTTGTCACCGAGCCTTGTTGGGGGGTGCACACTCAGATATGAAATTAGCCCCAAACATCTCTGACTCCTATTATACCCTTCTCCCTGAGTTTCAAGTAATTGGAAATTCCACCTTTTCTTTTTGCTCCCTTCTCTTCATATTGACATAAATTTTTTTTTTAAATTTATTCCCTCTTTTCAGTAGTTCTTCATATTCCTTCTTTTTTGGGGGGGGTAGGGAGGGAGGGCTGTTAAAAAGTGGTTTTATTAAAGCACAGGGACAGGGCCTGTGGGCAGAAGGAGCTTTCTCTTCATGTTCCTTCAAACCTAATATTTGAAGGGTAGGAGGATGGAGGTTATACTGAAGAGTTTGGTCCAAATTCCAGACTTCTAAGAGATGTCTTTGCTGGAAAACAAAGGGTACCCCTTAATAAACTTAAAGCACCAGTTTTGAAATTGGGTCCCAAGCTCATCCTTCCACAGTAAAACCCCTGGGGAGTCGCCAACTCTAATGGCAGTCCTAACTGATGAGACTGGCTGGATTAATGATAATCATCATCATCGTCGTCGTCGTCCTCGTCCTCATTATTGAGGATCTGTTGTTCACCAGTCACTGTATATTCATCATGTTACATGATTAACCCTTAAAGGCAGGTATAACTCATGTCATTTTACAAATGAAGAAATCAGGGCTTAAAAACTTGAATGACTTACCTCCAGTCACACAGACAGTAAGTGAATGGATGAAGCTTTGAAACCAGGTCTGGCTAATTAGACCCTTGTGGCCTTTCACAGACAACATTGATCTTCCCCATTTCCCCCTGTAAGACAAAGCTGCTAAGCCCTCTCAGGTGCCTGGTGCTCTTAGGCTAAATCTGAATTCAGAATTTCCCCCAGTTATGACCCATTTCAGGCCTGCTGTCCTCCTTCATAGTCCCATGAAGACAGCTTGTACTGTTCTCCACTTAAGGCTCTTTTTAAAAAAGAAATAGCTACCAAAGTCGGAACAGTTCCATGTTTTATGCAAAATGTCATGAGTTCATTTTTTATTCTTCTTGGAAAATACCTTTAGTTTATGAGAGCCTTTAGTTTATGAGAGCCTTCCAAAAGCAATGCCTTAACCAAGATTGATGCTGATAGTTGGGATTTTAGGCACCTTGAGAAGAGAGCTATATCTGGGAGACTTTTAGAGGTTTCTTGAATGGGTGAGTCAGGACCCTTTGGTTGGCAAGTAAGGGAAATGCAAACTCAGCCTAACTTAAGAAAAAAGACAGTTTACTAGCCAAATACCGGAAATATCAGAGAGAGAATGGTGAATACATAGTTTTATGGGATTTAGAATACAGCACTTTAAATGGACTTTAGCTATGCCTCAAAACATAGGTAAATCTCTAAAACAACACTGAATGAAAATGTCAAGTTGCATTGAGTATCTCTGTAATTTGATAAAATTATAAAGTTAAAAAATCTATAAAACAGGTTTAAGGATACATAACTAGGCAGTAAATATATAATGTCATGTCAGGCATGAATTACACTAAATTTATGACAGTAATTATCTCTAGGTCGGAATTGGGATCTGGTAGGAGCATACAGATTGTCTCAAATCTGCAATGTTTAATGCCTTACATGGAGAACACCTAAATTATGATGCTTAACATATTTGATAAAACTGGATGTTCATTATATTATTTTCTACTCTCATCTGCATGTTTAAAATAATTCATAATTAGGACACCTGTGTGGCTCAGTCAGTTAAGTGTCTGACTCTTGATTTCTGGCCCAGGTCATGATCTCAGGGTCATGAGATCAACCCTCACATCGGGCTCTGTGCTGGGTGTGGAACCTGCTTGAGATTCTCTCTCTCTCCCTCTTCCTCTGTCCCCCTCTGTCATGTTCACTCTCTCTCTCTCAAAAAAAATTAATAAAAATAAAATAATTCATAATTCTCTTTAAAAAAAGGAACCTACTGGCTCATGTAAGAGAAAGATCTGTGACCATCTGGCTGTGAGTCTGACTCAATACAGAGGATCAACTGGTGGTGGTAGGAGCTCTAGGTCCCTACTTTTTGGCTTTACCTTCTTCCCTTTGGGCTATGTTCAAATTCTTATTCATGATAGTGAAAGGCTGCTCAGTACCTTCAGGGCCATGTCCTAACCTTTCAGCATCCCTTGTAAAATTGATTTCTCTCTCTTGACAGTTTTAGTAAGAGTCCTAGAATTTGAATCATGTGCCCATCCATGAATTAAATCATTTTGACTAGGGGAGTGAGCTAGGGAACTAGGCCTCAGTTATGAGCCATCGCCTAAGATTGATGAGACAAGAGATCAATTTCTCTCAAATGACATTAAAGAAGGAGTTTCCCAAGGAAATTAGGAGAGTGCCTAACAAGAAGAAGAGGAGATACATTTAGAATAAAAAGAAACATATATACCATAATAAACCCTTTCACAAAAAATGGTCTATCTATAATTATCTTAGAATGATCCCTGCTCTGCTTGCCCATGTCTAAGTGAAAGTGATTTATGGGAAAATATATCTCAGTCTCACTGAGGAATATATTTATGTATGCAAACTCATAAATAAGATGCCAGAAAATATAACTGAACAGCATATAAAGGAATAATTTGCCAAAATCAATCAAGCTTTATCTTAGCATAGAATGATATAATAAAATTCATTAATATAATACATTGAATTGATAAGTTATGAGAAATACCAAACAATAGGTAACACTCTATAGGCATTCCCATTAAATTTAGGAAGAAGAAAAAATGGTGCTCATTATCACCATTACTTAATTTTTTAAAATGAAATGCTAGTTAATGCAGTAAGGGAGAAAGCAGATATAAAAAGTATTACAGGTGGGGGAAATGTTCTTACCCATAGAAGACCAAAACTAACAAAAGTAGACAGATTCGGTCCAGTTTATGAACAAAGAGAACCTGATCTAAAGGATGAGGGCACAAGCTTGCTTTGAAATTGGGGACAGTGGGAGTAGTAGCTAGAGAGCCAGATTGTTCTAAGAATTACCTCAGAGCTAGAGAAAAGGAACAAAATCCAGCCCCCAGGAAATGAGGCTGGCAAGAATGAGGCCGGAAGTAGGTTCCAGCCAGCTGGGTTGATACTGATATGGCACTGATACCGTAGCACCAAGACTAGGGGAGCCCCGAGTCCTCTAGCGGGAAGAGAGTCAGTCTGAGTCCCAGACTTGCCATTTTGTGTATCTATCTATACCTCTTGGTATTCTGGAATTATAGACACACTTAACATAAGCATGCTTAGGTGAGAGCAGCAGGGGAAGAGATTTTGAGGTGGTGCTGGGTTGGCTCATCATTAGTGGGTGAGGGCAGACAGCCTATTCCTAAATGGATACTTCTTTAGCAGACAAAAAATACTTGGCTGAGAATCATTGGGACAAGCCCTGACAATGCTCTGTGTGTATCAAGGATTGTGAATGGCATATCATAAAATATATCATTATGTTTTAAATACACTAATGAAAGATATCTGTTGAAGTTTGAATTTTGACATGGTAGATTATCCTTTGTTACTCAATGGATCTGGCCCTCTAAGTAGACTAGAGGGCCAGAAATTCCAAAACTCAAAAGGCACTGGTCAAAGTGTTTGCTTTCAAGTAAGAGGGAATGAGCATACTTCCCTTCTTCTCTCCCACTGAATGAAGTTCTACAACCTGGAAAAAAATGTGTGGAGCAACTATTTAAGGACTCTGAAAAGTAAATAGCATATGGCTTGGGAAAGAAGACTAGAATCTGAAATACCACGAAACCAGCAATGTTTATCATGCTTTTTCTTTTCGAAATTTCCTGGCCTCAGCTCAATGTACTGGAAGTGGACAATGGGTCACAGAAAGAGAATTCTAGGAAAGGTCCTCTGGTGGTGACTTGAATGGAAAACATAATTTCTAAGCTCAGAGAGAGTATGGAACTTAGCCCCTTTGTCCTCTTTTCAGGGGAAAAAAAGGCGGGAAACACTACATATACTGGATATATTAAAAAGGTAATAACTCTTCACATAAATTCAACAGCTTAGGTGAAATAGACTTATTTAATTCCTCAAAAACCACAAACTTCCTAAACTGACTAAAGATAAAATAGATAACCTGAATATATAAATATATATGTATATATATACATACACTATATTCAAGTTATCTATCTGTATATGATTTTTATTTATATTATATATACTACTATATATATAAAACTATGTGTGTGTGTATATATATTTAAAATGATTAATTCTCAGTTAAGATTCTTTTGAAAATCTCCAACCTCAAATAGTTTTATTGGTAAATTCTACCAAATAAGTAAAGAAGAAGTAACACTAACCCTACCTCATATTTAAATTAAATAACCTTCTCAAAAATAAAGCACCAGGCTTAGATGGTTTCATTGGTGAATTCTATCAAATATTTAAGGAAGACTTAAGTTTATTATTTATTTATTATATTTTGCCTTTAATTTTTATTATTATTTGTTATGTTATGTTAGTCACCATACAGTACTTCATTAGCTTTTGATGTAGTGTTCCATGATTCATTGTTTGCATATAATATCCAGTGCTCCTTGCAATACATGCCTCCTTAATATCCATCACCGGGCTAACCCATCCCCCACACTCCATGCCTCTCAAACCCTCAGTTTGTTTCCCAGAGTCCATAGTCTCTCATCGTTCGTCTTCCCCTCTGATTCCCCCCTCCTTTATTTTTCCCTTCCTTCTCCTAGTGACCTCTGTGCTACTCGTTATGTTCCACATGTAAGTGACACCATATAATAATTGTCTTTCTCTGCTTGACTTATTTTACTTAGCATAATCCCCTCCAGTTCCACCCATGTTGATGCAAATGGTGGCTATTCATCCTTTCTGATGGTTGCGTAATATTCTATTGTATATGTGAACCACATCTTCTTTAACCATTCATCTGTTGAAGGGCATCTCACCTCCTTCCAGTTTGGCTATTGTGCACATTGCTGCTATGAACACTGGGGTACATGTGCCCCTTCTTTTCACGACATCTGTATCTTTGGGATAAATACCCAGTAGTGCAATTGCAGAGTCATAGGGTAGCTCTATTTTTAACTTTGTGAGGAACCTCCATGCTGTTTTGCCAAGTGGCTGCACCAACTTGCATTACCACCGTCAGTGTAAGAGGGTTCCCCTTTCTCTACAATCTCTCCAACATTTGTTGTTTCTTGCCTCGTCAGTTTTTTACCATTCTAACTGGTGTAAGGTGGTATCTCAGTGTGGTTTTGATTTGAATTTCCCTGATGGCTAATGGTGTTGAACACTTTTTCGTGTGTCTGTTAGCCATTTGTATGTCTTTGCAGAAGTGTCTGTTCATGTCTTCTGCCTATTTTTTGACTGGAGTATTTGTTTTTTGGGTATTGAGTTTGAGAAGTTCTTTACAGGTCTTGGATACCAGCCCTCTATCTGTAATGTCATTTGCAAATATCTTCTCTCATTCCGTGGGTTGCCTCTTGGTTTTGTTGATTGTTTCCTTTGTTGTGCAGAAGTGTTTTATCTTGATGAAGTCCCAAAGTTCATTTTTGCTTTTATTTCCCTTGCCAGTTGCTGTGGTTGATGTGGAAGAGGTTACTGCCATGTTCTCCTCTGGGATTTTGATGGATTCCTGTCTCACATTGAGGTCTTTCAACCATTTTGAGTTTATCTTTGGGTATGGTGTGAGAGAATGGTCGAGTCTCATTCTCCTATATATAACTGTCCAATTTTCCCAGCACCATTTATTGAAGAGCTTATCTTTTTCCCATTGGATATTTTCTCCTATCTTTGTTGAAGATTAGTTGACCATAGGTCATAGGGCAAATCACTTCAACTTTGTGACTCAGTTTCTTCTTTCTTTCTTTCTTGATTTTAGTTATTTGAGAGAGAGAATGTGTGGGAGAGAGGGAGAGACTAGAGAGCATTAGCAGGGGGAAGGACAGAGAGAGAGAGAGAGAGAAGCAGACTCCCCGTTGAGCAGGAAGCCTGATTCTGGGCTCAATCCCAGGACCCTGGGATCATGACCTGAGCCCAAGCCCAATCCACTGAGCCACCAAGGCACCCGTGACTCAATTTCTTTAACTAAAAAATGGGAGTAGCATTAAGTGCTTACTTCAGTGAATTGGTGAAGAGAATGGCTGCATTGGTCAAGGTCCCAGCAAGGAACAGAATCTAACTCAGCTGTCTCAAGAAACTATCATCAAGGGATTATTTACAGTAGCACGGTCACATTAGAACAACCAATAAGGGAGGAACTCAGAGATTAATGTAGTGGGAGGACTTTTCCACTCTAGACCTAAAGGGGAAGAGGCAGGCAGTGATGGTACCAGAGCCCAGTGAGAGCTGGGACTAGAGCAGGTCATCTAGACCTGGGAAGTCAGACAGATGCTCTCTATGGATTATGAATTCTATGAGAAAAGGAGCATCATTTATAGTTGCAAGTTTCAAGCTTTTACTGCATCCTAAAGGACAGCACGACTTACGGGATATTGTCCTCATGCTGACATTTCAGCTGAGCCTGCCTTCAGCTAGCTATTCCACAGTCTGTCAGACCTGCTGCTTCTGGGTGGGGCATATGATGATAACATCATTCAAGTCCAAGGGCCTGCATGAGCCCTCTGCCACATTGCTTTTGCTGCAAAAATGAATTCCTTGGTAGGGAGTGGTATTGCATGGATTATAATGGGCTTGGGGTCATATGGAGATTAACCACGCAGTGGTTCTCTTCTCAGCCTCAGCTACCCTGTCCCCTGGGCCCTGAGACAGCCCTGCTTGTGTCTAGCTACAAAGCCAAATATGCAACGACATGAATGGAACTAGAGGGTATTAGGCTAAGCGAAATAAGTCCATCAGAGACAGATGATTCTCATATGATCTCCCTGATACGTGGAATTTAAGAAACAAGGCAAAGGACCACAGGGGAAGAGGGGGAAAAAAATGAAACAAGGAGAAACCAGAGAAGGAGACAAACCGTAAGAGACCCTTAATCATAGGAAACAAACTGACGGTTGCTGGGGGTGGGGGTAGGTGGATGGGGTGACTGGGTGCTGGACATTGGGAGGGTAGGTGTTATAATGAACACTGGGTGCTAGATAAGACTGACGAATCACAGACCTGTACCCCTGAAACAAATAATACATTATATGTTGATTAATTGAATTTAAATTAAAAAGATAAAATGAAAAAGAAAAGAATGGAGGGGGGAAGCCTAATATGGCCACTCCAGCTCTTGACACTGACCCCTCAGTATAATATAAGGCTACAGACCAAAGTTCCTATGTATCGATGGAGACAAGGAAATACCCAGAAGGTGAGGCTGATTTGAGAAACTCTGCTCAGCCAGGGACAAATGGAGCTTGGGGGAAGAGGGAGAGTGAGAAGGGATCATGTGTGACTGCACCAGTAGCACCTGAACTCCAGCCACAAAGGCCTATTGTACTTGGACATAGCAGCCCTGTGCAAGCCATGAGTCACAGTGCTCGTGTTGGTGCCTGTCAGAGTGTGCACGTTCTGCAAGCGGCATTTCTATTCTCTTCACCCCGATGCTGAGAGTCATAGCAAAAAGTTGCAGAAAAGTCAACGGCCCGAATGTGATCTTTTTCCTACTCTGTTGTCCCTTTCTGGTGACATGCTGGGGGCATGTTGTGGTCAGCACAGACTCAGAAGGCCTTCCCCCTCACACTTCCAAGTGTTTTCATGCTTACACAACCCCTTCCTCCATACTGAGCTTCCTCATAGGTCATCTCAAGCTTCAGGTCTTAAGCATCTTGCCTTTGATTGAGCTGAACATGGCAGAAAGAATTAATATTAGTGTGGAACCATGATAAGGTATGTCTGAAGCCTAAGCAAGAATGATTCTTTTTCCAGAGATTTAAGCATAATAGTGTATATGTGGAATAGGGCACCCAGGCCAGATCATTGGTTGAGAATGTCATTGACCTGATTGTTCTGTTTTGGTGTCTTGGAATCTGCCCTGAATTTCAGAACCACAGCTCTAAAAGAGTTCAGAAAACTTTGGTGTCAAGGCCCACCTTCATATGAAATTCACCATGGTTGAAACCTAACTCATTTTCCTCCTTCTTTCTGCCTTTTCCTTCTTATGGGTAGTACTAAAACTTAAAATACTAGACAAACGCTTGATATTTTTCTCTTCCCTTTCTTCTCCCTGCCCTTCACCGATTGCCCCTTGCAATTATCCCTTGAGTCTTTTGTAGACAGCCTTCCTTTTCTAGGCCTCCTGCCACCACCATATTCTCGCCCTTTCCTGAATACTTCCTATACATAGCTAGATTTAGCCATCTAAAAGATTCTATTTACCTATCATCCCAATGCCTTTGTTTATACTGAATTCATTCTGCCTGAAATGTTGCTCCGTTGCTTGTACTGATCTAAATTCCACATTTTGTCATGTCCTGCTTTCTTTGTGAAGCCTTTTCTGGTTGTTCTAAGTTTCAGTGTCCAATTCCTCTGATTTGACTTTCCAGAGCATGTATTGTCTGCATCAGTCATTTAGCGCGTGTGCGCGCGCGTGCGCACGCGCACGCACACACACACACACACACACACACACACACACACACAAAATGCTACTTTGGCTTATCTGTGCATGAATGCTGGCTTCCTTTCTAGCAGTACTTGGTAATCTTTGTGCATTAAGAGTTACTGAGGTTTCTCCCTCATATTCAAGATGAGAGTCAAGAGACATCCCAATTTATATAAAAAGAAACTAACAAGCAGATTTACATCATTCCAATTTCCTGAGGTTCACTTGGGGTTTTTAAATTGATAATTTTTCTGGAGCAACTACTCTATGCCTCTATGCCAGACATTATACTAGATGTTGAAGATGGAACAATGAAGGACAGCCGTCAGTGCTTTCCAGTAACGCACGTTCTGACCAGGGAACAAACAATTCAACACAATTATAATACTGTGGAGTGCACATCACAATAGATGTGTAGGCACTATCAGAACACATAAGAGGAACATGTAGTGCCAACCTGGGAGGCCACAGAAGTTGTCCCAGAGAAAGGGATCCCAAAACAGGAACGTGGGGAATGAGTAGAAGTTGCCCACGTGAAAGTGCGCGTGAGTGCATATGCAGTAATGGGGTGGGGAATGGGGGACAGAAGATTACTTCCAGGCAGAAGGAACAACACGTGCAGGGGCCTGGAGACAAGCAAAATTTGGTTTGTTGAAAATATGAAGGGCGTTTAATTCGGCTGGAACACAAAGTACAAGGCATGGGAAAGCAAGAGATGAGGTTGGAGGGACAATCAGGGCTTATGATAAGATAGTAAACACTTGCGAGGGCAGTGAGGAGTGGACTGAAGGCTGAGTGACTACACTAGATTCGTATTTTGGGAACACCACATTGCTTGCAGCGTTGAGAGTAGCCTGAGGGGTCAGGAGAGCGGAGGCAGGCAGGCCAGCTGGGCTGCTGCTAATGGTAGGTAATCCAGCAAAAAGTTGAGGATGACCTAATCATAGCAGTGTTGGTGGAGATGAAAAAGTGGATAAATTTCAAGGATGCTTATGGTAGAACTGCGAGGACTAAGTGGGTGTAGGGAGTGAGTGAGTGAGAGAGAGAGAGTTAAACGGATGCTAGTGCCGTGTCATAAGAAGAAAATCAGGAGTGGGGCGCCTGGGTGGCTCAGTGGGTTAAAACCTCTGCCTTCGGCTTGGGTCATGATTCCAGGGCCCTGGGATCGAGCCCCACATCGGGCTCTCTGCCCAGCAGGGAGCCTGCTTCCCATCTCTCTCTCTCTGCCTGCCTCTCTGCCTATTTGTGATCTGTATTTGTCAAATAAGTAAATAAAATCTTTTAAAAAAAAGAAGAAGAAGAAGAAGAAGAAAATCAGGAGAAAAAGCTAGTCTGGAGGAGAAGATAATTCATTTGGTGTCAGGCATGTTTAGCTTGGTATTCTGCACCTGGGTAGACCCATATGGATATGTTGTGGCAGCTGTGTACACTGGCCTAAATCTCAGGACAGAAATCTCGGCCAGAGATATAACTTTGGGACTACTCCAAGCAAGTGGGATAAGGAAGCTGTATAAGTCTGAGAACACAGTGTATGTATAGAGTAGCGTAGAGTAAGAAGTGTGTGTAAAGTAAAGAGATAAAACCAGACCCAAGCCCTAAAACCCAGGGAACAAAATGTTTAAAAGACAAGCAAGAGGATGTCATTTAAAAAAAAACAAACAAACCTGAAAAGTGGCCCAGAGGTAGGAGGATATCTAAGAAAACATGGTGTTGCCTAAGTAGGTCAACAATGTTACATACAGTATCAATTAATCCAGGCCTCTTATTTATGAGAAGGTTTTTTGTTTTTACCTTGGTGTGAATACTATAGTGCAACAGTTCTCAAACTTTTTGGTTGTACAAATGATTGTACACTCTTACAAATTATTGAGCACTCAGAGCTGATTTTGTGGCTATATCTATTAATATTTACTCCACTAGAAATTAAAACAAAACTTTAAACATATTAATTAATTAACAAATAATAAACCTATTGATTACTAGTTAATGTGTTTATAGAAGTAACTATTTTAAAACAAAAAACTTAGGACAATGGCATTATTTTACATTTTGGCAAACCTCTTTAATGTCTGGCTTAATAGAAAACAGCTGGATTCTCCTATCTCGTCTGTCTTCAGTCTGTTTTGCTGTCACACGTTTTGTGTAGCCTCTGGAAAATTCTACTGTATTATCATGAGAGAGCAAGAGTGAAAAAAATAAGTAACATCTTTTTTTTTTTAAGATTTTATTTGTTTATGTGACAGAGATCACAAGAAGGCAGGGAGGCGGGCAGAGAGAGAAAGGGGGAAGCAGGCTGAGAGGGGGAAGCAGGCTCCCCGCTGAGCAGAAAGCACGATGGCGGGGCTCGATCCCAGGACCCTGAGATCATGACCTGAGCCGAAGGCAAAGGCTCAAACAACTGAGCCACCCAGGCGCCCCAAAAGTAAATGACATCCTAAATAATTATAAAAAGAGTTTGACTGCTTTGCTTACTCCTTGAGAGGGACCTCTAGGGCTCTGGGGATTATATTTAACTGCTCCAGAGTGGGAAAGCTTGACAATACTGTGAGCGTCACAAATAAACTCTTGATACTATAGTCAAAAGTAAGGCAGATAGAGTCGACTGAGTTTTCAAGGGCTATTTTGTGAGAGGTTGAGGTTACCGGGTTGGTACTACCTTCCAAAGTTAGGAATGGATTCGAGAATGTTCACTCAGTGAATTCACTCAACAAATATTTATTTAGGGGTGCCTGGGTGGCTCAGTAGGTTGAGTGTGGGACTCTTAGTTTTGGCTCAGGTCATGGTCGTGGGGTCCTGAGATCGAGTCATATGTCGGACTCAGTGCTCAGCATGGAATCTGGGATCCTCTCTCCCACGCCCTCCCTCTCTAACCCCCCTCCCCCCCACTCATGCAGATACGCTTCTCTCATAAATAAATAAATAAATCTTTTAAATAAACCCAAATATTTATTTAGCACATATTCTATGCCAGTAACTTTCAGATGCAAAAGATGTAACAATAAACAGACAAAAATCGCCTTCATGAAGCTTCCCTTCTGTTGGGTAAGACTACACAGTCAACAAAATAGTAAAATATATAGGGCACAGGAGCATGGTAAGGACTCTGCAGAAGAATAATGCAAAAAGGTATAGGGATTGTTGGAAGGATTTGCACATTTCAGTAGTAGGGACGGAGAAGGACTCATTTGAGCAAAGGCAACATTCCAGCAAAGACCTGAAGGAAATGAGGGAGCCATTTGGTTGTCTGGCAGAAAAGCTTTTCTAGGTATTTGAAAAAATTAGTTTTTAAAATTTATTCTAAATTTTATTTATATATTCTCTAATGAGATATCTATTGTTATCTGGCATTAGCTGCAAGTATTAAGAAAACAAGATTTGGGGGTGCCTGGGTGGCTCAGTGGGTTAAAGCCTCTGCCTTCGATTCAGGTCATGATCCTAGGATCCTGGGATCGAGCCCCACAGCGGGCTGTCTGCTCAGCGGGGAGCCTGCTTCCCTTCCTCTCTCTCTGACTGCTTCTCTGCCTACTTGTGATCTCTGTCTGTCAAATAAATAAATAAAATCTTTAAAAAAAAAGAAAATAAGATTTGAGAGCTAATGTTCATTTAGTGTCTGCCATGTACCAGGCACTTTGCTAAACATATGCGAGGGTTGGTACTTTCACGAAGATTTGCAGATTAGTGAAGAAGACAAAGCATGTACCTACAATTCCTGCAGTTATAGGGGTAGCAGTTCTAATGAGGAGCAGTAGTTGGCTTGAAGTTGCACCAACAGAGGTTTGTATGCACCTGATCTGACATTTACATCTCCCTTTCACAGTGAACTGACATGTGACAGGTACTAGTCTTTAACCTAACAGAAGCTAAGCCAGGAGGTTAATAACACCCAATTGCACCTTTTACAGAGCACTTGAGTTTACAAAGTGTGTTCATTAATTATCTCATTTAATTTTTGCAACAATTTTAAAAGTCAATATTATTCGAAGAAGTATCATTGGGTTTGACTGTGAGACAGGAAATAGGCTCAGAAGGCTAGATAATGTATCTAATGTTGTATGGTATGGTGTGGGGTTTCTGAGCACAACAGTCAAGAGAGAATTCTTGAGGAGTTGTATGGTGCAGCGTAAGGAGTTTATTTAAGTAGCATGGGGACAGGACCCGTGAGCAGAAAGGGCTGTACTTTTTGCTGTATGATGCTGGTGGTTGTATGCTTCGTGCTCAAGAGGGAGGAGAGACGTGCAGAGAATACTAGATCATAAATGTTTTCTTCCTGTTTCTACTCCTGGAACTACTTTTACAAGATTTTTCTGGTGCTTATCATTCAGTTCAATATTAGCCACCAGTAAGACATACATATAGTCATAAGACTATAGCAAGCAGCACATATTTGAACCCTATCAAAACTATGCAGGCCGCAGGTCAGCCTTTTGGTCTAAGGGTGAACATTTTCCTGCTTCAATCCCTCATCAGGTAGCATTGGGACCTAAATTTAAGATATCTGCCTTCAAGCACAAGCTTTTCCTATTGCAATGCACCTGTTACGAGCAGCTGCTGAAATAAAAGAGCGTTATGCTCTGCCAGCTCAGTCCTTTCCCAAATACACCACTGAAGGAGGGTTAGGTTAGGGCAGGGGAGGCGTAACCGCCTACAACAGAGAGCAAATCACACGCGGCCCTCCCCATCTGCGCTTGCGCAGAGGATGGAATAAGCTCTCCGGAAAGACGCCTGGGACACTGAGTTTGCGCAGACGCAGAGCTTCCCCAAGGCGGAACTGGGGCGACCGGGGCTTCTGCAACCTAAACACCCGGGGAGAAAGGAAGGTGGCAGACGTGCAGCGCTGCGCATGCGCGGGCCCCTCTCTCCGGTGAAGGGTTGAGAACCGGAACGGGGTGGCCAGCTGGGCTCAGAGCGGAGCAGCGTCAGGATGGACGAGGACGTGCTGACCACCCTGAAGATCCTTATCATCGGCGAGAGTGGCGTGGGCAAGTCTAGGTGAGGCGGGTCTGCGGGCGGTGACGAGGGCGGCGGGGCGCTCTCTGCCTCCGTGGCCGCTGTCTGCTGGGCCGCGTCGGGAACGGTAAAGGCGGCGGCCGGTGCGGGCCGGGCTGGGGGCGGGCTCTGCTGCTTCTCCCGGGCCTCTCCGCCGCGCGGTCCTGCAGCCCCTGCCCCCAGCGCCCGCCTGGTTGTCGGCCCCTGGCAGGCCCGACTTGTCTGGATACGTTCCCGTCCTGTCGTACCAAAGACAAAAACAATTCCGAGGACCGCCTCTCGGTCGGCGGCTTCGCTGCCGAGGAGCTCAGGGCGTGGCGGGCGGGTTCGGGCCCGAGTGTGGCCGGGAGCGGAGCCCGGACTCGGCCCTGGGGTTCAGGTTCACTGTCACCCCGCGAGTTGAGTTGTAACTTCAGCACTTTGGTTCTTCTGTCAGGCTTTCTCTGACTACGTAGTATTCCACTCAGGAAGTTTCGCGACGCCGTGGGTCACATTCCTGGCCTGTTTCGGTGCCGCCCATTGCCGCTTCTCTCTCTGCCTCTGAGTCAGCTGTGAAAGAACTCTTTGGTCTTCTGACTACTTGAGTAATTCGCTTTAGTCGGAGATGCTAGAGTTTAAGCTCTGGACCGCCTTTGAGAATAAAGTGTCATTGTTCCTTCGCATTCTGCCGCATCGTGTAGAGGTGAAAGAGCCAATTAGTGTTTGGTGTATTCTTTCTTGACTTTTTCTGGAGGGAAAAGAATAATTGACAGTAGTTGAGTATCAGGTAAGAACAATGACGCCCAGTGAGTGTTGCAAGCGGGTTGTGATTTCATCCAAGCCTTAGAACAAAGTTCTCCAGGTAAAGTTCTCCTTGTCATCTTATGATGATGATGATGATGATGATGATGATCACTAGGTTCTGTTCTTGGCTGTCTTGATTTTTAAACAGTATTCCAATTCCAGGAGCTGTAATTTCATATTTTAGCTACATCTGCTGCTAAACTTATCTTTCAGATCGCTTCATCAAGTTGTACCTTTTTTTTTTTTTAAAGACTTTGTTTCTTTATTTGATAGAGATACACCAAGAGAGGGAGCACAAGCAGGGGGGAGTGGGAGAGGGAAAAGCAGGCTTCCCGCTGAGCAGGGAGCCCTATACGGGGCTCGATCCTAGGACCCTGGGATCATGACCTGATCCGAAGGCGGACACTTAGCTACTGAGTCACCCAGATGCCCCAAGTTGTACTTCTTTAATTTGAATTTTGTTCTGTAATATGTTCTGCAATTTTTTATACTTTAAAAGTGTGACAGTATGCTTTCTAATTTTTCCTCATTTAATAATTTTCTACTTTTTCTCATTTACCTCAGTGTATATTGGAGTGAGGGACTTGTACATAACAAGGAATGAATTAATGAAATACTGTGGGATAGCAAAATAGTATGGGGAGTGTGTATGTGTGTGTATGTATGCATTATTTAAAGGACTGAATAGGGCACCTGGGTGGCTTAGTTAGTTAAGTGTCTGCCTTTGGCTCAGTCCTTGATCCTAGAGTTCATGATCCCAGAGCTGTGGGATTGGCCTTGCCTTAGGCTCCCTGCTCGGAGGGGAGTCTCCTTCTCTGCCCCTCCCCTGGCTCATGCTCTCTCTCTCTCTCTCTCAGAGAAATAAATAAAATTTTTAAAAAAATAAAGGACTGAATAAAGTACTTTTCATGATCACTGTTTGAGGGTTAAAAAGTTAATATTTTGAGCATTGTCTTAATAGGACTTCTATAGCCTCGTGATCTTTCTTTCTTGAGATGTGATCCTCATTTAGGTTAAGGCATATGAAATGGCTGATTTTGAAGTCAGGAATGGTTGAATGTCATTTCACGTGGTTCAGCCCAATCCAAGTTTGGTTGGCAGCATTTTCCTAAAGGTATTGGATGGATGACCAGTTAACTGTGGTAAATTTTCTGGAAGTTTAGAGTGTTTACGTAATTGAGGTTCTTCCTTTAGTGTTAAATCAGTTAGGCGGATTTATTGGTTTCCTTAGTTCCCTCCCTTCAGACAAACTTGTTTGGATCTAATCTGCTCCAAACTTTTCTCAGTACTTAATGGTGAATTTTCAGCTACTCACTGCAAAATTTTAACCTTTACCTCTTTCAAGAAAGGATTATGTTTAGGGAGAAAGTAGGCTTATTTTTCTAGCTAGGTGAACATTATTGGTGCATGTGCTCTGCTATGGAAAACAACCTTGAACACTTACTCTTTCTGGGTATGATGAGAATAAATGACTCTACTAACATAGAAGCCTGTTCTTTTTAAGATGAGTTAGTACACAAACATTTGTCCGGGATATAATCTCTGAGGGTTGTTCTGACCAGTAAGTTTGTTTCTTTACAGATCTAGAGTTAAGGGAAGTGAAATACCATTTGTATTGTTGCACAAGAAAGGACATCTTAAGTGATTCAAATTAGTGGGTTATTTTTCCAGTTTATTTCAGACTGTTGGAGTGTGATGAGCATGTGTGGTAGCAGCCAGGAGATCAAGATTATGAAACTGGTGTTGCCACTTGTGTGACCTTGTGTGTGATACTTGAACACTCTAGGTCTTCTTTTTTATTTGAAAAATGAGGTTGGAATAGAAATCCCTCAAACCTTATCTAACGTTAAATGTGTAAGATTTAACTGTGGCTAGCCATGGTGAAGTAAAGAAGTAGCAAAGTGTTTCAGAAACTGGGAGGGGTTATAGAGACCTTTCTGTTAATTAAATTGCTGTCCTTCTGTGTCTCTGTGTGTCCACATCCTTTTTGGCCAATTTCAGGTGTAAATTAAGAAACGCAGACTATTTATGATCACACTGTTTATTATAAATTTGGTTTCCTCTAAATGATACGGAGGTAGTTACTCCTTCTACCTGTAGCTCTGTGTGGAGAGTGTTTTGTTCCTTTGACTTTGAAAATATGAATGCTTAACTATATATCCTTTAAAGCATGGTTCTTAATCATTTTCTGGTTGTGGAGTCTTTAAAAAGTTTAACAGAGAAATAGACTCTGCCTAGAAAAAACCATCACATAGAGTTTTGAATACATTTCCAGCTAACAGTATACCCCTGGCTAAGATCTCCTTACATTTAGAGCCAGTATTAAAATTTGTTGCTTTGTACCGTTATCAGTTCCCTGCCTTTCCTGACAAAGGACCTTTAATGACAAGGATTATCATAAGGATTAGCAATTACGTAAGAAGAAACGCTGGCTCAAGTGTCTGGCACATTGTTGATGTTCAATAAATAATGGCCAATACCATTGTTATTATTTGTATTATTCTGGTATTATTATTACTACTGCCACTGCTACTCTGCAAGTTTCTTTTATGTAATACTATTTAGTGTGGTGACTACGAATGGATACTTACCTTTTCCATTCTTAAATATGAGTAACTAAATTTTTAGTGAAATTTTTACTTTTGTTAATTTAAAAACTTACTGTTGGGGAGAGAAGAAAATTTTTTACAAGTGCAGTCTTTTAAGATTCTTGTTAGTGTTGTCACCTGACTCACATTGGAATAAACAAAGTTATAGTCAAGAGGGTACAATGTTAAGTGGAAAATCTGGTGGTGCTGGTTTCATGATAGACCCAAGAAAGCAAAACCAAAAAAGGGAGAGTTAATCTTTTAAATACAATTAATGGCACTGGATTTTGAATACCAAAAGGCCATTATGTGTTGTATTATACTCTGGGGGAAAAAAAAATCTCTAGCAGTAATAATTACAACCTACAGAAATATGCATAAATTTTTTTGCATTTCAGACATCTGATAGCTATATCCTTGATTTTGTTAATGCATGCAGGTCGATAGAACAGTCTTGTCCTATTGAAGGAGATAATGTGAACAAAGATTGATTAATTTTATAAATCTAGGGCTTTAACAAAAGCTTAAACTGCATTTTTGAAGGGCGTCTAATAATTGACACTTCCACCTTATATTAAATAAATAATTCTGGAATATACTTGATCCCAGGATCCTGAGATCGTGACCCGAGCCGAAGGCAGAGGCTTAACCCACTGAGCCACCCAGGCGCCCTCATATGATGTCTTTTTAAAAAAAAAATTTAAATTCAATTAAGTAACATATAATGTATTATTTGTTTCAGGGATACAGGTCTGCGATTCATCAGTCTTATTGTATGTGCTCATTACAACACATACCTTCCCCAGTGCCCTTCACCCAGTTACCCATCTCTTCATTCCCCTTCTGCCCAGTGACCCGCAGTTTGTTTCCTATGATTAAGAGTCTCTTATGGTTTGTCTCCCTCTCTGGTTTCTTCTTGTTTCACTTTTTCCTCTCTTCCCCTGTGATCCTCTGTCTTGTTTCTTAAATTCCTGCTCATACGGTGTCTTTTGCTATTATTTCATCTCTTTCTTTCTAGTTCCTTTGCTATTTCCTAGGGTTAGTCCTTCTTATCTCTCTCACCATAACCATGGCAGTTGTCTTCGATTAATTTTCTTGCATTTTTTTTGCTGGCATTAACTTTTCAAAATGCGGAGCAGTTCTTTCCATTCTTTTTTTTTTTTTTTTTTTTAAATAAAAGCTTTCAGAACTCCCTTCGTACTTGATTTCATACACCCTACCTAGCATTTGCTAGAGTGTACCTCCTCTGGCTCTCATGTGATCTACCTTCACTTTTAACTATGTTTTCTTCCCGCTTAGTAATAGTAATAGTAGTCCTATTACTACTTGTTACCAAATGATAGATTTTCACAGCTTTCTGTCTCACTTGAATTCAGAGTATAGTGCACATCAGATTTGAACAAAAAATTAATTTGTTGCATTCCAGGAGACTGATTTTCACCCGTTTTGTCCATGTTGCAGTATGATGTGTTGCTGATTCAATTTTCTCACAAGGATATACCATTATAGTTAAAAATCAAACCCAAACCCAAATCTTTTCACACTTGGGAATTGTGTAGGAGAGCATGGGGAGTGTACTAAGTAAACTGCTTTGCTCTTGGGATTCTTTCATTGCCTTTCCAATAATTTAAACCCTCTTTATGTACCTGCAGTGAGGTAGTATTTGTGGGAGCAGACCTACATCAGCTATTCTTATCTGTGTCTAATTTATTTTTTAAAGGAGGCCCTTTTTTCTTTGGATTTTATTTGTTTGAGCGAGAGAGCAAGCACGAATGGGGTGAGGGGCAGAGGGAGAAGCAGACTCCCTACTGAGCAGGGAGCCCAATGTGGAGGTCGATCCCAGAACTCTGGGATCACGACTAAGCCACTCAGGCGCCCATTATCTGTGTCTAATTTGTGACAAAATGTAATAATCGTGAACATTTGCAAAATGGTTAGGAGAAAAGACAAATTTCTAATCTCTCTTTTTAACATCTTTTTTAGCCTGCTCTTGAGGTTCACAGATGATACTTTTGATCCAGAACTTGCCGCAACGATAGGTAAGCCTGTGTTTAAAGTTCAGTAGAAATGCCAGGTATTTTCTTGCCTTCAGTATGTTTTATTTAATTTTTTCTACCTTCCATCTACCACCCCATTGCTTCCATGTCTTTTGAATTCTTTGTCTTTTGAGGCTTAACTAGTTTCATTGCATTTCTGGAGTCTTTGTAGATCTCATCAAGCAAAAATAACTCATTTGTTGTTTCATGGCACTTGGTTAACGCCGCGGATATTACGATTGTCTGTACGTACATTTTTTTCTTGTACTATGGATTCCCTTTCATTTAGCAACATGCAGTTATCTGAGTATTTATTATCTGTCAGGCACTCTCCTAAGGGTGGGGTTATAATGATGAATAATATGGACTTGGTGTCTATCATCAAGGACCTACCAGTATCACCTAATAGTAGAGTGTGTTAATTCTGCATTTTTAGCATTTGCTACTATATCCTGTGTATATTGTGAACTCACATGTTTACTGACATTAGTTATTAAATATCATTAGGAGCAATAATACCTAAATGCCTATTTATTTATTTATTTATTTATTTAAAATGTACAAAGATCAGTGGTTGCCGGGGGTTGTGGGGGAGGGAGGAATGAACAGGCAGACCATAGAGGATTTTTTATTTTATTTTTTTAATTATTATTTATTTATTTGACAGACAGAGATCACAAGTAGGCAGAGAGGCAGGCAGAGAGAGGAGGAAGCAGGCTCCCCGCTGAGCAGAGAGCCCAATGTGGGGCTTGATCCTAGGATCTTGGGATCACGACCTGAGCCGAAGGCAGAGGCTTTAGCCCACTGAGCCACCCAGGCGCCCCCCTAAATGCCTTTTTAAAATGAAATTTAGATTGCTGGAAAGTGGTTTGCCCCATTAGCTCACTAGAATATATGAGAAGATTGAGCTATTTAGTGTGTGTATACCATGTTCAGGGAGTAGATGACAATATAAAGGTATCAAGAGACAGCTTGCATTGTGAAACAGCTGAGTCAGAGTAGGGGCGTCGTCTTGGCTCTGCCTTAAACCAGTTGTCTAGATCTTGAGGAAGTCCTTTAATCTCACTGTTTTCACCGATAAATGGAAGAGTTTTGGTGAGAGACAATGTGTTTTTCTTACAGTTCTAAAATTTCATGATCTGTTGAGTGGAATGTAAT
Source organism: Martes martes (assembly GCF_963455335.1). Lineage (NCBI taxonomy): Eukaryota > Metazoa > Chordata > Mammalia > Carnivora > Mustelidae > Martes > Martes martes. Next base: position 129,340,876 of record NC_137895.1, read on the forward strand.
AAATATGATCCTAGCATTATTATTAGGGAAAATAAAGAGTTTCTCTTAACTGGCTTTGTTTTCATTTATTATGTGTGTGGATTTGTATTTTTTTCTTTTTTTCAAATGTTAAGTAATTTCGTACTAGAGAAAAGTTGTAAAAATAGTACAAGAATTCTTATATGTCCCCAAATGTTAATATTTATCACATATGCTTTATCATGCTCTCTCTAAATACACACACACACACACACACACACACAGTGTTCTTGGTTTTTTTGAATTGAGAGTAAAATTGCAGACAAGATTAACCTCTAAATACTTTAATGTGTATTTCCTGAATGAACATGGATGTAGTTCTGCTGTATACAGACAGATTTCATTAATTGTCCCCCTAATGTCTTACTTAGCAAAAGAAAAAAAATTGTTTCTGGTCCAGGATCCAGTCCATGATCACAACTGAGTTTAGTTGTTATTTCTCTTCAGTGTCTTAATCTGGGCAGTTCTTTGATCTTTCTTTGTCTTTCCTGGCCTTGACGTTTTTTGAGTACACACCAGCTCAGTTGTGTAGAGCATCCTTCAGTTGCATCTGTCAAAAATGTCCTTGTGGTTAGATTCAGTTTATGGATTTTTGGTGGGAATTCCACAAAGTGCTTCTCAGAGCATGGTGTGTATTTGTACCATATATTTGTACCATGATTGGTGATGGGACTTTTGTTACTTAAGGTGATACATGCTAAATTTCTTTAAAATGTCACCCTGTCATTCTAACTATGGTGGTTGTCAAACAGTGATTTTTTAGATTCCATCATTCTGTCTATATTTCTTATTTAGAATTCTGCAAGGAAGAGGTCTTTTTTGTTTCTTTTTATCAATATGAATTCATAGTGCCTCTAAATGTTTAATAGGTTATACCAGGCATTATTTAGCTTTTGTGTGGCATATAAACTTTTACAGATTTACATTTATGTGTGTGAAAAGGAATCATTTAAAACACTAGTAATTTAAAATCTATTTTAATTTGGCTTTGATATATTATTTGTTCTTTAAGATTCTTTTTTTTTTTTATTTGACAGAGATCACAAGCAGGCAGAGAGGCAGGCAGAGAGAGAGAGAGGAGGAAGCAGGCTCCCCGCTGAGCAGGGAGCCCTATTATTTGTTTTTTAAACAATTTGTAATAAAACTTCATTTCACTCAGTACATGCCTAGCAATGGATAGCAAGGAGTAGAAGAGTAGTAACTGGCAGGAAAATGAATTTGCCTAGAGTTAAAATTTTACTAAGGGAATGATCAATATATGATATAAAGTTATCTGTCTTCATTTCAAACCCAAATGAAATCTGGAGAGTTGGACAATGACAAATTATGTATTGTCCTCATTATTAAAAAGGCTTTGTCTTTTTGTCGAAGATTGTGGCTTACTAATGATGTACATAATTTGTTCCCCAAATGGGCTCTGGGTCTTGGAAGGTATCTTTTACATTTAGGCATCAGATTATTTTCTGCCTGAGGTTATAACTAATATATACATGAACTCTTAAACTAAAACAATTAGTTCAGTTGCTAATGGCCTTGTAAAAATCAGCGTTTTGTGGAAAATTAGTATTTTACTTATAAAATAGTAAGGAAAGCACACCTTTTTTTTCTTTTTTCTTTCTTTCTTTTTTTTATTATATTTTTAAATTTTATTTTATTTTTTCAGTGTACCAAAATTCATTGTTTATGCACCAAACCCAGTGCTCCATGCAGTACGTGCCCTCCTTAATACCCACCACCAGGCTCAGCCTCCCCTCCCCTCCAAAACTCTCAGTTTGTTTCTCAAGAGTCCACAGTCTCTCATGGTTCATTTCCCCCTCCTGATTTCCCCCAACTCCCTTCTCCTTTCCTTCTCCCCATGTCCTCCATGTTATTCCTTATGCTCCATAACTAAGTGAAACCATATGATAATTGACTCTCACTGCCTGACTTTTTTCACTCAGCATAATCTCCTCCAGTCCTGTCTATGTTGATACAAAAGTTGGGTATTCACCCTTTTTGATGGAGGCATAATATTCCATAGTATACATGGACCATATCTTCTTTATCCGTTCGTCTGTTGAAGAGCATCTTGGCTCTTTCCACAGTTTGTCAACTGTGGCCATTGCTGCTATGAACGTTGGGGTACAGATGGCCCTTCTTTTCACTACATCTGTATCTTTGGCATAAATACCCAGTAGTGCAATTGCAGGGTCCTAGGGTAGCTTTATTTTTAATTCCTTAAGGTATCTCCACACTGTTTTCCAAAGTGGCTACACCAACTTGCATTCCCACCAACAGTATAACAGGGTTCCCCTTTCTCCATATCTTCAACACTTGTTGTTTACTGTCTTGTTGATTTTGGCCATTCTAACTTGGTGTAAGGTGGTATCTCAATGTGGTTTTGATTTCAATCTCCCTAATGGCTAATGATGATGAACATTTTTTCATGTGTCTGATAGCCATTTGTATATCTTCTTTGGAGAAGTGTCTGTTCATGTCTTCTGCCCATTTTTTCATATGATTATCTGTTTTTGGGGTGTTGAGTTTGAGGAGTTCTTTATAGATCTTGGATACCAGCCCGTTGTCTGTAGTGTCACTTGCGAATATCCTGTCCCATTCCATGGGTTGCCGCTTTGTTTTGTTGACTGTTTCCTTTGCTGTGCAGAAGCTTTTTATCTTGATCAAGTCCTAAAAGTTCATTTTTGCTTTTGTTTCCTTTGCCTTTGGAGATATGTCTTAAAAGAAGTTGCTGAGGTCGATGTCGAAGAGGTTACTGCCTGCGTTCTCCTCTAGGATTTTGATAGATTTCTGCCTCACGTTGAGGTCTTTTATCCATTTCAAGTTTATCTTTGTGTATGGTGTAAGAGAATGGTCAAGCTTCATTCTTCTATACAGAGCTGTCCAATAGGAAGACACACCTTTATCTTTCAGTAATATAGCGAGACATTCAAGTTTCAGTCTTGTATAAAATACTCTTTTAACATAATTGTTGGATTTTGAATCCGAGGACAGTACAGTAAAGTTGGCATTTTCTTCTTTTGCTTTCTGGTGGTTAACTAGAATAACAACAAAGAGAGGGACAAACTAAAACACAAACCCCATATTCCACTAAAATAGAAGAAAGCTAAAAACCCTAGGCCACAAAATAGGTGGAATGGCTGCCAAACGCAATGAGTCTAAGCAGGCTGTCTGTGGGAAGAAGTAGAGTGAGGATGCCACAGCCGCAGAGCCTGGAACCAGCAAGAGACGCTTCACGAACCTGAGAGGCCCACCCTGAGATGCAAAGCCTAAATCCCTTATTTGCGAAAGCAGAATGGGTTTTCTTATTTGTTTGTTTGTTTTGTTTTGTTTTGTTTTTTTAAGCTAATGGCAGGAGTTTTCCTGCACCTGGTTTGATTCTAAGAAGTTGAGATGAAGCCAAACAAAGAATCACACAAACAAGACATTTTTACATTTGTCTGTCTCTGAAGCAGTATGGGAAGTAATGGCTTTTCATTTTGAAAACCTCAAGACTGCCTATCTCCATTGGTTGTTGAAAAGTAAAAAAACTAACAAATAGAAAAACTTAAATGATTCTCATATGAAACCTTGAACCAAAACATAGTTTTGATGGTCAAGAACTAGAACCACTGTAGCCTTCTGCATGAATCTCTTACAAATAGCTTGTCCAGAAAAACTTCACCTCCTTTAAAGATGAATTATGAAAAGGATTTCAGCTTTAGGCCACCCCGACCACTCAAGAATCAAAAAGAAAGAAAGTAGCAGAAAAACAACAGACAGATGAATACTCAGCAGAAAAAATATTTCTGTAGAGAAGATGAAAATCATGCCTAGCTGTTTTGCTATGAATGTAAAACAGTTTTTGGAAGTATTTACCACTGAAAGCACAAAGCAGTGGTACAAGAGTTCGAGAAGAGATAGTGAGACTGCATGAGAAAATGCAGTGTAGGCTGATGGAGAGGAAAGAAAAATAAGGTAAGAAAATAAAACCATCACTGAAATAAAGGTGAAATTAGAAGGATCACAAGGGATAGTAGAGACTGTGAAAAACAAAATAAAAGACAATAGAAGCTGAAAATGGAAAAAGTGGGTAGAATTTACCAGAATGAATGAAAATGTTAAAACACATTGGAGAAAAAAAATGATATGGAAATTAGAAAAGGAAATTCAGCATATGTATATTTGAATCTCAGAAGAAGAAATAGAATGAGACAACAAATATTTAAACGTATAATCTAAGATAATATTTCTGACATAAAAATACACACACACATACACAACACACACAGACACACACAATTATAAGAATATTTTGACTGGGTTTTTTGTTTTTGCTTCAAGGGGATGTTTGGAAAAACAAAAGGCATCAGGTTTCTTTTTCTGCTTATGGAAATTAGTTACACTGATTTTATATAAGCTTATTAAATTGGCAAAATTTGCTTCATGTTAAAGTTTTTATTTACTTTTTAAAAGTTTTTTATTTTTTAATGTACCTTGTTTTAGGTGACTGAGAATAAAAAGTGCTTTGAGTAAAACATTTTTCAAATAAAAAAAATTAGAAAATTTATTTCTTTAAATTAAAATTTGAAACAAGTTCTCTACTTTTTCTTTAAAGTTTTTTTTTATTTGTTTGAGAGAGAGAGAAGAGAGAGCACATGCAAGTGGGGGGAGGAGCAGAGGGAGAGGGAGAAAATCTTAGGCAGGCTCCACACTCAGTGGAGAGCCCGATACAGGACTTGATCTCACAACCCTGATATCATGACCTGAACTGAAATCAGAGTTGGACATTAACTGACTGAGCCACCCTGGCACCCTGAGGAATATATTTATTTAATTGTTTGAGAAATTGCTTTATTTTTTCTTTCTCTCCTTTCTACTTTTGGCTTGTTATTTTTTTTTAAAGATTATTTATTTATTTATTTGACAGAGAGAGAGAGAGAGAACACAAGCAGGGGCAGTAGAGAGGGAGAAGTAGGTTTCCTGCTGAGCAGGGAGCTCGATGGGGGGCTCAATCTGAGGACCCTAGGATCATGACCTGAGCCGAAGGCAGCTGCTTAACAACTGAGCTACCCAAGTGCCCCTCCCTAAACATTTTTTTAATAGTATTTTTTTTTAAGATTTTATTTATTTATTTGTAAGAGAGATAGAGAGAGCACACGCACACAAGTAGACAGAGAGGCAGGCAGAGGCAGAGAGAGAAGCAGGCTCCCTGTCGAGCAAGGAGCCCGATGCGGGACTCGATCCCAGGACCCTGGGATCATGACCTGAGCCGAAGGCAGCAGCTTAACCCACTGAGCCACCCAGGTGCCCCCCTAAACATTTTTTATCTCGCTGTTACTTTTTGCTATAAAACTATCATACTGTATATCTCCCTTTAAGTAGTCATCAAAAAATCCCTGGCTTCCCACGTTATTCTTCATCTCAGAAACTTTAATCTTCATAAGGTTTTGTACATCTTTTCTCACGCCCAGCTTTCCTTCCTTCTCAACTCTTAAAATATATTTACTCTGTCCTCTGGGGTAGCAGAGCACTTACCTTATTTTATTGTTGATACTTTTAAAGTTTGTAAACTCAGTTTTGGGGATCTAGGTCCTCATAATTGTTTCTCCATGGGATCCTTAAAGCTTTTATAGTACCCCTCTTGATGCCATCTTACCCTGATGTTCTCACCCTCCCTCCTTCCAAAATAACTAGCAGGTAAAGCAGGAATTTTTATATTCCTTGATGAGAAGGAGGAAACTGACTTAAGGAGGTTAAGCTTCTGCCTGTCTAGACCTCAGTAAGAGAGCAGATACTAAACCCAGCCTCCTAACTTCTAACTTGGTATTCTTTTTTTTTTTTTTAATTTTTTAAAAAAATTTATTTATTTGTTAGAGAGAGAGAGCGAGCACAGGCAGACAGAGTGGTAGGCAGAGGCAGAGGGAGAAGCAGGCTCCCCACCGAGCAAGGAGCCGGATGTGGGACTCGATCCCAAGACGCTGGGATCATGACATGAGCTGAAGGCAGCCGCTTAACCAACTGAGCCACCCAGATGTCCCTAACTTGGTATTCTTTTAATCACGACGTAGTAATACAGAAATAAAAAGGATCAAACACAGATTTGAACAGAATGTCAAAAATGTTGAACAGAAGAAGGAAGCAACAGAATTAAAATATGTCAGTTAATTACATGTGAATAGGTCCAATTCTAGTAACTCACATTGTCAGATGGAATTGAAGAGTACTTAAATAATGAAAGGTTGAAAATAAAGGGATGAGCCAGGCAAATGCAAACAATATAAAAACAGAGGTGGTGATATAATGTAATTTAGAGTAGAATTTAAGGTTAATGCACTGGATATAATGAAATAAGATAGTATGTAATAATGAGAGGCCCAGTTAATTAACAAAGTAGCTGTAACAATCATAACAAGTAGGCACCAAACATAGATGTTATGTATAAGAGCAAAACCTGTTCAAAACATGAGAGTTTGATGAAAATACAGTTGTATTAGGAGACTTGTTAAATCTCTTTCATAATTAAATAAATCCAGAAGACACAAATGAGACCATAGGAAAATAGAATAACACAATTGATAAATCTTTTTTTTTTTTTTTTTTTTTTAATTTTAAAAATCCCTACATCCACCGTGGGGCTTGAACTTGCCATTCCAAGGTCAGGAGTTGCATGCTCTATTGACAGAGCCAGCTAGACACCCCTTAGTCAACACTTTTTTTTTTTTTTTTAAAGATTTATTTATTTAATCGAGATAGAGATCCTGGCTGGGGTAGGGGGATAGGATGGGGGTGGAAGAGACAGAAGGAGAGGGAGAGGGTCTTAAGCAGACTCTGTGCTAAATGTGGAGTCTGACACAAGGCTCAAATCTCATGACTCTGAGATCATGACCTGAGCGGAAACCAAGAGTTGGTCGCTTAACCAACTGGGCCATCAAGGTGCCCCAATCAAATCTTTTGAGTGAAGAACTCATTACTTCAAAAGCGCATGGAACAGTTTTACAGAATCAATCTTGGACTTAGTAGCAAAGTAAATCATAAATCAGAAAGAAGCAGAAATTTTGTAATACATGTTCTCTGGTAATTTATTCTTTTAGAAAATATTTTTTTATATTTTATATTCGTAGCATAAGAGTAGACAGTGTTTTTGTTTTTTTTTAATTACCGTACAGTAAAACTGACCTCTTTCTGGTATATAGTTTTTTGAATTTTAACATGTGTTATACAAATGTATATAGTTATTTAATCATTACTACAGTCAGGATATGAAGCAGTCCATCATTCTAAAAAACTAGTGTCTTTTTAGTCATACTTTTCCCCTGCCTCTAGCCTCTGGCAACCACTGGCCAGTCTTCATCACCATAACTTTATCTTTTTGAGAATGTCCTATAAATGGAATATCTAATGTAAACTTTTCAGACTTTTTTTCACTTAGCATATTGCCTTTGAGCTGTATCCAAGCTCTTGCATGCCAGTAGTTTGTTTCTTTTTACTGCTGGGTTATATTCCATTTTGTGGATGTCTCACATCCACTTTTTATAGGACATTGGATTGTTTCCACTTTTTGGTGGTTATGAATAGACCTGTAGTAAACATTTAGGTACAGGGTTTTATATGAATATAAATTTTTATTTCTTTAGAGTAAATACCCAGTAATAGGATTGCTGGATCATATGGTAAATGCATGTTTAAGTTTGGAAAATAGTTCATCCATTTCTTAATAAAGTGATCGTGTCATTTTACATATCCACTAGCAGTATATAAAAGTTCCTGTTTCCACATCCTCACCTGATATACCTAGCATGATTAGACTTTAAAAATTTAACCATTCTGATAGGTGTGTATGTGTTGGTAGTCTCATTGTGGTTTAATTTGCATTGTCTAATGACCAGTGATGTTGAGTGTCTTTAAAGTTCTTATTTGCTGGGGCGCCTGGTTGGCTCAGTCCGTTAAGCATCTGTCTTCAGCTCAGGTCATGATCCCAGGGTCCGGGCATCAAGCCCTGCATCGGGCTCCCTGCTCATAGGGAGCCTGCTTGTCCCTCTTCCTCTGTCTGCTGCTCTGCCTGCTTGTATTTTGTCTCTCTCTGTCAAACAAATAAGTAAGTAAAAATAAAAATAAAAGTCTTTTTAAAAGTTCTTATTTGCTATCTATTGAGCTGTATTTTGAGTGTGTGTGATATGAATAAATCTTTTGTTCATTTTTTATTTTTTCTTATTGTTGAGTTTTGAGAGTTCTTTTTATATTATGCATATGAACCCCTTATTACATGATATATGCTTTGCTGATATTTTCTTGGACTGTGGCTCCTCTTGTCATTCTCTTTAACAGTTTATTTCTAAAAGCAGAAGTTTATTATTTTGATAAATCCAATTTGTCAGTTTTTTCTAATGAATGTTTTCAGTGTTATATTTTCTGCTTAACAGAGCGTTGCAGTGATTTTTCTCTGTGTTTTCTTCTAGAAGTTGTATAGTTTCATGTGTTACATTAGGTCTGTGATTCATTTTGAATTAATTTTTGTATACAGTGTAAAGCATATGAATCGAAGTTCTGTTCTTTTCCTTTTTTTTCCCCCTTATATGTTCTAAAACTATTCGTTGAAAAGACTGTCCTTTCTGCACTGCATAGCTTTTGCGCCTTTCTAAAAACTTGGTTGTTTATATATGGTGAGTCTATTTCTGGACTCTATTCTATCCCATTAATCTATTTGTCTGTGTCAGTGACTCATTGTCCTGATTTCTGTAGCTTTATAGTAGGCCTAGAAATCATGTATTCTTAGTCTACCGATTCTGTTACTCTTTTCAGAGTTATTTTGACTCTAGTGTCTGTATTTCCCAATGAATTTTAGAATCAGTTTGTTGATTAAAAAATAAAAGCCTTCGGGGCGCCTGGGTGGCTCAGTGGGTTAAAGCCTCTGCTTTTGGCTCAGGTCATGATCCCAGGGTCCTGGTATCGAGCCCCGCGTTGGGCTCTCTGCTCAGCGGGGAGCCTGCTTCCCTTCCTCTCTCTCTCTGCCTGCCTCTCTGCCTGCTTGTGATCTCTGTCAAATAAATAAATAAAATCTTTAAATAAATAAATAAATAAAAGCCTTCTAGGATTTTTATAGGGGTTGCATTGATTCTATATAGATCAATTGGGGGAGAATTGACCTTTTAACAACACTGAGTCTTAAAATCACAGAACAAATTATGTGTCTCCAGTCATTTGGGTCTTTCAAAATTTCTTTCAGAGTGGTTATATGTCTTTTACATCTTTTGTCAGATTTAGCCCTAAGTATTTAATAGAGTTTTATTAAAAATGTTAAAATAAAAAAAATCCTTTATTCATTGATGATATATAGAAATACAATAGATTTTTTTTAAACATTTAGTTTCTATCCTCCAACCTTGCTAAACTTGCTTATTAGTTCTAGGAGTTTTTTTTATTTAATTTTTTTTAATCCTGTAGGTTCCATTGAATTTCTACGTTTTTTTTCTTTCCAATCTGGGTTCCTTTTTTTTTTTTTTAATTTATTTATTTATTTTAATAAACATAATGTATTTTTATCCCCAGCGGTACAGGTCTGTGAATCGCCAGGTTTACACATTTCACAGCACTCATCATAGCACATACCCTCCCCGATGTCCATATCCCCACCACCCTCTCCCGTCCCCCCAACCCCAGCAACCCTCAGTCTGTTTTTTGAGATTGAGTCTTTTATGGTTTGTCCCAATCTGGGTTCTTTTTATTTCTTGTCTTACTGCCCTGGCTTTTAAAAAAAGGTGTTTTGGTTTGTTTTTGTTTTTCTTAAAAAAGTGAAGAGGGCTGGTATTTGTCTTTTATTCCTGGTATGAAGAGGAAAAATATTCAGTCTTTTACCATTAAGTATGATGTTAGCTGTATGTTTTTCATAGATGCCCTTTATCAGGTTGAGAAATTACCCTTCAGTTTCTAGTTTGCTGAGAGGTGTTATCAGGAATGCATGTTGGATTTTGTTAAGTGCATTTCCTGCATTTGATGATGATCATATGAAATTTCTTTTTTTAGTTTAATGTAGTAAAGTCCCTATTGATTTTTTTCAGTGTTAAGTCAGCCTTTTGTTCCTAGGATAACACTCACTTGGTTGTGATGTGTTGTTCTCTTATACATATTTGGATTAGTTACGATAAAATTTTGTTTAGGATTTTCATCTGAGTCATGAAGAATATTAGTCTATATAGCTTTTAATTATAATGTCTTTGGTTTTGGTATCACGGTAATGTACAATTGATAGAGTGACTAAGAAAGTATTCACCCTTCTTCATGTTTCTGGAGGAGTTTGTTTAGAATGGATTATTATTTAAATGTTCAGTAGAATTCACTCTGGGCCTGAAATTTTTTTCATGGAAAGGTTTTTAATCACAGATTCAATTTCTTTAATAGATGCAGGACTCTCCAGTTACCTATTTATTTTTTATTGTGGTAAAATAAACATAAAATTTACCATTTTAACCATTTTTAAGTTTACAGTTCAGTGTCAGTAAGTACATTTGCTTTGTTTTGCAACCATCACCACTGTCTGTTTTCAGAACTTTTTCATCACCTCAGACAGGAGCTCTGTACCAATTAAACAATAGCTTTCACTCCACTTTCCCCTCAGCCTGTGGTAACCTTTGTTCTGTCTTCTGCTTTTATGAATTTGCCTATTCTAGAATTACACAATATTTGTCCTTTTATGAGTAGCTTATTTCACTTAGCTTAATGTTTTCAAGGTTCATCTATGTTGTAGCATATATCAGAATTTCATTCCATTTTATGACTGAATAACGTTCCATGATATGTAAAAACCACATTTTGTTTATCTTCATCTATTCATGAGCACTTGAGTTGCTTCAGCCTTGTGGTGTGAGTAATACTGCTATCAACATTGTTATGCAAGTATCTTTTGAGTTTCTGCTATTACTTCTTTTTGGGTATATACCTAAGAGTGAAATTGCTGCATGATATGGTAATTGTATTTTTAGCTTTTTGAGGAAACATCAGACTTATTTTTCACAGTGACTCTACCATTTTACATTCCAACAAGCAACGCACAGGGGTTCCAGTTTCTCTATATCCTTGTCACCTTTTGTTATTTTTTTTTAATAGCTATCTTAATGGGTATGAAGAATGGTATCTCATGTAGTTTTGATTTTTGATTTGCATTTTCCTAATGGGTAATGATGTTTAGCATCTTTTCATGTGCTTATTGGCCATTTGTATATATGTCTATTCAAATCCTTTCCCCATTTTTGAATTAGGTTATTTTGTTACTGTTTTTGAATTATAGTTTTTCATATATTAGTGATACTAATCTCTTGTCAGCTATATGATTTGCAAATAGTTCCTACTCTGTGGTTTGTCTTGTCCTCTTGATAGTGTCTTCTGATGCACATAAGTTTGTAAATTTGATGAAGTCCAGTTTATCTTTTTGTTGTTGTTGTTGTTGCCCGTGCTTTTGGTGTCATACCCAAAAAATCATTTCTGCATCCTGTGTCATGAAAAATTTTCCCAATAATTTCTTTTAAGAATTTTAAAGATTTAGTTCTTACATTCATGTCTTTTTCATTTTGTGTAAACTTTTGCATGTGGTAGAAGGTAAGGGTCCAACTTCATTCTTTTATATATGGATATTCACTGTTGCCAGGACCATTTGTTGAAAAGACCGTCCTTTCCCCATTGAATGGTCTTGGCTCCTTCGCTGGAAATCAATTGGCTTTCTATGTTAGGGGTTTTTTCTAGGCTATCTCTTCTGTTCCATTGGTTTAAATGTCTGTCCTTATGCTAGTACCATCTGCTTTAATTATTGTAGTTGTGTAGTAAGTTTTGAGGTTGGAAAGTGTGAGTCTTTAGACTGCATTCTTCTTTTTCAGTATTGTTTTGCTATTCAGTACTGCTTGCTCTATATTAATTTGAATATCAGTTTTTTCTTCTCTGCAAAAAAAGTTGTTGGAATTTTTATAGGTATTGTGTTGAAACTGTAGATTGCTTTGGGTAGTATTGTCATCTTAACAATATTTAGTCTTCCAACTCATAAATACACTTTTTCTACTTATGTCTTCTTTTATTTCTTTCAGCAGTGTTTTGTAGTTTTCAGTGTACAGGCCTAAAAGTCCTTGGTTAAATTTATTCCCAATTATTTTCTTTTTGATGCTACTGTAAATGGATTGGTTTTTAAAATTTTTCTTTTTGGATTGTTCATTGCTAGTGTATAGAAATGCAATTGATTTTTGCATGTTGATTTTATATCCTGCAACTTTGCTAAATTCATTTGTTCTAACAGGTTTTTTTGTTTGTTTGGGGTGTGTGTTTGTGTGTGTGTGTGTATGTATGTATGTATTAGAATTAGGATTTTCTGTATATAAGATCATGTTTTTGAACAGAAGTCATTTTATTTTTTCCTTTCCAATACGGATGCCTTTTATTTCCTTTTCTTGCCTGATTGCTCTGACGAGAACTTCCAGTAATCTGTAAAATAGAAGAGGTGAGAGTAGATGTCCTTGTCTTGTTCTGATCTGTGGGGAAAGCTGTCAGTCCTTCACCAGTGAATATGTTAGTTATGAGGTTTTTGTTTTTTTTTAAGATTTTATTTATTTATCCAACAGAGAGAGATCACAGGTGGGCAGAGAGGCAGGCAGAGGGAGAGGGAAGCAGGCTCCCCGCTGAGCAGAAAGCCCGATGCGGGACTCAATCCCAGGACCCTAAGACCATGACCTGAGCTGAAGGCAGAGGCTTAACTCACTGACCCACCCAGGAGCCCTAGTTATGAGTTTTATATAGCCTTTATCACGTTAGGGAAATTTTGTTCTGTTCTTAGTTTGTTGATTGTTTTTGTTTTTTTTTAAATCATAAAAGGATGTTGAGTTTTGTCAGATGCTTTTTCTGCATGAATTGGGATGATCATGTGTTTTCCCCCCCATTCATTCTTTAATGGGATATATTATTTTGATAGATTTGCTCGTAATCTACCAGTCTTATATTACAAAAATACAACTCACTTTATTATGGTGTGTAATCCTTTTAGTAGGCTGCTCAATTAAGTTTGCTAGTATTTTGCTGGGGATTTTTGCTTCAGTATTCCTCTGGGATATTGGTCTGTAGTTTTCTTTATTTGTGACATCTTTGGTTCTGGTATCAGAATAGTGCTAGCCTCTTAGAATGAGCTTGAAAGTGTTCCTTTCTCTTCCGTTTTTTGAAAAGTGAAGATTGGTGTTAACTCTTTAAATATTTGGTGGAATTTGTCAGTGAAACTTTCTGGTCCTGGGCTTTTCTTTGTTGGGATGTTTTTGATTACTAATGGTCTCTTCAGATTTTCTTTTCCTTGATAAGTCAATTTTGTCAATTATGTGTTTTCAGGAATTTGTTCATCTAGTTTATCCAGCTTATTGGTATATAATTGTCCATAATATTCTCTTATAATCTTTTTTGTCTGTAGAATTAGTAGTAATGTCGCCATTTTTATATCTGAGTTTTGTAATTGGAATCTTCTTCTTCTCCTTATCTAGTTAAAAGCTTGTCAGTTTTCTTGATCTTTTTGTAAAAACAAACCAAAAAAAAAAAAAAACCCCAGCCCTTGGTCATGGATTTTTCTCTATTGTGTATCAGTTCCCTTTGTCCTTTATCTTGGTTCTGATCTTTATTATTTCCTTCCTTTTATAGCACTTAGTTTGCTCTTCTTTTCTAGTTCCTTAAGGTATAAACTTAGGTTATTGATTTGAGGTATTTCTTCTCTTATAATGTATGTGTTTATAGCTATAAGTTTCCCTCTTAGCACTGCATTTGCTACATCTCAAGTTTTGGTGTACTGTGTTTTCATTTGTCTCAGAGTAGGCTCTAATTTTTCTTATAATTTCTTCTTTAGTCTATTAGTTGTTATTTAAAAGGGTGTTATTTAATTTGCACACGTTTGTGAATTTCCCAGTTTTCTTTCTGTTACCAATTTCTAGTTTCATTACATTATGATAAAAAATACTTCATATGAGTTTAGTCTCTTAAAATTTATTTTTTTTTGTTTTTTTAAAGATTTTATTTATTTATTTGACAGAGATCACAAGTAAGTAGAGAGGCAGGCAGAGAGAGAGGGAGAAACAGGCTCCCTGCAGAGCAGAGAGCCCGATGCGGGGCTCGATCCCAGGACCCTGGGATCATGACCTGAGCCGAAAGCAGAGGCTTTAACTCACTGAGCCACCCAGGCGCCCCTCTTTTAAAATTTATTAATACTTGTTTTGTAGACAACTTGTGGTCTGTCCTGGAGAATGTTTCATGTGCGCTTGAGAAAACTTTATTCTGATGTTGTTGGGTAGAATGTTCTATTGGGTCTTACTGGTTTGTATTGTTGTTCAAAAGTCCTATTTCTGTCTTATCTCTCTGGTTGTTTTATTTATTATTAAAAGTGGCATATTAAAATCTAAAACTAATACTGTATTTCTCCTTTCTGTTATGTAAATGTTTGCTTCATATTTATTGGGATCTTTCCTTTGGTGTATGAGTCTCTCATAGACAGCATACAGTTGGATCTTTTATATATATTTATGTATATACTTATATATTATATTTATATATATTCTGCTAATCTCTGCCTTTAATATAATTACTGATTAGGAAAGATTTACTTCTGACCTTTTACTGTTTGTTTTCTGTATGTCTTACAGAGTTTTTTCCCTTGTTTCCTCCATCACTGCTGCCTTTTGGGTTTAGCTGATTTTTTATAGGGACATGTTTTGATTTCCTTTTGTTTAGGTATTTTGTGGTCTATTTCTTTTTGAGTCAGTTCTGATAGTTTTTAATCTTTGAAGGAAATTGACATTTCATCTGGATTGTCAAGTTTTTTGGTATGAACTTGTTTATAACATTTCCTTGGTAGCTTTTTAACCTCTGTGCCATCTGTAGTGATGTGATCTTTCTCATTTTTTTAATGGCAGTTTTTGTTTTTGTTTCTCCTGATCACTTTGGCTAGAATTTATCAGTGTATTGATTTTTTTCCTTATAGAACCAATTATTTTTGTTTCATCGATTTTGATTTTTACTCATTTATTTTAAAATATTTTATGTATTTATTTGAATGAGAGAGTACAAGCTTGGGGGAGGGATGGAGAGCGAGGGAGGGGAGAAGCACGATCCCCACTGAGCAGGGAGCCTGACATGGGGCTTGATCCCAAACCCCAGGATCATAACTTGAGCCGAAGGCAGCTGCTAAACGGACTGAGCCATCCAGGCACTCATTGCTGTGTCTTCATATTCACTTATGTTTTATTCTGTGATGTCTGATTTTTGTTAATCTCATCCCATGTAATTTACATCTCAGACATTGTCATTTCATCTCTAGATGTTTGATTTGAGTCTTTTTAATCTCTCACGTCTACTTCACTTTTTCAACATGTGCTGTACGTTTAAACTAGTTTTTAATTTCCTGTTTGCTAATTCCAGCATCTTTGTTAGTTTTTTTTTTTTTTTAAGATTTTATTTATTTGACACAGAGAGAGAGAGATCACAAGTAAGCAGAGAGGCGGGCAGAGAGAGAGGGGGAAGCAGGCTCCCTGCTGAGCAGAGAGCCTGATGTGGGGCTCGATCCCAGGGCCCTGAGATCACAACCTGAGCCGAAGGCAGAGGCTTAACCCAGTGAGCCACCCAGGCACCCCATCTTTGTTAGTTTTGAGTTAGTTTCTGTTGATTGCTTTTTACTTCTGACATGGCAGATGATTCCATTGATGTGTTCTGATTTCTCACTGATGAGTATCTCTGTATAATACAGTTGATATTACCTTTGGTAAACTTTCATGTTCCATTTACTGCTTGTTTTAAAGGTTTTATTGACTGTAATGTCTAGTTTTAACTGAAATACTCATCTGCCTTAAAAAGACTACTTTAAAAAACCTGAGTTAACTATTAAAAGTGCAAGCCCAAATGAACAACAAGAAAAAGCCAAAATGACAGTTCTTCTGTGGATATTTTGATTTATAAGAAATAGATATTTGGTTCCTGGGACAGAGTTTTTAAAACCCTTTGATTTTCTTAACTGATCAACGCAGTAAAGATGTCTTTTGTTTTTCATAACTAGCCCCTTTCAGTGATTCCTGAGTTTATGCTGGTGCTATGACTTCTGGAAAGCCTCTAAGGGTAGAGGCTGGTTGCCTGAAGAATCAACCATGTGATTAGAGGGTTGGAATTTTTAGTCCTACTCTTTCCTCTCCTACCTTAGGGGAGGGGAGAGGGGTGAGGGCTGGGAGATTTTATTCAGTCACTGAAGGACAATGATTTAATCAGTCATGCCTAAATAATGAAACCTTCATAAAAATGCTAAATTTACAGGTTCTGAGAATTCTGTTTTGGCAAACACATGGAAGTTCTGGGAAGATGGCATACTTGGAGAGGGCATGGGAGCTTTGTGCCTTCCCCATACTTTTCCTTATTTGTCTCTTCCATCTGGCTGTTCCTGGGTTATATCCTTTTATAATAAAATGATACTCTAGTAAGTAGCTTTTCCTGAATTCTGTGAGCCACAAATTAATCCAGTCAAAGGAGGGGATTGTGGGAAGCTTTGATTAATAGCCAGGTGGTCAGAAGCACAGGTAACAACCTGGATTTGGGATGGCATCTCAGATGGGAGGGCAGTAGTATTATAGGACTTACTATTAGTTAGCCCTTCCCCTGTGGGATCTGACTCTATCAGACTGAATTGAATTATAGGACACCGATGTCCCCGGAGAGTCGAGAATTGCTTGTGGTAAAACCCCTCACAATATGGTCACAGAAGTGTTCAGTGTTGTAGGAGAGTAGAAGAAATACACAGGAGTGTTTTTTTTTGTTTTTTTCCCTAGACGTTCAGCTTCTGTTACAAGCTCCTTGTCATCCACATGAGGAAGTTGAAAAGATCGTTTAATCAAATCTAGTTAAGAAGTTGGCAAAATCAGGTTTATTAAAAAGATTCCCAGTGTGGCTATCATTAAAAGGAAATTGAGAGCCACTTGCAAAACAGAAGAACCAGACTTGGTGAAGAAGCAGTTTGAGCAGATGAAAGCTGAAGAACTCAGCGTTTGTGTAGGAGATTCCCCAGAGGGACGAAGGGCCTGGGGCCGGATGAGGGGCCCTTTCAGGCTGCCTGTGTGTATTGACTTTGACATAGGACGTCAGTGGACATTGTTTCCGAAGGATGTTATCTGTAACTTTCAGATTTAATATCACAGAAGAGTAACTTGGAAACAGTTAACAACACGTAAATGATACATATGACAGAGACTGTCATTAGACTGTCAAGAAACATATGAAAAACAGGAAATTGTGAAAGAGATGAAGGAGATTGGGAGAGGGGAGGTAAACACAAACATTTTGGAAACAATGAGTTTCTTTTCTTGGGTACACTGGCTGGTAGCTAGCAAAAAGCCAGTCTGCCCTTGAGCATGTTGTCTGGAGTAATTAGGGAAAAAAAGTTCTTTATTCTCTGAAAAACTTTGAAAATTTAACTGGAGAGTATGTATGACGGGTTATTTCTATATATTGTCTACAGTGGCCTTAATTTAGTACCTGTACCAAGTCAGAACCATTTCCCTCATGTGAATTTTCTCAGGTTTGGTTTTGTTTTTAAAGTATTACAAATAGGGGCGCCTGGGTGGCTCAGTGGGTTAAGGCCTCTGCCTTCAGCTCAGGTCATGATCCCGGCGTCCTGGGATCGAGCCCCGCATTGGGCTCTCTGCTCAGCGGGGAGCCTGCTTCCTCCCTTCTCTCTCTGCCTGCCTCTCTGCCTACTTGTGATCTGTCAAATAAATAAATAAAATCTTAAAAAAAAAAAATAAAGTATTACAAATAAAATGTAAATAATTTCCTACTTTTTAAAGAAAGATTTTATTTTTTTTTCATGAGAGACAAAGAGGGGCAGAGGCAGAGGAAGATGCAGGCTCCTCACAGAGCAGGGAGCCCGATGTGGGACTCGATCCCTGGACCCTGGGAACATGACCGGAGCCGAAGGCAGATGCTTAACTGACTGAGCCATCCAGGCGCCCTTCATAATTTTTATATAAGTGGTGTGGCATAATATTTCGTTATCTAGATCTAATGATACAAGATTATTTAATAGGAGATTTTTTTGTATGTTTAGCTGCAAAGAAATACTAAGTTTTCCTTGGACTATGTTATTAGCACTGTCCTTTAACAGACAATTGCCCATGATACAGGGTGTGGCTTTATCAGCTCCTTTATCATCCTAGCCCAAGACACCAAACATTTTTTTTTTCCTTAATCTTTGGCATACCTGATATAATGCATATTTGAAACACATTTTTATTACCTACTTTGTGTTTGTAATGGATCACCGGAAATCATCCAAGAATTACTGATGTATTTCCATATTGGTGACAGGTGTTCTTGTAAGCATTTAGTATATGAGGGTGCTGTTCATCTTAGTTGTGGCTGTTCTGAATTAATTGTGACAAGCTAATAAGATCTTTTGAAAGTTTCTTTCCAAGCTTCTTGAGCTAATGCTTTCCCTCTGGCCAGTGGGGTAGCCTGCACATTAATTTTGATACTCTTTAAAGACGTGTGGGCAGTTACTGTTCATTTAAGCCAAATGGCTTGTGTCAACCCCTTTTCCTGGAAAGGTTTGTTTTTTTTTTTTTTTTTTTTTTTTTTTTTGGGAGGTGGGGGCACTGTAGTAAAACCTTATGTGTCTTCTTATGGAACTCTTCTCTTTACATAAATTAGTATTTACAGCAGATTTTCATAGCACTTTGAGCACTCCTCCTTTTCACTTATAAAGATTCTTAGAGGATTGGGCACAGATGTTTTTGTGTGTAAATTCTTTTGCAGTTGTGCAGTAGCAAGGGATCATTGATAAAGTTATATAGAACGAATACTTTTTTTTAGGATAAAAACAAAGAATTCATAAGACAAGAAGTAAGTGGCCTTTTTCTGTTTTTACCAAGCTGCTGACAGTCGGAATCTGAGTTAGGGGATTGGCTGGCTGTGGACAGCACCCTCAATGACGGAGTGTAGATGGTGTTTGGAGCCCCTTAGAAAACGGCCCTGATCCAGGGTCAGCCTGGATAGTCTTCTCTGCATGAGCTCCTTGAATGCCAGCACTTGGCTTTTAATATGCGTCGTTAATCACCTTACATTGAAGTTTATTTTTCCATTAAAGTGTTTATTTTTTTTTTCAAGCAAGTACAGGTAGGTAAGTGTTTGAATTCTGCAAGCATTTGGTTTTCATTTATCCTGATTAAATCCTAAGCTGCTGAACTTTAGGCACACTTTTCTTTAAATTTTCACATCCATAACTCCATGGATTTGGGGTATGAAATTGAGTGTTCGATTAAGTGGCTTTTCTGTTTTCTTGGTAATTGATTTTAAAAGGGTTATTTTACTGGGATGCTTATCAACATTTTCATTTTTTTCAAGGTGTTGACTTTAAGGTGAAAACAATTTCAGTGGATGGAAATAAGGCTAAACTTGCAATCTGGGTAAGAATTTTAAAAATGTATTTTGTATAAATATTCAGCTTGTATTTTTTAAAGAAGCAGAAATTGATGTGTATAGAGTTCTAGAGGTAAACAGTTTATACTAAATAACTTGGACAATTTGTTGGTTAAGGGATAAACAATATTATGTCTTATAATTGGGTAATGAGGCAGAGACTTGTTTTACTTACCCAAAATTTTAAAGTGTGTAATCCCTGAAGAATATTTAAAACCAGAATATAGAAAAATCATCTTGTCTGCCAGAGAGGATTATTGTTGTTGAATATGTTTCTTTAAAGTTTTGAAGAAGACAGTGTATACTCAGCTCACACTGATGGCAGTTGTTGGGGAGAAGGGGATGAAGTGATGCTTAGGGGAAAAAAAAAGTATTTTTCCTGTTTGTTAGTATAAATATTTTTGAAATTTGATTTTGCCAACTTTGGATTTATTTTTTAATATCAGTGCCCAGTTTTTACTTACTTCCTTTTCATTTGCCTGAGAACCCAAACATTCTGCTGCATGTTGCTTTCCTGACTAGACCTTTTCATGATAGTGCTGACTGAATAAAGTAGCATTAATTGTCAAAAACATCCAGGATGCTCAATGTCTATCTCTGTCTGCCTGTCTCTCCCCCACTCTTATCTATCTACCTGCCTACTTCTCTCTATATATCTAAATGATTGCTAACATATTATATTACATATATAATTTATAAAAATATGCTCTTATATATCTGATTCCCACATGTACTATGATAATTAAATATATAAATATGTTTTTATTACCTGTGGTAATATAAGAACTGGTTCTAATAAATATTAGAATGTTGAGGTGTACTTCAACATGGTGATTAAATAGTAAATGTTTGGGCATCAGTTACAGATTGAAACAGCAACTGTTCATGCACTGTATGATCTGATTCATCTTCCTAGCATTCTCTGAACAGCATATTATTTCTAATACACATTTTATCCCAAATAACATGGAATTGTGTAAGTGTGTCTTATGTTTTTCTGTTAATTTTTTTCTAACATATAATACTTCATATGATTGGTAGCCTATTTGCCCCCTCCCCAAAATATAATTGTGATATCAATCAGAATAGTAGTGTCTAACAGAAAACAATTTGGAAAATGTTGGACTAGGCCATAATAAAATATATTGAACAATTTAAGAATGTTGGCTTCTTCCTGTACAAAAGTGGGGGCCTGATTTTTCATATATTTTTCATGTTTGAATTTATCACTTCTTTCTGCCTTTGCTACTGTTCTATGAGATATGCGTGTTAGAGTTGGATCTAAGGCTTATTGATTTACATGAGATCTTTCTTTTATGCAAGAGGTTTTTAAAATTTACTTTTTAGTTCCTGTGTAATAAAAAGGTTGGCAGGTATTACCGAAGTGACATCTTTATCATAGGCATATAAATATCTTTTAAGTAAGAGGCTCAATCTCACAACCCCAAGATCATGACCTGAGCTGAAATCAAGAGTTAGACGCTCAACCAACTGAGCCATGCATGTGCTTCAGAGGTTAATGTCTGTTTCGTGTGTGTGTGTGTGCATAATACCAACTCTGTCATATGCTGCAGATGTTTTTTTTCCTGTTTGTCATTTGCCTTCAAAGCTTGTTTAGGATGAGAGTGTATATGGGGTATGGATGGGGTCA
This sequence comes from Martes martes, assembly GCF_963455335.1. Taxonomy (NCBI): domain Eukaryota; kingdom Metazoa; phylum Chordata; class Mammalia; order Carnivora; family Mustelidae; genus Martes; species Martes martes. The sequence goes on from NC_137895.1 coordinate 129,361,976, forward strand.
GGAGGGATGTTCTTGCTATACCAAGGTTCTAATATTTATGTGGTCAAACCATTTTTTCCCCATGAATTTGGGTGTTAGGTCATATTTAGGAAGACCTCCTCACTCATTAATAGAAATACATGAAACCATTGCTTCCTCAGATTCTTCTGTGGTTTTTTAAATATATATGTAAAATCAGTTCCTCTCCAGCTTGGGCACTCCTCCTAGGATCAGTCAAATAGAATAGTCGAGTACAGCCCTGTTCCCACTGCTCTAGAAAGTGCTGCACACACATCACGACCTACTTGGCTCCTCTAAAGCTTTCTCTATATCTTGCCCTCACTTCCACTCCCACATTTTAATATTTAGCCTTTCCAGATCCTTCCTAGTCTTTTATTCATTTCTATCTTTAATAATCTCTTTCCTCCATTCTTGTCAGAGAAGAAAAGCACAGATAATAAGCGCGCTTTTCTTACCTACCAGGGATGCTTTTACAGTTACTGCAAATTCCTATCTTGAAAACAAACACAAGCAAATGTTAACTTTTGAGTATTTAAGCATATAAATTTTATAGGTGTTATAAATCCTGATCCAGTATTGTGGCACAGGGTTTTTGCCCAAATTATCATACCTACTCAAACATTTTTATAAGTGGATCCAAAAAAAAATCAAGACTCTGCATAACTGGACTGATTTAGATATTTGTGTGTGAAGTGTCAATTGTGCAGTATTTTATTTTGATTTTAACATTAAAACATTTTTTTGCTCTAGTCTTTTTTTTTTAAAGGATTTTATTTATGAGAGAGAGAGAGAGCAAGAAAGCATGAACGGGGGAGGGGTAAAGGCGATAGAGAAACAGACTCACCACTGAGCGTGGAGCCTGACATGGTACTCAATCCCAGGATCCTGCACTTCCTGGCTGGTGTACATCTTGTGTTCCTCTCCCCCAGTATGAGTCAGAAACATGTGATAGCAAGTGGTTTGGTTTTATGCATTTTCCTAAAAGAGGATACACCGAAAATACTTTCCAACCTAAAAATTGTTTACCTAAAATAAGATACTCCTGTAATTCTCTTTTTAAAACAAAGTTAAGTGGTTTTAAACCTTGATTCTACAGTAGAATCACCTGGGGAGACTTTGAAAACTTTTGTCTTTATCATAGACCAGTGAAACCAGAATCACTGGGGGTTGGAATTTTTCATTTCCAGGAAATTTCATTGAGCTTCTGAAGTTGAGAACCATGGGTTTCATGTGTAATAAAGAGGTTTCATGTGTAATAAAAATCTTAAAAAAATACCCCTTTACTGAGATCTGTTTTTCTAGAGATGAGTCAGTATTTCTTAACTTTATTTTATGTAACACTTGTCAGTAAGAGAACACATCTAATTTAAATTTCAAGTTTTACAATTTTTTTTTAAAGATTTTATTTATTTATTTGATAGAGACACAGTGAGAGAGGGAACACAAGCAGGGGGAGTGGGAGAGAGAAAAGCAGACTTCCAGCCCGATGCAGGGCTCAATCCCAGGACCCTGGGATCATGATCTGAGCTGAAGGCAGATGCTTAATGACTAAGCCACCCAGGCGCCCCTAAATTTCAAGTTTTAAATGAGCTTGTACATGGATATTTTTAATAATGCTGTTTGACTTTCTACTCTTGATATGTTGACGATCTTTTTTTTAGACTTCTTGAATTTAATAATAATTGTCACTTTTAGGATACTGCTGGTCAAGAGAGGTTCAGAACATTAACTCCCAGCTATTACAGAGGTGCGCAGGGTGTTATATTAGGTAAGGTTTTACTTTATGATACTGCTTTAAAAATATTGTTGTTTTATTATTGCAATTTCTGATTTTTCCTATCTGCGAAGGTCAGTAAGTTTTTATTTTTCTTCAGGGTCCCTTTATTACTTGAAGTTATATTAAGTTCATTTAATATTAATGAATATTTAAACTTTCAAAATTTCTTTTCAGTTCTTTGTCTAGCGATTGAAAGATAAAGATCAGATTAATTTATTTGGTTTTAAAAGCACGTGTTGATGAGGATATAATTGAGGATTAATCCACAAATAATTGTCTGTCTTAAGAGTGTTACCAGGAACTGATCTTCAGTCAGCAGTGTATTAACATTTGCTGTGCGTTTATAAAGGAAGAAGTGTGCTAGTTGCTTAGTTGAATCTCTTTTATTAGTCCTAAAGAGTATCACAAAGCACTTAACATCGTTGATCCATAATCATACAGAATTTAAAATCCAAATGTGGATTCTTACTGTAAGTTGTTGAAAAGTACTTGTTGTTAATATTCCTGGGAAACTTCTTAAAAATAAATATTGATCAATTTTAGGGAAAATTGTCCTTTTATATTATGTCATTAATTGTGAGGTTTTAGGTTCATTTTATCGGTTTAATAGCAACTCTTATTTTGGTTCAGCATCTTTAAGTTTAGAAAACACTTTTTTTTTTTTTAAAGATTTTATTTATTTGTTTGACAGAGAGAGAGTAGGAGAGCACAGACTGTGGAAGTGGCAGAGGGAGAGAGAGAAGCAGGCTGAGAAGGGAACCAGATCGAGGACTCAATCCCAGAACCCTGGGATCATGACCTTAGCTGAAGGTAGTCACTTAACCAACTGAGCCACCCAGGCGCCCCTAGAAGACACTTTAAATTAATAAGGTCTTTATATTAATAAGCTCTTTACATATTAAAATGCAGTGGGATGTAAGATAAAAGTGATAACAGGGAGACAATCAGGATCCTGTCCATTAAGTTTTCATATTTTTTCAAAAGTTGCAAATTCTGGTTCTTATAAGAAACAAGTTAAAAGGGTCATAGATGTTTAAATCTATGAAAGAAATTTGGTATTTTGCCACAGATTTGGATCTGAACGTTTTGGTTTTTGGATCAATGTCTTTTAGTTACCAATGGGAACAGCTGTTGTTTTGCTTAAGTTAATTTTCAGTTATTGCACAGGATATAATTTAATTTCTCTGAGTGTGTCTTAATAAAATTGAAATGTGTGTATGTGTATGTTTATTATTATTTTTTAACACACTTGTTTCTTCCATCTGGGTGAGTAGGTACTGATTGTTAAACATTTGAAGGCTTAGAAACAGACTTACCTACATGGAAATATTAGCTCTTAGTCACATATCAGAAATATAACGTCATTGCTTCTTAGTTTTAATGCTTATTTAATAAGTGACCCTTTTTATTTCAGTTTATGATGTCACAAGAAGAGATACCTTTGTTAAGTTGGATAATTGGTTAAATGAATTGGAAACATACTGCACGAGAAATGACATAGTAAACATGCTAGTTGGAAATAAAATTGATAAGGTAAGAAGTCAGACACTTGGCATCTTGACTGTATTTTGGTAGCTTTTCTTAATCTTTATATTTACCTTTCAGGAAAATCGTGAAGTTGATAGAAATGAAGGCCTGAAATTTGCACGAAAGCATTCCATGTTATTTATAGGTAGGTGTGTGAACATTTATCCTTTCATTATTAAAGAGGAATTTTTAAATGGAGTTTTTGCTACATTTTTCTCTTTATGAACTGTGTAATATATGTACTTAGTTCATCATTTTCTTGTGCTGTGAAATCTAACTATAGAGCCAGGTTCATTTTTCCTTCTGTTAAAAAAAAATCAGATCTTATTATGTGAAGTTGCATAGGACACAGATCCTTCCTCTCCAGATGTGATGGCATTCAGTAAAGGCAGGCACCCAGCGTGTGGTCGTTGTGCTGATGGCAGTGATACCACCTGGAAGTTTGTTAGAAATGCTTCATTTCGGCCCAACTCAGCTTTTCTGAATTAGAACCTATATTTTGACAAGATCTTCATGTGGTTTGTATGCACATTAATACTTGAGAAGCTGGGTGAAGTGTAGGGTTCAGCAAACTACAGCACGGGGCCAAATCTCGTTCCATCATTTGTATTGGAAGACAGTCTTACCTACCCGGTCATCCACACGCTGTCTGTGGCTGCTTTTGTGCTTCCTGGCAGAGTTCAGTAGTTATGGCAGAAACCATAAGGCATTCAAAGCCTAAAATATTTACCATCTGGCTCTTTATAGGAGAAGTTTGTTGACCCTCTGTCTAGAAAAGTGGACAGGTTATATCACTTTGGAGCTTTTTTCACATTACAGGTTCCCTGGACCTTTTCACAGGTCTGAAATTGGGCCTGGAAGACAGTTTCTAACGACACCCTAGTTGATTCTGATGTGAAGCCAGCTTTAGGAATTACTGATTTAGCTATTCCACTGTTAGACTCTTCTAGGAATTAAGAAATGGAAATAAAAGAACATCATCTATAGATAGAAGCTGGGTGCTATAAGTGGAAGGTAATAGGGAATTTTAGAAAGGAATTGAGTACTACCTCTTCTGCTTACTCGCTGGGTGTCCTTCATTTTGATACATTAGTTCAGAAAACACCTACTGGACTGTGAGAATATAACAAACAGATGAACAAAATAGACAAAGTCCCTGACCTCATGAAGCTTACATTCTAGTAGAGGAAACAGACTTGAATAAGTAGTGCTGTGAAGGAGAGAGAGTATGAATGGGTGTGGGAAGTAATTCAGGGAAGTTCTTTGAGGTGTGCCATTCGACCAAGAATCCATAATATGAAGATCTAGAGGGAGGACATCTCAGGTTGAGAGAATAGTAAATATTTCCTGAGGTAGGAATGAGTTTAGTGTGTTTAAGGGACAGGAAGAAAGCTTGTGGGCTGGAGTATAGTGTATGTTGGGGGAAAGGTGGTGATAATGGGAGATGAAGTTTAAAAGGTCTTGTTGGGCCTTATAGGGTATGGTAAAAAAATGAATTTTATTCTAAGTGTGGAAAGCAGGGGAGTGGTGCTGTGATCTGATATTCTTTTAAAAAGACCTGTTTGTACAGAAAATGGCCCCTGAGAAGCAGAAGCAAGAGGCTTGTCATTCTCTTATAGTGGCCCAGATGAATAATGCTGGTGCCTTTGACTGTGGGAGTGGTTGTGGGTAGCTTCTGGAAGGTTGGCAGATGAAGGAGATATTTGGATGGCAAAGGTGATAGGCTCTGCTGATAGATTGGGTATTGAGGATAAGGAGAGAGAGAGCAATCACGGATAACTCTGAGTCTCTGGCATGAGCAAACTAGGTGAACTGTGCTGCCATTAGCTGTGTGTGAGAGCCTGAGGTAAGAACAGGTTTGGGTAAGGGAGTGGGGAATCAGGAATTCTGCTTAGCATAAGGATGAACCATTTTTTGGATAACCTGTGGACATGCTGGTCATTGGCATTTAGGTGGTATTTTAAGTCATGGAATTAAAGTGGTCACAGGGGGAAACAGGTCACTGGGTGGAAAACAGCTGACGATTGAAGCCTGGGGTGCTCCGACAGTTAGAGGTCAGCAGGAGGAGGAGGAGTCAGCCAACAAGGCTGTGCATGACATGTCGGTGAGAGGAGGAGTGTTCAGTGTCCTTCCTGAAAGTCAAGTGAACAAAGTATGTAAAGGAAGAAAGTGATCAGCTGTGTCAACTGCTAGAAGATGTTGAATAGGAGGAGGACAGTAGATTTGACGAGATGGAGAACGTTGGTATTTTTTAAAAGAAAATGTCAGTGGAGTGATGAGAACAAAAACCTAGAGTATAGTTGACCCTTGAACAATGGGGGGTTAGGGGTCCTGACCTTGAAAACTGCATATGACTTTTGCCTCCCCCCAGACTGAGCTGCTAATAGCCTCCTGCTGATCTGGAGCCTTACTGATAAACAGTCAGTTAACGCCTGCTCCGGAAGCTCTGTGTCTTACGTCCTGTATTCTTACAGTAAAGTAAGCTAGAGAAAATGTTATTAAAACCATGAGGAGGAGAAAATACCTTTACAGTACTGTACTGTATTTGTTGAAAAAAACCCATGCGTAAGTGGAACAGCACAGTTCAAACTGGTGGTGTTCAAGGTTGTTTAGAGTTTGAAGAAAAAATGTGAGATAAGAAAGGGGAAATAGCTTATGTAGGTAACTCTTGATGACAGTTTTGCTTTGAAAGAGAATAGAGAGCCCTGGTGGCTGCTGGTCGGGTGTGTGGGCTGGAAGGCAGGGTGGTCGGTTGCTCAGTTGGTTAGTAAGATGGACAGTAATCTCGGCGGGCTTTTAGGCTGACTGATACGATCCAGCAGTGAGGGCCCGTGATTCTGCAATGACCGAGGAGGGGTGGGATCCGAGGGGCTAGGAAAGGGGGTGCGCCTAGACCGCAGCCGGGACAGTTCTTCCGCTGTCACAGGAGCGAAGACAAGCCTCAGGTTACAAGTGCAGGCGGGTTGGTGAACCTCTTGGTGGGAAGATCAGTAGCTCCTGTCAGATCGTTTCTGTTTTTCTCAACATAAAGTTAGGTGAAGAGCTGAGATAGAGGAGTTTTATGATAAAGGAGTAAGAGGGTCATCTCAGGTAGTCAAAAAAGTAATGACGAGGGAAAGGTAGGCTTGGGGGGCAGGGCTCACTGTCCCACATGAGTTTCATGGGGAAGGAGCATAAATGCTCCTTTAAGGAGATCTGTGTCTCATTGCCAGTACAGAACAGCCAGACTGTTCAGCTGGGAGCCTGAATTTCCTTATTCTTATTCCTATTCTGAAATTCTTTATTCTAATAATCTGTTTTTTGGGGGTTGACTTTAAGAACTAACTGAAAAATTAAGAAGGAACTTTGACATATCACAAAATTCCGGGTTTATATACCACTATTCTTGTGGATAGAATTGAATAGCTCAACTTTGAGAGTTGGGGGAGGTTCACGAATATTAAACCTGTGGGAAGAAACTGCTGATTTGCCTCTGTATATACTACCGGCTGATATTTATGCCATAATAATTTTCCAGAAAGGCATAGGAATAGGATCGTAAAAGAGTAGCCTCTCACATTTTTTTCCTTGACTTTCAGAGGCAAGTGCAAAAACCTGTGATGGTGTACAGTGTGCCTTTGAGGAACTTGTTGAAAAGATCATTCAGACGCCTGGACTGTGGGAAAGTGAGAACCAGAATAAAGGAGTCAAACTGACACACAGGGAAGAAGGCCCTGGAGGAGGAGCCTGTGGTGGTTACTGTTCTATGTTATAAACTCTGGGAAACTCCATCTCTTGCATATTTGATCAGATAGTGACATCTTTCTGTATATAAACTCTAACTGCTATTTTAGGGACCTTGCAGTTTGCACATATTTGTTTTGTATCATGGCAGTAAATATTTGCAAGAAATCCCACTCATCAGCTTTCCCAGGTACAATGTTATGGTAAGCATGCACAGTTTGCAGTCTACAGTTTTTTATGTAACATAAAATAGGTGTACTTTTTAAAGTACATTTGATTTTATGATTTACATTTATCATGTGATTAAAAAATCCACTTATCTAGTCTATGTTGATACAAGGTCTACTTTTGGTCTCCTCTTTGCTTAACTACTCCTATCAATTACTGAATTAATTGGTATGTAGAACTCCCAGAACCACTGGGAGATATTCAGGTATCATCAAACCTGGCAGATTTCCTTTCAGGAATAACACAGAGCATGATTCCACAGCTTTTGTAGGATGTTTGCTGACAGATTCTCTTTTAGTACTAAGCAAAATTCTCTACAAGGTGCAGTTCAGGCCAATTTATAATTAAATCTCTGTTTGTTCTGATGATGCTTCTAAAACAGCATTGATGTGTTAAGAAGTTTGGTCTTACTTTTGAATTTTCTTCAATGAGTAGCTCAGTTGTTAACTGGAGTTTTAACTCTGTGATATGTACATTGGACTCTGACCCTTTGTGCAGCATTTTTAGTTATGTGGTGTTTGGCAGAATGGCAATAAGGTTTTCCCCCATTTTGGTTTCCGAAAGACGAGAATAGCGTGTTTATGTAACCCATATAGTACTTACCACTTTAAAAACCAACACCTTTTTCCATAAATGTTGGTGGCGTTTGTCCGGGTATGTCCGTTGTAGCTTGTGTAATGTTTATGAACATCTGTATCTTATGACTTCCCTAAATGGCTAGTTGATATTCAGAAACCTGTATCTGTGTTTTGAGGGTTGGGAAAAATAGAACACTAAATGACAATATGAGAAAGACGTATTGCTTCCAGATTTTGATGTGTGTGGGAAAATACTGTTGCATTGAAAATCTTGGTAATTTACTGTAACAAGTAGCCAATAGTTTATCAAAACCAAGTTGTACAGACTAATAAATCTTTTCCACAGTATTCAGTTTTCTAACCTCTTGCTATTATACATTACATATTTTTTCACTCGTATGTTACTTAATTTACATTGATACCGGCTATATGAAGCCCCCAAGTAAGTTATATGTCCTTTCAGGCAGGTTACCATGATACTCTTCAGTAAGATTTCTGATACTAATTTCTGGGCAGTTTGTTCTTTGTATACGTTGCAAATGATAGACTTTTTCTGGGTCACCTTTGCAATAACTTATGATAGTGGGTTTACTTCAAGTTGGGTCTTTTATGAACTGTACATCTTCCACGTAAGAAAACCTTGCATTCTACTTGGTTCACGCTTGTGAGACTACATATGATTAAAGGTTTTATACATTATATATGTATTTACTAAATATAAAGCATTTACTCCTTTACTGTTGGAGAAAGGTAGCTAACACATGTACTTACGATTTGTTTGTGTTACATTAAAGCTGTAGATTTGTATATTTATGTTGTGTCTGTATTGACAAGACATTTATTTCTCTTTATTGCTTTTTGCTCCTTGAGCTATATAATAATCTTTTTGTGCATTGGATTGTTGTGTTGATTTGGTCAAAATTTGGATACATATGAGTCACTTTTAAAAAACTAATTTTGTTTGATAGATTTATATTGTAACCTTTTATAGTTTTCGAAATAAATACAGCCTGCTTTCCCTAGATGCATTTGTGCAGGAGGTATTCTACGTTTCCCTGTTACTCTCATGGGGTGAGGAACATCTGAATATAGTGTTACTCAGATTCTCATCGATTATGTGGCTTTCACTCTCCTGTTTTGTTGCAAGCTTATTTCCTAGTGGAGGTTTCCTAACTGAAGTAGTTATGGTATCTGAAATTAGTCACTTGGATAGCGGAGGATTTTGTTAATTCTTCATTTCCAAATTATTTGAAGTAGTTTAAAAGTGCCTTTTGCAGATGGTGCAAATTGGAACAGTTGGAATGTCATGTTTTGAATTGTAGGGGTACTGACACAGACCTAAACGAACAAATAAATACTCAGTTTATATTAGAATCATAGTTAACATTTATTGGAAGCTTCCTTAGAGCAGGTGTTGTTCCAAGAGCTGGATTATTTTTATTTCATTAAACCTCACAGCAACCTTAAGAGATTGCTTTGTACAGCTACTATGCTCATTTTAAAGATGACGATAATGACACATAGGTTTGCTAGGTAACTCCCCGAAGATCACAGAGCTTCATCAGTGATGGAGCTGGATTCCAGTGAAGGCATTTTTCATATGTCCATGGTCTCAACCACCGTTCCTTTTGCTAAGGCTGCCTACTAGCTCTTTTGTTTTAACACAACAGGATTAAACACATTCTGTCATGTGTTTTTAGTCATTTTTTTGTTAAGTGTAATAAGAGTAGGTCAGATTTCTTGGTTATAAAGTAAATTCCACTGATATAAACTAACCAGGTAAGTCATTTGATCTAAAAGTTAAGGCAGTAGAGAGACTGGTCCCTTAGTCCTTTTCCTTCTTGGAATGGAAAGAAAATCCCTGACTTCGGAAAGATACAAAATTGGGAGATGTATGGGACCTTAATTTTGTAATTGGACCTGAGAAAAATTAAATCTGGGAATAGGCTCTTTTTTTGTTTGTTTGTTTAGAATAGTCTTTTGCTCAAAATTGAAATCTGGAGGACTGGGGGAATGTTTTCGTTTGAAGTACTTAATCGCTGTATCTACAGATTCACACTTGGAGTTGACTTTATAATTGAACACACTGGAACTGAACTTGATTTTGATTCATTGTACTTGGCATACTCAAAGAAGTATATGTGATTCTGCACAAGTTTGGAACTGTGACCCCATAATTCATAAAAGAATCCTTATATCACTACGTTTTCTCTCTGTGGGATGGCACAGACCTACCTCATTTCCATAATATCTTTAAACACAATTTAGTGTATAGTTTTTTGTATTTTCAAGCAAACTGGGATAATTCTCTAGGTACTCTGGATTGTAGTTCTTCTCAGTATTTAAGTATTATGCTTCTTTATCTTGGGTTCCATTTCATTAGTCATACTTTGAAAGTTTTTTGTCTGTTTAGATAGAGGGAAAAAGCCTTTAATCCGTTTCCGGAAGACATTACCCTAGTTCTGACCCCAGCTATTCCTTGGGTAATTAACTAGAGACTCTGTCGTGGGTTTTGTCTAAGAATGTTGAAAGAAGTAAATAGGAAGAAACAGGCTAAGTCAAGACTTGGAGCTAAGGAATATAAATACAGATTTGCCCAGGGATCTCTGATTTTTTTCCCCCCAAATGGGAGCATCTTACCAGTTTGAACAACAACAACAACAAAAAGGAGTCAACTTCTGTTGGGGCGTTAAATTTTACTATTTTTTGTTAGCTTTTTGTTTCATATTTAGGAATCCATGTTGTTTCTGATTGTGGTATAAAGCTGTAGAGCTGTTGTGTTACACATACATTTCCAACTGTGTGCACACCTGTTCTCAGTCTTGCACCCCCCCACATCTCTCACACTTAATTCTTTTTTTTTAATTAACCTGTGATAAGAGACAAATTATGTAATTTATTTGTATTTCTTTGATTACTAGTGAGATTGGCACTTTCAGTATTTTATTGGATGTTTGTATTTTCTTTAATTCCTTGCTCCTATATGTTGTGGTCGCCCATATAACATTCACTTCCACCCACGTTTTCTTTGGATAATGGGCTTGTCACACCCCCAGCTCTAGGTAGGGCTGGCCTGGTTACCTTTAACCATTGCTACTAACTGTCCCTCTTCCCCCACCCCCAAAATAAGTGATTCAAGGATAGGCACCTGACCCAGCTCAGGCTGCTTAGATACAAGAGGCCTCCATAGGAACGGCTGAAAGAAGACACCTTCTTGGAAGATAGTGTGGTGTGAAGGTTCACATTCGAACTTGCTGCAACTAGTTTTTCTAATACAAAAGGAGCTGGACTCAGGGCTGTACCAAAAAAAAAAAAAATGAGAGGGAGTCTAAATTGGAGCCCTGATGCAATCTGGAACATTTGGATCAAGTTGGACCTGAAATCAGCCCTACTTATGGACCTTTTACTGATGTGAGCCAATAAATTCCATTTTTGTTTAAGCCAGTGTGAGTTGGATTTTCTTTTTTCTTGCAACCAAATGTATGCCACATGAGTATATATGTTCTTATTTTGTAAGGGCTCTCTGTGCACCGAGTTCAGTATGTTGATACTTATTTGCATAGGGAAGAAAAAGGTAAAGCTATCACTTGAAAAGCTATTACTCTTAAATAACAATATTTTAGTGAGGTTACTTTCATATGTTTCTTTATAGACATTCATATAAATGAGTTCTATTCATACATGTGATTTTAAGGACCTCTTGGTTTATAGGGTCTCATGTTTTTTGGTTTAGTTTCCTTTGTCACATGAATACTCAGTTCTTACCTCTCTTCCCTGAGCTAATCTGTTACAATCTGGCGTGTATCCCCTCTTGCATTTCTCCATGCCTCCGTAGTTGCCTCCTAAATCATATGCAGTATGTATATATACATTGTTATACAACAAATGGCATCATCTGTGTATTTACCTTTCTTACCTTACCATAGATTGTGAAAATCCCTACAGACCAGTTGATAGGCATCTAACATCTATTTCAGTGATTGTGCAATATTAATATTCCATGGTTTGGGGTATGGATTACCAGGGTGTAACTACTACCGTAGTAATGGGTGCTCATATTGTTTCCATTTATCGCTTTTGCAGATGGTACTGCAATAAATATTCTCTGCACAGATCTTTTTGTTTCTGTGGGATATGTATCTTAAGAGTTGGATCCATGGGTCAAACAAAATTGTATTTTTTAGTTTTGATACATTCTATAGATGGCTTTCCGAAAATGTGTAACAGAGAACATTTCCACCAGCATTCCCCATCAGCCACAGGAAGTGTTCTCAAATTTTAATTTTCGTTATCTAGTATTTGCAATGTGTAACTTACTTTAGTTCACATTTTCTATAGAGCATGTTTTCGTGTCTGTGGGCCATTTGGATTTGCTCTTTTTTGAAATGATTATTCATATTCTTTGCCAGTTTTTCTGTCAGTTTTGGGGGTTTTATCTTCCATAAGCTCTTTGTGTAGTATAGCTATTAACCCATTTGTGTATGTTTTAAGCATTTTTTTTCTGACCTGTGTTTGTTTTTTCGCTCTAATGATGCTGTGACTTTTCATACAAGTTATTATTATTATTATTATTATTATTATTATTATTTGTACTTTATACCTTCTGGGTTCTCCAGCTCTCAGATTGTACATGCAGTCTCCTTAGCCTCTTCTGAGATCATGGTTTTGTTTCTTCTTTCTGAACCACTAAAAACTTGGAATTACTTTTGTTTATGTCATAAGATAGGGAGCCATCGCATTCTCCATATGGATATCCAGTGTGCCTGCACTACACATTAAATACATTTTATTTTCCCCACTGAGCTGAAATACCAGTTTTGTCCTAGATTAAATTCCCTTAAGTACTGGAATCTTCTTTGGCCTATTCTAGGGTCTCTTAACCTTGGAAGTTAATGCATTTCAGTGTAATTGGTTTTCTTTAATCCTGTGCATATTGTTTCATGCTTTAAAAAACATTCTTAGAAGGGCTCTGCAGCTTTCATCAGACTGTCTCAGGCAGTAGTTTTGATGTTAATGGCTCTATAATGTGTTTTTGGCTAGTAGGGTGAGCTTTTTCTCATCTTTTTCAATTTGTTTTTTACATATGAGTCTTAAAGATCACTTTATCCTTTGCCCATTTTTCCTTTTTGTGTTTTTTTTTTTAAATAACAGAGTTTTTTTCTAAAATATGGTATAGATACTAATCCTTTACCATTAGTATATATTGCTGAAGTCTTCTCTCAAGTCATGATTTCTCTTTTGGATTTGTTTGAAATATTGCATAATTAAAATATTTTAAACCAGAAATTTAGTCATTTTCATCAATGTTGTAAAAACTGGGAATCTAATTGGAATGACATTTTTACTTGCCATTGGGAAACATAAGGATATCTTTATGTCTGTCCAGATTTTTTACCATTTTAAAAACTGATTTTTTTTTTTTTTTTTTTTTGCATACGTCCTGAACTTTCTTAAAAGTTATTCTCAGGAATTCTTTTTTTCATTAGTGTGAATAGAATTGGTTTTCTCATTTCAGAATCTGTGTAGTTGCTTTTCTGTCTATCCAGGTGCCAAATCAGCTTGCTCCTTCGGTTTAAACTGGAGCTTCTATTTTTTTTTTTTTTTTTAGGTAAACTAACAATTACGTAATTTATTTGAAAATGTGTATTATCTAGAGGAAGCTGCAGGCATCTTGTTTTGATACTTTGAGTCCGTGCCCTGGCAAAGCGGGTAGAGAAAACCTCCCATTTCACACCAGCTGTTAAGGTTTGCCTACCCCAGCCTCCTGTAGAGGCCGCTCCTGTGCTGCTCCTTGGCCAGCACTGCCCAGATCTCCCAGCTGTCTCCAGGCCATAGCTTTTCTTGGATTTCCCTGGGCCAAGCTCTCCCTGGGATCCACCATTTTGACTTTTTCTAATGTAATAGTGAGACTGGGCTGTCCTTTCTGTTGTTGATGACTTTGTGTTTTGTGAGATTCATAAAATTGGGAAGATTTTCCTATGTTTTTCTACATGCTGAAATACTTAATTTTAAAAAGGGAGATTTTCTGTTCATTGCAGGATTCCTAGAAGTCAGTATAGCAAACTGGTTAAGGGTGGGGCCACTTGGCATCAGAGTATGTTCATATTCCAGCTCAGTTATTTTACTGCTGAATGATCTTGGGCCAATTACTTAACCTTTTTGGGTCTCATTTTCTTCATACTGAAATTGGGATAGGGGCACCTGGGTGGCTCAGCTGGTTAAGCATTCGACTCTTGATTTCTGCTTAGGTCATGATCTTAGGGTTGTGAGGTCAATCTTCACATTGGGCTGCACTGGGTGTAGAGTCTGTTTGGGATTCTCTCTCTCTTTGCCCCTCCCCCTGTGTGTGTGGGCTCTCAAAAAAAAAAAGAAGAAGAAGAAGAAAATGGGGTAATAGTCTTCACAACTGTGTTGGGTTGTAAGCATTAAATGAACAAGGAAGTATAAAGCCTTTTAAAAATTTTTTTACTAGCATGTAATATATTATTTGCTTCAAGGGTACAGGTCTGTGATTCATCAGTCCTACACAATTCACAACACTCACCATAGCACATATCCTCCCCAGTGTCTATAACCCAACCATCCTATCCCCCTCCACCCCACCTCCCCCCCCGTCCCCCCAACAACTCTCAGTTTCTTTACTGAGAATAAGAGTCTCTTATGGTCTGTCTCCCTCCCCGGTCACATCTTGTTTCATTTTTTCCCTCCCTACCCCCCATGAACCCATGCCCTGCCTCTCAAATTCCTCATATAAGAGAGATCATATGATAATTGTCTTTCTCTAATTGACTTACTTCGCTTAGCCTAATACCCTCTAGTTCCATCCACGTCATTGCAAATGGCAAGATTTCGTGTATTTTGGTGGCTGCATAGTACTCCGTTGTGTGTGTGTGTGTGTGTGTGTGTGTGTGTGTGTGTGTGTGTACCACATCTTCTTTATCCATTCATCTGTTGATGGACATCTAGGTTCTTTCCATAGTTTGGCTATTGTGGGCATTGCTGCTATAAACATTCAGGTGCACATGCCCCTTTGGATCACTACATTTGTATCTTTAGAGTAAATACCCAGTAGTGCGATTGCTGGGTCATAGGATAGCTCTATTTTCAACTTTGTGAGGAACCTCCGTGCTGTTTTCCAGAGTGGTTGCACCAGCTTGCATTCCCACCAACAGTGTAGGAGGGTTCCCCTCTCTCCGCATCCTCGCCAATACCTGTCGTTTCCTGACTTGTTAATTTTAGCCATTCTGACTGGTGTGAGGTGGTATCTCATTGTGGTTTTGATTTGTATTTCCCTGATGCCAAGTGATGTTGAGTACTTTGTCATGTGTCTTTTGGCCATCTGAATGTCTTCTTTGCAGAAATATCTGTTGATGTCTTCTGCCCATTCTCTGATTGGATTATTTGTTCTTTGGGTGTTGAGCTTGATAAGTTCTTTAGAGATTTTGGATACTGCCCCTTTATCTGATATGTCATTTGCAAATGTCTTCTCCCATTCAGTCAGTTATCTTTTGGTTGTGTTGACTGTTTCCTTTGCTGTGCAAAAGCTTTTGATCTTGATGAAGTCACAGTGTTCATTTTTGCCCTTGCTCCCCTTGCCTTTGGTGATGTTTCTAGGAAGAAGTTGCTGCAGCTGAGGTCAAAGAGGTTGCTGTTTGTGTTCTCTTCAAGGATTTTGATGGATTCCTGTCTCACATTGAGGTCTTTCATCCATTTTGAGTCTATTTTTGTGTGTGGTGTAAGGAAATGGTCCAATTTCATTCTTCTGCATGTGGCTGTCCAATTTTCCCAACACCATTTGTTGAAGAGACTGTCTTTTTTCCATTGGACATTTTTTCCTGCTTTATCAAAGATTAGTTGACCATAGAGTCGAGGGTCCATTTCTGGGTTCTCTATTTTGTTCCATTGATCTATGTGTCAGTTTTTGTGCCAGTACCATACTGTCTTGATGATGACAGCTTTGTCATAGAGCTTGAAGTCTGGAATTGTGATGCTGCCAACTTTGGTTTTCTTCTTCAACCTTCCTCTGGCTATTTGGGGTCTTTTCTGGTTCCATATAAATTTTAGGATTATTTGTTCCATTTCTTTGAAAAATAAATTGATGATGTTTTGATAAGAATTGCATTAAATATGTAGATTGCTTTAGGTAGCATAGACATTTTCACAGTATTTGCTATTCCAATCTATGAGCATGAAATATTTTTCCATTTCTTTGTGTCTTCCTCAATTTCCTTCATGGGTACTTTATAATTTTCTGAGTACAAATTTTTTGCCTCTTTTGTTAGGTTTATTCCTAGGTATCTTATGGTTTGGGGTGCAAGTGTAACTGGGATCAACTCCTGAATTTCTCTTTCTTCTGTCTTGTTGTTGGTGTGTAGAAATGCAACTGATTTCTGTGCATTGATTTTATATCCTGACACTTTACTAAATTCCTGTATGAGTTCTTGCAGTTTTGCAGTGGAGTCTTTTGGGTTTTCCACTTAAAGTATCATATCATCTGCAGAGAATGAGAGTTTGACTTCATCTTTCAGTTTGGATGCCTTTTATTTCTTTTTGTTGTCTGATTGCTGAGGCTAGGACTTCTAGTACTATGTTGAATAGCAGTGGTGATAGTGGACATCCCTGCCGTGTTCCTGACCTTAGGGGAAAGGCTCTCAGTTTTTCCCCATTGAGAATGATATTTGTAGATGGCTTTTATGATATTGACATATGTACCCTCTAACCCTACACTGTGAAGAGTTTTGATCAAGAAAGGATGCTGTACTTTGTCAAATGTTTTTTCTGCATCTATTGAGAGTATCATATGATTCTTGTTCTTTCTTTTATTAATGTATTGTGTCACACTGATTGATTTGCGGATGTTGAACCACCCTTGCAGCCCAGGAATAAATCCCACTTGGTTGTGGTGAATAATCCTTTTAATGTACTGTTGGGTCCTATTGGCTAGTATTTTGGTGAGAATTTTCATATCAGTGTTCATCAAGGATATTGGTCTGTAATTCTCCTATTTGATGGGGTGTTTGTCTGGTTTGGGGATCAAGGTAATGCTGCCCTCATAAAATGAGTTTGGAAGTTTTCCTTCTATTTCCGTTTTTTGGAACAGTTTCGGGAGAATAGGAATTAATTCATCTTTAAATGTTTGGTAGAATTCCCCTGGGAAGCCATCTGGCCCTGGGCTCTTGTTTGTTGGGAGATTTTTGATGACAGCTTCAATGGGTCTGTTCAGGTTTTCTGTTTCTTCCTGGTTCAGTTGTGGTAGTTTATATGTCTCTAGGAATGCATCCATTTCTTCCAAATTGTCAAATTTCCTGGTGTATAGTTGCTCATAATATGTTCTTAGAGTTGTTTGTATTTCTCTGGTGTTAGTTGTGATCTCTCCTCTTTCATTCATGATTTTATTAATCTGGGTCCTTTCTCTTTTCTTTTTGATAACTCTGCCAGGGCTTTATCAATCCTATTAATTCTTTCAAAGAACCAGCTCCTAGTTTTGTTGATTTGTTCTGTCGTTCTTTAGGTTTCTATTTCATTGATTTCTGCTCTGATCTTTATGATTTCTCTTCTCCTGCTGGGTTTAGGCTTTCTTTGTTGTCCTTTCTCCAGCTCCTTTAGGTGTAGGGTTAGGTTGTGTACTGGAGATCTTCTTGTTTCTTGAGAAAGGCTTGTATAGCTATGTACTTCCTCTCAGGACTGCCTTTGTTGTGTCCCAAAGATTTTGAATAGTTGTGCTTTCATTTTCATTTGTTACTATGGATTTTTTTAAACTCTTCTTTAATTTCCTGGTTGACCCATTTATTCTTTAGTGGGATGCTCTTTAGCCTCCATGTATTTGAGTTCTTTCAAACTCTCCTCTTGTGGTTGAGTTCTAGTTTCAAGACATTGTGGTCTGAAAATATGCAGGGAATGATCCCATTCTTTTGGTACCACTTGAGACCTAATTTGTGACCCAGGATGTGATCTATTCTGGAGAATGTTCCATGTGCACTAGAGAAGAATGTATATTCTGTTCCTTTGGGATGGAATGTTCTGAATAGATCTGTGGTGTCCATTTGGCCCAGTGTGTCATTTAAAGCCTTTATTTCCTTGTTGTTCTTTTCTTAGATGATCTGTCCATTTCAGTGAGGGGGTGTTAAAGTCCCCTACTATTATTGTATTATTGTTGATATGTTTCTTTGATTTTGTTATCAATTGGTTTATATAATTGGGTGCTCCCTTGTTAGGGGCATAGATATTTACAATTATTAGATCTTCTTGTCAGACAGACCCTTTACGTATGATAGAGTGCGCTTCCTCATCTCTTATTATAGTCTTTGGCTTAAAACCTAATTTATCTGATGTAAGGATTGCCACCCCAGCCTCCATTTTTTATTGTACCTCATTAAGAGCTTTTTTTATTTCAGCCTGGTTTGATTTTGTTTTTGTTTGTTTGTTTGTTTCTCCAGAGATGGATTTATTTCTCCAGAAGGGGATTCTGCAGTATCTTCCATGCTTTTTTTGAGCCCAGCTAGCACCTTGATAACCATCATTCTGAATTCTAGATCTGACATCTTATTAATATTTGTATTGATTAGGTCCCCAGCCGTTGGTCCTGCCTCTTGTTTTTTTTTTTTTTTTTGTTTTTGGGTTTTTTTTTTTATTGTTGTTGTTGTTGTTTTTTGAGGTGAGTGTTTCTGCCTTGTCATTTTATCCAGATAAGAATAGATGAATGAGAGAACAAAATACTAAAAGGGTAGCAACAACCGCAGAAGTATATATACTATCCAACCTGGAAGAGACCTGAAACTGGGCAGAGAAGAAAGAAGGAAAAAAAAATAACATAATATTTATATTATAAAATACACACACACACACACACACACACACACACACGTGACTGGTGAATAGAACAGAGCCACACCCTTGATTTTGGGTATATTTTAGTTTCTTAGAAGAAACTACCTCCAAAATTTTAAAGAAAGAAAATCTTACATATATATACACACACACACACACACACACACACACACAAATAAGAGTAAACAGAATGAAGGGATGGAATATGACTGTAAAGATGAAAATTTAAAAAGATTCAAAAAAGGAATTGCTAAGTTGGTTGAAAAAAGAAAAAAAAGGAAAGAATGTGATCAGGCTGGAAACTAGAACAAAGCCATGCACTAGACTTGGGATATATTTTGATGTATTAGAAGAAACTGTATCTCACAATTTTAAAGAAAGAAAAACCTATATGTATACAAAAAATAAGGTTAAATACAATGAAAGGATAGACTATAACTATAACCATGAAAATTTAAAAAGATTTTTTAAAAAGGTATTGATAAGATAAAATAGTTAAGAAAAGGTTAAAATAGGAATGAGGGAAAATATAAAAATTGAATAAGAAAAAAATAAAATTAAAAAAATTTAACTTTGAAAGACAAGAGTCATGGGGAAGAAAGCCATGAATTCTATGTGTTGCTTTCCCCTAACATTGATTGGTGAATTTGGGCTCGGCTGGACGTTCTTGCTGATGTTCTCGGGAAGGGGCCTATTTCCCTGATTGTCAAATGTCTTTGCCTGAGGTGGAATTGACCCGCCCTTGCCAGGGGCCAAGCTAAGTAATCTGCGAGGTTTTGGTCTTGTAGCTTTTGTTCCCTGAACGCTTTCCGTAGAGCTTTGGAGGACGGGAAGGAAGATGGCGGCTGCCCAGTCTCCGGCGCGGAAGGAGCCCAGAGCTCGGGGCCCCACTCCTCAGTGCGCCCTCAGAGATAAGCCGTCAATCCTTCCCAGCTCCCTGGTCTCCCGCCACACTCCGAGCTCCCCCAGCCTGTGACCAAGCATTTCTGTCTCCAGCACAGCCCCATTTGGAGTCTCCAAACCCAGCCCGTTGCTGCCGCACCTTCATGCTGTCCTCCCGGAAGAGGAAGGAAGGTGAGTCTCCCCGGATCTGCCACTCGAAGAGCAGCCTGGACTGTGCCTCGGGTCACGGTTGAAGGTAAGCCCGAGCTGAGAGCCCCTCCTCGGCTCCGTCCCTGTAGCCAGCTTCCCCGCTCCGATGCTTGGGAGCTCTGTCACACTCAGATACCCCTGGTCTTCCTGTGACCCGGCAGGACCTGAGACCACGCTGTCCCTGTGAGGGCTCCACCCCCTGGTTAGCCTCCGGAGCGAAGTCCCTCAGTGGAGGCGACTTCTCAGAGTTCCGATGTTGTGCTCCGCGGCTCCACCGCTTCCCGGGAGCCGGCCCCTCCCCCCACGGTCTCTCTTCCCCACGTCTCCGAGTCTCTTCTCTGCACGTCCTGTGTTCCAGAAAGTGGTCGCTTTTCTGTTCCTAGAATTGCTGCTCTTCGTCTCTTTGATCTCCTGTTGAGTGTGTAGCTGCTCAGAATGGTTTGATAACCATCGAGCTGAACTCCTGGGACCGATGATATGAGGCCTCCTCCTCCGCTGCCATCTTGCTCCTCCCCTCCGGAGCACAAAGCTTGACACAGTGTGGTTCAGTGAGTGTTAGCTCTTACCATAGCGTATCCTGGTTATTAGCTGCCTCAGTTTTTCTGTTGTTCCTTAAGTCAATTTTTATATTTCCCAGAGAGAAAACAATACATTTTTTTTTCTTTTGAGGGTTAAAAAATTTTTGGAACAAAATTGGACATACTCATGTGACAATTATTTTTCTGAAATTACAGTTTCTCATTCATATGTATTTTCCTTTATTGTTTTGCAAGCATTTTGTCTCTGTGGTCTTTTTTTTTTTATTTTTAAGATTTCATTTATTTATTTGAGAGAGAGCAATAGGGAGCAAGATCACAGAGGGAGAGGGAGAAGCAGACTCACTGCTGAGCAGAGAGCCTGATGCAGGGCTCCATCCCAGGACCCTGGAATTATGACCTGAGCTAAAGGCAGATACGTAACTCAGCCACCCAGGTGCCCCTCTGTGGTCTTTTAAAACAGGCAAAACAGTAGTCTACGACAGTGAATGGGAAATAAATGATATAATGATTTCTAGGTAGAGTAGATAAATGCAGATAAGGTACTTACTGGGAACACTGCCAGGTTCTTCTATTGCCAACGCCTATCGAGGCCTTCTATTGACAGGCCTCCCCTCAGGCTACATGACATCGCATGTGTCTACACCCACCACAGGAGCTCCAAGCATTCAACTTGCCATGCCTCCTGCCACAAGACATTTGCTCTTTTTAGCTTCATGTTCCTTTAGCTATAATTTCCTCACTAGGAATTTTAAGCTGGTTAAATATTCCCACATGTCACACTCATACCACCTATTTTAGGTTAAACACAACTGACATCCAAGTTTTCTGTAACACAACACTAATAAATCTTTTTTTTTTTTTTTTTTTTTTTTTTAAAAGATTTTATTTATTTATTTTGACAGAGAGAGATCACAAGTAGGCAGAGAGGCAGGCAGAGAGAGTGAGAGTGAAGCAGGCTCCCTGCTGAGCAGAGAGCCCGATGCGGGGCTCGATCCCAGGACCCCGAGATCATGACCCGAGCCGAAGGCAGCGGCTTAAACCACTGAGCCACCCAGGTGCCCCAACACTAATAAATCTTGTACCAGATAACTTAACCATGTACATTTATAAACTTGTCTGTTGACACTTACCTCTTGCACAGCTCACTTCACAGTAATGGAAATACAATTAAATCACTCTTACAAAATGGTTGGAGTTACAATACCAATAGAATTACCAGTCAGAGAGAGAGAGTAAGAGAGAGTAGAGCTTCATTCGCATTCTTTTTGTCCTTAGGCGTAATTTCGCCAAGGACATACAATCAAGTGTTCACATTACTTGAATACTTTCCTCTTTGGTTTATTAGGGATTAGGTTTATTATCTATTTGATACAAGTTCCTTTGCTCCTATTTATATTCAATTTTAGGGCTTTCTTTTTCATCTTTCTTTTGATTTTTTCCTATTCCTATGGATGCCATCCTGATCTCTTGCCCTCACCATATGTAGTCATTATCACTAAGTTCTGATTTATTCCTCCAGTGTTTCTTTTAATACTCTATGCAGTATTCTTTTTACCCCCATTTCTTTTTTTTTTAAATGATTTTATTTATTTATCTGACAAAGAGAGAAATCACAAGTAGGCAGAGAGGCAGGCAGAGAGAAAGAGGGGGAAGCAGGCTCCCTGCTGAGCAGAGAGCCCGATGTGGGGCTCGACCCCAGGACCCCAAGATCATGACCCGAGCTGAAGGCAGAGGCTTAACCCATTGTGCCACCCAGGCACACCCCCGCCATTTCTTATAGAAAAGTTAGCATACAACATACACTCTTTTGAATCTTCCTTTTTAACCTAACAATGTAACCTGAAGAAATCTTTCTACATATCATTGGTCCATGGAGATCTTCCTCATTCTCTCTCTCTCTCTCTTTTTTTTAATGGTTGCCAGTACTCTGTTACAGATTGGACAACTTGTTCAACCTGTGGCCCATGAATGGACAGTGAATGACTATGCATTTCATTTCTCTGGGTAGCTTCCTAAATCAATTTTTAAAATGCTTATTGAAGTATATTTTACATAATATGAAAAGCACTCATTTTAGGATCACATTTTGATGAGTTTTCATAGACACAAACACTTGTATAATCACTATCACAATAAAGATATGGAACATGTGTATTACCAAAAGTTCCTCTTGTATATAATGTCTGGTTCCCTTCTTCTTCCCACTTCTACCATACCCAGTGCTGCTCGGGGCTTTCTCTGTGGACCCCAGGCGGATGGACTCTGGCCTCTCTTATAGTCTATACCTGGATATTCTAGACTTCCTTTTCCTCTCCTTTTATCCATTAAAGTCATCCAGCTTTTCTCCATTTTGCATAGATCTGCAGAAATATGATAATGTACTTCACTGCCTTCAGTATTAAGATTTATTCTTTAATTCCTTTATTTTTTTTAATTTTTTTTTTAAAGATTTTATTTATTTATTTGACAGACAGAGATCACAAGTAGGCAGACAGGCAGGCAGAGAGAGAGGGGGAAGCAAGCTCCCGGAGCAGAGAGCCTGATGTGGGGCTCGATCCCAGGACCCTGGGAATCATGACCTGAGCCGAAGGCAGAGGCTTTAACCCACTGAGCCACCCAGGCGCCCCTAATTCCTTTATTTTTAAGATGTTCTTGAGAGGGCACAGAAACATGTGCTTGTACGTGTATCTCCTAAGCTAGAGTAGTCATTGGTCTTTTAACTAGTGAGGTCAATAAGAAACTGTTGACAGGAAAATAAAAAGGTAGAATCAAGAGGTGGGCATATGAAGGTAAGTGAGCTAGAAAGATCGGCAATGTCAGAGAAATGCTTGACTTTGAGATTTGGGGAGTAAATCAAAATTATAACCATGTGTGGGCACCTAGGGGAGTGGAAGAATAGATGGTTGGAGATGGGGAGGCCACGATGCTAGATGGATCGTGGATTTTTTTTTCAGTCAATAGATAAACAGTTTAATCTATTTCTAGATTTGATTCTGTTCCAACGATGTAGTGCTATGCCAAAGTCAACCATTTAGATTTACAGAATGTAAATCAAGTTCTCCCCCTTACTGCTTTTTATAACAACTTATTTTGCCAATCATTTCATCCAGGTACAAAATAAAATCTTTTGGAATTCTGACGTGAGCTGTATTAAATAGATGTATTAATTTATAAACTCACATTTTAAAAAGTCTTCCTACCCAGACACATGGCATATCTTTCCATTGTTTCAGTTCTTATTTTATATCCTTCAGTATAATTTTAGAATCTGCTTCATATATATCCTTTAGCTACATTTGTTAATATATTGCTGGGCAGGGGTGCCTGGGTAGATCAGTTGGTTAAGTGGCTGCCTTCGGCTTGGGTCATGATCCCAGGGTCCTGGGATCGAGCCCCACATCAGGCTTCCTGCTAATCAGGGAGCCTGCTTCTCCCTCTGCCTCTGCTACTCCCCCTGTTTGTGCTTTCTGTCAAATAAATAAAGGAAATCTTCAAAAAAGTTTAAAAAAATATATTCCTGGGCATTTCATCATTTTATTGTTACTACAGTGTACCAAGTATTTTTAATATTTTTCATTTTTCATTAATTGTTCTCAGTAATGAATAAAAATCAGTGCATATATTTCTTATAAATAGCATCTTACCAAATTTGCTATTAATATTCTCTCCTTAGTGTATTTCTAGATTCATAATTATATGTGTGAGTAAAGATAATTTTGTTACTGATTTTATGGCAATAGCTTTACTGTTTTGCCTTTTAATGTACTATTTGCTTTTTTACTTCAAGAAACAGTCTATTTTAGAATGTTGATGCAGCTTCATTCTTTTAATATTTTACCTCAATCTTATTTGGAATGGCAGCTGAATTTTTTTTCAAATTCTTTTTTTTTTTTTTAACCACCTAGTAATATAAGTAAATTTTGTTGTTGTTGCTTGGTTTAATATAATGAATTATGTTGAAGATTTCCTATTGCAAAACCATCTTTATAGTCTTGGAGTATGTATTACTTGTCAGAAGTGTTTTGTTAAAAAATACTCTACTGGATTCAACTTATATGTTTACTTATAACTTTTGCATCTATAAGCGACATGAAGACATGGATAATGCTTGTGAATGTATCTGTCTTTAGAAAATTGAAAAGGGCAGTTCATACATTCAATGAAGCTTCTCTCCTCTGCCCTGTAGACCTCTAGGTATTCCATTGTGTTTTATGGAAATGGATTCAGGGAGCGCAACTCCATGGCTATCCGGAGAAACCCTCTATAGAAAAGTGACTCATAGTAGATCATTTTACTCTAATTTTCAAGTTAATTGCTAATTAAGATCTCTTAATTCCTTCTATATTTGGGGGTATACCTTGTTTGTTATTCTTATTTCTTATTCTTAATTGTATATTTTTATTTACTTCCTTTTTCCCTCTTGGTCAGACTTAGGTATTTATTTATTTATTTTTTTAAAGATTTTATTTATTTATTTGTCACAGAGAGAGATCACAAGTAGGCCGAGAGGCAGGCAGAGAGAGGAGGAAGCAGGCTCCCCGCTGAGCAGAGAGCCCCATGCGGGGCTCGATCCCAGGACCCTGAGATCATGACCTGAGCTGAAGGCAGAGGCTTAACCCACTGAGCCACCCAGGCGCCCCAACTTAGGTATTTATTTTATTTGTATTTTCAAAGAACAAGAATTTATTTTTATTTTCTATTTTAAAATTTCATTCTTTTTTTTTCTTCTTACACTTTTTGTTTTAGAATAATTATAGATTTGCAAGTAGTTGTGAAGATAGTGCAGACGGGTCCCTTGTACCCTTCACCTAGTTTCCCCTCAGTGGTTATATCTCACGTAACTATGGTACAATATCTAAAGCAGGAGATTTACATCGATTAAATGCGTGTGTATATATTTCTATGCTACATTATCATGTGGGATATGGAAACCATATCAAAGATGTGGACAATTCTATCCTACAAAGATCTCTCTTGTCCTATCCCGTTTTGTCATAGTTGCCCCCTTTCCCCCACCACCCCTGACCCCTTGCAACCAGTACTTTGTTCTCCATCTACAGAATTTTGTCATTACAAGAATGTTATATAAATGGACTCATATCATGTGTGACCTTTTAAGATAAGCTTTTTTTTCATTCTTCATAGGTCCTTCATCTACGTGAGTTGTTGTGGGTATCAGCAGTTTTTTCCTTTTTCTTGCTGAGTAGTAATAGTATGCATGTACACAGTTTATCTATTAACCTGTTGTAGGGCATTTTCAGTCGTTTGCAGTTTCAGGCTATGCTGCCGTGAACAATTGTTTACACTCTGTGTGGATGGAAGTGTCAAAGAGTGTGGGTGCTTTGCCATTCTCCTTGATTCATAATTCTCTGTGACTCTGTTTTGTTATAATATTTAAAACTGTTCTTTAGTTGCATACTTATTTTATTGGCAATCTCTAAGTAATAGAAACATGTAAGCTCTTTTCTCCTGTGGATGGTTTATTTTGATATCAAGGATTCTTTTTATTTGTAATATTAGTTTTAATTATGTCTTTGGGTAAGAGCTAGTTCAAGGAGTGTGACTTGATTTCATATTTAAGGACTCTTTTCTTTCTTTCCCTGGAGGTTATTTTTTCATCTTCTTGTAAACTTCTAGTTTTCAATTCAATTATGGTTAGAGAATATAGAAATATTCTCTATATCTAAATGTAGAATATACAAATCTCTCTTACTTTTTGGAATTCATTAGGGTTTTCTTGATGACCGAGAATCTGACTTATTTTTTCTGGTTGGTTTATATTTTATCATTACTATTTTAAACTTGCAGTTGGATAGACCAGGGCAGCCAAGGGCAAGAGCAGTTAGGTCATCTGGCATGCTGCAGTGATGCACTCTGTTGGGTTGTTCAGTTTGGGGCATCTGAAGTTTTTCTAAGTAGAGAAGAGCTGTCCTAGGAAGAGGGACCAAAAGGTGCTTAGTACTCAAGTCAGGGAAGATGGAGACCAAGAAGAAACATAATTACAGAGAGAAAAAACTCTACAATTTACTGTCTCAGAGATGCTAACTCCCGTGCTTGGCTTTCGGTTGTACTAATCATTAGGCCTTTAATTGTGTTCACCACGGTGTACTGTATGGAATACATTATGTTAAAACACGTGTATTAAAGATGTTTATAGGAGCACTAGAAAAACAAACCATTACACTCTTAAAATCCAGTGAGTAGGTGTGAAATTTTTTATTTTACAGAGAAGGGAATGGAAACTCAGATTAAGTAACTTCCAAGGTCACAAAGCTAATAAGAGAGTTGGGATTTTAACTGATTTTTAAAAATATTTCATGGATATAAGATATTTAGAATAATTTATAGAAAACAAAGTTTTATACATACGCTTCTATTAAGTAAGATGTGTATCACTCACATCTTCTATGGCATTGCTGTTCTTTTGTCTATTTGAGCTGTCAAATTCTAAGAGTCGTATTACATATATTATCATGATGGATGGTTCTAGCAAGTTCCTATAACTAACTCTAGAAGTTTTAGCTTTATGCTCAGTTTTAAGGAAACACAATGTATATAATCTTTATGATTCTATCTATTATCCTTGTGTAATACTCCCTTTTTGTCCTGTTTAGTTAGTTGAGGTCTTGAGTTTTGGCGGATTTGATCTGATTCTTATATGTTTAGTTCATTACTTTTTTTTTCCATCTTCATAATAAAGAATCTAGATAATGTAGTTATGTTACAAAGAATAATATGAATGCATGTTCAAGTCCTACTAGTTGTGTGTGTGGAAGTATAATTTAATTTTGGAAATTCCAATTTTTGTAAACATCAGCCTTGGTGATAAAATCAAAAGCAGGAATTTACCTTTAGATTTTTGCTTCCAAGTTTGGAAAAACTTGAAGAACATGCAAAATACAGGAATTAAGATTTGTTTTCAAACGGGTTTCAGGTCTAAATGAGCTCAAAAGTGTACAGGATTAGGAGCGAGGTCAAAGATAGGTGAACAATATTATAAAAATCTTACTTTTATATACAAATTTAATGGAGAAAAGGAAGTGGTTAAAACACTCAAAGGGAAGGACATAAAAATAATGAAACTTACTTAGTTCCAAATAATTAAGATGCAACTATTGGAAATACCATTTCAGTCTCCACAGATTAATGTAATTTCTATAAATTATATCTTAGATATGTCAATTAAATAGGAATACTTTCACAATGTATATGTATACCAACTCATCATGATGTATGCTTTAAATATCTTTATTAGCCAATTATACCTCAATAAAATGGAGTAAAAAACTTTTCTTTTTTTCCAAGAATGGGTCTTGACTTACAAAGGATAAATATTACTGTTCCTAGGTTAGTATTTGAAAACAGAGTTGAAATAAATGCAGTAGATTCGAAAGCTATATTGAATTCTAGATTCTTTTTGATTTTAAAAGAAAGCCAATCTTATATTTTGGATGGGTAGAGAAATTTCCATCCCCATAGCATCAAATGTTTTGATAAACATGGGGATCTGAGGAAGATAACAGTTGCTGGATTTTAAAAAAAAAAGTGGCAGTTCCTGTGTAAACCAGTTTTAATTTTCTCACTCACAAATATTTTAATTTTTTATTTTAAAAAAATTTAAGAAATATTTTTAATTGCCTATAACCCAGGACAAGACAGACAAGTTCCCTACATTCATGGAATTTATATTCTTATGGGACAAGAGGAACGATTAAAAAAGTACATTTGGGCTTTGACATCACTTTTTTCTTTATCAAAATCCACACTATTGCATGTTCTCTTGCAAAAAAGGGCACACTGTTTGCCACATGCCACTAAACAGGAAAGTTTCTTGGAAATGAATTTATTATTGTATGTTAACTCTTGAGCCTGACCATTTCTATGGCTAGGATTGCATGGCTTGAGATAAAACCCAAAACTGGAGAGACAGAATACAAAAAGTAAGGAACGATAGCAGGTTTTCAGTGAGGATGTTGCAGGGAGGGTAGACATGGAGCACCAAGATAATTTCGACTTTGCTGTTCTCTAAATTTTGAAACTGAGCTATTAAGATTTGTAAAGTGTGTGTTCAGGGCAAAACTGTAGCCTGCCATGTCAATTTTTCTGCATAGTCATGTTTAGAGAACAGAATTTGATGATACATCTAAATCCAAGGAACGGTAACTTAAAGTGAGACTCAGTATTTTATTCTTTTCTTTTGTATACACTATGTAACTATGGCCATCAAAATTTGAACCAGTTATTTTATTTAAAAAAATTTTTTTTAAAGTTTTATTTATTTGAGAGAGTACGAGTGGGAGGAGGGTCAGAGAGAGAGAGGGAAAGGGACAAGCAGATTCCCCGCTGAGCAGGGAGCCCATCAATGGGGCTGGATCCCAGGACCCCAAGACCATGACCTGAGCTGAAGTCAGACTCTTAACCACCTGAACCACCCAGGTGCCTGGAACCAGTTACTTTTAAAGGAAAATTACTTATCAAGAAGAATGGGCATTTTCTATAAGAAATGTTTGTGGGGGCACCTGGGTGGCTCAGTGGGTTAAAGCCTCTGCCTTCAGCTCAGGTCGTGATCCCAGCGTCCTGGGATCGAGCCCCACATCGGGCTCTCTGCTCAGCGGGGGGCCTGCTTCCTCCTCTCTCTGTCTGCCTCTCTGCTTACTGGTGATCTCTGCCTGTCAAATAAATTTAAAAAATCTTAAAAAAAGAAAATGTTTGTGGTGGTTGCTTTTTTAGGAAAGAGCTCATTAAAAGAGGAGAGGCGATATGTAAATGTGTGACGGCAGCATCAAGATCTGTAAATGAGATCTTCCAGTTGTCCACGAGGTGGCAGCAGCCCTTCAGTTATCTGAGAAATCCTGCCGGGCCGGTCACGTTCAAACCCTTAGGAGGCTTTAACTGTCCAACTGAGAATTTTTACAGGTTGCGCTTTTTTGTTGTTGCCAGATTTCTTTTCTTGTCCTTTCTTTGCTCTGTCTCTCTTTCTCATTCTTGCTTTTTTTTTTTTTTGGGGGGGGGGGGCAAATTCAGCCATGGATCACCTTTTTATTAGCTCTGAGCCTTCCTCTTCTGAAATGGCCTAGTTATGGGAAGTCAACAGGCAGACTTCACAACAGTCTTCAGGGCCAAATTACATACAGTTCAGCATCCACAGAGGTTGACTTGGCTGGAGACTGAGAAAATGGGAACATAATTGATCTTGCATTTTAGAGGAGAGGATTGCTTCCTTCCGGGGATATGCATTTATCTTTTTAAAGAGAAGTTTCTGAGGATTAGATAGAGGCATTACAGATAAAATGTGGATGCCATCGATGTTTTGTTAAACAGTTAATTTAAGGCTTTAAAATGATTTATTTACTTTTATATTTTTTGCTTTAAAATAATTTTAGAGATTAAAATTTATATTATATTAGTCTTTTTGTGAGGAAGGAACTGTTTTCTGGAAACACTCAGTTAAAATAAAGGATTTAAAATTGCACTTCATTTTCCACCAAACTTTTAAAACTAAATTGTTCAATGATTTTGACTACAGTATATTGAATACATTTAATTCTAATAGGCTTCCTTCCCCAAATGTTTCAAATTATGAGACAATTCTGTCATTGTATTCTTCATCAGAATCTGGCACTACCTCTCTTTCTCTGCTTACTTTGCTTAAATGACACTATTTCTGGTCTGAGTAATGACAGACGTGCTTGATATAAATATGTGTTCATAATGGTAGAGTCATTTTTAGATGCCTTAGAAGTCTTTTTTCCATTAATGTTCTTGATCAACTTGCCACTTTCAAGGTGTTGGTTTTATTGATAACGTCTACATTTTTTATCAGTAACATTTCTACTTAATTTCTGTTTCTGTATTAACTCTTCCCTCTACTCTTAAGAAGTTGACTTTGTTTATTTAGCACTCGTAAGTTCAGAGCAAAATTGAGTCAAAGAACAGGGTTCCCATACAGGCCCCATCCTACAGATACACAGCCTCCCCCTATCAACATCCCACACCAGCTGTTTTCCCATTATTGATTTCTTCTTCTTTTTTTTAAGATTTTATTTATTTATTTGATACAGAGCATGAGTGAGCACAAGCAGGAGCAGCAGCAGAGGGAGAAGGAGAAGGAGAAGTGGGCTCCTGGCTGAGCAGAGAGGACATGGGGCTCGGCCCCAGGACCCTGGGATCACGACCTGAGCTGAAGGCAGAGGCTTAACTGACTGAGCCACCCAGGCGCCCTTCCTATTACTGATTTCCAGATTAATACCATTGTCATCTGAGAGCATATATGATTTCTGTTCTCTCAGATTTGTTATGGTCTCTTTTTGTGGCTCAGAATATCTAAGTTGGTGAATGTTCCACATAAGTTTGAGGAGAATATATGTATTTCGTTGTTATAGTGAGTTATAACCAGTTGATTGATGGTTCTGTTGAGTTCAGCTGTGTTTTTTGTGTTCTGCCTGCTGATCTATTTCTGATGCAGGGATGCTGAGAGCTCCGCTGTGATTGTGAATTCATCTATTTCTCCTTGCAAATCTACCAGTTTTTGGCTTATGCATTTCAATGTGGTGTTGTCAGGTACATACACATTAAGAATTGTTATGTCTTCTTAAATAACTGACTCCCCTGTTATTATTTAATATCTCTATTTATCCTTAATAACTTTTCTTACTCTGGGAAGACTGATCTGTCTGAAATTAATAAAGCTACTCCCATTTTTTAATTAGTGTTAGCTATGTCTCTCTTTTTTAAAGATTTTATTTTTAAGTAATCTCTACACCTAACGTGAGGCTCAAATTCAACCCCAAGATCAAGAGTCACATGTTCTACCAAGTCAGCAGGCAGCCCTGTGGCTTTACCTTTAAAGAGGGTCACTTGTAGACAACACAAAGTTGGGTTTTGTTTTTGATCCACTCCGACAATTCTGTGTAGTACGTTTAGATTATTGGCATTCAAAGCAATTAGTGATACAGTTTAATGTCTTTATATTTGTACTGTTTTCTATTTGTTGCCCTGGCTCTTTGTTCTTACTTTCTTTTCACTCTTTTTCTGCCTTTTGTGGGCTTAATTGAACATTTTATATGATTCCATTTTCTCTCCTTTCTTAGCCTTTCAATTATACTTTTTTTAAATAAAGATTTTATTTATTTATTTGATAGAGATCACAAGTAGGCAGAGAGGCAGGCAGAGAGAGAGAGAGGAGGAAGTAGGCTCCCTGCTGAGCAGAGAGCCCGATGTGGGGCTCAATCCCAGAACCCTGGGATCACGATCTGAGCCGAAGGCAGAGGCTTTAACCCACTGAGCCACCCAGGCGCCCCTCAACTATACTTTTTTAAAAGATTATTTTAAATTCCAGTCTAATTAATATACAGTGTCATGTTAGTTTCAGGTGTACAATGTAGTGATTCCGCAGGACTATACATTACTCAGTGCTCCTCATAAGTGTACTCTTTGTTGTTGTTGTTACTGTTTTTAGGTGAGCTCTGTGCCTAACACTAGGCTCAAACTCATAACCCTGAGATCAAGAGTCACATGCTCTACCGACTGAACCAGCTGCCCTAATTATGCTTTTGTAAAAAAATCTTTTCAGTGTTTGCCCTAGAGTTTGTAATATACACTTACAACTAATCCAAGTCCACCTTTGAATAATATTGTACCACTTATGAGTAGTACAAGTATTTTATAAAAACAAAATATTCCCAATTCTTTGCTCTCATCCCTGTGTCACTGCTGTCATTCATTTCACTTAAACACAAGTATACACAGAAGCATACATCATCAAATACATTGTTGCTATTATGATTTTGAACAAATGTTCCTATTAGAATAAGAATAAAAAAATGAAAGTTTTTATTTTACCTGCACGTATTCATTCTCTCATTTCTTCCTTTCTTTATGTAGATCTTACTTACTTACTTAGTTTTTTAATTTAAGCTCTATGCTCAACATGGGGCTTGAATTCACAACCCCAAGATCAAGAGTGGCATGCTGTACTGACTGAGCCAGCCAGGCAACCCTGTAGATCTGTTTTCAACCCATAATATTTTTTCTTTCTTTCTAAAGAACTTCTTTTAACATTTCTGGCAAGGCAGGTCTACTGGCAACAGATTCTCTCAATTTCTGTTTGAAAAGTTCTATTTTCCCAGCACTTTTAAAGGATAATTTTATAAGATACACAATTGTGGGCGGTGTTTTTTTCTTTCAACACTGTAAATATTTCGCTCTATTATCTTCTTGTTCGCATGGTTTCTGAGGAGAAGTTGATTTAATTCTTATCTTTGTTCCTTTATAGGTAAGGTTTTTCCTTCTGATTTCTTTCAAGATTTTATCTTTCTTTTTTATTTTCTGCAGTTTGAAAATGATACAGCTAGGTGTAGTTAGCTTTTGTTATTGTTGTTTTATTTTTGCATTTATTCTGCCTGCTGTTGTTGAGTTTCCTGATCTGTGGTTTGGTGTCTGACTTTAATTTGGGAGAAGTTTTGGTCATTATTGTTTCAGATATTTCTTCTGTACCCCTCTCTCTTCTCCTACAGCATTTCCACTATGTGTGTGTTATACTTATTTGTCCCACAGTTCCACTTTATTTCATTATTTTTTCTCTTTGTTTTTGTGTTTTGGAAGTTTCTATTGACATATCCTCAATCTCAGTGATTCTTTTCTCTGAATTTAGTCTCAGTGTCTAGTCTACTCATGAACACATCAAAGGCATTATTTCTGTTACGGTGTTTTTGATCTTTAGCTTTTTTTGTTTTTGTTATATTTGATTAATTATAAAGGAAATTGAGCATTTTAAAAAATTTCTTTTTCAATTTCATTGTGGCAAAATATACATAACATAAAATTTACCAACTTAACCCTTTTTAAGTATAGAGTTTAGTGGTATGAATTACATTCACAATGTTGTGTAACATAACTACCATTCATCTCCACAACACTTTCCATCTTATAATACTGAAGTCCTATATCCATTAAATAGTAACTCCTCATTCCCGACAACCCACTTTCCCCAGTCCTAGCAATCACCATTCTAATTTCTATCTCTATGATTTTGACTAATTTAATTAACATAAGTGAAATCATAAAGTATTTGTCTTTTTTTGACTGGCATATTTTATTTAGCAAAATGTCCTCAAGGTTCATTCATGTTGAAGCACAATACAGAATTTCCTTCCTTGTTAAGTCTGAGTAATATTCCATTATGTAGGTATACCGCATTAAATTTATCCATTTATTTGCCAGTGAACACATTGGTTGTTTCCAAGTTTTAGCTTATTGTAAGTAATGTTGCTATTAACATGAGTCTACAAATGTCTCTTTAATACCCTACTTTCAATTCTTCTGGGTATATACTGAGAACTGGAATTGCTAGAAGATATGGTAATTCTATTTTTAATTTTTGAGGAACCACTGTATTGTTTTCTACAATGGCTGTTCCCCATTATCCATGCACAAGGGTTTCAATGTCTCCACATCATTGTCAACACTTAATTCCTGTGTTTTAAATACTAGACATCTTAATGGGTGTGAAGTGGCATCTCAGTTTTGATTTGTATTTCCCTGATAATTAGTGATGGTGAGCATATTTTCATGTGTTTCAAACTTTTTTTTTTTTTTGACAGAGAGAGAGAGAGATCACAAGTAGGCAGGGAGGCAGGCAGAGAGAGGAGGAAGCAGGCTGTCCGCGGAGCAGAGAGCCCAATGCAGGGCTCGAGCCCAGGACCCTGGGATCATGACTTGAGCTGAAGGCAGAGGCTTTAACCCACTGAGCCACCCAGGCGCCCCTATTTTCATGTGTTTATTGGTTATTTGTCTGTCTTCTTCAAAGAAATGTAAATTCAAGTCTTTTGCCCATTGTTGAATCATGTTGTTTCTTTTTATATTGTTGGATTTTAGGAGTTCAGAATCTATTCTGGATATTAACTCCTTATCAGATTTTTGACTTGGAGATATTTCCTCTCATTCTGTCAGCTGTCTTTTTACTCTATTGATAATGTCTTTTGATCCATAAATTTTTAAATTTTTCACAAAGTTCAATTTACATATTTTCCTTTGGTGTTATATTCAAGAAATCATTGCCAAATCCAGTGTTGATAAGGTTTTGCCCTATGTTTTTTTCTCTGTTTTATAGTATTAGATCTTCATTTAGGCTTTTTGATCCATTTTGAGTTAATTTTTGTATATGATGTTAGGTAAGGATCCAACTATTCTTTTGCATGTGGATATCCAATTTTCGCAGCACCATTTTTTTTTTTTAATTTGTTAGAGCACAAGCAAGGGGGAACGGCAGGCAGACAGAGAAGCAGGCTCCCCAGTTAGCAAGGAGCCTGATGTGGGACTCGATCCCAGGACCTAGGGATCACCACCCAAGCCGAAAACAGCCACTTACTCGACTGAGCCGCCGAGGCATCCCTCCCAGCATCATTTATTTAAAAAGACTGTTTTGGGACACCTGGTGGCTCAGTCAGTTAAGCCTCTGACTCAGTTTTGCTTCAGGTCATGATCTCAGGCTTGTGGTGAGATTGAGCCCCACCTTGGGCTCTGCTCAGCAGGGAGTCTGCTTGAGATTCTTTCCCCATCCTCCTCCCTTCCCCTCTGCTCCTCTCCCTGCTTGTGTCCATGGT
The DNA here is from genome assembly GCF_963455335.1 of Martes martes. Taxonomy (NCBI): domain Eukaryota; kingdom Metazoa; phylum Chordata; class Mammalia; order Carnivora; family Mustelidae; genus Martes; species Martes martes. Next base: position 129,396,870 of record NC_137895.1, read on the forward strand.
CTCTCTCTCTTGCTCAAATAAATACATAAAATCTTAAAAAAAAAAAAAAAGACTTTTATTCCCCATTGAATGTTCTTGGCAGCTGTGTCAAAAATCATTTGCTCATATATGCAAGGGTTTATTTTTTGGCTCTCTATTCTACATGTCTGTTTTTATGCCAGTACCAGGCTGCTTTGATTACCATAACTTTGTAGTAAGCTTTGAAATCAGGACATGTGAGTCCTATAGCTTTGTTCTTTTAAACGACTGTTTTGGCTACATGAGGTCCCTTGAGTGGTATAGGAATTTTAGGATAAGTTTTTCTTTTTCTACAAAAAAATGACTTTGGGATTTTGATGGGGATTGCACTGAATCTGTCTATTGCTTTGGGTGGTATTGTCATCTTAATAATATTAGGTTTTGTTATCCATGAATATGGAATATATCTCCATTTATTTATATCTTTATCTTCTTTCAACAATATTTTATAGTTTTCATTGTACAAGTCTTTCATCTTCTTGGTTAATTCCTAAGAATTTTATTCTTCTTGATGTTTGAAAATGGAATAGTTCTTATAATTTCCATTTCAGATTTTTCATTGCTTATACATATAATACAACTGCTTTCTGTGTTAACTCTATACATTTATTCAGCTCCTTACTGAATTCATTTATTTTAATAGCTTGGTGTGTGAGTGCATGTGTAAAATCTTTAGGGTTTTCTACATAGAAGATCATATCATCTGTGAACAGAAATACTTTTATTTTCCTTTCAATTTGAATACTATTTATTTATTTACTTATTTATTTTTGCCTAATTGCTCTGGCTAGAACTTACAGTACTATGTAGAACAGAAGTGGTAAAAATGGGCTTCTCTGCCTTGTTCCTGTTCAAGGGTATGATGTTCATTGTGGATTTTTCACAGATGGCTTTGATTATGTTGAGATAGTTTCCTTCCATTCCTAGTTTGTTGAGCATGTGTGTTTTCTCATGAAAGGGTACTGAATTTTTTTGAAAGCTTTTGCCGCATCAGTTGAGATGATCATATGGGTTTTGTCTTTCATTTTGTTAATGTGGTATATTATATTGATCGGTTTTTGTATTCTGAACATCTTTACACCCAAGAATAAGTACCACTTGGTCATGGTGTATAATCCTTTTACTCTACTGCTGAATGTGGTTTGCTAGTATTTTGGGGGGATAGGCACATCGATGTTCATAAAGGATATGGTTCTGTAGTTTTCTTGTAGTGTCTTTATGTGACTTTGGTGTCAGAGTAATGCTGGCTTTACAGAATGAGCTTGGAAGTGTCTTCACGTTTTTGGAGAAGTTTGAGAAGTACTGATGTTGTTCTTTAAATGTTGGTAGAATTCACCAGTGAAGCCATCTGTTCCTGGGCTTTTCCTTGGCAGATTTTGGATTCTGAGTCAATCTTTTTACTAGTAATAGGTCTATTCAGATGTTCTATGTCTCATAAGGTAGACTTGGTAGGTTTTATGTTTCTAGGAATTTGTCTATTTCATTTAGGTTATTCAGTTTGTTGTATAGTTATTCATAGTACTCTGTAGAATTGGTAGTGAGGTTCCCACTTTCATTTCTGATTTTAATAATTTGAGTCTTCCCTCTTTTTTTCTTAGCCCATTTAGCCAAAGGTTTGTCGAGTTTGTTGATTTTTTTCAAAGAACTGATTTTTTGTTAGGTTGACTTCCTCTATTTTTTTTTCTATTCTCGATTTTATTGTTCTCTGCTCCAGTATTTATTATTTCCTTCTGCTAGCTCAGTGTTTAATTTTTCCTTCTTTTTTTTAGTTTCTTAAATGGTAGTTCTATTAAGAGAACATCTAGTAGAGAAGTTCTATGTAAGTTTATTTCTGCAGCACCAGCAGCAACTTTGAGCTCCAGCTCTTGGATAAGTTTCATCTGAGTAAATATACACAATTACAGTATTTTGATAATGCTCTCCCTGCTTTTATTTTAATGCCAATTCTCCAAAGAGAAGTGCCTTCTAAATTAGATTGTTGATTTGAGATCTTTCTTGTATTTTTCAGTTTTTTTTTTTAAGATTTTTATTTATTTATTTGACAGAGAGACAATGAGAGAGGGAACACAAGCAGAGGAAGTGGGAGAGGGAGAAGCAGGCTTCCCGCTGAGCGGGAGTCTGATGCAGGGCTTGATCCCAGGACCCTGAGATCATGAAGGCAGAGGCTTAACGATTGAGCCACCCAGGTGCCCCTCTTGTATATTTTAATGGTAGCATTTATACATATAATTTATAATTTATACATATAAATATAATTTATATGTATAAATTATAAATTATATGTAATTTATATATTTATAATTATATATTATATATTTATATAATTATATAAATATAATTTATACATATAAATTTCCCCCTTAACACTCTCTCACTGTGTCATAGATTTTGGTATGTTCTGTTTTCATTTACATTTGTCTCTATTCTATAGCTGTTTCAGCTCAGGTCATGATCTCAGGGTCATGAGACTGAGCCCTGCACCAGGCTGTGCATGTGCACTTAGCATGGATTCTGCTTCAGAGTCTCTTTCTCTCTCTCCCTCTGCCCCTCCCCCCACTCGCATGTGCACTCTCTTTCAAAATACAATCTTAAAAAAGAAACCCACATGGAATAGTCACCAAAAATGGGTCATATCCTGAGCCATGAAACAAGTCTCAGTGGATTTCAAGAGAATGAAATCTTACAGACTATGTTTTCAGTGATCTCAATAGAAGAAACACACAAATCAGTAAGACCTCAGGAAAAAAGTGATGTCTCTCTTTTCTCACGTAAAACTGCTCAGCCTAGATTCCTTAGCAGGACATAGTCTGTAATTATCTGCCTATATCCTTTCAGCCACCTCCCCCCGCAGTGGGAACCTTCCTAGTGTGCCACTGGTGTGTGGATAACTCCTCACTTTTTTGTCCTCATTCGCCCACTGGTAACTTGTTCCACAGAGCTTCCTGTTCTTTTTACTTTATGACTCTCCATGTTACACAGAAGGCACTTCTCTTATTTGTATCTTTTGAACTAAATGTGTTTTCTGCTTTGATTATGTTTAGGCTGACATTAATAGTGCCAGAGTGTGAGCATTCACCTCGTTTATCAGTTTCAACTCTGTTATCCGTTTTTGTGTCATTTTGATTTATGGCACATTTTCTGTAAACAGCATACAGCTGATTTTAATTTGTTTCTATTTTTTAGGTCAAAGAATTTTTTTTTTCTGCATTTAACCCATTCATTTTTACTGCAGTGATTGACGTAGTCTTAAAGCTCTGACCTTGGTGTATGTTTCCCATTTATTGTACTTTCTTTTTAACCTATCAATCAAGTGCTCTTATTTCTTATCCTGTCTCCTTTTTCCCTCTCCCCCATCTCTTCATCACTCTTGTCCTTCCTTTTAAAATACTTTTGTGATTTGAAAGTTATATATCTTCTTCTTCTTTAAATTGGTAACCTTAGATTTTTCTATCACCATTGTGAATCCATCTTTTTTACCTGCCTCTTTTAGAGCCTGAAAAGTCAGGGATCTTAGTGTAGTTCAATATCCCCTTTGCCTACCCACTGCATTTACTTTCTGTGAGACTGTAGTTGCAGAGTTTTATTATTTAAAACCATGATTCCTCTACTTTTAGGGAAGTGGTTTCTTAAGTATATATAGTATAGAATGAAATGCCATAAAAAATTTTACTGGTTTCTTTCCATTATTTCCATTATTATATAAAAAAGCCATGATGGCTTTTTTCCAACTTTTTTGGTTAATTTTTAGTGAAGTATAGTATCTAGTAATTCCTTAGGAATATGTTCCATGAGAAGTAAACTTTCAGAATCTCTGTAATTTGAAAATATCTTTTTCTTTGACCTTTAAAATTATATGATGGTTTGGTTTTATATTTGATCCTAAATTTAAAATTATTTTACTAGAGATAATATTACTCTGATTCCTTGAAGATATATCGTCTTAGGCAAGTGTACTTATATACTTTAATAAGTAACTTCGCACTTTGTTTGCCCTACCTCCCTCCTCCCCCTTCTTCCTTCCTCCCTTCTCTTTTCTTCCTTCACACCTAAATAACTTTCTCCTCATCAAAATTTTCAATTAGCTATATCTAGTCTGCTGTCCACCCCCACAACTCCTCCTAGACTTTCAGTGGGCTCTTATGTTTATTTTCCTTGCTTCTTAACATTTCCCCCATAATTCATTACTTTTTATTTTGCACTCTATTCCAGAAGAATCCCCAGCTTGCATTTCCAGGTTACCAGTTTACTTACTTATTTCTATTAATTCCAACTCACATACTGAAATTTATTTGTGGAGTTGAGGGATGACAGTCGTTTCAACCACTCTGATCACTTTTTTCTACAAACTTTGGCTTGTGATAGCCTCTCATCTCTCTGAGGGTCCTAATGGCTGTTTTGCAGTTTCCTCTGATCTTCTTTGCAAATTCTGTTTTCTCATGTTAGTTATTTTCACATTGTTGATTTTTTCCCTCAGGTATCTGGTTGTTCTTAGAAATATGTTTAAATTTATGAGGAGAGATTCTTATTTCAGTGCTTTTAGATGAAAGGTATTCCTTCAGCAAGTTGAGCATTCTTATTTTCCTGGAAGTGAATACAGATTCCCAAGGTTGTACAGGAAAGACAAGGAGGATGTACGTGCAAGAGGGTTTTTCTTAGTGTAAGGGGTTACCTTGTCTTGTAGGTGCAGGGCTCCCATCCTTATCAGCTGCCATGTGTGTGGGCTATTACTCCATTTCTGTGGTGCTCTGAGAGTCTTTCATATCAGAACTCATAATTTATTTAGAGCAGTATACTCTCAGCCTATTACAAACGCACACAGACTTTCCTCATAGTCACCTATGAAACACAAGCCTTCAACACAGGAAGGGCTATCAAGATTGGAATGAGCAGAGTTATCTGTCAGTAAGTTTTCACTAGGGTAGTGAGGCGTACTGATTTCTTATTATTGCCATTACAAATTACCACAAATTTAGTGGCTTAAAACAACCCGGATTTGTTAACTTAAGAGTTTTAGAGGCCAGAAGTCCTGAAATCAAGTTATCAACAGGGGTCTGTTCCTTCTGGAGGCTGTAAGAGGAATCCATTTCCTTGCTCTTTGCTGGCTTCTAGAGGCTGGTGCATCCCTTGGCTCATGGCCCCTCTTCCATCTGTAGAGCCAACAGTCCCTTGTCTTCAAATATCTCTCTCTCTCTGACCCTGCTTCTGTCATTACATCTCCTTCTGTGAGTCTGACCCTCCTGTCTCTCATATAAAGAACCCTGTGATTCTTTACATGAGATAATCTTAGATGATGCAAATGGGCCCAATGTAACTGTGATTACATTGGGCCCATTTGCATCATCTAAGATTATCTTTTCATCCCAAGATTCTTAAATGAATCGATTTTGCAAAGTCCTCTTTGCCATGTAAGATGACATATTCATGGTTCTGGAAATTAGAATGTGGACATCTTTGGAAAGGGGCCATTATTCTGCCTTCCTTAGGAAGCTAAGAGTTTTGTGCCTCTCTGTAGTGAGGCATAGCAGTGGGTGTTCTCAGAGAAGATAAGGAGAAAGCATCCTTGGACTAGATTCCTTAATAGTCCTTCTGCCCTTTCCCTGTTGGTCCCCCACTCCCTACTGAGACCATCTCCTCCTTTTCCTACTCCTTCCCACTCCTTATCACGGATAACTCAAGGTCACCCTACAGGGATGCAGAAGCCATCCCACCCAATTAACACAATTCAAAGGATAAATGGCAACATTTATATGCAATATTGTCAGAAAAGGTATAAAAAGTAGGGAAGGATTCTTTACAGATTCTGTAAAGGCCTGTAAAAATCCAATTTATGTACCAGAAATGACTACATACGTTATATAGTCGAAATACCTCTACCGAATCCTGAAATGTGTATGTGTTGGGCCTGCATTTAATCTTGGGTCGTCTCTTTAGATTATTATGTGAAATGTACTTTTGAGGTCTTTGATGAGAACCACATGGAGGAGCTTTCCCGCTGAGCTGCAGTACAGGGTAGGTGCTCTGCCCGCACAATGCATCCTGTGTAGCTCTCGTGTTTGATGGATGGCCCACTCTTCTGCGAATGTCACAGACGCATCTTTCTGAAACAGTGAAATCTGATCATAGAGCCCATATTTAATATATTGGACCTGAGCTGTTGAGAGAATTAAACACATTTCAGCTGAGAATACGGTTCTTTCCCTTTGTCTGAAACAGAGTATTTTTTATTGTTGTTCTTGTGGAACACTGTGCCCCCAAGAAAGGGCAGACAAGCAAAATAACAGATAAAGCATGGAGTAGTAGGAAGTGGGGTCAAGACCTGGCAAATTCATTAATCACAACTAATGAGGGCCTGGAGGCCATCTAAAGTTTAATTTTGTGATTCTTAATAAGACAGTATATAATAAACAATTTAATAGAATAAACATTATTTCATAAAAGCTTCTGGTTGAAACACATTTTTTTCTTGCAAGTATTTTTCAAATTATGAAATACTTCAGACACACAGAAAACAGAGAACAGAACATCTATGCATTTAAGATCCAGATTTAACAAATGTTAACACTCACTTTGTTTACTTTAAATATTGAAAAAAAAAAATACAGGGGTGCGTGGGTGGCTCAGTCGGTTAAGCATCTGCCTTCAGCTCAGATCATGATCCGGAGTTCCTGGATCTAGCCCTGAGTCAGGTTCTCTGACCAATGGGGAGTCTGCTTCTCCCCAGCCTCCTCCTCCTGTTTGTGCTCTCTCTGGCTCTCTGGCTCTCAAATAAATAAAATCTTAATAAATCAATCAATGAATATTTTTTAGATTTTACTTATTTGACAGAGAGAGCACAAGCAGAGGAGCAGCAGGGAGAGGGAGAAGGAGGCCGGTAGCCCAACACAGGGCTCTATCCCAGGACCCTAGAATTATGACCTGTTCCGAAAGCAGATACTTAACTGGGTAAGCCACCCAGGCACCCCAATAAATAAGTAATTTTTAAAAATATAGAACAGATATAGTCAAAACCCCATTTCAAGTCTTTCCCTGACCTCATTCCCCCTCTTCCCCTCCCGCCTCCGTGGAGCTAGCCACTCCTCAAGTTGGTAAATATCTTTCTCATCCAGTCTTTTGTTCTTCCAAAATTTCTGTGTAGTCACAAAATACACATTTTTGTTTGATGTGTTTGGAACTTCATATAAGTGGTATCATAGTGCACATCATTTTGCAACTTGATTTTGTCCCTCAACATCACGTTTGAGATTGATTCCCAAAGACACCTGTGGCTCCAGTAACTGCATTTAAACAGGGTCATTCTGTCCTACTGTATTAACACACATTTTGTCTCTTATCAACAGATACAGAAATTGTTTCAACCATTTTGTTATTACATAAAGGGGGGGGCTGCAACAATCACAGCTTTTGCCTTTCTTGTTTTTGTGGTTTTTTTGTATGTTTGCTTTCTAGTTTATTAATTTCTATTTTTGCCTATTTTTAAAAATGTATATCAATCTTTTCCTTGCCCTTTGTGTGTGGAAAGCTCCTGTGTCTCCTCTCAAGTCTACTCAATGCTCAACACTTCTGTGACTTGACAGATGCCAGCGTGATCTTCCCACATCAAGCAATTCAGTGATTCCAGTGGGGTGTCCTATCCTCTAGTTCGGAGTTAGTCCCAAATGGAGTTAGCAACAGGACCCACAGGTTAAGGGCTCAGTCCCACAAGTCAAAAATCAAAACTGGTCCCTAGTGAAATCATAAAGCTTCACCCGGTTCCCTGACTCCTGCTGCTGTGCGGCAGTAGGTGGGTTCTGTCTCCCATCTCTCAAAAAGCAGAAAAGTGAGAAAAACCAGCATCTTGGGTTCATGTAGCTCTTACGATGCTCAGGTCTTTCTAAGTGTTGAGAGGAAGTAAACACCCCGTGAGTATTTACCTGCCTTGTTTTTTGAAACTTTCCCCCAAATTTCACTGAGCCTCTTGCACTTCTGGCAACTTCTATTTCTGCATGATTTAGTGAGATTTGACGTTGCTGGGAAGACCTACCATTGGTGGAGTGCAAAATTCAGAAGAGCAAAGTAAGAAGATGAGCTTTTCAGAGCAACTGCCACCATATTTTTCAGCTCTGCAACCCAGAAACACAAGATTGTCATATAAGAAACACAAGTAAGAGATTTCCTCTGGAAACCAATAACAATAACAACAAAAATCCCTTAAACTGCAAAAAATTAAATAGATTATAATTAAGGAAATATTTTAAACAAAATCCAGCTGTTAATCTAAATGATGGTGTTTTTATTCTGTTTCCAATAGCTTTGGATTGAGAAGACTCAAAGAGAATGGTTTAGAATAGAGTAAAACTTACTGGTGGTATTATTTTCACCTATATCCTCCCTGAGCAGAGGTACATCTTGTTTGGCTCATATACTTGTCATCCTCATAGTAAAGGAGTGTAAGAGGCTCTATTTATTCTTATTTATTTTTATAATTTTTAAAAATTTTTAATAAACATATAATCTATTATTAGCTCCAGGGGTACAGGTCTGTGAATCACCAGGTTTACACACTTCACAGCACTCACCATAAGAGGCTGTGTTTAAACTGACAATTCCAACTTAGCTCATCTTATTCTAGAACATTAGATAAGCTCAAATGTTTGCTGCAATAACTGCTTGCTTGGAATATATACTATGATAAAATGTAATGACATTTATTTTAAATTAAATTTAAGGGGAAACATATTTTTGAATTACACAAACAATATGATTTTAGGAATATTAGAAAGTTTAGATACTGAGGAATATGGATATATAAGTACAAGCTTACGTATTACTGATTCCCATTCTTGACCCTAAACTGCTCTCAAAGGAAAGACTAACAACATAAAATAAAAAATAAGACAAGTCTTGAATTTAGGAAAAATGCCAACTACCTTGTATTTACATCATGGAATTCCTGCCACATACATTACAGGTCAGACCTAGTGAAGGAAGCCACGGAATTATGAGTTATGAGGGTCTTCTTTATCTGAGAGAGCAGCGCAGCATTTCTGGAAGCAAGAAAAGGACATTCTGATGGGGGGTGGGGACAACACTGGAAGGGCCAAGTCTGAAAGCACTGGGAGGTCAGGAGTGCCTGGCATGCTGTGGCCCCATCTCCCTGCTACAGATCATGGAGAAGTTAAGAGTCTATAAATGAGGCTGATGGCCAGGAAGCAAGAGGCTCGTCCTTACTATTTTCCTATGATCTGGTGATTTCTTCAAAGGATACAGGCTCCTTATGACTTGGGAATGTCCCTATTCTTTAGGGGATGAGTTTTTAAGATAAAAAAAGAATAGTAGGAGGAAGAGCAAGATGGCGGAGGAGTAGGAGACCTAATTGCATCAGGTCCCGGGAGATCAGCTAGATAGTTATCAAACCATTCTGAACACGTACATGCTCAATAGGAGAGTGAAGAGAAGCAGCGCAGCAATTCTGCAAACAGAAAAGTGACACTTTCTGGAAGTCATATTCTATCCCTTCGTTGTATTTAGCCTTATTTTCTGTATACATGTAAATGTTTTTCTTTCTTTAAAATTTTGGGATACAGTTTTGTCTAACAGATCAAAATATACCCTTAATCTAATGCACGGCTTTGTTCTAGTCTTCGGCCTGATCACATTCTTTCCTTTTTTTCTTTTTTCAACCAACTTTGTATCAGTTCCTTTTTTTAGAATCTTTTTAAATTTTCATCTTTACAGTCATATTCTATCCCTTCATCGTGTTTACCCTTATTTTTGTATGTGTATGTTTTTCTTTCTTTAAAATTTTGGTAACAGACCAAAATACACCCAAAATCAAGAATCAAGTCTGTGGCTCTGTTCTATTCACCAGTCTAATATATGTATATGTATATATATGTGTGTGTGTATAAATATAGATATAAATATATAATTTATACTTATGTAAATATATATATAATATATAGTATGTTTTAAGTATTATATATAATCATATTTTATATTTTATATATGTGTGTGTATATATATATAAATTTTTTTCTCTCCTTTCTTCTCCTGGTTTCAGGTCTCTTCCAATTTGGTTAGCGTATATTTTTCTGGGGTCATTGCTACCCTTTTAATATTTTGTTCTCTCATTCATCTATTATCTGGATAAAATGACAAGGCAGAAAAACTCACCTCAAAAAAAAAAAACAACAAAAAAAAACAAGAGGCAGGACCGATGGCTAGGGACCTAATAAATACGGACATTAGTAAGATGTCAGATCCAGAGCTCAGAATGATAATTATCAAGGTGCTAGCTGGGCTCGAAAAAAGCGTGGAAGATATTAGAGAATCCCTTTCTGGAGAAATAAATCCATCTCTGGAGAGATAAAAGAACCAAAATCTAACCAAGTTGAAATAAAAAAAGCTATTAATGAGGTGCAATAAAAAAATGGAGGCTCTTACCACTAGGATAAATGAGGCAGAAGAGAGAATTAGTGATATAGAAGACCCTATAGTGGAGAATAAAGAAGCTGTGAAAAAGACAAACTACTGGACCATGAGGGGAGAATTAGAGAGATAAGGTGGTACAATAAGATGAACAATGTTAGAATAATTGGGATTCCAGAAGAAGAAAAAGATGGGCAGAAGGTATATTTGAAGCAAATTATAGCAGAGAATTTCCCTAATTTGGTGAAGGGAACAATCATCAAAATCCAGGAGGCAAGAAGAACTCCCCTCAAAATCAATAAAAATAGGTCCACACCCCATCATCCAATAGTAAAACGTACAAGCCTCAGTGACAAAGAGAAAATCCTGAAACCAGTTTGGGACAAGAGGTTTGTAACATACAATGGCAGAAATATTAGATTGTTAGCAGACCTATCCACAGACACCTGGTGGGACAGAAAGAACTGGCATGGTATATTTAGAGCACTACATGACAAAAATATGCAGCAAAGAATACTATATCCAGCTAAGCTGTCATTGAAAATAGAAGGAGAGATAAAAAGCTTCCAGGACAAACAGAAACTAAAGAATCTGCAAACACCAGATCAATCAATGTGACACAATACATTAATAAAAGAAAGAACAAGAACCATGTGATACTCTCAATAGATGCTGAAAAAGCATTTGACAAAGTACAGCATCCTCTCTTGATCAAAACTCTTCAAAGTGTAGGCATAGAGGGTACATACCTCAGTATCATCAAAGCCATCTATGAAAAACCCACAGCAAATATCATTCTCAATGGAGAAAAACTGAGAGCTTTTCTGCTAAAGTCAGGAACACAGCAGGGATGTCCATTATCACCACTGCTATTCAACATAGTACTAGAAGTCCTAGCCTCAGCAGTCAGACAACAAAAAGAAATTAAAGGCCTCCAAATCGGCAAAGAAGAAGTCAAACTCTCGCTCTTTGCAGATGATATGATACTTTATGTGGAAAACCCAAAAGACTCCACTGCAAAACTGCTAGAACTCATACAGGAATTCAGTAAAGTATCAGGATATAAAATCAGTGCACAAATATCAGTTGCATTTCTATACACCAGCAACAAGACAGAAGAAAGAGATATTAAGGAGTCATTCTCAACTACAATTGCACCCCAAACCATAAGATACCTAGGAATAAGTCTAACCAAAGAGGCAAAGAATCTGTACTCAGAAAACTATAAAGTACTCATGAAAGAAATTGAGGAAGACACAAAAAGAAATGGAAAAACATTCCATCTTCATGGATTGGAAGAACAAATATTGTGAAAATGTCTATGCTACCTAAAGCAATCTACACATTTAATGCAATCCCTATCAAAATACCATCAATTTTTTTTCAAAGAAATGGAAAAAATAATCCTAAAATTTATATGGAACCAGAAAAGACCTCAAATAGCTAAAGGAAGGTTGAAAAAGAAAAGTCAGTAGCATCACAATTCCAGACTTCAAGCTCTATTATAAAACTGTCATCAAGACAGTATGGTACTGGCACAAAAAAACAGACACACAGATCAATGGAACAAAATAGAGAGGCCAGAAATAGACCCTCAACTCTATGGTCAACTAATCTTTGACAAAGCAGGAAAGAATGTCCAATGGAAAAAAGACAGTCTCTTCAACAAACGGTGTTGGGAAAATTGGACAGCCACATGCAGAAGAATGAAATTGGACCATTTCCTTACACCACACACAAAAACACACTCAAAATGGATGAAAGACCTCAATGTGAGACAGGAATCCATCAAAATCCTTGAGGAGAACACAGGCAGCAGCGTCTTGGACCTCAGCCACAGCAACTTCTTCCTAGAAACATCACCAAAGGCAAGGGAAGCAAGGGCAAAAATGAACTACGAGAACTTCATCAAGATCAAAAGCTTTTGCACAACAAAGGAAATAGTCAACACAACCAAAGGACAACTGACAGAATGGGAGAAGACACTTGCAAATGACATATCAGATAAAGGGCTAGTATCCAAAATCTATAAAGAACTTATCACACTCAACACCCGAAGAACAAATAATCCAATCAGGAAATGAGCAGAGGACATGAACAGACATTTCTGCAAAGAAGGCATCCAGATGGCCAATAGACACATAGAAAAGTGCTTAACATCACTTGACATCCGGGAAATACAAATCAAAAGCACAATGAGATACCATCTCACACCAGTCAGAATGGCTAAAATTAACAAGTGAGGAAATGACAGATGTTGGCAAGGATGTGGAGAAAGGGGCACCCTCCTACACTGTTGGTGGGAATGCAAGTTGGTGTAGCCACTCTGGAAAACAGTATGGAGGGTCCTCAAGAAGTTGAAAGTAGAGCTACCCTATGACCCAGCAATTGCGCTACTGGGTATTTATCCTAAAGATACAAATGTAGTGATCCGAAGGGGCATGTGCACCCGAATGTTTACAGCAGCAATGTCCATAATAGCCAAACTATGGAGAGAACCTAGATGTCCATCAACAGATGAATGGATAAAGAAGATGTGGCATGTATGTATGTATGTGTGTGTGTATATATATATACACACACACACACATATACATACAATGGAATACCATGGAGCCATCAAAAGAAATGAAATCCTGCCATTTGCAATAACATGAATGGAACTAGAGGGTATTATGCTCTGCAAAATAAGTCAGTCAGAGAAAGACAAGTATCGTATGATCGCTCTGAAATGAGGAATTTGAGAGGCAGGGTGGGGGGATCATGGCAGGTAGGGAGGGGAAAAAATGAAATAAGATGGGATCAGGAGGGAGACAAACCATAAGAGACTTTTAATCTCAGGAAACAAACTGAGGGTTGTTGGGGTTGTGGGAGGGGAGAGATAGGGTGGCTGGGTGATGGACATTGGGGAGGGTATGTGCTATGGTGAGTGCTGAGAATTGTATGAGACTGATGGTTCACAGCCAAGTACCCCTGAAGCAAATAATACATTATGTGTTAATAATTAAAAAAAAAAAAAAAAGAAAATATTCTTGTAACCATATAAACAAAAGTAAAAAAGGAGATGAAATTAAGTTTCGTATATTGTATGTAATCTAACATATCAAAAGTAATATCATTACACCATGTAGTAAGTACTAAAAATTTTTTAAAAAAATAGACCAGAGAAGAAACAGACATATTCACTTGGGATTATTTCCATAGCTTTGGGCCAACAGCAGTGAAAGGAAGAGAAGGAAGAAAGCTATGAATACCTGAAGGGTTTTGTTTTGTTTTAATCTTAAAGTTCTTGGCAATATGGCTGGCTAACACCATTGCAGAGAAACAAATTGAAGTCACAGCCCCTGGTAAGGCCACTGTCCCCCACCAGGACGCCAGTCCTCTACCAGGAATGTGGTTATAAGAAACCAAACAAATGAGAACAAACAGTAACATCAACACCTGAAATTATTGTATGTCAACTACACGGAACTAACAGGGGCGCCTGGGTGGCTCAGTGGGTTCACCTTTGCCTTCCGCTCTGGTCGTGGTCCCAGGGTCCTGGAATCGAGTCCCGCGTCCGGCTCCCTGCTCAGCAGGGGGTCTGCTTCTCCTGCTGCTGCTCCACTTGCTTGTGCTCTCACTCTCTCCGTCAAATAAATAAATAAAATCTCAGGGAAAAAACCTCTTATACTGAAGTAACAAACAAATAATAAGGTCAAAAACAGAAATCAAGTTGCCGATGCCAAGGTTCCCGTGCTGGGTTTGCCCACAAGACCCACATCCCTCCCATGCAGCTCAGATGGCTGAGTGGGCCGTGGATAACAACCTACATCTGGGAGAAAAAGCTACACCAACCAAGCTGTGTTCGTACCGGATAGAAAACATGTTAAGGCAAGATGCATTACTAGTGATAAGGAGGGTTCGGTGTGAAGCTACAGAACAGTTAACTAGGAAAACAGAACCTTCCATATGGTCTTATGCACTTGGTACCATCGTCTCTGACATGTGAAACATGAATTGAGAAGTACAACAGGAATTCTTCCAACATGGGAGTGGAGGATCTGGCCCTCATTTCTAAGTCACTGATTCCTTCCTCCAACAAATATTTATCAGGCACCTACTATGTACCATGTGTCATATGAGAATCCAACAGTGAACAGAAGAGGCAAAAATCCCTAAGCTCAAGGAACTGGGATTCCGAGATTAGATCAAATAATCCCCCGATTGGTAAGGCTACAGAAGGTTTGACCAACACAACACACAGTGTTCATCCAGTGGGCACACAGACAACATTGTTTTCAGTCACGTGCAAAACATTTGTGAAAAACTGAAGACAGGATGGGCTCTGAAGAAATTTTAGGATTAATATCACAGAGACCATGATTTCTGACCACAGTGCCATGAAGTCAGAAATCAAAGCTAAATTTTTTTTTTTTTTTTTTTTTTTGCATCCTTCAGTAAAGCTAAAGTTGTGGCTCTCCCATAACTTTGCAATTACACTTTTGGGTTTCTACCCTCGGAAAAAACCTGGCATGTGTGAACCAGGGGAATATGTACAAGAATGTCAAAGAAACTACGTCTATTAAAAAATGGTTGGAAACAGTTTGTCTGGAAACAGAAGTTCATCTACAAAAATTAGGTTAAAAACAATTGTGATCTGTTCTTATAACCAGCAAGAAGTATTTATAATCTATACTTACAGGCATCAATATAGATGAAAATCCCAAAAGGTTAATTTTCATGTTATTTCATCTAGACTAGTCTGAAATTATGTACTATGGAATAATATACTGCTTTGCATTTCAGTGTGGAAAGGGGTCAAGAAAAGCAAGGTGGCGCTAGCCCCAGAATTCGGGGTTGTAGGAAGGGGATGAGGTCAGAGGAGTAATCATGTTTCCACCTTTTTTTTTTTTTTTTAAAGATTTTATTTATTTATTTGACAGAGAGAGAGAGCACAAGCAGGGGGAGCAGCAGAGGGAGAGGGAGAAGCAGACTCCCCGCTAAGCAGGGAGCCTGAAGAGGGGTTTGAACCCAGGGATCAGGACCTGAGCTGAAAACAGATGCTTTACTGACTGAGCCACCCAGGCATCTCTGTTTCCGTCTTTTTACCTTGGGGCAGGCTGGCTACAGGGTATAGTAGAATTCTACGATGGACCCAGTGATCTCTGTCCCCTACTCTGACACCTGCAATGATGTCACTTAATACTGCAAAAGGGATTTTACAGATACAATCAAGGTAACTTATCAGTTGATTTTCAGTTAATCCAAAGGGAGATTGTCTGGGTGGGTTTAACTTGATCAGAGAAACTCTTTAAAAGCAGACTTTTTTCCAGCTAGTTGCAGAATAGGAAGCCAGAGATTCAAAGTGGGAGAAGGATGGGACTGGCATGCCATTGTTGGCTTGAAGATAGGGGTGCCATAGGTCAAAACCTCAGGACTTAAATTCTTCAACTGCAAGGAATGGAGTTCTGCCAGCAAGACTAGCTGGATGCTGATTCTTCCCCAGAGCTTCCAATGAGAATTCATTGGAGCTTCCAATGAGAATTCATGGCCATCAGCTTTTATCTTTTTTTTTTAAGATTTTATTTGAGAGAGAGAGAGCAAGCGAGCATGAGCAGGGGGGAAGGGCAGAGGGAGAGGGAAAAGCAGGCTCCCTTCTGAGCGGGATTTCCCCATTCGGGACTCGATGCCAGGACTCTGGGATTATGACCTGAGCTGAAGGCAGACGCTTAGCCAACTGAACCACCCAGACGCCCCAAGCTGGCCATCATTTCGACTTCATCATTTTGACCGACTTTACCCCATCCCACCCTGCTGGACTTCGGCACACAGAGCCATGAGCTATGAATGGGTGTTGTCTTAAGCAGCTATGTGTTACAGAGCAATGGAAACTGATACCCATGGGTATTTACATTGTTGTAGTTGTACCTTTTACATATGCTATAAATACTCTTCGGTGTGAGTTCCTTATTTAATAAGCCTTTTTGTTGTTTGCGGAATATTTTTTGAAATTTATTTTTAATGAGATGTAATTGACGAATAACATTGTGTAAGTTGGAGGTGTACAGTGTGTTGACTGGATACATTTATAGATTAAAGAGAAAGTCAGCAATGAATTCTTTTGACTTCAGTGTGCCTTCAACAATGTAGATGTGACGGGGGAGGGGTAGGGAAGCATCTGTAAAAAGAATGTAAAAATCTGACCCTTGCGATAATGACAATATGGCTTCCAGACAAATCATGGGGTCATGGGCCCTTTTTTTATGATAAATCTTTTAGTAGACTGCATGAAGTTACCAAGCAAAGATTACAACGCTGAGCCAAGAATGCCAACTACTATTTATGGAGGCCTAGAATTTGGGAAATGATTCAGGCCTGTTTATTCTATGTAATGATGTTATTGTTGAACTAAACATAGGGGTTGTAAAGTGATTCTGTATGTTGGTCTAAATGTGTAAATATTTCTGTTATGGTATCCGTATGTACACTGCCCATGAATATTTTATTTTATGGTGTGCTTGAATTAAATCCATTACAATCAAAGAAGGCATTTGAACCTGGAGTGAAGCTGGCATGGCTGCCGTATCCTGAACCCAGGAGGCATGAAATTGTGACTAATCATACAAGGAAATAGGGGCATAAAACCCAGAGCCTTAAGAAGGCAACACTGTTGCCCCTAAAAAACAATTTAGCAGATTTTAACAGATGTAAGATGATTGGCACCGGATAAATGAAACCAAATGTAAATAATCAGCCACGAGATGGCATTTGAATACTGATGTATTTAAAGTTTGGGACTGTATTGTGACTTAAACACGTTTGTCTCAACCTCTTCCCTCCCCTGGTCACTTTTTCTCATATCACCTTGTCTTAAGACCGTCAGGCTTATTTTTTCTACAGCCTAACAGTCCTAAAATATTTATTTTTCAGCTTTTAAAAAATCTCTTGTGATGGTTAGTTTTATGTCAGGTTGAGCCATGATATGCCCAGATATTTGGTCAGACATGACTGTGGATATCTCTGTGAGGATATTTTTGAATGAGATTAACATTTGAATTGGTAGACTGAGTAAAGAAGATTGCGCTCTATAATGTGGGTGGGTCCCATCAAATCAGTTGAAGGCCTGAACCTTCCCCAACCTTCTCCTGCCTGATACCCTTCAAACTGTACCACTGGCTCTCCCTGGTTCTCTGGTAGCCTACCAGTCTTCAGACTCAAAGTGGGACATGGGCCCTGCAGATCTGGGACTTAATTATGTGAATCAGTTCCTTATAACAAATATATCATCTCTTTCTCTTTCTCTCCTCTCTTTCTCTCTCTCTCTCTCTCATCAGATTTATCAGTCTGTCATCCATCTATCTGTCCTACTGGTTTTTCTGGAGAATCCTGCCTACTATATCTCTCAATTTATTATTGACAAACTCCCCACTATTATGAAAGTTCCATAAAGGCAAGGGCTTTGTTTCATTTGCTTTTATAACTCTGGTGGCCAGATGGACCCTTAAAAATCATACAGATGATATTTGCAGAGTGAAAGTATCTCCTTGGGGGAGCCCTGATGTATTTATGTGTTCTTGGGTGGCACTGAAGGGGACACATATGTCAGCTCGAGAAACCAGCGTCTCCTTGGGTGAGTGGTGAAACTTGTCCCGTTGTTGCAAAAAATAAAAGGGAAGAGAATTTTTAAGAGTCAAAGCATATTATTACTCAAAGGGGGAGTTCATATAAATTCTGCTAAAAAGTAGGGATAATCTATCCATGAGTTTTAAATATTACTTGTAGATATTTGGAAATCATGTATGTTGATAAAGAAAAATGAGACTCTTACCCCGAAGCTTTGGCCGGGGCTGGAATCTCCAATCGTATGGTTCCATTGCCCCAGAGATTGTCCGTCTTGACCATGTCATTCAGCTGAAAGCAAACTGCAAAGAGAACAGTGTGGGTCATGATTACAAATCTCGGTTGTCCAGAAACCACTGCCGCAGGCTGTGGGCACTACGGATGTGAGCCTCGAGGCTCCTGTGTCACGCCTGTGACCTGCGCATTCCATGACAAATCACCATGTCTCACCGCAGTGCGTTGCTATGATAAAACAGGTAGTCCTCTCCTGGGAGCAGTCTCACGAAGTTTTGGGGGGAAAAAAAAAATCAGGTGAGAAATACATCCTGCCTGACTTATTGAGTGGGCTGAACAGAGTCAGGGTCCAATCAGGAAATGCACTATTTTTCTCGCGCGCTGCCTTTAGACAAGCGCTTGCTGGTGTCCTTCTCCCTGGTCCCCGCTGGCAGCTGGAGTATGCACTGTCGGCAGTGAGCTGTCAGCAGTCGGACTTCCAGTCCAGTGTAACCCAAAACTGCCCCTCGGCTCCAATACCAGCCGCTCGTCTCCTTCCCCTCCTGCCTGCAGGCTGTGGTTCAGGGATCTGCGGTGGGGTCAGGTGAGTTCGCACTCTCTGGGGCCGTCCCCAGTGTAACCTGAAACTGGCTGCTGGACGCGGGAGGCGGGGAAGGCAGGGAAGGCAGACAGAGGCGGGAGAAAGAGAGAAGCCACCCTGGATTCATAAGCAAGGAAACTTACTTAGGAGGCCTGTCTTGGCGGCGACAAGAGAAGCAGATCTCCGCACCTGCCCGGCAGAATCTTAAGTTTATGTGGCGCCGATAACTGGGTCCAGTCAGGTGTCCAGTGCAGGGTTCTGTCTCAGCACCACATTTCTGTCGCAATGCTGCATCCTTGGAGCGGCTCTGGGAACATTCCAAGCAGACGGGGGAGGGGCTGGGGAGTCTCCAGTTGCCTGGGTCCTGCTCAAGGGTCACCTGGCGGGGACGGGTATATTACAGAATGTTTTATTCTTTTCGTTGTTGTTGTTAACTTATTGAGATATAATTGACATACGGCGTTATATTAGTTTCAGGTGTACTACAACATGATTTGACATCTGTGTACGTTACCAAACGGTCACTGCAGTGTCTGCCACCTTACAAAGTGAACGCAGTGTCCCAGACTGCATGCCCGGGATGGACACGGTCACAGCTTCCTGATGACCTCCTCCCGCAGCGCGGCGCTTTCATGAATGCTCCACTCTGATCTCACACTTCTCCATTAACTACTGTTTTCCTAGGTGGGGTGGGACAAGGAATGGGAAGAAGGGGAGACAGAAAGGGGACAATGTTCTCTTCACGGGGATGGCGCTGTTTTCTCCTCCTCTGGGCAGCGTCACGTCGCCCTCTGTGACTTGGACCTCCAGTGCTGGCTCCCGGGAGGCGTATTAGCAGATCCTCAGAGAAGCCCAATGGGGAGCCCTGCCCTGTGCTCTCCCGACCCCTCCCACCTTCACCTTACTTCATTTCCTGCTTGCCTGTCCCAAGTGCCCACCACCCCCCCCCCCGGCTTTCTTCAAGGTCTCTTCATCCTGACTGGGAGCCCCCTTGGTGGTGGGGGTGGGGGCCCCGCTGAAGCTCGCTCATGCCCGGTCACCTGCCTCAGAGCCCTTAGCCCATGCAGCTCGTGCTTCCGTGCCCCCTCCTCCTCAAACGGGACAAGGACAGCGGGCTGGACGCCTGTGCCCTGCAGCCTCTGGCCTCCAGCACCCTGTGGGTGGCTTCAGGATCTTCCGGCTGGGAAGCCGGCGCCCCCATCTCTTCGAGTGTTTCTCCATGGAGCCGCCCTCACCTGCTTTGGCGACATTACTGCCCACCTTCCCCAGCTGCAGGGCTGCACGTGGAGGGTGCATCCCAATTCTGCACCCCCGAGGGTGCACCCCCCCACCCTTCCCCTTTGACTAAGCACCAACCCGTTCTCTGTCCAGGCCTGGGGAGGCACCTGTGCCGTGGTTTTACCTGATCATCTGAGTTTCAGCATTTGCACAGGTAATAGATTTTTTTTTTTTAAAGGAAGCCTTCCAATTGCATATACTTAAGCCTCACAAAACCTGGTTACCCCACCTCCTGAGGGAAACTGCTCAGACTGAGTGGTTGTCCTCCCTGACAATTCAAGGAACACCAAGGGTGGCAGAATAAAATGGGACAGGCAGCCCCCGACCTGCCGGTTTGGTTAGAAACTGGCTTTCAGGGCTCCATTTGATTGGGCCATACATTAAGTTAAAATCTAGGGAAGCGAGTTTTGCCCTCATTATTCGAGGTGACTCCAGGGTCAGTGGAACACATACCTGTTGATCTATCTAGTCTATCAACACAGACACTTTAAAAAACGAAGTGAGAGCATACACGTATTTCTTCAATTTTCTTCTTATTGAACACATTACAGGCATTTCCTTGTCTCTCTCTGTATAAATCTCATTCTGCTTACCATCAGAGTGCATGATAATTTTTAGTCCCTATTAATTGACATTTAGATTATTCTAATTTTTATTATAAACATACTTTTATGTAATGTTACTATCCAGAAAGGTCATACCCGCACTCACCGGGACTGCGCGACAATACCCATCCACTCCTGATAAGGACAGGTGCTATAAATCTTAATTTTTGCCAAATGCAGAGGCTCCAAACTTCTTACCTCCTCCCTTCAGTTTGAAAAAATAGATGATAAATGAAGTTGAACATCTTTACCTATGTTTATTCACTTTTTAACTTATTTAATTTCTTCTGTAGCGAATTAATACTTTATATTCTTCTTTTAGTTTTGACTCTGGATGCCCATTAGGTCCATGTTAGTACCGACTGCACGGGATGTTTAAATCTCAAGTTTTTCAAGAGCTTGTCGTGGCATTACCCCAGGGCAGGTAACTGTACTTAGTGTGGAGCTATCCACTGACAAGGGACACCTTTTCTATAGATAAGCAGTTGCACAGTGTCCCTCGGGGCTGAGATTACTTAGTGCAGCTGGTGTGTGGGCCGTGGGCTTGACCCAGACAGCAGGTGTGCAGGCTGCAGTGAGGGGAAGGGTTTAAGACTAAGGTTAAGACTAAGGTTGTTGCCGCATGACCTTGATTTTCATAGTCCTCAGGAAAGATTGGGGTGGGATTAGACCTCTTCGGCCATTGGTGGTGGGAATAGTGTTTACTGCTCTTGAACTCAAGGAAGCGGAGTTCGGACTGCTCAAGTAAGGGTCTTGGCTAAGGTGGCCACCAGGCCTGGATAGGCAGCACCAGAACAGTCAGCCCCAAATGTCATTTTCCGTTCAGGGCAAGGAAGAAAGCGTGGGGGCAGGAGCCAATCTTGAATTTAAGTGGCTGCCCTCAGGCTGAAGAGTCACCCCCATCATGTAGCTTCCAGTTAGCTCCAGAGAAGGGCTGCCAGACTGGCGAATAAATAAATCAGATGTCCAGTTAAATTTGAATTTTAGATAAACAAATTTTTTGAAAGATTTTATTTATTTGAAAGAGAGCATGAGTAAGGGGAGGAGTAGAGGGAGGGAGAGACTCCCCACTGAGCAGGGAGCCCGATGCGGGCTCCATCCGGGGACTTTGGGATCATGACCTGAGCTGAAGGCAGACACTCAACTGAGTCACCCAGGCACCCCCACAAAACAAATTTCAGTACTGAAGTATATTCTATGCAATATTTGGGATATACTAAAAAGTATTTGTTGTGGGGCGCCTGGGTTGCTCAATTGTTAAGCATCTGCCTTTGGCTCAAGTCATGATCCCAGGGTCCTGGGATCAAGCCCCACGTGGGGCTCCCTGCTCAGCAGGAGCCTGCTTCTCCCTCTCCCCCCCCCCCGACTCCCCCTGCTTGCGTTCCTGCTCTTGCTGTCTCTGTCAAATAAATAAAATCTTTTTTAAAAAAATATTTATCTGTAATTGATATTTCACAGAGTATGCGGTGTTGTAGCTGGATACCCTTTTCTAGATTGATGAGTTACCTTTAACATAGCTCCGGGTGCCCAGGATCCAAATTGTACAGAGTATTGTATTAAGGACCGGCCCCATGGTAGAAGGGCTCTAGGAGCCCAAACTTCGCAATTAGCAAGAGCGGCTTTGATCTTCCAGCAGAAACAGACTTGGGGAATGAAAGAGAGCGCATCCCTGGCATTCTCCTGGTAAGTTTCACAGGCTTCCGCAGAGAAGCCACGGGGTACCCAGCATCAAAAATGCCGGTTCACACAAGAGAGTTCCGTATTTCCCAGGGTAGAGCCACACTCACCGCAGCATCGAGTTGCCAGAAACGTGAGACCCAAAGGAAAACTTAGTAATTCAGCTGACTGAATATGGCGAATGGAAATTGAAGGCTTAGTGCCTGGAACTGTTTCACTGCAGAGGTAATTAGCAAGAACAGAGCATGTTAAAGAATGCCGCTTTCTGAAGGGGTATCCAGTATGTACAGGAAATTTTCTCCCCTGTGTATTAATGCGTAGTGCCTAGTTTAACCTCTTGGTGGAAGATCTCTTCAAATGGAGTTTAAAATTCCTAAATTGTGGACTCTGGGCAACTGATGGAGATTAATCAGTATCTTGGTGACTTGAATCAAGATCTTCTCCATTCTCTCCTTCAGACACCAATGACTTTTTTTTTTTTAAGATTTATTTATTTGACAGAGATCACAAATAGGCAGAGAGGCAGGCAGAGAGAGAGCGCGTCACAGAGAGCCCAATGCGGGGCTCGATCCCAGGACCCTGCGATCATGACCTGAGCCGAAGGCAAAGGCTTTAACCCACTGAGCCACCCAGGCGCCCCACCAATGACTTTTTGCCTTGCACTTCACAACTGTCTTAAACCATCTAAAAACATAATTTTATCTGGGATAATTGCATATAGAGTCTGCAAATTGGCTTGCTTCCTAAATTTGGTAGCTGTAAAGCCAATGTTAGGATATTCTTACCTTTCTTTGAACACATTAGACTTGTTAAAGGCAGGGTGTATGGGAGGCTGGAAGTTCAACTCCTCTGGTCCAGAAGGAATTACACCTTTCCAGAGATCAACCGTCTACTGCCGATGAGTAATGCTCTCTCCACCCAAGCATCGAGGGAGGTCTAGAGATCATGAGCAAAATCAGAGCAAAATCAAACATGACAGAGGAGGAGGAATATTAAACCTCAATTTCTTTGGGTTTTTAACTCACCAGGGCAGAAGCTTTTGGATGTTATATCTTTTAGATTGTAGTTTAAGAATTTTGGATTTTGAAATTGGAGGGGGAGACGAAGCATGAGAGACTGTGGACTCTGAGAAACAAACTGAAGTTTTTGGAGGAAGGGGGTGGCGGGATGGCTAAGCCTGGGGTGGGTGTTAAGGAGGGCACATATTACATGGAGCACTTGGTGTGATACGCAAACAATGAATCTTGGAACCCTGAAAAAGTAAAAATAAAGAATAAAAGCATTAAAATAAAAAAAAGAATTTTGGATTTTGTAATCCTAAAATTTGTACGGAACCAGAAGAGACCCCAAATAGCCAGAGGAATGGTGAAAAAGAAAGTCAAACCTGGTGGCATCAGAATACCAGACTTCAAGCTCTATGGCAAAGCTGTCATCATTAAGACAGTATGGTACTGGCACAAAAACAGACACATAGATCAATGGAACAGAAACGGACCCTTAACTCTATGGTCAACTAATCTTTGATAAAGCAGGAAGGAATGTCCAATGGAAAAAAGACAGTCTCTTCAACAAACGGTGTTGGGAAAATTGGGCAGCCACATGCAGAAGAATGAAATTGGACCATTTCCTTACACCACAAACAAAAATAGACTCCAAATGGATGAAAGACCTCAATGTGAGAAAGGAATCCATCAAAATCCTTGAGGAGAACAAAGGCAGCAACCTCTTTAACCTCAGCCGCAGCAATTTCTTCCTAGAAACATCGCCAAAGGCAAGGGAAGCAAGGGCAAAAATTAACTATTAGAACTTCAGCAAGATTAAAAGCTTCTGCACAGCAAAGGAAACAGTCAACAACACCAAAGACAAATGACAGAATAGGAGACGATATTTGCAAATGACGTATCAGATAAAGGGCTCGTATCCAAAATCTATAAAGAACTTATCAAACTCAACACCCAAAGAACAAATAATCCAATCAAGAAATGGGCAGAAGACATGAACAGACATTTCTGCAAAGACATCCAAATGGCCAACAGACACGTGACAAAGTGTTCCACATCACCTGGCACCAGGGAAACACAAATCAAAACCACAGTGAGATACCACCTCACACCAGTCAGAATGGCTAAAATTAACAACATAGGAACCAAATATTGGTGAGGATGCAGAGAAAGGGGAACCTTCTTATACTGTTGGTGGGAATGCAAGCTGGTGCAGCCACTCTGGAAAACAGTATGGAGGTTCCTCAAAAAGTTGAAAATAGAACTAACCTAGGGCCCAGCAATTGCTCTATTGGGTATTTACCCCAAAGAAAAAAATGTAGTGATCCAAAAGGACATGTGCACCTGAATGTTTATAGCAGCAATGTCCACAATAGCCAAATGATGGAATGAACCTAGATGTCCATCAACAGACGAATGGATAAAGAAGATGTGGTATATATACACAATGGAATATTATGCAGCCATCAAAAATTGAAATCCTGCCATTTCCAACAATATGGATGGAACTAGAGGGTATTATTCTAAGCAAAATAAGTCAATCAGAGAAAGACAATTGTCATATGATCTCACTGATATGAGAAATTTGAGAAACAAGATAGAAGATCATAGGGGAAGGGAGGGGCAAGATGAAACCAGAGAGGGAGACAAACCATGAGAAACTCAATCTCAGGAAACAAACTGAGGGTTGCTGGAGTGGAGGGTGGGTGGGAGGATAGGGAGAGGGTGGTTGGGTGGACATTGGAGAGGGTATGTTCTATGGTGAGCGTTGTGAATTACGTAAGGCTGATGAATCACAGACCTGTACCTGTGAAACAAATAATACATTATATGTTAATTAAAAAAAAAGAATTCTGGATTTTGACTGATTTGCTGTGTTGTTGGAATAGTTCTGTATCTTTAAATTTTTAAGTACTTATTTTTTAATTTAAATTTTAGTTAACATATTGGTGTGATACTGGTTTCTCGAGTAGAATTCAGTAATCACCAGTGCTCATCACAAATGCCCTCTTTAATGCCCATCACCCATCTAGTCATCCTCTTTTTCCCTCCATCAACCCTCAGTGTGTTCTCTATAATTAAGAGTCTCTTATGCTTTATTTCCCTCTCTCTTCACCCTTCCCATATGTTCATCTGTTTTCTTTCTTAAATTCCACATATGAGTGAAATCATATATGGTATTTGTCTTTCTCTGACTTACTTCATTTAGCATAATACACTCTAGCTCCATCCACATTGTTGCAAATGGCAGGACTTCATTTTTTTGATGGTTGAGTAATATTCCATTGTATATATACACCACATTGTCTTTATCCATTCCTTAGTCAATGGACATTTGGGCTCTTCCATCTTTTGGCTATTGTTGATAATGCTACTATAAATATGAGAGTGCACATGCTCCTTTGAATCTGTATTTTTGCATCTTTTGTGTAAATACCTAGTAGTGCAATTATTGGATTGTAGGGTAGTTCTATTTTTAACTTTTTGAGGAATTGGATTTTGATCTCTTTAAAAGTTAATCTTCAAATTTTAATTTCTCAGGAAGAAATTCATAATGGGAAGGGGTTTTCATTCAAATGTGAAGTAACTTTATGTTGTTGGAATTTTATTAACTTAAATAACAAAAGATTTGATATAAACAGTTATTGGATTAGCTCATTACCATGAAGAAACTGACAATATGGCCGGATGTAATTAGGTTGGAAAATAGAATAGGGAGAGTTTAGCCTTGATTACAGATTGGCCCAAGGAAAGAAATTAATGTGTTTGCATGATTCCAGACCATATTAAAGGATGCAAAACTTGCTAATTAATTTTATGAAGATAGCGTTATCTTAATACCAAAATCTGATATAAAGATAACAGATAAAAACATACAGCGGTCCTCCTTTATCCAGGGGGATACACTGAGACCCCCAGTGGACACCTGAACCTGTGCATAGTGCTTAACCCTAAATATATTATGTTTTTTCCTATACATACATACCTATGATAAAGTTTAATTTATAAATTAGGCACAGAGATTAACAATAACAATAAATTAGAGCAATTATAACAATGTACTGCAATCCAAGTTATGTGAATGTGCTCTCTCTCAAGATACCTTAATTCTACTGTACTCATTCATCCTTCTCATTGTGATGATGTGAGATGATGAAATGTCTAGGTGTTAAGAGGAGGTGAGGTAAGCGATGTTGGCATGTGATGTAGTGTTAGGCTGCTGTCACTTTTTTTTTTTTTTTAAGATTTTTATTTATTTGTCAGAAAGAGAGAGCACAAGCAGGGGGAGCAGCAGCAGGCAGAGGGAGAACCAGGCTCCCAGCAAGCTCAGTGCTCAGAATGGGGGCCATCTGCTTCTGGACCATGGCTGATCCTGGGTCACTGAAACTGGGGACAGTGAAACCATGAATAAGGGGGACTATTGTACAGTTAGTTCATATTACTCGTAGGAGTTCCGTTCCATACAACTGCCACAGACCCTGAATTCGTGGATATTGACCCATTGCTCCTGGGGGAAATACACAGGTTCCTGCAAGCTTTTGGTCATAGTATTTTCATCAACCAACTACTGCATAACCTTTGTTTCACGTGTGTTTCTGTTTGGAGACACTCGTTTGTTGTATAGAGCTCTTCAGGGACACTGAACACATGGCCAACCCGTGCCTATAAGCCATGCTTGAATGAAGCTTTCCTAAGACACATATTTTCTCCCAAAGGCACATCACGGTCTTTTTACACATAGGCACACTGGACAATACCTCAGCACTATGGCTATGGGCCATTTCAACCACTGTAATCACTAACAAAAAGCACAAAAATGGAAAAAACATAGCCCTAAGTATACCATGAGCTGGACACTTGCTTACAGTACGAAAATTGAAAAGAAAAGGCAGAGAATTGCCTCCGCTGGGGACGCGCGCGTGAGCTGGCTTGGAGGAGTCTCCCTCTCTGCCCAGGCGTGCGAACGACAGGGAAAGCATGGACGGAGAGTATGGATTTGGAGTTACAAATGTGTTTCCACCACGAGGCGAATTTGCAAATACAGAATCTGCGAAAGATGAGCATTGCCTGCCTGGCAAAATTGCATTCACAGCAGCAACACAGGTCTAACTGTGCACTATGAACCCAAACGACGACAATGGTAAGGTAGTATTAAAGGGCATTAGACAAGACCTAGTAGATGGATAGACCCACTGTTTCTGGATGGGAAGACTGAATCATAGAAGATGTAGTCAAAATTACAGTGGGTAGTTTTATACATTCCCCCCCCCTTTTTTTTTTTTTTGAGAGAAAGAGGGTGCGTGAGTTGGGGGGTAAAGGAGCAGAGGGAGGGGGAAAAGAGAATCTTAAGCAGACTCCATCCCAAGTGCAGAGCCTGACGTGGAGCTCGAGCCCATGACCCTGAGATCATGACCTGAGCTGATACCAAGAGCTGGCCACTTAACCAAATGAGCCACCCAGGCATCCCTTTATTTTATTTTTTTAAAGACAAATCATTTTAAAGTTTTTGTGTAAAAATAGCTATGCAAGAGTTGCCCAAACATTTTTAGAAAAAATAGAGAACATTAAATTTACTATGAAAGAATGTCTTCTATGACCACACACCGTTTCAGTTCAGCAGAGGATAGGGTGTATGCCTGTATTTAAGTGTTGGAAGAGAACACTGAGACCCGAACCTCACATGATATACACAAAAATGCCTTTCAAATGGGTGAGTGAACGTTCTTGACCTTTTAAACTGCAGGAATTTTAAAGAAAATTTAAGACGCAGGTTTTATCACTTTGAGTGGCATCAGCCTTTAGGAAGCCTAGAATCCATGAAGAGTTGACTACCTAACAATTAAGAATCTCTGTGTGTAAAGGACAAGATTAAGAACAAAGCTAAAAGACAAACAAGTCTGGGGAAAAAACTTATTAACACATGTGAAAGACCAAGTGTTAATGTAATTCAGCTTCTACAAATTCCTAAGAAAAGGACCCTAGGTGACAAAGGCTGTGAACAGGCATTCTCAGGAGAGAAGAGGCCCCAGTAAACACACACAGGTAAACTCAGCATAAAACACGGAAGTGCAAACAGAAATAATAAAATCCTCTGATGCTCATAGAGTTTGGGGAGAAGGAGGGAAAGCAACCCGTGCTCACAAAAGTGTGGGAAAACCAACATTTGTATCTACTTCTAGATACAAGACTCATTAGCATAATAAGACTCGTTAGCATAATTTTTGAAAATAATATGCCAATATACTTAAATGTCCAATGTCTATGCCTGTAAATATTCAACCCATTGACAGTATGTGTAGGAAACTATCCTCCAGAAATCAAAGCATCATTTTAACATGTATCATATACATTCATCGACTGCAGCATCGTTTGTAACAGAACCAAAAAAAAAAAAAAAAAAGGAAACATTCTGAGTGTTGACCAGCAACGAGTATAGCCAGATCATGGAAGAGTCTGCATCTGTGAAAATGGATGTTATAGAGTTTTCCTGTTCATGTGGTGGCTTTTATTCCCCCAAGACAATGTCTTTACGACCCTGTGAGATCTTGCTCTAAATTTCTCTAGAAATTCTCTAGGCTTCGCGGCGCTGGCCGAGCTTCAGGGAAGATAGTGTTACAGAAAAATTTGTGCTTGTGATCTTGCACTGAGCAGCAAAACAGGTGCCCCTCTCTGGGGCCACCCACACGATCCTGCTTATGTGCTTAACAGGTTCACAGCTTTCTCCCCTCTCCCCCCGAGAGGCAGAGGAAATCGCATCGTCCTTCTACCAAACCGATTCGGGTTTCACTGGCCCGGTGCGATCTGCCCCAGACCCTTAGAAATATGACCCTTCGGGTGGAACCACATTAAAAAAAGTTTTTAAAAAAATGATTTCAGAAAACCCTGGGGACGGGGTAGGTGGGGATAAAAAACACAATATGGGTTTTTCAGTAACATCTTGAACTTATAACTCTGTGAAATATTGTCTTTGAGCCATTAATGAGACCCACATTGTGCCAGCGGCCTTGATGTTGCACACGGCGGGGGCGGGCCACGGCATTCCCTGTCCTCTGGCTCTGTACGCCTCATTACGTCCTTGCTCCCTTTCTGTTCTCGAAGATAACTTCTGGGGTGCCCGTGGCCTCTGTGACATTTTTCCTGGGAAGAACCGGTTTAGAGATTCAAGCAATGCTTGACTCTATGTCCCATGCCTGACACTGCCGGCTGCATAGCCTGAGTAACTCTGGGGCAGTGGGCCCGGGCCTGCTCTCCTTAGTTGGGGTTGATGAGCATTCCCCTCGGAGCCTAAACCTTTAAAGTCTGCCCAGGAGAACAGCAGTCCTACAAATTAGCAGAGGTGCACAGGGCCTGAAGGAAATTGGAAGTCTTAGAAATTACATGATTTCTCGGCTGGTAGAAACTTTAGAAGTGTGTGTTGTGTTTAAATCCGCCCCCATTCACAGACTGAAAGGAAATAGAATTTCAAGAAAGGAAGACTTCAAAAGCGTCAGAGAGTTGCTCTGGACCTGGGTGTCCCTCAACTAGTTCTTCTCAGAGTGTGGTCTATGGATAAGTTGCTCCAAATCACCTGGGAGCTCATTAAAAAATGGAGATTTCAGGCGCCCGGGTGGCTAAGTTGGTTAAGGGTCTGCCTTCAGCTCAGGTCATGATCCCATCCCAGGGTCCTGGGATCGAGTCCAGCATCAGGCTCCCTGATCATTGGGGAGCCAGCTTCTCCCTCTCTCTCTCTCTCTGCCGCTCTCCCCTGCTCGTGTGGGCTCTCTCTTTCTGCCAAATAAATAAAAGAAGTCTTCTAAAAAATGCAGAATTCACAGAGATTCCAATTCAATAGTTCTAGAAGGGGACCTAGAAATCTGGATTTTAAAGTCTTCCCAGCAAATTTGTGCATTCTCTAGGACATAAGAACCAGTGCACTACGCTCGGTCTACCTACCTGGGGCGGGCCGTCTCTGCTGAGAAGGCAGGTGGCCAGGTGCACCTGAAATGGTGAGACAGCCACAATTTAGAAATCGAGCCTGTGAGCCCCCAAGACAGTCTCACTGAAAGACAGAGCTTGTCCTTCCGGATCATTGAAAGGATGAGGATTTCTAATACTGCTAATATAGGATGTTACAGTACTGTAACTTTGTGCTTTGTTCTTTTTTTTTTTTTTTAAGATTTTATTTATTTGTTTGACAGAGAACACGAGCAGGGGGAGCAGCAAGGAGAGGAAGAGGGAGAAGCAGGCTCCCCAGTGAGCAGGGAGCCTGATGTGGGGCTCGATCCCAGGACCCCAGAATCATGACCTGAGCTGAAGGCAGAAGCTCAACCGACTGAGCCACCCAGGCACCCCTAACATTGTAACTTCTAATACTGCTAATTAAAGCTGACACTCTGTCTTGTTTCTGTGCTGACAAAAGCCAGTCAGTGATTGTGGCCATTTGGAGAGTTAATGGTGCTCCTTGGGTGCAGGGAATTCCACCCTTCATACTTCCTAAAGCGCTTCCTTTGGCTTGTGGAAGGTGCGAGATGCTGACATCTGGCAGAGCAGGGAAAGAACAGGCCGGAAGGGCTGACGTTCTTCCCATGGGACTTGTAGATCTCTTCTGAATCTAGGGGACACTGTGCCCCTCCTCCACAGAAACACTTACACAAACTTGCGCAGAAATTTCTGAAAACACATGGACTCTCTGAACTCAAAAACCCCCACCAGAGACAGAGAAAATCTTTTCTACTTTAACTGACTCCGAGAACTCCCCAAAAGTATATTCTGGGGGATCTGGAATGTAAAGTATCTAATTTTTCAAGAAAAGTGGAAAACAGCAAATTTTGTAAGGGGCTGATAATAAAGTTGGGTGAGAGTTGTAGCAGGGTGCATTAATATGCTTTCTTTAGGGTATGAAACTCTGTAGCAGAAAATGGAAACAGACTGAAATATCAAATTCTCTTCTGTTCATTTACATCTGGTTGTCTCTGTTACCGAGGGAATCTGGGATGCCAGCGGAATATCGATGGGGACCAGTGAAGTCACACTGATAAAAAAACAATCCCCAAATTTTGCAGCTGTAAAAAAAAATTCCCTATTATACACCAAATGCCAGGCTTTCCCTTGTAATTTGTCATCTGTTCTATTTTCCATGGGGACTCCTATCAGTCAGCTCTTGCCACAAATTGCTGCATAACACACCATCCCCAAACGTGGTGGCATTTAAAAAAAAAAAAAAATTTATTTGGGCTCACATTTCTGCTGGTCAGCTGGGGCAGGCCGGCACTGAGCGACAGGCTGACCGGGGCAGCTCTGATGATTTCCGCGTGTTCCAGCATGTGCTAAGTGCTCCTCATTTTCCTGGGCTTTGTTCATCTCCCCAAGGCATGCTCCTCCAGAGAGGCTGAAAAGGGCAAGGCCCTCCTTGCATTATGTTGCTAATACCCTGCCAGACAAAGCAAGACACCTAGTAAAGCCCAAAGTCAAGGGGAGGAGAAGGAACACAGCAGCAGAGGGAAGAGTTACAAAGTCCCCAGCCCCTGTCACAGGGACTGGAGAGGGGGTGGTCAGTAATATCGTCACCATCCGGCGAGTCCACTGGATTTTCCACCTCCAATAAAGAGAACTGTCACTTCCCCTGGGTATCTAAAGTGAGCCAGACCTCTGTTACCCAGACTGGTCTCCCCACGGAGGGGCCCAGGGGAAACTGTCTCGCTGATAAGGAAAAGAAGTCTGTGTTGTGCGGTGGCTGACAATCCCGCAGGGGAATCCCAGTCCCGGGCCCAGGGCCGTTCCCGCTTTCCCCTGCCCTGCTGGCCGCAGTCGCAGGAGGGGCGCAGAGACGAAGTACGAGGGTACAAACTACCCCTTAGTCTGTGCTTGGGGCTCAGCCTGGGAGAAATTACGCTCTCCTGGGCCCCCTGGCATGAAATAAACCTCTGATCCACCAAGGTCTCTGAGGCTGCTTGGACTTTTTGGCCAGGATCCAGTCTTCGATCTGTAACATCTGGTTCCCTGACCAGGAAACCCAACCGCGCTCGCCCATTGCTGTCACCGATTTGGGGTCAACGGCGGGGCGGTGACCAAACGAGGGGTCGGAGGGAGAAGGTGCGTCCTGCCTAATCTTCGGTTTCCCACCCGGTTGCCTGGGACCGGCCCCGCTCCGCTGTTCCCACCGGACTCGAAGGAGACTTGGCAGGTGTGGACCTGGTTCCGACATCAGATTCCGGTGAGGCCTGGGGCCCCAGGACCAGTCAGACCCACCCGTCAGGGTGGAAGTGGGAGACCCGCAAGGTCTCACAGGTAGGACTTCCCAGAGAGGGAGGTCACTCAGGTCAGAAACCCCCACGGAAAGGGGATCAGAAAGGAGCTTCTGAAAGGAATTCCACAGCTCAGGGCCTGTCTGGGGTGGGGGTTGGGGGAGGAACTGTAGTAACGTCGGTGTGACTGCCTGAGTGAACGTGCACTTGGACCTGGCTTGTCAGGCAGACTGATTCTGTGGGTCCCCGGTCTTGAGACCATGGAGTCCGAGTGGGCCCCAATCCGTTTCCATCATGACCTTATAGGGTCTAATACGAGCCCTTGGCACACCAGTCTGGGGTTTATACAGATTCCCTATGGCTAAGAGGCCCCCAAGTCTCCTCTGGGAGGGTGGACAGGCGGGCATCTGCCTGGTCTCTCCTCAGGACGGGCGCCCACCTTGTCTGTCTCTGCGCCACCGCACAAGGCAGAGCAAACCTAGGGTCCTAGACGGTCTGAGCAGTTTCAGGAAGGGGTTTTCAGAAGACTATGGAGTTAAGAAGCATCCCGGCAAACTGAGAACCCTGTGTGAGTTACAGTGGCCCACGTTTAATGTCGGCTGGTCTTCAGAAGGGACACTGGCTGTCTCAGCCATTCATCGAGTGTGACAAGTTGTTTTAACAGGGAGCCAGAACACCCCAACTAACTTCCATACATTGACTCCCGGCTTGGAATTGCCCGACCCACCGCCCAACTTGAGTGCGATTCACTTGCAATAGGCAGGGACAGTCCAGGGTCTTTACTGCCTCATCTGCGTGGCCCCAAAACACCACAGAAGCCCCCACCTCCACAGATCCTAGCTGGAGACCCCGGGGCTAACCCGATCCTGCCCCCTCCATCTGCACCCCCAAGGCTGTCCTCACCTGGCCCCCTCCAGTTCCAGACGCTCCACCGCCATCCGTCTCCCCAGGGCCCAGAGGATCCACTTTCTCCAGGACCAGCAGCCAGGCTGCACCCCAAGCCGGGCCAAGCGCCCTCCAAATGCCGGTACAAGAGAAGCGAGAACCAGAGAGGCACAGTAAAGACAGAGCAGTCCAGCCCGGCCGTCCCATGCTGTATTATCAACATTCCTCCACTGCCGACCCCCTCGACTGGACACAGGAGCCCACGTGTTCATGCTGGGGAAGAGTTTTCAAAGTAGCCCTGTGGGCGGTCTATAAGACAGAGAGCCCCCAAGCATGGAAAGGGGGGGACCCGGAACCCCCCTGGCCAGTGATCAATGTGCCTACTGCAAAGAAAAGGGGCATTAAAAAAAAAAAAAAAAAAAAAAGGTATGTCCCAGCTGGGGAAAGGCTCAAAACCCCAGCTTCTACAAGGAAAAACCCTGGAAAGGGGACCTTATAGGCCTTGCGGAAATAGACTCAGACTGAAGGGAACCGGGCTCTCTTCTTTTTGGCCCCCAAGAGCCCGCGGTCAAAGTAAAAATAGGGGGCCAGTGATTTCATGGTTCATACTGGGGCCGAGCACTCTGTTGTCACCTCCCCAGTGGCCCCTTTCAGCAAAAGGACTGTGACCACCCTCGGGACTACCAGGACACAGGCAAATACAACAACCCTTTTGCCAGCCCATCAGTGTAAACTCGGGGACCACAGGGTCTGACATGAATTCCTTTATCTACCTGATAGCCCCATCCCCCTCTTGGGCTGAGATATACTCTCTAAGCTTGGCGCTCAGATAACATTTGAGCCTACTGGGCACACCAGCCTCTGATTAAACCCAGGGCAAAAGGAGACAGGGTTTCTAGCAATTACCACACCAAGAAAGAAATGGAAGCCATTGTGCACCCAGGCCCCGCTGAACGGGCCACCAGAGTTCAGGCTCACGTTCAATATGGGCTAAAGATAACCCACCTGCACTAGCCCAGACTTGGGCCCCTATCATCATTAAACTGATCCCAGGAGCCCAACTCCAGAGGCAAAGCAATCCCCCCTCCCGCAAGAAGCTAAGATTGCATTCAAGAACATCCGGCCGGACTTAAAAAAGCAGGTATCCAAATCGAGTGCTAGTCCGCTTGAAATATCCCCACTCCTGCCAGTTAAGAAGATAGGAGGAGGATATCGACCTGTCCAAGACCTGCGGGCCATCAACAAGGTAGCCGTCTCCCTCCACCCAGTGGTCTCAAATCCATGCACCCCCCTCCAGGATGTGGGTGACCTCCTCCTCGCTAGGGACACACAAGACGACTGCACAAAAGGCACAAAGGCCCTCCGACAGCTCCTGTCAGAGTCGGGACGCCAAGTCTCATGGAAAAAGGCACATATCTGCCAACAACGGGTCTGTTATCTCGGTTTCCTCCTTACCCAAGGGAGAAGAGAACTAAGACCAGAGGGAAAAAAAGCAATCATCCCCTTGCCACAGCCCCAGACGAAAGGGGGCCTACAAGCATTCCTGAGGGCTACAGGATTCTGCTGCATCCGGATTCCTGGGTTTTCCGCAACGGCAAGACCCCTCTATAATCCCTTGTGGGGGACCAAACCGGGAACCCCCTGCCTGCACTGAAAAAGCAGAAGCCGCCTTCACAGAGATAAAGGCTGCCCTGAGGTGGGCTCCAGCCCTGGGCCTACCAAACACAGAAAAATCCTCCAGTCTCTTTGCACGTGAAAAAATAGCGCCCGGGGTACTCACCACGACTGCTGGGCCCAGACAATGGCCAGTTACAGATCTGTAAGACAGACTGGACTCCGTGGCAGCAGGATGGCCCCCGTGCCTCAGGGTGCTGGCAGGGAGGGGGACAAGCTCACCCTGGGACAAGAACTTAACGTCAACATCCCTCACGAACATCCCTCACGAACACACACGGCTTCCCGTCCAGCTCTCGGCTAGCACAGTACCAAGGGCTCCTCTGCCAGAATCCATGGGTCACCCTTGAAACAGGACATTAAACCCAACAACCCTCCTCCCCACGGATGAGGGGGAAACCAGACCATGACTGCTCCACAGTAACGGATACAGTCTATGCGGGCCTCCCAGACTTATGGGATCCAGCCATAAGAAATTCAGAACTCACACTGTTCAGTGATTGCAGCAGTTACCTACAAGAAGGTGTCTGAAAAGTGGGTTACGCAGTGACCATGACCACTAAAGTCCTAGAAGCTAAGGCATCACGAGCAAGACGGTCAGCACAACGGGCTGAACTCTACGCCTTAGTCTGAGCCCTCACCCTCAGTAAAGGCAAGCGGGTCAGCGTCCACACTGACGCCCGGGACGCCTTTGCTCCTGTGTCTATCCAGGGGGCCGTCTACAAGGAGAGGGGCCTCCTCACCGCCGCAGAAAAGCCTATCAGAAGGTCTGACTTCCAGAGGACGTAGCAATCCTGCAGGGAAGGGACACCAGGAAGGAGACGACCCCACAGCGCAGAGGAGGCTGCCAAGACCACAGCCAGTAAGGACACGGACAGAGCCCCTTCCCTCACCATGGCCCTGACACCCCCAGAAGAAGTCCCTCTGCCCAGTGACACTAAAGAGAGGAGGGGAATAGCCCCTCTTGGCGATCTAGAAATAGACTTCACAGACGCGCAGTCGAGCGGGGGTTCAGACGGCTCCCGGCGCGGATGCACCCATTCTCTGGATGGGTCCAGGCCTTCCCCACCACGATGGAGCGAAGCTGGGAAGCAGCCAAAGTCCTCTTGTGGGAGCCCGCGCCCCGGTTCGGCCTGCCATCAACGCTCCAGAGTGACCCTGTACCGTCTTTTTTTTTTTTTTTTAAATATTTTATTTATTGGACAGACGGAGATCACAAGTAGGCAGAGAGGCAGGCAGAGAGAGAGGAAGGGAAGCAGGCTCCCTGCTGAGCAGAGAGCCCGATTTGGGGCTCGATCTCAGGACCCTGAGATCATGACCTGAGCCGAAGGCAGAGGCTTTAACCCACTGAGCCACCCAGGTGCCCCGACCCTGTGCCGTCTTGACCAAGTCTCCCAGCATCACCTGGAGGCTCCACACCGCTGCCCACCCCCGCCCCCCCCCAGCACTGACGCTCAGGGAAGGTAAAGCGAAGGAACCAAAACCTCAAGGGAGCCTCAGCACAGGTGTGTCGGGAGACTCGCCTCCCACGATCAGATCCGCTGCCCCGGCCTCCTGTGGGCCCGCTGCACCCCCGGGATGCTCGGTTACTCCAAATTAGTGTAAGGATGGCCTCCCCCGTGCCTGGGGAGCCTTCCAGGAAATTTACGTCAGACTGGGGGTAAAGAGATAGAAAGAGGACTTCAGACCCTGGGGGCCACCCTAAATAAGTGACAAAAGCACACCACTAAGAGGACCCCAATCTCCTTAGGCTCCCAGGTGCACTCCTTCCAGACAGGAGAGCTAGTCTGGGTCAAAAATTGGGAAAGGGACCCCTCGAACTACAGTGGACAGGGCCTCCCTCTGTTGTTCCCACCAACCCTACTGCCCTTAAGGTCTTTGGTGTCACCCCGTGGGTCCACCACTCCAGAGCGAAAAAGCCCATGACCCGGACAAGAAGCCAGGCCACTGGAAAGTCCAGCCAAACCCCACAGACCTGCTCTGGCTTCGCCTCTGACGAGACCCCACCGACGGATGGACACCTGCTCGACGTGGTCCCTGGTTCTCACCGGCACGATAGCCGTCATCCTAAAGGTCGGACTCTACACGTTGCCCCTTCTGACAGGACTTTCCCCCAGAGACTTGCCATGGCTGTTGTTTATTGGGTGACCCTAGGGTGTTTTCCTGCCCTTACTTGTCCACAGGCTTTATCTGCTGTCGGGCTAGCCACGATGGCGCCCTCCAACTACGGTTGTGGACCCCACGTACGGTGGCCCTCCACCCTCTACTCCTAAGGGCCTTTCACTACGGTTTTCCCGACCCCAGTCAGTCCTGCTCTTCTGCTACCTGGTGTGTTGTTCCTCCCCGGGGCCTCCAGCTTGCTGGACCGGGCAGCGGGGTGCAGACACCCCACACGATCACGCACGCCTGTCAGTCCCTTACCCGATGTTTCAGTCCTCCCCAGGAACGACACCCCACTTTTACATGAAAACCCAGCCACCCCGACGCTCCCCCACGGCCATTCCCCTCCTCGTGAGCCTGTCGGCCGCAGCGGGAGCTGCCCTGGGCACCACGGGCGTGGGGATGTCACAGGTTCAGTACCAGGGGCAGCTCAGCAGCTCACGACACATTTTCCCGCCCTTGCTCAGCCCCGGCCCCGCAGCGCCAGCCCAACTGGCTGGCTTCGGGTCCCCCAGAGCAGGCACGGACTCCACAGACTCCCAGCCGTGCAAGGGGGGCTCTGCCTCTTCTTACAGGACTGTTGTTTCTGTGCTAGTAAGTTGGGGGCATCCGGGAAACCGTCACCCAATTGCAGGGGCGATTAACCGCCGGGGGAGGCCCTCCAGCGGGCCCCTCTGTGAGATTCCCTCCCACAACAGTTCCCTTGGTTCACCCCCTCACCGGCCCCCTCCTTAAGCTCCTCCTCACAGTAGCATTTGGTACTTGTATTTTTAACGCCCTCACCAGGTGTATCACTGCACAAAGTGCCAAGGCCAGAGTCCAGGTGCTCCTCACTCGCTATTCGCCCTGTAAATAATAAACATGATGGCGCTCTCAACCGGGTGTTTAAGGGGGCATCAAAGGGGGGAATGATAAGGAAAACTTGTGTTGTGCAGTGGCTGACAATCCCGCAGGGGAATCCCAGTTCTGGGCCCAGGACCGTTCCCGCTTTCCCCTGCCCCGCCGGCCGCAGCCGCAAGAGGGGCGCAGAGACCAAGTACAAGGGTACAAACTACACTTGTTTGTGCTCGGGGCTCAGCCGGGGAGAGATTACTCTCTCCTGGGCCCGCTGGCGTGAAGTACACCTCCCATCCTCCAAGGTCTCTGAGGCCGCTTGGTTTTTTGGCCGGGATCCGGTCCGTGATCGGTAACATCCCCAATTCAGATTTCGCCCAGTTTGGGTGGGACTATTTCCAACCCTGGCTCTCCAACCTCCTAAAATTATTACGTCAGGGATGAGATGGTTCTATGATGTGAAATCCCAAAGGCTGTCAAATTGGATCCAGACATCTAAGGGATAAACAAGCATATTAATAGGATGGACTTATATATATATTTTTATTATTCATATATCCACTGATACAGGTGAAACCCTATGAGGTCTGTCAGGAACTCATGAAGTTGGAACAAACCAGCTGACATGTACCCAGAAGCTGGAAAACTCACCCCCTGTTAACGGACATCGTGAGAGGTCCACTCTCCGCTCCTCTGGTAACGTGGTTTTCCTGTGAGGCCAGATGGGAAAAGGCCCCAAACTTTAAGCCTGAAATTAAAGTGAAAGGTATATTTATAATTTTTTTGGTTCTACAATCTTCCCCAGTTAATGAAAAGATTTTTAGTCACCAGGAAGCTAAGCTAAACCCCCTCAGAAAATCCTCCTCAAAAAGAAAAAAAAAAAAAAGATGGTGATTTTCCTTAAGGGCTTTGCTATTCCAGGATTCCTCACCAGATAAATTCTTACCTTTGAGTAAGGACAGGACGAGCCTCTGGGCTCGAAGTGTAGAAAGGGCATTCTCTACTAACGCGGAACACGAGGCTTGTTTGTCCTGTGCATTTAGGGGAAAACTGTGCTGGTTGAAGGCAAAAATGGCCGGGATTCACCACCTCCCCCTGGACCCACACCCTTTATCGTGCAATTTAGAATTTCCTCCCACCAAGGGGTGGAGCCTGTTTCTCCACCTCTCAAATCTGGGCCAACCATGTGATTTGTTTCGGCCAACAGAATGCCCTAGAACAATACTGCACCTGCATGAACCTAAGCCTAACGAGGCTTCGCGGGCTTCGGCTCTCATTTTAAACCCCGCGGGCGACCATGTGACCAAACCGGGTGCACCTGCTGGGGTTGGGGGGCGGAGCAGAGGTGGCTCCTCCCCGCTGGCCCCCAGCTGCCCCGCCAGCCCACCACGAGATCTGGCTAAAATCAGCCGAGCCTGCCTGGGTCAGCAAAACTGCCCCGGGGGAACCCACAGAACTCAGCGGCAAGACGCCCGCTGTTCTATGCCTTTGTGGTTTCGTGTAATGATGAAGGGATATGGCAGGGGTGGGGGAGCTCAGGAAGACACGAGCCTGCTGAACCCAGGGAGTCATCTCCACTCCCTGGGGGGATTGGGCGACAGTGGGGACTAGCCTGCAAAGGAGGACAGCAGCGGAGAGGAAGTGAATTCGTCCGTTTGATCATGCCCCTCCAGCTGGCTAAGAACGATACACTGCCGGAACAGCGGACGATTTGTTCCACGGTGTTCGACAAATATTGTGGTGTTGGCATTCTCAGATGAAAGAGAACTCAAGCAGGTGGGAGCCGATGTGCTGGTTTCCCGACAGGCTGCAGGTGCGAAGGGTGGTGACGTGGTGGGGGAGGGGGTGCTGGCTCACACCTAAGCCCACGTGCAGATTCCCTCTTCCATCTCCAACAGGTGTGTCACGAGAGGCCGAGAGGGTTCTTTCGGCTGACTCTTGGCACCTGGGAGACTCTTCGCTGGGGGGCCGCACCTCAGCATGGTCGTGGGAGGCCACGAGTGCCTCCTTTGTGGGACCTGTCTCCGATATGGTGACGGGATCTGGCTCCAGAAATGATGGACAGTGGCAAGAGATCGGCTGTTTTCTTCCCCCAAGGAATTATTCCAAAGGCGAGTCAACTTCTCTAGCTTTTCTTGACAACGGAAGATTCATGGGTCTGGTTGCCGTTCTAGCAAGTCAGGCTTTTTCTGAGTGTCCTCTGTGGAAGAGGCAGGCTGCTGTGGGGGAAGCCCCCTGACGCCCCCGCACCCCCCCACCCCCAGTTCCCCACCGGCCAGAACAGCTAGTTGCGCGCAAATGCACATCAGCCCCTCTCTTCACGCGCCACCTTCCGTCCCATACTGGCCTTCAAGAGACACTTGGAGAAGCCTGCTCTCCTGTGCCCTCCACGCTTCCGCCCACCCTCCGCCTTGGGCTGCCTCACATAGTCTGGAAACAAGACATTTCTTATATGCTTAAGGCACTTTATGCCCCAAAATGCTCTTTGTGCCTTCATCTCTTAACTTGTTTTATCTTAAAAGTCGAAATGATTCACTAGGAAAACAAAGGTCTTTTCGTATTTTATAGACTGGGGAACCACAAGAGCTCAGGGGTGACCCCAGGAGTCTGGTGACTAACACCCAGCCCAATTTCTGTATGACCGACAGACAGACATCTTGTCTGTGCTACACAGACTCAGATCCTAAATTTCTTGGCTCTACTGTCAGGAGATGGCAGCGGCTGACATCTTCCCTAGAGCACCAGAACCTTCCTGGAGCAGCTCTTTTACCTTGCTAATTTTGCTAATTGGAAGCTTTCTGTGCCAAGGCCTTAAAGTGAGTGACTGCAGAAAGAGGGGGAAAGTGTATTTTCATGCTGCTGAGTCTAATGACAAGGAATCAATTCCACACGTACTTTTTCATTGACCTTTTTCCACATGGTGCTCTCAGGAAATTCTATTACTATTGATCCCCTCCAATTGTCATACTCTAAAGACGCTGTTTCCATTCACAAGGGAAATGATTATGGACACTCTGAGTTGTGTGAATGCATTCGAAGTATTTATCTACATATCTTTGCTGCTCTAGTAAAGTTCTCAATGCAGTTAAATGGTTTGTGAACATCTTTCCTCACCCCCCTCCAGATGTGCCAAGCAGCATACGGTAGAGTCAGACTTTTCTTCTGTTTGTTGGCTGGTACGGTTTGAACGTGCCAAGCATTTCATATTATACAAAAGAGATGACTCTAGAAGAGGTTTGTTCTCCTTCTCTTCTCTCCCCCAAACCCCCCACCGCAAAGAACTCCTTTTCAACGTAAGAAGTCAAAAGCTTCCTGTGTTATTCTTTGGATCTCTCCCTACAACATTCAAGCCTTTGTCTGGGCCAGAAGAAGAGTCGAGGAGGCTCCCTCCAGACTGGCAGCCAGCTTCCAGAGTCTCCCCTTTCCAAGTGGAGAAATAAATTAAAGCTGACACTTGGAGCGTGTGTACGCTTGCTGCCTCTAGATTTGCGCTCGCGAGAGCTTATTTATTTTTGCTCCGTTGCAAAAAGATTTATGACCCCTAATTATGAATTCTGACACTCTTGCGCTACATGGATGCACTTACACTTACGTTGCTTTTCACTTTCTGATGGCTTTCAAAAGCCTTCCTTTTCAACTCTCAACCCTCAGGGGCAACAAGGGTCCCTTTTGAAAGAGGGTCTGGCCAGTGCCACTGCCTACAAAGGCTGTGTTTGCATGGCTGGGGTTTCATCAGGGCTCCGGGATTGATGGATAGGCAGTAACCTCGGCTGATGCTTTATTTACTCTTTCTTGGCCCCTGTCTCTTCTGGAGAATTGAAGTGAATGTATAAAAAATGTGTTTCTAAATAAAAGCCAGCAAGCAGAGTGTTGGCCTGGAAAGAACCTTTTTTCTTCCTTCCTTCCTTTCTTTCTGAGATTTCATTTATTTATTTGACAGGGAGAGAGACAGTGAGAGGGGAACACGAGCAGGGGGAGTGAGAGAGGGAGAAGCAGGCTTCCCGCTGAGCAGGGAGCCCGACAGGGGGCTCGATCCCAGGACCCTAGGATCACGACCTGAGTGGAAGGCAGACACTTAACGACTGAGCCACCCAGGCTCCCCCTGGAAATAAGCTTTTCAAGCCATTTCAGAAAAGCACGAGTACTTCATTATTTGAAGTTTATTCTGAAAAGATAACAGTTGATGGCTGATTTGGCTGGGACTGTCTTATTGGCCCAGCAAGTGAAAAACTGCATTGATTATGCAAAACAGAAAAATTGACGCGAACTTTATGGACAATTCATCCCAAGCGCCCTCGGAGGATGGGGAGGAGCCTTTGGTTTCCTCGGCTAATGCGTAGCTCTGGGCATTTCCTCCGAAGCAGGCAAGAAAAGAGGTCGATCTGATGGACAGAGCAGTAGTTATGAGACCCACAATCAGCCCAGGCCCCAAGTGGCCTGAGGGAGGTACAGGGGTTCACCCCGGTGGCAGGTGTGTAACGAAGGGTTTCAACAGCATCTGAAAATCCAGGCATCTTCTGGAACCTGGGCAGGATTCTTAGCTCTTCCTTTCCTGGCTCCCTTCCTTCGGCCCAGACCCCACCGACTACTCTTCTCGTGTGTGGACCTGATACTCAGGGTGTGGGGCGGC
This sequence comes from Martes martes, assembly GCF_963455335.1. Classification (NCBI taxonomy): domain Eukaryota; kingdom Metazoa; phylum Chordata; class Mammalia; order Carnivora; family Mustelidae; genus Martes; species Martes martes. The sequence goes on from NC_137895.1 coordinate 129,439,679, forward strand.
AGTTGGGGTGGTGACGGGCCGGGAACCTCTCCTCTCCTGCTGGACAGCAGGCTCCCCAGGGGATGGCAGCAATGTGTCGGGTCGCCCGAGACATCCTGAGGGGTTGGGAATTTTTTCTTTATCTTCCGGAAAATGGTGAGGGAGAAGCCAAAGAAATTAATTGATAAGCTGTTTTAAAACACTATAATCTCTAAATTTGAGAACAAACCCAAGTATATTATGGAATGGGAAGTTAAATCGACATAACCCTTGATACGGTCTTAGCCTCCCGAGAAGAGGCTCCTTTCCCGGGAGCCCCCACTCACCCCTGAGTTACAGCCCTTTGTGGGTAACGTGGAGGAGGCATGGTCTATGGCTGTTCTCCCAACCCTGCGACATGAAGAGAGTTGAAATAAATCTCCTTCCTTCCAGAGTTGATGAAAATAACTAAATTTTGTTGGTAAATTTAGCCTTGTAGGAAGGGAGCATATTCAACAACCCCAACTAAAGAAACCACCTTCTTCTTCTTCCTCCTCTCCTCACATTTTCTGTCCTGAGTTACTGTGGGGCCACAGTCATTCAGTCCGGACCCCCGGTTCCTGAAGGATTGCCCCGCCCAGCAGGATTTCTGCCCCCCTGGCCCCAAAGATCCCCCCACATGAAGCAGTCGCCATGAAGAGCTATTTTGAAGACCCTCTACTAACCGCAGCAGGGAGTTTAAACACCTCGGGAACAAAGAAGCCTTTTTCTGCCCCATGCGGCATGGGATGCCCAGCGCTGGCATGGATCCTGTCCCATGGGAGGAGCCTGGTGAATGTTTGTTGAGTGAATGAATGAGTGAGTGAATGAATCAATGTGTCAGGCTGCTGGTGGTGGTGGAGGGAAACAGTGAATGAGAGCTAACCCCCCATCTCCATGGGGCTCGCAGGCCAGTGGAGGAGACGAGAAATGGAATGGTGACCCCCGGGCTGTCCCACGGGAAGTGCCGCGAGGGTTACGTCTCCGGGCCAAGGACAGACTTGAGTGGGAGGGATCAGGGGGCTTCCCCAGGGAGGTGATAGGAGCTGAAGCAAGGGAAGAGTTTTCCACTTGATAATTTGGTGTTAATTTGGTAATTAGCCTGGCTCCCAGAAGATATCAGAGTGAGAGGCAAGCATCACGGTGGGAGTGAGCGGCCGCCCAGAAGGGCCTCTGCAAGGCCAGGGGATTCAGTTCACGTCTTTTTACACCTGAATCCACTGACACCCCCCTTTCCTTTTCCTCTCTCTCTCTCCTTTTCATGTTTTGAGAAGTGTTAAACTCTCTTCACAAAATACACTGATTTTTTTCGACCTACAGTTGCTTCCCCTCAACCCCCACCCCCTAGTTGTTTATGATTCCAACTCAGGGGCCTTGCAAATGTCTTTTCTTACGCATTTTGATCTTTTCTGTCAGACAGCGATGATTTCCTGCGTGTGTGATTGGCCTGGAGCTGCTCCTCCTTCTTCCAAAGCTGGTCCCAGCACCGCGTGTCCCAGCCCTCCCTTGTCACTTGGGAGCAGGCTGGAGCAAGAGGGCCGCAGGCTTTTTAAAAGTATAATAAATCAGAATGCAGCCAGGCTCTGCTGGGCACCTTCTCGTTTCTCCTGAAATTCTGTGCGCGCTCCGAAGAAAATTTCTTCTGCTGCTTTCCCCTTTATTTGAATCAGCTCCTGAAAATGGTGGTTCTTGGAGCCACTGCAAGCTCAGCAAGTCTCTGCCTCTTTCACCTTCCCCAGTGGAGTCTAGAGACTTCGGAGCCGCACATGAGGTTTCAGATGCTCCCACCTGGGGTGGGGGAACCGAGCTGTTCTTTACTTCCCACTCAGGGCGCTGCTCCTGGGGGTGAGTCTTTTCAGCCGTTTCCACCTCAAAGTGAAGGAAGCAGGGAGGTGACCCAGTCCCCGCACAAGTCAAGGAAGGGACTTCCTGTCCTCCATCAGAGAGATCTCCCTTATGGCTAGTTAGAGCCCACGGCCACCCTCCAGGTGCATGGAGGACAGAGCCCTGGAGCTCTGCCCGAGTCTGAGGAAGGTGCCGAGAGCCACATACCAGATGGTCCCAGGCTCTCAGGACACCGAGGTCCCCATGTGCCTCTTAAATACAAAGAGCAAAAGTCCCTTCTAGGAGCTTATGGGAAAGCATGCTGAGCGCAAACCCCTCCATGGCCCCAGGAAAGGATGATGACTGTTTAAAAGCCTGTGAACTTTGAACAATTAATTGAATATAAAGTTGATGTTAATCTGAGAAACACATATTTCCAGGTAAAAGGGTTAGATGTCTGCAGGCAGTGATCATTACAAACAAAAAGATCCCGCTTTGTGGGTAAGGATGTTTGGAAATCGAGAAGAGGAAACATTCTGGGCTCAAATTTTTTCCTGAGATGGTCTTGCGAGTAAAAATTGGTCCTTGCTTTAGGTGAAAGTTCAGATGGAAAGAAAAACCTATCCAGGGAAACAAAAAGCTTACAACAGGGTTTTGGAAGTGAGGTCTTTTTAGACAGATGGATGTAGTTTTGGAATTGTGTTTTGAAAATTGTTTTTTAACTCACTGACCTGAAGTTCTGCTTGAAATTCTGCAGAGGGCTGAATCCTTTGGGTGTCGGTTGTATCATGTCCTGAGAAGAATTCCGTCTTAATTTTGTCAAGAGATCTATTTGATCTAAGAAGATAAGAATATTTCCTTTTCTTACAGTTTCTTCACACTGGGAGAAGCTGAATTCAGTCGAAATGAAAAACTGTGGTGTTCACCCTTGCGGGGAGAGTGGCCTTATATAACGATACTAGTGGTTTCTCCCAATTTTGGAAAGTGTGCGTTAGGCCACTTTGCTCTTAGGGAGGACGTACAATAGTATCTGTTTCTGAGAAACCACAGAAATCTAAAGAGGATTTTTGCTTTTAGGAAAAAAGAGGAAAAGTGAAAATAGCAGCCACTCGGGTCCCACTGATCTCCTTCCCCAGGTACCCCACTCCGCACCTCAGGCCCAAGTGGCCACTGCTCTGACCTGTGTTCAGGAGCATCTGTGCTTTTACCTTGATTTATTTCGTGCATCTGCTAGCAAGATGTGTCCTAAGGAATCAGTTAAGTCCAAAAGAGGTTATCTTGGGGGTCTGAGAACACTCAACAACTTTTCCGTGTAAATGAATGGTAATTGCTTCTTCGCTTTACGTCATTCCTAGGCACACGTGGCCTTCACCTGGCGGGGGGGAAGCCTGTACCTCAAATCAAGAACTGAGCGCACAGGTAAGTAGGAAGAAAGGGATGACAAACGTTCTTTAAACTCTAGGTTCAGGACGAAGTAACATTCCTCGCCCTAGGAATCAGTCCTCCACTCTTTGCTTCAGAAATTAATCACCCCAGAAGTCGGGTATCTCTGAGCAGTGCAGTGGCCATTTTGAATGGATTTAAAAAATTCTGCTGAACCCCTCCCTCACACTACTAGGTCCTTCACTCTGTGTTTCTTGTTAGATGGACTCAGTATGTTTTAGCTTTTGCTTGTGAAAGTTATTTACATGGCCTAAGGTCAAACGGTGTTGTTTCACATTTTGCTTGGCGGAAATGGCACGGGACTCCATTGTTTTTATAGGGAAAGATCAGTTTCAATGAGGTGGTGGAGAACTTCACTTCGAACGTGTCTGTTTAGCGGTATGTTCCCCAGGCATTCGAATCTTCTGGAGAAGATATAAAACAATGAGGTCTGGATCCGGAGTTTCAGTGTGGTGGTTCCTGATCCGCGCGGGGCTGGTTCGCACGTTGTCAGGCTCACACACCAGCAAGGGAGAAGGTCAAATGCAACATTCTTTCCAACAGAGGCAATGGAGCGGTGGCTTTGCTCGCTCGAGGATTATGTAAGAAATTGAGATGTCTGGAGGTCATCGGTGGTAACCGGAGGAGAAAATTGAACTGAACAGGCTGCTTCCACTTAGCGAGCCTCCTCTAGGAGATTATTTACAAGCCTCAGAGTCCAGCTCTGGTAGAGCTCAGTTTCACAGAGTTAGAGAAAAGCTGTAAAATAAGCTTAAATCAGCCCATCCAACATTTGAAAGGGCAAGGGACGGGAGAAGGGAGAAGGAACAAAGGGGGAGGGAAGAAAGAGGACTCGTTCCAAAATCCGCTTAATTTATTCCTTCCCTCTTCATCTTTGTCTCCTTGGCTCTCATCTCTTTCACCACGAAGTCTGCAAGTAGAGCAAAGGGGGGTGAGTAGCCAAAATGGTAGCCATCTCTGCTCTTCTGGTAGCAAAGCCTCTGGACTTAGGCGGCCATTTTCCCTTGGATCATGGATGTCCAAAGTCACATTCTATTAGCTCAGCAGCACATGCAAAATAATAACCATAAACCCAGAAATGTGCTGTGGAATTTTCTCCAGCTCTCTTAACGAGCTTTGCAAAGCTCCTCTGTCAAGGAGAGCAGGGAATGTGTAATTTCAAACACATTTTTAATAGTTTCTCTTGGCTCTCTCCAAAGAAGAGGGAGGCATGCTGACGCGGCTGTCGGAGAGGCAGCAACTTTACAAGAGTAATGTTAAACAAATCACCCAGGTGCTAGTAGCACTTGGAAAGCACGGGGAGCTGCCTGGGAAGCAGGGCTCATCCGGCGGAGAACAGCGCTGGAGTCTGACGGGTGGTTCTAGCAGTCAAACTGGTGTGGCATATGGCAGGTACAAATGAAGACAGGCACCTTCAGAGCGCTCTGTCCAAATTGTTCTCAGGTGCTTCCACCTCCCAAAGTCCGTTTTCCTCTTACACCCAAGCAAGATTTTGTAAAACAGTCGAAAGTGGTAGAAAGAGTGGAAAATGGTAGCAGGTGCCAGACCACCAAGGAGCATCAGTTAGAATGCCCGGAACTCTTGGTCCTTGGCTGTAGCAGCAGCTAGATCCATGGTGTAACTCAGTTCTTAGACACATTGCTGAGAACTCCGAACTCCTGGAGATGGGGCAGGAAGGCATATGACTCTTGGGCTTCTCCTGCTCAAGAACCCCAAAAGGACTTATGAGAAAGACGTGAAGAACTGACCAAAAAAAAAAAAAAAATCTTATGCTCTAGATAAAAAGTCACAGGAAGAATTCTGTGCCTTCCTGCTCCTCTCCATTTCCCCACCAGCATTTTTAAGTACCTGACCATAGCTTCCTAACCAAAAATCAGAACTCGTAGTAAGACAGCAGGTGGGAATATCTGAAATCGAGACAATTTTGAAAAAAAGCTGTGACTACGGTTACTGTAATACAGATCTCATTCAATGAATCTACTGAAGTCATTATGCCTATCAAATCAGGAAGTTTTAACTTGAAAAAAGGCCTTTCCTATTTTTTAATCCAGTAACCAATAATGGCAAAGTTAGTTCCTTGTGATCAGTTTCAGTGTTTTTAAGGGAGAGAGGAAATGGAGATTTACTGAATCAGGGGGCTGAAAAAGATGCTTGGGGGTCATCTGTTCCAAGCCCCTCGTTTTGCAGACAGGCGAGACTGGAGATGACAACATCGGGGGCTGAGAAACTCAGGGCCCCCCATTTCCAAGCTTGCTGTTATCTCAACCACCTTCTGCTGCCCATTGTATATCTGCTTTATGGGGGCCCATTCTGGTTCGAGGGGTTCTGCTCCCGGCCGTCCATCCTCTCCCATTTCTGTCTGTGATGGGAAGACAGTGAGCTTCTTCCTCGACTCCCAGACTCTTAGCGGCATTGCAGGTCAAGTGGGATCCCAAGGAAGGAAAATTCTGAGTGGGGTCTGGCCTTGGTACAAGTAGGCTAATCACGGCGAGTGGCCGGTAGGAGCTGGGAGAAAGACGTGAGCTCCCAGCAGTACCATTTTCCTCCCAGCCCCGAGCTTACCCTCCCAGTCTCCTTTAGGTCATCTATTTATTCCCCGACAAAAACATCTGGTTGTTTCCAAACTGAAATTTTTATGCATTTCAACTCATGTAGGAATGTCGAGAAGCTGTTCTGAAAAACACAGCTCCTCTCTGTGCCAAACCAGTTGGGCTGGAATGAACAACTGTTGTTATAAATCTCCACTCTGCCTCTTCGATGGCCCCAGAAGGTACAAAATAGAATGTTTCATGAGACTGGCCAGACGGTTCGAATGAGACCTGCCCAGAGGAGCCCTGTGCGTGAAGACTATGGAAACACCCCTTTTTCTCCTCTCTCCTCCGTCCTCAGACTCTCTCTTTCAGACAATTTCTGGAATGGCTGGCAAGAGGACAGCATGTCAGGGTTCTCTGTGTTCACCACAAATTCTTTTGTGTCCTTAAGTGGAAAAATATTTTATGACATGGCAGAACAGCTGCTTGTTCTATGAGTGATTCACAAAGAAAACTCAGCGACCTAATGATGTGTGTCCTCGCCAAGACCCAGACAGGGAAGGGGATAAAAAAAAAATTTTTTTTTAAAAAGTGGCTCAGAATCAAAGGCTGAGAGGTATTTTGGAAGTCACTGAGGCTACGAGGCCACCTTTCCACTGAGATTCCCACTGTGGGCTGTGCAGCCGCCCCACTGGCTGCCTGTCATTTCACACCAGTTCTAGAGGGATCCTCGTCCATGGTGTGACACACCTTCCCCCGAATTCCATGCACAAGACCTCCTGTCCACTTGGGCCTTGTTTGTGTGGTTTGCTCACCATTTCCTAGCAATGTGTGCTCTCATCAAGATGGTCTGTTGAGCTCTTAAGGGCTAGAAATTAAGGGTCCTCTCGATCCTAGAATCGGAAGGCATGGATCAGATGGAGGACACTCAAGGAATCATCTAGCTCCACTTACCACACACTGCAAAATATCTGTCTGCAAAGTATCTGTCTGCAGATGACTGACAGGGTCTCGCCCCCACAGGGAGCTTGCTACCCCACAAGACAGCCAGTGTCATTGCTAAAGGGCTGTATTGCCAAGAAGCGCTTCGTTCTCTTGTTGAACAAGGCTGTCTCCCTGTCCCTTGGGCTTCCTTCTGCAGCACGTCCTCCTCCTTTTGACAAATGGCCCTTTCAGCATTCGAAGAGAGCACTCACAGTTCTCCAGCTTTATTTTCCACGCGACATATCCTACTTTTGCAGCCGTTCCACGTGTTCTTCAGAACTCTGCTCAGTCTTCCATCTCTGCTTACCTTCTAGTCATTCTTAATTCTCTGATCTCTTTCCATAGGAAATCACGCCAGCACAAATCTCCTGCATTCTGTTCTTCTGTAATTTATTTTTGGAGACGAAATCTATGGCTTTACCTTCTTTACCTCCCCTAAGGTTCATGCCACCAGTTTCAGCCAATATTCAAGATGTTTGATGGTGTGTTGAATCCTGCATCCATTGTCTACGGCGCTGGCTATCTCTCTTGATTGGTTTTCACTTGCAACACTGAAATTGTCTTTCTTCATGAAGTCACTGATGAAAAGAGTGAACTTTCTAGATGCTGTCAGGCCGTTACTCACTCTTCAGATTCAATTGTTCACCAATTTCAGGTCCAGCCAGCATTTTGTTCTCATCCAGCCTCCATCTCACTGTCTTTTCTTTTCTTTTTTCTTAAAGGTTTTATTTATTTATTTGAAAGAAAGCACAGAAGTTGGAGGGGCAAAGGGAGAGGGAGAGAGAGAAACTCAAGCAGATCCCTCAGCGAGTGGGGAGTATGTCAAGAGGCTCAATCTCGGGACCTTGAGATCCTGACCTGAGCTGAAACCAAGAGTCGGATGTTTAACCGACTGCGCCACCCAGGCACCCCTTCACCATATTTTCTATACAAATCTTGCTGGGTGTTTTGTCACATGTTTTGCTGAAACCACACAGCATGTCCACTGCAGTTTCCTCTTCTATCAGCCCAGAGACACTGTCAAAAATGGAACTCAATCTAGCCCAGGAACCTGTCCCATCAATGCCGTAGAAGCTTTCCCTTCTAAACGCCTTTCTTGTGAGACTGTTTGGTTAGCTACCTTTGCTGCTGCTCTCCTCCTTGAATTCCTTTTGGGGACCCCTTTCTTCTGCATTGAGAGCACCAAGACGCCTTTTATGGACCATCAAAAGAATTCACCTAACCCATCCCCTAAATCCACAGTGGGGTTGCCTTCCAGGAAAACATCTGCATTTCAAGGGCAGCCCTCTGTGCCTCAACCCAAGAGAGAAAAAGGAAAATTTGTGGTGACACCCAGGACTGGTGTGATCATACCTGGAGTCTGCTGACTCTGTAAAGCTGGCCTTCACATCACAATCTCTTTGTGCCTCTGGCAACTCTCCCTGTACAACCCAACATGGCCAACAGGCACACTGGCCACACAATGGGAATCTTCCATGAGGCTCAGGACAGGTTTCTTTTAGCCAGTACTGAAAATGGCCTCAAGGGATTATTTCCCACCCGCCTCAGTTCTTTTCTAAATCATGCTAAGCCAAGTTAGGCCAGTAGGGTTTTAAAAATCTCCCCCTCTTTTTTTTTTTTTTTTCTTATCTTTTCCAACACTCTTTTTCGTTAGCTGCAAGCAGAGGGGTTGTTCATTCATTCATTCATTCATTCAATCAAAGAGTTGTTAAGCCCCTACTATGCGCCAGTCTGAGGTAGGCACTGGGGATTCAGAGGGGGCCATGCACAGTGAACCCTGCCCACGGGGAATTGCCAGTACGACCAGGAAGCAACCATGTGAGATGGGTTATGGGAAGGCTAGGGCTACCTCTCAGTCTAGAGGTCAGGGCAATGATGTGGGCCAGAATAGGATGGTGATGACCTGAGTGCATCTCAAAGCCCAAGAGAAGACAGCTATCCCTGGGAACCTGCCCAGAGTTATGTCCCTCAAAACACCTCCAAATTTTTCCAAAGTTGGGGGTCCTGTCTGTATTTTGGGAAAGGAATCTAATTGGATCTCATTGCATCCCCATCTCAGTTTAAGCCCCGGGGCTGTCACGGCCTCTGTTTAACTACAGAATATTTACCTCCCTGCGGGGTGGTTTATCTCTGTAGGGGATGGTGTGGACAGCGTTTCTCTCATTGCTGCAATTGCCAGTTTCCCCCCTTCCCGCCCACAAGTCTCCCCTTCCTCTTCAAAACACCAGCTATGCCTACAAGTGCCTCAAAGTTGCCTGTTGGAATTAGAATTCCTGGTTGTTCTATCCCAAGGGCTTTGGATTTGAGAAACTAGGGCCGGAAAATGTGCTTTCGACCTCCATAAGCAAAGCTCCATTCCCAAGGCCCAGCAGGACCGCCTTCCAACCCTGTTTTCTGGGGGGCGGCGAGGGGTCCGGGTCTGGCTGGCCTCCTGGCACATGGGCCTCTGGGACCTGCAGAGCCTGCACAGCCAGAAGAAAGGAAGGTGAAAAGCAGTACAATGAGCAGCGTGTTCTCAGTCTCGTCTGTCTTGGGCAGGGGGGCTGCACTCCTGAGGACGAGCCTCGGCCCTGTCCTGCCCCTGCCTCCATCCCTTCCTCCCCCTGCACAGGGTGCATTGCTGGCACAGCCCCTCTGTCTTCCTGTGGGGTGTCCCTTCATTCCCCCGTCCCAGGCCATGCCAGGGCTCCTTCCCTCCAGAAGCCCCTCGAACGGGAGTCAGAGGGTTTGCGGAGGTTTTGCACAGCAACTTGGAGCTGGAGCACGCCGGACCGCCTCTGCAAACGTGGAAAATTTCCCTGTTGCCTTCTCCCTAAACATTTGACAAGAATTAAAGCTTCCCCCGGGGGGACCCCATTTCACATATTGAAACCAAACTTTTTTCCTTCTTAGAGTCTCTCTCTCAGCCCCAGATTCAGAAGGAATGATTTCCTCGGAAAGAAAGCCACTGGTGCTCACGGGGCCGTGGTCAACCCCGCCTGCCCGGGCTGCCCGGTTTAAATTAGGGCGCCGCGGCCGGCGTTCACGTTCACTGTTCTGAGTGTGTTTCAGGGCTGTCACAACTCATATCCTACCGGGGCCAAACCTGTTTTCCCTGGAAAAATAATAAAACGTGGAGCCGGTTGCTTTTAAAATGGCTTCTGTTTCACAATTCAAGTTGAGTTTTCTGTCGGGAAATGATTAGACATTAAGGCTTTTAAGGTGGAGGAAGGGGGAGGGCAGGCGGGGGGGAGGGGGCAGGCGGAGAAGGCAGAATGGAAGGGGTCTGTTCAGTCCTCTGCCCCGAGTCAGGCTGGGCTGGACCGGGGCGGCAGGCCCTTCACGGGTTCCTCGGAGTCTGACAGCATGGAATCATCGAGGCATGGCCCAACCTCGGCTCAGGACAAAGAGGCCGCTCGCTATCCTACTGTTCTGTCTGCGGTAGGGTCATTTCTGCAGCTCTGGGCAGGACTCCTTCCAGAAGGGCAGCATAACCAGACGGAATATACATCTGTAATGAAGCCAAGCAGCCACTGGATGTCAGCAGCCGGTGTCATTTTAGGACCACGGGGATGGGTCCGTGAAAATCCCAGGCGGCCCTAGACGTGTGTTGGCTGCCAGGAAAACAAGAATGGAAATAGGGGGTATGGGACTGAGGAGGGGGGGCCCAGGCAGCCTGGAAAGGGGGCGCAGCCATAAATATGCATGTCTGGCCAGTGCGGAGTGCAAATTGAATGTTAACGGACGGACACAGGGTGCACTGGGGCATGTCTGTGAGCATCCCCTCAAGGGTGGGGAGCTCAAACACACACTTGGAATGTTCATTGGAAACACATGCACAATTAACAAAAATGAAAGCATAACTTAGCAAAAGTGAACTTGCACCTAGGCAATTAGCAACCTGGTTCATTTTGATTTGCTCCGTTGTGGGGCTCGAATCACCCACCCCTGATGCCACGGCAGGAGGGGCAGAAGTCTAGCAGGTTTTCAGATACATTTAGGCCTCCAGAAGGCTGTCCGGATTCATGCTGCGGCTGGAGGGTGGGATGAAGGCTGGGCTTTTCAGATTTAACACCTTGTGATTCCCAAGTTATTCAGTTTGGAAAAAGGATTGAGAAAATATTCATCATATTTTTAAACTTTTTATGATACACATACAGAGAAGCATGTCTCCCAGCTCAGCGAGTTTTCTCAAACTGAACACATCTGTGTAGCCAGCACCCAGCTTGCAGGAAGGCCCCCCAGCAGCCCCCCAGCAGCCCCCCAGGAGCCCCACTCAGCTCCCTTCCTGGCCCTGCCGTCTCCCTCTTAGTCATTGCAGTTTAAATGACACATTTCTTGTCAGCCCCTAGGATGATGATGATTTATCTTGTGCCCGAACTTCAGGGCAGAGCACGCCCAGGTCAGGGACAGGCCATGTACCCCAGAGCCCTCCTCACGCTCCCCTGGCTATGCCTCCACTTCCCTCCGACTCCCTAGTATTACCCAGAGTCTGGTTCAAACATCATCTCCCTCAAATCTCTCCAGATTTCTACCTCGTCGATTTCAGTGGCTCTGGGAATTGTGAAGTCACTCAGCTTAGATAGCGACTAAGTCCACTGGGGCTCCGGTATGGATGTCATAGACTGGGTGGCTTGTAAACAACAGAAATTTATTTCCCACGGTTCTGGGAGCTGGGAAGTCTGGGACCAAGGTGCCAGCATATCTGGTGTCCGGTGAGGACCTGACTCATGGTTCACAGATGGTTGTCTTCTCCCTGTTTCCCCGAGTGGAGGAAGGAGTGAAAGAGGTCTCTATTACAAGGCACTAATCCCATTCATAACGGTCCCAGTCACGTGACCTAATCACTTGCCAGAGGACCATCTCCTCATGCCATCCCCTTGGGGGTTAGGATTTTAACATATGAATTTGGGGAGGATACAAAAGTTCCGTCCCATCCAAACATATTGAGAGCCAACCAGTACCAGGGTCTCTGCTCCTGAAGAGCTTAGGAACCCGTGTGGGGGGAAGAAAGGCTCGTCATCAATGAGGTGTGGTCACTGCTAAGGCCATAGTCAGAACAGAGGGCGGAAGAGGATCCAAAAGGGAGCATTTAGCTTGGTCTTAAGAGGTCTAGGAAGGCTTCCTAGAAGAGGAGGAGCCGAAGCAGGGACCTGGAGGAGCTCAGAGCTTTCCCCGTGAAGGAGCAGGTGGTAAGGAGAATGACGCTCAAAGCAGTGAGAACACCGTGCAAAACGGGAGAAAGGGGGGAGGTGACGTGGGAGAGATGAGCCGGGATCGGCTCATGAAGGTCCTTTATGCTCTGGGTGACCTCATGTCCCAGTCTGTCCTCAGGTAATCGCTACCTACACGTGTCGCCCCAGCAGGAAGGCCCCTCGGCCCCTCCCTCACTCTCAGTAGTGATTGGCTTGGACGAAAATGTGAGATGGTCCCCCGATGAAGCCGCATCAAAGAATCCAAATTCCATCCTGAAGATCCAAGGAGTCAGCAACGGCCTCTGAGGAGGGCGGAAACATGACCCCATCTGCAGTTTAGAAATACTACTTTGGTGGCAGTAGAAGAATGTTTTGAGGGAAAAAAATACCGGAAGCAAGAGATGCTTTAGATTACTGCTTTAATCCAAGGTGGAGATGAGGGTGTCCAGGGTTAAGAGACTGATGGTGAAGAAGGATGAATCCATGATACATGAGAAGTGCAGAGAGGAAGGAATCACAAGGGCCGGGTAGTTTTATTTACTCTGTGCTCATTAGTCATTTATACGCTGCCTTCGGAGATTTAAAACTGGATTCTGTTGGCAGCCTGGTGCTTGGGTTCCAGGAACACAGAACCCTTTGGAAAAGCTGGAAGAAGCGAATGACCACCAGCCCAGCGTGGTGTTTTCCCTCTCTGGAATGCAAAGCTTTCTTGTGCTGAGCCGGGTCCCAGCAGTGGCCTGGGGTGAAGCCAAGGTCAGGGCTGGGGCAGAGCGGAGCTGGTTTGGGGTGGCACAGACAGCTTTGGTAGCAATGGGGTTCTCCGCAAAGACTTCGCAGGTTCTCTGCAGGTTCTCATCCATAGGGCTGAGGAATGTTACGGGCTTGTGCATTACATTTTAAAAAATATTTTATCAACACCTCTGACATAGAACAAACTTCAGTCAGTGCCACATGTGTTTTCCATGTGTTGCGACTGTAGGAAGTAACCAAACAACTCGGTATTGAACTTGTCAGAATATAATCAAAAATTCCGCTAATTACTTCAGCATGAAGCCTACTGAGCGCTCTCCCTTCATCATCAGAAGCAGGTCCTATTAGCGAGCACCGTGGCTCAGAAACACCACTTTATTGTGTTTCTTGGACAACTGCAAAAGTTATCTTTCACCGCAAGGTTTTCTCATTTTTGGAACCTCCGTCCCCATAACAGTCATCATTACTAACTACATCAAGAGTGTAGTTCTGGGAAAAGTACTGTGCAAAGAAATTCCTGAAATGGGAATGGACATTCATGTTGAAGTGGTGGTTTTGCCAGGAAGTTAAACTCTAGCAAATGAATTGATTTTTCTAGGCAGCTGGCTTCATTGCCCGAGAGAGCAGCAAACAAAACTCTGCAGTGCGCACATGCTAGTTAGAGCCTTGGTTTTATCTCTGAGAAGCCAATAATAACCACAGAACAAAGTTAAAGCTCAGAGCCCAGGCAGAAGAATTAAGAGGTTTGTTACTTTTACAAAGAAAAACATTGTCTCTTTAATCTTTCTTGTCGTTCAATTTCAGCTCCCTTTAAGCATCGTTGAGGTCTGAGGCTAGAAAGAAAGAGAAAGAAGGAGAGGCAAGTGAAACAGGAAAAAAGAAAAAGCGAGTTCTCAAATAGAGAGAATGCCTAATTGTGTCTGCGGATAGGAGAGCCTTAGTGCAGAGTCTGTAAATGTTTATATTTGGTTTTTAAATGAAATATGGTAAGCCCCATTTACTATTCAGAAATCCAAATTTATAAAACAGATTTTTTTGTTATTGTTGTTAGCAGGGAAAGGAGGTGGAAATGGGCTGGGATAGGAGTTTGTTCACATTGCATAAAAATTCTTTACTTTGCAAAATGATTCACTGAAAGCTTCCTTTAAATAACAACTCTGCTGGTGCATTTAATTTACCAAAAAAAAAAATCAATTTTAAGCAGAACTTTAGGAATAAAGTCTGTGTTATGTGGTGGAAATGTAGTAGGCATTTAAAAATAAAAACAGACTGGGGTGAATATTAAAATAAATTTGCATTCTTTGAATAAACTCTTACTAGGCAAGTATCAGGATGTGGCTTTAAAGCGTGATGGGAGGGTCAAGGTGGAGAGGGAGCGGAGAAGGTTGAGGGAGTGAATTAGGTAGGATTAGGAGAGAAAAGATGCATTTATATTTAAAAAGTGGACATGAAATCATATAAGGAATGAATTTTAAGAAGAGATTTTGCTTTAGTAAATTTAAACAAGTGTATTTCTAATTCAAGATGCAGGTAAGCTCCCCTCAATTTAAGCATGCTGGTGATTTCCCCTCCTCTGACAAATTCCCATTGAAATAAGCAAATAAATACACAACCAAGAAATCTGCCTCAGAGTTAACCTGGTTTCTACAAAAGCAGGAATGACAGAAAAGAGCAGTGATGGGAAGGGTGATGGACCCTAATATTTCTAGGTTGCTACTCCTGGTCAGACTGCTAGAAGTGACTTGAAAGGTCATGTACCTAACGTTAAAAAAAGAATTAAGATTAGTAATTTGAGGGCACCTGGGTGGTTCAGTCAGTTAAGCATCTGCCTTGGGCTCGGGTCATGATCTCAGGGTTTTGGGTTGGAGACCCACGTCAGCCTCCAGGCTCAGCGGTGAGTCTGTCTCACCCTCTCCCTCTGCCACTCCCCCGGCTCGTGCTCTCTCTCAAATAAATAAATAAAATCTGAAAAGAAATTCCTAATTTGGGTCTAAATTTTGCATTATTTCAACAGTAATGTGGATCTGGGGGATACAAAGTAATAGGCTGTTTCAGGTCCTGTTTTACATGAAGGACAGCAAAGACTTCTTGCCTGTTCGTGATCAAGAATTTAGGTTGAAATATTATTGAAAGGCAACCTCCTGTAAAATAAACAGGGACGTATGGAGAAAAAAACATTATAGCATAAGTCATGCCAAAAGGAAGAGAAGTCTTCATAACTGGTCCTTTCAATATAGGGAGACAATTTGGGAGAAAGACAAAATCTTAATATTACATGCAAACACTTTGATGCTGGTAATCATAGGATCAAGAAAACATATGCCCCTTTTCTAGCACACCATGTTAATGAGTTTTGGGAAGGCAGGCAGGCTTGAATAGGGGTGAGAAGCTAACATGTTACCCAGGCAGAAGTAAAGGTCCAGTGAGAGAAAGAAGTCAACTTTACATGTTGGAGAATAGTCACCTGTGGAGACAGGTGGCTCATAAGAAGTGTTGACTGTCATGATGATCACAGAACTCTTTTTTTTTTTTTTTTTAGGATTTTATTTATTTGTCAGAGAAAGAAAGAGCGCACAAGCAGGGGGAGCGGCAGGCAGAGGGAGAAGCAGGCTCCCCACTGATCAAGGAGCCTGATGTGGGACTCGATCCCAGGACCCTGGCTCATCAGTTAAGTGGCTACCTTCGGTTTCCATCATGATCAAAGAACTTTTAGGAAAAGGTTTGTCCCATCTGATACTATGTTTCTTAGGCTTCTGTAATTCACCATCCCTTCATCACCTAGAGCCTTCCGTAACCTTTGCAGAAGGTTTGGAAGTAATTAGAAGCTTGTGTAAGGTCTGGAGTGACAAGAACATTGAGGAGATTAAAGGCAAAGGGATGTGAGAATGCATCTGGGCCAGAATGAAGCTGTGGGTGTCACTCAGCTCCTGGAAGTGTTGCAAAAGGTTTTGAGGGTGGAAGACAGATGATCTGAGCACAATTCACCATGAGTATTTAAGTTCCTAGAAATCTGCCAACTGGGAAAGGATGTTCGACTTCTCACTGAATGTGGTAAAAAGGGTCCATGGCTTGTTTTTAGATATCAAGGAACCTGGTGCCAGCTGGGGTACACAGCGTCTATATTACTGAGGTTAAAAAGACACATCTATGAGAAATTAACATGAGAAACAGCCACAATGCATTAAATAAGATACAGAAGCTTGGATCAAATAAAGCAGTTACAATAACTTAACTTACTATGAAATGACAAAGACTCAGAGACTGGGCATCATGGCAGGAAATAGTAGGTCACAGAAGCCCGATGTCCTCCCTGCAAGAACTAGAAGTATCCAGAAAATTTCTAAGATTTTATGTTTTTTTTCAAAGATTTACTTATTTTTATTTAGAGACAGAAAGCAAGGAGAGGGGCAGAGGGAGAGAGAGAAGCTCAAGCAGACTCCCCATGAGCACGGAGCCCACCGCTGGGTTCAGTCTCACCACCCATGAGATCAGGACCTGAGCCGAAATCAAGAGTCAGACATTTAACTGACTGAGCCACCCAGATGCCCCTCCAAAATTATATGTTTAAAGACATAGCAGAGTTGTGGAAACAGAACTAGATGGGTTGAAATTCCACATCTGGGGTGATCTGGCAATTACCAGCTTTTCTCTTTGCTGAAACCATTTGCCAATTTGGCCAAAAATAAACCATGTGCCGTTTACAAGACACACACTTTAAACAAAATACCGTTTGGAAGAGACAATTTATAAGGACACAAGAAGATGGAAAAACAGGAAGAAAAAAAGATATGCCATACAAACACTAACCAAAACCTAGCTGTCATAGTTGCGTTACTAGCAAACAATAGGATATAAGACAAGATATGTTAAGAGACAGAGGGATTTCCAAAATGACACAACAGCCAGTTCATCAAGGAGATGTAATAATTTCAACTCTGTGTTTACCTCATAGTTATAAAAGATATAAAGCAAATATTGATAGAACTAAAAATAGTAATCAATAATCCATGATTTTTGTTGGAGATTTTAATACATTATTCTTGGCAACTGATCATAATTGGTAGTAATGTGTAGAGAAAAAAAAATGAATGAAAACATGGAAGAACTGAACCTAACTGACACATTAGAACATCACACACAACAACCACAGGACAAGCATTCTTTTCAAGGTTACATAACATTTACCAAAATAGACCATAGGCTGGATCACAGAGTAAGTCTCAAAAAATGTCAAGGGACAAGGAGACACAGAAAGCATTTTTGGACCACAGCAGAATTTAACTTGAGACGAATAATGGAAAGATAAGAAGAAAATCTCCAACTCTGAATAACACATGTATTGAAAAAGAAATCACAGTAGTAGTTATGAGATATTTTAAACTCAATAATAATAAACATGGCATATCAAAACTTGTGGAATATCATTTCTGACCAAAGAGAAACGTACAGTTTAAATGAATATATTAAAAAAGGAAAAGAGGAAAAAATCAATGATTTAAGCCTCTGATTTAGGAAATAAAGAGCAAATTAAACCCTCAGAATATGGAAGGAAAAATAATGGAAGGGGAGATGAACCATGAGAGATTATGGACTCTGAAAAACAAACTGAGGGTTTTGAAGGGGCGGGGGGTGGGAGGTTGGGGGAGCCAGGTGGTGGGTATTATGGAGAGCACGTATTGCATGGAGCACTGGGTGTGATGCATAAACAATGAATTCTGTTACGCTGAAAAGAAAAAAAAAAACTAAAGCAGAAATCAGTGATGGGAAGGAAAGATACAGTGGAAAGGAAATCAACAAATTGCAAGTACAAACTACTTAAAACGACTTAGCAATATCTGTTGAAGCTAACTGTGCATATACCCCAAGACCGTGATTCCACTCCTGGGACACATACCAAGACAAATGAGTTCTTGTGTCCTCCAAAACAGTATATATACAAAGCATGGAATAGGCAGGCATGCATAAGAATGGATCCCTTCCCTGACCTCACAGGGTCATGTCTCTACTTCTCCCTATTTTCAACAGAAGACTCGAGGTTTTCTCTTGGGAGAGGGTGAATCTGACAGGTTCTGGATTTGGGCACACCAAGCACAGCAAGAAAGTGAGAGTGAGGCACCATATTGAAAATAGAAGGTCACAGGAAAGTTGACAGTGGTGATGAGATTTCCGGTCCTCTTTCTTCATTTGGATCTCAGAAAACCAACAGCCGGTGTCAACTCTAACAGAAAATTAATTGATTCCTTCCTGAGAAAACCTCCAAGCTCAAATGAAAAGACTACTCTAATCTTTTCTTGCAAGAGCCCTGTGTTCTTAAAGCCTGAACAACTGGCTTTCATGGGGACCCCAATGAGTCGGTCAGTTGGAGTCTAGGCTAGTCTAGTCTAGGCTAGGCTAGTCTCAACATTCTGCAAGTCACCTGGGGGGCTCATAACCAGTATCCCAACCTGTCTTCGAGGGCTCACCTAATCTGGGGTTCCCTCTGCATTTGCGGGAGGAGTCAAGACAATTTAACTTGAAAGGTATAAAAATGAGGAGAGTGCAGTCGACATCTGGATTATATCCATATGAAGAAAACAGCAAAAAAAAAAAAAAAGGAATATTTAAAAAAATAAATAAAATTGCAATGACCTTAAGTGCACCCTAATTTAATAAATAAGTCCTAATACAGGTGTTTAACAAAATCAGTCCAATGGTTCTAAATTTCACTGAGTGGTCTCGTCACTACTGTCAACTTGCCTGTCACCTTCTATTGTCAATATGGTACCTCACAATAAATATAAAAGACCATGATTTTTAAAAGGGTAAGGAAAACAGACTTACTATATAAGATATAAAAATTAATCATAAATTTATAGGAAGTGGTATTTTACATCAGGAGGGAAAGAATTGATTGTCCAGTGAATTGTGTTGATGGCCACTAGAAAAAGAATAGAGTAATGATTGTAGGTCTTTTTCAATGGTTAATTAATGAAGAATTTATGAGGACCCTGGGCATCCCCAGTCGAAGTTGGTAACCATGACTGCTCCCAGTTCTCTTACTCATGAAGAACCTGGATTGAAATGGCTGCCTGGTAAGATCCCTCTCAGCTCAAATCTAAACTAAGATGGTTCTGCATTTGTTTGTCTTTTTCAAAGCTCAATTGAGCGGTGGCATTTGGTAAATCAAAATAGAAAGACAAAAGTAAAAATAAACTCGGTCTGGCTTTCTCTCTTGAAAGAAGAGGAAAGATGTCTGAGATGGCCCATTCCGGCCTCGGGGGCCTGAGGGACTCCTGGAGCTTTCTGACATGCACTGTTTGTTTTCAATGGGAAATTACTCAAAATGTAATAAGGAAATATTTTGCTGAGTAAATAGATTCGTTTACATCTTGTGGTGTGGACGGTTAAAAAGAATCCTGGCCTTTAAGCTCCCTTGGCTGAAATCCCTCGTGGAAGAGAGGGATTTCTCTTTTCACTAGTATTTCTGTCTTTCCAAGGGGTTCTTCCTCCTCCTTCTTTTGAAATCAGATATTTTAAGACACTTGAAATCCAGGGAGGGAAAAGAGACTTTACTCTACTGTAATGGGGAAGAAAATTATTAATGTTTTGTGGTCACAGCCCTTCCCGGACCTCCTGGGCCTCTCTTAAGAGAATTCTAGCTTTGTCAGCTCAGAGCCTGGGTTTAGGATGCAGAGTGGAGACAGAGACAGACACACAAGTAGACAAGGGAGGACAGGAGGTTGACGCTGGAATGGACAACATTATTCCTGAGAAAGAAAGTGGAGATGAAAGGGAGGAGGGGTGGACAGGGAAGATGAGGAGTAGCGGCCACTGGACCATGGAGAGTTGCTGAGAGGGAGGGAGCGGGGGGGGGGGCAGTTAGCTGCCATGGTCGGGGTGAGCACTGAGAGTGGGGCAGCTGCCTGGACGGGGCTCCAGGCTCCGCATGACCGGGCGCACTGAGAGTGTAAGCTCTCTCCACGTTTCTTGGCAATTTTTCTGTAAGTGAAAGTTGGAACTGATTTCATTTATATTTTTCAGCGGAGTGTGGTTCTTTGAATCAAAACGTATGTGCCGAAGTGGGGCCAAGTGGGTTCCAGTTATATTTGGGTTATGCCGCAAAAGCCAAAGGTTGGATCACTCTTGGCCCCTGCCGCTCACTTTTCTCTTGGCCTAGCCCCATCTTTTTGCCTCATGTAAGGGTTCTCCTGTTCCCTGCTCATGGGCCTTCTCTCTGCTTTGGGCTGCCCTTCCCTGATTCCTTTAATCCCAGGACAGGTAAAAATACGTTTAAAAAATTTAATCTCAAATACTACCCATGTCACCTCATCTTTGTCATCATTTGCAGTCTCTGAAGAAAATTTCTGTTTGGAAATGATTCGTCATTCCAAAGTGACATCAGGGTGCTCCCCACCAACTGGCTACCTATGGACAAAATGGTACTATTTTTGCATTGCAAAACCCAAGCCTCCAGTAGAAATGCACGAGGCTGGGTCCTTGCTTCCTCACATAGCCTCCCTCTGCTTTCAAACACACAAGCTCTCGCTTAAAGGTCCTGCCAAGTCCGTGCTATGTGCACGCATCCATGCAACAAATAATTACTGGATGCCTGGTGCCAGTTGTGAGGATACAGCCGTACAAAAAGACGTAACAAAATAGGCCCAAGGAATCCAGCTTTCCTGTGTTTACAATCCGGTGACTACATAGGAGACAGATGGTGGAGGCTGCTGAGACTTCCGGCTGAAGCAGGGGTAAGGCTAGAAGCTATCAGGATGGAGGACGGTAGTTGAAAAGTTCGATGGGGTGGCCAGGGGCGTTCTCACGGAGGAAGTGATATTTGAATAAAGACCTGAGGGAGGTGAGAAGGAGAGCATTTCTTCTTGGTGGGGGACGGGGGGAGTGGGGGAGGAAGGTGCCTGCCAGAGGAGCTGGAGGAGGCCCAGGGAATGGGGGTGGGGGGCAGGGAGGAGCGGCACAAGATGGTTTCTGAGAGGTTGTGGGGGGCAGGGAAGATCACCCAAGGCCCCGAAGGTCATAGTGAGGACTCGGGCTTTTAATTTATGCAGGAGGGGAACCCACTGGAGGAATCTGAGAAGGGACCTGATGTGGTAAATTGTAACAGGATGGTTTTGGCTTCTGTTTTGAACACAGAGTGAAGACGAGGGGAGGAGGAGACCAGCCATGGGGTTACTGGGGGAAAAAGAAAGAAAGAAAGAAAGAAAGAAAGAAAGAAAGAAAGAAAGAAAGAAAGAAAGAAATGCAACTGACTTTGTGTGTTAATTTTGTATTCTGCTGAATTTATTTATTTATTTTTAAAGATTTTATTTCTTTATTTGACAGAGAGAGAGAGGTCACAAGTAGGCAGAAGCAGGCAGAGAGAGAGGGGGAAGCAGGCTCCCTGCTG
The DNA here is from genome assembly GCF_963455335.1 of Martes martes. Classification (NCBI taxonomy): domain Eukaryota; kingdom Metazoa; phylum Chordata; class Mammalia; order Carnivora; family Mustelidae; genus Martes; species Martes martes. The sequence goes on from NC_137895.1 coordinate 129,460,765, forward strand.
AGCAGAGAGCCGGATGTGGGGCTCGATCCCGGAACCCTGAGATCATGACCTGAGCTGAAGGCAAAGAGGCTTAACCCACTGAGCCACCCAGGCACCCCTCCTGCTGAATTTATTAATTCCAGCAGTTTCTTGTGGAATCTTTAGGGTTTTACATACATGATTATGTTTTCTGCAGAGATAATTTTATTTCTTCCTTTCCAGTTTGAATGCCTTCCCCTTTCCTTTTTTGCCTAATTGCTCTAGCCAGTAGTTCTAATACTAAGTTGGACAGAAGCCAAAAGCCAAAAGCAAACATCTCTGTCCTTGTCTTAGAGGGAAAGACTTCAGTCTTTTACCATTTAGCATGAGGTTAGCTGTGACTTTTTCATATATGGCCTTTATTATGTTGAAGTGGTTTCCTTCCATTTCTAGTTTGTTGAGCATTTTTGTCATTAAAGGGTTGAAGTTTTTCAATTTTTTTTTTCTGCCTCAGTGAAATGAACATGTGGATTTTGTCTTTCATTCTCTTAATATTTTATACGGATTGATTTTACTGTGTATTACACTGATTGATTTTTGTATGTTTAGCATCCTTATATCCCAGGAATAAATCCCACTTGGTCATGCTGTATAATCCTCTTAATATATTAAGGATCTGGTTGCTAGTACATTTTTGAGGATTTTTGTATCTGTATTTTTCAGGAATATAGGTATGTGGTTTGTTTCCCTTGTAGTGTCTGTCTGACTTTGGTATCAGAGTAATGCTGGCCTCCTAGAATGAATTAAGAAGTATTTTTCCCTCCTCAATTTTTTTTTTTAAAGATTTATTTATTTATTTATTTGTCAGAGAGAGAGAGAGAGAGGAGCGAGAGTGAGCACAAGCAGACAGAGTGGCAGGCAGAGGGAGAAGCAGGCTCCCTGCCGAGCAAGGAGCCCGATGTGGGACTCGATCCCAGGACGCTGGGATCATGACCTGAGCCAAAGGCAGCTGCCCAACCAACTGAGCCACCCAGGCGTCCCGTTCCCTCCTCAATTTTTTTAGGAGGACTTGAGAAAAATTGGTGTTAGTTCTTCTTTATGTTTGTTTTACTTCACTAGTGAAGACATCTGGTGCGGGGAATTTTTTATTACTGATTTTATTTTCAAGCTAATTATAGGTCTATTTGGCTTTTCTTTTCCTTATGAGTTAGTCTTGGTAGGTTTTATGTTTCTAAGAATTTGTCATTTCATCTAGGTTATCCAATTTGTTGTTATACAACTGCTCATAGTCCTCTCTTATAATCCTTTTTATTTCCATAGAATCAGCAGTAATGTTCTTGCTTTTCATCTGGATTTTAGAATTTCAGCCTTACCTCTTGTTGCTTAGTTGTCTAGTTAAAGTTTTATCCATTTTATTGATTGATTTTCTCTATTGTTTTTCTAATCTCTATCTTATCTTTCCCCATTTTTTGGTACAAAGGACTTTTTTTATTTCCAAATTTTCATTTAAATTCTAGTTAGTTAACATTAGTGTAATATTGGTTTCAAGAGAATTTAATGATTCATCATTTACATATGACATCATGTGCTCATTATAACAAGTGCCTCCTTAATACCCATCACCCATTTACCCCATTCCACCCAGTTCCCTTCATCAACCCTCTGTTTTCTATTGTTAAGAGTCTCTTACGGTTTTTTCTCTGTCTCCTTTTTTCCCTCTTCCCATATGTTCATCTGTTTTGTTTCCCAAATTCCACATATGAGTGAAATCATATTGTATCTGTCTTTCTCTGACTGACTTATTTCACTTAGCGTAATACACTAGCTCTAACCACATCATTACAAATGGCAAGATTTCATTCTTTTTGATGGCTGAGTAATATTCCATTTTACATGTATACCACATCTTCTTTATCCATTCATCAGTCAAGGGACATTTGGGCTCTTTCCATGGTTTCACCATTTTTGATAATCCTGCTGTAAACACTGGACAGCAATGTACCCCTTTGGAGCTGTATTTTTTTATCCTCTGGGTAAGTACCTAGTAGTGCAATTGTTAGGGCATACAGAAGTCCTTTTTTTTTTTTTTTAAGATTTTATTTATTCATTTGACAGAGAGATCACAAGCAGGCAGAGAGGCAGGCAGAGAGAGAGGAGGAAGCAGGCTCCCCGCTGAGCAGAGAGCCCGATGCGGGGCTCGATCCCAGGACCCTGAGATCATGACCCTAGCCGAAGGCAGAGGCTTTAACCCACTGAACCACTCAGGCACCCCAAGAAGTTCTATTTTTAACTTTTTAAGGACCCATATTATTTTCCACAATGGCTTCACCAGTTTGCATTCTCAACAGTGTAAGAGGGTTCCCTTTTCTCCACATCCTCACCAACATCTGTTGTTTCCGTGTTGTTAATTTTAGCCTTTGTGACAGATGTGAGGTGGTATCTCATTGTGGTTTTGATTTGCATTTCCATGATGATGAGTGATGGCAAGCATCCTCCCATGTGTCTGTTAGCCATCTGAACGTCTTTTTGGAAAAATGTCTGTTCATGTCCTCTGCCCATTGCTTAACTGGATTATTTGTGTATTTTGGGGGTGTTGAGTTTGATAAGTTCTTTATATATTTTGGATACTAACCCTTCACCCAATATGTCATTTGCAAATATCTTCTCCCATTCCATAGGCTGCCTTTTAGTTTTGTTGATTGTTTCCTTTACTGTGCAGAAGCTTTTTATTTCACGAAGTCACAACAGTTAATTTTTTATTTTGTTTTCCTTGCCTCCGGTGACGTTTCTAGTAAGAAGTTGCTCTGGTTTAGGTCAAAGAGGTTGCTGTCTGTATTCTCTAGAATTTTGATGGTTTTCTGTCTCACATTTAGGTCTTTCAACTACTTTGAATTTATTTTTGTGTGTGGTATAAGGAAATGGTCCAATTTCATTCTTCTGCATGTTGCTGTCCAGTTTCTCAACACCATGTGTTGAACAGACTGTTTTTTTCCCATTGGATATTCTTTCCTGCGTTGTTGATGATTAGTTAACCATAGAGTTGTGGGTCCATTTCTGGGTTTTCTATTCTGTACCATTGATCTGTCTATTTTTGTTCGAATACTGTACTGTCTTGATTACTACAGCTTTGTAATATAGCTTGAAGTCCAGAATTGTGATGCCTACAGTTTTTCTTTTTCAAGTTTGCTTTGGCTGTTTGGGGTCTCTTGTGGTTTTGTACAAATTTTAGAATTGTTTTTCTAGCTCTGTGAAAAATACAGGTGGTATTTTGATAGGATTTACACTAAATAAATGTGTAGATTGCTTTGGATAGTATAGACATTTTAACAGTGTTTATTCTTCCAATCCATGAGCATGGAATGTTTTCCCATTTCTTCATGCCCTCTTCAATTTCTTTAGTAAATGTTCTATAGTTTTCAGTGTACAGGTCTTGTTTATCTCTTTGGTTAGGTTTACTCCTAGGTATCTTATTGTTTTTGGCGCAGTTGTAATCAATTCCTTGATTTCTTTTCTGCTTCTTCCTTATTTGTGTATAGAAATGCAACAGATTTCCATACATTGATTTTATATCCTGCAACTTTGCTGAATTCATGTTCTAGCAATTAGTTCTAGCAATTTTTTGGTGGAGTCTGTCAGGTTTTCTACATGGAGCATCATGTCATCTATAATGGTGAAAGACTGACTTTTTCCTTTCAGATTTAGATGCTTTTTATTTCTTTTTGTTGTCTAATTGCTGAGGCTAAGACTTCCAGAACTATGTTAGATAGTAATGGTGAGAATGGACATCCCTGTCTTGTTCCTGACAGAGGAGGAAAAGCTCCCGGTTTTCCCCATTGAGGATGATATTAACTGTGGGTCTTACATATATGGCTTTTATGATGTCGAGGTATGTTCCCTCTATACCTACTTTGTTGAGGGTTTTTTTGTTTTGTTTTTTAATCAAGAATGAATGCTATACTTTGTCAAATGCTTTTTCAGCATCTATTGAGAGGATCATACAGTTCTATCTTTTCTTTTATTAATGTGGTATATCATATTGGTTTGCAAACACTGAACCACCCCTGCAGCCCAGGAATAAATTCCACTTGGTTGTGGTGACTAATCCTTTTAATGTACTGTTAGATTTGATTTGCTAGTATCTTGCTGAGGATTTTTACATCCTTGTTCATCAGGGATAATGGCCTGTAATTCTCTACTCTCTTTTAGTGGGGTCTTTGTCTTGTTTTGGAATCAAGGTAATGCTTGCTTCATATAAGGAGTTTGGAAGTTTTCCTTCTGTTTCTATTTTTTGGAAGAGTTTGAGAAGAATAGGTATTACCTCTTTTTTAAATGTCTTGTAAAATTCCCCTGGGAAGCCATCTGGTCTTTGACTTTTGTTAGCGGGGAGATTTTGATTACTGATTCAATTTCTTTCCTGGTACAGGTCTGTTCTTTCTTTTCAGTTTTGGTAGTTTGTATGTTTCTAGGAATTTGTCCGTTTCTTCCAGACTGCCCAGATTGTTGGCACGTAATTTTTCATAATATTCTCATATAATTGTATTTCTGTAGTGTCGGTTGGGATCTCTCCTCTTTCATTTGTGATTTTATTTATTTGGGTCCTTTCTCATTTCTGGCTAAGAGTTTATCAATGAATCTGGCTAAGGGTTTATCAATTTTATTGATTCTTCAAAAAACTGTTCTGTCCTACTGGGTTTTTTTGTTTCTATATTGTTTATTTCTGCTCTAATCTTTATTATTTCCCTTCTTCTGCTGGCTTTAGGTTTAGTTTGCTGTTCCCCTTCTAGCTCTTTTAAGTGTAAGGTTAGGTTGTACATCTGAGACATTTCTTGCTTCTTGAGGTAGGCCTGCATTATAAGATACTTCCCTCTTAGAACTGCTTTTGCTGTATCCCAAAGATTTTGGACTGTCATGTTTTCACTTTCATTTGCTTCCATGTATTTTTTAAATTTATTCTTTAATTTTCTGGTTAATCCATTCGTTCTTTAGTAGGATGTTCTTTAACTTCCAAGTATTTGTGACCTTACCAAATTTTCCCTTGTGGTTGACTTCAAGTTTCATTGTGTTGTGGTCTGAAAATATGCATGGTATATTCTCAATATTTTGTACTTGTTGAGGGCTGATTTGTGACCCAGTATGAGATCTATTCTGGGGAATGTTCCATGTGCACTTGCAAATGTGTATTCCACTGCTTTAGGATGAAATGTTCTGAATATATCTGTGAAGTTCATCTGGTCAAATGTCTCATTCAAAGCCACTGTTTCCTTGTTGATTTTATGCTTAGATGATCTGTCCATTGCTGTTAGTGTGGTGTTAAAGTCCCCACTATTATTGTATTATTATCAATGAAGTTTTTTAATGTTTGCTATTAATTGATTTGTATATTTGGGTGCTCCCAAGTTGGGGGCCTAAATATTTATAATTGTTAGATCTTATTGATGTATAGACCTCTTAATTATGAGGTAATGTCCTCCTTTATCTCTTGTTACAGTCTTTCACTTAAAATCTAGTTTGTCTGATAAAAGTATGGCTACTTCAGCTTTTTTTTGATGTTCATGGGCAAAATAGATGTTCTCTATCTCCTTACTTCAATTTGTAGATGCCTTTAAGTCTAAAATCAGTCTCTTATAGGCAGCATATGGATGGGTCTTGTTTTTTTTTTTAATCCATTCTGAACTCTATGTCTTCTTATTGGAATATTATATATAATAATTGTGTAGTTTTTAAAGAAACTATCTAACTTTTCCAGATTGGCTGTACCATTTAGTTCCCACCATAGATTTATGGGAAACTGAGTTTCTCTTCATTCTCACCAGCGTTTGGTATTACCTTTTGTTTTTATTTTTGAGGTTTCAAGCTGTTCTACAAGATGTGTATTATTAATTCATCATGGTCTTAGCATTTCCCTAATGGCTAGTGGTGTTGAACATCTCTTCATGAGCTTATTGCCACCTGTATATGTTCTCTAGTGAAATATCTGTTTTTTGTTCATTATGTTCTAATCAGATTACTTTATTAATGTTAAGTTCTGAGAGTTCTTTATTCTGGATATCCTTAATTGAATATGTAGTATGCAAGTATTTCCCCCTCTCTGTAAGTTGTTTCTTCATCCTTTTAGTAGGGTCTGTCATAGAAACAGGTTTTAATTTTGATGAGGTTCACTTTATCAATGTTTTCTTTTATGGGTTTTTGTTTTTTAAACTTTTTCCCCATATTTATTATATTTTTAATCTTATTTTTTCAGTGTTCCAAGATTCATTATTTATGTACCACACACCGTGTTCCTGTTTATTTTAGAGAGAGAGAGAGTGCACGGGGAAGGGAGGGGCAGAGGGAAAGGGAGAGAGTCTCAAGCAGACTCTGCGCTGAGTTTGGAGCCCAATGTGGGGCTCGATCCCATGACCCTGAGATCATGACTTGAGCCGAGACCAAGAGTTGGATGCTTAGTTGACTGAGCCACCCAGGTACCCCTTTATTTACTAGAGATGGATTTCTGGAGATTCCTACTCTACTCTCTTCTCTGACATCATTCCTCCACCATCAGGTTTTGTACCATTTCCAGCAATATCATCACAAAATCAGGCTTGATTACTGTATGACTGAGCAAAGAAATCACTCACATCATTAATGTTGGTTGATATTTTTATTTATTTTGGTTAAGAAGAAAGTGAAGGAACATAGAAGTATGGCAGAACTTCACTTGTTTGGTAACAATGTGAAAGATTTCTTTGTTGGATTGGATAATAGTTTCCAAATACTGCAAAAATATTTCCTCATTTTTTGTACTATTCATAATGTAACTCTAAGAGACACAACACTCTTAATTTTAATGTTTAAGAATCTGCATTCTTGGGATGCCTGGGTGGCTCAGTTGGTTAAGCCGCTGCCTTCGGCTCAGGTCATGATCCCAGGGTCCAGGGAAAGAGTCCCGCAATGGGCTCCTTGCTCGGCAGGGAGCCTGCTTCTCTCGCTGCCTCTGCCTGCCTCTCTGCCTGCTTGTGTGTACTCTCTCTCTCTCTCTGGCAAATAAATAAAATCTTTAAAAAAAAATTATAAAAAAAAAGAATCTGCATTCTTAACATTTCCTTCTCATTTTCCTAAATCTAGACCAGATCAGAAAACTATTTCTGTAAAGAACCACATAGTAAATATTTCTGCTTTGCAAGCCATACTCTCTCTGCTGCAATGACTCAACTTTGACAACATAGCACAAATTAGTGATAGACAATACATAAACATGGCTACATTCCAATACAACTTCATCTATGGGTGCTAAAATTTGAAATTTTTTGTAATTTTCGCATATCATGAATATCACTCTCTTCCATGAAATGTATGAAATAAACATTCCTGACTATTCTTCTAATTGCACTCCTTGCCCCAACTCCTAACATTCTTCCATAAACCCACTGTTCATAGTTCTTCATACTGCTCAGCACAAACTGAAATTATTTTGTTCATTTCTATGTTTTCTTGTTTACTCTCTTTCTGTCCACATAGAATGTGAGCTTGAGACAAAGACCTTATCATTTAGCTTCTCATCTCCAGCACCTGTAAAGGTGCCTGGTGTCTAGTAAGTCCTTATAATTCCCTTTTTTTTTTTTTTTTAAGAAAGAGTGAGATTCAATAGTAAATTCATGTTCACCTCACCATCACTTTTATTCTGGTATGTATTTTCATGTAACAGAGCCAAAGAATATTTCGCATTACAAATGATGTGGAGAATTCCCACTCTATTTTCCTCCTAGAAAAGCTGTAAAGAGCCATGCCCTGAGAGCATGCTCATCTCTGCAGGAGGTCCTATAGCTCCTCATAGAACGAAAGCAGTGTTTCAGTCAGGGCAGCTGTATAAGGCAATGCTCTGTTGGAAGTCGGTTAAAAAATATTTGTGAGAAATGTTTTCCTTAGTGTTCACAGCTTAATGGAAAGTTGTTATTTTAAAGGTGCTGTACGAAGCTAGTCATGTTCCTCGAACGGGTTCTCTCTGAACCAGTTCTAAATGAGTTTCAGGCTCTCTGGGGACTTTTTTGATAGAGACCAAATTTCACAGTTCCTGACTAGGCCGTGTTTGCTCAGGGAGACAGTCTTGTTTGTCCCGCTCAGTAATTGTGAGGCAGGCCTTCCTGAGAAACCAGCCAGTTTCACGAAGGACTACTGTGCGTGTGGCTGATGCTTCTGCCCTCCTCCTCTCAATGTGTTTTAAATCTGCCTTGGCTCGAGGTGGACCTGCTGACCTGTAGAAACTTTGAATAGGTGTCACTACAAGACACACACTCTAGTAAAAATTGCCATCTTTAAAACTGACCTGTCATGATCGTGGTGGAAACATCTGGAATCATATCCAAATGGCGTATTTTCAGTATTCTTTGCCATTTGTATCATACTTTGTAGAATTTATGGGGTAACAAAACCTTGTTAGTTGGAATGTTGATGTTTCCTAGATGAACAAGCATTCTTAAAATCTGTAGGTAGAAACTGCACCCCAGAACCATTCTAGCTTAAGCAGATTTTCCACAAGTGTTTCAGACTCGTCAGGTTAGAAGAAGAGGGAGGAGGGGGAGGGGAAGAGGAGGAGAAATCATCAGATCTTCCTTCCCAATCCTGCTGACCTGGTTTCCATTCAGTGTCTGCTACCACCTCTGTCTTCCTTTTATTCTTCCAGCCGCCCAAGTCAGCAGGGCCACAGTGCCGATCCAGTGACCCCCCTCTGACATTCCACATCCAATAAGCACTGACGGCTGTCATTTCTCTGGAACCATCCATCAGAAGGCTCCCCACACTGTTCAACTCTCTGCCCCTCTCCCCGCCCCACAGACCCGCCCTCACTCCGGCCTTTCTTCCACGTTCAGGCCCCTGTTCCTGCTCTGCCTTCGCCCTCCTTCCCCTGCGCCTCCCTACTAAGAAGTGCCCGGGCTACTGCCGCGATTTCCCTCAGGTCTCCCCTCCGCAGTCCCCACACGGGAACCGTCCCGCACCACCGCCACCCCAAGCCAGGCGAGGTGCCTCTCCTACCTGCACCTTCTGCAGCGCTGCCTGTCCCTGTTCAGCTCTTCCTCCTTGTTCTGTCCCCATTTTGTGTCCTTGGCGCTTCGCGGAGACCCTGGGTGTGGTGGCCTCGCAGAAAGTAAACAGAGAGGGTCTCAAACTCCATGAATACCGACGGAGTCCCAGGGCGAGGAGAGGCGGCCAGAGAAGGGGCAGGCTTGTCCCAGCACTTTCGGCCGGCATGAAGAAGTTCGGTCCCCAGGCCCCAGACAAAGGCAGCCATACTGGGGGGCCTGGGCACCTGGACAGCAGCACTGGGGGAGGAGGCCTCTGCGGAGGCAGTAAGGGTCTTCTGTCAACATGTACCTTTTAGGCGCTGGGTCAACGGCAAGGGTGCGGCCCTGGGAGCCCCGCCAGGCCTTGGTCCGTGGCGGGCGTTATTAGGTTTCTCAGGCAGCAGCAGCAAACACAAGGCCAAGCAAAGAGTTTGGGGGGCTGGGAGGCCGCGGGGGCGCCACAGCCCGGAGAGGCCGACCGAGGAGGAAGCTCCGCCTCTGGGAGCCTGGGGGAGCAGCTTCCCGGAAGCAGACGCGCGAACCTCGGCCAGGAGCGCCCCACATCCTGGCCGCAGCCCCCAGGGCCGTGGAGCGTAGCATGGAAGACGCCCTGCGAGACGAATGGCTTTGGCACAAATACTAGGCCTAGTATAGAAGGCTCCTGGTTCAAAAAACTGGACACAAAAGCAGCCCACGCGGTCCAGGTCCTTGCTCCCCGCTTGCTCTCAGATCCTTGCGCCAGGAGACCGCTCGGGTTCCACCGTGTTCTTGTCGCTGCGGGGCGGGAGGAAGGGAGAAGCCCGGCGGCTCCCCGGCGGCTTCACAGGGCTTCTCCGCAGTGGCCCCTGGGGCTCCAGTTCCCACCGGACAGGTCGTCCTGTCCCTCTGTGGCCCTCAGCTCCCGACGCAGCCGCTGCCAAGTAGCCTGGCTTCAGGCTCCGCCAGCGCCTGCCTTGGCTCCTCTAGTGCCTCACCCCTGCAGCCCGTTCCCTGTATGTAACTTCCCTGTTGAAAGGATCCAGGGTGTTCAGGCTTTCCGGCTTTCCAGATTGAACCCTGACTCATCCAGTCCTCGGAAGAAATTCTCCAGCACAAGGATAACATAGGACTCAAACGGTGGAGGGAACATAATTTTGTAAAAGATTTATTGCAGAAAAAGGAAGTATTTAGGCAGCATCTGCTATGGACTCAATCAAATTTAAGAAAACATGGACTTTCTGAAATGGGACTGAAATCAGTCATCCAGCTAAAATTTTCTTTTTAAAGATTTTGTTTATTTATTTGAAAGAAAGAGTGAGTGAGAGAGCACCAGCGGGAAGAAAGAACAGAGAGAGAGGGAGAAGCAGACACCTCGCTGAGCAAGGAGCCCCATGTGGGACTGGATTCCAGGACCCTGAGATCATGACCTGAGCCAAAGGCAAACGCTTAACAGACTGTAGGCCATCCAGGTGCCCCAAGATTTCCTTGAAAAGCTAAACTGGGGGGGGGGTGCTTGGGTGACTCAGTCGTTAATAAATAAATAAAATAAATAAATTTTTTTAAAGATTTTATTTATTTATTTGACAGATGGAGATCACAGAGAGGCAGGCAGAGAGAGAGGAGGAAGCAGGCTCCCTGCTGAGCAGAGAGCCCGATGTGGGGCTCAATCCCAGGACCCTGGGACCATGACGTGAGCAGAAGGCAGAGGCTTTAACCCACTGAGCCACCCAGGCGCCCCTAAAATATTTTTTTAAAAAAGAAAAGCTAAATGGGATAAGGAAGGAATGCAAAATGAAATAAAAGATCTGAATTGCTATCTTGGAATACCAACTTAGTAGTATGGAAAACAGGCTTTACAAAACACCCTCCCAAACTCAAGAGAAAAGAAGGAAAAAATATTCTGAGAGTAGGAAAGTTTTAGAAGCCATTTTTGTAAACTTATTAAAAGGTTTTATATTTTTGTAAATACGAGATGGATCATTTATTATAAAGCCAAGGGTTTTGGTTAAAATTTTTTAAAGTTGGATTTTGAACAAAATGTAAATGTGTGTCATAGTTTGTATCAGGAATTCTAAAAATCTGTTGTGAATCAGATTCACCTGAGAACTGTTAAACAAACAAACGATTTATGAACCCTGTCCTCAGAACTTTATTGAGTAGGTCTGGAACAGAGCCTGAGAATCTGCAATTTAAAAAATTATCTCAGTTCACTCTGACACATCTGGTCCTGACCAGGATTGTAAAATTACTGGTTTGAACAAAAAGTTACATTACGGTACCACCCAGCAGCAGTAAACCCTGATTGCAAATTTTGTGTTTTGGGAATGGTGGGGTGCTTCCTGGCTAGAATAGGACCTGATTTCCTCTTCTTCATCTTATATTTAAAGTTTGTTTGTTTGTTTGTTTGTTTGTTTTTAGTAACCTCTGCACCCAAGGTGGGGCTCAAACCCGTGACTCTGAGACCAAGAGCCCCACCCTCTTCCCACTCAGACAGCCAGGTGTGCCAGACCTGATTTGTTTTAACTGAATTAATTCTATTGAGCAAAATTTAGTAACTGGCTGTAACTGTGGGAAGGAAGAAGGACATTATTAAGGGAATTGGGCATGAATTCCCTTAAAAGGGAAGTACCAACTGCCATAATGAATTAAGGGAAAAATACTCTTCAGTTAGTGTTAGGATGGGACTCTGTTTTTTGAGAGAAGTTCTAAGCCTGTCCTTGCCACAGATTCTCCTGTGCAGGGGCATGCTGACCTCAGGGACTCACTGAATCCTTAAAACACTCAGACCTAAACAACATCAAAGAGGTGTTTTCTTGACTCCCTGAGAATAATTCTTTAATCATGGACAGGTAGAGTGTGCGGCCCAAAAGTCACAGCCGCTGGTGGCATACCTGACTACCAAATCCAGCCTTGTTTTGAGACTTTCTTTTGTCGGTGTCAGTTTGAAAAGGCCACATTTAACAACCACCATTCAGGAGTGGGCTCCCTGTCCCCCATAGACGTTAGACTCTGTGATGTCCAGACCAAGAAAAGCTGAACCCTATTTCACACCTACCTAGGTCCATGCTCTTGGTTCCAATTTCCTTTTTGAAGCTCAAGCTTCTTTCCTAAAAAAGCTGGCCAAGGAATGGCTTTATCTTTCCAGTGAGACTCACCTACACGAGGGTGCCATCCAGCCCTTGTAGAATCAGCAGTAAAACTGTGTTAAAACGCAATACGACCATGCATTTTCATTCGACAAGATACCCAAAAACCGTAAAGGGTTGTTTTCAGAAAGAAGTTTTCACAACAGGGGTGGTGGTGGTGGTGGTGGTGGTGTGTGTGTGTATTAGGTTTGTTTTTAGTGTCAGAACTCTCACTTCAATTCAGAGACACAAATTACCAAGTAGCTACATAAGGAAAAAAGAGGTGAGAGAAAGGGAAAAGAATGAATTAGAGAGGGGCTAGAAAGTTTTTAAAAAAAAGTAAAGTGTGAGGCCCAGTTAGAGAGAAATTGTGTTCTTGTCTCATATATTTCTGAGGACAACAATGGCAGAAGAGTGAAATGTAATTCCAGCTACACTTTGAGCTAAGCAGGCAGTGCAGGAAGCCAGCTCCGTTCTGGTTTAACATGATCAGGAGCCTTCCCTCTGGGATGAGATGCTAAATCCACTGGCTCCTTTCTGAAAGGTCTTAATGAGCCAGCTCCAAGCCGAGGCTGTGTCTCCATTGGTCAATAGCAGAAGTATGGAAAATTCCAGACAGTGGATAAACAAAGACCTTCCAATGTATTTGGCTTTTGGGGGTGCGTGATATAGGACGGTAGAGTTTTCGGTAGCAGATTTCCTTCCTAATGATGTTTTTCTTAGGCTAACAAGGCTGTCCGCCTCTATGCGCCAGCACATTCGCAGCCATACCAGCCTGCACGACATCAGAAGCTGTGCCACTCTGGTTTTTGCCTCTGTCACCTGCTCATGTGCAAGTTTGTCTGATGATTCTTAACACATATAAGCAGATCAGTGTAGTTAAGCTCTGCGTCTCATGTTCCCTGGAACCTGGACTTGTGTGTTGTGACTAAGTAAAATCACTTAAATATTTGGTGTATGTATTGGCGTGTTATCTTTCTCTCTTGCTTGTGTCTATGTGATGAGTACTCTATTTTCTGAGAAATCTGGAAACAAGCTTTATACGAACCAGCATCAGTTCTAACTGGGAGTCATTGGGTAGAGCCTCCCATGACCTGAAGGCAAATTCATTAAACATCCATTCACTTGGTGACCCATTTCCTCAACGAGTGAGGATTCTCCCCAAATTTGGTTTTGCTTTGGCTTCTCCACAGGTCTCTGACCCTGCCCACCTCTGTCCTAGTTCCTGCCATTTTTGTATATCAATGGGTGGCTTTCAGGTAACTACACAAGACTCTTTCTGTCTTCTACACCAATAGATTTTGCCCCCGGCCTGGTTTTTGCATTTTCAGCGGGATCTGTCCCTGCCTCTATGGTGTTTTAGAAAGAGAAGCGATCCTTCCCTGAACACGGTTTAGGGCCTTCTCCATTTTTGCTGACTTGGCCATGCAGCTAGCTGCTCCTGACGCCCTGCTCTTGCCAGGTGCCTGTCCCTGTCCCCTGCCTATGGCAGTGAACTGGTCACCTGGTGTGAGGGATGAGGGCAGGGCAGTGATGACATTGTCCAAAGCCTACTAGGTAATTTGGAACCCTGGTTCCATACTTCCTAGCCTGCCGCCTGCCTAGGCTGCTGCTTTTCCTGGTCACGGTTGCTCTGTGTAGCCCCTTTCAGAAGGGGCTACAGTGGAACATGAGCTCCTGCGGTGCCTGCCCAGGCCTTGGTGCCCGCACAGAACTGGGAGCGTGCTTTTGTTAAATCTCAGCTGGTGTTGGTGGGATTTGTCACACCCACCTTCCACCACAGGGAGGACTGCGGAAGGGGGTGTCACAGCTTGCAAGTCAGGCAGAGGGACCTGGGGTCAACTGTTCCGAGAGGGGGAGTGTGGGAGAGAGAAGGCAAGGTGGCCCCTCTGGGAGAGGCCCAAGACTGGAGGAACAAGGAGCTGGGTGGCAAGGGATCCTCTTGGACATAGTCAAAGGGCCTCCCAATCTGCATGAGTAGAGAGGATCCCAGGACAGGACCCTAAGGTTGTGCGTTTACTCAAGTTTGCTCAGAAGAGGTAAATGTGGAGAAGGTAGAAGGTCTGAGGTTACTTTCTGATCTCTTTTTTAAAAAGTAATATATCTTTTTTAAAAAGTACATATCTTTTTTAACAAGCCATGTAAATGTCATTTTTAAGGGTACAATTAAGCAGGATTAAGTACATTCACAATGTCGTACAATCATCATCCCCCCTAGATCCCGCATCTCATTACTCCCACAAAGAAACTGTACCCGTTAAGCAATAACTGTCCACTGACCCTTCCCCAGCCCCTTCTAACCTTTAATCTACTTTCTGTCTCTGTGAATTCATCTATTCTAGGTACCTCAGTTAGGTGGAGTCATACAATTTTTATCCTGGCGTTTGGCTTCTGTCACTTAACATAATGTCTTCAAGTTTCTATGTCTTCAAGCGTCTATGCTGTAGCATGTGTCAAAATTTCATTTGCTTTACAGCTAAATAATATTCGATGTCTCTTTTTTAAACACTGGATTTCTCCCACTTTGCAAAAACACAGTGTTCCATGGTATATATGAAGCCATGCATCTCACTGAAGGATTTATCTTAAAAAAAAGACACCAGGGCTGGTGGAGAAGTAGTCCCTAGAAGCTTAGGCTGGGTAAGAAAAGAGATGCCATCTTAATGAATCCACGCTTTCCTTCCACGGACGTCTCCTCCCCATCAAGAACTGACCACATTTGACCTTTCTGAGTTGGGCAGACTTGGAAGAATGACCCGGCAAGGAGTTAAATATATGGAGAAAGATGATTCAGAATCCATTTTAATCTTTGCCTACACCTTAAAGGAATAGAAATGTTCCTAATTTGTGGTTATTTACAGCACTGTAAATCAAGCAAATGCCATGAAGTGCCAATAAAAATTTTTAAAAATCAGCCTTAAATAGCTAAACTCTCAACAGCAGCTCATAAAGTGAGGCTTGGCAGTTGTTAGGTAGTTATGGTTAAATTGACAGTCCTTTGGGGAGTTAAGATATCCAAAAAGCAGAGGTAGTTAAGACTATAGTGATAAATGGTTGGGCTTGTTGGTTGAAGAGATTTTATAGCTCACATTTAAGCTTAACCACCTGTGAGAAGGTGAACAGGAAATCAAGGTTATCACTTCTTCATAGCTCCTCTGTTCATTGCGGACCTCAGGGGGTCTTGCGGCACAAAGGGAAAGGCAAGACGGAGGCTATTGAAAGGAGGAAATCACTTCTAGGTAATATGATCTTGTCAGGCAGAGAGAGATAGGGAGGGAGGGAGAGAGTGAGTGGTGCAAATCTAGTAAAGGTACCAAAAAAAAAAAAAAGGAAGTAAAAAAAAATCACAAAAGGAATTTTTAAGACCACAATAAAGAAAAAAACCAAGAATGTAATTTCCTCTGAGGCTTCTGACAGAAGAAGGTGGTACAAAGTTATACTCACTCCACTCCCCTTGCCAGAGCCTCCAAGTACCAACAAGAAGAGAAGCAGAGGGCAAAGTTCCATATTTGATGAAACTTGGCTTGGGCTCAACCACAGAATATGATGAATATCTAGTGTAGGCAGTGGCATTCTGACCAAAGGAGTTCTGCCTCTCAGGCAGGGTATAGATTGCTCTCAAAGTAAGTGAAACAAAATCTGAAAATAGCCAACCAACAATCCCTTACTTAGAAAGACAAAGACTTGGGTCATGAGCAGACCGCAGGAAAAGGGGTAAATCCAGACGGGCATTTATTTTCTTAACATAGAGCTAGAAGGGGGAGGGGGCTGCAAGACTTATTTTCTCCTATCCAGAAATGGATTAGAAGTGAGACAGACCTGGGAAAAAAAAAAAAGACGGAAAACATGATCTGGTTTGCAATTGCTGACCTGAGTCAGTTGAACAAAGAAGTCATCGGTGAGAGCTGCCGTATTTCACTCTGCGCCTTTTCAAGTCCTGCCTGGGAGACATGCTCATCCTGGAGAGGGGAGTTATGCCCTCACACAGATACAGAGCAGATTTGTTGAGAAACAGGAGCAGGGTGTTGTTTTGAAGCACACACCTGGACTGAAGTTGCCAGGGATGCTGTGCCTCCACTGTCCCACAACCATTTTTGAGCAAAGAGTAGCAGTAAATATAAAGGACAAAAGGTGGGACCTGAATGTTATTTTCAAAAAGGACAAGATCAAATACAAAAAGCAAAAAGCAAATGAAAAACCTATATGAAAAGGAAGTTTTCCAGGAAAAGAAGAATACTTATGACGAATACTACTCTATCGAGACACTAAAATGGAAATAGATTTTGAAATGCAGTCTCTAGGAGGACATAAATGATTTAACTATCACAGCAGAGAGAATAATAAAGACATGAAAAGTGAGCCTCCTAAGGGCAAGAAATGCAAGATAATTTAAAAAACAAAATAAAACACAGAGATGTGAAAACAACAAAATGAAAACCTGATGCCACTAAAGACCAACAGAGGAGATTTACTTGGAATTCTGCTCTACCCTGCTAGTACATGTTACTGAAGCCCAACACCTGGCAGAGTGTCTGGTGTAGGACAGGTTTATAATTGAATAAAGAAAATAAGATAAATGGCAATTCTGAAGAAGCAAACAGAAAAGGGAACTTAAGAAATAATTTAGACATAAGAATTTTTTTCCTGAAATAAATTAAATTTCAGTGTGTAGATCCAGAATACATGGAATGCTCCATAATGCTTCAAATACATTCTGAACATTAAGTATAAACAAAGACTTGTGTGGGCATTCAGGCAAAAAACAAAAACACATAGTGTACTGGGGGGGAATATAAGGCTGCATCAGAGTTTCCCACAACAATATCTAATTAGTTAATTCGTAGTGGAGGAGTAACAAGCGTTCCAAGCATGAAAGTAAGACCCAGATTTGTATGTTTTTCTAGATATTATGAATGTATGAAGGACAGCTTCAACCTCAGGGAATGCAACATTCATGGCTCATCTTAAAAACAAAAACAAAAACAATAATAACAAAGTCTGTTCAATCAAAAAGCAAACCAGAATAGAGAACTCAGAAAGGGGAAGCAGCAAATGAAAGGATTCACAGTAAGCATTAAACCCATTTCTGCAACAGTGGGTGTTAAGATTTCAGAGAATAATTTAAGTAGCACAAATACCGACAATGCAGAATTAATAAGAAAACTGTTTAAATGACATGTGAGAATGAAAGGAAATATACAAATTTTAGCATTCTTTCATATCAAGGATTCAACATCTTTCATACTGAAGACTCAGCAGTTAGTACTTAAAGTGTGTAGCTCGAGCAAGATATAGAGATGGGGAAATGGCAGTCCACATGTGCATCTCACCTGCCTGGACCGTCCCTGCCCATTCCTATTCAATGCCTCAAGAAGCTGCTCTTAAGTCATTAGGCAGAACCTGTGGAGTTAAGAGGACAGAGAGAGAGAGGGAGGGGGAGTCCAAGGAGGAGAGGAAGAGAAGAAAATCAAGAAAGAGTAGGAAGGGGAGTAGAGAAGGAAGGGTGGAGGGATATTATTTATTTGTTTCCTTTTGTGCAGACTAGAACCTGGAGAGCTGTAGAGAAGAGCCCCAAAGTGAGCACGGAGGTCTAAGTTCTTAAAGAAAATGTAACTTGTTAAAATAGATCTCTGAGAAGAAGGCACCTTAGCCAGGGTGCTGTCCTGACCCTCAAAGCGCTATGGGATTGCTAAGCAATTAGCCAAGGTCTTCCTACTTTTTGCAGTTCTGCAGGTCTGGAGAGAAGAAGAGATGACTATAGGCGCCTTAACAGGGGATTACAGCTTCCCAGCTGGTCTGTCTCCTGATCGTGAGGACTGATAGTGTCTGCTCCACCCTCTCCCTATTCATAAGCTTTTTACTGCCTAAGGTGAACTTGGGCTTCATGTTGAAGAAAATCTTGAGCACACAATGAAAATGGTGATTGAGCAGTCAGAGAAAGAATAACAAACACAATAAACGGAACAGGCAGTTTGTACTGAAATGATGGATAGGAGCACTATAATAAACAAACAGACAATACATTTAAAGAGATTCAAGCATAGTATTTACAAGATATTTTCTGGAAAATACATGCTACACACACACACACACACACACACACATGAGCACAGACATGTATGCATCTGATAAAGGATTCACATCCAGAATGTATTAGGAAATACTTTGAAATCAAGAAGAAAAGAACAGACAACCCAATACAACAATGGGCAAAAAAGTTGAACAGGATCTCCACAATATCCAAATGGTATATACATAACAAGACCACAAATTACATATTAATTAAATTTAATATTAAATAGCACTAATATTAAATAATATGAATACATTTACTATTATTTTGTTTTAATGTTAAAAACACAAATAAAAACCACAGGGAGATGCCTCTGTGAATCTACCATAATGGCTAAAACATTAAAAACTGCCAAGTTTGCATAGTGATTTGAAGGGGCACCTATACCCCAATGTCCACAATAACCAAATTATAGAAAGAGCCGAGGTGTCCATCGACAGATGAATGGATAAAGAAGATAGGTATATAGACTGGAATACTACTCAGCCATCAAAAGGAAAGAAATCTTGCCATTTGCAACATGACATGAATGGAACCAGAGGGTATTATGCTAAGTGAAATAAGTCAATCAGAAAAAGACAATCATCATATGATTTCACTCATATGTGGAATTTAAGAAACAAAGCAGATGATCATAGGGAAAGAGGGAAAAGTAAATTAAGACAAAATTAGAGAGGGACACAAACTGTAAGAAATTCTTAACCAAAGGGAACAAACTGAAGGTTTCTGGAGAGGAGGTGGGTGCAGGGATGAGGTAACTAGGTGATGGGCCTTATGGAGAACACTTAATGTAATGAGCACTGGGTGTTGTATGCAACTGATGAATCACTAAATGCTACCTCTGAAACCAATAATATACTATATGTTAATTAACTGAATTTAAATAAAATAATAATAATAAATATATAAAAAAATTTTTAGGGGCACTGGGTGGCTCAGTGGGTTAAAGCCTCTGCCTTTGGCTCCGGTCATGATTCCAGGGTCCTGGATCGAGCCCCGCATTGGGCTCTCTGCTCTGCAGGGAGCCTGCTTCCTCCTCTCTCTCTGCCTGCCTCTCTGCCTACTTGTGATCTCTGCCTGTCAAATAAATGAATAAAATCTTTAAAAAAAAATTTTTTTTTTAAAAGGATCTCATCCTGCTTGTGGAGATGTAAACTGGTATCACTGTGATGGAAAATTGTTTGATAATATTCACTAGAACTAAAATAAAACTCAAAAAGTCCACTTCTATCTAGTAGAAATACATACATAAATTTATCAAAAGAAATGCACAAGAATGTGTTTATAGTAGCATTATTTGTCATTGCTTCCCAAATGGGAAACAATCCAAATGTCCATCAAGAGTAGGATGTATTAATAACTTGTGATAATATCCATATAATGATGTAGTGGTATACAGCAATAAAAAAGAATGAAATGCTGCTGTATGCAATGAGATCGATGAATCTCACCAGTCTAGTATTGAGCAAAAGAAGACAAGAGTATAACTTTATAACTTCGTTTATTTAAATTTCAAAAGTAGGCAGAAGTCAGAAAAATGTTTACCTTTAGGGGGATTTCTGGAATACTTCTAATGCTTTTTATCTTTATCTCTATGTTGGTTATACAATTATATTGCCTTTGTAAAAGTTTA
The DNA here is from genome assembly GCF_963455335.1 of Martes martes. NCBI lineage: Eukaryota > Metazoa > Chordata > Mammalia > Carnivora > Mustelidae > Martes > Martes martes. Next base: position 129,480,571 of record NC_137895.1, read on the forward strand.
ATTATACATCTGTGATTTGCAAAGTTTTCTGTTATAATTTAATTAAACTGTTTAGAAAAAATCAACATGTTTATAATAAAATCTTTAAATCAAGAATGAAAGAATATTGCTTTAAAATATAAAAAAGATAACACCTCAACTCAACACCTTTTATTATATATAATATTTAAATACTAGAGGTGAGACCATTAATTTAAGAAAAAAATACAAGAAATCACCTGTATCATTAAAAAATTATTCTGGAAATGTTAGTCAATGCCACAAGGTAAGAGAAATAGAGTATAAATATTGGAAAGGGGGCAGTAAATTTCATCATTTAGAAATAATATGATTGTATGACTAGAAATCCAAATTATACATTTGGAAAAATAATTTAAAGAATAGAATCCTAACTGAGGTGGTTGGCTAAGAAAAACATTCAAATATCGATAGTTTGCCTATAAAAATGATAATTAAGATTATAAAAAATGGAAAAATCCCATTCACAATGTAATGTAAAAATAAATACCAATGAATAAAAATTAAGATACATGAAGGAAAATAAAACTGTTGAGATCAAATGAAAGAAGAAAATTGGACAATAAAACTATTGCAACGCATCAATTGACCTATATATTCATGCAATCCACAAATGCCCACACAATTTTGGGGGCTGTGGGGGTCTGGTAAAATAATTTATCATGTATATCTTTACAAGTTAAGATGAGGAAAGAGCCAGGAAAATTACAAGAAGGAATAATAGAAATAAAGGACTCTATACTCACTGCCATAATTAGAAAAAAAGATTTTAAAAGATTTTTTTAAAAGATTTTATTCATTTATTTGAGAGAGAGTGAGAGAGAGCATGAGACGGGAGAAGGTCAGAGGGAGAAATAGAGTCCCCACAGGGCTGGGCTGGACTCGATCCCGGGACTCTGGGATCATGACCTGAGTGGAAGGCAGTGGCTTAACCAACAGAGCCACCCAGATGCCCCACTAGTTCACTTTTTAAAATTAAAAAATTTTTATTTGGACTCTTTATTTTTATTTATTTATTTTAAAGATTTTATTTATTTATTTGACAGTGAGAGAGACACAGAGAGAGAGAGAGAGCACAAGCAGCAGGGAGTGGCAGGCGGAGGAAGAAGGAGAAGCAGCTTCCCTGTGGGTCTCTATCCCAGGACCCTAGGATCATGACCAGCAGACGTTTAAATGACTGAGCCACCCAGGCGCCCCATAAACTTTATCTTAGACCAGTTTTAAGTCCACAGCAAAACTGAGGGGAAGGTATAGAGATTTCCCATTCGCTCCATGTCCCTATACATGAATAACCTCCTTCATGTTCAACAACCTCTACCAAAATGGTATAGTTGTTAACAACTGATGAACTGGCATTGAACCCATCATTACACCCAAAGTCCATAGTTTACACCACTCTGGGTTGGACAAATGGGCAATGACACCTGTCCATCATTATGGTATCATGCAGAGTGTATTAACTGCTCTAAAACTCTTCTGTGCACTGCCTATTCATCCCTCTTCAACCCCAACTCCTGAAAACCATGGATCATTCTGCTGTCGTAATTTCACCTATTCTAGAATATCATATTGCTGGAATCATACGGTATGTAGCCTTTTTTAGATTGGTTTCTTTCACTTAGTAATATGCATTTAAGTTTCCTCCATGTCTTTTCATGTCTTGATAGCTTGTTTCTTTTTAGCACCGAATCATTCCACTGTCTGTTTGTACCACAGGTTATTTATCCATTCACCTACTGAAGAATATTTTGGTTGCTTCCAAGTTTGGACAATTATGAATAAAGCTTCACCTTTATGTGTAAGTTTTTTGTGGACATAAGTTTTCAACTCCTTTAGGTAAATAATAAAGAGCATGATTACTGGTTCACATGGTATGCTTAGTTTTAAAAGAAACTGTCAAACTTCCTTCTGAATTGGCTATTACCATTTTACATTTCCACAAGCCATGAATGAGACTTCCTGTTGCTCACAGTCTTGCCAGCATTGGGTGTGGTCAACATTCTGGACATCAGCCATTCTAATAGGTGTATAGTGGTATCTATTGTTGTTTTAATCTGAACTTCCTGGTGAAATATGATGGGGTGCATGTTTTCCCATGTTTATTTGCCATGTGGGTATCTTCTTTGATGAGTTTTCTATGAAGGCCTTTGGCCCATTTAAAAACAGATCAAGTTTTCTCATTGTTAAGTTTTAAGAGTTCATTGTATACTTTGGATAACAGTCATTTTTCAGATGTGTCCTTTGCAAATATTTTCTTCCAGTCTGTGGTTTGTCTTCTTATTCTCTTGGCATTGTCTTTCCAAACTTTTTAATTTTAATGAAGTACAGTTTACCTTTTGTTTCATGTATCATGCCTTTGGTGTTGTATTTAAAATGCCATTGTCATCCCCAAGGTCATCTAGATTTCCTATGTTGTCCTCTAAGAGTTTTATAGTTTTGCATTTTACATTTAGGTCTGCGGTCCATTTTGAATTAATTTTTGTGAAAGATATAAAGTCTGTGTCTAGATTCATTTTTTTTTTTGCTTGTGGATGTCCAGTTGTTCCAGTAATTACATTTTTTGAATTTTATCTTTTCTTTCAAAAATTATTTTTAAATTTTACCATTTTATCTTTTCTCCATTGTATTGCCTTTGCTACTTTGTTAAATATTAGTTGTCTGTATTTGTTTGGGCCCATTTCTGGGCTCTGAATTCTGCTTCATGATTCAATTTGTATACTCCTTTACCAATACTATGCTGCTTTGATTACTGTAGCCTTAGAGTAGGTCTTGAAATTGCATATCAGTTCTCCAACTTTGTTGTTCTTCTTCATAGTTATATTGACTATTTCAGGTCTTTTGTCTCTCCATATAAACTTTAGAATCAGATTGTGGATATCCACAAAATAACTTGCTGGGATTTTGAGTGGGATTGCATTGAATCTATAGATGAAGTTGGGAAGAACTGACATCTCAGTAGTATTGAGTCTTTCCATCCATGAACATAGACTATCTCTCCATTTACTTAGTTTTTAATTTCATTAACCAGAGTTTTGTCATTTTCCTCATATGGATCTTGTGCATATTCTGTTAGGTTTATACACAAAGATTTCATTTTGGGGGGATGCCTAGCTCATTTTTTATGCAAAAACAAATTGAAAATGGATATAAGATTTAAACATGTAAAAATAAACCATAATACTAACAGCAGAAAAGATGGATTTTTTTTTTTTTACAATCTTGGCACTAAATACGAGGTAATATGATTATAAGTGCTTATTATATGATAACTAATTTAAGCCTCACAACACTACCAAGTAATTATTATAATCCATATTTTACAGATGAGGAAACTGAGACTAAATAGGTTAAATGTCTTGTTCAAGATTGTAGAACTAGTAAGCAGGAGAGATAAGATTTGAATCTCAGAAGTTAGCTCCAGAGTTTGTGTTCTGAACTACTATACTATAAATATACCCAGTACTCTCTTTGACATTCTATGCATATGTACAGATTACATTTAAGCTTCTGAATTTAAAAATACTACAAGTGAGGTAAAGTATATATAAAAACAGTCTTGGAAAATATTTACGGCATATATTGTAGACAGAATAGAAGAGAACTTTAAAATATACAAATAATGTACAAATCACTAACAAATGGATGAAAGGAAGGTAAGAAGGAAAAAGAAATGAAGAAACAACAACAAAAAAGACATGAACAAGCAGTTCATTGAAAACAAATACATGACCAATAAACTTATGTGTGCCACTCATCTTGAAAAAGTTGCAGTTAAAGCAATGACAAAATATCACTTTTGCCTACCACGTTGTTTAGTATGGAAAAGTTTAATAATACTCAAAGTTTTGAACAAGTTGAAGAAAAACAGACATTCACTTTCTACTGTTGACAGTGTAAATTAGTAGACCTTTTACTTGGTAATTTGGCAGCATCCATCAAAAAATTAAATTTACCTATCATTTGACCTATTAATTCCACTTTTAGGTATTTATTCCATAGACATACAAGTGGCTGAAGTCACATATATACAAGAATGTTCGCTGCATCAGTATTTATATCAGTGATGTTGAAATATGGTCTGTTTGATGATGACAATTCATCAATTGTTGGTTATTAGTCTGGGAGGAGATAAGGGGTCAGAATATAAATCAACTAAGAGCTCTGTGAGTTCAGGTGACAATTTTTATTCATAAAAGTTTTTCTTGCAGTATGCTAATTTATATTCTGGGGTAAGCTCCTTATCTCAATGTAAAACAGCACTTTGAGTAGCACTAGTTTATAATAACCAAAAACAGGAAATAATCCAGAAGTCCACCAAGGAGGTATTTGCTAAGTAAATTATAAAAGATCCAAAATAAAATCTTATGCATTCATTTAAATAATGAAATCTACATATATATAGATATGAAACATATATACACATACACATGATGGAATGGAAAAAATATTGCAGGATTGTATGAATATGGTAAGAAGTGCAAGATGAAAAAGTACAAGTTTGTATAAGCATAGAGTTTCTGGAAATAGACACAAGACATTGTTAACCATGGTTATCTTTGGGATGTGGGATTGGGATCATGGAGAGATAGGGTATGGGTTTTGTTTTTGTTTTTTTTTTAATTATGTCCTCCTACACTGCTTAAATGTTTCTACAGCTAGCATAAGTTATGTTTATACTTTTATAAAACATGAATTAAAATTTTAAATTTTGTTTAAAAGTCATGAATACAAGTCAGATTAGACTCACTACCGATCAAATTTCCAGAAGCTGGCTTTGGGCTGAAATTTATTTAAGAAGACTTACTGAGACAAACTTTACATGAATTTCCATGGAGTCATTCATGTAAAGACGTAAAAAGCACGTCAGCTTGTTTGTCCAAACTTAGAAACTGGTTTTTCTCACCTGAAAAAAAAAAAAGAGTTTATTATGGGCAATACATACACTTCTCCAACCAAATTTTTAGTCCATCTCTAAGATGTGCCTCCAGCCTAGGAAGTGATGAAGTTAGGATTCTGTCCCTGCAATGTGACAATCAGTCACCTAATTCTGACCATAACTGCTAAAAAAAAAGGTGAAAAATAAAAACAAAACAAAACAAACAAACAAACAAAAAGAAGTAGAGGACCAGAAGACTTTGCTCAAGACCGCCCAAAGATGGTAGATCACAATATGAACTTGACAAAATCTGGTGGTCTTATATGCTTCATGGAAACCACAGTTTATATTGCCAAAAATTATAGGATATTAAGTGTTTCAGAGTCATCTGGAACACATTAATAATCATTAACATTTGTACAGTACATGCAGTTTGCAAAGTACTTTTATATTCACTGCCTTATTTGATCTTCACAGTAGATCTTTAGAGTAGGTAAATTTCATAGATCAAATTTTATAGATGCAAACACTGGGTACACAAGGCTTATGCTTATTCCCCAAAGTCACCAAGCAGTGAGGAGGCAAAGCCAGGTTATGCCAGTCCAAGTCCTTACCACCACCCCACACTGCTTTCCAAGGCATGGCCGACCTAAGCCGCCCCAGACAGAAGAGTCTGGGCAGCTTGCTTACTCTCTGTGTTTATTTGCATGATGTTATGCTGTTGAGCTGGATGAGTTTAAAAGCAGACCATGGCTGTTGCCACTGTTTGTTAAACAGTGCTACTTAGAGCAGGCAGGGATACAGAGAGCAGCTTGAGTTCTTCGTCATCTTGAACAGGATCAAGCAGGATGAATAGAGGGAAAAGCAATTCTAGCTGTTATGGATGAAGGAAGCTCTCCACATGCTGTGTTTTGTATTGGCATCTCTGTTCTGTCCTATATTGGTTATACTTTATTCTTTACTCTGGGAAGTTCAAGGTAGTAATAATAAAATGATCTTTCTTGAAGGTCTCTCTAACTCTGATCCCAATTATTATTATTCCCCAGCAGTCTTTCATGTCAGACCTCTTTCCTTTCCCAATGCTCCTCATGAAACTCTCTGTATCTCATACACTGTGTGTATTGCTACTTTCTTGCACACAAACCCTATATAGAGGAATTATAATTATGTGATAATACCTTTCATTTATTAAGCACCTATTAAATTCCAGGCACTGTGGTAGGCATTTTATATACTTCATGTGATCTCTAAACCTTGTAGCCAGTCTACAAGCTATGACTCATTCCTCTCACTTTGCAGATGAAGAAAGCCAAATCCAGAATGACTGAGTCTGGATCTTATGTAGTGGGTGACGGAACTGAGATACATAGATCTGTCTAACTTCAAAGCCAAGATTCTCTCCAGTACATAGCACACTGTGATAATGCTTATTGTATTAGCTATTCAAAGAAGGTATTTAGTGCAAATGCTCATTTTAAATTTATGTATGTATTTTAACAGTTAGCATCATACTCTCTTTTCCTCGGCTCTTAAAAGGTAGGTTGGTGGTCTAAGGTGATGAAAAGCAAACCTAATACAGTGCAGTGCTCCCATATCATATCCCTTACCAACCTAAAGAGACTTACGGCATATAATGGACCCTTCTGTTCTACTTCTTTCTCCACCTGGTCAACTCTCAAAGGAAAACAAAATTCATATGATCATTGAAGTCTAGAAATTAACTTTTATTTTCAATCTGTCAAGAACTCCTGGCAGTTATTAATTTTATTAAAATGATTACATATGGCAAAACAAAGAATAGAGGTAATTCTATTTCTCTACAACATAAATTATGAGTTAGATTCTTAGCTGCTGGCTCAGCATTGTTCAAGATTCTTTTAAGGATTGGGGGGAACTTTAATTTTCAGAAAATGTTAAAGCAGCAAAAGAAAAAATAAATTAAAAGTAATTGCAATTGGAGATATTGCCAAGGATATGCTAATTATAAAATCTTCTTGATGTGTTTATAGGCCAGATTCCAAGCTTTGGTATTTAAAAATAAAAATCATGTGAAAGCTCTCCTATAATGCCTTGTCATCCATAGTTTATAACACAGAACGAATTTGCTGATTCTTTTTAAAAGGATGGCAAAAATGAATTATGACTAATTCAAATAAAAAACAACCAGCATCCATTCATCTAACTGAAATATGTCAAAACGAAGTCAATTTTATTAAAATATTTAATACTAGAATAACTTATAATAGTATGAAAAAGAGTGAAGTACTTGTCCTTAGTTTTCTTTGACATGATCACATTATGACAAAATTAATTTGTAAAGATTCGGAAGTTTTTGTCAAGGATCTGTAACTATTTAAGGATGTAAACCAAATGAACTCATACTTCATCTGATCATACAGTCATAACTTAACATATCCTGCTTTGCACTTACTGTTACTGCAAACAGCAATTTAGAAAACAAAGTAAAAATATATATATACAAAATATTTTTATATCAAATTATTTTCATTACACTAAATAAACCCAAACCCCAAATACTATCTTACATGAAAAAGTGTCCTACGATTTATATCAAGATTGATATTGTCCACATATCAACTAGAGCAGCCTTTGGTTTGAAAAATGTTTTGCAAAATAAAGAAAAATATCACCACATGGCTGCACTAATGGCTCTCATTCACACTCACAAAAAAGCTTTCCAGTTTAAAAAAAAAAAATTACAAAATAGATTACATACCCAGAAAAAACATCCCACCATAAAAGAGTCAAATCCTTTTTACTTCTCTGTAGCACATATTCTCTGTTATATTTGGCATCTCCACTGTTTATTCAAGTTTCAAGTCTCCCCCAGCTGATTAGAATATTATTGTTTGATTGAAAACTATATTCTTCTTTCTTGATACTGATTATTCTCACTCAATGATAGTCTAATTTAGAAACGAAACGTTCCTTCTTTTAATGCATGAGTTCACTTAATTTTTACTTTAATGTCCTACTTGGCAAAATTCAAAGACTGTCAATGTTTGTTTTCCATATGTTTTAAATTTAAGAACCAATTTTATGAGTGTATATGTATATTCACATAGAGATACATTTCTTTCATTGTCTTGTTCTCGTTGCAATACAAATTGTCCATCAGCAATTATAATTTGAAATGAACCAACTAAAAGGTTTTTTAACCATTCCACATGAAAAGCTTTCCATCACAAAAAGCACTGAACTTTAACGCAAACAGGATTATGTGTTAAAACTAAACTATAGGTTTAGTTCTACACGGGAACATTTTGAGTAATTTATATAATAAAATTTTTAAGAACTTCAGTGAAACTTAAGAAAAAGAAAATTCAAATTAATTCTAAAAGGGCATTGTGGTATTTTCCAGCAATGCTTGGAAAAAGTTCTTCAGATCACAATGTATTCACTGGGATTCTTCTTACGTGTACGTGTTATGTGATCGCCGCTCCTTTCCTTTTGGAACTTTGTAGTGTGTCTTATAGGCAGGCAAGATACATGCATGAAATTCTCACTGTCACTCTGAAAAGCATGCTGAACAATTTTAAATGCTGCAGAAGTTGTTTTTTTAAGAGGAACGTTTCATTTGGGCTGAATAGATGTCCAAGTTTTAGCACGTGAATTACTGAGTACATTGTGAGGCCTTTCAGCGCGTGTGGTTTCAGTCCTGGAATGGTCAGAGGCCCGTCTGGAGTGACACACAGACGAACAAGCATGGCGGTGTTGTCATTTGAGGCATAGCTGCTCCACTACGCCCACGTTGCTGCTGATTTTTGGGAAGCAAGGCACTTACTGTAACGGCAATGCAGACACCTGATGCATAGTTTGAGTAACATAAAATAAGTTACTATTTTTGATTAAAGTGAGGTTTTTATAATTTATATGTCTTTTATAGAAGCAACTAAATGATATAGTTAGGATAATTAAAAATAAAAAGAGGTTTGAAAGGGAGTCATTTCTACTTCTGCTTCGGCTCGTAGGAGGAGGCTTTATGGGAAAACACTGACGTGAAGAACAGCCATTGGTCTGAAAAGCGACAAACCCTTAAAACTGGTGGACCAGTGGCACTTTGACGGTCTTGACTTCTGCTATATGTGACGACTTCTGGATGATGCAGCTGGTGGTTCCCTGCAGTGTGTCTTTGCCCTGTGCAAGATTTGTTAAGGCCATAGCGGCATTAATCTCCTTCCAGTATGTGTCATCCTTGCTTGGTCCCTTCCTGTGGGCTGCACTGGATTTCAGCAAGAAAAGAAAGATAATGATCAAACCCACTGCAGTGTACATAGAAAATGCCATCAGTGAAAAGCACAAATGGCGGATAAAAACATATTTCTCACCTGTCACCCTTATTGGATCCATTTTCCAGAGCGTCTGTAAAGATAAGCAAAAACTCAATTATTTTTCTTTCCTTGTTTCTTTCTGTTTTAATCTCTGGAGTTGCCTCATTAACGACCAGGAATAGAAGCTCATCAGGAAATATGGTTGAAAATCAGTTAATTTTTTGTTTAACAAAGACAAAGTAGTTTAAGATACATAAGAAGAATTCATAAATATACAAAAATCTGACATTGATTTATTCCAAGAAATTGGATTTATAATGAGGAGGCAAACAGCAGAGGGACAAGAACCCTAACTCTTCCTGCAGCCAGGTTCTGATCTCACTCCCCCACTCACCTGTTGTACCTTTGGACAGGCTACGATGCTCCCACAAAGTCTGGGATGCAATTTCCTCAACTATAAAATAAGAGAGTTCTTAGAACTTCAGGGTGCCTCTGGTTCAACCTTCTATGACTTCATGGGAATCAAACTGTGATTGCAGAAAAAGGATTGACAAATAGTTCCCTCTGGCTAGCTAGCAAATGAGTGGCAGATTCAATGCAACGGCACAGGACTTCTGGCCCTATTAGAATAAGCAGGCACCAGTGTTCTAGCTGCAAAGGAATCCTTCCCACTGCAGGAAATGAGCATTATGGGGTGAGCTTTGCTTATGCACTCTCTCTTTTGGTGTACATTTCCTCCCTCTCTCAGGCACTAATGTCTACCAGTGCAAATATCAATATCAAGAAAGATGAAATGGGCTACTGATCTTGATTAATTCTCCCTAGGTAGCTTTTAGGCTAAAAGAATATGGTATTGGGGACCCAAAAATAGACATATTTTATAGAGGGAAAGATATACAGAGGGTAAAGAGGATCTGCTAGCACGGCATGGGAAGTGGGGACAAAGGAACAGGGTTGAGACTCCCCATCAGCCTATGAGACTCCAAAACTAAGTTAAGTTACCACCACCATCATCACCACCATCATCATCATCAATAACAGCAATAAATATTACCAAGTAGTTATGAAATGAGGCACTTTGCCCTATACAGGAAACATGAAAACCAGGGTATTACTCAAGACCTCCTTCCAGTTGTATGGCTTTGGAAAGCTGTATTTTACTGCCCTCCCCCCTCTCCCTTTGTTTTACCTCTCTCAACCCAATATTTTTGAAGACATTTTTTTCCCCTCTGCAAGGCTCAAGGCTAGTAAGGCGAGGCAGCGTAATTTTCCAGTTCTGGGCTCTAAGACAGTAATGGGACTTGAGAATAAGAGCATCAACACGACCATAATACAGTGTAACCAGGGTAAAATTTTCCAAGGAAGATATGTTCAGGAGAAAAATGATTATATGGTCACCGACTGTATCTTCTGGTCCCTACTAGGTTGGCCAGGATGGTTAGCTATATTTTGGCTGCTTTTGATATTTTTGGAACTATACAATTACTTATGTAATTGAAGAAAGAGAATGACAATTTTTAATTCACGGAACTCCAATAATCCTAGTTTACAGATCCCTTCCTCTGTGCCAGGCACTATTTTAAGCACTTTGTGTTTTAGCTTATTTTGTATTAGTGACTCTGTACGTGGATAGCATGTCTCTGTTATGTCTGTTAAGTCACTCTTTGTTTCATACTATTATCTGTAAATCTTTACTCAGGAATGACAGAGACAGCATACTACAAAAACAGAGAACAAGTCAAGGTCTTTGTTTAGGAGGAGGAAAGCCAGCAACACTGGATATTTTACAGAGGAAAAAAAAAAAAGAGTTAAGCCTTTGCTCAATTTTGCCCACAAATTGCAACAATTCTGTTGCCAAAGTGAAGCAATAGGTTATGGAGATATTTATTCAATGGAAAGACTTGGCAAAAGCAGAATAAGTTCCATGAAGCTTAAATAACATTAGGGAAATAACAAAACATAATTTAGAAAAGACCATGTAACTGATGCTCTGGCTTACAAACAAAGCAGTCTCACATATTCAAAGGGGACCAGAGGCGAATTCCCTACCTGAACGATCAACCCAAGAGTGATTACCGCACAGACGACAAGAAGGAAGCCTGTGGCCATCAAATATGTAAAGGGTTACAGAATCCAGAAATGCCATAAATGAGTGGAGTCTACATGTGAATTCACCGTTCAGGTCCATGGAGAGATTCTGTTTAAGAGGAAGAGTGAACGTGTATGTCCTGCAGTGCGGTCAGCGGCTGGATGCTGGTAGCACTGCGGCTAGTCTCCCTGAACTCCTTCCATTGAGAAACAAGTTTACTACAGCCAACTGCAAAATTATAAAATTTTCTGCTTACTCTTCGGGTGTATGAGTTTTACAGCTCAGTGCCTATGAAAATACCTTTGAGGTGTAAAACCTAGATTCCAATCCCTGTTCGGGTATTCTTAATTAGTTTCACGATTTCAACAATGTCCCCAGCAGCATTCAAAAGACTGCATCCTGCGTTTCATTTCTAAAGCTGACGGGTATGTTCAGTGTCATTAGGTATGGATTCAGGTTCTTTTCCTAGCAACAGAAGAAAGGTCTTCATGAAAAGTAATGAACAGAAGAGACATTTTGCTTCTCTATCAAGAGCAATGTGAAAACAGGGTGTAACAAAGCTCAGTGTCAAACATTTCAAACCAACAACAAAGAGGTGACTACTACCATTTGGGGTGGAGGGGGTTGGGGAGAGTCTCTGTGTCCAGGGTGCTTCTGGTTCAAAACATAAATTGGTGTTAGAAGGGCATGCTTTCCCTGTTGCTGTTATTGGTGGGTTGCCCAGTGTCACTAGGATATTATGCGTCCAAGAGCCACCTCCTGCAGAGTAGTGTGTTCTAGTTCCCAGAAGAGCTAGCAGAAGCAAGATAGCAAACAGGGGTCCTTTTACTCTGAAACATTTGTGCTCTTGCAGGAAAGCAAAGGGCAATAAAGATCTGCTGGTTTGGGAAGATTGTTTTTCCAGTCCTTATTCTGAGATGAAATCTGGGGAAATACCCCAGCTATTTTAGAGAACTGACATCATTGAGGGAGAAGAGGTACCCTCTACTCCTTACATTAAATAACTCCATTAATTGTGATGATGCTTTTTTCTTATGCTTTTTTCTTTTGAAGTGTAAACTAGCTAGCTTTTATCTGATTCAAGTGTTTTGCATCTTTTCAACCAATAGATAGGTGCTCGGTGGGGGGCTCAGGCCACTTCTACCCACAGCAGACAGGTGGTCTCCCTGGCTCCTGTCCAGAAGTGGCATCCAGTCACAATCTGCCAGGAGAGGGAAGGATTCTGAATGCCGCTGGAAAGAGAGAAATCTGAAGTCTGAGCCAGAGCAGACGTTTCCCTGCTGTTAATTAGCATGCACAGACTTAGGGTCTGACTGCCCTACATTCAGCTCAGCTGTATCTCTCACTCTGCAAGTAGCTTGGCTCGGCCTATCCGAAGTCTGGGCTAAAATGCCTTTTTAGATTCTAAGGTTCCAAAAATCAGCTACGCTGTCAATTACCATAAAAGCAACTGGTTGGCAGGAAAAACTTATTGAACCAGCCAAAAGAGCGTGTTTTAAGACCAAAAAAGAAAAGGAAAGAAAAAAAAAGAGGTGCGTAGTTAGGAAAATCTTGGATGCCGTAAAACCCAAACCATGCTGAAACTTAAAGTGGGGCTATCCTCAGTTTGGACATGTGTTTCCTTATAAAGTTATGTAGAGAAACAATTATACTGAAAACCACTTCTATTGCAATTCGAGATGTGGAAGCACCAAGCTCTGTGGGCAGAGTCCACTCGACTTTGATAAACGCAACCTAGAAACGTATTAATTCTGATATATATTCCTGAAGTAAGAGTTATGGTCATAAAAAGAGATAAAAATTGGCCAAATCTCTGAGATTTTTTTTTTCAAATTGAATCAATAAGCCCTAAGGTTAGGAATGTTTAAAAAGATTCCACAAATGTGGAGCAGAAACTCACATCATTAAGTGTAGATAAAAAATATGAGGATTTAAAAAAATTAAATAATCTAAAAATCATGCACTACATATTTCCCTAAATTGAGATGGAGTGATTCAGAGATGCAGATGCTTGACCACTGTGCCGCCTCGCAACTGTGTCCGTTTTGGGGCCATCACTGGGGACAGCTGATGTGGACAGCCAGGGTTTGGTGTGTTTCTGATCTCAGAGGTCTCAAGAGCCCCCAGGACACCAGATCAGTTTCTGGAGTTATTTACATACTTTGAACAGTTGAGATAAAGAGCAAGGCTCCGGCAAACCAGGCAGATGGAAAACCTTCCTGAAGATTACGAAATGCCGACGGCTCTAAGTCTGCAGGACCTTACCCCAAACGGATGGAGCGATCCCTGGGGCTCCCTGCTCCCACTTCCATAGTCTCTATCTTTACTTCCCCACATACTAGATCCAGGCGGGGGTCACACACACACCTAAAGATTGGTTCCACTATGACTCTATACTGTCCTTTAAAAAACAGCATGTGCTGTGTTTTTCTAATAAGAAAGTCATACAGGTTAACTGCACAAAATCTAGGAAAAAAGTATAAAAGAGAAAATACAGGTAGTTTAGGGATAACTAATATAATATTTGAATATATGGCTCTCCAAGCAAGTTTATATACATTTTTAAAAATGGGGTCATTCTGTACATGTTTGCTTTTTTCACTGAACTTCGACTTTTGCCTTATTAATAAGATGGTAATCTCTTTAATAAATAAGATAGTAATCTACCATGTAGCCTTCCCTGATGTGGCAGTGGTTTTGGCCTGTGATATAGCAACAGATTGAAAGAATTCAAAATCCATCTTCATCCAGTTCAAACTTGAATATCGAGAGACTCCAATGTTACGAGAAGGGGTTATCTTTAAAATAACAATTACTAACATTGATTGGATGGTTATTCTTGTGCCAGGCGCTATGCCAGGGACTCTAAAATGTTATCTGGCTAAATGCTGATAATAACCCTGTGAAATAGCACCATGGGCCTTACTTCCAAATGACACTGGAGCTTAGAAGGATCCAGACACTCGCAAAGGACTCATTTTGGCAACGGGGATGGTGAGTCTCAGCTCCACGTCAGCCGACTCTGAAGGTCATGTTTTTAACTACTGCATTCAATTACTCGAGTGGTCTCCACGGATAAAGCCACCTTCGAAGACCGTGACAAGGCTTAATGCACTGTTTACACAGAAAGCCTGTCGAATGACAACTTATTAAAAATCGGTTAAACACCTTTCCTGTTCTTTTTTTTAAAAAGTATTTTAGACCACAGAGATGCAAAAAGAGACTTTTTTCTGCTTATGATTTAATCTAAAATATTAAAAAAAAATCTGTCCAAATCACAGAATAGGGACTCTGAGCTCTCTCGAGTTCTCTCCCAGGCTTTAATTGGATTGACGTTTTAATAGACGTGATATCCTTATAATCACTCTTCTATTGCCCAGAGTGAATTACTGCTAAATAACTCCTAGACAGCTGTGGCTGCATCACTTTTAGAGGAAATTTTTGTGGTTAGCCTCTCTTTGGGGTAGTCAGAGCTTCCGAATGAGTAACGATAAATCATTCTAAGTGATGTTTGCCCCAGCAGGAAGGAAAAAATACCCAACACAGTGCAACACGTATCTGGATGACGGAGCTGCTTCTTCCAGGCCCACTACAACCGGAAGGGAGTTCTTTAAAACTCCAGCATGGCGGGAAGAGACTGCCATGGTGAGACTGTTCTGGTGAGTACCAAGGACGCTGCTCGCAGAAGAGCACTGGAGCCCGAGTTTTGGGGGCCTTGAGAGGGGTGGTGGTGCAAGAGTTTGGCAACCTTTCTGAATAGTTGAGAATTATAAATGAAACCCACCTCTTCTTCATGGATAGCGTTTAGAATTTTTTTTTTCCCTTTTTGCAATATACTAGCACAATTATTTATCCTGAGGCCTTAAAGAATGAGTGGCTTCCAAAATCACTTCAGGGTTTGAAGAAAAATCTTTTCCAAAAATTAAGCCAGTGTTTCCTCCAGCCATGACTTCGAACATCTGGCCAAAGATTCTTTTCCTTCCTGCTGCCTCTCATGTGGGCTGGCCCCTCACGATGGCTAATGATGCCCAGATGTCCTGGATCCTCAGGATCCCCACCTTCGGCTGCCTCTCTGTCAATGCATCGTCTCCTCTAACTCCGGCCGGGAAATAAAAATGAGAAACCACACCCCTCTCTTCTGGACCAATAGCAAAGAGCTCCTCCATCTGGGTGGGGGTAAGCTGACGTCGCAAAACTTTCGGGTTAAGTTATATCTCCATTAACAACAACAACATCTTCATTATTCCAGCAGTACCCATGTGTGTGTGCAAACCCGGGAAAGTGTTGCTTGGCTCCTTATCAGTCAGGGAGTGGTGGCCTTGTGGCTTTCCTTATTGGGCAGAGCATAAGAACTTGAGACTACTGGCTCCTTATCAATTCCAAGTGGAACTGTTACTGTAATATGCACCGGTTTTCTGACTTCAATCTAGGCCAGAGGACTGAAGTTGTAGGAAGCGGGATTTAACAATTTGAAAGTAACTTTTCAAATAAGCCGAGTACGACCCAGTTATAATGCCTCCACTTCACTTTCAATCTTTTTCGCTAAATACATTAAATATTCTTGATGCTAAGTTGTTCTGCATGAGCCCATCTACCAAGATTGCTCCTTGGTGATCTCAAAGCCTCCACCTTTCCAAAGCCGAAAACTTTCAGCCTGAAACTTCACTTTGAAAATCAGAATGCAATCTGTGGGGAGGAAATTGTTGGTGAATGACCAGAAAGGGGGTCTGGAAATGTTAAATATTCTCATTTCTGTTCTGAGCTCATCGTTATTAACTACGAGGGTGGTCTGGAATGAGGCACAGAGGCAGCCTAGTGCAGTGGTTGGAGCCCAGATCCTGGAACCAGACAGCAGGAGCTGGACCCCTGCTCTACCGCCTACTGTCTGTCTGACAGCGGACCAGCTGCTCAACTTCAACTTTCTCACCTATATAATGGGGCTAACAGTACTATGATAATATGCTTCTTCTGAGGACCACATGATTGAATATTTTCTAAAACAGGAGAGCGCTTGATCATGTATACCAAGCACCAAAGCTACCCTCGTAAAATGGAAAAAAAAAATTAACCTCCTCTCTCTCTTTACTTTTTACATCTAGAATATGGGGTTGGATGTAGACACCAGAAAAATTGGTATTGTTCAGAGATTTAATAAGAAAGCCATTATGTAAGAACAGAATGTTTTAACTCTGGGCAAAGCCCATCAGCTCAGATTAATGGATTAAGTGTGCAGAATCTATCATCTTCAGGGACAAAATGGTTTTTCTGATGCTATTTTGTGCCAAGCTATCACAACATGCCAAGACAAAGAATACTGGATCCACATGAAACAAGAGCTGCGAACTTTAAGTGTCTAATGGATTTCGTTACTTCATTTTTCTCAAGGGGAATATTGGAGATGTTACCCAAAATGTTTCATCCATGAAAGCTAGGTTTCTAGCCAAAGTCTCAGAAAATGACTTCCTAACTATGCATGAATAACTTCTGTGTGTGTCTGTGTGTTGCAAGGAGCATTAATTGTTTATAAAAGCACTCCTTTTGCATGCCAGTTGGGCTACTAGTTTTGGAAACTGGATGGACTTACCAGTTCTTAGCTAAATCTTAATTTTGGCCCAAAGTTGATATTGATATTCATCCTCTAAGTTCTTCAACAGCACCAGCACTCTTTCTCCCAAGTTCAATTTTATAGCTGCTACCCTGCAATTCTAGAAGGTTGACTTAACGAACATATATCTATATGATGTCAGGTTATGAAGTATTAATATGTCTTTCTTCAGCAAAAAGAAATGGAAGACTATGCATTTGTAATAGTCTAGAAACTGGCTAGAGAGTCTGGCTCTGTCTATGTATTTTCAAGTTCTTGAGTATCTCTGAAAAACCATCGAAAAGTATTTTTGCTTTGATATATGAACCGTAGTGTATCTTTGAATTGGCTCACATTTTTGCCATGCTTTGCAAATTCTTCAAATTACCATCTCCAGAAATGGCACTTGAGACAAGGAGATCTAGCTGTTAAACCTGTCTGACTGCATTAACACCAGAAATGACACAAGAAGGGAGATGACGCTCGTAAACTTCTTGGATCTTTCCGAGGAGTGGCAAATGACAGCTTCTTTACTCACAGTTCATCTGCTGTATTTATTAATAGAAAAGAAACATATTTTAGACATAAGATGAACAGGATTACCAGGCCTTCTACTTTTCAAATACATCTCAATGTTCTTAATAAACTTAAAATGTTACAACTGTACTTGGCATGTCAGTGTTCTAAGTTCACACATTTCTACATTTAAAGGTTCTGTGATTTTCTGCTTTTCATTTCAGACACAGTCATTTGAAGTCTAAAGTAGGGTGGGGAGGGGCTTTGAAATGAAGACTCGGAAGATTTTTGCTGATGATACTGAACGGCATTCGAATTTAAACAAGGAACTAGGTGTAAAGGGAGATAAAATGCCTTCTGGGGGTCAGAAGGGCCCCAGAGTACTCCTAGTATAAAGGTCTTCTGATGACCCATTTGATCAAGGGCATACCAAATCCCACCTCCTCCCCACCCCCCATTTAAATCTTGCCAGGAGTATCCACTCAAGATTTTGTCTAGGCATCTATATCCCACAGCATTTATTAAATTCCAATAGTATACAGATCCTAATACACTATTATCATTAAATTTAGAATACAAGAGATTTCTAGGAAGAAAAATGGAGAACAAATTGCTGAATAGTAACAAGTTGATTTGTTGGGAGGGAAAGCAAAAACATTTTATAGATCAAAAACCATCTTTTGTACCATAATTTGTAGAAGTGCAGGAAGTGTGGAAAAGAGCTGACTCGCTAGGTATGCGACCTTGGGCAAGTTATTTATGCACATGGTGTCTAAGTGTCTTCCCCTACAGAATGGGGACAGCAGTAATGCCCACTTCTCTGGGTTGCTGGCAGGGTTAAACGAGGTCAGGAGTGTTGAACTTCTGGAACGATGCCTGGCCCATAGCAAAGGCTAAGGCATCACGATTCCTGAAGTAGAGAAACAATGCTGTCAGTCACCCTTCACCAGTCACAGGGGTTGCTCCAAGTGCCACCGAGCAGTCAGCCTCATGTGCGGTTTCCACTATCACACCCTAACCTCTAACCCGTCTTCTTCTTTTACTTTTTAAAATTTTAAATTTTTTTTCTTTTTTTATTATTAACATATATTATTTGCTTCAGGGGTACAGTTCTGTGAATCATCAGTCTTACACAATTCACAGCACTCAGCATAGCACATACCCTCCCCAATGTCCATCACCCAGCCACCCCATCCCTCCCCCCACCTCCCCTCCAGCAGCCCTCAGTTTGTTTCCTGAGAATAAGAGTCTCTTATGGTTTGTGTCCCTCTCTGGTTTTGCTTTGTTTCATTTTTCCCTCCCTTCCCCCATGATTCTCTTTTTTCTCAAATTCCTCATATCAGTGAGATCATACAATACTTGTCTTTCTCTGATTGACTTATGTCACTTAGCGTAATACCGTCTAGTTCCATCCACGTCATTGCAAATGGCAAGATTTCATATTTTTTGGTGGCTGCATAATATTCCATTGTGTGTGTGTGTGTGTGTGTGTGTGTGTGTGTGTGTGTATCACATTTTCTTTATCCATCAACTGTTGATGGACATCTGGGCTCTTTCCATAGTTTGGCTATTGTGGACATTGCTTCCATAAACATTGGGGTGCACGTACCCCTTCAGATCACTACATTTGTATCTTTAGGGTAAATACCCAGTAGTGTGATTGCTGGGTCATAGGGCAGCTCTATTTTCAACTTTTTGAGGAACCTCCATACTGTTTTCCTGAGTGACTGCCAGCTTGCATTCCCACCAACAGTGTAGGAGGGTTCCCTTTTCTCTGAACCCTCACCAACACCTGTTGTTTCCTGACTTGTTAACTTCAGCCATTCTGACTGGTGTGAGGTGGCATCTCACTGTTCTAACCCATCTTCTTGAAATGCTGTAGAGGGGAGAATAACATACACAGGGGAACTTCTCAAAAGGGCAGGCTCCTGGATCCCATCTTAGACTATGTTTCTATAGGTCACAGAGATGCTAAGGAACATGCCTTTGAATGAGCTCCCCAGGTGCTCTAATGTAGATGGGAAAGGGCAGCCTCCCTGGGAGAAAAAGTGCTGTGGAGCATAAGAAGTGGCTGTGTTTAGTGCTGGAATTCCTGGGGATTCTCTCCAGGGTAGCAGCATAAGGCAGCGTTTCTTTAGTATTTTTCAAAAATCATTAAGGATTCTTAGTATTCCAACAAGGGTCAAATAACAAGGCTGTATTTAACAAACCAAGTTCTTGAGTCTACCTTCATGTGAATAGGAGATATAACATTATTGTTGGAAAACACTGTTCAGAAATGGGCTTCAGAGATACTTTTCATTGTGTCTGTTTTTGCTGAAACATGAATATAATACTGCTAAAAATGTTTTTTTTTTGGGGGGGGTGATAACACATTTCACTTTACTTGTATTGCTTTTCCCCCAGTTATTATAATTTCTAATATACTATGGCATATAATTCAGGGACAGTCATTACAAATACAAACTGGAGAATAAAGAAACCCAAGATTTTCACTATAATATATTACAGAATACTTCAGAATAATCAAATCATCTTCCTTCTTCTAATTGGAACAGTGATGGAAATAATATACTGTTACAAGATCTGTGTTTTCTGTTTTGAAAATAAACATGTTGGCCCAGCTCTATATTGCTGTGATGGTGGGGCTTTTATTTTTGAAACTCTTGTATTTTTTTAATCTTTCCTTTGGGAAAATAGGGGACAGACAGTAATCCACATGGGGTCATCAAAAACTAATTATTCAACCTAACATAGAATTTTTTCTTTCTAGGGTAGGATAACAAGCTTTTTCAAACTAAAGTAAACTTAGTTTCTGCTGCCCTTAGTAGAATGTTTTATTCAGGCCTGCCTCAAAAAGAACAGAGCATTGTTTTATTATACATCAACATAGTGATGAGGTTTTACAAACAGTTTTTGGTTATTTTTAATGTTATTTTTACCACAGCCCTGAGACGTAGCTGGAGCTATATGATCTCTAAAGAGGAACAAGGATAAGGAGTACAGAACAACTATGCAAAAAGCAGGCCACCACTGAGGTCAAAATCACTAAAATTGAATGTAGTGGTCATGATGTTGAATATGGTTGTGAAGAAGGATCGAGAGGATCCTGTCGAGGCCTGCCAATGGCTTTGCTCTTAAACAATGGCAGAATGTCAGAGCACCCTGGACCAAAGGACTGAAGAGAACCAAAGTTCTAATAATGGTGGTCATTTCAAATCCATGTAATGGTGGATAGGCAGGCTGAAAACTGAGAACAGCTCTTGGCTGGGTGTCCACAGGAGGGCGAGCTGAGAATGTTCTTTCCCTAGAGCACACAGAATCACCCTACGCTGAGACCACCATTGCCAATGGCCTACCAAAATTCGACGTAGCAAGTCTAAAATAATAAGGTTCCACACCAAGGCTTAAGAAATGTAATGTTCAGGAAGGGTACTTCTGTAAGCATCACAAGGTATTAAAAATATAGTACTCACGCATGGAAACAAAGAAATGATAAAGAGAAAGCAAGCACCCTTATGATCACATACATTAAACAAAACAAAGCAAAACAAAATGAAACACCAGAGCTCAATGACTACCAGGAAAGAGGGAGAGAACAAGTATAGTACAGAGAAAAATTCTTGCAAAGCCATTTCATGAAAATGTAAATACAAAAGAAGGGCAGGTTTTCATGATTTAAATATATTTAAATGCAAGCAGCTGCCATAAATATTGTCTTACAAAGGTCACATGCTGTTATAAGTGAATATGGAACCTTTAAAATAAAAAAGAAAACATTTATTTTAGTCATTAAAAATTATTTGATTTAGAGAGAGGAACAATGAACTTAATACTTTCTCCGGGCTAAAAGTAATCCTCTCCTATTCCTTATATTTTCTACCTTTTCCTGTACTTTTTGAGACTCTAGAGAGAAAGGTGTATTTTGACAATCAATAATATAAACCAACTTTAAACAAAAGAGAGAAAGGGAGAGAAAAGGCAGAGGGCTGTGCAAAAGGGAAAAGAAAGCAAAAGGTACATTTCCAGAACAAACTAGATCCACTTATCCACATTTTTGTTTCTGGTGATGGAATACACTATACATTCTCAAAAATATTTTAAAAATTAAATTCTCTAATTCTAAATTCTCTCCAGACATCCAGAAATATGGTGAATCAGCAAAGAGAAAAAAGAGTTATTATTGCCTTGAATCAAAGGATTATATGATAGAACTTGGCTCACATATATAAGAGAAAACAAACTATATATTTTCATCATGAAGGCACCAAAAATTACCCTTTTGGGGGGTGTGGGTAGGGAAGGCTAGTAACAGCCATTCCTTGTAAGATTCCCAAGATCTTCTAGGTAAGTCACTCTCTCTCCTTCCTAATAGGATGTGGTAGTTCTAGTCACTTTTCCACACTCAGGAGACGGAAGCCAGAGGGGTTTGTATTCAAAGGCAGACTAGTTTTTCACAGGAAACCAAGAGTCGTGAAGGCCCCTGACCCTAGAAAAGTGCCACAGGACCACTGTTCATGACATCTTCTATTATTTCAGATGTCTGTCTACTTGGAAGCACACCCAGTTAATGCCCAGCACTAGTGTACCACTCTCTGTTATGCATAGAGATCACACGTGGGTCCAAAGCCAAAGGAGCTTAGGATATCTACTGAGCATAGGAGGAACAACCATGCTTCTCAGGCCACCTGGAAAGGGAGCTGAACACAAGACATTACAGAACACACATGAAGAAGTGAGCCATTGTTTCAGGCTTCAGTTCAGTGGTTAATTATACAGCCCTTAGCATAAGGTGAGAACAGGAGGGAAGAAGGTGGAGTTGGCCAGCAAGACTTTTTAGAAAAAGTATTTCTCTTCTTTTCCAAACTTGAAGTGGCTGGATACTTTATCCAGTTGATTTTCAGCCTACATTAGGAGGTTTATAAAAGCCATTCTATAAGATAGTTTATTAGACAACATAATATATTGATCTTATTTAGACAAGAAGATGGCCAATCATATTCTCAAAGTGAAAGAAGCAAGAAATCTGTATTTGAGTTGACTTATAGGAGGTCCTGGGAGAAGAATAACGAAATGAAAGATGAGCAGTGATAACGAGCCCTAGGTGAAAAGGCACTTAGTTAATTATTCACACACGAATCCTTGTAATAATAAAAATTGGCAGGGCTAGAAAAGCAGAAAGTGGGCCCAGAAATAGAAAAGAGATTGTTTTTACACTGAAGAAAAGAGGAAGTAATGGGAGTTGCATGGGGCAAGTGTTGGAAACATCTATCAAAAGGTTGCTTTAGAAATGGGAGCCAGAGTTTATGATTAATTGAAGAATTTTTCAAATGGAATTCCAAGCTAATTTTAGCACTCTTTGAGGCACAGAGAGAATAAACAATTAGTTACTCAATTTCTCCAGCTGCTTTTAATGGGATTTGTGTCTTTGTTTTGGTTTACCATGAATTGAGTACACCTGTTCTCTGATAATCAGTGCAAATTTTGAAGGGTACATTCACTTAACCACACTTGATTCCCCCAACAGTAAGGTACAGTGGAAAGGGAGTAGATTTGGAAGCAAAGAGCTTGGGGTCTGAATCCCAGTTCTGCTACATATTAGCATAGTGGTGATGAGCAGGCTACCTAATCTCTCTGAGCCTCATTTTTTTCCCTCTGTAAACTAGATACAAGAAATATTGAACAATGAGGACTATTGTAGAAATTAGAAATAATCACTGTAAGACACAAGGCTCCCAGTAATACGCAATACACAACAGCTACAATTATTCCACAATTGGAAATACTCTGTAGTGGCAGCAACCCTTTGATGAATGTGGAAGTTTTACCTTGAAGTGCAGCAGATAAAGTAACACAACAATTCAAAACAGCTTCTGTATTCGAATTATCTAAGCTAGGTCAAGGGCAGCCATGTTATGTCTATGATGCTTGAGTGTGGAGAATTCTCACAGGAGCAGGACCGCATATTATGAAGGCTTCGGTGTTGCAAGGGCTTGGAGAATATTGCTTCAGTTGCTTGGTAGCCATAATATGCAAAACATGAGGATGGAATCTTTGGTGAGAGCGAGAATGAGCATACCAAGGCAAATTCCAGGATTATGTCAGCGACTGGTCTTTTGCTGCTCATTTTGGGGCTGGCACATGTAACTGCTACGGGACCAATGGCTTACACGTGTTACCCATGTAATCATATAGGTATGTTGTAGTGTTTACTCTTAAATGCCAGGAGAAAGTTTTACATGGGAAGGCCCTTACTTATGATAGAATATAGCACTTGAATTTGGGGAAACAGCTTTGGAAATTCCCTATTTTTATAAGCTACTTCTCCAGTATTTGTTATTAAGCATTTTCTATGATGATCTAACTAACTGGTATATCTGTCCTTTTCACAAGGAATAAAATAACAACTTAAATCTTATTTAAAAGACCTTAATTATATCAGGGCTTCATCTTAAACAACCGTACCTGATATTCTTAAATTCCTGATTGACTGAAGGAAGAATGTATAGAGTATTTTAAATATTCCTGATATTTTACAAAGAGACTGAAAATTATTAAACGGTTCTTCCCGGTGCACAACAGAATGGGAGAAGTACTTGGTTTCTCTTGAAAAAAATCTTTCCCCTCTTCGGATGGCTGGCACTTTGATAGAGAATGTACCACTACATTACAGTGAATCTGAACTTATCAAGTAAAAACCAAATTATCTTTTTGTATCAAATGGAAAATTATACTTTATACATATCATTTCATCCCCCCAAATCCTCTCTGCCTTTTTGGGGTATCATCAAGGGCTAGGTCAAGTTAACACAATTCAGGTGATGATAATATTTATTGAACACTTACAAGTCATAAGTGTGCAACTGATCTCATTTCTGTGTACACTTATCATTTCCCCCATTTTACAGTATGGAAATTGAGACTGAGAAAAAATGAGAGGTCCAAGGTCAAATTGTTAGTAAACAATAGAGCCAGGACTAGAAGCCAGATCTTTTAATTTTCAGTGCAACAGAATTTACTCTTCTCCAAGTTGTCTTTATTTACTTATTCATGAGTCCATGGGTCCCACAGCAAACATTTACTGAATGCATGTTATAGACCAGACACTGTGGTAGGGCCTAGAAATACAAATCACAAATGGATCTCATCCCTAAGTAACTCACACTTTGAGAGAGAAAGGACAACAGCTCCTTGTGGGAAGTGCTGTGGGAGCAAAGGCAAAGGCAGGAAGCGGGGGTCCTGAAAGGAGAAGAAAACCTTGGGCAGCAGGCAGGGGCCCTGGGGCAGTTGCTTGCAGCTGCAAGGAGCCTCCTGCATTCATGCCAGCATGCCCAGCCAATGTCATCACTATCTGAGTGCCTAGTCCTGGAAAAGATGGGGAAGCACAGGCCTGGGATAAAGAGGAGCAGGAGTGACTCAGATGAAGACGACGGGGAGAAGCATTCCAAGGAAGGGGAAGGGCTGACTGTGTCCTGACATGGTACAGCAACTTTGGGAAACTCTTTTTGGCATTGCTGAAATGAATGAGGTGTGTGACAGGGCAGCAGGGAACTAAGCCAAGAGAGATTTGCAGAAGCTAGGCGCTGAGGGGTTTATGGTTTTGTGTGCAAGATAAGGAGTGTGAACATGATCCTGAAAGGTATGGGAAGTGAGTAAAGATATTGAGCAGTGGTATGATCAGAAGTGGATCTTAGAAAGCTCCCTCTTGCCCTACTGGAAGACCAGATTGGAGGAGCCAGGCGGGATCACGGCAGGGACCTAAGGCATAAGTGAGGAGTCCTAGGATTAAGGAGCGAACAGTGGGGATGGCGAGCCAAGATTTGAGCGATACGGGGGCAGACATGTTCAATGACTAGATGGGTGTAGGGATGGGAGGCAGGAGTCTGAGATGCCCCTTAAATTTCTGCCTGGGATGATCGGGGGGGACAGTGATGACATTCTCTAAGTGAGGGAAGAACGGAAGAAAAGCAATTTCCCTCTGGAGCAGGCAGGCCACAGAGAGCGATTCTGACATACTAAGAGTATGAGGTGCTTTGAGGATCTTCAAGTGTGCATGTTGATGTACTGTTAGGGATGTATGCTGCCACCCTTAACACAAAGAGAAAGCTGTTTCTGGATTACTTCTAGAAATTTTTTGATATTTGCTACTGAAAGCAATTTATTTTAACATGGAATTTCATCAGCATATAGGAAAAGCAGGCATACAAATAAATAAGGTTAGATCTTACATGAATCTAACTACAGAATATTATTTTAGCACACAGATCTAAATATTTTCCCATATGCTCTGTTAATATTATTCAACATGTGATTTAAAAAAAAAGTGTAAAATACCAAAGTGCTGAAAGATGAATTATTTAAAAATCTTTATTAGTCGCAGACCCTTAATACATACTGCATTTGCTCTGAGAAGGAAATGCACACCCAAAGGGTGAAGGGGAAAAAATAGTTTCCTTAAGTGAAGGAACAGGAAGAGCAGAGGATCCATCTGGCCGTTTGCCAGTCTGAGAATATTGAAAAACTAGATGTTTCAAGACAAATCTCCACTAATCCATCTTTTACCAAAGTTCTTGCTTAAAGTCCACTTTTTGACATGAAATATTTAATAGGAACTTATTTTAGCCACAAAGTGCCCTTAAAAAAATGTAATATTGGCCCCCATACAGGCTAAAAGAAGAAGGTATTAGGTGACTGAAAAGAAACTTGCATTTAAAAAATGGGGGGTGGGGAGGGGACTTGTGGAAGGCCTAAAGCAGTTAATGAGAGTTTCTACTGAAAACTGAAAGCTAATGACAACACAAAGGTTCTTTGCTATTGAGGACAGATGCTTTTTAAAGAATGGATAAATCAATAAAATTCATTTTCTAGTGGCATCTGGAACCACAACTTTAATCTGTTGAAATGGCAGAAGGACAATGAACAAAATACAAATAAACACAAAAGGGTTTTCTTTTAGAGAAGCACCATTTAATTGGCTTCCACCCTCGCTGTTTATATGCAGCTCCCTGACGGGGGTAACTCTCCCACTGCCCAAGGTAGCTTTTTGTTGGGTGCATGCATGATGTTCTTTCGTCTGGCATCTAAAAATTAGAACATAACAAGCTTCTAATCATCACTTGTTAATTCAAAACAAAAAGAATTCTTTTTTTTCCACTGAAAGCAGATTGTATTAAAAAAAAAAAAAAAGGCAGCCTTCTCCAAGGTCATATGCTGTTGGCAAAGCTCAAAAAAACCCTGTAGTCCAACTTGCTTATGTTCAGCTGTGTTTACTTAGACTTAACATGACAAAGTCTGCCTCTGATTATGCTGTGCAGTCATCTGCCCACAGATAAATAGATATTACACAAACTTTTGGAGAGAATGACATTTGGCCTCCATAATTTTGGAATAATTTACTATGTACCTTCAACTTAAAACACCAAAATGATCCACAATATGTTTTTGGGAATGAAACATAAATATTTCATTTTGCAAAGGGAGCAGTCTCCATGACCTTTATGGATTTTAGGTGATTTACTAACAGAGTATGGTACTGGTTTGGAAGGTGTGGGATAGCTCTGCAACAGGCAGTTTGAGGCAACATTTATTTCAGTCTTTTCAATAACCATCAAGATTTCAAGGAATTTCTGTAAACAAACTGTCACTTAAAGAAAATAACTTTCCATCAATTTTTGCAACAAGTCTCGAGAACAGAACATGCATATAAAAATAAGAGTTAACTAAATTATTTCCAGACACTGCATCTTGGAGAAATGTTTACACTATTGGTAGAAAGCAAAAGCTCAATGTTTTACCACCATATCTTACACTAAATGCAAAATTTTGCTTTTGGAGTAATGTAAACCATTTCCACAGCATACAGTCTGTTCCTGATTACCTAAGAATTGATTCTGGCCCATCATATTTACTTTGCTTGCTGTTGTATTTACATAATAAAAGATATACATACTTTCCTCTCCAAACAGAGGTTGTTTCAAAGGTGGAAGTACTTATTCTATTCCCCAGCTATCAATCAATAAACCAATCAATCAACAGATCTTTACTGCATTTTGCTAACAGCTGGTAACACAGTAGTGAACAAGAGGAAGATGATTCTGTCTTCTGAAAGTTATCTAATGAGAAAAATGACAAGTGGAACACATGCTGTCACTTTCTGGGTTGCTCAGCTTAATTTACAGAGTTACGAAGAGTTTTCCTCCACGGAAATGAATATATTTTCAACCCCGAGTCTGGCTTTATTATTGAATTAACTTAGGGGTGGGCCCCCGCACTTGGGGTGGTGGTGGTCTGTCAAGGGAACCATGAATGTTCTGCCGTGCCAGCTCCCTTTGCCAATTCATGCACGTCTGTAAAAGGGTTAGTCTTTGATTCATTTAATGCTTTCTAGGGTGGCCTTTATTCTAATTTACTAAATTTGCTTGGATAGGTGCTCCGTAAAGTGGACTAACATACAGGATGGCACTGCTGCTGTTCTAGCAACTGCCGCTTATATTCAATAAGCAAAGATTTCCAAAAGCCTTTCCCTCTAAAGAACTGAATCGATCGCGTATCTTATACCATATTCCCCCACTGTTTTCTCTTACTGACTTTGAGATTCACAAAAGATGGTTTTAGGCATATATATATATTTATATGTATATATGAATAAGTTTTCAAATGTGAATGCCTTTAAGGTCAGCAAACAAATCCATAACATATGCTGGAGATTAACATCCTGCTCATACCAGTCTCTGCAAGAGCATACATGTAGGTCTCATTAGCTTTTATTTATTTTATTAGTATTATTATTATTTTTAAAGATTTTATTTATTTATTTGACAGAGAGAGGGAGATCACAAGTAGGTAGAGAGGCAGGCAGGGGCGGGGTTGGGGGGAGCAGGCTCCCTGCTGAGCAGAGAGCCCGATGCAGGACTCTATCCCTGGACCCTGAGATCATGACGTGAGCTGAAAGGCAGAGGCTTAACCCACTGAACCACCCAGGTGTCCCATTTTATTTTTTTAAGATTTCGTTTTTATTTATTTGACAGAGAGAGACACAGGGAGAAAAGGAACACAAGTAGCGGGAGTGGGAGAGGGAGAAGCAGACTTCCCACTGAGCAGGGAGCCTGATGTGGGGCTGGAGCCCAATGCGGGACTCAATCCCAGGACCCCAGGATAATGACCTGAGCTGAAGGCAGACGCTTAATGACTGAGCCACCCAGGTGTGCCTTTTTATTTTTTACTTTTTTTTTTAAATTAGGTTACGTTAGTCACCATACAGTGCATCATTAGGTTTTTTTTTTTTTTTGCATCATTAGTTTTTGACGTAGTGTTCCATGATTCTTGTTTGTGTATAACACCCATGCTCCATGCAATACGTGCCCTCCTCAGTACCCATAACCAGGCTCACCCATCCCCCCCACCCCTCCCCTCTAAAACCCTCAGTTTGTTTCTCGGAGTCCATAGTCTCTCATGGTTTGTCTTCCTCTCTGATCACCTCCCCCCTTCATTTTTCCCATCCTTCTCCTAATGTCTTCTGTGCTATTCCTTATATTCCTTAAATAAGCGAAACGACACTCATGAAAGAAATTGAAGGTACAAAAAGATGGAAAAACATTCCATGCTTATGGATCAAATGAATAAATATTATTAAAATGTCTATACTGCCCAGAACAATCTATACGTTCAACATCACCCTGATCAAAATACCAAGGGCATTTTTCAAAGAGCTGAAACAAACAATCTCAAAACTTGTATGGAACCAGAAAAGACCCTGAATCACCAAGGAAATGTTGAAAAGGAAAAACAAAGCTGGGGCCATCACGTTGCCCGACTTCAAGCTATATTACAAAGCTGTGATCACCAAGACAGCATGGTACTGGCACAAAAACAGACACATAGATCAATGGAACAGAATAGAGAGCCCAGATACAGATTTTTGACTCTATGGTCAAATAATTTTTGACAAAGCAGGAAAAAAAAATCCAATGAAAAAAAGACAGTCTCTTCAATAAAAGGTGCTGGGAAAATTGGACAGCTATATACAGAAGAATGAAATGTGACCATTCTCTTACACCATACCCAAAGATAAAAAAATGGATGAAAGACCTCAACGCGAGACAGGAAACCATCAAAATTCTAGAGGAGAACATAGGCAGTAACCTCTTTGACACTGGTCACAGCAACTTCTTTCAAGACTTGTCTCCAAAGGCAGGGGAAACAAAGGTGAAAATCAAGTTTTGGACTTCATCAAGGTAAAAATCTTTGGCACAGCAAAGGAAATAGTCAATGAAATGAAGAGGCGACTCACGGAATGGGAGAAGATATTTGCAAATGACATTACAGACAAAGGGCTGATATCTAAGATCTATAAAGAACTTCTCAAACTCATTAGCTTTCAATGCAAAACTGCATTTGCAGTCATTCTAGAAAGGGCAGATTCCTTAGATTAAAAGTGTCATCAGAGAACTGAATCCAGGAAAATGAGGGAGTATGAAATTCTCTTCTGAAGCCCAGCCACACAACCAAGCCACTGATGAAACAGCGAGCCCAGTGAGGAAGGCTGTTGCTGCTCAAAAGAAATTACTTTCACAGCTTGATTCCGCTACGAGAGCTGCCTCAAAGAGGAAGGTAAATGGTGTTAGAAAACATGGGGGACACAGATTACCATGTGGTTTACTTTCCGAGCATGGGGGCTGTGGGGCCAGTTGATATATTAAAGTAACGAAAACCCTTTTAAGTTATAGAGCCACTTGCTGGGGGATTTCTTACAAAGGGAAAGTGATTTGCCAATCTTACTAGATTGGACCAAAACATAACGCCGCACAAAAATTAGTACAGAAGCTCATTTTTAAAAAAAGAATAAGGAAATCCTATATGCACAAATTATCTGACAGGGCTATTCAGGCGGCAATGTTGTGTCTAAGAAAGGAATGACAGCCATCAGTATCTCCAGGCACGCAGTTCATGCTCTAAAACACAGAATTTAACACAGAGGAAAATGTTAGTTAGCAGATCACTTGACAGGAATTAGTTTGCAGAAGATGTGTAGTTGAATTGAACTTACATGGCTTTCTCAATGTTAACCAAAGTTGGAAGAAAAAAAGAAAAGAAAGCTTTCACAACCAACAATCTTGAAAAATTTCCTCTATTTTTTGGTTTCATTTTTCCCAGAACTGAAACACCACAAAATAACACCATCTCAGTGCACTCAATTCCAGCTCAGTCAGGAAGTGCTGAGGTACATAAACATTTTTTATTTCACCTTTTTACAAGAAGGTGACCAACATTTTCTTAGCCTTCCAAAAAGCTTCAGGTTTGGAATACATTTT
Organism: Martes martes; assembly: GCF_963455335.1. NCBI lineage: Eukaryota > Metazoa > Chordata > Mammalia > Carnivora > Mustelidae > Martes > Martes martes. The sequence goes on from NC_137895.1 coordinate 129,511,256, forward strand.
GGTTAAATGTCAGCAAAGGAATTTGCTCATCGTTCAAAAAGCACTTTTTCTTTCCAACCTTGGAATATATGTAGAAACTGTGTTGTGAATGGAATTACAAAAAAGGCTTGGAGCCACAAAGGGAAATCCAGTTTTATAATTCCAAAAAGAGTTGCGGAGGGAAGCATTCTGAACAGGAGGAAACAGGAATAACAAGGGACATGCACATTGCACAGCTTGCCACCTGCTTTCACGACCATTAGCAACAGCGCTGGGAGGTAGGTGATTTTCTTTCCCTCATTTTACAGATACGGAAATAAATCAGAGAAGTTAGATGACTTATCTAACGTTTTTCAGTTAGTTAGTGGTAGAGAAAAAAAAAAAATCAGAACCCAGATCTTCAAGGTCTAAAGCCATAATTGGAAGGCATGGATTGAAAACCAAAAGCCAGCATCATGCATAATGGGAAAGAACTGAAAGTGTTGCCATAAAGGTCAGAAGCAAGATAAGAATGTGCACCATCACTATTATTTAACACTGTATGTGGAGGTGCAAGTCAATGCAATAAGCCAGGAAAGAACTCATGGCAAAAATTTCAGCAGGAGGTAAAACCATCAACGTTTGCATGTCATGTAATTGTATTACTAGAAAACACAAGGAAGTCAACTAACAAACTGCCCATAATAAGCTAATTTATGGTGGTAGCAGAGTATAACATTAACATACAGAAATCAATGGCATTCTCATATAAAAAACAACCACCAGTTAGAAAAATGTGATGGAAGAAAGGATTCTACCTACAGAAATAAAACAGCAAAAAGATAAAATACCTATGAATAAATTTAACAAGAAATATTTAAGACCCATTTAAAACATTTTAGAACCCTACTAACGGCCACAATGGAAGACATGGACAGACTTACCAAGTTTTTGTATAAGATGATTCTACAACCTAAAAATATCATTTTTCTGTAATTAATTTGTAAACATAATATAATTCCAATAAAACTAACAAAATGGTTTCTTTTAGTAGACAAAATTAACGTTGAAAAATAATCAAGCAATAATAGCTAGAAAAAGTATGAAAAAAGAAGAATGAGAATAAACACAGCCAGATATTAAATATATTCTAAAGGCTCACTAATTAAAACAGTGTGGGACTGTAACAAGAGGAAAAACAGGAGTCAGTAGAGAATAGAGAGATAAGATAGGCTCAGTTTAAAATGTGGTATATTTCCAGCAGGGAAGGAGAAAGACCGACTGATGCTAAATGGCATTAGGATAACGGAGTAGCTATATGGACAAAAAAAAGTGAATATTTTTTTCACATAATATGATACCATATGTCAAACTCAAACGCATTCCAAATAGAGAAAAGATTTAAGGTAAAAATTGAGACCCACAGAAATATCAGAGGAAAACTTGTGACACCCTTTTTATAGTTGTGAAGTAAGGGGGTTCTATCACTTAAAATCTAGAAGCCATACAGAGAAAAATATTAAACATAATTACAGTTTTTTTTAAAGACTACCTGGGGAAATAAATCAAAAGGAAAATAAGAATATACACAGTTAATCGGGACAAAATATTTGTTATTCACAAGGATCTCTCTACTCCATAAAATGTTCTTCAACTTAATAACATTGTCTACAAGAGAGTCCCACAGCAAAAAGAATATGAATATATATACACAGAGAATGAAATTTTGCGATTGTCTCATTTCACTTAAAATAATGTGTTCAAGGTTCATGCATTTTGTAGCGTGTGTCAGAGTTTCCTTCCTTCTTAAGGCTGAATACTATTCCGTTGTATGTATATACCACACTTTCTTTATCCGCTCATCTGTCAGCAGGCACTGACTTGTTTCCAACTTTTGGCCATTGCGAACAATGCTACTATGAATGTCGGCGTTACAAACAGCTGCTTCAGTCCCTGTTTTCAGTTCTTTTGCATATATACCCAGGAGTGAAATTGCTGAATCATATGGTAATTCTATTTTTGCTTTTCTGAGGAACTAGCATACTGTTTGCTATAGCGGCTGGACTATTTTATATTCCTACGCGCAGTGTACAAGGGTTCCAATTTTGCCACATCTTTGCCAACACTTGTTAATTTCTATTCTTTTTTTTTAAATAGCCATCTAAATGGGTGTGAAGCAGTATCTCATTCTGGTTTTGATTTGCATTTCTCTAATGATTAGTAACGTTGAGCATCTCTTCATGTGTTTAACGGCCATTTGTGTATCTTCTATGGAGAAATATCTATATAAGTCCTTTGCCTATTTATTAGTTGAGTTTTTTGTTGTTGTTGTTGTTGAGTTGAATAGTCCAACTTTTACATAAAATAAGGAAAATAATGTACATATGCATTTGCTTTTAAATATTAAGGACTCTGTAGGGATACATTCAAAGTTAAATATTTAAAAATGTATACTTAGATGGTATTCCTCTGTTACATATTTATAGGACTCTGTATTTCTTTGTAGTATTTGGCATGCTTTGTTCAGTGCCTGTCTCCCACAATATGTTGCCTGCTGTGTTCATTGTTTTAGCTCCGATTCATTGCAGAAAGGATTCTCGATGATTATTTGTTAACAGACTCACTACCGATGAAGAGAGAGTAATTTATCAAGTTAGAACATTTTATGTTATTAGGAGGCTAGACTGTCAGATTACAAAATAGTAGTCATGCTTGAAAGCAGAAAGAAGGACCTGAGGAAAATAAGTAGTAGGCTGAGGGTTGCATTATGACTTCTGTGTACTCTAGGTACTTCTGTCTTTGCACACTCTTTCCTACATTAAAAAATGTTAAAATTATATTTTATGACTACATCAACATATAGGTGTACATAATCCCTGTTTGCTATGTATTCATTGCTATTATGTTCATTTTTCTTTCGATTTTAAAAGAAATTAAGATGGAAGTATTTCCATGGGTCCTGGGAATTGTGCCACTAAGGGGAGTTGGCCCTCAGAGAGGGAACCAAAGAAAAAGTAGTGGATGTGAGGTATTTCTTAACGAAGGCAGGCCTTGATGCCAAAGACCCGGTCCTGGGGGATGGAGAGGCAACACGAACATGCATGAACCCAGCATGCATGAAGAGAAGTAAAAGAAACATCCAAATTCAACCATTTTGAGGCTCATCTTCTCCGCTTCCACACCACTGTTCCTCTGCCCTCTCTGACAATTACTTGCCACAGTATTTGGCATCCACTGGCATTAAATAGGGGCTAATTCTGCAAAACTAACTATATTTTGAATTTCAAAGACAATGAAAGATAAAGTAGAACTTTCTTCCAGCCCTACCCTAAAATGTTCCTCTAGTTAGTTCACTTGAAATTTCAAAAGAAATGTATTAAGAAAAAAACGAACATTGGGGAGGGTATGTGCTATGGTGAATGCTGTGAATTGTGTAAGACTGATGATTCACAGACCTGTATCATACCCCTGAAACAAATAATACCTTCTATGTTAATAAAAAAAAAAAACAACAAACCTCTGCTTTTCTAAATGGAAGTTTACAGTCTATTAAAAAAATTCTATTTGAAAGCACAGTGACTCATGTCATACATGTGCAGATTAAGTCAAACTGGCCTGTGCATTATTCTATCAGAAATAAGCAGCAATAAACCAAAGCCAACTTTGTACCCTTAGAAGAAATGGAAAAGTGGATAATGCTAGCTTTTGCAAATTTTCTAAATAATTTTCTCCTACAATCTATCCATGAAGAGGGAAACTAACTCTCTTCATTGATTTAAAGAATTTTTTTAACCTAATTCTTCCAACCAGAGAGTATTGAAGTATTTAACAGCTGGGATGGCATGTACACCAACCACTTAGAAAACAGCCTGGCTATAACAATAGGGATCCCTGTGCACACTTTGTTGTAGAAAAACACTTTGCTTCCAACTTCACATGCTTTTTCTCTGGTTTGGCCCATTGACCATGGCAAGGTCTTTGATCCTTTTCTTGGACCTATATTTTTCTTATGCACCATTCATTTATTTAGTAATTCATTTGTCTATGCATTTTCTTTATACCTTAACACACACAAAATCAACTACAGACCAGCTTTTGGGCGTGGGGATGAATGGCTGCACCTTCAGAATCTGTATTTTAAGGAAGTTGTACCCTAATGAGGGCAACAAACTAGTTCTTTCCTTCACACTGATTCCTGGCAGCTCTGGTGACAATAACAAAACAAAGGTGAGCTGATACAGATGTGGCTCTACGCCATAAGCATGAAGGACCATGAAGATGGCAGGGTTTCCTTAAGAGTAGGATTCATTGCTCTTCCAGAATGGGACTGAGGGAATATCAGCCAGTTTTCAGCTGAATAGAACTTTGACTTCCTTCTCCCTGATGCCTCTTCCTTGACATCAGCACGTTGTAATAAGAAGCTCTTTCCCTAACTTGTCTCTTACTACCACCACTAAGGCACTCTTGTTCAAAAGAATCACAATGTGAGCCACAGATGCAAACCACATAAGCGATTTTAAATTTTCTAGTAGACACAATTAAGAAAGTAAAAAGTAAAAGATAAGATTATATATATACACATATATGTATGTGTGTGTGTGTGTGTGTGTGTGTGTGTATATATAAAATTTTTGAGAGAGTGCATGCATGCAAGTCGGGTGGGGTCAGGGGAGGTTCAGAAGGAAAGGGAGAGAGAATCCCAAGCAAGGCTTCATACCCATTGGGGAGCCAGACATTGGGCTGGATCCATCTCAAGACATTGAGATCATGACCTGAGCTGAAATCAAGTCAGACGCTTAACTGACTAAGCCACCCAGGTGCCCTATTTTATTTTATTTTTATTTTTTAAAAGATTTTATTTATTTATTTGATAGAGATCACAAGTAGGCAGAGAGGCAGGCAGAGAAAGGGTGGGGGAAGCAGGCTCCCTGCCGAGCAGAGAGCCTGATGTGGGGCTTGAAACCAGGACCCTGGGATCATGACCTGAGCCGAAGGCAGAGGCTTTAGCCCACTGAGCCACCCAGACACCCCCAAATGAAATAATTTTAATAAAATATTTTATCTCAATATAGCCAAAAATATTATCATTTCAACATCTAATCAATATAAAAATTGACAATATATTTTCCATACTTTTCTCCCCACACATTTAAACACATCTCAATTGGGACTAATCACATTTTCAGTGTTCATGACCTTATGGGACTAGAGGCTACCATATTGGATGGCACAGTTCTGAATGGCTCTAGATAAAATGCTCACATGACCACTCTATGAGCCATTCCTTAACTCTCACAGTGATATAGTGAATTCTGAAGAATCTGTGAAAGTACTGAAAATATCCATAGTTTCCCACAGCATTCCTGTGAAAGCAGAAACTTCAAGAATTGACTATAATGAAAAAGTTGAAGATAAAACAGGGCATGACTGTGGCCATGTATTTTGTTTTTCCTTCTTAATCTCTGGTTACAGAAACCTCTTATTCCAGATTCACTACTAATCCGTCACGATGACCATTTCCCCCTTTTACCAGCTCATCTCCAGTTTCTGCATTAGCAAGAGAAGGAAAGAATCCTTGATGTTGCTGAATCTGTGCATACTTTGACACAGTTTTTCTCCCTTAACAGTACCTTTTTATCTTATTTATGGGACACTGGGAGAAGACTGAATGAGGCTTACAAAAAGCTTACATATAAGTCCCACGGTACTCAATAAATAAAAATGCCAGCTTAAAGACTCACCCCTTACTACTCAATACAGAATCCATAAATTCCTTCAAGAGCCCATTCAGGCCTAACTTGTCAATAATCCCTGTTTGGTTTTTTTTTTTTTAATTCTCTGATCCTTTAGTGTGCAAACCCTGATCTGAAAAATCTGGAAGTAAGAGTCATTCCTCTGTTCTATTCTGATTTTCCTTTCTTCCTCTAGCTCTCCTTTCTCAATCCAAATAATCTTTCAAATGTTCTTTTCCCCACATTACTAAAAAGTGGACTTTTTTTTTAAATGTTTCTCCTCTAGTTTTTCTTTCCTATTACACATTTCTCTATTTCTGATATCATTATTTCTTACACCTGGCATGTAATCATAGTTATTATTTCTCTTTCTAGATGATTCTCTCTTAAAGTCAGATTCTCTAGCTCTTTATCAAGACAGAACTAGCTCACCCACAGTCAAATATTAAAACAGTCCTTCCTTCCCAGGAAAGAAATTTATATATAATTTACCCCAAGTGCCTAAGTTTAAATGATCAGTGGTTGAAAGAGAGGTCAGTGAAGTTACTTTTGGCCCTGCCTGACTCTTTTTATGATGGCAGAAAGGACTTGAAAAGAACAATTTAATCATGATGAGCGGGTTAAAGAAGGCAAAATATCTCTAAAGTTGCTCCTTTGATTTAATATCCTCCTAGCTTTCCTCTGGTTGATAAATCAGAGTGAGCTAAGGACCAGGGACCACAGAAGGAACTCCAGTGCTGGAGGGAAGCATGGACAGGGCCTAATTTCCACTTTGAGGATTTCTACCACTTCAATACAACTTCAGAACTCTAGGGGTTATAATGACATTTCTGGTCTATCCCTAACTCCATACCTCTGCCAGGTTTTACCACTGTTTACAAGGGATATTTCTAAGTCATATAATGGGACTGGATGGGAGGCTTCCTTCAGAAATATGATAAACTATAGCCCAACCCTGTCACTGCTTTCAAGTGAGATGAAAATCTTTTTGTCCTGCTCAATCACTGGTAAGAACCAAACTCTACATGCTAGAATGCCCTGGAAATGGAAATAGAATGAAAGCAGCAGTGCCTTGAAATCACGGACCACCAAAGAGGGAAACTCTATCACCTATCTCTCAGAATAATGTAGTTGCAAATTTAAATCAAATGAAGAAATTACCTAATCAACTCTTTTCCTAAAATCACTATCCACTTTTTTATACCAATTTCTATTCCTATATCATGTTCTTCACTTTTTCCAATAATACATGTATCATTTTCTTAATAGAACATAAACATGAATAGAAGTGTTTTCTGTTAGATTAATTGATTTGTTGTCTTTTTCCCCAGAAGCTTCAATGCGACCCTCAGTTTCCAGACTGGCCAGGAAGATGGAATGGGCAAATCCATTAGTATGGGCTCCTCAGCCCAGAAATGACTTCCACACCAGCTGTCCTGACATAGATTCTGCCCTACAGAGGTTATCAGAGCACATTGTGCCTAGCCACCAACAAAGAAGAACCCCAAGAAAGTTCTAAATTCACAGTCCCAAGAAGACTAGAAACTCCAGAACTATCTCCAAACCTAGGGGGAATGATGGTTGGGTTTTAGGGAATCCTTGAAACCCCTAAAATTTCAAACACACATAACTGAAGAAAATAAGTTGCAATTTAATAGCATAAGTATCTTATAAGGAAAATGAAGGTAATGAACCCCAAGGCCCCATAGGTTTGCTTAGCATCTTGGTGGGTGGGTTTGAGCATGCAAAGGTAGGCCTGGGGCAGACTGTGGGAGCTGACACTGGAGACAGCTGGATTCTACTACACTGAGTAAAAAGAAGTTGGAGATTTTGAGACAACTGGGGAGTTTGGGGGTGAATAAGAAAGGGTGGAAGGTGGAAACATGGAACTAGTGAGATGTTGTGAGTCTGGGGGCCATGTCAGTCATAGCAGGAAGAGTCCCACGTGGGATGTCTAAAAGACACGTAAGAACAGAGAAAAATAGTGTTCCCTATGAAGCTATGTGAACTGCTATGATATAAGGCCCTCCTCCGGCTCCTCCAAATTTTCCATAGTCTACTACACGTCTGCATCTTCTGAGTGGAAGGACACGCTGGTATTTGAGGAGGGACTCATGTCATATCTGAATCAATGTGATGCAGACCAGGGACCACATATGTGAGATGGCAATGCAACCCATAAGCTGAACACACTTTTGAAAGTACACAGTGACATATGCTTTTAAGATAGAACCCTCAGGCAGAGTCAGGAATCCTCAGAAGGGTCCAACCTTCCACAGCATGAATAAAGTGTCCAAGACAATCCTATTTAGATCTGAAGAATCAAAGATACCCCTTCTGCCATCTGGGTTACGCTAAAGCGTGGGGTGGGGAGAATGCATGGCTGTTCCTCTGGACAGGGATCCGAAGCTTTTTACCCAGTTTTCAAAGCAGCCCATGTACAAAAGGAGGAACAGCTCCAAATAAGTTAAGAGTCACTGTTTTGGAGAGTTCTACTCCATAAATGATTTTTTTTATTTTGAGTATACTTAACCAGGATGGAAAACACCGTAAAATCGAGTGGAAAAAGCCTGAACGAGGGAGCTGAGAGACTCAATTTCTCTTTCTGGCTCAGCCATTAAGTAGCTGTACATCAGTGGGTCACTCCCTCCTGCCCTGCGAGAAAGCAGGAATAATTATCCTTATTTTTACCTCCTAGAGTTGTAATGACGATCAAATAAAATAACAGCTGTTCATGGACTTTCTAAAGTACGTAGAGCAACACAATATATTATTAGATCTAATCTGGCATTAGACTTGCTAACCTAATACCAGAATAGTAAGTACAAAAATGACCTTAGTAAAAATATTTTTACAATTCAATCATGGATATTATCCCCTTTTCTTGCCATAATAAACAATGGCATTCTGCTTAAAAGGATATTTTTATCGGCCATCCAACTTTTGGAGGCTCACTGTGTTCTAGCCTCACTATACGCCTTCTGTTTTGTGATTCTTCCTACCTACTGCCTGCTCCTCTGCAGGTGAGCAAGTCAAACCTGTGGGGGGGGGGGTGGTGGGAAGGGACTTTGCCTGCTTCTATGCACGGAAATGGGCATGACATTTGATCTTAACACAAGGATTAAGTCATTCATGAGTACAGCCCAAAGAGGGGGGAACAGCTCCAAAAAAACCACGAGCCTTGCTGGTACTACAACATCCAGAAATTCACAGTCGCTTCTGCTACAGTTACAATTTGTAGTCTGTCTGGCACTGAGAAATCCAACTGTAGTCTCTGTGGTTTAAATAAAATGTATCTACAGCAGCTTGGAGCCATGTTTTAAAATGTTCCATGTTATTTTAGTTCAAGGACAAGCTTTTAAAATTAAAAGAAAACTTTGGCTTTAATTATAGATTAAAAGTGAGGCTTTTTTTTTTTTTTAAGGAATGCTATTGAGTCCAACTTTTGGAGAAAGCACTTAAAATAAAAAAAAAAATTAATTCTTCCCCTAAAGTAACAATCTTCATTAATATAGGAAGATCAAAAAATGGAGAGTATACACTCACACATAAAGACAACATTTTTGTGGTTTTAAAACTATGATAGTCACAGTTCATCTATTCGGTATGATATTTTCCGGTAATTTTATGACCAGGATGCAATGCTTTAATAGGCATTACTGCTGACACAATGACAGGCCTAATAAAAGGCAGTTAATACTGCTGTTTAACCATAAATGTAAAAAAAAAACTCCAATATCTTAGAATATAAACTTATGAAACACAGAAGTTGAGTTACATTGTTCACATAACCAAAAGATTCAATGCAGGGGTATTTGAAGACACCAAGTGCCTACACTGTCGTTAAAACCTGATTTAATTTAAATCTAATGTTCGTGGAATGTATCTATTCTGCAATTCAAGGCACGACCGTGTTTCCTGTGGATGTCTACAGAGTGGCTTGAAGCAGAAGCCTGAAGTCAAATACACTAGCGGGGGCCGTGCATGAAGCCTTAGACTCAGGCTCCAGGAAATGCCGGCTCCTGGCCGGCCCTCAGTGCTCTGGGGCCGCTGAGGATGCTACAGGAAGGAATCTCACTATAGTCCTGCCTTTTGTCTCAGTAGATTTGCTGCCCCTTCCAAGGGAACAGCTCTCCCTAATAAAGGGGCTCACCACCCCTGTTCCATGTGGCTGCTTTATCTAAGCTCTCCCCATGTTTGGACTCCACAGCTGTCAGAAAGATTGCTTGCCTCCCTCTGGCCACTGTTGTGCCCCTGGATTCCGTCTCCCTACAGAGATGCTCTATGCTTCCTCCTGAAGTCTATGGCTTGTGTGCCATTGCCTGTCCTACAGAGAAAGCTCTGTCCTAATGGCATCATCTCCAGCCTTGAGTGCTCATACTGGGACTCTGAAAGAAAGAGCCTGCATTACGACAAAGGAAGTGATGAAATAAATTCTGGACTGAAGATTGTAATCAAAGATGGAGGAGTCACAAGGCTGAGAACAATCTTCTGGAATGGGGAAACGATCAGGTTGGCCCAGAGTAGCCAAGGAGGCTCCTTTCATATTCTCGCAGATTCAGTCATTTACAGACTTGCAAGTTCTGCTTTCAAAATACCATGTGGGAAATGGGGATGATAATGGTACCTGCCTCACGGGGTTGTTATGAGGATTAAGTAAGAAAATGAGTGTTAAGTATTTGACAGAATGCCGGGCACTTGATAAATGTTCAATAATCACCAGCTACTATTACTGCCATTAATGTGCCCTAAACTACCTTGACCACACTGCTTTTGTCCCCTCACAGGTACCAGCTGTCCTGAGATAAAAGGCCTGCAGCTCTGGATCGAGAACCATTTACTCGGAGGACTGAAGGGGTAGACAGCGTACTTCCTATGACAGGTGGGGAACTGAGCACAGTGCAAGGACACAGGCTCCTTAGAAGCAAGAAGGGGGAAGAAGGCTCAGAAAAGGGGGTGGTAGGATCTCTCAAAGATAAACTACCATCTTTGTAACTTTTCCCACGTTTGGGAAGAAGTAAAAGATAGTGGTCCAGAGCAAGGTTTTAGAGTCAAACAGATCTGAGCTTGAATCCTGGCTCTGCAACATCACAGCTAATGTGGGCAAATGCGACAGACCTCTGTTCTCTCACCCTCCAAAGAAGGGCAGTAAGACACAGCATGGAGTTATTGCAGGCGCTAAATAAATTAGCATGTGAGGGTAAAGCACAGTGCCACACATGCAGTAAGTGTTCAATATATGGCAACCGCTGTTTCTACGTGTAGCGAGTGTTCATCATCCCACAGCGAACCATTTAGGAATCTACATTAGAAATAACTTGTCAGTTCTCTGATGATTGCCTGCATGTTAAAATGCCAGCTTCAGGGCACCCAGATGGCTGGTAGATGAATGTCCAACTCGCGGTTTTGGCTCAGGTCATGATCTCAGGGCGTCTGCCTGGGATTCTCTCTCTCTCTCTCTCACTCTGCTCTCCTCCAGCTTGCATTCTCTCTTTCTCTCAAAATAAATAAATAAAATCTCTTTAAAAATGCCAGCCTCGTGTTATGAGACAGAATGTATATCGTTAAGGAAAGCAAGACTAACCAAATGTATAAAGAGAATATATAATGTGTGATTTTTGTGCTCATATGTAACTAATTATGCAAATGTCATCTAATTTATTTAGATAAGATTTGATTTCCCAGTTTAAAGCCTATCCATATCAAAGCAATATATTTTTTATACTTTATAATTAAAAGATCACACTAATGATAATGCTTATTTTCTAAACTTTTGAGATTGAATGGGTAAAACCTTATCTAAATCCCCCAAGTGATCTCTGCTGGATTAGGCAGAATTTTGCCCTCCTGACTTTTTCCCCATTTTTTGTGCATATGTTATGTTATATGTTTCAAATGGCATTGCAGGGGTAATTAAGGTTGCCAATCAGTTGGTCTTAAGATATAGAGATTATCCTGGATTATGAGTGGGCACAATTTAATCATATCTGCCTTTAAAGTCAGAGTTTTCTCCTGTAGGGGTGCAGGACAGAGAGATTCAAGTGTTAGAGGGAATCAGTGCACTATTGCTGGTTTGAAAATACAGGGGACAAATGGGGCAGCCTCTAGAAGCTGAGAGGCAAGGAAGTGGGGACTTCAGTTCTACAATCATGAGGAAATGAGTTGTGCCAATGGCGTAAATAAACTTGTGAGTGGGCTCTTTTCCAGTGCCCCCAGATAAGAGCCCAGTGTGACTGACACCTTGATGTCAGCCTAGTGAGACTCTGAGCAGGGAGTCCAGTCATGAGTGCCAGACTTCTGGCTTACAAAACTCAGAGATAATAATGGTGTTAGGTTGTTATTTGTGGTAATTCGTTATACACCAATATAAAACAAATACATTGGCGTAAGAACTGTTCTTCACATTATAACCACAGCTGTCTCGTTCAGATCTGTCATGGTTAAGTAATTAAAAAATGCTCCTTTGCGACTGTGGTATACAAGCTCTCTGTCCCTAGCAACCTATCTCAAGCTGGCTTTCTGGCATTTCTCTTCTCCTTCTTAGTTCAAGGCCTTCAGTTATCATTTTCTTAGAATCAGTTCTTGGATATACTGCTGCCCATTAGCATCTCCAACAGAGGGTCTGCAGGTTCACTGGAAAAGAAAGCCCTTTAAATCCCTATATTCCTGGGGCGCCTGGGTGGCTCAGTGGATTAAAGCCTCTGCCTTCCGGCTCAGGTCATGATCTCAGGGTCCTGGGATCAAGCCCCGCATCCCATCCGGCTCTCTCCCCAGTGGGGAGCCTGCTTCCTCCTCTCTCTCTGCCTGCCTCTCTGCCTACTTGTGATCTCTGTCTGTCAAATAAATAAATATATAAAATCTTAAAAAAAAAAATAAATCCCTATATTCCAGGAAAACCCTTGTGAAGGGAGCTGCTGCAATGTCTGCCTAAGAATTAGTTCTGATATTTACTGTTTATTCATTTTGCCCAACACCAGATCAACCAGTAATAATATGTAAAGCCCTTGGCCTCATCGGAATGATTCTAGCACTTCAAAGGATATACCATAGCATTTGATACATAATCCAGGGAAAGACCCACCCAGTATAACAGATACTGCGTTACACAATGACAATAAAGTCACCACAAGCAAAAGACTCTGGAAATTTAGGTGCTCCAAATAAAAGAAGGTGCTACTCTAGGAGAGATATTAGGAACAGTGACCTATTTTAAATTAATTACTGTATAAATAGCACAGTTTCCACATGTTGACAGCTGGACAATCAAGCATATCCCTGAGGGATGAAAGAAAATTCATAGAAAAGGATTCTGTGGTCAGTCCACTACTGCCCAGAGACATGGGAATGTGGCGAAATACTCAGTCAGCTTAGCCACAGTTGAACAAACTGAGGAAGAATCTGGGTAGCAGAGCCCTGAACAAAGACCATGCACTTTAGTGTTTAAAAAAGACAGAGAGAGAGGGAGAGGAGAGAGGAAGGGAAGAAGGAGGGGAAGGGAAAGGAAGGAAGGAGGAAGGGAAGGGAAGGGAGGAAGGAAGGAAGGAACAAAGAAAGATACCAGAGAAAGCAAAGATATTCTGACATTTTCAAAATAAATCAACTATGCAAATTTTAATATGCAATTTATTAATGTGATATTCTTGAAACGTGACAATCCTTTCCCTCCCATGGTATCTCTTTATTTTGATGTATAACTTTAATCAGCTACATTTATAGCACTAGCTAAAAATTATTAAAGTGATCCAAGTACAAAAGGGTAAAAAGTACAAAAAGGGTAAAAGTACAAAAGGGTAAAAAAAAAAAAAACCCTAACCCTATTTAATGTCCCATTAATTGATAATTTTGCTTGAAGGAAAGATTGGAAAAAAAGGAATGGAATTCTTAGCTCCTTGTGTTTACTTAAAAATTCCCAATAGTAACCACTCAAACAAAGAACTTAAGTTTTCCACTGGAAGGGTGAAAAGAAAAGTCAGTTCTAGCATGCCCTGCCACATGCTTAACTACAGGGTAAAATAGTATGGATTCAGATTCTAATCACGTTTCAAAAGTGCAGTATTTATTAAGTCTATGACTGCCAAGCACTACTATATCATAATATAATTACAGGCATTTTTTAATTTAAATTATATTTAGCTCTTTATTTCAAGCACTGCAGTATGGAAAGTCTTACCATTGTAATGTGTCATGTTTACGTACATGACACCCAGCAAAATTTTCCAGGAGTTCCCATATTTCATTCTGTGTATAATTATTCTTTATTTATTATTCCTTTGATGTTCAGAATCTGTATGTAATTCTGAATGTGTGCAAATTCCCACTAAAAACTATCAGCAACAAACATCTTTTATGAGAAAATCATTTACTAACAACAGTCTATATTGCAGAGTTCCCTTTAAGACAGTACACTGAATAAGCTTTATTTATTTCTCTCTCAAAAGCCCATTAAAATTACAGAATGTAAATTTAAAAACAAATCAGTGCCTAGCAATGTTCAAAAACAATAAAGGGCACCATGGTCAAATCAAAAAAGTCGAGAAATTCATGAAAGTTTAAATGCATGTGGCGTTAAATTGACGAGGAAATCTAAACAGAGAACCACAACTCAAAACAGGTGGAGATCAACACCATGGCAGTATGTGAGCTGCTTCTCCCACCAAGGAAGACACGGTAAGTCAGCAGTCCACAGAGAATAAAGCAGGCCATGGGAAGAATCATGAAGGTTACCAGTTAAAAACAAGACATTGTAAGAGCTAGGCCATGCTTTTCCTTCCTGAGCCTACAGAGCACCTCTAGGTCACCTGAACCCAGGGCACAGTTTCTATAAATATTCTTTCTTTTTTTTTTTCAAAAGATTTTATTTCTTTATTTGACAGAGAGAGAAAAAGAGAGAGAGATAGATCACAAGTAGGCAGGCAGAGAGAGAGGCAGAAGCAGGCTCCCTGCAGAGCAGAGAGCCTGATGCGGGGCTCGATCCCAGGACCCTGAGATCATGACCTGAGCCGAAGGCAGAGGCTTAACCCACTGAGCCACCCAGGCGCCCCTCTATAAATGTTCTTTAAACAAAGTTAGGGGACTTTCACAAAGACACTCCTAGCAAAGGCATTAGGCCCTGAAGAGAGGCAGAGTAGAGATTCAGGTAACTTCTGATCTCTATAGGGTCGTGACTGTTATGAAAAAGGAGCAATAAGAAAAAAAAATGATGTTCTTGGAAAATGAAAACAAGATACCAAAATTGAAAGACTACGGTAGAAAGGTTGATCAATAGAATGGATAGGGCAAAGCTGAAGACTAAATGAGTTACTTGGAAAAGAAAGTTGAGATAACTGTTCACCACATGGAAGGGAAAGATGAAGAATGTGAAAGGGAAAGTACAGAACCAAGGGATCCCAGGCCAAGATGATTTTAGAGGTGAACTCTTTCCAGTCCTCAAGATACAGAGAAAAGCCAATCCTTACATTGTTTAAACCTTTCCAGGGCAGAAAAAGATGGAGCATATTCTAGCTCATTCCACACGACTGGCATAACACTAATATCAAAATTGTGCAAGGAGAGCATTAGGAAAAAAGAAAATTATAGACAAATCTCACTTGAGAATTTTGATATAAAATGGTTAAATAAAATGTTAATAAATCAAATCCAGAAATATGTTAAAATAATGATATACTGTGATAGAGTAGAATTTTCCCCAAGAATTCAAGGAAAGTTAAACACTATGAAATTTACTCTGTACAAGTAAATTAAAGGAGGACAAAATTGTCTTAAAAATTGTGGAATTAGCATATGATAATTATAATAACCTATTTAATTATGTGTGTATTTTGGGAGTAGGGAGAATCTTTTATTAAATAATCTAGGAATGGAAAGAGAATCCCTTACCTTGATAAAGTGATTATATCAGAAATTTTCTGCAAACATTATACTTAATAGTAAAATATAAGCAAAATTCTTCCCCCCTTTTAAAAAGATATTTTATTTATTTATTTGCCAGAGAGAGAAAGCACAAGCAGGGGAATGGCAGGCAGAGGCAGAGGGAGAGTGAGAAGCAGGCTTCCCACTGAAGAGGGAGCCGGATGCAGGACTTGATCCCAAGACCCTGGGATCATGACCTGAGCTGAAGGCAGATGCTTAATGACTGAGCCACCCAGGCACCCCAAGAAAAATTCCCTTTAACGCCTGCCATCACTACCATTATTCAACATTGTTTTGGAAAATTTGGTCAATGGAATGTAGTAACTAGAGAGAGGGAGGAAAAGAAAGAGAGAAAAGAGGAGAATAAACACATAAAACTCTTACTATGTGAAGGTTGTATGTTTGTGTGTACTCTGGCAATCCAACTTGAGAAAATACAAGACAATATAAGAAAAATACAGAAAACCCAACAGATTTCCTATTTATCAGTGATAACTATTATCATATCTAGTAAATAGGAACTCATCCACAATGGGAACAATAAGAATGACAAAATGAAACATCTAATAATCTAATGAGAAGTATGCAAACCTTATGTAAAGAAAACTAAAAAATTCATTGAATGTCCTGAAAAATAATCAGAATAAATGGAAAAATATACTATATTCCTGGATGTAAAGACTTGATATAAGCAGGATAAAAATATTCCCCAAATTAACATATAAATTCAGTGCCATCCCAAATGAATTTCCAAGGAAATTTTTAAAATGACACTTGTCAATCTCATCCAAAGTTCAACTGGAAAAGCAAATTCAAGCCTTGATGAGAATATTTAGAAAAAATTGAGAGTAGACATACCTTACCATATGTCAAAATGCACAATAAAGCTACAGTCATGAAAAAAGTGTGCTACTGATGTAGGAGTATTTTAAAAGTTTGGTGGAATACATTAGGGTCTAGGAATAGACATACAGAAAGGAAGGTAGAGTACAATAAAGGTAGCATTTCAAGTCAGTAAGGAAATGTGGAAGCACTCGATAAACTGTGTTGGGACAAACTGTGTTGGGGAAAAAACAGAAGTCAGATCATTACTTCATATAATTTACAAAAAAAAAATCTTAGGTCCATTGTCAGTATATAAATGTACAATTAAAATAAGAGCAGTACTAGAGGAAAAAGTAAAAGTGAACTTTTCTAATCTTGGAATAGGTCTTCCTAAACATGACAAAAGACATAAAGAACAGATCGATATATTTAATCATAAGCCCTCTCCCCTCCTGGCCTCCTAACCTCTCCTCAGGGCCCAACACTCTCCCTGGGCAAAGTCATTTACCTGCCACCATGGGGGGCTTTCTGTTGCCATATTTGCTGAAGCTCCTTTGAAATGTTCCTGAGCTCAGAGCCCAAGTTGGGAGTGATAAAATGGTAGGCACTTAACTATGACTTTCTGTCAACTGCAGGCTTCCTTTTCTCCCTATACTTATGCACACCCATTTTACAGGTGAAGGAACCAAGGCCCTGGTTAATAAAGGGACTTGCCTTGGAACACAGACCTAACTGTTAGTACTTCCAGCTGAATATGGCACTTCTGGTTTCAAAGGCAATGCTTTCTGCCCTTCCCACCTTATAACTTCGTGTGGTCTAATCTGCAAGGGGGTAATTTCAGTTCAGGTAAGGAGGCTCACTATAGGGAAAATGTGAACCCAGCAAAGTGATTTTCCAAACCACACTTGAAACAGTAGGAATTTAACTATAGTCAAAATAAAGATCAAACTCGTATTGCTTCCATAGAGTCTCTACTTAGACCCTTACACCATCATTTTAGTTAAAGCACCTGAGAGACAGCATGAAGTCAAATAGAATATAGATAGATCATTTGCCTTTATCTTTCTGTTCTGAGCTTCCTATTAGCATTTCACTGAGTGTGTATGTCAGGGGGTGGGGATTAGGGATGGTATTTGGGGGTTGGTAATATGTCATGAAATCATAAAGTTGAGGTTTTTTATATTTTCCTAATGAGAGGAAAGTTATTGTAACCATAAACTAAATTTTACTGCTTCAATCATAGTAACTGTGAAATAGTCCTCAAACACCTTTCAAGATAGTTGAAAATTACTGTTTCAGATGATTTATATTTATACTTTTAAAAACACATCTTAAGAAAAAAATATAAGTAAAAAAGTCTTCTGAAGGAAAAAAGTACACAGGTTAGACAAACTGGAGGCCCTGTGGGTTATGAGTAAAACTGAATTGGTGCCATATTTCTGAAAAGGTCTAAAGTAAAGGAACCCAGGAGACCCAGTAAAAAGTAAGACAAGACCAATTGCACTTCTGACAAGGTTGTGAAAAAACTCCTTGATCCAGCTGGATAGACTTAGCAGCTCAGAAAAAATTAAAGGGGGGGGAGGGGAACAAAAACAACAACAACAACAACAAAAAAAACAAGACAGAAAAAATGTGGATAAGACAAGGATAAAAGAAAATGCGAAACAACAATGGCACTCGAGCTCAGCTGCAAACTAGCAAAAGCTGTGTGGGTTCTCAAGCAGCCACAATATTGCAACCATCTAACACTGAACTCGGGGAAGACATCACACCAAAGGCACTTGGCACCAAGTAACTTCTGGCCAGGGATTTTTTACATTTAGAAATGTAAGACCCAGTAACATTTAAGGAATTCTCCCTCTTGCCAGATAGCCATCCTCTGGCCCTGAAGCCATGTGACAAATGATCCTGAATACCACGTTGCCTTTTATGCATCTGTTGTCTAAATCAGTGTAGAAACTGGAAGGAGAGACTGAATTCTGGCCCTTAGCAAAAGGGTACATTTTAGTGTCATAATGACAGTCTTGGCAGAACAGGGCATTCTTACTTGAAATGTCTCTGCCATACTGAGAGATTTGTCCACCATAACCTGAGTCTGGCTCAGCTGAAGGGACTATCAGTTCTAAGTTTTAAATACACAAGCAACTATGTGAAAATTTCAAGAGCAAATTGTTTCTTGGAAATCCCACTTCATGAATGATTATCTCTGACCACCTTTCAACACTTGAAAAGGTTTCATTTTCATTTGTGTTATTTTCTGTTTTAATTTTATATTATCAAAATATTCCTCTCAAAATCACCATTTAAAACTTTTCTGTTCTCTTTATTTAATGACACATGATCAAAGGCAAAATTGCTTTTGTGTACTATGTGGTGGGTGGTGTGTGTGTATATAATGGCACCAAAAAGGGAACACATTCTTTTTATCAAAGATGTTCACCTTGGTCACTGTATCCAAGATACTCTAAAGGACAGAAGTGGGTGGGCAAGAGACTGTTTGTAACCTTATGTGCAGGTCAGGGATAGTGGCAGACACAACATGCGCTTGCGAGTGTCCTGGCCACAGAGCCATCACTACGGGCTGCCCCGATCTGTGAGACAACTTTAGTTTTGTTTTTTCTAGGTACATCTAGCAGTGTGCCTGGCTCGAGGAAATGCTGAAGGTGAATTCAACTCTGCAGGGCCTCAGCATATCTCGTACCACGGCGTTCTACTTGCCTGAGAAAAAGAATTCATGGCTTGCTTTTCAGACTGGGAAGACCTAAAATTGTTGGAAGTGGATGAGCAATGTTACTTCTTAAACCTGAGACTAGTCTATCTTCCCCAATGATTTTCCGTTTGGGTTGTTATTATCACTCAAGTTTTTTTTTTTCTTTTTCTGTTTCTTTTTTAAAGATTGTATTTATTTATTTGGCAGAGGGCAAGACAGCAAGAGAGAGAGCTCAAGCAGCAGAAGTGGCAGAAAGAGGGAGAAGCGGGCTTCCCACTGAGCAGAGAGCCTGATGCAGGGCTCGATCCCAGGATCCTGGGATCATGACCTGAGCCGAAGGCAGGCCCTTAACGACTGAGCCACCCAGACATCCCTTAAGCTTTTTTCTGACCACTAGCAGGAAAGGAATCAATGTCTCCAGTGTTCACACAAGGAAGAGGGAAGATACCACTGGTCAGTTTCAAAAGCCACCTTATTTTCCTAACTACACTCAATTTCTATTAGGACTATGACTACACACACATGTAGAGACACACACAAACCAGCAGTATTAACCTTTAGACATTTTCTGGAAACGATTCATGTTTCCCTTAGTAACCAAAGGATGACCCCTAGGTAACGATGCCTGTTACAACCTGTAGTCCATAAACCTACATGGGGATCTTTCCACTGCAGCCACTGAAATACAGAGAATTTTTAAAATGCACACATACCTAGCCTAAGTTCTCAAAAGTTTAACCTAATGGTTTAAGTATGTACTTTCATTTTAGAGTGAAAGTCAATTAAGTACCTGAAATTGCCCAAAGCAATTAGACTTATTGTGCCAAGGATCTGGATCATATCTCCAAGCAACCAAGCAACACGTATCCAAAAAAACTAACAATTTCAATGCCTAGGATACAGCCTAAAGCAATTTTCTAACCTGTTAGAGGATCCTTTAAAGTTCACTGTTGGATTTATAAAAATCCTTGACTATTTCCTTCTTTAGTACAATGGAAATGAGAGAAATTGGGTGACAAAGTTGTTAAAGGAAAAAAGGCACATTATGCCGCTGTACCTTAAACGTGCCATCCTTCACCTAAACTGAAAACTAAGAGAAAACTCAGATTTTGCAAAAGAACTATTTCTTTTGTGAGTGAACAAAATTGTTAACCGTTTTTGCTTCCTCAAAACTCACAATTATAAATGATATAATTTCTGGTGGAAAACAAGTACAGAAGCTTCCAAAATTTAAAAGTACCCAAATTCTGGTCTGGAAGAAAACACGTATTTATTCTGAGTAAAAATTCTGTTACATCAACAAGACACATTTTGACATAGAAAAATACCTGTTTAATTTTAGAAACAACGTAGGGAGGCAGAAGGGAAAAACTCACTGCAGCTAACCAAAAAAGAAAGAAAGAAAAGAAACCACTTCCATATTCATTAAATAGAATGTCTTGTTATTTTCACAGACAGTAAAAACTTTTTGACATCCTTTTTCGTCCCAGACTGGAGAGGTGTCAATGGATCTTTTTTGGTCTCTTCAGTGCGTAAAGAGTTTACAAACCTAACCAAATTTAGAATTAGTGGGAGTTATGCACTTATGTTCCTTATACATAAGAGAAGAAAAAAAGGCTCCTTTATGCCAGCTTTGAGTTAGGCTTGAATTTTTATGACTTATTTAGAAGCCCTAGGGAATGAAAAAAAAAAAAAAGTCTCTTAATGGAAATACTGACACAGGCTTAAATATAGTGACATGAACAAGCACTTCTATGAAACAGTACCAGGATGTGACTGACCACACCAGTAAGTCTGAAATGCAGACAGTTTCAGACAATCAATGACAACTCACTGAATGCCAGGAAAAAAGTAATAGCAAGCTAGAGAATCAAAATTTCAGGTTGATAAACTTGTTTACAACAGGAAAAGATGTAAAAATGAATGGGATCTTTACTCCAATATATGGAAGAAAAAGAAAATGCAAAATGTAAAATTTCTGCTAGACTTTCTCCAATTTTGTTACAGGATTTAAAAAAGTCATTCTTAAAAAGTCAGAGCTGTCCTATCAATCCTGAGAGATGTGGCAGAAGAGTTGAAATCAGTGGATCTAAATCTGTGCTTTGTTCCTCAGATCTTACTCACAAGGCTATGTGCTGGATAGAGACAACAAATACTTGTTTTTATCTGTCTATCTGCTACAGTTTTTATTCTTTGGCAGATTTTTAAAAACTAGCTAACCCTTTCCATGTACCATCCTTGCATTTTCCTGAAAGTCGCTTTTCTTACTTGAAAATCGGGTTAGTTTCATTTTATACTTTCTAAGTTATTATTTTGAATCTCTTAAACATCTCATAGTTTTCAGCTACATCTTGTTTAATATTTTCCTCTGGCTTTAACTTTTTCGCAATTGCCTTTTTTTAAAGCCGTTTAAACTGATCCGAGATCATTTTCTTTCTCTTGTCATGTTCACGGACACAGACCAACATATATCTGTGTACATTAAAATGTCTTTTACGGTTTGGAAGGCAAGCAGACCAAATCATTAAAACACTAACTCATTTAAGAAACAGTTATGGGGCCAATATGGGAAAGACACTGTACTAAGTGCTAAGGGGGCTATAAAATGCATGCAACACCACTTCAGGGCCTGAAAGAACTTTTAATACACGTAAGGCAGTGAGCAGCAGCACAAAAGAGGGACAGAATGTAGCTGTAGTTCAGAAAAACAGCGTGTCTAACCGTCACACACAAAGACTACTAGTGTTGTAATCATTCTTAGGTACCACGTGGAAGAAACACAATGTGAAAGGACGGAAAACATTAGGACCAAACACAGTCCTAAAAAATGTGTACATTTTCTAAACCAAGCTTCCATATACTTTCGATTTGTTTGTGAGCCGGGCTGTAGGTCTCAGGATTTATATTCACGTTTTTCAGACTGATACCAAATAACAAAGAAAAATGAAGGAAAAGCTACCCCTGAAGGAGGCAGCAAACCACTCATGCCAACAGTTGTTCTTTTTTTCTATTTTTGTTTGCCATTATTCTCCCAGTTTCTAACAGTAGATGGAACACTTAGGCAATTTCATTTAAATTTTGCAAGTGAATCCATAAAGGAAATTCAATTTTAACAATCGAACAACTTTTAAATAGTCCTTATGAATGTGTTTGGTCTTCATCACCACTGACAAACATTAAAAAATCTATGGTGTTTAGAATATCATGCTTAAGTTTTAATAATTCTAGAGTAACCCCACGCCTATCCAAAAGTCAGAACTTCCGTAGATCTCATTTGTAAGATTGCCACTTTGGAATCAGTAATTAGGAAAGAATCCCTTCCAACATGCTATCAGAAAGACACCATTCTTTATTCAAAGGTGTGAGGGGCAGATTTGGGATTATGGTTAATCCTAAAATTACTGATTTGAAAGGGTGGAATATCATATAAAAAGCAACAGGAGGAGGTAGTTTAGAGAAGAGACGATATTGAAACACACCCCACATGCTGCGTTTAATATCCTAAGCTTAGGAGAGCAGAAAATTCTCTATTTCTAAAATCAGTACTTAACTTTCTATCTGGAAATTTCACTTACGTGGAATACCTCATTCCCAGATGGTGTTTGATAGGTAAGGTATTATTGTACTAAGGATACAAGACAAGGAATTGGATAACCTTTCAAGTAGCCTTTAAATGTCACTAACTGGGCTGGTTGATAGAGGGTTTTATTATTCTCTGTTGGAGTACACAGCAGTCATTTGCATGCCAGGAAAAGGATGTCTGGAATAATCCAAAAGGGCAAAGCTTAGTTCTTTCACTAAAAACAAGGAAGTGACCGGCACAAAAAGGGAAATAAAAGAAGATAAAAGTATCCAAAGCAGACTTACTGGTCAACAAAATCCCATAGAGAAACTAGCACGTACACAGAAACACACACTATTGTAACAGCTGGCGCCTGACAAAGCCTTCTCTTGACTACCAGGAGGCTTTCTTGAAGCTACCCACAAACACAAAACCTAAAACTGATGAAACATATAAATTAGTAGTGATTATCCACTATTCAAAAAATTCTTCCAAGACAGCCCTTTAAATCTTTCTTCTGCTTCATTTAACTGTGGTTTCTTTGATGAGCAGCCTAACACAAAACACAGGGCTCCGGTGAGCCTAGAACAGAGCCTGGCTCTTAATAGACATTTCTGTATGTGGAGTGAATGCGTGAAAGGGTACTGCTTATATGAGTGGACTGTATCCCAGAGATGTACCTGTGAAGTCAGCTCTTAGAACGGAGAGTGCACTTCTCCCAAGAAGTCATGCTGTAAATTAAGGTTAAATCCCAGGCTAATCCAGGGCTTTATGGAACTCATGGGCATACCTGGGTTTTACCACTGATAATGCCAGTTTAGATTCTATAGTACATGCGTATGCAGGGAGAGAAAAAAGAACATCTCTCTTCTGAGGGGGCATCGTTAGCCAAGAAAAAATGTTTGGAAATGGCATTTAGCCTCTGGCATCCTCCCAAACTTACTTTCTACTTCCTAGTTCCTCTTTCCTTAGTAACCAAAATCCCTAGTTCTGTCATTTTGCTCCAACGGCGGCAGGCCATCCAAATGGACTCTGCGTTCCAAAGAATTCCATGCACCAAATAAGTGACTTCTTTCTTCTCTCAATCAAAATCTCCATTTCTTCAGGGATAGTCACCTCAGTCAAGTGGAGGGGAAGCTAAACTAATTAATTCACACTAACATAGAAAAGAGTTCTATCCGCCTATATGTTTTTGCCCCACCAGATGTGTCTAATTAAGAGGGATTTTAGACAGTTTAACAAGATGAAGTTTAAACATTCAGCCTGTGGGAGCTGGTTAAATTTATGAATTATATGCTAGCAGAGCAATGGGGCTCAGAGAATAACCATTCGAATGTACTAGCCATTTATAAGTTGATCATTTGTGAGCTGCAAAAAGAAAGAACATAACAGGGACTTGTCCTCAAGCCAAGCAAAAGAAGGAGGGGAAGTCCACACATTTTATTTCAAGACTTGCCCGATTTTCCCCTAGTCAGTATACTTCTTAGAACCTCCCCCCTCTCTCCTTCGGTAAAGAAGGAAATGTGATAGGCTTTTGAGGGTAAATCAAACTTGAATGCAAGTTAGGAAAGGCTCCAGTGAGGACTCTCTCTGTAAGGTGGCCCAGATGGCAGATGGCTCCTTCACAGCCATCTGGAGAATATCGGTACTGATTGAACAGAAATGGAGGTAGATATTAAAGCTAGAGTCCTCATCCTGGTACCTCAGAGAGCAGACCCACCCAAGACTACAGGACTTGAGGTCAGTTTATAATGGGAATTCGTTCCATCAAATATCTGAAAATTGTCATCCATTAACTTAACATGATGAAAAGTACTGTAATTTTAATTTAGACAGCTTAATTCAACAGACAACACTGAGTGACTAACTTTTCTCGAGTATTATTTAATTGCATTTAGAAGCAATAACCTTAAAAATTCTAATTAATTTTAATATTATAATTTCTGTTGTCAGAAATGCTTTAGCCAATATTTATTGAAAGTCTAGTATGCCCCCTGAAAAGAGAGCTTTTTTTTTTTCTTTCTGCATGATGGGGAGACTGCAGATTACAGAGAAATATTTAATGTCTACATAAAATCAATAAAAATATGTTTGTATCTACTTTGATGTCATCAATCAAGTGGAGAGGAAGCTAATATGATTAATTCATACTAACATAGGAAAGAGTTCTATTGCCTATATGGTTCAGTTAGGAGCACGACTTTATAATCTAGCAGGCTTCGCCATCCTAGAATTTAACAAGAACAAGTGAAATGAAATTCAGTGATACATTACCCTTCCACACACCAACTCTTTCATTTGGTATTTGATTCCATATCATTAATGAAACGCATCGTAAGATAGCAAAAACAGGTGGAAAAACAGATACAGTTGTTTTTAGCATAGATGAACTAATAAATTACATTTAAAGGTGATCTATTCTTGAAAAAGAATTTAAAAGATGAAATCTTTGTGCTACTATAAAACTGGGGTGGGGGAGGGGAGTGGTGTTTAAAAGTAGATTTAGAGGATTTCTATTTAGGTGAAGAAAGAAAGATATAACCAGAAGGAATTGAAGGAATTCAGCATAAGCCTGTATGCCAGAGAAAACCATAGCAGTTGCTCAGAAAGTATTTATTGAAATCCCCTGTTCTACTATTTATGCATGAGCGGTAACCCAGCTAAAACTGTAGCAACGTTGTCGCTCGGTTCCCCCAGAAGACAGCCCTTTATTGTTTCAGGCTGAGATTTAGCAGACCAGTTTCAGACCACCAGTCTTTCTCAATTCTTTATCCACAAAACCAAAAAAATTTATTCTGTTCTTTTTAAAGTTTATACACATGCATGCAAAACCAGAAGTTTACGTGTCTAGGCTGCTTTCTCATCGCTTGCATAACTAAAAAATAGGTTTTTATTTAAAAATAGAACTTGGCACATGAATGGGCCATTGGATATTTTAATAAAAATAAATGGCCAAGATACTTAACTTCAAGAAGCATCAACTACCCAGGCATGCTATTCCCTCTTCGGTTTTCTATTTTATCACCTTTGAAAAGAGCATGAATTTTCAGGAGACTCATCACATTGGGTAAATTTCAAATTTGTTTTTACTGTGCAGCATAAAGAAATTTATAAGAAATTTTTAAAAATAATAGACCTTCAATTATTCCATCTATTCAAAATTAATTTTCATTGTTTCCAAAAATCTTGTTTTTGTCTATACATACTTGTACTGTCATAACTGCATTCAGTGTCTCCAGTTTTAAATTGTTTTTCACTTAACCTTCTGTTACCAATATTTCTCATGCTATTTCAAAGTCAGCATCAGTATCGTAAATAAAAGTGTTGATTTTTATGCTATTCTAATCCGGTTTTGGATTAGGGTAACATTTACATTTTTAAAACCTGACATACTTCCCATATTTTTACATGTTCCAGAAAAATGCATAAAGCATGAGAGTTAATTATTTCTTCAAGGTTTGGAAAAAAATCCAATGACTCTATCAAATCATGTGTTTTGGGAATGGAGTTTACTAAAAACCTTGACTTTTCCTGAATTAGTGGTGTTTACAACTTTTCTCATTATAATTTTATAATTTAATTTGTGTGGGATAATACTAATTCATTTCATCTACACATTCGCATATAGTATATTGTCAAACAACTGTAGTACAGTACCATTTAAAAATATTTTTAATGACTTGTATTGATTGCTGTACCTCTTTCTCACTACCAATGTTAATCTGTGCCAATTTTTGCTTGTTTCTTTTAGTATTGCTTTCAAAGAGTCAACTCTTTATTTTTCAGCTTTCCATTGTAACTTTTTTGTTTTTATTCTTTTTCAAATTCTCTGTACTTGAATGACTTGATTTCCTGTCCTTACCTATCTCTGTAAATAAAATTCATGAAGCTCTGAATTATCTCCAAGTTCTGCTCTGGTCACATTAGCTAGATGTTAGTGTGTAGTTTTAAAATTTTGTTATTAGCTAAATAGTCTTTTATTTTATATTTTACTTCTCCCTCGACCCAATTATTATTTATAAGACTAATTTTGTATCTCAGAGCGTTTGGAGTTTTTTTCATAATTGAAGTTGGAAATGCAAACAGAAAATAAGCTTAAGTCTTTAAAACTAGATTTTCTCTGAATCCTCACAGATAATATATCTTATAACCATTTGTGGACAGAAAAGTAAGATTTCTAATTAAATAATCTGGAATGTGTATTAAACAGACCAAATTTAAACTCTTTTATAAAGCTCTACTGTTCACATATCAAGCTTCCTACAAGGACTACTTATAATGTCATTTGTGTAGTGTTTAGCAAAGGGTCAGCATATTGTAACTACTCCATGAATGAGTGGTGGCAGTATATGTAATCATTAAGAGTCATCACAGGCTAGTAGTAGTTATATTCCCCCTACCTCTTATGCAGGCTAAGCTGCACTACTGATCTAGGAAGAGTAAATAGCTATGTGTTCTTGGTCTGAGTTTTCTTATCCATGATATAACATGGCTGGACTAGATACTTTCTGAAGTTTTTTCCAGCTCTAACATTTATAAATTTCCTTTGTTGGCATTTTCAGGACCTGGACTCTATCTACACCAGATGTAGGTCACACATATTCTTTGTTCTGAAGCAACTTGCTCAAAACTCTCTGAAAACTGAAGTGAAGATAGAAATTTTACCAAACTTACTATTCCATCAGAAGGTTTTGGACAGGCAGAAATCGATTCATTATTTTTGGAATAAAAGTAAAAAATTCAAAGCTATTTATCAGCCCTACTTGTGCTTTCCAGGAATAAAAGTAAAATTTCCAAAACAATTTAAGCCAGACCTACACTTTCCCTTCACAAGAGCCTTGGCACCCAGGTTAATTTGTGTTCATTTTCCACCACTATTAGCAATCAAAGAATTTAAGAGAAAAGATGAAATACAAAGTGTTTGCATGGCTGGCTATAATTCAGGGCATTCCTCCTCCAAGAATGTATATCATTGAGATTAAAAATGAGTATTAAGGATGAAAATTCTCATCTTTATTTTTAAGGGTGAAAATCCCCAGTAGACCATCATCTACTAACAAGCACATCTGGTAATTAAAAACAAAAGCTTTCAATTAAATTTTACGGGCTATCTGTGGATAATCTCATACAAAAGCAATAAAAAGTATGTCTTTATACCTGTTGAAATAGACCCCTTGCTGGGATTTTAGTTCTATTTCAAATAAGGTGTTATGAAAAGCACAGACTTACCTGTACGGTAGACAAAGTTGCCTTCGGTTTCTGATGATGAGGGAGACACCAATTCTTCCTCGAATTCATTGGAACTAAAAGATCCCGAATGGTTTCTTTGCCTTGTCTTTCCCATCATGGCAGCATTTGTGGCCATGACATGTCTCAAAGAGTCGTTAAGGTAACGATTCAATAAGCTGCTCTTGTATTTGGGGGGTGATACGTAGTCCTCACTGGCCCGTGACTCAGGCCTGATCACTCCAGCTTTTATGACCGAGCTCTCACTTTTAATCACAGGATGGTGAACTGGATTATTATAGCCCCCTTCATTTATGTGGTTTCTTGGAGGATTTTCTCCATCTAAGGGAGAAAAATATCAGTAGGTAGTACTTACATATACTTTTCCCCAGCCACCAAACTGTTATAGTTAATCATTAAATATATACATAAAGAAGGAATATTTAAAAGTATATAAAATTATCTTTGATACCCAAGATTAATTTTTAGGCAAGGAAGCAGGAATCTATATAATCTCTCCCTATGGTATTTTATTTTTAATGAATTTCACAGAAAATGTTATTCTGACACATGATAAATCTATAAACAAGAGGAAATAGCCATAATTCTGTTGGTCATTTATAGTATTGTAAAAGTGAAGTTACCTCATGCAGTAAAAAAGAACCATTATGGCACCATGATGTTTTTGTGGAGTCAACCTTAAAAATAGCAATTGAGGTGAACTTCTTATTAACAGAGGTAAAGCAAAATAAAAATATTAACAAACCTTCAGAACATGAATCATCGCTGCTTACACTAAGCCGCTCAGCGTTTCCTTGAACATACTTGTTGTACAATTTTATTCTTAAAGCCCAGCTTAAATCTGGCTGTCGAACAGTGTTCTTAAGCCGACGTCGTGCATTAGCAAACCAATTTGACACCTAAAAAAGTTTTATTTTTCAATTAACAAAACATAAAATATTACCCGTCACATAATTACTTTCCCACAAGAACCTAAGCCTCTCTCAGTATCTCTGATCATTAAATATTCTCAGAATGTAATAGTACTAGATGTTCATTCCAGTCATTCACTCATTCATTCAACAAACATGTGCACACTTATTACAGAGACTGAGCATATACTGTATTCTGGGAATAAAAAAAAAGAACTTTTGCCATCAAATGCTCAGTCTAGTTAGAGAGGAAGGAGAATGTACAAATAACTTTAATATAGGAAATAACGTGATGAATGGTTTAAGAGGCATTAAAATAAAATGATGCAGGAATCCAAAGGAAGAAAGGGTTACTTTCAAGACTTCATGAGGAATTAAGTGAAGCACTGAAAAATGTGTCCAGTATAATGGGTAGGGAAGTGTGTTCACAATAAAGACGACATGGCAAAAAATATAAGTCAAATTCGAGAGACACCGTGGTGAGTGAGGAAAAGGGAAAAGTTAAAGATGACCTTGAATCATCCCTGTGTAACTAAGAGAAGGATAGTGCCATTTTGAGAAAGAAAGTAGAACTGTTTAAGGGTGAAATAATGTGCTTGGTTTGGGGAGTGATTAATTTGAGGTACTAGAAAAGCATGCAGGTGAGATGTGCAGCAAGAAAATAAAACTTGTTATCTGAGACTCAAGGGAGAGGAAGAGCAGATGTGGGTCAAACACACAGAGGTGACAGTGGCAGCTTTGAGTAGGTAGAAAGAGAGATGATTGAAGACCAAACCCTGGAAACCTCCAGACATCAAAGGGGCAGGATTATAAAAGAGGAGCTAGCAGAACAATCCGACATAGAGCAATCAGACAAGTAGAGGGAGAAAAATGCCAATAACACCCGGCTTCCCGGCTTTAAGTTGAAAGTCAAGTGCTTCCAAAGCAAATAGTTGAAGGCAAAGAAACAAACACTGCAAAACAAAGGGAAGTTACTTCATTGTTTTTAAAAGATGTTATTGGATTTCCAGAAGTTAAAATGGTACTTGAGATTTCCTTTAAAATATCAGGCTATCATCAGAAAAGAAATATGTAAATAACCTGAGGGGCCAATATTTGCTTTTAAAAGAAATGAAATATGGAAATGAAATGAAATATGGAAAGAGAATTAATTATATCTTTCTGCCAGTTTATTCTAGAACATGACTCCACATTACTGTAATGGTTTATGTAGCAATGCTTGCATTGGAAATTTCTTTTTTTCTTCATTTAGGTTGATAACATAAATATACAGTTTTTACACATTGCTCAAGAGCTAATTATTGAGTGGACCTATGGTGAATCCTACTTTTTAAGGAAACAAAACCACAATTCTTTTCCTCTTTGTCTCCATGGGTTTTTAAAACATGGTAGTTTCCCCCAGTTTATATATATATACAAACACACACACACACTCACACACACATACACAGAAAATATATCATGTATTATATATATATTTTTTTTTCAGTATTCATTACCTCCTAGTGCCTTAATAACTGTTCTCTTAAATTTATGTGCATTGATATAGTAACTCACCATGACATTGCAGAAAACTTAGTCTTCAACAATATCCTCTTCCTATCAAGTTGTGCTATTATAACTATGATTTTAATCTGGGTCCAAATTTTAAGTCTTCTCCAG
Source organism: Martes martes (assembly GCF_963455335.1). Classification (NCBI taxonomy): domain Eukaryota; kingdom Metazoa; phylum Chordata; class Mammalia; order Carnivora; family Mustelidae; genus Martes; species Martes martes. Next base: position 129,541,772 of record NC_137895.1, read on the forward strand.
CCTCTATACACAGACAACCTCTGGGGCTATTCATTCAATAAACATACATTGAGTAGCTCGTGTGCTCTAGCCATGACATGACGGTCAGTGCTAAAAATCTTTAAGTGTTAGGATAAACTTTGTCCCTGCCCGCAAGGAAGGATTAGCACAGAACTATGTATTAACTGTGATACACTGGTGAACATTCAGTTTGGAAGCACGAAATGCCTGGTCCAGTCCTCAAACCTCCCTCTATTCTCCAAGTCATGGCTGAAGTATTCATCCACGTCCTGGATAGTAGTAACTGGGAATTTTAGAACATTCTTTTTCTGAACTTCCTTGTCTTCCATTCTATGCACTTGAATGAATCTTAACCACCACCATCATCAAATTCAAGTGTTGATATACCATTATGATTTAATTGCTTAACTTCTTCCAATCCTCATTAGTGTCCTATTACCTATAACTGGTATAATGGAAAGAGATCTGGTTTCCTGTTCTCAATTTGAGAAAAATGCGTGAATTTAGAGAAGTCACTCAACTTTTCTGAACTTCAAGCCCTTCATCTATAAAATGTATTAGATGGTATCTAATAACCTTGCCAACTCTAAAAACTAAGATCTGTGAATATAGTGTATGCTCTCCTACAGAATTACTAATTTATTCTCTTTATATAGCTGGTGCTAACCTACCTTCTGCTTTCGAGCAATCAAACGTGTGTTTATGTCCCCTGACGTGCAACTTCTCCTATGCCTACGTCACTTATATTTTTAGAATTCAACTTCAAAATATATTACTTTCTTTACTAAATATCATGTAATTCAGAGTACCCTTACATCATAACTAACCATTAGCACAACCATCACATAGTACAGTGTAAAATTCAATTCTTATGGAACTCTTCATATTTTATTAAAATGCAATAGCTTTCAAATTTCCAAAAACATTAACATACCATAATTGTAACTACAAAAATGGGGACCTTTAAGTGTCATGGTAGGATTACAGTTTTACATATACAGGGGTTATATCCTTTTTCATGTTTTATATACTCAGTTCTTACCACAGTATATTAACTACAAATTAGAAAATTTTCCAGAAAGCTTTGCTGATATCTAACATGGACTTTCTCTGACCTGATTTCATAAGTTTGACTGGCAAACAATCTGCTAATAGATTTACTCTGCCAGTATTTTATCACCAGAAACTTTCTGTACAATTTAAGGGCTGGATATAGTCTAAGGTGTTTATATCTGCTTGCATTAAGTCATGTAAACAGCAAAGAGTTGGTTAACAAATTTGCATAAATACTATTTTGCAATTTTTTTTTTATCCTGATGTGATGAACTAATGCAAACTCCATCTGTCTCACAGAAGGTAAAAATACCAGTTCAGATTTTCTACCTTTAACTTACTATGGATTCCTTCAGGTTGTCATGCAAATCTCATTAAATTCTACTTTACATGAAACAGGCCTCCTTAGCATGGTTAGGTTCTGCAACAGCATTTTGATGTCAAACTCAGAGCTCAAGAAACACTATATTTTATAGTGAAAACTTGGAGAACCAAATATCTAGAAGCTGGAAGAGAAAACTAAGTAATTTTCATCCCTACTCTAGCCGAGGTGTTTACATTCATCGTATTGACAGAGCAATCATTATAGTAAACCCAAAGGGATAAGCTGGCATCTGTCCACCTTTGAACATACAGAATTAACAAACTTATTCTGAGTTATTCAACTGAAATATTGAGAATCTCATTTCTATGCCATGTAGTATAACACTTGGAATAACATAGAAAGACCAATCTGAGATTTTGTTAAATATTTAATGGTTGCTATAATCCTTGGAGTTGATAACTACATACCTATCTCAGCAGAAGCACTCACCCGGCAAAAACAGAGCTATGTTAATAGAAGGGGTAAAACTAGCAGTTTTACCAGCGGTACATGGGCATTATCACAGGAATGTGAAACTTCTACAAGTAAAGGAAGCATTAACATCCAATCATTAAATGTAATCTCAAACTCCATACGCATTGCGCTCTGCGTTGTGATCATGAAAGAAATCACCCCAAGGAGACATTTCACTCTTTTAATCCAGAAAAATTGAAATATGTTAAAAAATATATACATGTGAACAATGGGGATCACTGGACCAGATATAACACCCATCTGCCCTTCTCTGGAAAACTTCTTCCAAGGCAATTATTCTGCAGTAAGCTCTCTATATCCTACAATAATACAAAACCTCAATTGCATACCACCCTATGTTATTCCACAATAAAGCTGTTCACATTTTGATAATACCAGAGTCTATTTTTTATAATGTTTAAGCAATGATCACCCATAGAAATTAAGCACAGTGGAATATTCTGGTTGGTTAAAGTACACACACACACGTCATTACCTGTTAATTTTAGGAAAATGTTTATATCTCATTAGGAAATTAATAATAAATAACTCTTTCTGCTCCATTTCTCAGGGATAAATAAAATGTAGGTGTGGATTAATGTCCTTAGAACTTCTATTTATCAGAAAAAATTACCTTTTCTGGTCCTAAAAATATCTCCTCCAGTAAAATTTCAGTTCCTTCCTTCTAGGTTTAATGGAGATTGCAGACCAGGTTTTATGTCTTTCCTTATCAATTCAAGAGTAACAAAACAAGGCAAAAGTACATTTTATGAAAAGTTTAACAGTTTGACACACGGCCAAAAGGAAAATGTTAAGTGTTAAAGAAATTCTCAAAATACAAGATACTCTCATAGTTAAGGAATAAAAGTTATGATAGCTGCTTATTAACATCAGTTACAAGAAAGATAGGAGGTACTGCAATAAACAGGAAATAGGACTTTAGAACCAGAAATGAGGGCAACACTCCATATTCGTCCACAGACATAAAAATATGTCACATTTCCAGCTATACTGAAGGTAATAAAATGAGTTATATTCATGCTGTGCTATAGAACCATCATATAGCATTAAGGATAATGAGCTGTCCTCTGTGTATTCAATGGAATGGATTTTAAAACCAGAATATCTTAGTCAGATTTCAAGACATTCTCAAGTTTTCAGGACGGTGTTTTGGAAAGCTGCATGGTGATTATAATGGTATTCCCAATCAGAACCTGTTCACTTTGCAGACATGTACAAACAGTTTATGGAAAGCACGGTGCTGGGATATGGGGGTATGAAGATGAAAAGGACATGATCACACTTCTCAAGAAGCCTGACTCCACAGGAGAAATTTGTTCACTGGGAGAACTTGACTCATTAAATAGGGGTCTAATTTGCAGGGATCAAAAGTTTTATTCAGCTCCTAGCTTTATATTTTTTCCTCCAGAAGTGTAAAGTATTTACACAACTCATTTGGCTTCCTATAGAGCCAGAATTTGCTTAGATGTTTAAGGTATGTCTGACTTTCACAAACTCTCCCCTATATATCAACATAAGTGCAGCTGACTCTTGAATAACACAAGTTTAAAGTGCATGGGACCACTTATACGTGGATTTTTTTCACCAAATACAGTACAATACTGTGAATGTATTTCTCTTCCTTATAATTTTCTTAATAACAAACATTTTCATTTCTGTAGCTTACTTTATTGTAAGAGTATAGCATATAATACGTATAATATACAAAATATGTGTTAATCGACTGTTCGTGTTATGGGTGAGGCTTCCAGTCAACAATAGGCTATTAGTAGTTAAGTTTTGGGGAAAGTCAAAGTTCTATGTGGATTTTTGACTTGCAGGGAGGGTTGGCACCTCTAACCCTGTGTCGTTTGAGGGTCAGCTGTAGATAGATACGTATGCATACATATATACACACACCCATACACATATATATTTATATCCTACATCGATATCCTACTATGCCGAACTGAAAGTAAGTGGAGACAAACTGGATTACTATGTTTAAAGTTCCTTGGCTATTCTATACATTTTGATTTTTTTCCATTTATCACTATAACATTCCAGAAACCAACTTCATTCACCATAAAAATTTGGAAATCATTAAGCAGGTATCTTATTATTACAAATAATTATCTTTACTCCATTTAAAAATTAAATAAATCTGTGCATTTTTATTTTCTGAGGACTAGAGTAAGAGAAAGAAAATATAATGAGAATATAAGACATAATTAGAAAATTGTAATAGTATTACCAAGATCTTAATGCAGAAAGAATGGTTATTTGTATTTGAACTATCATTGTAGGTAGGAAATGATTTGGTTCTGTATTAAAACTACAACTACTTGTATTGCATCTCAATAAAACTACTATACCCCAAAATTTAAGTATCTCTGCTAATAACAATGTTACTTTTCATAATTAAAAAATGTTCTAAATATTTCATTTTTTTTGCTTCCTGTATGAAAGAATGGCAAGCATTAAGCATGCAACTGTATGATATACCAAAATTAATCTAATGTTTTATTGCTGACATCACAGTGAAACACTCAAATAGTTCTATAAACTAGGGTATTTTCAAAATAAATAGCATACCTGTTTAAACTGAAATCTGAACATATGCATTTATTTTCATAAGTCAAGTGTTTCTGACTGAAATCACTGAAAATTCATAGTTTTATGTTAAACAGATATTAAGCCAAGAACACTAAATAAATTTTCCCCTCCAGTGCTGCAGCAAATCACTATTAATACTATTGCCTGTTAACATGAAGCAAAACAGATGTTTTTCTCTACAATTGTATTCTGAATATAAGCAGACAAATGCATATTATAGTTTTAATAAACTTGAATACAAGTCAACTTTCATGCTTTGTCAAACTTTCCAGCAATTCCTAAAATGTCAACCTTAAATACTCTGGAAAGCAAGTTTTATTTTATCTAGTAGTTAAATATTATCTTTTATTTGGGGCCTCCCTCGCTATTAAATTTAATGGAATGACCAAAACGTCACAAATGTAGTAATGTTGTGCTACTATATGAAACTTCTCAGCTTATTTAGCTCCTCCTCCTCTTTCTGAATAAATTTGTTTGCACATATAAAAGTTCATGTCACCAAATTTATTAAAGAAGTCTGTGGTGTGTTGGAAAGAGCGTTTGATCTGGAATTACATTATTTCCAGGCCTACCTCTACAGCTCTTACTAATACTTAACTGCCACAGTGCCTTGGTCACATCATCTATAAAATGCTCACTGCTGCTCTGCCTCACCACGTTTTTGTGAATACCAAATAAGACTGTGTAAGGAAAAAGCCAGTCAGATATGAAGAAGAGGAAACGGACTTGCACCCTCTCTCTGCACCTAACAAAATAAACTAACCACTTGAACCCGGCCTCTTCTTAGACCCAGTAGAAAGATACCAGCAGCAAAATAGTGTGGATTCCAGCTAATGCTCAGGATGCCTCTTACTTAAAAATAAAAATAAAATCAAAACCCACTTCTTGCCCTTCCACCCTATGTCCTAGCTCTCTCAGGAAATATAATTTTTAAGTTACCCTGTACTTGATCTTTAATATGGGTGCCCAATGTAGAGTGCCTTTCTGCATGGTTCTCGAAGTTTCATCCAGGGCCAGCGGCTGTAGGGCCATCCCGAGAACTTGTTAGAAATGCAGATTATGGACCCCACCCAAACCTACGACCGAATCAGGATTCCGGCGCGGGGCCCAGCTGTGTGAGTTCGAACCCGGCCTCCAGGTGATTCTGATGCACACTCAAGGCTGAGGATCAGCGCAGGGGGTCCCACCTGTACCCACCAATACAGACTCCCAGACACCTTTTCATGACTCGAAGTTGACTTTCACTGGCCTCCCTCACAAAACACCACGCCATCCCTCCTGAGCCGAGAGCCCCGAATCCATAGATACGACTGAGAGGAAACCCAGAAACTCCCTACAACCCCTCAGCATCCTCTGAGGCAGCGGCCGGAGCACCGGGACCTGCCTCGAAGGGCCCCATCCCTGCCCAGCGGAAGGCGCCGGGCGCAGATCCGCGCGCACACCACGCGGGCCGGCTCCTCCCTCCGCCGCGGTTACCTGCACCAGCGTCATCTGCGAGCCGAGCGCCAGGAGGATCTTCTCGGTCTTGGTGGGGTACGGGTTGTCACGGTGCTTGTAAAGCCACTGCTTGAGGGGCCGCGCCATGTCTTGCAGAGCCTGCCGCTTGTGCCTCACCTTCCCGCCGTTCTGCCTGGCCCTGGACACCGGGAGAGGAGGAGACCCGGGTGAGCGGCGCGGCCCAGCCGCCGCCCCCGGGACCCCCTGCGGCTGGGGACCTTCGCGCCCGCAGCCCCACGCCCCCGCCCCCCCCAGCGAAGGGCCGCCGCGCGCGCGTCCGGCTGCGCAGGACTTCCGGCTCGGACGCACTAGCCAGCCCCGCGCCTCCAGGCTGAGGTGAGGCGGGGGCCGGGGCCACACGAGTTCTGGGCGCGAATATCCTTCCCTGGGCGTCTCTCTTTGAAATGGTTGTCGCAGGGGGTCATGTGGCAGTAGCCAGGGGTTAGAGGTTTAAGTGACGACGGTGAAGTGATCTGAGGGGAAATGTGATTCAGGCTATATAGTTCGGCGCAGCAGGGCGGCCGCCCTCTCCACGCCCGCCCGCACCCGCGCCCTTGAACGGCTCTGGCCTCCTGGGCAGGGTCAGGCTGCCGCCAGCTCTCGAACGTTCTTTTAGGGAATTCGTGCGTGCCGCTTGGGGCTTCCCGTCGGCCGTGGTCAAAGGAAAGGTCGCCCACCGGACGGCGGGCATAAAGCAAGGGATGATGGCCGTCCCGCCGCCCTGGTTCTTTCTCTTGGAGCTATTTCCTTTGATCCTCTGGAAAAAGGGGAACTTTCCAAGCAAGTGTTTGTGGAGTAAGGACGCAGAACCTTAAAAGAAAAAACCCACTCTAGGGGCCTTTTCCCGACCGAAGGAGAGTTTTAAAAGTGTGGAAAACTCCGTCGGTGAGGAAAAGCACACTCAAAGGGGGAAGGGGCTGAAGTAGCCTGGAGCCGGACGCTACGCGCTGCGCTCCCGGGCGGCTCCGAGAGGTGTCGCCGCGCGGCCGCCCGCGCGCCCCGCCACTCGGGGAGGCTCGCGCGCCTGCGCCGCAGCCTCCAGGACTTTTGCCTCTTTAAACACTTTGAAATGCAACTCCATCCGAAAGGACTGGTAGTAACATTTTGACGAAACCTAATCTCTATTTTACTAACCAACAACGCCGCAGAACAAGCAGCTGATGCAATCGCTCAGGTGGAGACGGCCAAGGACGGCCGCCCCTCCCCCCGCGGGGCGCTCAGGGAGCCGCCGCGACGCCTCTGCAGCCGGAGCTGCTGGCCCACCCGCGCGTTCTCGCTCCCCAGCAGCCCCTCACCCGGCTAAACCGAAACCCGGCCCGGGAGACCCGCGGCCTCCCCCTCCGGGCTCGCAGCGGGCCCAGCGGAGCCGCGCGCGCGTCCAGGGCGCCCTGCGAAGAGCCGACCTTGCCAACACCTTGGCGCGGGAGGTTCGAGGCCATGGAGAGGCCCTGTCGTGACATAAGAGGGGAAGCCCCGACTGCTTGCCCTGCCCCGTTGCTAGGCATCCCGCTCAGTCCTTTCGGCCGCGCGTCTGCACCCGTGCTCCGGGGAGGGGCAGGTAGCCCCCTGTCCTGAGGTCCAACTATCAGGGGACTGAGGGGCCGTTCCAGGTGTCCTCAGTTTCCAGCAAACCTCTTTCGAACTGTGCTGATGAACTGATTCCCCTATATTTTGAGAAACTAATGCCTTAAAAGGACAATGCGCGAGACCAGGGGCGGAGACCTGCCCTCGCGGGAACTCTGGGCCCCTAACCCACGGGCCCGGGGTGCCACTTGCACGCCTGCGCCGCACCGCTCCCACCCCTCCGGGCTGCAGGCGGGCAGGGGTCCCGGGAAGGTGAGCGTACCCTGTTCTCCGGTGTCTCAGGCCGAGGTTGTCCTTGAGGGGCGGGCCGTCCGGAATGCCCACCTCAGGGCGGGCGTGGGTACTGTCCAGGACGGCACCATAGGGCCGGCTGCCCCGTTCCCGTTCCGGAGCGCCGCGGTCCTCAAAAAGCACGGCGCCGCTGAGCTTGTTGAAGACGATGGTGTTCATGGTGCCGGCTGGCTGGGGCTTGCAGCGCGGCCGCAGCGCCTCGAGGCCTGGCCGCCGGGAGCTCCGCAGGGCTCGGGTTCTAGGAGAAAGTGATGCATTACGTTACTCGCTCAACGCTCACATCTCTATAGGTCCTGAGCCCCGGACGTGGCCAAGGCTCTGGGCTGGGGAGCCGAGGGGAGCAGCGACACCAACGCACCTGGACACTGGAACCCTTGCCTCTCCCCACCTGATTACGCCGTCCCCCCCACCCCCGTCCCCGCACGCTCCCGGGACAGGTCCCTACCCTCCTCCTTGCCCTGGCGATCGAGTTCCCAAGGAACCTCAACTAAGAATAATTTACCTGCGTGGGCAAAGGAAAGTAATTTCTAAACGAGTTCTTTTCTTGGTTTAAATCTGGAAGTACTGCACTCGGGTTAGCGGAGCAGGATAGGCGCGGAGGGCGGCGCGGGGGGGGCGGGTTGTTCTTCAGTCACAACGGAAGTCTAAGCATCTCCGAGCTCCCACTCGGGATTTAAGGAGGGGTTGGAAGGAAGGGAAATTTTGGGGCAATACGAACAAATGCATCTGCAAGTCCGGTTAATGAGTCCCAGGCCACACCGGGATTCCTGGGATTTTCATGTTTTCTAGATTCTGGATGGTTTGGCTGAAACCCCGTGCGTTCTAACTCCGGTTAGGGCCCCTGGGGGTAGGGGTGAGGGCAGGGAAAGTTAGCTGACTCTGGAGCTAGAAAGTTAGGTGGCGTCAGGGACAAATGCACCACATTGTCTCCCTCCCCCGGAGTCTTCTACCATCCCCCAGCCTGCTCCAGGATGCGCTGGGTCCGGGCAGGTCAAAGGCGCCGGAGTCCCGGGCCTCCCGGGGCCCACTGTTAGTGCTGTCCTCTTCCAAAGCGCGGGTGTGAGCCTTAGCTCGGAGCCCTTTCTCACCCGCCCCTTTCTGGGGTGTCGGGGAACCATTTGAGTTTGCATAGGTGTTAGTAGCGGAAGGAGGCATCACGGTCCGCGCACCACCGAGCCTGCGGCTGCCATCCTTTTACAAAGCTTTTCAGCTCACCTCCCGGGTCGCGGCGGCCGGGAGCCTCAGGCCGCAGAGCGTGGGCCTCAGGTTCAAGTCCGCACCGCCGCCTAGCAGTCGAGTTACCGCCCCCATCACCCCGCCTCGCGCCTCGGGTAGCTCCAGTTTCTTCCCCGCCGCTCCGCACTGCTGCCAGCGCCCCCTCACCCCGCCCCGCCCCGGCGCAGGCTGCCACACTAACACGTACAGATCTTCTGCCTCGAAGAGCGCCCACACTTGCCAACGCCCCTTGCCCCGCCCTCCAGCCACCGCAGCAGCGGCCACGCGCGACATTTAGGGCCGTGACCATAGCGATTAAGTGACAGGTACCGTCAGTATTCGTGGGGAGGTGAAGTCAGACTTCTGCTGGCTGCCCCGTGTGCCGTAAGGCTGAGTCCTCCCACGCAGACAGGTACGTGTCTGGAGTGTGCACACAGCCTCGGCGAAAAGTGTCAAAGCAAATTTCCGTGCTCGAAGCCCCTGTTCTAAGGTCAGGACTAGCCTTGGTTTGTTTTTTTTTGTTGTTGTTGTTTTTTTTTAAATCAGTGCGCTTAGTGTTTTGTGTTCCTGCTGCATTAATTGTAAAACACACGCTTTTTCAGTCCCACAGTGTTTCCCCACCCCAGTCCGGTCCTCCCATATTCAACGGCGAGTTTTTCTTAGCGACTCCGCTGAAAAGTGCCTTCCCGGTTGTCCCAAGCCCACACAGAGACCGCAACCACAGACACCCGGCGCGATCTGGGTCTGCAGGCATGCCGCAGGCGAGGTGGGAGAGGGCTGCAAAGGTCCTAGAGCTGAGTCCTGACCGGAAGGGTTGGGGGGGGGGTGCGTGTGAAGCGCGGTTCCTGGCCCTCATCCGGGGCCCAGGCGCAGTCCCCAGCGCTTCTTCTCTGCTCCTGTACTTCCCACTTACCCTTACCCTGTCTCGCTCTAAACTGTCGCTTGGGGAGCTCCCTCCTTGCGGAACTACCCCGCCCAACGCCCGCGAACAATTTTAAAGCCAAGGAGGAGCGGCTAGGTGGGCTCCCAGGCTCCTCGCAGACCCTCGGGCCAGCCTCGGCCACCACCGGGGCGCGTGCCCACTGGACCTTGGAGGGGGGTGGGGGAAGGGCGGGGAGAGCGCCGGGGGCAGAGGGAACCAGCCGCTCGGGAGCCAGAGCCAAGTCTTGCATCCCGAGGCCCGGAGCAGGGACGCTGAGACCCGAGGGCTGTACCTGTGGCGGTGGGGCCGGCGGCCGGCGGCAGGGCGGCTGGCTCTCCCGCGTCGAGGCTAGGCGCACTCCCATCCCCGCCGCATGTTCTCGGCGCGGGCTCCAGCGCGCTCACCGCAGCCACCGCCGTCGTCTCGGCTTTATTTACCCAGACGGGCGCGCGCCGCCCGGGAACAGGAATACCGAGGCCTTCTCATGTTTCTTGACTGCCCGGCCCAGCCGGCGAACATCCTGCGGGCGCGGTATCCACGTTCCCGGGCCGGCGAGAGGAAGCCTCAGCACCCTCCCGGCCGCGGGGACTTCTGTTAACCCTCGCAGACGAGCCGCCGATGCAAGCGCCGCCGGGGAGCCCCCGGCCAGCCCCCGTCCCGCCGAGTCCTCCCCAGCGGGGCCCGGCCCTCAGATCCGCCGGCCTCGCAGGAGCAGAGCAAAAGGGGTTATCTCCTTCGCACTTAGGGGAGAAATCCGAGAAGCCGCAAGTAGCGCCCGGCTCCGGCTCTGGGAGCTGAGAAGCTGCGGTGCAAATCCCGCGTCTTAGCTGGCCCGAGAGCCGGAAATTTAACCATGCGTGGCTAGGCACGAGAGAGCATTGCCAGGCTCCCTTTATTTTCATCGTGATTAGAGGGAGTGAAGTTAGAGCTCGGGTTTGTGCCTATAACGCGCGAGCACATTACAGGAGATGCTTGCATCCCGGGGCTTCTTTTCTGGTGTCCCCGGGCTTCTGAGGTCCCGGCTGTCTCAAATCCAGGCGCACGTTCGCCGGCCGAGGCCAGCGCTGGAGAGGCTGCGCTCGCCGCGGGCCGTAAGGGTGGTGGGAGGCAAGGCTGGGGCGAGGCGAGCCCAGGTGCCCAACCCACTGTGACCCAGGTAGGGAAGAGAAGGCGAGCCCTGGGCCAGGAAGCTGCATGGAGTAAGGAGGATGGAACTTGGAAGAATCCTGAGCTGGGACACAGTGCAAGGAGAGAGAATGCCTCTCAGATTCTCTTACTGATGATCGTTCCCTTTCCACCGTCACCCCAAAGAGGAGAGTAGCGAAAGCTGTGATTTAGGTGCAAGCGGAAGCCCAGTGCTCCTGGCAGCCTTGGAGATCCTCAAGGAGCCGAGCACCAAGCCGCCCGCGCTCTTGCCGTGGGCCTTGCCGCCGCAGCGACACCTTCATCTTTTTATAAGAGCGAAAGCAGATTTTCCCATACCTGAAAGCTATGGCATCATTTGTTCTTTTCTCCTTCAAGGTGGCTGGCCAGCTCGGAGGCAGGGGCCCACCTAAGAATCTTCCTTTTATGTGGCCTGGAAGTGGTTAAATATTTACATATATTAAAGCTATTATTTCCAAGACTAATCACACCTTCGAATTTTTCCCTTATGTTATCTTCCAAAATACGCGACGGTAAACCGGGCAGTGGCACAATCTAAAACAGAAAAGGGCGAAGGTTTAAGTTTTTGCGCATTAGGCAGATAAATATAATTTGAACACATTTCCCAATGTCCTTGTTTTCTTTTATGGTATAATTTGCGGTTGGAGCGTTCGCATTTTGTCATTGACGCTGCACTTGCTTTAGTGTGAATTCAACATACACATCGGTCTACAGTCCTCGCTGTGGGATTTAAAGTCAGGGACACATCATAAAATCTGAGTGACAGACTTGCAGCCACTAAGTTTCACAACAACTGATAATTGATAATTCAGAGGAAGAAAGACGGATTCTCTCCTATGGTCTCTATAACTGATGGTAGTCACCAGACATTATAATGAAATCAGCTGTAAAACGCCCCTCTGACATATATTTTGATCAGCTGTGCTGGATAAAACCTACAGGCATGTATGTAGTTGCTTGCAATTTCCTAGTACAATACTGACTCATGGAGCAGTATGCTGTAATAGAAGCTAGCTTAGAAGCTGCATTTACACAATTTTAAAGAACATTTTAAATTTTAAAAGAGCTTTTAAATTTTAAAAGCTTACCTGCATTTACACAATTTTAAAGAGCATTTGGGGAACTCTGACTTAAGATATAATTACATGTAAGATTTGTCTTCTTGAAATCTGATATAAAATACACAGCAAAAAAATCTTTCTGTAAAACTTCTTAAAAATTTGATATAGGAATAATATACACCTTAGTTTTAAGTCACTGAAAAAGTCATGCAGAATTACTTTATAGTTTATTAAAATCCATTTTAAAATGAAAAAAAAAACAGTGAAGGGTTAATTTTAAAATGAAGTAGTATGGAGAATCCCTATGTAATATACAAATGGGCATGTATTTTGTGATAGACCAAAATTTTATTTTTCCAAGTTTCATCCTCTCTGCAAGAGTGAAGTTTCTTCTTTATTTTAATCCACAGTTCAGATACAGTTATCATTATCTTAAATTTCACCTTTTCTGAAGATGAATTTTACTGAGCTTCTAATGTTATATTCTAATCTCAGTATGTGAAATGCTGTATTATAATCCTCAGAAATAAACCTTGAAGTTTTAGAAAACTTATCAGAAGATTTAAGAGAGTGTGTAGTTTGTGGGAGATAGCCATATACAGGGAAAAGAAAAAACAGCTATAGGCCAGAAGTCAGAAAATTTGAGTCCTAATCTGAATTCTGGTTAATTTGATCTTGGTTTAGCCTGAATTTACTCAACTATCAAATGAAGATATTAAGTTTTCCACAAATTTGCCATATGCTATTATTAAGATTTTTTTTTTAATGTGAAAGTAACGTGTTGCTGTTGCTAAAGCTAGAAAAAATGTTAAGTAAGAACATTTGGCAGAAATCTTAATTCATTCTATTAGACCTGGAGTGTAGTTATAAATATAAGTAATTTTTACTTCCTAATAAAAAGCCTTCATTTTAAGCATTTTGGTATTTTACCAGGGAGCCTGACATTTCAGAACAAATATTGGTTAAAGTTTTTGAAAATAAGGGTTGCTGTTAAACTCTCTTTTCTAGTTATTACTTATAGGCAATGAAATAAATTACAAAGCCAGGGAATGACTGTCACTTTCCATCCAAATGTTATAAAATAGTAAATTTATGAACAAATAGAAGGTTCACCTCACACTTGGCCAGTGTGACTTGTAGAGATACATGTCGAAATGCGTAAGTGGAACAACCAGACAAGTAGTGAAAGTCACAGCTGCAGAAACATTGTGGGCAAACCAGGAGAATCGGGGGGCCTCCCAATTTCTCACAAAACACTTGTGGTTTGATTGTAATTTAGCTTTAATTGCATGAATAATGCAGGATAAATCCTCTCAGAGAGGGTCTTCTCCATCAATTCACTCACAATCAAAGGACAGAGTCTAAGTGAAAGTTCCTCTTCTGCCAGCTTCGCCCAATCACGTTCCTGGGAGGCAACCACCAAGAGGTGGCCACTGCTGGTTTGATGTGTAGACTTTGACTCTTGTTTCGGTGCGTTCACATATGCGAATGCAAACAAAACATTATAGTTTTGTTTTATGACCTTCTGAAATAGATGAGACCATACCTTGTACCCTTATATAGATGTACACACTCACAGACAGCCAGAATTAAACTAAAGCTTGCTTTGTCATTCAATTTCATAGAGAACTTTCATATTAGGACATATAGATGTAATACCATATTTTTAACTGTTACATAATGCTCCAATAATCCATTTAGCCTTTCCCCATCCTCCTTGCTGCCTTTTCAGTTTTCACTATTATAAACATTAAACACCTTGTTTAGGATTATTTCTGCGCATGTGTAAACATTTTTCCAGGAATAGCTGCACAGACGTAAAATTGCTGGGTTGGAGACGTGATTTTAAAATTTTGATGGATATTTCCAAATTTCCTTCCAACTTGTACCCCCATTCGCTGACATGCTACACCGCATTTCTTATGTTTGGATTTCATAATGTCTGCCAGTCTGATGAGTAAAATAATGTCTTATTTTTATTTGTTTCACTTGTTTTCCTTTGTTTATGAGTCATTTGTATTTCTTAACTGAAGAAACTTTTATCTTTATCAGATGCCTTCTTAATTTTATAAAGGTCCTTTATAAATCATTTGTCCATTATATATACGCTTTATATATTGCAAATATGTTACCTGGTCTGACGTCTGCCTTTAGCCTATTTTGTTTTTGTTTTACAGAAGGTTTAAACTTGAATATAGGTCAATAGGTCTGCATTTTCCTTTATGAATTCTTGGTTTTGTGTCTTCCTTACAATGGCTTTTTTAAAAAAATTTTCTTCCAATTCTTTTAAAAAAATTATTTTCACTTGGCTCTTTAATTCTCCTGGAATTAACCTGTATATCTTGTGAGGTAGAAGTGTAATTTGATTTTTTTCTTCTTCTTCAGTTGAATAGCCAGTTATTCCTATGGTGTCTAATAAAGAGTTTTTCTCCGTTGATTTGAAATTACTTTTCTGGTACACATGGCAAATTCCTTTCCATGTGTAGGTTGGTCTAAGAAGGCTGTAAGAGATGTTGCAAAACACCCAATAGACTGTAATAAATTTAATCTTCAAATTTTAAAACCATCTTGCACGCCAAAGACTTCCAATATTATTCTGTTTCTAATTTCAGAGCATGTCAAGTATCAAAATAGTAATACGCATGGCCTGGTTATGGTTCTAATTTAGAAGGCTAATTCAGTACTGTTCTAGGTCGAAGTTGCCGTTTATTTTGTCGCCGTCCTGCTCGAAGCAGGAGAGCAGTTTCAGGCAGCCATATTCTCCAGAGTGGAGTACGGGCTGCACAGAGCTTTGCAAACACATCACCTAACCAAGTGGTAACTGGCCACGAGCAATATAAGGTTATTTGTCAAAGTGATGAGTGCCTGCCATCCATGATTTGAAAAGTAAAATGCATCGTCTTTTTCTTGCTCAATTCTTTATGGAATGTGAATTACTTTTTTTCATAAAGTAACCAGTCAAGATGAGAACCTTTGATCTGATTGCATATTAGCCAATTTCACTCTGGACAAAAATGCAAATGTTTTGTTGCCACCATTTCCTCAAAACATTAGCTGCATAAAAGTACAGAACTTCAAATCATAAACAGTTAGTAGAGCTGAGATCGGGGGTGCAGTTAATGTTTTTTTCTACTTCACAGAGCTGGACACAGGACCTGAAGTAACCTTGGGACACTAGTATGTCATCTTTTTGCTTATTCCAAAATATCTCCAGTAGCCACCAATGATCCTGGAGTCTCTACTCCATTACACACATGAAAATATACTATGTACTGGGGTCCAGAGGGGAATCTGGAGAACATTTTGTCCTCAAGTGGTACGTTGAAATACAAGAATTTCTCCCAGGAGACTATTCTATCTTGAAAATCAATTTGCTTGCACATCAAAACATGACCATTTAAATTAATACAGTGAAGGCTTTTGATCACAAGCTAGTATGTATGACTCGCTGTTTGGAACCTACTGGACTTCAAGTGCTCAACAGAGTTTTAAGATTTAATTACTAATTGGACTTCATGGTGTATCAAGCGTTCGGCTGACCTCCCACCCCATCCATCCTTTCTGCTTTCATTTTTATCCTGTTTTCATCTATGTGTAGGATATTTGAATAAGTTCATCAAAGGAATGCCTGTGAGCAAAAGTGATGTGTTCAACTTCTGCTTAATGTGCTTAAAAAGAAATCACTTTAACTCTTCCCTGTTACCAAGGACTGGAACACGGATGTGGCAGTGACCCACATCCATTGATCAGATAACAACTCAAAGAACAGCAGAGTCACAAGATGAAAGGAACCTGGGGCCTCGAATGGACCACACGGGCAAGAGCTTCTGGGCTTGGGCTCAGCTAACTCTTTCTAGAAAGGGCTGCACAGTAAATATTTTAGGTTTTGTGGGTCATAAGGTCTCTGTTCATTTCTGACACTGCAGTGCGAAAGCAGTCATAGATGATGCTTGACGATGAATGAGCCAATGCTGTGTTTCAGTCAAACTATTTAATGGACACTGAAGATTGAATTTTATGTAATTTTCATGTGCCACACAATGTGCTTCCTCTGACTTTTTTTCAGCCATTTAAATATGTACAAACTGTTCTTACCTCAGAAACAGAAACAGACAGCGGGCTAGATTTGTCTGGAAGTTGTATCTCCTGGCCCCCTGGACCTGGGCTACTCAGCTTTGGACTCTTATGAAAGAAAAGAGACTTCCCCTTCTTGAAGTCACTGAATTTGGGGGTTTCCTGGCCAAGGGAATTAGCCTGTACCCTCCATAATGCACACCTGTATGAAGTTACCACAAATGGGCTTAAGCAAAGTGCTTTTTAGATGACCAGAGACTTTCACAAACAAAGAGAACTGGAAAGGGAATGTAAAGAAAGTGTGCTTTCTCTCCTCTTTTCCTGACAATGCATTACATGTGTTTAGAGAATTAGCCTAATTATTTTTACAATAGTTTTGATGCTGTTCTTTTTTTTATTTTAACCCCTTTTAAAAAAAGGTATTGACATGCCTTTGGGCATGGTATTGGTGTTTGGGTTTTGATGCTTATGTTTTTTTATGTCACGGAAAACAGTGTTTAACGTATAAGGATTACTGTTTTCTGGCTCACTTCCTCCTGCCTCTCCCCGAAACCCCACAAAGTTCATACTATTTTCTCATTGTTTTTTTTTTTTAAATAATCAACAGTAAATATTTATGGGACACCTGCATACAAACCGCAGTGCCAAGATCTGCATCGAATGTGATTTAAAAGACATGATCCTTGCCTAGCTTACAAACTTATTAAGAAAGCCCCAGAAAACAAACATACCTCATCTAAAATGTTCAAAGGTGTCTGATATAAAGATTGCTTGAATCCAGTAAATCTGTAAATCATCTGTAGAAATGCATGAGGGAGCTTGAAGACGATAGAAGGGCCGTTTTATGTGTCTGCTAAAAATTTTGTAACCATATTACCAACATCCTTCCCGAAAACATGCAAAAAGATCATTATTTCAGAAATTTGAGCCTGATTGAAAAACAGCATTTTCACCTCTTACATCAGACTTTTTCAGGTTTTATGCCAAAAACTTCTGCGTTTCAAGAGAGATTTTTAGGGCTTCCATTGAAAAACTATATGGGAAGGGTAAACACACGGGTCAACTCATGATCTTTCCTTCCTCCTTCCCTTGTCCAGGACTTCCTGCAACCTGCCTCTGGCCCTCCACCTTTACATGCCTTTGGAAAACTGTTGAAGGGAGAGGGGGATTGGAGGAGAGAAGTTTTGTGAATAAACTTGTTGTATGTGGCAGTGAGGTAATTCTTGAGGCTTAGAGAGAGAAGCCCCCACTGCTCCTTAGCTTGAGGAGACTAATTCTTGCCCAAGTATCTGGGCCCCAAAGCCCCCCCTCGCCCAAGAAACTGTTTTTGGGACGCAGTCAGGTCTACATCTAGAACCATGCAGTGATCCTAAGTAATTGATTAGCCATCCGTTTGTTTTGATATTCATTGATCTTTGCTAAGTGTACTTTGATGCTGTCGGCTACCACAAATCCTGTTAAGAAGGGAGTGTGGACTACACAAGAAAGGGAAAAGGAAAAAAAAAAGGTGTGTATGCCAGTGAATTGTGCAATTTAAATAGCCCAAAGTCTAGGATAAGAGAAGCCTTGCAATATCCAAATGTCACATTTTTTTCCTTGGACGTGCGGTAGCAGTCAGCTCAAAACAGACTGTCCTAATACAGCTCTTCTGGACTCTTGTAACTGGGGACATAATTATGGATTTTTAAAAAAATTACATAATGTGCATACAACACTTGGTACACGCCTATACTATTCTAGGCACTTAACTTATGTAATTCTCACAGGCACCCTTTGCAGTAGGCACCCATTGGTGCCCATTTGGTAGCAAAGGACAGGTAGGGATAGAATTGCCCTAAGTCTCTGGTTGATCTCTGGTAGAGTCCGGATTTGAATGCAGTCAGACAGGGGCCAGAGCCTCTTTGCTGAATCACCTAACTATAACCAACTGCCTCTTTGCTGGTACATGGGGAAGGTAGAGAGAAAGCACTTTCAGTACTTGACTGCATAATTGTAGGCACAACTAAACACGTGGTTGCACGCTTTTGGCTCCAGCAGGAAATTGATTGCCAATGTGTTTGCTTTTCTTTCTGTATGTGACTTTCTTCCTAGGTGAGGGGCAGGTGGGCTCTCAATGTCACCTAGGCTGTGACGACTTCTCGTGGCTCTGACATCATGGTAAAAGGCTGTACTTCCCGTTCGTCTTCATGTGTGGGTTCATACTCAAAAGCCGTAAGTGCTGACTCTTCTGTGGGTTCTCTAAATCTGGAGAACATCCTTCCTACTAGGCAGGAAAGTGATTCAGCAATGAAAAAAAAAATGCTTTGGAATAGCCCCAGCAATTGGAAATGTTGCTTTGTTACAGGAGTAGACACAGCACGATTATAAGTGGTGTATCTCAAATGGGGTCAAAACCAGTAGCTTTGACTGCGAAGCCTACAGAGATGATAGTGGCTCCTATGACGTCATGAGCTTCTTGTTGTTTTGTCTCTGTTTTGTTTTGTTTTGTCTTGTTTTCATTTGTGACAGTTTTTAGGCCTGCCTCTAACGTTTGTGTAGTCCAAGGCAAGAGTACAAATGAACGCCTACACACCATATGTCTAAATATTTAGAAGTTACAAATCAAGCTAAACCACTGTTAACTAAAATACGTCACATCCCTCTGCCTTGACAACTATACTATCATAAGGAAAAATTGGAAACCATGTAAAGTTATGATTTTTGTTGGGAAAATATCAAAGGCAAGTTGGTTTAATTGTTACTGCACTTGACTGGATGTTTTGTTGTTGGACTTGCAATGTTGGATGAGTAATAAAATGAAAGAGACATAATTCGTAATTTATTGTGTATTTATTTAATCAAATTTATTTTTCTGGCCTTCATTTCAATCAAAATCACTGTGTTATTATAATCAATATTCTCTCAAAATTTGTGCCCTGAAAGAATTCAAATAAAATGTAATTTTATGAAAAGTGTCCAAAATATATCGAATATATGAAACATAGGAATATATTTTCATCAAGAATGTACATTAAAACAAATATAGACAATTTTAAGTTTATTCTAATATATATCATTATGAAGTGCTATTTTTGTTCTAAACTACCTTGTATATAACATCCAAATAGAAAAGAAAAATTCATAATTAATATAGGATTTTAAATAAAGCTGAAATTTTATTTAACATTTTGAAAAATTAAGAACATTTTATATAAATAAATTATTTGTTTATGTTAGTGTACAAGGCATAGCTGGCTGTCAGTGTAAAGCATTGGTATCCGATTTTGTGAATGGTTTGTGTAGATCTACACACTTACCAATCTTTGAGTGATATGAATTGTTTAATATTGCAAAATGTCCTTTTCCAGGTTGCAATCACTGAAGAGATTGGATAACATTGAATACCTACGGAAGCATGTATTGGAGAAGCAAGAAAATGATGGCCAGCCTTCCTGGAAAACAAGTACCGCGTGAGGTAAGTCTAGATTGCATTCGTGGGATTTGCTGCGGTGATCAATTTGTCTTTTCTCCCTGCTCTTGGAAACAATGCTCACCTCCAGTATTCTTAGCAGGATAACCCAAACCTTTACAGTTTTTGGATGGGATCACTTTTTCTTTGAGGACATACAGCAAAGGGGGTGTAGAAGCACTTCTATGGGCCCCAAATTGTGTTGTTCACAACGGCAGATTTTGGGCTTAAAGTTGCGCTTTTCAGTTTTTACGTATTTGTTTAGTTACATACTTATTTATTGATCTTTTTCTACTTTATTAAACTCGGGCCCTCTGATGAATTCAAAAGAAATCACACTTACCAAAACCTTTCCCTCCGTGTATCCTCTGATGATCCTACAATGATTAACCCATATCACAACACCTGAAATGACATTTTTAGGATCGTAAATGGATGCCAGGGAAACATACATTTTTTAATGGCAATTATTACAGAGCTGTCCTTTGAGACATAATGTCATCCCCGAGGATCGGAGGATTATACACTTGAGCGAAGTCAGCTTTGCAAAGTATTCCCCTTAAGATGAACGAGGAGACAGCTGATTATGGGCACTGCATCTGGCTACCACTTACTTGCCTTATTCATAGGCAATCATGAGCTCCACAAAATGCTTTTTATTTCCTTCAACACCGTGTTTTTCAACATGTAGACTATGAACTGCCTTCAGCAAGGGTACTGGTTAAAAATGCACATTCCAGATCCCAACTATACTTGATGAAAGTCAGGTTTTCTGGGCTTAGGCCCCATGGTGATGCTGACAACGGTGTTTCTCAAACCATGCTTTGAGGAAAAAAATTGATCTAAGACAACGGCACTTTAGCTTTTTAAATTATATACACTGATTAGTAAAAATATTGTGGGCTGGTATCTCTAATATATAATCATTTATTTGTAAATTGTGTATGTGCACTATTGTGCTATTATATCATGTAAACTATAAAACCCAAAGAAACAGAAATTTTTTTAAAAGGCAAAGTAAACAGTATTTTAAAATAACTGTTTTATCTCTCGGTGATACAAAAATATTTTTTGTTTCCAGCAAAATATAATTGTTAGTGAAAAATATATATTAATGTGATCACCAGGCTATTTTTAGTGAAAGGAATATAATTTGAATTGCTTCATACTTTAAAAAATCTTGGCTTGGGGCACTTGGGTGGCTCAGTTGTTGAGCATTTACCTTCTGCACAGGTCATGATCCCAGGGTCCTGGGATTGAGCCCCGCATCGGGTTCCCTGCTCAGCAGGAACCTGCTTCTTCCTCTCCCACTCCTTTTGCTTGTGTTCTCTCTCTCACTGTGTCTCTATCTGTCAAATAAATAAATAAAATCTTTAAAAAAATTTAAAAAAAATCTTGGCTTGATTATAATTTAAAGGTTGGGACTCAAGCTTGGGTTAATCGGAGCCTTGTTTTTCATGTCATCTCTAAAAAAGATACTTCAAGACAAGACAGGTTCACACAGGACAGGTTGATTTCTGGCTATATTTACCGTTTGTTTTCAGCCCATCCACAAATTACAGAAGGAGTTTGCTTAAAATTATGCTTAAGGTCTTCCCTGATATCAACCTGTTCTTGCAAATTAATCACAACGTGTTACATTTTAATTTTAAAAAACTTTTAATAATTCACTGAAACTCTGAGAGATTTTAAAATAGATATGAAAATTCTGTTTCCAACTTTTTAAAGTATGATAGGAGTTTCAGTAGGCAATACAAGTCGCTTTTAGGAACAAAAATCACACACTGATGGGTACATTTCTAAATCATGAGTGTCTTTTGGAAAGCAGTTACTTTCTCACTTATTGTTAAATGTCATCTTTACCTGAAGGGGGCAGAGGAAGAGTGTTTTATGTATTTTTTTGTTTTTAAATAACAGTAAGGTAGATTCCCTGAAAGTCACATCCTCAAGAAGATAAACAAATGACCATGGCTTAAAGCTAAAGTTTCGGAAGTGTAAAGGAAATCGTGAAAATCATGAGCCTGCCAAGAAGTGGGCAGAGGCTAGATATTGGGACGCCTGTATTTTATGCCCACTGCTTTCATTTGTATTCCCTAAAAATGGAGCAGTCATAAATGCTAATTGTGGACGTGGCCAATTTCCTGTGGGAGGGGCAGGGAGGCCTCTGGGATGAACCTCAGCCTTGAGTAACTAGGGGCGTAGTGGTACCCTTCACTGAGAGAAAGAATAGTAACAAGAGCTGATAATTACAGAAATTTGGGTGCCAGGCACTGTGCAGGGTGAACCACTTTATTTCTTACTCACACGATGTCCTGGGCACAGTCCTAGTATCGGGCTTTTATGGATGAGGAATCTGCATTCAAGGTTGTATACCTACTAAATAACGGAGCCAAGAATCTGGCAAGTTTAGGGACTTTGTTTGCAGACCTGAGGAGTTGAATTGAAGGTCTGGCCCCGGACCTACGATTATGACTCAACTCTGGCTTCCCAGTAAGATGGAAGAGATACTAGAGGGGGTCTGGGGGCTGCATGCCACACACCCAGGAAGCAGACCTCCCTCCCACCGCAGGTGCCATCTGCAATCTTAAGTCTGCAAACAGAGCAGAGGCTACAATATCTGAAATCATCTGCTGATCCCGTGGAACACTGATTTTCTGACATCTCCAACCTTCTTGGCAGGAATTCTCTCTCTGGTTGTTTTGGATATCATCAACTTCAGAATGTGTTTCTTTAATTTCTGTGATGTATAGAGATGTAGTAGTAGTGGCTATAGGGCACTTTCTAATATTATAAATATTAGCTTGTGTTTTCTTGGAGCGTTTCTTCTGAATGAGTTGACATATATGCATCCATTCTATTCCAGGGGTTGTGCTAGATTCTTGAGTTTCGGTGGTTTCAAAAACCAGCCCCTTACTCTCAGTCTAGGGAGTAAGAGGTGAGTGGGTAGGTAATTGAAATTGTTTATAGGGCTAAAACAGCTGTGATCAGACCTGGGAAGACAGAAGTTAGCAGGTGGAGGGGTACGGACTGCTGACGAGGCTCCATTCATGGGTGTATCATAGTACTTGAAAACAGATACCATGTGTTTCCTCTTTCATTTCTCATGTCTGTCCTTCTCCATTCCCTTCTTCACAAATTTCCTTTCATCGCCTTTCTGTTTTTTCTTTAAAAAAAAAAAAAAGATTTTATTTATTTGAGAGAGAGAGAGAGAGAGCATGAGAGGAGAGAGGTCAGTGGGAGAAGCAGACTCCCTGCCGAGCAGGGAGCCCGATGTGGGACTCACCCCCAGGACTCCAGGATCATGACCTGAGCCGAAGGCAGTCGCTTAACCAACTAAGCCACCCAGGCACCCTGCCTTTCTGTTTTTTTCTTAATTCTTTCCTTCCTTTAAAACAGAATCACTGTCTTATGTTTAGAAGACGTATTATTAGCAATAAACAAAAGGAGGATGAGCAAGTCTTCTCTAATAAACCTTACCAGGGATTAAAAGTTCTCTGTTTGAAGTCATCAAAAATTGTTGCAGTAATCACTGCTAGGTACCAGAAGGGTCTAAAACTCTAAGGACATTGAATCATGACAATCCCACCCTCACTGTGTAATTCTTACAGTTTTTTAATAAAGAAATGTCTTATTATTCCAAATACTGTAAAAGCACCTTGAGAAAGCTAGAAAATTAGATAAGCAAAAATTAAGAGAAGAAAAGCTCTATATTCCTACTAGAGGAGATTATCTTTAATATCTTTTTGTTTGCTTTCAGATACTTTATACTTATGGATGTATTTTTGTTAAAATGAGATAATACTTTGCAAGTTGTTTTGTATCCTGGGTTTCTAATGGTCTTTCCCTTTATGAGTCAAAATTTTAATCTTATGTAATAGTCTATCCCCAATCAGATTTCTCAGTTATCCTCATAATACCCTTTAGAGTTAGTGAGTCCTTCATATTGAATCTAGTTTTTATGGTTCTCAGATTTCTTTTACTCTAACATCATCCTTAATTTTTTTCCCATTATACACTGACTTGTTGAATAGACCAGACCAAGGATCTTAGCAGAATGATTCATCTTAATTTTGTCTGGCTGCCTTCTGGTGCTATCACTGAACTTCCTCCATTCACACTATTTTCTTATGCTGAAAGTTAGGTCTAA
Source organism: Martes martes (assembly GCF_963455335.1). Taxonomy (NCBI): domain Eukaryota; kingdom Metazoa; phylum Chordata; class Mammalia; order Carnivora; family Mustelidae; genus Martes; species Martes martes. Next base: position 129,565,682 of record NC_137895.1, read on the forward strand.
ACTTTGGCTGGGCTCATGTTAAACATTTTGGCTAGGAGATGCCATAGGTGATGGTTTGTAGCTCATTGTGTCACATCAGGAGATTTGATGGCTCCACCATTCATGGGGCTAAATTTGCACACCGGATTTGGGTGATGAAAATCCGTACACTTATGTTTTTCTCCTGTGACTAGAAAGAAATCTTTGTGGTATTACTTTGGCGCTCTGCGAAAGTCAGATTCCCCATAAATCATGCACTTAATGCTTTTAACACTACTTGACAGTCCTTGCCTGGGTCAATAATTTCATTAGGGATCAACAATGATTAAAATCTAATTCAGTCCTTCCTTTTCTCTTAGTCGATAACATTCTTCTATGAGATAAAGCTTTCCTCATCAAGTGGGGTTGTTTTGGTTACTCTGTAATACAGTCTAACTGGAGTGGCGGAATAAATATTTAATATTCCCTCTTAGATACATGTTTTCAAAGGAAAAAGTTTACTTAGTAACTGCCTCAAATGATGGCATCTGGTTGGGGGGGCCAGGGGGAGAGGGCTTTTTCTTTTTTAAGTATTATTCTCGATTCATCGATTTTCATTGATTCAATCAATGTTTCTATACCCTCGAAACATTTTTTTTGGTCTAAAAATTTTAAGTTGAGTAATTTAGCATCAGTTGCTTTATACTGCCATGCTATTTAAAAGAAACAGATACAGCCAATTCTACCATTTTATGAATATTTTGAAAAAATGAGATTGACAAGATGGTGAAAATCCCTTTCATTACACATGACGAGCCACCTGGCTCAGAGTATGCCCTCCGCCCATTGCAGTGTGTGAATTTCAGTCTGTCAGCCTTGCAAGATGAAAATGAATTCACTCTTGGAAAAATGGATTTACCAAGGCCAAAAGGGAAGCACCATTTCAATAACTGTTCACTTGTACCATAGTCAAGATAAGATGTCTCTATTTGGGGGATCTTTCCTTCCTTCTTTCTTTCTTTCTTTTTTTTTTTTTTTTTTTGCAATACCGATATTGATTGTCAGATTTTTTTTCTTATCCTTTAAAAAAATAAGTTGATAAACAGCTAACTACCGGCTTAATAGCACAGTTCATTCCATAGCCCGTACCTTGAAAAGAGGCATGTATTTATTTGCTTGTTATTCTGTCTTCTAAAGTGAAGTTAAATCTAGAAGAACATGAAAATTATGTGTACGAGCAGGCACATGTGAGTGTGCACCCAAGCACACATGTACATGCATGCACGTGCGCACACACACACACACACACACACACACACAGAAAGATGTATTATTAAATTATAGAGTTACCCATAGTCTTGACTTCAGCACTGAAAGTCTCTCCAGTCCCAGGAAAACGGGAGGGTTGGACACCGCAGTTGCTGTGTAGAGATCACATGGGATTCAGCAAAAGGTGAACCTAATGAATCTTCCTGTTCTTGACTGAGATATTTAATAAGGCTTTTAATTCAGGCATAAACTGATATGTCAAATGGGCAGGAAAAGAATTTATTACGTACATTAGAATATGAATTCAAAGAAGTATCAGAAATGTACTCAAAGTCTTTAAAACTGCCAGTATGAAAGGGATCAAGAATCTTACTACTTATTTCTTCTTCAGAAGGAGTAATATAGCTGCCAGTATTTCTGAGTACTTCAGCCAAAGCTTAGAAAATGGAATGGCGCAAGGTACAAGGGGCTTGAGTTGATTTTCACTATGGAATTTTATTTATGCAGAGACTATTCAATGGATGTTAAGTTGAAAAAGACCTTGAGGAGTCATAGAATCTGTCTTTCCCTGTCTAGTCAAGGCCACAATTAGATCAGGATGGGATTCTACCCAATATATTTTTAAATACCCTTAAAGAAAGAGATATTTCATTATTAATTGTATGCCTTACCTGAAACTCTCATCCTTTATATGGAACTAATTTTTTTTTTTTTTCTGGTTGATGCTGGAGATTGTCAACAGCCAGAAACCGTTCTTTGACAGAGGTTAGATTATTTTTCAATTTCCTTTAGGTATTCTAATTCTAGAAGCTTTTAACTTTTCTTCAGAGTTTGTACTTTTAAACCTTGGTTTACATCCGTACTCTCCTCCAAATCCCTAAAGCATACATTTGGGTGTGTTAACCATCATAAAAAAAGATACGAGTTTTTTTATTCTTTCACTTATATACCATAAAACTGAAATATTTGTAGTGAGAATAGTATAATATAATAGCCTTTGTATCAGGCTCTTAATAAATTGATGTTTCAAGAAATAAAACCACCAGTTTTATTTATCACAGTTTAATAGACTCTGTAGGATCTCCAAATAGCTTTACAGATATGGCATCTTATCATTAAGGATTTATGACTGAAATCTCATTCTTCCTCCTCAAGACCTGAGATAAGCCTATTATCTTTCCTACTAAAAAGAAGTGCTTTGAGATCACAAAAGGGAAAGAATCTGATCCTATGAGACATATATGCTAATTTTAGTTTTTCTGGCTTCCTGATATTTGACCTTAGTTATTGTGTTTGGTGGTAGGTTGTTGGGTTTTTCTGAGATTGAGAGAGCTAACAAAGTTAAAGGATATTTGCTACTGAATGTCAGTACAGAAGAATTAAAAAGCAGCGTTTCAAACTTGAACATGCATACAAAGTCACCTATGTGATCTTATTAAAAATCAGCTTATGATGCAGTGTGGCCCAAGATTCTGCATTCCTAACTACCTCCTAGGTGGTGCCAATGGTCCAAGGACCATACTCTTTCTTGCTTGCTTGCTTAAATTGAAGTATAGTTGATACACAATGTTACCTTAGTTTCAGGTGTACAGCATAGTGATTCTGCAACTCTATACGTTACCCTTCCTCACCACAAGAGTAACTACCATCTGTCACCATACAACACTATTACAATACCACTGACTATATTCCCTATGCTGTAACTCTTATCCCTGTGATTTATTTATTCATTCCGTAACTGGAAGCCTGTACCTCCCACTCCCCTTCATCCATTTTGCCCATCCCTCGCTCCCCTCCCCTCTGGCAACTACCAGTTTGTTTTCAATACTTACGGGTCTACTTTTGCCCTTTTGTTTGTTTGCTTTTGTTTTGTTTTTTTAAGGACCATACATTGAAAAGCAAGGTTGTGGGACGCCTGGGTGGCTCAGTTGGTTAAGCGGCTGCCTTCGGCTCAGGTCATGGTCCCAGCATCCTGGGATCGAGTCCCACATCGGGCTCCTTGCTCAGCAGGGAGCCTGCTTCTCTCTCTGTCTCTGCCTGCCACTCTGTCTGCCTGTGCTCATGCTCGCTCTCTCTCTGACAAATAAATAAAATCTTTAAAAAAAAAAAAAAAAGAAAGAAAAGCAAGGTTGTAAAGAGATTAGCTAGAGCTTACTTCAGAATTTTTTTTCTTAACCTAGAAAGACAAATAGTACCCAATGAGATACTCCCTTTATAGGGAGCGTTGGGGAGATGGATAGAGATGGGAAAACTATTTTAATGGTATTACTGGTATGGAGAAGTATTTGTAAAAACTAAGAAAGCTATTTCTGTAGCACAGTGACTAAACTGTGATATAAATACGAATACTATATATAATGGAGGCTTATCCTGTAACTGGTGAGTATTTTAGTTATGAACTTTTAATTCTCACTATATAACTAGATTTAGACTTGTTTTACTTCCTTTTGATGTAATTAATTTTTCTCTATTTCATATCATGAATAAATGAAATTACTTTCTACCAAGAAAGTTCATATACAGAAATGTGGTATTGCAAAAACCACGTACATTTTTACATTTTGTAATTAAAATTAACATTTAGATCAGGCGCCTGGGTGGCTCAGTCAGTTGAGCACCCAACTCTTGATTTTGGCTCAGGTCATGATCTTTGGGTTGTGGCTGAGCCCCTTGTTGGGCTCCACCCTGAGCATGGAGTCTGCTTGGATTCTCTCTCTCCCTCCAGCCAGCCCGCCTCCCCCCATTCTCACCCTATGTGCCTGAGCTCACTCTCTTTCTCAAAAAAAAAAAAAAAAAAAAAAGCGTTGACATTTAGATCGTTTGCACCAACCTGATAGCCTCATTTCATGTAGTGCTGATTTCAATTCATGGCCATTTAGTATTTCAGTAAAAATCATTTATTGAGCAGCTCCTTATTTACTTACTGTGCTTTTTGAATTCTTGCTTGATCTGTTAGGATTCTTTGTGATTAACAGAAAAAAAAAAAAACCAAAGTGGTTTAAACTAGATAATAGTTTACCTCTTTCTTATATATTCAAGTGTCTACCTTACATTCCCAGATGTCAAGGCTCTAGTCACCTTCTGTCTTGTTACTTCTCTAAGGCATGTCTTTCTGTCCTGAGATTACCACCTCATCCAAGATGGCTGCTGTAGTTTTCAGCACTGTGACCACATTCCAGTCAGCAGAAAGGGAGAAAAGGAGACAGAAATGCATGCTTCTTCCACCCCCAAACTACTTTTTGTAGGCCTTACATCACATTTAATCACATGACCACACTTAGCTGCTAGCAAGGCTGAGAAGTGCAGTCTTCATTCCAGGTGGCCATGGTGCCCATCTACAAAATTTAGGATATTATTACTGTGGAAGAAGGATTGGCAAACTATGACCTGCCAGCCAAATCGGGCCACTGCCTATTTTTGCAAATAAAGTTTTATTAGGCCATAACCACACCCATTCATTTACATAATGTCTGTTGTTGCTTTTACACTACAACAGCAGAGCTGAGTAGTTGTGAAAGAGAGCATATGGGCCACAAAACCAAAAATATTTTCTGTCTGGTCACTTGCAGAAAATGTTTGCTGATCCCTGCTATGAAAAAAAAAAAAAAAAAAGAAGGATAACCTGCAGCTTCTGTTACCTTTTTTAGGACCCTTATTCAATTTTTAGCTCATTTATTTATTTAAGATTTTATTTGAGAGAGAGACAGAGAGAGAACATGAGCAGAGGGGGAGAGGCAGAGGAGGAGGTGAAGAGGTGAGGGGGAAGGGGAGAGGCAAGGGGGTGAAGCAGAGGGGGGGAAGGCAGAGGGAGATGCAGGGGGCACGGGGGGGGTGAAAGGGAGGGAGAGGTAGAGGAAGAGAGACAGAGGCAGAGAGGCAGAGGGAGAAGCAGACTCCCCGCAGAGCTAGGAGCCCTACATGGGCCTTGAACCCAGGACTTAGAGATCATGACGTGAGCCGAAGGCAGACGCTTAACCATCTGAGCCACCCAGGTGCTCCAATTTTTAGCTTATTTATAAAAACCAGTAGTGCCTACAAAATGCTAAGAAAATAGGGTTTGAGTGAGAATTGTACATATCCTAGTACAGGACATTGGGGAGACCATTTGAGTAAGTTACTAAAAATGTCCCCACATGGTACTGTCTTTTTCTTTATTTCATCAAGACAAGATTTATAACTGTTCCACATTTGGGTCTTGTATCAGTCAGGACCTAATTGATGTAAACAGAATCGACTCTAGCTGGTTTAATCAGGAAGGAATTAAATGACATAGAAAATCATTAAGAGCTTACGAGTGGGCAGGAGAGGGCTCAATAAGTAAATTCTAGGTCGAGTTTTAAGAAAGCAGCTAAGTTCACTGCAAAGCAGGACCACCAAAAGAGCTTCCATCTCGTCCCTGATCAGGAAGCTACTAGCTCCAGACCACCACCAGCCCTGTGTTGTAGTCAGGAATCGCCGTAATTAAAAAGCCACCATGCTTCTAGCTCCAGAACTGTGATTCACTCAACAGCATCTGTGTCCTCCACTGTGCCTCTGGACACAGCGGAGCCACGGAACTTTTGTGTGGACACTTGGAACATCTGCTGAGAATGGCATGATAACCTTCAACTGTCTCTGGGAGGAAGTCTACAGGAAGACATGGCACCACTGCAGAGGCAAGGCCTCCACCTTACTTCCAAATGCCCAATCCCATGCAGAGCACATGTGATTTGTCAAATCTAGATTGCGTTCAGAATCCAAGCTGCAAGCTACATCTGGAGAACGTAGGTCTTAAGTGTCTAGTCTCGGTAGCCTGAGAAGGCCAACTAGGAAAAGGATGGAATGAGTGGCAGGCACCAAAGCCTTATGCCCTATTCTGGAACTACTGTTCTAGAATGGAAGCTCAGCATCTATAGGGGATGATGTCCTTGTTTGTTGATTCTGACAAGTCAGTATATCAGTCTATCCACAGTCTTCCTGAACTTGGTCAAACCATAAAAGTTTTCTATTCTCAGAAGCATACCAGAATGAGGCAATCTTAGATTTGAAATAAGCATTTTTATTTTTTGGATCAATGTCTGCATGTATTTTTTTTTTAAGCCAGAAAACGTGTTCTTCCGGGAAAATATCCCTTGGAAACGTTATGCATGAGTAAATAGATAAACTGCTTCTCTCATCAAAGCAGTGGTAGGGCCAGAAAGAGTTTGTGCTCCTTGTCTATTTCAGGTGCTTGCTTCTGTCTTCCAGATTCCCTTGAAGTTAGGTTGCAACCACGTGACGGCATTCCTGCTGAGGATAAGTGTCACTTAGCTGGCCCTAAAAGCCCTGTGGACCCTCATTTCTTTCATCCTATTGCAGCAGCAGTAGAGTCCAAAGATTGATACAGTAGCATCACGCCATAATGACGGCTGGACCCCAGACTTACCACATGGAAGGGAAGGCCTGCAGTGGTGTTTGTGGGGAGAGAAATAAACCTTTGTGGCATGCTGCCACTGAGATCATTGGCCGTCACAGCATAGCCTGTCTCTCTTGACCGAGATGGGCCTGAAGTCCTGCTGCCACCACCTCTCATTCCTTCAATGCCAGCCTCTATGCCTCTCCTTTTCTCTCTGCTTTCTACCCACCTTCCCAGGCAACTCCAGTAAGCAATTTCTGGGGGCACAGTTTATAAACCGTTACTCCGGGCTTTTCAAGTACCCTCTCCTCTGGTTTTGGAGTGGAAACAACTGTATAAAAAATGAGTATATTGCTTTACAGGTAAATGGGAGTGGGGAAGGCAGGTGTTGATCTCTCATTGCCCTTCACTGAGAGCAGCCCTGAGTTTATGCTTTACACGTAGAACTTGCACTACTCAGAAAGAGTGTAAAAACCACCGTTTTCAGGTTCTGAAATTATTATATATGGAATCCAGCCTTTTCTGGAAATGGCATTGTTTGTCCAAGTGATACAATTTGGTATCATTTGAATCTGACTTATCAATAGAAATGATGTTAAAATAGGCACAAATGGGCCTGACTGAAAGCCCAATTTCTGATGTGGTGCCTGGGTGGCTCAGTCATTAGGCGTCTGTGTTTGGCTCAGGTCATGATCTCAGGGTCCTGAGATGGAGCCCCACGTCTGGCTCTCTGCTCAGTGGGGAGCTTGCTTTTCCTTCTCCCACTCCCCCTGCTCGTGTTCCCTCTCTCTCTGTGTCAAATAAGTAAAATAAAATAAAGCCCAATTTCTGAAATAAAAATTACTACAGATACTGTATTTAACCTGCTGGAAGTAGTATATTTGATTAGCAATAGAAATAAAATTATATTATTTAAATAGATGGGAGCTGTATTAACCAATCACAGAACATTTCATTTAATAAAGAGCATTATGATAGTACACTGTAACTAATTAATCAGCCCATGAAAAGCAATCTCAACAAACAGTTCACAAAATTCAGATGGTCTTCTCTGAAAGATTGACAGGTTTTGGGGGGAAGAGACCAATGGCATGCTTCATCCAAGAATTTAATGACTTTCTCTTTTCCTCATCAGACGTTTCCCTGTAATAATCTTAGGCCTCAGAGATCAAGCAGTTGACCTTACAGATACATTGGGGGTCAGATTGTTTCTGTCAGCTTCTCTCTGGGACCTTTGGTGTCCATGCAAGTCTAGAAAGTCAGGAAGAAAAATGCAAGTGGACTGAATATGGATCGCTCTGCTTTTACAGAGTGAGCTTCTATTCCCTTCAGTCCTCAGCTCGGATGCTTCCTCTTCTGGGAGATCTTCCCTGACCACCGTATCTGAAGTAGCGATTACCTTCCTCTCCCATTACTTTCTAGGCCTTGCTTTACCTTATTTTCCTCATACCACTTATCACTATTTGAATTATGTTGCTTATTGTCCTTTGTCTTCACTAGCATATAAGCTCTGTGAAGGGAGGGGTGCCTGGGTGGCTCAGTCGGCTGAGCTTCCACTCTTGTTTTTTGTGTGTGTGTGTGTGTTTTTCTTTTTTTTGCAAAGTGTTATCATTTATTACAGCAGATGTGAAGAGTAAACTACAGAGTTGGTTATTCCTTCAAAGGGTCAGATCAACTATCCAGTAAGGCTAATTTCAACATTGATTCATGGTTTTCTAGTATGATTTCTTTTTCTTTTTTATTAACATGTAATGTATTATTTGCCCTAGGGGTACAGGCCTGTGAATCATCAGACTTATGCATTTCACAGCACTCACCACTGCACATACCCTCCCCAATGTCCATCACCCAGCCACCCCACCCCTCCACCCCACCTCCCAGCAACCGTCAGTTTGTTTCCTGAGATTAAGAGTCTCTTATGGTTTGTCTCCTTCCCAATCCTGTCTTGTTTTATTTTCCTCCCCCACTCCCACGAGCCCCCCGCACTGCCTCTCAAATTCTTCGTATCAGAGAGATCATATGATAATTGTCTTTCTCTGATTGACTTATTTTGCTCAGCATAATACCCTCTAGTTCCATCCACATTGTTGCAAATGGCAAGATTTCATTTCTCTTGATGGCTGCATAGTATTCCATTGTATGAACTTCCACTCTTGGTTTCAGCTCAGGTCATGATCTCAGGGTCATGAGATGGAGCCCTGCAATGGGCTCCACACTCAGCACAGAATTTGCTTGAGATTCTCTCCCTCTCCCTCCCCATCAACCCCTCCCCTTGCTTGCGCACTCTCTCTCTCTTTCAAATAAATACATTAAAAAAAAAAAAGCTTCCCAAAGGGAGAGCTTTGTTTAATACCACTGTAACTCCAACAAATACATTGCCTGGTACATTACATAGTAAGCGTTCAATATTTTTTTGGTTTCTCTGCCAGACACAAGAGGGCAATTTTCTCTGATATTTGCTGTGAGAACCTGGTAGGGCTCTTGGAGGTAAAGCTCATAAAAGTGCCTCCCACCTTCCCAAGACCAGATCCTACTCTGGAGTTTTTAATTCTCAAACTTGTCGACCCAGAACGTCCAGGAATTTGTCAATTACAATTTAGGTTTCCTACCCTATTGCTAGGTTCCCAGGAAGTTTTTCTTGGTGAGATTCACCTGTCTCTATAATTTTGGGGACAGAGATTTGCTGTATGACCTCAATTCTTGAATGGATCCCAGAATTGTTGTTGATTTCAGCTCATTCAGCTTTTTTGGGGGTGGATAGGAGAGATGACGCCCAAGCTCCTTATGAGCTTGACTTGGAACTGGAAACTATTCAATGTTTTTAATAAATACGTGAATAAATGTTGTAAGAATTTATAGCTATCAGCAGGCTCGCTACAATTGTTTACTCTAGTTTTGTAAAACTGAACTTTATTTTAATCAATTACAACATAATTGTACAGGAATTCATACCAGTGAATGACACTCCTCTGATGATTGAGCTTTTTTATGACATGGGATTGTTTGCCTACAGAGAGTGGTATATAAAAGTTATAGTACAAAAAAAAGTTACAGTACATTAACCAATAATTCCTTAAACTGAAAGCAGTGTATTCTAAATGTATTGATTATAGTATAGGCCAAGCTGCAATAACAGATTCTATAAATCATTGGTTCAAACATAATAGAAGTATATTTCTCTCTTAAACAGTCTGGAAGGAGGTGGTGGCCTGGGTTGGGTGGGCAAAAGATCAGGTACAGACCCAGACTGAGTTTAAAGAGAATATGTAATCTGGATGCTGACTGTTTAGTTAGGAAGGATTGCGTATGATCCAAATATAAAGTGTGTATATGTGTGTATACGTGGGGTTCAGATGAATCAATTTAAGCATAGCATTTCATTTGAAGAAATATATCTCCAGCAGCCCAACATAAATAAAAAGACATTTTAATATTTTATGTGCATTTCTCAAGAACTGTTAAGGAGATCTGTGCCATAGCCCACAACAATACTTTTAAAAATATCATCTCTCCTCCACGCTTCTTTCGTACTCCATATTTGTTCCAGAGTCTCCTTACAATCCCCCATTTCCCCTGACACCCACCTTTTATGGCTTTTTCTGTCTTCTTCCTCCTGCCTCCACCTCAAGCTCTTTCTTATTTAGTTCAATTCAATTTAGAATTGCACTTCTTTTTATGGTTTCATTTCTGCTTTGCTCATTACCTGGATTCTCCACAAGAAAGAACCCAGGGCTGACCCAGAAAGCAAATATCCTTTCCCCTTTCTTCACGCAGCTCTGGCCCAATTGCTCTCCCTGTCTTCTAATTCTGCATTACAAAAACACCAAGACCGAGACTGGCAAAGAAAGACCTGCTTAAGGTGGTGGGGGAACAGTAGAATCTGCAGAGACAGGAATGGGGAGGCAATGAATACTTACACGTTAAAACGTCTTGTTTCCATCACACATATATCATTAAGAGCTCAAGTGAGGATAATGTGGACTGCTATAACTCTGAAACAGATGGAAAATCTCTCAGTTTAAAAATATTCACAAAGCTGGATTTATGCAGATGTTCCACCTGAAGGCAGAGCTGAACAAATTAATACTCACAGTGGACTATGAAAGTCTAATCTATAAAGTGAAAAGGGAAGGGAAGGAAACTGAAAATTACTGAGCACTTACTCAGTATTGTGTTAAGCTCTTTAAACAATGTCGAGTCGTTTAAAACCCCCCGTAACCCTTCAGATCAGTGTTCTTGGCTTGGGGATCTGCAGACCATATTCTCAGTAGTACGTGAGTGCTGAGATTGAAAAATGCTTATGTTTTTCTACCAAAAATAACATGAAAATGTTTAACACGATATCCTGACATTAAGCTTTTTTGATTGTTGTGTAAGTGCCTGACATTAAGCTTTTGATTGGTGGGGGACCCATTTCAAATATGTCCATCTCGAATAAACATATTGCCAGCTGTATGACACAGCTACTAGCTAAACAACTAAGGTAAGGAGTGAGGTTGCCCCCATCTGCAAAGGTCCCCTTTCAGAAAGCCCTGATTCACCTAGATAACTGACTGCTTGAGCCACCCTGCTTTTTCATTCCTACTCCCCAATCCTGCCCTTATGTTCTAAATTCACCAATAAAGAGTGAACCCAAGACACTGGGGACCCACACTTGAACACCAATAAAGTCAAATCCCCAGGTCCGCATTCCCTCCCTCTCTACCTATGACCTCACTGTGTGGCCTTTGGATATGCTGTGTACTCTCCAGGAACCCCAAAGTCCCCTTATGGTTGTTACTGAGGTGCATCTTTCAATTGTAAAAACACAATGGCTGGTACAGCCACAACCATTGGCTCTGGCCAGGGAAAATGTCTCTGGGAGCTTGCGGTAAGTTAGTATGGGCCCAGGTAATTGGCCTTGGGCATTCCCAGCCCAACTCATTATTAACGATTGGCTGAAGCTGGCAGAAACACAGGAGCATGTTCTAGATCATCAGAAGGATCATCTTATAACCAAATAATTATAGCCAAAGAGTCACACCATATCTCATTGCTACCCTAATTGAGGTAGTCTAATGAGAAAGGCACAAAGTCAGACTTGATATGTACATGACATGTGTCTACTAAAGTAGAGGCCAAAAGACCTCATACTTACTGTATGACATGAGTGATGACTTTGCAAGACTTCAAATTCAGAATGGGTCTAAGAGATTTAAGTCATCATCTGGCATATGGATGTAAAGTCATATTCTAAAGAACATGCATCAGAGCAGTATTAACATTTGAGCTGTGATTTGGTATAAATAAGAAAATGTCATCACATTGTTAATGTTGCTCCCTTGAGTTTTGTTGTTTCTATGAGTATTTAAACAAATTTATAAATATGTGTTGATTTATATCAGTGTGGTAAATTGGATTATTCTTCCCAATTTTTCACATATAGCCAAGATTGTGTCCTGTGACTCTGAAGCACTTCTTGCTAGAAAAGGCAGAATGTCATAGGAGGCTGGAAAAAAGGCAGCCTGTTTATGTGACAGCAAAACATTTGGTGAGACGGTTGCTTTCAATAGCACGAAGGCAAAAAAAAAAAATATATATATATATACACACATATACATATATATATGTGTATATATATACATATATATGTATATATATATATATATATATAACCTGTGGCATTGGACAGATCAGAATGCTGATAATGTGACAGGCTGCAATTTGCAGCATAAGAAAATATACAACAGGAAAGTGATGAGCTCAGGAAAATTGGCCAGTTTATAGACAAAATTGAGAGAGTATAGAGAACCTAGAAATTCCAGAAGCTGTAGGTTGATAAATAAAATTGTTTCTCATTTCCTTTCAGAGAAAGATAATATTGAAAAATACCTTGTGTTTGAAAGACCTACTAAAATAGCCTCATGGAAATGACAGAATCCAGGCACAACCTCGTTAAGACAAACCTTAAGGCCATGTCTGGCAGTAGATACTTTCACCTGCACAAAATGACTTTGAGAAAAATGGTTATGAACCCAAAGTACTTGTAATTAAGTCTAGAGAGAGAGACAAGCCTCACAAAAATTACAGTGTGGATTTTGGCACATGGATTGGCTGTCATTAACTGCATCAAAAATCCAACAGGTTTTTGAGAGCTGTGTTTGCAAACATACCACTGTGCTGGATTAAGAGACTGACTTTGAGTGGATAAAAGAGCTTTGGGCTGCCAATTTTCTACAGGTAGCAAGTAGGTGAGAGAGCTGCTTATATTCTGTGATATGATTTTAGATGTGGCCCAGAAGGGTGGAAAAGAAAAGTCCTGCTTGAGGCAGAGCATGGCCATGGAGAACAATGGACAGGGGCATTTTTCCCAGGGAGCAGAACCAGGGCCTAATAAAGGACTTTCCCTACCCTAGTAGAGAAAGTGGCTAATACCTTCCTGCTTCAGAGTGTCAAAGGACCAGCTGACCCCTCTATGCCTCCCAATCTTCCTCTTTTCAAATAGGACCAAACTTGGGACCATCCACTAATAAGGCTGATACCAACATCAAAGTGTGCTGCCTGAAAAAAAGAGCATCCTGCAGAATTAGACGAGGGATGAGAGGCCACTGGGGAATAAGAATGCAGATTACAAAACATTCTACAAAAGTAGAATCTTCTAGTGTTCGGAAGAGATTTTCTTGTTGAAGTATTCCTCACTAGACCGTAAACTGAGTAGCTTCAGACCTTAATCACATCGTGGAGGGGTGAAACCTCTCCCACCCCCCAGAGATTTATGTTTTTACATGGCTCATTATTAACAAGCCTTTTTATACATGGAAAAAATGTGAAAGCTCCTTGGGGGTTTGCACAAACTGTCCATAAGATGGACCATTCGGAAGCCCATGGTCAGTCACACCATGATGAAAGCCCTTGATTCCTTAAGGCACTGCATCCTTTGGGTGAGCAGAGACCAAAAGGCCACAGACCCAGAGCAGCTCCAGTGCCTCCCTATCTGTCTAGACTGCTACGTGGGTGCTGTCACACAGGCAAGCAGATCACAAGAATGTGTTGTTTATGAGGATTACTTCCTCAAGGAGTGTTGTGGGTATACTAAAGTGGTAAAAAGAAGAAAAGGAAAAACTAATAAGGAAAGGAGGTTAAATCCTCTACCTCCAGCCACCAATAGTCAATTTTCTCACTTTAGAAAACTTCATTTCTGAAAGCCCTCAAAACATGCCCACTTCTGAATTCATTGGTCATCTCTTGGGAAAAGAACTCACCTCCTTCACATGATATGCTGGGACACAGTTGCTCCGGGAGCGGTTTGGAATCAGAGGATGGTTATTCCATAAATGCAGGATCTCTCTCAGGAAATAACGCAGAGTGGTTCAGGTTCAACAGGTGACACTTCTTAGAAAGGTCGCTCTTACAAACTCATGGTCCTGGGAAGGTCACTCTGGTTTGGAGGTTCTCAGCAGGTGCTGAGAATCCTGTGTCCAGAATTCTTTGTCATTGATGGCTTTGGGGACAAAGAGAGCAGCTGTTTAGCAAGGCCAAACTCTGGTCTGTAACACTGTGAGGAAAATAATACTTTGGACAAATTAAATTTGCATCAAAAAAATTCACAGATTTTTCATCAAATGTAGACTTGCATGGTTATCTTTATTGCCTCTTTCCATGATCATAGGTAAGACCAGTTTATTTCCACCTTTTCCTTTTCTACACTTCCCCCAGCTCCTTTTTTGGGGGAGGGGGGCTAATCCAATTCTTTGTGTTGTGGGGGTGGACATGGAAAAGGAAAGTGGTTACAATTTTGGAAGGAGTGGGGGTATGGATCTTATTCTCAATGTAGTTTTTGCAGTAGTTTTTCTTAAAAAACCACGTTGACCTAAGATGTTCAAAAGATAAATTGATATGAGCAAGATGGCTATAAACACTGATTTTGCCAATTTTTAAAAATATTTGAATTTATCAATTAAATGAAATATCAAAATACTCTCAAAGGCCTGAAGTAACATGTCTAATTTTTTAAATTGAATTAGGCTTTTTGTTCTCTCTAATCCTGAAGTTAAATGTGAATTGATTATAGTGACTGTTAGATACCTGACAAGATGTGACAAATTACTAATAAATAAATCTGAAATTAGATATAATTATGTCTTATATAGACTACTGTACATATCTTTAATCTTTAGTAATTCTTTTTATTTTAAAATTCTTTTTAAATCAGGAAAATGAATCTATTTTAATACATTTATTTATCAAAAAATAAAACTTCCTAAATAAAACATACACAGTAATTTATTTGACATGGGCCATAGATACAATTTTCTAGATGAAACAAAAGCAAAAATAAACTAATGGGACTACATCAAAATAAAAACTTTGGCACAGTGAAGGAAACCATCAACAAAACAAGGCAACATACTGAATAGGAGAAGATACTCACAAGTGATATGTCCAATAAAGGGTTAATATCCAAAAAATATAAAGAAGTTATATAATTTATCACCAAAAACCCACAAATAATCTCATTAAAATGGCCAAATTCCTGAATAGAGACTTTTCCAAGGAAGACATACAAATTGTCAAAAGACACATGATAAGAAACTCTAAATCACTAATCATCAGGGAAATGCAAATCAAAACTACAAAGAGATTTCACCTTAATACCCGTCAGAATGGCTAAAATCAAAAAAACGAACAGTAAGTATTGGCAAATATATGGAGACAAAGGAACCCTCTTACACTGTTGGTGGGAATGCAAATTGGGCAGCCACTGTGGAAAACAGTGTGGAGGTTCCTCAAAAAATTAGGAAGGGAAGTACTGTGTGATCTAGTAATTCCACTACTGGGTTTTTCCCAAAGAAAACGAAAGCATTCATTTGAAAAGGTATATGTATCCCTGTGTTTATTGAAGCATTATCTATAATAGCCAAGATATGGATACAACCTACATGTCCATCCATAGATGAATGGATAAAGAAGATGTTACATATATATATATATATGATGTTACATATATATGTAACATATATAAATAATATATAGATATATATAGATATATTATTTTTATATATTTATATATTTATATATATTATTTATATATTTATATATAGATATATCTATATATAGATAAAGATATATAGATAAAGAAGATGTTACATATATATAACATCTTCTTTATATATATATGTAACATCTTCTTTATCCATTATCTTTATCCATTATCCATTATTCAATATTATCCAATATTCCATATATATATGGAATATTACTCAACCACAAAAAAGAATGACTCTTGCCATTTGCAACAACATGGAAGGACCTAGAGGGTATTACGCTAAGTGAAATAAGTCAGACAAAGAATGACAAATACCATATGACTTCACTCATATGTAGAATTTAAGAAATAAATGAATAAAGAAAGAAAACAAAAATAAAAACAAAAAACAAAAAACCAGACTCTTAAATATAAAGAACAAATTGGTGGTTGCCAAAGTGGAAGTGGGTGAGAAAGGAGATTAAGAATATAGACATATCGTGATGGGCTCTGAGAAATGTATAAAACTGGTGAATCAATATATTGTACACCTGAAACTAATATGATATTATATGTTAATTATACTTCAATAACATTTTTTTAAATAAAACTTTTTTATTGAAATATTTCAAATTATTTAGTGGTACATAAAAAATATCCAGTCTCTCTGATAACAGTTTAAAACTTTAATGTATGTTCTCCCAGACATTACACACACCTCTAATATAAATGGACTTTTTTAAAGACTTGATTTATTTGAGAGAGATATATATGTGTGTGTGTATATATATGTATATATATATATATACATACATATATATACAGAGAGAGAGAGAGTGCACATGCATGTTCATGAACAGGGGGAGAGGCAGAAGGAGAGGGAGAAGCAGACTCTCCACAGAGCTCGGATTCAGGGTTTGATCCCAGGACCCTGGGATCAAAACCTGAGCCAAAGACAGATGCTTAACTAACTGAGTCACCCAGGCACCCTCATAAATGGACTTTTAACAAGTTTTCTCCCCCTACTTTTCATTGACATTGTTTCCAAAACAGTTTATGCAATTCAATTCATTATTCTAAAAATTATGTAGTATTATATATACTAGAATTTATTTAAACATTCCTCTATCAATTGGGCTCTTGCAGAAACCAGTATCAAAAATTTTGTGGACATATTTCAGAACCATCACAATTACCATCAGAGAAGAGTGAATAAAGGTGGCAGTTCTTTAAGGAGGGAAGAAATGAGAGTGACTGATGGGGAGACAACAAATTATTTTTTCTACCTTCCACTCTTGGTTTGCTATGTTCTTAAAAATGATGTACACTTGAATTTCATCAAATATCATTTCAATTATAGAAACAAATGTAACTTTTTTCTCCTTTAATGAGTTGGATTACATTCCTAGGTTTTTCAAATTCTGACACACATTGTTAGTAGTAGGATACATCTTTACTATACATCTTTACTATCATTCTAGATTATTATTTTTTTATACATTGCTTATTTGATTTTGTACCTGTGTTCAGAGGTGAGATGGATTTCTTCCTTATTCTTCTATTGTCTTGCCTAGCTCTGGTATTAAAGATGCTAACCTCATAAAATGATTTGGGTAGTCTTTCCTCTTTTTTTATTTTCCAAAAAGTAAGCTATGTCTAGCTGTCTCTCTTGTTCTCCTTTTTGCTCTCCTTGGTCAGCCCTTTTTGGCCCAGGATGTCTCTTCATCTGAAAATTTGTGTTTCTTAAGTGTGTGGTGTTTTCTACCCCTGTTCCCCGCCTCCGCGCCCCCCCCACCCCCCCGCCCCGCGCCAATAGTCATATTTAGCCTCTGGCTCCACAAGGAGCCCACAGTTACAGTTCCTCTGCTTTATTTAGGGAATGGTTTTTCAGGCTTTATTCTGCTGAAAATGCCACAGTTTCTGTGGAGCGCTAGCCTAGTACATCCTCAAAGTTTTTTTTTTTTTTTTTTTTTTTAAAGATTTTATTTATTCATCTGACACAGAGAGAGAGAGAGAGAGAGAGATCACAAGTAGGCAGGCGGAGGGGGGGAGGGGGAAGCAGGCTCCCTGCTGAGCAGAGAGCCTTATGTGGGGCTTGATCCCAGGACCCTGGAATCATGACCCGAGCCGAAGGCAGAGGCTTCAACCCACTGAGCCACCCAGGCGCCCCCATCCTCAAAGTTTTAAGTAGGCATTCGTCTACCAATGCATGATGCTCTTTGGCCCCATGGATTTACTGACTCTACCCTAGGTGGATGAGAGGGTTCTTGCTGGAAAGATAGTGATGTGATTCTCTGGCAGTCTTCTCCCATATGTGCTTGGACTTAAGGGCCACTTGCTTGGCGCTGGTTTCTTCATAAATTCGACCTCATTTACTTTTGTACTATAAAACCTCATCACAATATCTGCTTTACTGGTGATACCAGTCCTTGGTTTCCAGCACTTAATGGATTTATTTATTTATTTATTTTTTATTATTATGTTCAATTAGCCAACATATAGTACATCATTAGTTTTTGATATAGTGTTCAATGATTCATTAGTTGCATATAACACCCAGAGCTCATCACAGCGCGTGGGATTTATTTCTTTTACTCTTCGTCTCCTTGGACATTTCAATGAGACTTTGGGAGGAAGAGTTATAAAACTTCCTTTAGTCTGTTCAGCCTACCATTTAGTCTGTTGCTATTATGCATTGTGCGCATAGAACTTGACCCCCGCACAAGCATGTCCACAACTGCAGAATTTAGAAACCATTATCTTTTAAGATAAACATTACAAAAATATCAGATGCATACTATAGAAATCCTGGAAAATGCAAAAATATGAAAAGAAGGAAAAAAGAGCCATTACCCAAACACCTCGAAACAATTAGCTTTATCAGACCTCGGTATTTTCTTGTAATTCTATTAAGTATTTGTAATCATGTATATATTTATATATTGTTTTTGGTTTGTTTTCTTGTTGTTGTTGTTGTTGTTTTGTTTTTTGAGAGAGAGAGAGGAAGACAGAGCATGGGGTGGGGGGCAGTGCAGGAGCAGAGGGAAAGGGACAAGCAGGCTCCCCAATGAGTGCAGAGCCCAACCTGAGGCTAGCTCCCACCACCCTGACATCATGATCTGAGCCGAAATCAGGAGTGAGAGGCTTAACAGACTGACCCACCCAGGTGACCCTGTATATCTTTTTTATTTAGCATTATACCAGAATTCTTTTTTGTGTTATTGCTTGCTTTGTAATAATGGTTGTGTCACTTTTTAAGTCATAATTTTCATGATTCTAAAATCTAATTTTTTTAGTCTGATATGGCCTTCGATGTTGTTTATAGCATACCATTTTTCTGTTTTTATGGGGTTTTCTACTAGTCCTTGGGTTGGCTTGCTTTATTTGGGGAGGGGGGTTGTGCTTTCCATAAGCAACGATTGCTTACCTTTTATCTTTGCACGATCTTTTCCACTATGTTCTTTGCTGCAGTGTAATTATTTATCCTCGCTATGTTATCTTATTACTGTAGGCAGCTCTACCAAGGTGTTCTCTCTCATCTGAATGTGAGTGAATCGTCTTGATTTCCTTCTCATTTATCTGAAACCTCAGAATTCGAGGGTAGTAGGGTGCTGGTGTTCCAAATGCTTTTGGAAGCTTGGTTCTGATCTTTAGTGAATGAGTCCTGATCTTTCTTCTATAATTTCAAGCCCTGTGATGGGATTCATTACATCCAGGCATGGCATTTCTTACTCCCTTAGGTAATTTCTTTAAGCTTCACATTGTTCCCTCAACTCAAGCTGTAATACTTTAACAAAGAGTCGCTTCTTTCACTTCCCTCAGTTCTCCCCAGCAGTAATTTACATTCTTTTCTGGCTTCTTTTTTTAAATAATAGTTTTGTTTTTTTTTTTTTTAAGATAAAATTTACATACATGAAATTCTTTGCTTGAAAGCATACAATTCGGTGTTTTTGGTATATTCACAGTGCTGTGCAACCATCATCACTATCTAATTTTAGCACATTTTCATTACCCCAAAAAAGAAACCACCTACCCATTAGCAGTCCTTCCTCATTGTTATCTTCCTCCCTAGTCCCCTTAGTTTCCTGGGAAGTGCCGGTCTACTTTCTATGGATTTGCCTATTCCGGACATTGACTACACATGGCATCATACTGTATGTGACCTCTTGTCACTTAGCACGATATTTTCAAGGTTCATCCATGTAGTATATGAGAGAGAGAGAGAGTTGAGAAGGAGCAGAAGGAGAGGGGGAGACAGAGGCTTGAGTAGGGGCTACCCCTCAATGTAGAGCCCACATGGGGTTTGATCTCACAACCCCGAGATCCTGACCTGAGCCAAAATCAAGAGTTGGACACTTAACTGACTGAACCACCCACCCGGGTGCTCCTATTCATATATTTTTTAAAAATCATGGTAAGAATACTTACTATGAGAGCTACAGCCTTAACAAAATTCTAAGTGTACAATACGGCTTTGTTGTCTATAGGCATGACGCTGTACAGCAGATCTCTAGAACTTATTCATCTTCCACAATTGAAAATTTATACACATTGATTAGCAACTTCCCATTTCCCCCTACCCCAGCCCCTGGCACCCACCATTCTATTCCTTGTTTCTATGAATCCCATTATGTTAGATTCTTCATAGAAATGGGGTCATGAAACATTTGTCCTTCTGTGACTGGCTTATTGAACTTAGCATAATGTCCTTAGTTTCAACCATTTTATCACGTATTACAGGATTCTCCTCTTTGTTAAGGCGGAATAATACTCCATTGTACTTATATGTCACATTTTCTTTGTTCAAGTTGTTTCTTTATTCTGTTGTATGGGTAGGCCACATTTTGCATTATCAGTTAATAAACATTTGGATTATTTCTACTTTTTGGCTATTACGTCTCAGGGGTTTTAAGAGGGGGAACATCCCACAGATTTTGATGCAGGCAGTCTTGGTTTGGGGTATGGGAGGGAAGGAGCGGTGGGACTCTCCTTAGACCTCTATGCCCCATGCTTTCACTCAAATAATGGATTTGCCTTCTTTCTCCTTTGATTTTTCTTTCTTTCCCTCCTTCCCTCCCTCCCTCACTACCTTCCTTCTTCTTCCTTCCTTCCTTCCATTCCTCCCTCTCTCCCTCCCTTCTTTTTTTTTTTTAGAGAAACAGCGCTAGAGAGAGAGAACACAAAGTAGGGGTATGGGCTGAGGGAGAGGGAGAGAGAGAATCTTAAGCAGGCTCCATGCCCAGCACAGAGCCTGATGTGGGGCTCAATCTCACAACCTTGAGATCATGACCTGAGCTGAAATCAAGATTCAGAGCTTAGGGTGCCTGGGTGGCTCAGTGGGTTAAAGCCTCTGCCTTCGGCTCAGGTCATGATCCCAGGGTCATGGGATTGAGCCCCGCATCGGGCTCTCTGCTCAGCAGGGAGCCTGCTTCCTCCTCTCTCTGCCTGCCTCTCTGCCTACTTGTGATTACTCTCTGTCAAATAAATAAAATATTAAAAAAAAAAAAAAAGAATCAGAGCTTAACCAACTGAGCCACCTAGGTGCCACTCTCCTTTGCTTTCTGTTCCAGCAAATCTTTGTTTATCACTGGGCTGTTTGTCTGTGCCTCACAAGGGACTGCTCTGCAAACCCCTCTATGTTTCTAGTCAAAAAGAACAGGAATGGTGAGCCACCATTTTTGTTATGGGTGAGACACAGGCTTGGGCAAAAGCGTTCTCCCTTCTACAAGAATCTGCTGCTTTTCTTCTTCCATACTGCTTCCCTCTGTCCCAAATAAGCCTCTCCCCAAACTGCGTAGGAGTCACAAGAATATTTAGGATTTCATGTACTCACCTTCTTCCTCCCTCTCACTTCCCACTGTTCTAGAATGGAAAGTTAGGAGCTCATCCAAATGACATAATTTACTGGTCTCTTTCTTGCCCTGACTGCCACTTTTCAAGTATTATTATATGAAGTTGGCCTTCTCTCTGAGCATTGCTTTTTTCCTTCTATTTGTAGGTTATTTTTGCTCATTTTATTAGTTTTAAGGGGAGGGACATTTTGTGATTTGGCTTTGTTTTTTCAGAAACTCTTCAGGTGACTCTCCAAAAACTGTTACAAATTATTTCCTTAATTGCTATTTAATAGTCGATGGAGTGAATGGAACATGATTTGTTCCAAAATTCCCTTATATTTGGACATTAAGTTTGTTTCCCTTTTTGGCTATCATAAATAATGCTCAGAAGAGAAATTTTGGCATAAATCTTTTTGTTTTGAGATCATTTTCTTAAGTTAAACTGCCAGATATGTAATTATCTGACCAAAGAATAAGTTGGTTTTTAAGGTCCTTGAAACATCTATGCCAAATTTTGTCCCCAGAAGATTATTCTCACTTTCACTTTCTGCAGCATGGGTTAAGTGTGCCTCTCTGATTAGATTTTTGCTCTTATTTAAGCAAAACAAACAACAAAACACATAACTAACTTCTTGTTAGAATTTAAGCACTATGAGTTAGAAAAAGCATAAAATTAATTGCAATGGCCTTAAAAGGCATAAAGGTGTGACAAAGCTATTGTTACTTTATTTTGTATATCTGTGTACTTTTCGATGATTACTGTTTACATTTCACTGAAAAGAGTAGAAAGATGCATGTTGGATCAGTGTGATCTAGCAAGTTTGGGTATACTTCAGTAGATTTTTCAGAATCTTTTCAGCTGGGTCTCTTTTTGTTCTCAATAGTTTTATCGAGGTAGACATACATACTGAAACATATAGTATACTGCATTTTTTAAAGTGCACAATTTGCTAAATTTGACATATGTATATGCCCATAAAACCATCAGCACAATGAAGATAAAGAATATTTCCATTACTTCTAAGCTTCTTCTTGGCCTTTGTATTCTTTCCAGATCCTTCCGGCACTCCCACCCCCATCTGGTTTTTTTGTCACTGAAGATTATTTTGAATTCTGCAGAGTTATGAAATTAAATCATAGATCACATACTCTTTTTTTGTTTGGCTCTTTCAGTCAGTGTAACTATTTTGAAAGTCATTTATATTGTTGTGTTTCCAGTTTGAGGCCATTACCAGAGGGTTGCTATGAACATTCGTGAACAAGACCTTGCATGGACATAGGCTTTCTCTTCTTTAGGGTAAATACCTAGAGTTGAAAAGTCATATGGTAGGTATATGCTTAACTTCTAGAAAAATGGCCAAACTGTTATCTCAAGTGTCTGTACCAGCAGGGTATGAGAGCTCCATTTCCTCCACACCATCACCAGCACTTGGTACGGTCAGTTTTTTTGAGTTCAGACATTGTGATTCTAATGAATATGTAGGGGCATCCCACTGTGGTTTTAACTTGCATTTCCAACGGTGCTACTTTGGTGTTCTAAGAATGCACAGTGATATAGTGAAATTGTTGTGTCCCTTTATATAGTTTTGTGATGCTGGATAAATTATTTAATCTCTCTGTGCCTTGGTTAACTCATCAAAAAAAATAAAGATGAAAACTATACTATACACTTCAATAAAGTTGTTGTTAAAATTCATGGACATCGTGAATGTAAAATGCTTTGTAAACTACGTAAGTAATAGTTATTATCATGATGATGGTTAAATTGCTGCATGATTTTGGGCAAATCACTTCAACTTATTGAGGATTACTTTCCAGTTCTGTAAATTGAGGCTAAATAAGTTGAACTCTAAATTTCTTTCAAGTACAAAAATGTTCTTGTCTAAAATATATACTGATGTTCCAATACTATATATATGTATATATATACATATATATATAACACATTTATAGAAAAGTACTCCTTAATGTGGGAAAATGATAGCTAGATATTAAAAAACCATACATACTTTATAATTTCTTATTATCTTAGCTATGCCAAATTTTAAAATTTTAGCACAGATTTCTATTTTTCAGTGTCTTATGTGGAGGTGGTTACTACTAAGTCCCTCCTTTGTTTCTGTGATTGCTCTGATCTGAAGAGAAAGAGGTTTTAGCAATTATATGTAAGTTCATCTTCTGTATTCTAAATCTTCAAAATAATATGATCATTTCACCAAATATTATGCAGTCAGTTAAGGCATTTTTGTAAAGCTTAAAAAACTCTCTCTGCTTATTCAGATCAAGTGCCAGGCCAAATTGGGGATGATAAAAGGTCTAGGACCCACTTCTGTTTGGATTTGTATATAAATGAAATAATCTAAAGGAACACCTAATTGGAATTGAGAAAATCAAGGGAACTGTGGTTTGGAGGTGTTGGAAGATTCCAGGCTCCCTGTTTTAATAATGTTCTGCCAAACATCTGTTTTATTGCTTAAAATCAGGTAAACAAATAATAAGAAATTTGATAGGAAAGCATCTCAAAATTGATTTTCAAGTTATTAAGAGATTTAAGGATATGGTTTGTTGTACCTAATTAATGTATTTCTTAGCAGTTGACTCAAACATAGTTATTCCCTGATAATTTCAGTGACTTCATTGATATATTTTGATGCAGTTTAACTGCTTGGTTTGAAATATACTCAGAGTGACATGTTTTTTTATTCAAGTTTTCTTAAATACATTATAATTTGTCCATATTCCATAGAGTCTAACAGCCATCTCTTAGTTTGGAGAGAAACAGTAGCAAGCAGGAGCCAATTCCTTCCTTCATATTCTCTGGTATTTAGCAGATTGCAAACTGACAAGGTTACACGACTGGTCTCCCATTTCTGCTTAAAAATTCTGTTTTTCCAATATTTTATTGCATCATTTCATGATCTTTCTTTAGTTCCAGTACTCAGTTTCAGGGCTTGATCTCACTGGATCTGTATTTCCAACAGTTGTAGAATTACAGTGATGGCCCTAGTTCTGTCTCCCTGCCTATCTTCACACCCTTGGCCATCTCACTGCAAGTGAGTGGAGTGACTGCCTCCATGCCTCAATGCCGAGCTCAGCCAGCTGACTCGCTTTGGCTAATGAGATGTCAGCTGGCCTGACACAAGCCAAGTCTTGAAAAGGGTGTCTGTGGCTTGTTCTTTGACACCTTGGACATCACCCTGAGAATATCTTTGAGTTAGCCTGCTGGAGGATATGAGAAATGTGGGCAGAGCCAGAGTCACCCTGGTCATGTCCAGTCATCTGGATCAGGCAATGGACAACTAACCCCCAGTTGTCTGAACTGGGCCAGTGAAGATCAGCGGAACTGCTAAGCCGATCCTCAGGTCACCGCAGATGTGTGAGCAGTGAACACAACATTCTCTGTCAGTGACAGTCTGTGACTGTTTGTTGTGCAAGTTATTGCCACAATAGATAAGGACACACTAACTAAGTCCTCTTTCTGAGCAACTTCCCTTCACATACATAACATTTTTTTTTTAAATTAAACAGACTATAAAGTTAGAATGGTCTAGAACAAAAAGATACGGACATCATTAGCCAAATTCTGCAAGTATGCCAGGAATCTCCTGTGCTGTTGATAGTGAATAAGAGAAAGTTTTATACTTACATTGTTTGACAAGATGGATTGAATAATACCACTGGAACTTTTATTAGGATAAAAAGGTTAAAAGCCAGAGACAGGGTGTGATGCTTTTCTGACTTGAATCAATTCAGGTAGGTGTCTTAAAGAAACGTAGAGTTTCATTGTTAGTTTGCAGTGCAGTTAGATGATACAGTTACAAGGCAGTGGTTCTCAGCCCTGGCTGCATCAGAAGCATGGGGTGGGGAGAGTTCCAAAAATGCTCATGCTCAGGCCCATCCCAGACCAACTGCATTGCCATTTCTGGGAACGAGACCCAGGTTTATATGTTGTTTAACAGCTCTCTGAGTTTTCTAATGTGTAGCCCAGGCTGGCAGATGTTAGCCTAAGAGGAATGATTACATTATATGGGAGATAATGCTAAACATCTCAGTCTGACCTCAAAAAGTAGGCTCTTTTTTTGTTGTTGTTGTTTGTTTGTTTGTTTTTAATGTAGGCTCCTTAAAAAAGGTAGTGCTCAGCCAATTCTATGGTGATGAGGTGCAGAGCAAAATGGGTGTAAAACATGAAACATATGGACACTGACTGGAAAGCCTCTGCTTCCAGCATAGGAGGGAGCTCACTATCTTGTGAACGTTGTTGGCATGTGGGGTTTTAAACAAAGTTTTTATTTAAATTCTAGTTAGTTAACATACAGTGTAATACTAGAGTCAGGTATAGAATATAGTGATTCTACAATTCTACATATCACCTGGTGCTCATCTCAAGTGCCCTCCTTAATGCCCATTACCTGTTTCACCCATCCCCCCCCCCAACATCCCCCCCATCCATCAGTGTGTTCTCTGTAGTGAAGAGTCTTCTTGCTTGGCGCCTCTCTCTCTCTCTCTTATTTTTTCCACAAAGGAGTGAAATCATATGGCATATGTCTTTCTCTGACTGACTTATTTCATTTAGCATAATACTCTCTAGCTCCACTGACATCACTAGAAAGGGCAAGGTTTCATTCTTTTTTATGGCTGAGTAATATTCCATTTTGGGGGGGTGTTCAGTTTTATAACTTCTTTATATATTTTGGATACTAAACCTTTGTCAGATAGGTCATTTGCAAATATTTTCTCCCATTCTGTAGGCTGCCTTTTAGTTTGGTTGATTATTTCCTTCAGTGTGCAGAAGCTTTTTATTTTGATGATGTCCCAATAGTTTATTTTTGCTTTTGTTTCTCTTGCCTCAGGAGACATATCTAGAAATAAGTTGTTATGGCCAATGTCAAAGATGTTACCGCCTGTGTTCTCCACTAGGATTTTGATGATTTCCTATCTCATGCTTAGGTCTTTAATCCATTTTGAATTTATTTTTGTGTGTGGTGTAAGAAGGTGGTTCAGTTCATTTTTCTGCATATTGCTGTCCAGTTTTCCCAACACTATTTGTTGAAGAGACTTTTTCCCATTGGATATTTTTTCCCTGCTTTGTCAAGGATTAACTGACCATAGAGTTGTGGGTTCATTTCTGGGTTTTCTATTTTATTCCATTGATCGATGTGTCTGTTTTTGTGCCAGTCGCATACTGGCTTGATCACTACGGCTTTGTAATATAACTTGAAGTCTGGAATTGTCATATCACCAGCTTTGCTTTTCTTTTTCAAGGTTTTGTTTTGTTTTTTGGCTCTTCAAGGGTCCTTTAGGGTTCCATACACATTTTAGGACTGTTTATTCTAGCTCCACGAAAAATGCTGTTGGTATTTGATAGAGATTACTTTAAATGTGTAGATTGCTTTGGCTAGGATATTTGTTCTTCCAACCCATGAATGTGGAATATCTTTCCATTTCTTTGCATCATCTTGAATTTCTTTCATCAGTGTTTTATAGTTTTCAGGGTAAAGGTCTTTCTCTCACCTCTGTGGTTAGGTTTATTCCTAGGTATCTTAACGGTTTTTGGTGCAACTATGAATGGGATCGATTCCTTAATGTCTCTTTCTGCTGTCAGCATGTGTTTTGATTGAACAATTTCTGCCTTTCTTGTTCAGTAGAGCACACAGTTCAACAATCTCTTAACTTTCCAAAGCTTTTCATTAACAATTGCTCCTTGAGCCCCTTAGTCTGCTTCCCCTAAGAAGGTACTAACCAGAGCTGAAAAAGGAAAGTATAGTGCCTCTAGAAATTAAGGACTGCAGCAAAGATTTTAGGCTTGGAAAATGGCAATACTGATTTCTGCCCCCATAGCAGATTGAGCTGCTGCTTGAATAATTCTAATGGTAGCATTGCTTGCTAGAATAAGAATTCTAGCTCTAAATTCAGATAGGCCTGGACTCGATATCTGGTTTCATCACTTACTAATTTTAGTTTCATCATTTTAAAAATGGGGATGGTAATGGTCACTTGCTCAAGAAGTTGTTGGGTGCATTAAATAACATGATGCAGAAAAATGTCCCTTACAGTTCTTGGCACATGGCAGTACTCAATAAATGTTGCCTATAATAATGATAATAGTTGTTTTAACTACTATTATAAGGTAGTTGATTCTATTTTATACTGTTGGGCAGCTCTGTATGATATTTAAGCCATTATATATTTTCTCAGAACTTCCAATGACTACAGTCATATTCTGAAATATTGGGGGTTTGGACTTCTACCTATGAATTTGGGGCAGGGGCACAAGTAAGCCTATAATAAAAAGCCTCAGAATCTTCTCCCAGAGTTTGAATCCAGAGCACAGTAACCAAGGCCAGAACACGGCACAAGCTGGTTCACTATGACAGGATGTGTTGGAGGGTCTTTCCATTAGTACCCAGGGCTGCCCTGACTTGACTTCTGTCCTTCATGAGACCCTGTCCTTTGCTTTCTCTTCTTTTCTATGAGCAACTCCCATTTCATGGTGATACGTTCCTTTTTCTTCCCTTGAAGCCAGCCAGAGTCAATTTCTATTGTTTGCAATACAAAAAAACCAAAACCAAAAACCAAAAAAACCTCTAACTGACACATATCTCTATGTCTATTCCCCAAGTGTGGACTCTAGACGATTTGTGCTGAAAGCCAGCATCATCCTTTTGGAAGTCTTCGCTACCAGAACCAACAAATTCCCAATTTGAGTTGGACTGAAAGAAAACTTCCGAATTGTATATGTGTGCCTGCAGATAGTTTGCTATGCAAGTGAATTAAATTACTTATATGCCTAATAGTAATCTGTTTAAAGAATATGTGCTGGGGGCACCTGGGTGGCTCAGTGGGTTAAAGCCTCTGCCTTAGACTCAGGTCATGATCTCAGGGTCCTGGGATCGAGCCCCGCATCGGGCTCTCTGCTCAGCGGGTAGCCTGCTTCCCCCTCTCTCTGCCTGCCTCTCTGCCTACTTGTAATCTCTGTCTGTCAAATAAATAAAATAAAAATCTTAAAAAAAAAAAAAAGAATATGTGCTGTGACAACCTCTTCGACCTCAGCCACAGCAACTTCTTCCTAGAAACATCCCCAAAAGCAAGTGAAGCAAGGGGAAAAAATGAACTATTGGGACTTCATCAAGATCAAAAGCTTTTGCACAACAAAGGAAATAGTCAACACAACCACAAGACAACTGACAGAATGAGAGAAGATATTTACCAATGACATATCATATAAGGGGCTAATATTCAAAATTTGTAAAGAATTTATCAAAGTCAACACCCAAAGAACAAATAATCCAATCAGGAAAGGGGCAGAAGACATGAACAGACATTCCTGCAAAGAAGACATCCAAATGGCCAACAGACAGATGACAAAGTGCTCCACATCACTCAGCATCAGGGAAGTACAAATCAAAACCACAGTGAGATACCACCTCACACTAGTCAGAATGGCTAAAATTAACAAGTCAGGAAATGACAGGCATTGGCAAGGATGCGGAGAAAGGGGAACCCTCCTACACTGTTGGTGGGAATGCAAGCTGGTGCAGCCACTCTGGAAAACAGTATGGAGGTTCCTCAAAAAGTTGAAATAGAGCTAACCTAGTAATTGCACTACTGGGTATTTACCCCAAAGATAAAAATGTCATGATCCGAAGGGGCCCATGTACCCCAATGTTTATAGCAACAATGTCCACAGTAGTCAAACTATGGAAAGAACCTAGAGGTCCATAACAGATGAATGGATAAAGAAGTTTTGGCACATATATACAATGGAATATTATGCAGCCAGCAAAAAACCCAAAATCTTGCCACTTGCAACAATGTGGGTGGAACTAGAGGGTATTATGCTAAGCAAAATAATAATCAGAGAAAGACAATAATCATATGATCTCACTGATATGAGAAATTTGAGAAACAAGACAGAGGATCATAGGGGAAGGGAGAGAAAAATGAAATAAGACGAAACCAGAGAAGGAGAAAAACCATAAGAGACTCTTAATCTCAGGAAACAAACTGAGGGTTGCTGGAATGGAAGAGGGTAGGAGGGATGGGATGGCTGTGTGATAGACATTGGGGAGGGTATGTGCTATGGTGAGCTCTGTGAATTGTGTTAAGACTGATGAATCACAGACCTGTACCCCTGAAACAAATAATACATTATACATTAATTTAAAAAATTAAAATAAAAGGAAAAAAAAGAATATGTGCCATGAAAGGATTAGGAGAAAGTATTCTTTTTTTTTTTTAAAAAAAATTCCATTTATCATTGAAAACCCTTAATTTTTTTTTTTTTTTTTTTTAGTTTAGTTAACAATTGTGAAAGCTCCCATCATGAAGACCAGGAAAAAAGTTGGGTTATGGAAAAGTTGAGTTAATCTGATGGAGCTCAAGTTCTGTATGTAAGAAAAGTGGTGTGTGGGAATAAAAGATTTCAACTGAAAGTCAAATCCATAATGCTTGATTCACTGGGTAGTGACTCTTGACAGAGACTACGATTTATACTCAATGTCCATCCCCTCTCCCCTTCATATAGTATTGGATTATTTTAGCTGTACACATGGCCACCCAGAATAAAGGCAACATTTTCTGGCCTATCTTGCCGCCAAGTGTGGCCATAGACTACAAGCAATTGGATGTGATACATGTAGAGTGATATGGGCAGCTTTTAAGGTTTGTACCCTGCCATTCCCTTTTATTCCTTGCCATTGCTAATTATGGATCTAGTGAGCTCTCTTAGATGGTGTAGACAGGGGCAACACTCCAGAATAGCACTATGCCAAAAGAGAAGGAACATAGCCAATTGCTGATTTTATGGGACAGACCCTTGGTATCCTTGTGTGATGGAGAAAAATAAGCTTCTCTCTTATTCTAGACTCTGTATTTGATTTAACCTACAGCAGTACCTATGTCCTATGTGACATAGTGGCCATGAAAATGTTTTCTATTCTTGATTAAGTATGGGGGTAATAGTGGAAAATCGAAATATAACCAGATTAGAACTGCTGTTAATGAGTTGTATTCAATGTGCTCAGTGAACAATGAATGTGTATGATATTCAGTTTTGTCACACGTTGAAAGTGAGAGGAAGGCCCTCAACTTCAGTAAAAAATGTGATATATTTCAAATTCTCTTTAAAAATGCCAATAAAGATCGTTTCCATGATTTCAAGAGGTTTGCCAAAGTAGCTTGTATTGCATTCGAGTGAGTTTTGTTAATGGCTGGGTCCTATTGCTTCAGAGCCAAAAACAACTTAATTTTTTAATGTTCAAGAGAAGAAAAGAGAATTTCTTAAGAAAATCAAACTCTGGTGCAAACAGCTCTATCACGGTGTATATAACTCCTTTCAAACATCAAATACTCAATTTTCTTCCATCTTCAGAGGAAAAAAAAATGACATCATATTGGGCGCATTATAAAACCACATACATATGCTGTAACAGAAGTGGGAATGCTTTCCAGAGTCAAATGGGAACCAAAGAATGGAAACCATTTGCCTCTAACTTCCAACTCGAAGCATACAACTGTCCAGCTCTTGAGTGTGGTATGTTCCTTGATTTAGTCTTTGACAGAATGCTGAAAGTTGTCCTCAATTGGAAGTTTCTCCATATTTTCAATCCAAATATCCAGGGCCATTTGTCAGAGCCATAAAATATTTTCTGCCAGTTCTGATGACCTATAAATCGTGAGTTAGAATTTTCTTATCTGGTATAATAAAGAATGAAAAATAAAACCATTTGAACTTGGAACCTAATCTAACATTTTAGCTATCCATTTTTGAGGTTGATGAAGATTTTTGGTGAAAAGATGGCAAATGTTAAAATCTTTCTAACAATTACGTGTTTTCTCTTTAATAGTCTCACGAATGCTTTAAAAAAAAATTACCTAAAATGGATGGCCCCATGTCCATCCAGTGTCTAATAAGAGGAACTTGTGTTCCAAAAGTTAAAGAAAAACAACTTCTTTTCTCCAGAGTCTACATTTCCAGATTCCTTAGGGTTAAGATTCTTAACTGGGGTCCATGAATGAATTTATGAGTCTATGAGTTCACTCGCTGAAATGAAGTTCAAAATTTTGGAGGATTCAGATCCATAGTTTTCATCAGGTGCACACAAGCATCCCAACCCCAAAATAGATTAAGAGCCTATAAGGTATTGGGTAATAGATGCTAAATAAGAGGTTAATACAACCTGGCTCTATACTATTAAAAGATTAAAACAGCTTAATTCTTTTGGAATGACAAAAGCGGAGTATCTGTTGCAACAGCCCACGGTTTTCAAAACATTATTATTTTTTGCCTCAGTCGTACAAAGTCGTGCTTGCTCTCTGTGATACTCAAGCCAGATTCTTGCAGCAGCTGCTTAATGGAGAGTAAAACTCAAGACTGGAATAAGAGTTTGATGTTTACTGCATCAGTTTCGAAGTCCAGCTGTAAATATACTATAGTTGAGAAACGGAGCAATATAATCTTTTCAAGTTTGAAAAAACAGTCATGCAAAGCCAAAGGCTTTGAACTGTTTGCTTGTTTAAGAAGAAATCTATTTCAAGATTTGATTACCACTAACTCAGACAACTTTTTCATCACTAAGTCCTTTCAATTCCATATCATGTGTTTCAAATTTTGTCTGCATAACTTATTTTTGTTCTACTTCTCTGTCAAAAACAATGTGGAAATCCCAGGTTATATAATTGAGGACTTGGAGAGGCAATATACATCTAGCCAACCAAAATAAAATGAAAGCTATTATCATGAAACATGCTTAAGGAAGTCTATCCTTTGTTCGGGTAAGAGTGCCAACACTGGTGATCTTAGACTGAAGTCAAAGGAAACTAAAATGGGTTTTCCTTAATGCAGCCATGTGCAAAATCACTCTTTACCATACAGATGATCCGTAAAAATATTTGTGCATTTTTAGATTCCCATGAGAACAAGTCAATTTTAAGTAAAATAGTAATGTATTATTTTTATGATATACCTGGAAGCTGAAATCATTCTATTCATCTTCCTTATTTGGGTTTATTATCATACCCATTTGACAAGTCAAGTGAAACCATCTTTGCACACTCTCTCTGTGTAGAATGCACACACAGAAGTGCTAATTTCTTTCTTCCTCCTTCCTGGTATCAGCTTGATCATGTAATTCATTTGAGTTACTGTTAGAAGGGAAAATGTTGCATGGCTTTGAACTAATGTCTCTCCTATCTATAGTGTTTTAAATTCACGTTCAGGGGTTCTAGGAAGAGGAGGTTACCAATGTGCAGAGTTGTGAAGGGTCCACAAGGAGATAAGGCAATTTCAATGTCTTTGTGGAGGGGACCAGAGAGGAGTAGGACACTCTTTTGATAGCCACTGGATAGAATTAGGAAAACATTCCTCTGTGGGGTGGCAGTGCAGAAAGGCTGACCATTACTGGATTGGCCATTGTATAAAATTGCCACAAAAATGCTTAATAAAGAGAAAATGAACAGCATATGGACTCCGGTTGAGGCTTCATGAAAACACTCAGGGAAGAAAAGAACAAAGGGCAGTCTTTCCAATGTATATGGAAGAAGTAAGATGTTTTTCTAAATTTTTCTATCACTGTCAGCATTTTGGATGGAAATATGCTGTAGGAAAAAGATTAGCTCCAGTTTGCTCAGAAAGAATTTTCCCTGAAAATAATCCTGTGTGTTTTTAATATGTCGAGTTACATTGCCAATCAGTTCTATTTGGTAATTTTCAATATGATTTCTTTTTAACCCATGAACTATTTAGAAGTGGGTTTTAAAATTTCTGGATTTATCGATGTCTTGGCTCTCTTTAGCTATTGATTGCATTCATAATTTGAATGCATTGTTTTTTGTTGAGTTTCGCTTTGTGGTCAAGGGTTGATCCATTTTTGAAAATGTTCAATGTGTGCTTCAAATTTATACGTATATACCATATTTATTTGCAGGACTGTATACATATGCAATGTATATACACATATATGTATCAGTTATGCCAAGCTTAATAATTCTATTGTCAGATTTTCTGGATTTCTACTTAATTTTTATCTACTCAATCTGTCTCTGAGAAAGGTGTGTTAACCCTTTTCCGCTATGATCTATATGACTTTCCACTATGATCCGTTCACCTCATTGCCTGCCTCACCTTGTTTTTCTGCTTGTTTTTTGCTGCATATATTTTGAGGTTATGTTTTCAGGTGGATACAGAATCAGAATAAGTATGTCTTCCTGGTAAATTTATCACTCTGTAGCTCTTGATCCTTAATAATGCTGTTTTGTGCTTCAATCTCTTCAGTCTATATGAGCTTTTCTTTGGTTCATATTTATCTGGTGTTGTGATCATCACCGGTTGCTCAACCAGCATCTCTTTACCCCTCTTCTGGTAGAAGCGGGGCCTCCGTCTTGTTCAGGGTATACCTCTTTCTCACACAGCTCAGTGTCTCGGGTGAAGGTCTGATTGGCTTAAGGGTGAGTCCATTGTGTTTTCCAGTTGATTGATTATTGGGCATGAGATCCAATGCTGGCCAAAATGAAGCGTGTGGGTAGGCAGGGAGCCTTTGGGAAAGCATCTTTCTTCTGAACAAGAGCCATGGTCTCTTATTTCCACCTGGATGTTGCTGTTTCTGTTATGACACCCAGAATTGCTGCAACCATCTAGTTACAAGCCTATAAACCAACACGGGGATGTCAGACCTGCGAGGCAGAAAGCACCCAGGTCCTTCATGCAATCATTTGCCTAATTTCTCTTTGTATATCCTTTTAATTTTTTAAAAGATTTTATTTATTGGGGCACCTGGGTGGCTCAGTGGGTTAAAACCTCTGTCTTCGGCTCAGGTCATGATCTCAGGGTCCTGGGATCGAGTCCCGCATCGGGCTCTCTGCTCAGCAGGGAGCCTGCTTTCCTCTCTCTGCCTACTTGTGATCTCTGTCAGATAAATAAATAAAATTTTTAAAAATATTTATTTATTTATTTATTTGACAGAGAGAGAGAGAGAGCACAAGCAAGGGGAATGGGAGAGGGAGAAGCAGGCTATCTGTCCCAATGCAGGGCTCGATTCCAGGACTCTAGGATCATGACCTGAGCCAAAGGCAGATGCTTAACTGACTGAGCCTCCCAGGTGCCCTTATCCTTTTGTGTAACTTTCCTTGTAGTGCCTTATATAACCTCAGTAAAGTTGAGTTGCTTCAGACCTGAACACGGGTTTTTTCTTAACCTCTGAAGAGGTGCATTCATCCATAAAGATTCATTTAATAATATATTTGTACATGTTGTGATGAGCACTGGGTGTTATACATAACTAATGAGTGGTTGAACACTACATCAAAAACTAATGATGTACAATATGTTGACTAACAGCATAATAATAAAAAAAAATATATATATATATATTTGCTCATCTGTCATCTTATTTTGTTGTTTTCAATTTCTTTGCAATTTCTTTTGCTTTTTAATCTTTTGTCATATGTATTAGGTTTTATTTACTTTTTTTCTTGAAAATTTTTGAAAATTACAATTAGTTTTTCATTCTGCAACCAGGGGTCTTTAAAAACAAGGAAAATTCTTGATGTTCAACGCCAGTTTTGTAAAAGCAAAAATTGTTACATTTAAATGGTAGCAAGAACGAAATAAATCATTATATATACACACAATAAGGTGTTTATAAGTAAGTTGAAGTGGTAATATTGATATTCACCTGAAAAAAATTTTAA
The DNA here is from genome assembly GCF_963455335.1 of Martes martes. Lineage (NCBI taxonomy): Eukaryota > Metazoa > Chordata > Mammalia > Carnivora > Mustelidae > Martes > Martes martes. Next base: position 129,600,807 of record NC_137895.1, read on the forward strand.
GACATAGTGATAAAAACAGTTTATAGAACTCTATGTACAGTTGGCCTTCTGTGACTTCCTGTAGTTTGTTCCCATTCCCTTTATATTTTAGCAGAAATTCTGTTACATTCCTGGTATGTAAATGCCACTTTTCCTAGTTTCCACAACTAGTTCAGGCTTTCTTCTATTTTTATATTCCTTTGGTTCTATCATTTGCCTGAGTGGTGGTGTAAGAATTAAGGTTTCTACATTTACTGTAAGTTTTTTTTTTCTTTAGTGTTGTGTTTCATTCATTCCTTCCTTCAATAAATATTAGTGACTACTTACTAAATGTCAGATTTTTGAGTCTAATTGTAAGGTTAAATATTTAAGCTTAACTGTAAGATTATATAATCTATATACTAAAAACAAAAGAGGCCGGAAGATAGGGGCTCCTGGATGGCTCAGTTGTTAAGCAACTGCCTTCGGCTGGGGTCATGATCCCAGGGTCCTGGGATCGAGCCCCACATAAGGCTCCCTGCTCCACACGAAGCCTGCTTCTCCTTCTCCCACTCCCCCTGCTTGTGTTCCTGCTCTCACTGTCTCTCTCTCTGCCAAATAAATAAATAAAGTCTTTTAAAAAAAAAGGCTGGAAGAAAGAAGGGTTAGAAAATAAAAGCCCTATAGGGTAGCTTTGACCATGAATGACTAGGAGAGAGAATCTCTCATTCATATATTTGCTATGTTTCAACCGAATAAATAGGGTAGAAGAAGAGAATTCTAGGAAAGTAAGAGAGTAGTAAATCTGAAGTTTTTTTTTTCAAGATTTCTTTGAGAGAGAGAGAGAGAGAGAGAGAAACAATAGTGAGTGGGGGGAGGGGCAGAGGGAGAGAATCTGGAGCAGACTCCCTGCTGAGCCCAGAGGTCCAACGCAGGGCTCAATCTCATGACCCATGAGATCATGACCTTAGTTACAATCACCAACCCAATGCTTGACTGACTGAGCCACCCAAGTGCCCCAGTCTGAAGTTATTTTTAAGGTGTGAATCTTACTCTACAACTCACCAGGAAAATCCTGCCATGTCTATACCTCAGAAAACCAATAGCCCTATTTATTATCTATGCCTCAGTTTCCTCTGTAAAATGGGCTAAAAAAATAATACCGACCCTTCTAGGTCTAGACTAAGGACGGAGTAAACACTTGAGTAAACACAGGTAAAATGGGGTAATAATGACAGTACTATTGTATATTATAATGACATTGTATATTACTAAATGATATTAATAAATTATATTATACAATGATATTACATTAATATGCCAGGCACTGTTGTACTTACTTCTCGTATGTTAGCTCCTTAATCCTCATGTTACCCTACATCAGTGTGATCATTATTTGCTGATGAGCTTTAGAGGCTTACTCTAAACATTTTCCTTTTTTTTTTTTTAAAGATTTTATTTATTTATTTGACAGACAGAGATCACAAGTAGACAGAGAGGTAGGCAGAGAGAGAGGGGAAGCAGGCTCCCTGCTGAGCAGAGAGCCGACACGGGGCTCGATCCCAGGACCCCAGGATCATGACCTGAGCCTAAGGCAGAGGCTTTAACCCACTGAGCCACCCAGGGGCCCCTAAACATTTTCCTTAAGAAATAATTTTTTTTCCCCAGCAATCTCAAAGATATCAAGGCTAGTAATTATAGGAAAAAACTGAAGTTATGTTTTTTATAGAACCAAAGTTACTGTTAATATAAGAAAAAATGCACCACACGTTTATTCTCACCATTTACATTTAACTGAAATGAAAATAGAATTTAGTGAGATGATAACTGCCTACAGGACAACTATTTGCATTGAAATGTTTTCAGTTTTATTTTTAACTGAGCTGGAAACACAAGAACATTTGACTCTCCCAAAGACCCATTGTGAGGTGGGTATTCACACACCTCCACGTTTAGTGGTACAATAACTGAGAAGAGTAGAAGACTGTGTAATACCTATTATACCTTCTAATATACAGAACTGTTGCTCTTCTTTAAGGCAGAAGTGGGAAAGATCCAGGTTGAGGTTTACCCCCTGTGTTCTCTAACCTGCCATGGTTGTTACATTATAGCTTTGTTTCTTACTATTTGTCTACTTAGTCACCCAAACCAGAACAGACCAGTTAAGGACAATCTATTCTGGCTACCCTCCTGTCACCTGCACTACCCGAGGGGGGAATCTTACTGACTCCTTCCACTGCACACTTCCCCACTACATGGGGTGGGTGCAATGGAGCCTCCATGTTGTAGTCTCCATAGGACCCGAGGAAATCAGCATAAAACCATCTCCTTACATAGCTCCTCAGGGACAGATACAGCTGGGTCTAAGGCAATCTCTGTTGTCATTACCTGAGCCAGTTCCATCAGCGGGAAGCCCAGACAGTCTACTCAGTGGCTTGAGGAAGTGAAACTCTTCTGAATGGAGTGGTATGAGGATATGACCTTCAGAACCACTGCAGCTGTTTTGTAGCCATGAGGGAATCCTGGTGAAAATAAAGCCAACATACAGGAGAGGGACAGCCAACATAATTTCAGACAATAAGATTCAAACCCAGATGAAAGTTTACATGAAGATCATTCTACCTTTGGACTTTCGGTTACATGGCCCAATAAATTCCCTTTATTTTAAATGCCATCTTGAGTTAGGGTTTCTGCTCCGCAACTTAATGCACCTTAGTCAGTGTGGACTGTGGTGCCAGGCAACAGGCTTGCAGAGAAATATATGAAATCCAGAACTGGTTATTTAGCCACATGGTAACATAGTCAATAATAACTTGGTTTTTATTATTGCAGCTGATTAACTGCTTCCTGATGTCTTTTGTGTCTACCCTACATTGTATTATCTTTCTCACTTTTGATGTGGTCCCCTACCCATTTGTGCTCCTTCTTTTTGTTCATCCTTGGTGATCTGGCTGGACATCTTTCCTTGGTTCTCTAAATTGCCTTTCAGAACTTTGCACAGTTCTGCTTCGCCAATTTGGCAAGCTGTTCCCTGTCCTGCACTTCCCATATAGTTTGTTCACCTGCCAAAAGTGTTTGTTTAAAGACCATCCAGCTCTTCTGGACTCCTTTCTTCCCATCAGGTCTTTTTTTTTTTCCTTCTCTCATCAGTGCCCTACACTTGTTGAAATGTGCTTTCCCAGAACTGATTATTTTTCCCTCATCAGCTTCTTTCCTTTTCCTTAGGAAAGAAATTTTTTTTTTTATTACTTTCACAGAAGTTTCAATTCTCTTAGGTCTTTATTAACCCTGCCATTATTGAAAATTGAATTAAAAAGGATTTGCCTTATGATTCATTTTTTAACAAGTATTTATCTCCAGTGTATTTTAAATCTATTTTGCAATTTGTGGTTGACCCATTTTCTACAGCAAATATCAGGGAAATTAGAAACCTGTCTGATCTCCACACTGGGATATTAGGATTCCTGTCCTCATATAATTCTTGTGACGGGTAAAATAGAGCAGTTGTAAATATATGTTTATATTGTTTGCTTATCTTTTTTTGTTGGTTTTTTTTTTGGTTTTTTTTTTTTTGTTTGCTTATCTTAAAGTCACTCTAGCAACACATTTTGAAAAATAAAAATCAATTACCATAATCCCAAGAACCAAAGCAATGACTTTTATTTTTTACACATCTTCCCCCTACCCCCCACCCATACACACACACTCACACACTGACATTATTTCTCTGTGTTCCTGGGGAGGGGGGGAAACCCAGCTGTTTAAGTGGTGGCTGCAAAATTCTTCTGAGGGGAGAGAAATGTCTTTTTTTTTTTTTAAGTTTTTTTATTTACTTATTGGACAGAGAGAGAGGGATCACAAGTAGGCAGAGAGGCAGGCAGAGAGAGAAGGGAAAGCAGGCTCCCCGCTGAGCAGAGAGCCCAATGCGGGGCTTGATCCGAGGACCCTGAGATCATGACCCGAGCCGAAGGCAGAGGCTTAACCTACTGAGCCACCCAGGTACCCCGAGAAATGTCTTTTTACTAAAAACAATTTAAGGATCACATTGATTGTAGAAAGATAGTCCTTAGGATTTATGCTGGATGGGTTCAGACTGAGGCACAGAGAATTAAATGGCTCTATATAAGAGAAACAAGAAATTGTAAATTATCTGCTAAAATAGCTATAATTAATCCCTACCCCATCCCTTCCCCACCATATGCTTACCTCTTTGCAACGTGACTTTGTTGCTCACTCTGTCAAGTGGAGACTTGCTTTGCAGCAGAAGAGATGGTGTACTAGTTGTTCTAGGGTTCAAGAAGCCTTGTGTACATGTGCTTGTGCTCTTAGAACCCAGCCCAAACTCCATGTGCACAAACACTAGCTAGCTTACTGGAGGATGAGAGACTGCATGGCAGATCAAATCAGCCCGTTTGTCCCACTGAGGCCCTATACATGAGAGATCCCAACTACTAAAAAGCAGAGCTAACCCCCCTCTGACAATAGAGGCATGAGGGTACCCAGCTGAGTGCAGCCCAAATTGCTGACCAGCAGAATCACTAGCTAAATAAATGATTGTTCAGAATGGTTTGTTAAACAACAAAAGCTAATTGATATAGAAATATCTAAATCTCTGAGGATAGCATCATGCGAGGAGGTGCTAGGAATGGGGAGAAGCTATGGGAAAGGAAAATCGGTGGGGAGGGAAAAAGAGCCCAACAGGGCAGGCGACATCAGTGAGAGGTTGACTGTGAGAATGTCTGGGAAGCAGAGCTGAGGTTGGTATTACAGAGTAAGCTTTCTTTAGTCCTGCCTTAACCCCAGAATCTTCCACAAATGACTCCTACTCATGTTTGCCTTGGATGAGTGGTATTTTTCAGAATCAAAGAAAACGCGTTGTATTTCATATCTGTGATCACGAGCGTATGAAGGGAGGAAGGAAAGGGGAGTAGTTGTCAGAAGTGAGACTTGGGTGAGCTGAACATCCAGAGGAACCAAGCAATGACTAGAATCATGCAGTAATTTGGAAAGATATGTCGCACCCAAGAATTTTTGGAAATATTGAATGCGTTGAGGTTTTGTTTTTGTTTTTGTTTTTGCTCTATGTCAGATCAAGTCAATTTTATCTAATTAGTGCATAAGATCATCCCCATGAGCCAGAGAACTTTCAGCCACCAAGAGCCATCAGGTTATACATAGTTTGTGTCTACCATACATAATGTTGCATCATTTGTTTCAAAAGTGTAAGGTGGCTGCCAAAAAATTGTATGGCACACTAATTCAGCTCTGGCATGGGTAGAAAGTTATTTTCATTGGTTCATTGCTAATTTTTCTTTAAATACATCTGGACTCAAAAGAGAAATCTGCTCATCAACCCCTGTAAAAAGCCAGGTGACAATAAAACAAGTGTGAAGTTTAACTGAATTCCTGGATATATTTGAGGTAAAGGGAACAATGCAGGCAAGATGCAGAGGCAGGACAGTCCTGCATATTTGAGGAAGAAAAGCAGTTTAGTTTGGCTGACTATAGTGGCCAGTTGTTTGAAATAACATATGATGTGTTTTTCCTCCCTATTATTTCCAGAGTCGGGTTTTTTTTTTTTTTATTTGTTTGTTCGGTCACTTGGTTGTTTTGAAAACCCTGCAGCCTTCCCTCCATTAAATGAAGAAGCTGAAGATAATTTTTTACAGGGAAAGGGATACTGAACACTATCCAGAACAAAGTCTCTGCTTAGCTTTGGGTTTCAAACTAGATTTTCAAAATAAAGTCTGTAGATAAATAATAGTCTCAAAAAAATTAGACTTTCAAATACTCTGCAGTGCTAGAAAGTCAAAAGAGTGGTGGCTTTTGTGCAGTGACTGAGATGAGGTCTGAAAGAGACTTCTGAGGTGCTGGTCATGCCCATTCATTGATCTGTGTGGTCTTGATCTTATATGCATGTGTTTGCTATGAGAACATTCATTGAGCTATACAGTTTTATTTGTATAAATAAATAACCGAATGAATAATCAAGAGAAAAAAATAGGCTTTCAAGCAGTAGAAACATGTCTTTTCAAACTTCTTAGAGCAGAGTTTTTATCTAAAGAACCCATGTTTGGAGAGGTGGCCTCGGAAAAAGATGAAGAATATCATTAGAAAAAGTACCCGCCCTACAGAGGAGAATGAAGCCCCTCTACTTCGGGAGGAGATGCCTGAAAATGCAAGGAAGAGAAGGAGAAGAGGTTGTCTGTGAACTCTTGGCCCCCTTGGGATTTTGAAGGAAACAAAAAAATATCATAGATAGCTTGGATGGGGGCATGTCTTGGAGAATTTCCAGTGTCAGCAAAGCACATTAGGAAGATGCCCCAGCGCACTTGTCTGTGGGGAGCGGGGGGATGTCAGGGCAGCCTCGCAAGAATCCCCTCCCAGCTCTGTGGTGCTGGTAAAGTCTCCAGCACATCCCAGGCCTCTGGGAGGGCCTAGCAGTGGGGTAACAGGGATGCCACAAGAGGCCAGGCATCCTCAAGAGAAGCTCTGAGATGGTGGCCTCTTTGCCAGGATCCATGGAGGACTCCAGGCATCAGCACAGTTGTCAGCACAACACCCCAAATTCCAGCCACATGTCAGCAGCCACCAAAACAAGATGCACAGTGACTGTGATGGCCCCAGCTCCCCGCAGTGTGCAGGGAGGCAGTCTAGTGATGAGACAAATAGAGCAACATAAATTACCTCGAGGCTCCTGACCTGCTGCCTCCCAGGAGTCCCCTGCCTACAAGGTACCAATGAGGGAGGGAGGTGAGAAAGGCAGGGAGCACTCAAGAAGGGGGCAAAGCCTGAAAGTTGGAGCAGCTATTCTAAATCAGGAGAGGCTGGACCCTTTCAACGGGCAGAGTCAAGTTTTTCAACCATCAGTAGAAAAATATGTAAAAGTCAAAGGAAGTTACATAAATTTTTGCACATCTGAATCAACATATGTGAATTTTTTTTGGACCAGAGTACATATAGAATATATTTGAAAGAGAATAGTGGGAGAGAAGACTGGGGAGATAAGTTGAAATTAGAATACTAAAGTATTCTTTAAGGGAAGGGAAATCAAAGACATTTATGTCAGTTTCCCTAATATCTGAGCAGAAGGGTCAGGACTACATTAGATAATCTAAGAACATTTATTTAGAAGGTTATTATTAAGAAAGTTTTCTCCTGGAGGACATTATGCTAAGTGAAATAAGCCAGTCATAGAAGGACACAGTGACGTTTTTCCATGACTATTCTAAAACAGTCAAACTCACAGAAGCAGAAAAACCAATAGTAGTTGGCAGGCGATGGGGCTGGGAGGAAATGGGGAGATGACCAGTGGGTATAAAATTTCAGTTATACTACATGAATAAAATCTAGAAACTGCTATACAACATATCACTTATAGTTAACAATAGTGTAATGCACAATTCAAATTTTTTAAGAGGGTAGGTCTCATGTTAAGAGTTCTTACCGTACACACATACCCAAACATGACACAAGGAAACTTTGGAAGGTGTTGGGTATGTTTTATTACCTTGACCGTGGTGCTGGTATCATGAGTGTTTGCATATGTCCAAACTCATCAAATTGTACACATTTGCATATTAATTAAAACTCAATAGAGTTTTTTTTTTTTTTAAATAATAAAGTGAGGGCTTTCCAATGTTCATAAGGGATTCCTCATTCCTTCTTTGGAATATCAGTCCTCTGCCTAAAGGGCATAAAGAGAAATATTCTTTCTCAGGAAATTATTCACAGTATTATCCAAAAATGAAAATCTCACACAGCTACAGTCTAGGGCAAGCCCGTTTGAGCTCCGCTGGGCTCACAAGCAGAATCTGCCCAGCTCTGAGAAGATTGACCGCAAATCTTGGCAGGACCACATCTGTCTTGCATATTTGTCTGATGCATTCATTGGCAGAGAAGAAAAGACTCTCCTTTACACCTTCAAGTTTATTGTTTTAGCTCATAATTAGTTCAGATTAAGAGAATAACCCAAATAAATTGACCTCAGAGATTACAGTGCATTGGCTTGTCTTTTGTTTTAAATCAGCGTTCACTGCTTCAACAAGACGGTATAACTAAGATGATACCTTTATGTTTTGCACTTTTCAAGTGAAGGTTGTAAACAGCCACTGAAACTTTAAAAAGCGACACATTTCCTTCAAGGGAAAACCTGGGGCTAGCTGTGAAATCCTCCTGATGTGTGCGCGACAGGCCAGCAAGACAAGGTTTGGCTGGTGCTACCGTTGCCCTGCAGCAGAGGGGCATAAAGCGGGAGGGAAGCGGGAGCCGATGCAGATAGCGGCATTTGCAAGCAGTCAGGAAACCGGTCTCACCGTCTTTACAGGCCTATTTGTTTCTAAATTTGGATTGCATCCACAATGCAAATTGCACAAATTCTCATGGCAGCTCCCACTGAAGAAAGAGTTCTGAGAGCTCCAGCATCAAGTTTTCAGAGGTCTTCAGCCTCTTTTTCTCTCTACAAGTGCAGCATTGTACATGGTGGTTGCAGAAAAGACACATTTGCCTTTTAGCACAACCTAAACATCACACAGTGGAACTTATGAGAGTTATGTTCATATTTTTTAGGCCATTTTGATACTATTAGTGGCACAGTTGCAAGGCCTTACTATTTTTCCAAAAGTATGACTATACCTTCTTAAATGCCTAATTTGCACTCACTGAATCACACACTGGGAGAACTTGGCTCATTCAGAATTTAAAATATACTAAACCTACTGAAGCAGCTTGAGGGGATTCTTTGTCTATGAGTCAGTGACCGTGAAGCTGTTGGAATGTTTAGGGAACAGAGGTCCTTCTGGAGAGACGGCGTGAGTGTACCTCAAGTCCACTGACTCTGCTGGTAAGGATGCCGCAAGCCACCATTTCTCACTATAGATTTGAAGATTTAGGTCTTGAAAATCACTGTATCCAATTCAGCAATTCCACTCTTGTGTCTATACCCAAAAGGACTCAAAGCAAGGACTTGAACAGATATTTGTACACCTATGTTCAGAGCAGTAGCCAAATGATGGAAACAACCCGAATGCCCATCAGTGGGTGAATAATCCATTGTATACACCTACAATGGAATAGTATTCATCCATGAAATGGAAGGAAATTCTGACACCTGTCACAATTAAGCTTAAAGACAGGCTGAGTGTGATAAACCAAACACAGCAGACCAAATACTGTATGGTTCCACTTCTATGATGTTTGTAGAGCTGTCAGATTCATAGAGGCAGAGAGTAGAATGGCGATTCCCAGAGGCTGGGGGAGGGAGGAGAAGGAGGAGTTACTTTTTAATGAGGGTAGAGTTTCAGTTTGGGTTTCTGGAGATGGATGGTGGTGATGGTCACACAACAATGCAAATGAACTTAATGCCAGAGGACTGTATGTTGAAAATGGCTACACTGGTACATTTTATGTCATGTATATTTTATCACGATTAAAAAAACACTTAAAAATAACCATACCAGTGGCAACTGGGTGGTTCAGTGGGTTTAGCATCTGCCTTCAGTGAAGTCATGATGCCAGGGTCCTGGGATCGAGTCCCACATTGGGCTCTCTGCTCAGTGGAGAGTCTTCTCCCTCTCCCTCTGCCCCTCTGTTCCCCCTACAAGCTCTCTCTCAAAGAAAATCTTCTAAAAAGATAACTGTACCCCAAATATAGTGCTGACTAACCTTCTAGATGAATTGCACTAAATTCATACAAACTAGAATTTTAAAAGTCATCATGCCAGTAGAAAGAGCATGACTCTGAGAAATCTGTCAAGAGGGAAAGAAGCATTCAGACAAGACAGCCAATGATCTGACATAAACCAAGGAAATAATGAAAACTCATATAAATTAACACCAGTATTGATGAAAGAAACCCTTTAGCCTAACCACGTGAATAGGCTAACTCTTATCCAACATGGTACCCCCTTGACTCTATGGGACTAGTGAGCCCTTGAATTGTGGCTGGTCTGAATTGAACTGTGCTGCAAGTGTAAAATACACATCGACTTCAAAGATTTGGTGAAAAAGAAAATGTGATGTATCTCAATTTTTATACTGATTAAATGTTTAAAAGGGAATATTTTGGATGCATTGGGTTAAACAAATTAAAATTAATTTCACCCGTTTTAACATTTTTAAATAAGGCTACTGGAAATTTTATTTTATTCATGTATTTATGTTTTCATTACTTTTTAAAAAGTTTACTTATTTGTTTATTTAAGTACATAAAGTCTACACCTTACGTGGGACACAAACTCACCACCCGAATATCAAGAGTCACATGCTCTTCCTACTGAGCGAGCCAGGCATCTGTCTTTGTTACTTTCTAATTGAGCTATAACTGACATACATTCATTAGTCTCGGGGGTACAACATAATGATCCAGTATTTGTATATATTGTGAAATGACCACCTCAATAAGTCTAGTTAACATCTGTCACCATACATGGTTACAGAAGAATTTTTCTTGTTGTGAAAACTTTTACGACCTTCTCTCTTGGCAGCTTTCAAATATACAATACAGTATTTTTTTTCATAAATACTTCTTTTTTATTTAATTTTTATTTTTTAAAAAATTTTTCAGTGTTCCAGAAATACAGTTCTTTTAACTATAGTCACTATGTTGTACATCACATCCTCATGACTTATTTTATAACTGAAAGTTTGTGCTTTTTGAATCCCTTCACCCATTTCACCCACACCCACTCTCTGCTTCTGGGAACTGCCAGTCTGTTTTCTATCTATGAGCTTGGGCTTTTGTTTTGTTGTTTAGAGTCCCCATAGAAGTGAGAGCATATGGTATTTGTCTTTCTCCATCTGTCTTGCTTTACTTAGCATAATGCCCTCAAGGTCCATCCATATTGCCACAAATGGCAAGATTTCACTGAGGTTTTTTTAAATGGCTGAGTAGTATTCCATTACACACACACACACACACACACACACACACACACACACACATTATTTTCTTTATCCATTCATCTATCAATGGACAACTTAGCTTGGTTCCATATCTTGGCTATTATAAATAATGCTGAAATGAACATGGGGGTGTGTTTATATTTTTGAATTAGTGTTTTTGCTTTCTTCAGATAAATACTCAGAAGTGGGATTGCTGAATGATGTGATAGTTCTAATTTTTTGAGAAAACTCCATATAATTTTCCAGTTTTTATTTCCACCAAAGAGCACAGGAGGGTTCCCTTCACATTCTCACCAATATGTGTTATCTTTTTGAAACTAGCTATTCTGATAGGTGTGAGCTGATATCTCATTGTGGTTTTTTGATTTGCATTTGCCTGATGGTTAGTGATGTTTAGCAGAAAAATTTAAAATACAGGGTGGCTTGTCTTTTATTTCTGTGGGACAGCACTGCTGTAGAAGTATACCAGGGCTCTTACTAGTATAACAGAATAGAGGTAGAGTTCATTTCATGATCGTGGAGTCATTCTCTAATGTATAAGGAACTGTTATTTGTAACTTTTAAGATTTTGTCAGTTCTGCCAATGTTTTCTTAACATTTTTTTCTCATACTTGTTCCTTTCTATTCCCTTTTTTTTCTTGTTTTTCTTAAATTTGAATTCAGTTAATTAACATATAATGTATTACTAGTTTCAGAGGTAGAGGTCAGTGATTCATCAATCTTATATAATACCCAACACTAATTATATCACGTGCCCTCCTTAATGTCCATCACCCATGTACACCATCCCCCTACCCGCCTTCCCCTCCAGCAACCCTCAGTTTGCTTCCTATGATTAAGAGTCTCTTATGGTTTGTCTCCCTCTCTGATTTTATCTTGTTTTATTTTTTCCTGTCTATTCCTATTCCCCAGTCTTGGCCCTCTGCAGCTTTAAACTGGATCTTGTATAACAAGTGTTTATTGGTTTCATTTCCCGTCCTACAATCTATTCACTATACCCCTACCAGATTAACTTTTAGGAAATCCTTGTGTAGCTATTTTTTTCTATGCTCAAAACCCAGTGCCTACAGTCTGGGAGTTTGCAGATTCTGGATTTCCCAAAGATTCTGCATCATTCAGTTGGGGTGGGACCCAGACTTTGCATTGTAACAGGTACCCCAGATTGTCGTAAGCAGAAGGTCTGAGGAACAGTGGCCTGTAGGATTAAGCTCAGATTCCTTAAAGCAAGTTTCAAGACTCTTTTTACCTTCATAATCTGGCTAGTCCAATCTGTCTGAGGGAGAATGGAAAGAATCTATACCTAGAAAACCACTGGAAGAAAATAGGCTTCTGTCCTGAGCAGCTTTGGTACTTGCCTAATTAAGGCAAGTGATTTGGCCCTAAAGACGTCTCCAGCACTGCTATTCTATGACCCTACACTTATCATTATGATAATCTACGTCTCCAGCATAATTTTTTCAGGTTTCTATATGAATTTGAGGAAGTCAGCCTCTTCAGTACTGCATTTTGTAGTACTGCTATCATAATATGCTATCTACACAGACCAAGATAGTTTGAAATGTGCCCTTTGGCACAAATTATTTTCTTTGGTTTTCTGGCGATTAGTTCCAGGCATCTTTAGGCGGTGTGATTGTCAGGATTTAATCAAATACGCTCTCATTCTAATAGATAAAGATTATGATGTGGCAGATTTGTGAACCATATCTGGTTCACAGAATCATTTTGGTTTTTCTGTGTGTTTGCTGTTACAAACTGTCTCATAAAAATTCACGTGTTGGGGGCACCTGGGTGGCTCAGTGGGTTAAAGCCTCTGCCTTCGGCTCGGGTCATGGTCCCAGGGTTCTGGGATCGAGGCCCACATCAGGCTCTCTGCTCAGCAGGGAGCCTGCTTCCTCCTCTCTCTCTACCTGCCTCACTGCCTACTTGCGATCTCTATCTGTCAAATAAATGGATAAAATCTTTAAAAAAAAAAATTCACATGTTGAAGCCCTTAACCTCTAATCTCAAAATATGGAGATAGCCTTTTAAGGAGGTAATTGAGGTTGAATGAGGTTAGGGGGCAAGGCCCAATCCTACTGGACTAGGGTCCTTGTAAGAAGAGGAAGAGACATCAGAGACTGGTCTCTCTTTGCGTGCACACAAAGGAAAGGCCATATGAGGACATAGCAAGAAGGCATCTGTCTGTAAGCCAGAAAGAAAGGCCTCATCAGAAACCAACCTGCTGGCAGCCTGATCTTACACTTCTAGCCCCTAGAACTGTGAGAAAATAAATGTCTGGTGTTTAAGCCACTGTGGTATTCTGTTATGGCAGCCTTAGCAGACTGATACCATAGCCAATATTAAAAGTTTGGGAGGGTGCCTGTAAAAATCTGAATTTCTCTTGAGAAGTTGTAAGATTTAGCAACAATTGGCTAGAGATGAGCAGTAATTCGTCTGCACTTTCTAGTTCTCTAGTTTCCACCAGTCCCTCTGTCTCCTTGATGTGTAGGCTGAAAGTCAGTTGCCAGTTGTGTTTCTCTTATTTATTTTTTATTGTTTTAATTGTTCTTCCAGTGTAGTTAGCATACAGTGTTATGTTAGTTTCAGGTGTACAATATAGTGATTCAACACTTCTACACATCACCTGGTGCCCATCATGACAGGTGCCCTCCTTAATCCCCATCACCTGTGTCCCCATCCCCCCACCCACTTTATGTCAATATTTCAAAAACAACAACATATCTAGCTTTCTCTACTCATTTATGTTACTTGTCTAGCTCTTGTGAACACTTTGGTTTATAATTCCTAACGTAACATATCTACTGAGGAAGGTCTGTTTTCTTTCCGATAGTGAAAAGGGATTTGCGTTTAACTATGCACATTCTTTATCTGAACTCCATTTTTTGATCTATAGTCATTCTCTGTGAGCAAGCCAACCAGCTATAGATCAAGCCTGTATGAACCATATTATATACACTAATATACCTTTCAATCGTTAAAAATAAATTGGGGCATAAATCTAAACTAATGACAAATCTTAACTCTGAACATCATGAGCCAATTATGTAATTTGCAAAGGATGTCTTTTTATCAACTAATCAGGGTGGCATGAACTGAAGAAAGAAAATCTCCCTTTGGTCTTGACAGATGCAAATAAAGAATAAATTATTTTTACTTGAAAATTTGAAAATAATGGAGTTATAAGGATTCCATCTGTTACATGATTTCAAGTCAGCCATGACAGTTGTGCATGGAAAACATATTGAAATGCTAACTTTATATCTCGCATTTATAGAAATTAAAGCATAAAACTTTTTAAGAGGCAGAAATGTAATAACCATTTGTTAGAGAAATGGGAACGGAAGCTGAAGACATAGAGATTTGAATGCAGAGAAAAAAGGAAAACAATTGTTAGAGGGCAAGGAAATTACTCTAACAATTAGAGCATAAAAGAAGAACACACAAAAGGGGAAATGAGAAGTCTTTCATAGACTGCCGCATTTACTTACTGGTGGGCATAATTTTGTTGGGACTGTATTTCTATTAGATTTATACAGGAAAAATATATTAGTAAATTACAGTATTGTTTGTCTTAGGTATCTATAATGGAATAAACAAAATAATGTTTTATGAAGCAATCTATCAATGACCTCTTGAATTATTTCATTTATCTACTTCCTACGTGCTTGGGAAATAGAATTCATCTGCTTAATTTACAAAAACCAAGTAAGAAAATGTTCAGAATTTACTACAGGCCACCCCAGTATGTTTCAATTATACCATACTGTTAATTAGCTGTAGTTGAAAGCTATTGCAAATATCCATTTTGCAGAAGAAAAGTATTTTGATAGTGGTTTAGATGTTGAAGCTATAATTCTTATTTCATTAAAAAAAAACAACAACCCTGCTCATTTATTTTATCTATGGTTTATGTATCCCATTTGTTAACTGAGGATTTCTTCTTTAAAATTAGTATTAGGAAGAATGCCTACCTTAGAAATATCCAAATAATAAAAAAGTAAAATTCATTGGGAGTGTTTTTATTGAAAAAAAGTAATTCATGTTCATTGTGAACAGATTAGAAAACAGATGAGCAGAGAGAAAACAAAAACCATTCTTATTGCACCATTCAGATATAATCATTTGTTTAATCACAGTTTGGTATATAGAAATTGTATCTTCTTTCATTGTGACTAGCTACATGTATATAATTTTCTAAAAATGGGCCCCCACTGCGTATATACTGCTTCAGAACCTGCTATCCAATTTAACAATATTTTACGAAAGGCCTTCTATGTCATTAGCTAGTATTCTACAACACAGTTTCATTGTGTGGTTGGACCATAATTGAATTAACCAAAATTTCCCCTAACATTTGTACCATTATAAACAATAATGTGGTAAATAGTCTTGTAGCGTAACTGGGCACCATCCAAAAGGCACACAAAATTACAAAGCTTTTGGTGTGCATTGCCAAATTGCTCTTGCAGAATGATTGTACCCATTTAGATAGACCCTAGTATGATAGGAGAGCCTCCATTTTGCCAATTCTTCTGTATTTTAAATAAGATCACAAGTGGGAAGTACACAATACAGTGCCTGCATGTATTAGCATTATGTACAATTTGGTTCTTTTTCTACTCCAGTTTCCTTAAGGGACAGAATTCTACCTTCTGCATTTGGGTACATGAGAAAGTATTCTTTGGGTGGGCATTTAGTGCATTTGAGTCACTGAGATTCTTAAATTAGTGGGTTTCCCTATTGTTTTTGCTGAATTGTAGGTATAAACATAGCCTATTCCATTCCCAAGTCTTCCATGGAATGAGATTAAACATCTTAAATTATTTGGACTGTGAAATTACCTTTTAAACCTAATCCCATTAGGTCAAAGAAAAAAGAAAAGATTTACTCAACGATCTCGATCTCGGTTGTCTTTATCAACAACTGAGATTCTCATTTTCCTAAATGGAAATAATGGAGTGTTTTGGATCATAGTCTCTTAATTCCATGCAAAGGCCTTAGAGAGGCATAATGATAATACCAAAGTCTATCAAAATAACAGGATTTGCAATGCCATCCCCTGAGGAAACCAACATTCTGTTAACTGTCAGAACCTAGGAAAGTCTTAAAAAGAAACGAGCATAAGGAGTAACACAGAGGACATTGGGTGAAGGAGAGGAGAAATGAGTTAGGGGAAGTTGGAGGGGGAGATGAACCATGAGAGACTGTGGACTCTGAGAAACAAACTGAGGGTTTTGGAGGGAAGAGGGGTGGGGGTTTGTGAGAGCCTGGTGTAGGTATTAAGAAGGGCACATACTGCATGGAGCATTGGGTGTGGTGCATAAACAATGACTCTTGGGACAATGAAAAAATATTAAATAAAAAAAAGTTATTTTTAGTGCAAGTCATCTTGATAGTAGCAAAAGAACATTCACTATGAACAGCAAAATGGTCATGGCAAGGATTTCTAAAAGGAAGCCCTGCAAACCAAAGACAGTGGAAGATCAAAGAATATCTACTTAAAATTCCTTCCTCCTTAAACTCCTTTCAAACTGAACACCCAGCTATCACCCAAGAGTATATTGGATTCCTAGGATGTCCTGGGGAAGAATAAAACCTAAAAAAGAACTGTTGCTGAAAACTTATAAGGAATTAAGTTTGCCAGCTTCAAATAGCAGAAAATAAATTATAACACACAAATACTTACCAAAAAACTAATGAAAAAAAAAAAAAAAAGAAAAGACAAGTTCTATCACAGCATGTAGTAGCAAAGAGATGGTGTGTCTGTCCCCATGCTTGTTCTCAGATAGCTCTGGGTGTTTTCACTGTCTTTTCTTTTCTTTTCTTTCTTTCTTTTTTTTTTTTAGATTCAGTTAGCCAACATATAGAACATCATTAGTTTCAGATGTAGGGTTCAATAATTCATCAGTTGCGTATAACACCCAGTGCTAATCGTATCATGTGCCCTCCTTAATACTTTCACTGTCTTTGACATTTTTCTAGTGAGATCAGAGTTTTCTGTGTTGTTGTTTCACACACACACACACACACACAAACACACACACAGAGCCAAAAATTGACCCTTAACCTCAGGTTCTCCTTTGTGGTACCTAAAAATACTACATTTCTTAAGTTTAAGAATTCAAAAAAGTTCTTAGGAACATACAAGATGATTTTCATGTTAATTTCCTTGATCTGTTTCCAAGTGCCTAGTTTCTTTTCAAATGACAGTTGCTTTCCTTTTATGCATTTATTAATCATAAAAAAACATAAATCCCAGCTTCTTTCTGTGAAGCATATTGTAAAGGAACAGTCATTCACTTGCAATTCTTTCTGTGCTGCTGTTTTCTACCTGCTACTTCCCGTGGATCCTAGGACCCCGTAATTCCAAGAAGATCTTGAAATCTTAAGACAGTGATAAGAGTTTCCTTTAATAAAAATATAACAATAATGTTTGTTCATTTTCTATGGCTGTTATAATCTGTGATTTCTGAGATGTACCTTTAATGTTCATGAACCATGGTGAAACAGTTACTTTAACATTAGAAATATGTTGAAAGTTAAAGGATTTATACTATTATTTAAACTCGGTTCTCTTTGTTTTGTTTTGTTTGTTTTGTTTGTTCTTTGTTTTGTTCTTTGTTTTGTTGCTAATTAAGAACTCAGTTCTTAATTAGCATTAATTACCGTGTTCCTATTATCTTCTATAACCTCTTCTGAAAAGCAGGGAAGATGAACTGGTGTTTTACAAAACCTTAAAATGCTCAGAAACGTCTAATCTTTTTTATCAGAGAATATATCACTACTATAATTTTCATCCTGTACAGGCTTTTCATTTCATACAAATTATTTACATTTAATTCAATTAAGTTTATGATCCTCTGCAAATTATGACAAACATAGACAGTACTTAGTATTTTTTTAATAAAACCGCCTAGCCTGCTCTTCAAAGAATTAACCGAAATTGTCAGTTTATGGAGCTGATGCATACAAAGCTATTTTCCTGGCTAGTACTGGATACTTGGGACAGTCAGTTCCCAAACATTTTAGCACACCGAGGTTACATAGGCGATTCTTTTAAGTGGCCTCTAATGTTTCCATAACCTGATAAAATGCTATTAATCTTTTGTGGCCACTTAAAAAAAAAGTACGTGGTGTGCTAAAAGTGAGTTCAGAAATTCAAAGCAATTTTATGTGAAGTAATATTATCCTTAGAGCAGCATAAATTAATTCTTCAATAAAAGTGTTGGTTAGTCCTGCGAGGGAAATAAAACATAATTGTTTATGCTTTGTAAGTCTAAAAGTAAAAATCCCATTCATTGCTTATGTTTTTGTGATTTGCATTATCTGGTACAGTGAGAGTCACACATTATCTTCTCCAGTGTTTGATAGGATGACCTCAGGATGATCTCTCTAGGTCCCGCTGCTTGACTCTAAATTCTATTTAATAACAGTTCGTGAAATCAGCACGTCTCCTTAGCGCTCTCCCGTGGGTTGCAAGTGATCAAACAGACAAAACCATAATGACAGAGAAGTCAGATAGGTTTAACAGAAGGGGAATTCTTAAGACATGCTCGAATGACTGTTGAACTGCACACTGGGAAAGCCATATTTTTTATTAAAATCATCACAAATACAAAAGCATTCCCAAAATAAGTATATGTCTTGTATACATATACATGTATATGTATCAAATCTTGTATATGTATTTGTATATGTATTCAAATCTTGGAAAACTATCACAAATTTATTGGTTTTACATTTCTTTATATGGCATATCCCTAAAATATTAAACAGGACACAAATACCTATGCAATTTGGGGGTGAATAGCACCCTTTGCCTTTTTAGTTCCTGTGTTTTCATCCAGACATTTATCCGTTTGTAAAGCATTTGCTGGTCAATGCTTCCTGGTCTAGGCTCCCTGGCCATGGGACTGCCTGGTTCTCTGTCACGTAAAATTTGGTAGCTGGTAACGTCTGTTCACATTTCAAGTGTATCTTGCCTTTTCTGTAGCAAGAGCCAGTCTGCGTATGTTGGCTATACAACCGGCAGCAGCTTCCTGGAGGTCCTGGTCTGGCGACCCAACCATATCCAGCAGAAGCTGTGACATGTAAAAGAGGACAAAAAGGGAAACAAGTATAAATTAATTAATTAAATTAACCTCAAGGCATAAAGTTAGGCTTTGAAAACAATTTTCAGTATTAAATGTCTTTTAAAAGTTACCAAAAGAAAAAGTACAAGAAACTCTTTTTAGGCAAATGCAAATATAAATGGTACTTAACCAGGTGCAGGGATTTCTCTTGAAACACTTACCTTTTTATTTTTTGGAGCCGAGCTAGGCCTGTTTCGCCCTCTTTTTTTTTTTTTTTTTAAAGATTTTATTTATTTATTTGACAGAGATCACAAGTAGGCAGAGAGAGAGAGGCAGGCAGAGAGAGAGGGGGAAGCAGGCTCCCTGCTCGATTCCAGGCCCCCGGGATCATGACTGGAGCCAAAGGCAGAGGCTTAACCCACTAAGCCACCCAGGCGCCCCAGCTTTTTTTTTTTATTTTTTTTATTTTTTCTTTTTGTCATCTCACTGCTCTGGATCCTGCTTTGAAATTTCTCTTGCATTCATTCTTTCTGGCTTTTCTGCCTCCAGGCCAAGCCAACAGCATACCATGCCTAGACTATTAGGGTGTGCCCTTAGATTTAATTTCTCTGTATTCCAACCCACCTGATCATGTCACAACCTAATTATGTCAGTCCCCTAACTGCATTGACTCCCAGTGCTAAATAACTACAGCCCAGTCTGTTAATTTGTCCTTTAAAGGATATTTGTGCCCTGGCCTCAGTTTACCTTTCTAGCCATGCATCTTTCTCTTGCTGTATCCTGTACACCAAGGTCACACACTTCCTCATTTCTTTTGCTTTTGTTGATGCTATCCCTCTTCCAGAAGTCTCTATCAGCCTCTTCTCTGACTTTCTAAATTTTATCCATCTTTCACAACCTACTTAACTTTTCCACAAAACCTCTATTGATTTCCCTCAAATAAGATTGCTATTTCTCCCTCATCAGAACTCTCCCAGCAGTTTACTCAAATGCCTATTACTATCCTTGTATCTTCCCTTTTATTTTTTTTAAGTTTTGTTCTTTATTTATTTAAGTAATCTCAACAAGGGACTCAAACTCATGACCCTGAGTTCAAGAGTTGCATACTCTGCCACCTGAGCCAGCCAGAGCACCCTTATATTTTCCCTTTTAAACAGATACTTGGATTAATGTTTTCTGTCCTTTTGATTGTAAACTCTGAAATTTATAATACCATATTGTGCCTGATACATAGTAGATGCCAAATGTCATAAAAATGAATTAGAACTTTAAAAATCTATCACATGATTCTGATGAGTAGTTCTGACAAAGGATTTGAAAATTTAATTTGAGTTGTATATTTTCTACACAGTACCATTTGGGTACAAATGTTGATAGTGAAAGAAAAGAAGGATGACTTGACAAGCAAAGAGATATTGTAAAGAGAAATGTTGTGAAACATCTTAAATATGGCGGGATTAGGGGTCGGACTTTCATTCTGTAGGTAATAGAAAGAAGTTATTTAAATACTTTAATCAGGAGAGTGGCATGGTCACATTTGTATTTTAGAAAGATAACTTTCAAAGCACCATGCAGAGTATGGGTGTAGAGAAAAGAACTGAAGGATCCTACAGTCCTTTGGGTCAGAGGTGATGAGGACTGTATACAGGAGCACCCAGGCATAGTGCAGCCAGAATGAATTTGAAGGTCATTTGGGGGTTAAACCATTCAACAAATGGCCCCAGGATACCTGGTTATCCAAATAAAAGAAAATAAAGATGACAATCTCCCATCATACATTAACATCATGTCCAGGTGGATTAATGGTTGAAATAAGAAAGGAAAAATATAAAACATTTGGAAGGTTGTAGATAAGAAAACCCTGATAAAAT
Organism: Martes martes; assembly: GCF_963455335.1. Taxonomy (NCBI): domain Eukaryota; kingdom Metazoa; phylum Chordata; class Mammalia; order Carnivora; family Mustelidae; genus Martes; species Martes martes. The sequence goes on from NC_137895.1 coordinate 129,621,610, forward strand.
TGAGTTACTGAAGGATGTCTGGCTTCTCAGGTCCTCGACCTCCTCATTGTCCATGATCGTCACCACCCATCAGCACCCCACTTCCAGGGTCACAGCCTGGTCCTTATTTTTCATCACTCTACCAGTCCCATCTCCAAACTCTCTGACCACTGTTTCTTCTGTGATTTTGCCATTGAATAGCTCCTACTTGTTTGTCTTCTTCATGATCTCTAGTCCACTGGCCTGTATATTTTTTTCTCTAAGCATCTCCTGTCTTCTCCTCCTCAAGAACTGGTTTAGATTCCACAGTCCATCTTTTCACTGGCATTCTCTTACCAGTGTCTTAAACCTCCTCATGACATCCATCTGGCAAAACTGTAACTGTAACTGTGCATAAATCGAGCTCTGTCTTCCTCCCATTCCCCCACCAATAACTGAGCCCTCCTGGAGGCAGGCAGATGAATACAATATAAATCCAACCTCTACTGGATTTTCATCACTGCTCAGCAATTTAAATATGTCTCTCTCTAAGTACGTCACTTTCTTACCCTTGTCAAGGCCTATTTCAAGTCTTCTTCATTCTTCTCCAATCTCCAACTCTTCCTTAAAACTCCCATTCTCAACAGATAATGTGGAAGGGCTCCTTCATAAACTTGATAGAAGTCATCAGATAGGAATTACTCCAACCAAATCTGCAATACTACCTGCATCTTACCACACCTTTTTCTTCTTCCTTCCAGCCTTAATGGACGTCTCTCTCCTACTACCCAAGGTCCACCACGCCACTTGTGTTTTCTATCCATTCTCCTTCTCTTTAGGACATTTTACAACCATGTACCAGTTCCTTCTTACTTTATCTTTAACCTCTCTCTTCTACTGATTCCATCCCATCATCATTTAAACCATGTCTTTGTATCTTAACCTCCCTACCCCCTGTTCCCACTGCCACTGTGATTCCTTTTCCTCTCTTCATAGCAAATTTCTTTATTTTTAAAAAATTGTTATTAAGAGAGAAAGGGGGGGAGGGGCAGTGGGAGAGGGAGACAGAATCTTAAGCAGGCTGCAGGCTCAGTGTGGAGTCCCACGCAGGCCTCCATCTCACCACCCTGAAAGAGTGACCTGAGCAGAAATCAAAAGTGGATGCTTAACCAATTGAGCCACTAGGCATCCCTAGCCAGACTTCTTTAAAGTGTTTTCTGGACTCTCTCTCCAGTCATAAGTTCTATTGAGCTGACTCCAGTTTGGCTTTTGACTTCATCTCTCCACTGAAACAGCCCTTTTGAGGTCATCAAAAACTTTCATCTTGCCAAGAACAGTAGACTTTTTTTACTCATCTTATTTGACTCCTTAACAATGTTTGATATAACTGATCATTTTCTCCTCTTTGAAATGGTCTATGCCATTGGTTTCTTATATCACACTGTCCTTATACCCATTTGTCCTCATCTTCTGACTCTTCAGGGATGGTTCTTTCTCCTCCTCCCCTCCATAAATTGTTAGAGCTCCTTAGAACAAATTCCTCTTCTGTCTTCATTCTGTTTTCTTTCCCTAAAGGGTTTCTTTCACTACCTGCCTTCAAATATCATTTATATGGAGCCATCCTCTCAATTTTTGTCTTCACCTCAGAACCTTCTTCTGGAGAGCACACCTCATATCCAGTGCTTCTTAGACATCTCCACTAGGCAGCCTCAGAACTGTCTTGAATTTAATATGTTACAGGTGAAATTTCTTTTTTTTTTTCTTCTATCTAAACCTGGGATCCCCCCCCCCGCCAATATTCTCCTATATCAGTGAAGATATCACCACTTAGTTGCTCAAGCCAGAAATCTCCTCACCTCACACTCACTCCCACCTCATCTCCCCTGCATTCCATCCAACAATTACCATATCTTTGCAATTCAACTGCCTACACTCACTCATTGTCACCACCCCTGTAAGCCTACAGCGGTCTCCCCACTGTCCTTGCACCCTCTCTTGCCTGGTCCCCAATCAAACATTCGTACTGCGTCCAGAGTAGTGTCCTAAATTGTGAAGTTCACCAACAAGGGGTGAAATTCTAGAGAGCAAAGGGAATAAGGCATGATCCGTTTTCTGAGATTCAAGAAAGGAAATACTCTCTTCTGAGTAAGGGAATGAGGGCTGTTTGGGGGAGCTCCTGCCTTGGGAGTTTTGCATTGTTAAAGTAATTAAAAAAGGAGGCCAATAGACAAGGTGGCTCTAAAGCTTTGAGGGCTGATGTAAGCAAACCAAAATCTAACCCAGAGTCAACACACTTCAATCTAAGAAAATGAAACCTGAGGCCAACTAATTACAAATGGTCAACGAGGCTCTCCCATATAAGGCGACTGCTTACCTTACCTGCCAATCAAATAATTTCCTTGCTTTCCTTTTGTATCTTCTTTATTAAAAACCTTCCCTTAGCTCCTGGAGGTGGAGCACTCCTAACCACTTTCAGTTTGGTACTGCCTGGTTTGAAGCATGCCTCAGTTTACCTTTTAACAGCATTACTGAGTGTTTTGCTCAGTAACCGAAGTGTAAGATGGAGGAAATAGGTTGTACGGTTGCCGTTCATTTGAATAGCCATGTAGTTTGAGCTGGGCTAGAAGGGAAGTACAAACAGAAGGCTACTGATAATCTGGGAGATCGTCTGGAAGAATTAGAAAGGGAGATCTCTGTGAAGTGAGAAAACAATGTTAGCGGAATTGAAGCTCAAGAAGAAGTTGAAAAATAGGACATTAAAGTCTGAGAATGGATTATCTGGAGTTTAAGATACAGATTTTATCTACAGATGAAGTTGTCTTGATTATTGACAAGGTCCAGGATGTGACCATGGGAACATAGGTCAATATAAGATTGCTAGGCAATTTTATGCACACAAACATGCAGACACATACAACTCTATGAACATATTTATTTAACTTATATTCTCATTCTCTCTCTCTCTCTCTCTCTGCAGAAAGAGCAAAAGTAGAAAAATAATGAGAAGGAAGAACAGAGTAGCCAGCTTTCCTTGGTCTCTCCTTGATTACTGTAACACGTGGCTTAGATGTCTCGGTATTATAATTCAACCTTAAATCCCTTTTCTAGCTTGCAACTTTTAACTCTTGATCTATAATTCCATATTTTTATCAACTTATTTATTTGCTTATACCTCATTGTACTGTCCTATAAAAGCCGCTAAAGCAGATACGAAGCTTAGACTATTTCTTCTAAATATATACTTAACACGGACTTTCACCCACCACTCTTTTTTCACGTGCACGCATTTTAGTTGTCCACCTCCATCCCTATAACCTTTGGTCACTCTTGAGTATTGAGTAGGAGCTATAAATGTGGAGATTTTGCTCCTTTGAGTCATTACAAAATCAATAAAAAGAGCAGTCCCACTCTTGACGCCAAGGAGCCTGATATTAATACTTCTCTATTCTCAGATGGACCTCTTTTTTTCTTTCAATTCTGCTTTCCAAGCTTTAAATTGGTTCTTTAATCAAAACAAAACATTCCAATTTTTTGAGTAAATTAATAATCCCTTGAGGATTTTAAAAGAAATTATTAATAATTTCCCTTTACATAACGCATTTTCTCCTTCCTTCTCCGAAGTAGATGATGATTCAAAAGAATTCATCAGTTCCCTCATTGATTCTATTGTTTTAGAAATAGAGCATTAAACTCTTCCAACAGCCTGAGTCACTTTAATAGATAATATTTACTACTATATTAATTTTTTATTACAGCCATGCTATTATAATGAGTAATGTCAGTTACCTGTATGCTTTTCTGGGCCCTGAATGAGGGAGGGCCTGAGGCTACATGAAAAGCTTGATTTCCACAGGCAAATGGGATGTATAGGTTTTCTACTGTCTGAGTTCTCTGTATATGTTGTTCAGCAAGTTGGAGGAACATAGATTGCCAGTTCCAACAAGCCCAGCTAATGTCTATCCCACAAGGCCAGCCTGCCCTGCTTTGGCACTGGTCCTTGGTCTCTCCTCCAGTAGATTCTGTTGTTGATATTTTTTAAATCTAGCAAGAGGTGAAATAGAATTCTAGCTGCGAACCCAGGCTATCTGAGCAGGGAACTAGACCCTTGCCTTATGCAGTTCAGCTGCTTTCTAGGAAAGGCAAACAGTAGTCAAGGAGCTGGGTTTTGGGGTCATAGCTCCTTGGATTTGTATCCTGACTCTTTCACTCATTGGTTGGGTTACTGAACCTCTAAACCCGATCTTCCTCTAAGTTTAAGAGGATTACCTGCCTCTGAGACTTCTTGTGAAGATGAGTGAGATTATAATAAAGACCGTGAAAAAACGTGTGAACACCTGTATTCATTGCTTCTTCCTGTCTTTACATCCTTTGATCTTCCCCTGCTCTCCTCTTCCCATTTTGTATGACTGTTCCCTGAGCCTTGTTTGGATCCGACCATGTAGGATGAGAGAGGAAAAACTGCAGAAGCACAGGCGGGGAGAATTCACACCAGAAAGGTGGAGGATTCCTTGTAGGAGAGAAAGAAACAACACGTAGGGAAGGAAAGGAGGAAGGTGGAGAGAGGGAAGAGCTTCCACTCTGTTTTGAATAAAGTTTGGAAAAGTTGGAATGGGGGGGTTATTTTAGGAGCAAGTTTAGGGTGAGACAGATGTACTGAGTATAAAAAAAGATAAGAGGATTTTAAAGAAGTTTAACAGTGCACGATTGTGCTGTTTTCAAGAAAGAGTGCAACTAGGATTAAAATTACTTTCAACTGCTCTTTGGTTGCCAGGCTTTTGTGTCTGACTGCATTTCCATGTCAGGACTAGACCACGAGGCCGCTTGGCTTCATACAGGTTATGCAGTTGAATCACATAAACCCATGCTCTGTACAAAGTGAGAGCTCCATAAGTGGTATTCATTATCATGGTGATTATTTCGCCAGTTCTAAAGTCTGGTTCTGGCTTCTATTCCCTGGAGCCTAGCCCTGGTTCGTTTGGGAGGAATGAGGAAGCAGGAATTTTGGCCCTAAGGTCAGGCTAGCCCTGTCAGTATTTGCTGCAGTCCCCACCTCATCTCCGGTAGACCCCTATGGGCACCAATGGCCCAGGCTTCACTTGGCATCAGCCCTTGCCACCACGCCTCACATGGTTCCCTTGGAAAGCAGCCCTTTGGCCTGATACCTGCCCAAACCGGACCTGCATTTTGCCCATTATCCCTCAGATCTTGTTTTTGCTCTGTGGTTCCCCCTCCTCTGGCTTTCCAAGTCAGTTGCCTTTATTCCCAAACCATTGATGCCAGTTATATAATTTCATATTACATAAACTAATGAACTGTGAGTGTGAAATGTACCAGTCATAACGTTTGGCAGGCTGTTGGCATCTCAGTGTTTCACAGCGAGCCCGTAGCATGTTGGCTCTGCCGGGAGTCAGTAAGATAAAGGTTGCAGAGGAGAGGATCTCTTGTGCATTCACATACTTTACGTTAGAACAGAACGTTAAATCAATGCAGGACCCTTTTAATGACTCTACTCTGTAAATGACTTTTTCTAGGACCTGAGTAACTTCTAGCCCTGAACGCATGAAGAGGACTACCAAACTTTGGGGAATTAATTTAGCCTCAGTTTCTTGCATGAACCACGAGGTTTCATTCTGTATCACATATAGTGGTTAGTAAATGTTTAATCCAAAAACTCAACTAGTAGAACCCAGCAGTCCTGTATCTTAAAGGCCTAAAGTAGAGGCAAGTGTGAAATTAAAAATAAATAAATAAAAGGAGAAAAGGATGTCTTAGAACAGTACTTGTGGTAGGCAGTGAGAGTTGCTTCCTTTAATGTACCTGGAGTGACTCCCTGGCATCAGGCCTGTGAGTTACCTAACACACTCGTACCATGTGAAATGATTTTATTAGCTACCAAGCCCACTAGGTGCCAGGCACTGTGATTTATTCATCACTAGTTAATTTATCCTGCTCTACCCATTTTCCTTAGCCAGGAACATTCTCAATCAAGGGTATAGTGTTGGAAGTGTAGAATTTTCTGTGTGCTCAGGGTATGAATGGCTTGATATTTGAGAAGCACTCCTGAGACTCTCTTTTGGTGATGTTGCTGTCTGAATTTATTGGTTTTCCTGCATTTTATTTACTGCTGTCAGTGAATGTTACTCATTGCTTTGTTAATACACCCAGAGGCTGTTGATAATGCTGCTTTACAAATTGAAAAAGGATGTGCTACTTGGCCAAACCACTATCTGAACAACATGTACTATATATGTGTCTTGGTTTTGAATCAGACTCAGGATTATATGCTTTTGTTTTTCTTAAGAGCATAGTAAGCAAACCAAGGCACTCAGAGGAGTGTTTTAAAATGAATAGAAACATCCACATAATAGACACTTGGTGCAAAATTCTGCATTTGAGGGGCGGCTAACAGAAAGTAAAGAGCAGCATATGTTTTCCAATCACTAACACACGGGGCAAGGTGAGGGCAGTTTGTAATACTTTGCGATAATTACAGAAAGGGGTACTTTTCTTGGGAAGGTGAGATGCAAATTGGGTAGAAATGATCTGTAGACATTTTCCAACTATAAAAGCATTTTTCATATTACAAGGGGGAAAAACACCTCAGGTTTACCTTTTTGAAGTGTTTGTTCCTTTCAAAAACTTTCCTCTTTTTAATCTTTCCCTCCCCCAAACATACCCAAAGACCTTAAATTTATTGGGAGTTTCATACGTACACTGAAGGAAAACTAGCCCCCTTGCTTTCAAAGTTAATTGCATAGAGCACTTTAAAACATCATTCAAACACATTACTTTTTATAACGTTGGCGTGAACGAGGACAAGGGGAGGGGCACAAAGCGTGGTTTGTGGATCAGGCTAACACGAATACTTCTCCAGAGTCAAAGGCTTTGATCTCGAGGCGCATGCCCTGATGATGCAGCTGTGACCTATGTTTCACATCCCTGGGAAGGTGAGATAAAGGTAGCATGGGGATTGGTGTCTGCATTCAATTTTTACTTTTATATCTAACAGTTCATGATTTTATATAATATTTCAGTTGTATGAAAAATATGTACCCATTTGAGTGATAACAGATTTTCTTGTGGTTTGACTCAACATTGTTTGGGTGAACACAGACTGGAAATATGAATTTTAATTACAGCTGGATGAGTTCGGAAATACCTGCATGCACACCAAGCTTAGCAGGTTTTCCAGAAAGATCTTGAGTTCCCAGAGCTCATTTGAACTGTGAACCGTTTTGCTGTTTTCCAGTTCACGAGGCACTGCGGTGTGGTTGAAGCACTAACGTGCAGCCCAGCAACAATTCGCACCATGTCTGCCCTGCACAGTGGCTTCCTGGCTCTCCAGGTTGGCTGAGGCTCCACCGTGGTTTCTCTCACAGCTCGCCTTTGAGCCCTGGTAATTCATTTCATATGACAGCTCACCAGAGCCGTGGGCCTCAAAACATATTTTACATTTGCTGGTTGGGGCAAAACCTTTGATTCTGTTTGGTCAGTGAAATGAATCAAGGGACTTGCCTTTTAGTGGTGTCTGTTTGCCTCCCGGTGACAGGAGCGTGTGCCGTATTTACATGATCTGAGGTTCATGTCCGCAAAGCTTGAAAGCGCGGTCTACTTGTTTGATCTGGTGGTGCCTCTGTGCAGATGTACGTTTACACTTGAGTAGGTTGGCCCTCGGGTTTTTCTTCCACGCTGTTTTTCCATGAGCCTTCCGGGAAAGAGCTCTCGTGCCCGGGACGTACGCACGCACGCGCGCGCGCGCGCGCACACACACACACACACACACGCACGCACCCACGCACGAACCCACGCACGCGCATGCGCAGATACAAGTGCCGGATCTATAGTACTGGGAAGTAGTAAGGGGATATATAATAAAGAGAACCCTAACCACCGTCTAAAGAATGCTAGAAATTCTAGAAAGGGAAAATGCCTTGATGACTGGCAGCATCAGGAGATTGTGGGCCTGCGCTCTTCGTTGGAGGAAAAGGAAACGGTAAATCTTCACGTGCCCTCCATGGAAATTCGTAGTGTCCTTTGGAATGGCTTCAAGTTGCTCTTCGATTTTTTTTCCCTATCGATTATAAAGAATATTTGTGTATAGGGGAGTTTCATGGCTAAGAATGCTAAAGAAATGATAGGCTAGGAATGGATAAAAAGATTTATGAGGATAGGGTTGTTTAGGATTGCATTTTGCTATTGGGTAGATCAAAGTGACAAAGAATTCTCTGGAAGTAAAAAAAAAAAATAGTATGTTCTCGTAGGTTATGGAGTGTAGTGACTGTGAGTTCATGCTTTGAGTTCATACTTTGAGTTCATAGTTTGGGTCTGAATCCTGGCTTCTTCTAACCGTGTATGACATGTGGCGACTCTCTCCCTGATCCTCAGTTTTCTTATCAGTAAAATTAGGATTGCCCATAATACCTTTCTTAACAGGATAGATGTGGGGATTAAATGAAACAGTAAATGTAAAATGATTGTTCCACATGCTCATGCACGATGATTGTTGTAGTTACCACCGTTGGTATTATCTGGGATTGGAGGTTGTTGTAGGGTAGGGAGAATAAAATAAAATTATTATTATTATTTTTCTGTCAGCTCACTTTGTCAGCTTGAGTTCCAATCACATAGACTCAAATAAGCAATGTTGGTCTAGTTATATTGAGAATATGTTAAGAGGGGCTTGTCACATCCTGTGAAGTGAAAAAAACAAGGGAAGAAAGTGCGACTAACACAACTCTGTATTCATGGTAGTAGATTGATCAGTTCCTCAAATTACAGTTCCCTCCTGCTTCAGTCTCTAGTCCAGAAGGACATCAGCCCCGATGGGTAAATAAAGACATGAAGTAGCTATTAATAAAGCTGAGATAAAAGCATTAGATATGGAATATGTTTGCAAGGGGGAAGAAGTTGGATGAATAGGGAAGTGGTTAGAATTCTAAATATTCACAAAAAGGTAAGGCTAAACTATATTATTTACTAATTTATATTAGAGAACCAGAGTTCACTCACACCTACTTTGCTATTAGACTAATTGAATAAAACTACTCTATCTTCCTCTTGGAAAAGATTATTCTATAAACTCATTTATGTGTCTGATCAGAACGCGGATGCTTTTTTGGTCAGGTTTTCTGCTTGTTCCTGTTGGGTTGGAAAATGTTGAAGTTAGAAAATTCAGTCTAAGTAAAGGAACATGGAGAAAACCATACAGAAATGAAATACACTGAGAATATTTTAAATGATTAATACTAATCTCTTCCTCTGCCTGACTTTTCCAAGACCTGGTAAGAAAAATATTTGCACCCAGGTTGTGCCTGCTCTCAGAGGAAGACAGTAAGTTGGGAAAAGATGGAGTATATGATAAAGGCCAAGGGGAATGTACATGGGGAAGCCACCTATGATAATCCCATGTTTATTATTATCTATAATATTATCCATAAAGGAGGCAAAGTTATATCTGTAAGAATCTCAGAACAAGGGTTGGCTCGCAATAACTGCTATTTGTTAGCCATTATTATTCAATAGAAAACGTACTACAAGCACTGTCCACTTGTCTTGATGCTTATAGCAAGTGGCACGTGACAAAATGTGTCCAGCACTGTATTGGCTGGCATGATGTCCTCTCATGAAGAGGTCAGGTTGTTGCTACCCGTGGAGGCTGAGAGTCATGTGGGTGGCACCTCTATAAGGAATGGCAAGAGGCCCACGGGAAGGGCAGCAGGGCAGTCTCTCTGAGTCCCTATCAAATTCTGCTTCAGTGAAAGGTTCTAAGAGTCCCTTCTGGATAAAGGAGAGACAGGGCTCACAGCAGTTGGGACCCCTGGCAGGTTGTAATATGGACAGGTTACTATAGGTCCCACGGAAACATAGTAGAAGGAATAGACACTGTATTTTCTGCCTTGGGTTTCACTATGGCTTTCTTCTGGTTTTTGTAGTAGGTCAAAGAACTTTTGTGTGGTAAAATGATCTAGGAAATAAAGCAGTTGGGAACTTCATCAATATGTGGTAAAGATAAAATCAAGTATGAGTTAGAATAACTCAGCATTCTCTTTGAAGATTTAATGATAGTGGCATAGTCACATCCCCCTGTAGCTTCTTGAAAAACGTGCAAAAAAGGTAAACTTCTTAAGATTCACATGTCTTTTCTCTTACTGGATTAAGAGTTAGTCTAAATACAGAATTCTAGGTTAGAAGTAATTTTTGAAGAATTAGAAGAGTTTTGAAGGCATTGCTCTATTTTCTTCTTGCTTCCAGTGTTACTGTTGAGGAGGCCAAAATGTTCCCGAGTTTTGGTTTCTCTTGCTCACTTTATCTTATTTTTCTCTCCTTTCTCTTGAATATTATAGAATCTTTTTATGATTATTATACTTAATGTCCTAAATTTTACAGTGCTATATCTTGTGATAGGTCTGCTTTTATCCATTGTATACAGGACACCTGATGCGCGGTTTCAGTCTGGTAATTCATGCATTTCAATTCTGGGAAATTATCTCAAATTATTTCATTTCATTTCCTCTTCTCCATTTTCTCAGTTACTCTTTGTGGAACTAATATTCTGAAGTTAGATCTCTTACACTGTTCTCTCATTTTTATCTTTCCTATTTTCATCTCTTTACCTTTTTTCTCAACCTTCTGAAAGATTTCTTTTTTTGTCTTTTTAATTTTTATTTAAATTCTAGTTAGTTAACATCAGTGCAATATTGGTTTCTGGAGTAGAATTCAGCAATTCATCACTTACATACAACACCCAGTGCTCATCATAACAAGTGCCCTCCTTAATCCCCATCACCCATCTAGCCCATTCCCCACCCGCTTCCCTCTATCAATCCTCAGTTTGTTCTCTATGGTTGAGTTTCTTATGGTTTGTTTCCTTCTCTCTTTTCCCATATATTCATGTATTCATCTGTTTTGTTTCTTAAATTCCACATATGAGTGAAATCATATGGTATTTGTCTTTCTCTGACTGACTTATTTCACTTAGCATAATACACTAACTCTATCCACATCATTACAGATGGCAAGATCTCATTCTTTTTGATGGCTGAGTAATATTCCATTATATATATATATATATATATATACACACACACACACACACATATATACACACACACACATACGCATACATATATGTGTATGTGTATATATATATGTGTGTATATATATATATACACCATCTCTTCTTTATCTATTCATCAGTTGCTGGACATTTGGGCTCTTCCATAGTTTGGCTATTATTGAAAATGTTGCTATAAACATTGGGGTGCACACACCCCTTTGAATCTATATTTTTTATATCCTTTAGGTAAATACCTAGTAGGGCAATTGCAGGGTCATAGGGTAGTTCTATTTTTAACTTTTTGAGGAACATCCATACTATTTTCCAGAGTGGCTGCACCAGTTTGCATTCCCACCAACAATGTAAGAGGGTTCCCCTTTCTTCAACCTTGTTGTTTCCTTGTTGTTAATTAAAATGAGGTGGTATCTCATCATGGTTTTGATTTATATTTCCCTGATGATGAGTGATGTTGAGCATCTTTTCATGTGTGTGTTAGCCTTTTGGATGTCTTTGGAAAATGTCTATTTATGTCTTCTGCCCATTTCTTAACTGGATTATTTGTTTTTGGAGTGTTAAATTTGATAAGTTCTTTATAGATTTTGGATACTAACCCTTTATCCAATATGTCATTTGCAAATATCTTCTCCCATTCCGTAGGCTGCCTTTTAGTTTTGTTGATTGTTTCCTTCACTGTGCGGAAGCTTCTTATCTTGATGAAGTCCCAAGAGTTCATTTTTTCTTTTATTTCCCTTGTCTCTGGTGACATGTCTAGTAAGAAGTTGCTATGGCCATTGGCAGAGAGGTTGCTGCCTGTGTTCTCCTCTAGGATTTTGATGGTTTCCTGTCTCACATTTAGGTCTTCTTTCCATTTTGAATCTATTTTTGTGTGTGGTGTAAAAAAGTGGTTCAGTTTAATTCTTCTGTATGTTGCTCTCGAGTTTCCCAACACCATGTGTTGAAGAAACTGTCTTTTTTCCATTGCATATTCTTTCCTGCTTTATTGAAGATTAGTTGACCATAGAGTTGTGGGTCCATTTCTGGGTTTTCTGTTCTGTTCCATTGATCTATGTGTCTGTTTTTGTGCCAGTACCATACTGTCTTGATGACTACAGCTTTTAATATAGCTTAAAGTCCAGAATTGTGATGCATCCAGCTTTGCTTTGCTTTTTCAGGATTGCTTTGGGTATTCAGGGTCTTTTGTAGTTCCCTGCAAATTTTAGGATGGTTTGTTCTAGCTCTGTGAAAAATGCTGATGGTACTCTGAAAGGGAGTGCATTAGATGTGTAGATTGCTTTGTGTAGTATAGACATTTTAACAATGTTTGTTCTTACAATCAATCCATGAGCATGGAGTATTTTTCCATTTCTTTGGTCTTCTTCAAATTCTTTCATTCATTTCATCATTCTTTCAAGTGTTCTATAGTTTTCAGAGTACAGATCTTTTAACTCTTTGGTTAGGTTCATTCCTGGTTATCTTACGGTTTTTGGTATAATTGTCAATGGGATCAATTCCTTGATTTCTTTTTCTGCTGCTTCATTACTGGTGTATAGAAATGCAACAGATTTCTGTATGTTGATTTTTATATCCTGGGACTTTGCTGAATTCATATATTAGTTCTAGCAATTTTTTAATGGGGTCTTTCAGGGTTTCTACATAGAGAATCATGTCATCTGCAAAGTGAAGTTTGACTTCTTTCTTGCCAAGTTGGATGCCTTTTATTTCTTTTTGTTGTCTGATTGCTGAGGCTAAGACTGCCAGCACTATGTTAAATAGTAATGATGAGAGTGGTTATCTGTCTTGTTCCTCAGTGTAGAGGAAAAGCTCTCAGTTTTTCCCCACTGAAGATAATATTAGTTGTAGGTCTTTCCTATATGGCTTTTATGATGTTAAGGTATGTTCCATTCATATCTACTTTGTTGAGGGTTTTTATCAAAATTAGATGTTGTATTTTGTTAAATGCTTTTTTCCATCTATTGAGAGGATCATATGGTTCTTATCCTTTCTTTTATTAATGTGGTGTATCAGGTTGATTGATTTGTGAATATTGAACCAACCCTGCAGCCCAGGAATAAATCCCACTTGACTGTGGTGAATAATTCTTTTAATGTACTGTTGGATTTGATTTGCTAGTATCTTGCTGAGAATTTCTGCATCCATGTTCATCAGGGATATTGGCCTGTAATTCTTTTTAATGGGGTATTTATCTGGATTTGGAATCAAGGTAACGCTGGCTTCATAGAATGTGTTTGGAAGTTTTCCTTCCATTTCTGTTTTTTGAGAACAATTTGAGAAGAACGGGTATTAGCTCTCCTTTAAAAGTCTGGTAGAATTTGCCTATGAAGCCATCTGATCCTGGATTTCTGTTGGTTGGGAGATTTTTGATTACTGATTCAATTTCTTTACTGGCTATGGATCTGTTCAAATTTTCTATTTCTTTCTCTTTCAGTTTTTGTAGTTTGTATGTTCCTAGGAATTTATCATTTCTTCCAGTTTTCCCAGTTTATTGGCATGTAATTTTGCATAATATTCTCTTATAATTGTATTTCTATGGTGTTGTGATCTCTCCTCTTTCATTCATTATTTTATTTATTTGGGTCCTTTGTCTTTTTGATAAATCTGGCTAAGGATATATCAATTTTATTAATTCTTTCAAAGAACCAGCTCTTAGTTCCATAAATCTGTTCTACTGTTTTTTAAAAAATTTCTATATTGTTTATTTCTGTTCTAGTCTTTATTATTTCCCTTCTTCTGCTGACTTTAGGCTTAGTTTGCTGATCCTTTTTTAGCTCCTTAAGGTATAAGGTTAGGATGTGTATTTGAGACTTTTCTTGTTTCTTGAGGTAGGTGTCTATTGTAATATACTTCCCTCTTAGGATGCCTTTGCTATACCCCAAAGGTTTTGGACTGTCATGTTTTCATTTTCATTTGCTTCCATGTACTGTTTTATTTCTTCTCTAATTTCCTGGTTAACTCATTCATTCTTTAGTAGGATGTTCTTTAAGCTCCATATATTTATGGTCTTTCCAAATTTTTTCTTGTGGTTGACTTCAAGTTTCATAGTATTGTGGTCTGAAAATATGCATGGTATGTTCTCAATATTTTGTACTTGTTGAGGGCTGACTTGTGACCCAGTATGTGATAATTCTGGAGAATGTTCCATATGTGCTTGAAAATAATGTGTATTCTGCTGCTTTAGGATGAAGTATTCTGAATATATCTATTAAGTCCATCTGGTCCAGTGTGTCATTCAAAGCCATTGTTTCCTTGTTTATTTTGTGCTTAGATGATCTGTCCTTTGCTTTTAGTGGGGTGTTAAAGTGCCCTACTATTATCGTATTATTATCAGTGAGTTTCTTTGTTATTAATTGACTTATATGTTTGGGTACTCTCATGTTGGGAGCATATTTTAAGATTTATTTATTTTAGAGAGAGAGTGAGAACGAGGGAGTGTGGGGAGGAGCAGGGGGAGAGAATTCTCAAGCAGACTCCCTATTGCACATGGAGTCTGATGCAGGACTTGATCCCATGACCCATGAAATCACGACCTAAGCCAAAACCAAGAGTTGGAGGCTTAACTAACTGTGCCACTCAGGCGCCCATATAATTGTTATATCTTCTTGAGGGCTTGATGTCTCTTTAGAAATTTCTTTATCTTCCAGCTCTTCTATTCAATTTGTGCTCCCTGAATGTTCTTTTTCTTATAGAACCCTGTTTGGTTTCATAGACGCAATAATGAACATTATTGTTCATTTTTGAACATAGAAGTGAACATCGTCTATGTTCACTTCTATGTTCACTTCCTTTCCTTCTTTCTGTTTCTTTTCCTTCTCTCTGCTACACTCTGCTTCTTCTTCTGAGGACAGATTTGTTTGTTTCTATTTTTTTCAGTTTGTGTCGTCTTTGTTCAAAACATCCTTCAAATGTGACTTACTTGTTGGATGAATGGAAAGTTTGAGCACATAGACAGAGCTTATTGACTGTATGTTTTACTGCAGGGTAATCTGTGTGGTCTCAGGGCTGCTCAAAGCTATACTCTCCATGAAGACAACAAATTAAAGGGGCCCAAAATGTAGATCTCACTTGCTCACCAATTCATGAATGCTTTTCAGGAGCTACATCTTCTTAGAAGAAGGGTGACTTTTTCTTCCCACAAAAGTGGGAAGAAAGTCTAACACCAGCAAAGATATATCTGTCCAGAAGGAACATCATTTTCTAATTCACACACAACAGTTTCCCACAAACCATCAAAGACTCTGGAAAGGCTGGCTGGAGTTCTCCCCAGGTCAATATCTTGAAATCTTTTGTGTTGAGCTGGTCAACTTCTCCAAGGAAGAGCTTTTCAAACACAGAGTAAGGGACTGGTTTATAGGAGTTTGGGACTGAGTAAAGCAGATAGTTCATTCAGCTTTCAGTGTTTGTATGGTCACTTAATCTCCATCTTCAGTAGAATATCCTTAACTCACAGTAGCTATTGTCCTCCAGTCCAGAGACCCTGTTTTATCTTCTCTGGGCAGCTGCTGAGTTGGGGAAGAGCAGTGACTCGTTTGGAATTGGGGTAGGGGCCCTTTTACTCAGTCTTCCTCATTATACCCTCCTTCCTGAACCCTACCAACCAATTCCAGAGGCTCTTAGGGCTACCAGGTCCTAATATTTTGAGACTTCCATGTTGCACACTGGGTTTGTTCTCAGTTTCTCCCACTATTGGCTTTGCATTCCGATTCTTGAAGTCTGCTAGGCATTTGTCACTCTTTCACTGAATTTCAATTTATAAAATTTTGTTATTTTCTCCTCTCCAATTCTCCCTGTCTTTGTTGGTCTTTTTTTTTTTTTTTTTTAAAGTCCCTTGAGTGTAATGTTAGATTTCAGAAGGAAGTAAAACTAGATTCAGGAGTTTAATCTGCTACTGTACTTGGGACAATCTTTAGGTTTTCTCCAGACTCCAGGAAAAATGCCCTGGCTACCAACTCTGGACACAATGCTGCATTTAACATGGGTTATCTCCCATGAGAAGAGTCTGAAAGTCTATGTGGTTGTCTATGTTCTATTGTTAGATCAGGTTTGGTTTTTTTTTTTTTTTAATAGATTTTACTTATTTATTTGACAGACAGAGATCTCAAGTTGGGGGAGAGGCAGGCAGAGAGAGAGAGAGAGGAGGAAGCAGGCTCCCCGCTGAGCAGAGAGCCCAATGCGGGGCTCAATCCCAGGACCCTAAGATCATGACCGAAGGCAGAGGCTTTAACCCACTGAGCCACCCAGGTGCCTCTGTTAAATCAGTTTTGTGAAAGAATATTTAGAAACAAATTTTCTGGAGGGAGGTTGTGTGTACACACATAGATACATATATGAGTCTCCAGCTCATACCATTCAGCTGCCTGCTTGACATATGCATTTGGATATATACTAAGTTTCATATGAACAGAGCTCAACTCCTGATCCTTACTTCCAAAACTTGTTTTCCCATGGCCTCCCCACCTCAGTCCATGTCAGCTCATCTCTCCAGTTGGTTGGGCCGGAAACCTTTGAGTATCCCTGATTTCTTTCTCTTACTGCCTTTATCCAAGCCATAAACAGATCCTGTTGGCTTTACCTTCAAAATGTACCCAAAATCTGACCTCTTCTCATTACCTCTACTGCTATGACCTGAGCCACCATCATCTGCTTGGATTTAAGGATGAGGCCAAGTTTTTGATATGCAAGAAAACCTGGACCTGACTTTGAAAGGTATAACTTAGAGAAATCTAAATCACTCAGATTGGCAATTTGGGAGAATCTTCCTTTTTAAGAAGAAAAGGCAGAGAAGAGAAGAGACAGTAAAGAGATCCTGGGATAATGAATGCCTGGTTCAGAAATGGCCACAGGACTTTTTATGAACTACCAAATGTAATACTTGAATTGGAAGTTGTTGGCATTGCTACAATGTATATTCCCTTCGATCACTACAAATCTTTGTGTTTTTTTAGTTAAGTAATTTTTTTTTTTTTTGCTTTGCATACAATGACCTCATAAGAATGTACTCGTTTTGTTTGTTGTTTTCATCAAGGTAGAAGTTAGTGGAGAGGATAAGATAAAAGGGTGGAATTCCAAGTCTATGCCAACTCTATATAATATAGGAACAAAATGCTTACAAGAGTGAAACAATCCATAACCTGCATCAAATCATCAGATGCTGGGTGATGCATAGAATTCCCTCTAAATTAGACATTGTCCAGGGTATGGAAAGCAGAGGGAAGTTTGAGCCAATATTTCCTACATGGTCATGGGAATGGCAGCCTTAGCTAACATCTGAGCTACTGAATATGGTTTTGTTTTGGTTTTTGTAACATGAATAAAACTGTGTCTAAAGATGACATCTCACCTCAAAATAAAAAAAATTGAGTGTGATCCAAACAATAATGTCACCTGTAGCCTCAGAAAATGACCTCCTCAGTTCTATTGACCTTTATCCCTACGCCGTATCAACTAGTCACCTATTCTTGTGGTCATACCTGGGCCTTCCTAATACCAGCAGCTGTTTCATCTCTGCCTCTGATTGCCCTCTAGAGAAGCTCCAGGTTCTGGAAGAGACGGGCTGGGATCAAGAACACAGGAGACACTTGTATATGCAGTCTCCCTCCTGTTGCCTGCCTTCTGTGATCCACCCTGTGAGCTGCTTTTCTGTCACTAGGTTTAGCTCTCTTTTCTCTACTGTTCTCCTATCATGCCGATACTACAGATTGAAATCCCAGATCTCAACCAGGCTTCTGGGTAATGCACAAATGTTCATGATCTCTCATCTCAACTGGTTCTCCATTCTGGCAGTCCATGTAGGTATCTTTCTCATCAGCTTGCTTTCTCTGCAGCAGCTATTTAAAACTTTCTCTACTCTCCTCAAATTACCTAACTTACCACCTTCAGTTCCTTGCTCTCAGCCTGTGCCTTTGCCTCCTACTTGATGGGGAAAATAGAAATCACAAAAAGGGAAATTGCCCAACTCCCTGCCATCTCATGTACAGATTCCCACTGCAAGTGTACCCATCTTTTCCCCCTTGCCATCTGTCATATACAAGGTGTGTCTCTCCTCCAGGCTAAACTCATCTCCATGCCCTCAAGCTCTGTGTTCCCCCACCTCTCTAGTCCTTTGGAAGCTTACTCCACCATCATTCCCACTCTGATATCTTCATTGTCTCCCCTCTCTTCCTGCTCTTGCCAATTAACACATAAGCACACTCATGTCCCTGCTGTCTCTGAACTTAAAACAAACAAGCAAAAGAAAAAAAAAGCCCAATTGCCTTTACTTCCCCTTTCAGCTATCATTCTTGCTCCCTTTTCTTCTCCACCAAACTTCTCAGAATGGCCTCTCTTGCTGTCTTCATTTCCTCACCTCTTTTTGGAGATTATTAGGAATTGCTTTGCTCTGAATCCAGTAAACACTTTTTGTTACTATCTTTCTTCACTTTTCAGTTGGTCATGTCCTCGTGCTCAAAGTAATCTTTCTTCTTGACTTCCTTAAAATAGCACTTTCCTGATTTGTTTTGATTGTTTTCTCTTTAATACTCTAATTGCTTGTTTGGTTTTTTTTGTTGTTGTTGTTTTTTGTTTTTTGTGGAATCTTTCTCTGCCCATTGGGTGTGACTCAGAATATCATATCAACTCTCATTTTTTCTTTTCTGTATATATTCTCCAAGAGAAATGTCACCTACTCTCATTATTTTATTATTTTAAAAACCATAACAAGTGGATTAGCAAGAAAGAAGTGAAACAAGCAAAGGAGAAGAAGAGCCAACAAAGAGAGAGGAGGAGGACCAGGAGACTGTGGAATCAAAGGAACTAAGGAAGGGTGGCACTTTATGAAGATGGTAGGCTCAATATTATAATGAGACTTGGGGAGAGCAAGTAATTTGAAAAGACTGCCTTGGATTTGGACACTTGGAAGTCCTAGAGATTATCAATGGAGCAATCTCTGAATTTTTGAAGGTGAAAGCCAATGACAATCATGTGAAGAGTCAGGGACAGTGGGAGAAATGAGGATCTCCAGAGAATGATACTCCTCTGAAAGGGTGGATTCCATAGTGGATGTGATCAGTTGAGGGGGCATTATGAAATGAGTAAGTAGGCAAGAAGACATTAAGATTGAATATGCAGAAGTTAGAGGGAATAGTTAATGTCAGAATTTCCAGTTTTTGGAGATAAAATGAGATAATGAGTACAGTGGGTGAGAATAGCTAGGAGAAGAAATACTCAAAGACCAGAGAGATGTACAGACTGAATGTAGCTACGGTTAAGTTGTAGGTGTAGGACAGAAGTCAAAGTATTTTCTGCCAATAACCTCAATTTTCTTTTTAATCTTGAAGACAAGATCGTGTGAGTAATATCCCTATTTAATAGATAGGTCTGTAATTGATAATTTCACATAGAGATATTTTAAAACATTAAGGATATGCACTATTTATAAGAAGACATTTACCTTAATTACCTAAAGAAATCTTCATTGGAAAGATTTTGTTTTGGTTTACAACTTTGCTCTAGGAAATGCGAGGAATTTATAAAAATCTGACATCAACCAAGCTAGGAAAAAATTTAAAATAGTTTAAAATAAAAACAAGGCCAAGCATTATCTCAAAATGGATACATTAAAATAGTTAATAATTTCCACAATATTCCTCAATACGAGAATCGGCCTGAATTATTAATGTTATATTGTTTGCATTTATATTTATCTCCAAAAACTGGCACATTATTAGAAGGAATTCAAAACCAAAGACATGTTAATATCTTAAATACTTTACTGGATATAGAATTCATCCCCTGTGGGAGCAAAAATGGAAAGATATCCAGAAGAGATGAAGCTAAAGAAGCGAAAAGGGGAAAAAAAAACCAAACTAAAAACGTTTAGTGAAACCACTTTCCCAAATTTTATTTTGATTTCTTTTCAGCTTCAAGAGTAGCTTAATATGGAAAAAATAAAGCACAAGCCTGGAGAGAAGAGCCACAATTTTTCTTCTTCAATGTCAAAGAAATAGCTTTCCCTGCTCCTACTAAATTGGAACTAAGCTCTTAAGGATGAAAATAAATGACTAATTTCTTGGGAAATAACCTTAAATGAAAGATTCTTTTGGCCCAATGGTTGCTTTTCTTAAACTCCAGTTGACTTAACCTCATTCTCAAGGCCCCTTCTGCCCTTCCTTTCATCGCACCCTCCTGGTATCAAGTGTGCCTTAAAAGTCTGTTTCGTCACTTGCTACACCTTTGGGAAGTGTTTTCCTTTTCTGATACAATTTGTGGGAAGGAATAAGTCAAATGTGATTGTGCTTAATTACTTAATTTCTCTTTTAAAACCTTACTTATAATGCTTAAAATTTTTTAAAATGCCAACTAAAAAACAGGACCATAAAATTTGCAAAGTAATATTTCCACCAACTCTGACAAAAAGCCTTCATAATCCTTTAAAAGTTTTTAATATATACCTAAATATTAATTTTAGTCTTCTCTTTTTAGCTAAAATTATATGAAATGATGCTTCTTAGTGTCATCTGTGTAAGGACTTCCAACTCCAGTGAAAGAAACAGAACTAATTTTATAACAGAATGAGCCTTCTTCCTCTCTGGCAAAGACTGTGTTCATTTCAGAGCCCATCTCACATGATTTTTTGCCAGGTTAGCTATTTAGAACTTTAGGCCTGGCCCTAAGCATAGTATGTAGGCCAGTGATTTAAAAAAATTTTTTTTTCAGCAGTGGAAATCTTTTCTTCCCCTGCCCTCAAACAAAACCTTAGCTATCCAGTGAAATTCACATACACATAAATATATGTATATAAAATAAAATGGAACATCTGAAGAGAGAGTAAGGCATGGATGGGTTCCTAGAACTCTGCCTGTTTCTTTTTCTTCATATAGACTCTCAAGGTACCTTTTTTGATTCTATGATACACACAAAAAACCCTCATCTTCACAATAGGAAGAGGGCCAATCTTTGGTCTCCATGGCTCTCTATTTCCTAGAATTTCTCTCTCACTACAAAACACCTCCCCTTGATGCTTACTCCTCAACTGGTGACGTAAGCCAGCTCATGGTGTGTTCATTCCACACAGATCTGCCCAATCCACACTTACTCTTCCAAAAACTGCCCCAAACCACCACCTGCACCACAATCCTGAAAACTCAGTCCCTCCATTCTGATAGTCTCGGCTAGACATTTGGGAGAACACAGTTTGAACACATAGCTACTGAGTTTTACATGATGGATAGCCTTGCTTACTCTTCCCAGATTTATAAATTTGTGTTTACAAATTTTAGAGAAATAATTTTTAAGCCAAATACTTAGTTTACAGAACTTCAAATTATACGCCAAAGCAATACATTTAGGCAGCACAAATAAAACTGTTCCCTTTAGGAAAGTCTTCTGGGCCCTCCTGAAATGGTACATGTAGAACATGATTTATATGTTTTACTTGCCTGTCTCAGTATCCTGAGAGAACTGGAATGGGTCACATCCTGAAGCCGGTTCCAGGACCGGCTCAGAGATCCTGATCAAATATTTTCATGAAGTCATTCCTTCAATCTTACTTTAAAATCTACTTGGACTATGTTACTAAAGTAGCTCATTTGTATCAATACTTACTTTATGTTAACCTAGCCTCTTCAATATATATCTTACACTTCTGGAAAGATTTTACTTTTAAATCAATTTTTTCTCTATTACATCTCTTTGTATGTGATAAGCAGGTGGGGCAGGTCTTTGTCAATCAGGCAGAGGTGTTGGTGATCACCTGTGATGTGATGTGAAAGACACTATAAGGAAGGCACAGTCTAGCCCTCGAAGAGTGTACAGGGTGAGGAGCAAAATATGAGGCAGCCTGTGGCCCAGGGGAGCAGCCCCCTCTCTGCCTTGTGGTGGGGGCCCCAGGAGACAGAGACAGATGACTGCCCAACTTTGTGGTGGTTGTTCCCAGTGACTCTGGATGGGTGTGGGGGAAGATCTCGGTCTTTACACACCAAAGCCCAGGCTGGACATAAGCGAGAGCGGAAGCAGGCTTTCTAAGATGATCATTACCTAGTCTCCACCAGAAATGACATTCCCTAACCCATTCCACCATTACAGACCCAGGAGAGGCTGGGAGGATGGGTATCACTTGAGAAGGATGGGGCTAATAATAGCAGCTAACATTTCAACAAAGATTAGTGTTTACCAGTTATCGGGTATTATTCAGAGTGCCTTCTATATGCCAATTCATTTAATACTCTCAACAAACCCAATGATAAATATTATCATAAATATTCTGGTGTTACAGATGAGGAAACTAATGCATAGAGAGATTAAGTCACTTGCCCAAAGTTACCATGTTTGGGAAAGCCAGGATTTGAACACAAGCTCCAGATCCCATGCTCTTACCCATCACACACACTGCATCCATTGGTGTAAGTGCCCATGGAGAGGAATGGGGAGGGAGCCGGTCTGGCCTGGTACCTGAGCTCCTGGTGCTAGCATTTCTGGAGGTGCGTCTAGTATTCCCTGGTCCTTGGGCCATTGTGCCTGCACCCGATCTTGAAATCTGTAGTCACAGTCAATTGCCTCCATCTGTAATTCTTCCACTCAGTGGGGCCTCTTCGCTTCTGCAAACTCTCCCTGTGGGTCCTGTGGGAGCATGTGGCTTCCCTGCATGCTATGAGTGATCTGTGGGGACCAGGACCTACCTGTGGCTGACTTTTTAGATGCCCATCTCCACCTGTGGTGGACCATTGCTCCTGCACCATACTGGGTTTGCAAGCGCACTCAGGGCTTCTCCTGAAGCCTGAACCCCTTACTTTCATCTGTGTATCCTCAGGGGCTAACTCAATCAACATTATTTTGAGGTTAAGATGCTCTGCATATTGTGTGTGGGGGTGGGGAATGGGGTAACTGGGTGATGGGCTTTAAGGAGGGCACATGAAGTAACGAGCACATTATGTGTTACGTGCAACTGGTGAATCACTAAATTCTACCTCAAACTAACAGTACGCTGTGTGTTAATTAAATCGAATTTAAATTTTAGAAAAGATGCTCTGCATATCTCAACTCCAGCAACAAACGCAAACTGAGATTTCAAAATTGCTCTTCTGATCCTTTTATGCATTTTAACTCCTATTCCTTTTCAAAAGCACTTGAATTTTCTATTTCTGGTCCAAAATAAAACTTGACTGGTTACTCTTGTCTGGGCACAGTGACGCTGGATCTCTCTGCTTAATAGTCCTCAGGGCTTACTTGTGTTCACAGACTGGATTTCATTGTGTATGTTGTTTCTCAAATTGTTCAGTATTCCTAGTACTGACCCTTGAAGAATGCTGCCCAGGAACCACTGGCCCCTCCATCTATTCTCTCTTGTCTTTTTGCCCTTGTCAGTTTCCCTGACCATAGGGAAGCTTACTTCTTTTGAATTGCTTTGGTAAAGAACTTTGCCACAGACGTCCTAGAAACTTACAAGATTACTGGTCTACCTTCTGGGGCACTAGAGGAGCCTGAAGCACCTTTGGTGAATTACCAGAGTACATGTAACCAGCAAAGCTAATTTTTCCTCCTTGTTTATGTCTTCACACAGGGTTAAAGGACTTACTTAATGCATTCCAAGTGGGGACATTCACAATGCAAATCTTACTCTCTCCATGATCCTATG
Organism: Martes martes; assembly: GCF_963455335.1. NCBI lineage: Eukaryota > Metazoa > Chordata > Mammalia > Carnivora > Mustelidae > Martes > Martes martes. The sequence continues at coordinate 129,645,249 of NC_137895.1, forward strand.
GTATGTTAAAAGCTCTCATGTATTAAAACTAAGTATCTCTTTTCAATCTATCGGTTTCCTCTGACATAAGCCATTACTATGAAAATTATCTTGAGCATTAAAGTTATAATTGTAACTAACAAATAATTTAAAAATTATTTCAGTAAAGTCAAGTGTATACAAAAAAAGTCTCATTGCAAAATGGCTTTCCTAACTTGGCAATGGCAGGTAAAATCTTTGATGAAATTTTTACCTCAGTGCAACAGACTGGCTTTCTCTCTTGCCCAGTAGTGCTTTTTGAAGTTTTTCATGTACCACAAAATACATAATAAGGGATAGTTAAATTCACTCTGAACCCCAGCTACATGACCATGACATATTTGGAGGTGACTTTGAGGTGCATTCCCAGATATGGTGCAACGCTTTCTAGATTTCCAGTCTGATTTCCTGCTGCCAGTTGCTTCTGCCAAATGCTTCTGACAGTGCGGCCAGTTTGTGGTGTCCCTAAAAATCATCAGCAATTTGAAAACATTAGCGCCCGGCAATAGTCATACTTTGCAATGATTGCCTGTATTTATCACCTTACTTTTCCAGGGTACGAATGGAAAAAAAAAATCACAGAGAAAAATTAAACTTGTCTAGCAGCGGGGAAAATACAGAGTTGAAAAATCAAATGCCTGATAGGATCCCAGCCCCTTTCTGTATTGTTTAAAAAAAAACAAACAAGCAAACAAAAAAACTGAGGCACTGGGCTGATGTGGCTACGGAGAAGAAAAATAGCATAAATATGTATCCTTCCCCAAATGCTGCTTAGTTTGTCTGCACATTGGCAGAGTATTTTGATATTAGGATATTATGGTTATGTGGTAGTACTAAAAATGGGGAGATGTTCATTGCTTCATTCAACAAATAGTCACTATGTTCTGATCAGTGGCAGGAACTGGGCCTGGGAGTGCGTAAGTACAGGAGACAGGCCTGGCGTCTGCCTTGAGGAATTCTATAGTCTCCTGAACAAACAGTGATGTCCATACAGTAGAGAGGAGACAGTCTTAGGGGAGCACAGATGGACGCAGGGGGTGCGTGCAGACTTCCCTGAGGAGCAAGAGTGAATCTGAAACCCAAAGGATGGACGTGAGCAACTCTAAGCGTGGTATGGGCCTTGGGAGAGCATTCCAGACACAGGAAGAAGAGTGGAGCCACCTACTAAGGATCTGTGGTTTGTACAGAGCACAGAGGTGCCAACAGAAGAGATGAGTAGCATTCAGCCCCCGCTCTTTCCTCAACTTGTATATCGTGACACATAGCTGTCTCCCACCCAAGACCATGTTTCTCTCCACACAAGTAGCATGCTTAATAAGCCAGCTCCTAGGAGTATGTTAACTTGAGTCCAGGATAAACTATTTTCACATAGAGACCCCCAAACATAGTGGTTTAAACAACCTAGAAGTTTGTTTCTGTTTGTGCAACACCATAAGTGGCCCAGGATTAGTAACATGGCTCTGCCATCTTCAGTGGGTCGGCTAATCTCTGAGTCCAAAGCTGCCCCATGGTTTCTGTCCTTCAGTCTTCAGGAATAGGGATGGGGCCTGAGGATATACATGCATCTCTTTATGTAGGGCGAGAAACACAAGTAGTGTGCATCACTTCTCACTTCTCCTTCACGACAACTTAGTCACACGGTCACACCAAGATTCAGGGGAGGCTGAGAGATGTATTCTGTGGCCGGAAGGCAGGTGGTGTGCTAAAGCTAGCTTCAAAGAGTGGAGGATGGCTGTTGGTGGGTGTGCAGCCATCCATGCCACAACGGCAGTGGGGAAGGGGGAGGGGCACAATGGCAGAGAGGCAGGCGGGAGTCCGATCCCATGAAGCCTTGTTCAGAGCAAAGGAGACCACATTAGTATCTTAAAAAAGGGCAGCAGCAGATTTATGAGTACAGTATTTGTTCACAGAAAAGGCTTTTGCAAAAAAAAAAAAAAAGCCTTTATTGATCAGGGCAGACACATGCCAAGGTTTTCCACAGCTTCTCCCACTTAATTATCACATGTCCTTGTTTACCAATAGCCCAAATACATGTCCAAGGGACACATATCTGAGTCATATGGTCTATGAAGACATGGACTGTGAGCTTTTAACAGGTAGTTGTGTGTAGACAGGGAGAGAAACCTGAAGTATTCTGTGCTATTCAGATTTATACAGTCAGTGACAGTAGAACATGCTCTAAGTTTACATATAGTCAGCAGCTCCCAGCAGAACACACAAGCCACGGTGCAGAGGTGACCACATCAGCACATTCGTATACGCAGATACAAGTGTGGCCTCTGCGCTGTGGTCAAGCCACAGGAGAGATGAACCACCTTGAGGGGGCACAATCCTGCCCACAGCCTCTCTGGGGAGCATCAGATCCCACCACAGATACAGGGCCATCCACATGGCATTCAGGCCAACACCCCAAATTCTGTCTACACTGGAAACATCGGGGCCAAAGACTTAGCTGCGTGTCTGAGTTGGTTCAGGATACAGGAATTGGACTTGAATCCAGGAAGGAGCACTTTAGAAAGCCTCCTGTCCCATACCCACAGCCTCGACTTGGCAGAGTTCTACTCTTGTGAGGACGGCAGCATTCTGACATACCCACTGTGAGGCAGGGTCTCTCTCTGTATATAAATGTAAATATAAGTGTGTATATATATATGTGTGTGTGTGTGTGTCTGTGTATATATGTATGTATGTGTCTATTCTTGTCATTTTTATCTTCTTGGTAACTATTTGAGGTACATATTATCATCCTTATAGAACCACAGAGCCTGGGGAAGCTGGGTGAGTTGGCAGCTGCATCCATAGCCAGGATTCAAACCCAGTTATGTGTGCCACCAAACACATGCTCATTTCCCTGCCTCTTGTGTTGGTTATTTAATTAGTAGCTTTCTTCCTCAGTTTTAATCCATTTTCTAAATTGGATCAATGGGCTCACTTTGGGACATCTGTCTAAATTAATGTGTTATATATGTCTATAGTCTAACATGATTTTTTCAAAACCTACCTAAATTAACATGCAAATCACTGGCTATATTCTATAAAAAGTACATTGGAAAATTCTGATGTTCTTCTTAAAAAAATGGCTTGTGGCAAACTCTAGTGCCTATAGCCTGTCTGGACCCTTGTCTAAAAGCTTCATTATCAAATCATTCTACTTATGATAGGACATCATTTCTTTTAGGATTTCAATCAGTGAATATGAAAAATACAGATAAGTTGTGGTGGTGGTAGTGGTGATTTAATTATTAATGTTATCAACTGATTGATTAATATGTAATTTCTGGTTAATAATCATTAATTGAATTGGCAGAGCTAAAACTTCAAATGGAACTAAAACACAGAGGACTGACTTAATAAAAGTCAAACCTAACCAGGAGAGTTAAGTGAATCACAGCTAAGCCTCAAAACTAGGAAATGGGGCTTCTCTCCCTTATCCAACAGTTTTTGAGATTCGTCTGTATTGTTGCATGTGTCCGCGGCTTTTTCCTTCTCATTGCTGGGTAGTGTTCCATTGTATGAATGTACCTGTCTTTGTTCAGCCGTTCACCTGTTGAGGGACATGTGGATTTTCTCTGTGTTTTGGTGATTAGGAAGAAAGTGGCTGTAAGTATTCAGAGAGAGGTTTTTGTGTACACATATGTTTTCATTTCTCTTGGATAGATACCTGGGAGTGGAGGGGTTGGGCCATATGGTAGGTGCATGTTTAATTTTGCAAGAAGCCGGTGAGCTGTTTTCCAAGGTGGCTGGATCATGTTACATCCCTAGTGTAGGAGCAGTGTATGAAGGTTCTGGTTCCTCCACATGCTTGTCAGCACTTAGTACTGTCAGGCTTTGAAATTTTTGCCATTCCAATAGACATGTGCCAGTGTCTCAAGAGGTTTGTGGTTTTGAGCATCTTTGCTCAAAACATTTTTGGTTTTGGTCTATCTTTGCTGAAGTGTCTATTCAGACATTTTGCAAATTTTCAATTGAGTTGTGTATCTTGGTATTGAGTTGTAATAATTCCTTTTTTTTAAAGATTTTATTTGACAGACAGAGATCACAAGTAGGCAGAGAGGCAGGCAGAGCGGGGGCAGGGGGAGCAGGCTCCCCAATGAGCAGAGCCCAATGTGGGGCTCGATCCCCTGGGACCATGACCTGAGCCGAAGGCAGAGGCTTTAACCCACTGAGCCACCCAGGCACCTCAAGTTGTAATAATTCTTTATGTAACTTGAATAACACAAGTCCACTGACAGATATGTAAAAGCACATATATATGTATGTAAAATTGGAGACTTTGTGCTCCAGTTTGGCAAAAGAGCTGGCTGAACCCAGTGTTACCCAAGTCAGGATCTTGAGTACCCCACTTCCAGACCCATACTCCTCCACTGCGAGGATTTCTGGGACTTGTACCAGCAAAACTGAGACGACATTTTGGTGCAAGAAAAGTATATTCATCCAGATAGATATCCAGACCTACGATCATTTGTTGTCAACATGCCATTTCACCATAAAGGAAAGCAGTGTCTTTGCTGCCTCTCCTGGTCTCAGTAAGCACGCTGCATGTCCACCATGCGGCATCGTGCCAGTGGCACTCCCAGACCTGTCCCTGGCTGATCGTGCAACACAACTTAGATGTGTTCCTACTTTTCTTCGGCAAAGATGCCAATTTTCAAAGAGATTTTCATTTTTACTTCTCTCTATGCTAAGTGGGGGTAAAAATGATCCAGTCAACATTCTTCTAAGTAGTTGTACTGACAAGTGACCATCTGAGAAAAAAAAAATACCTTTAGGAATTTATTTTCACAGAAATTTTGATCAAATTTCTCCCCAATCACAAAAGCATGACCTAGGAAAAGTATCAACATTTGCAGTAGTCAGTGTGCATATTTTAAGTTACTTCTTACCATAAGCAGAGGTAAAAATACTAAGTCCCATGTCATAAAGAGACCCCCTCAAACTGCATGTCAGTTTTCATTGCCGTACATGGAAAATTAGGGGTGCTTTTCTGATTTTTTTCCTCCTTGGGGATTCAAACTTTAAACTTGGGCTATAAAGAATAATAGCTTCAACGTTAAAAATATTTTTCTTACTTTTACTTATGGGTAACTAAAGACCTAGAGAATGAAGTGCTTTTTCCCAAAAGCATATTGCAAACTAGGACATTATAAACAAGTCTTGACTTGTTAACCATAAGGATAAGCCATTATGTTTGATCACTCCTGAACCACAGACATAGTTGCTCTGATTTTGATCTGCATAAGCTATAATTAATTTGATTTTAAAAATGTGACTTTTGTTTAGCACCTGTACTTTTAAATTTGTGTCCAAAGATATTTCAAAAAGCCATCTTACACCATGGCAATGGGTTGGAAAATACAGAAAACACAGCTCCTAAGAACCTAAGAGTTTTGTATTTTTTCTTTTAATAACAAAAACTGATTGATCCAGAAGGAAGTGAAAAAAAGGGAGCCTCAGAAGGGAATGTTAATGCATGCATATTTCTGGTACATTAAAGACTCTGACGTGCTAATTCAAACACTGTTTACTTTTTGTATATAACAGGATTGCTGTTTTCAAGTGAAAAACAGAAGATATTTTCTGAGTGCCAAAAACTACTCATTCATGCAGTCTGAAATACCATTATTATTATTATTAATTCTTACGTCTAGCATCTGTGAATAGCTTCTTATACGAGAAAACCATTTTGGGTCAGCCGAAGGCCAAAAATAATGAGCTGGCCTCCTGCCTCTGTGTATTGAGTCAAGTAGCTGCCAATGAATAAAACTGATTTTTTTGTTGTTGTTCCTGGGATAAATTTCAGAAAATGAAAACAAACAGTTGTTGGTGCTTTTCATATATTTCCAGTGGAAAGAATATATTTTTCACAGGTTTAAAGATTGACTCCACTATAAGTAACCAAACAATTACGAGAAGCCGCCCGGTGTATTTCTGTGGTTTAGCAAAAGGGCCAAGTCGGAAGGAAAAGACATTCCCGGCATTTTCTGAAGCTAGATAAATACAGAGAAAAAATATAGATGAAAGATGGAACTGCTCTCCACAGTCTCTGCCAGATTCCTCGACTTTTTGGCATACTGATTGAATTTGGCAAATGTAACCAGTAACAATCTTTTCCATTAAAAAGAGTAGCATATACTTTATTTTACCATACTGTCTGTGCATATTTGACCCTCCAGAACTGTCTCTCTTTTTTAGAGAGTGATTCCTTCTGCAGAGTTGGCTGCAACTTCGTTTATTTGAAACGGATCATTTATCACCAAAAAAAGCTGCAGGGCACAGCTACTGTTGAACAGCTCCAACCTACAGCTCGGCAGGAAAAGTGGCTTTTTCTGAGACTGAAAGATGCTTTACCATGTGCCAACAGCATCTAATGCCAACCTAATGCCTTGATATCCAAACCTGTGTAAATGTGAGGAATCCTGAATGTACCATTTAGACAACATAAGCTACCCGGTCCTGTCATTTTCTTTTATTTGTGATCAGAAAAGCTCTAATGTGGCCTGATGTTCCTAATTTTGGTAACATGATTATGTTAAGAAAAAGAGTACCTCTCCAGCCCCAAATCTAAATTTCATGGACTCCAACACTTCTTAACCCTAAAAAATTTTTTTTCTCATCTGGCAGTGATACTGTAGTAAACTTATTCGGATAGGTAAGTAGCAGTCTCTGAAAATATGATGCTGGGGAGCAAGGACCAAGGCCATGGTTTCCAGCTTTGTGCAATTCAGGGAAGAAAGGCTCCCACCTGATAGGCCTCTTATTCAAACTCGATGGAAATGACTTTTTGTTTTTACCTTTCATTGGTTTCATCTACATTAAACAAAAATACGAGATTAGGGTGTCTACCTGTTGCTGTGAATTTCTGAATGCAACACAAAAGACATACTTTGTTTTTTAAACAGCCAAAAATTCAAGCAGCCTTTTTATAGTTGGCAGTGATGTATGTACATTATTGCTCTAATGTTATTTGCCATCTCATACACCCTTTCTTAATCAGTAAGTAGCAGCTAATTTAAAAAAAGGGAAAAGCATTAGTTTGGTGTGAGTGCCAGGTAAACCCTGTGGTTTCAATTTAAAGTTTGGAGCCAACAGTGACAGATATAAAAATGAGAATCTGTAATTTGCCAAGTTTAAAGTCCCAAAACCAACATGTGAATGCTTCACAGGTTTATACATCCATAAAATGAAGACTGTTTTGCATAGATTCAAAATGCTGAGGGAGTGTTATTTCTTAAACTTAAGATGACAGTATAATAATAGACCTCATTTAATCACAAAGTATTTGACCAAAAAAAATAAAATAAAATAAACGCCAAAAGTCACTGTTTAAATTTCAGAATGTGAAATCCATACCAGCAGTTGGCAATAGGTAGGTCTGAAATATTTTCAACAAAAATTATAAATAATTACCTTTCACTTTTTATATTTACATCCATTTATCTTACAAAGTTTGCTTTATGAATGAGTTCTTTAATAATAATAATAATAATAATAATAAAATAGAGATCGCCAGAGCAGTTAGCAAGAATTTATAATTTTAACAAACAAGGCACAACACTTTATGTGCTGCCGAAGTGAGCACAAGGCACAACACTTTAGAAATACTGGGTAGAATGACTTCTGTAGATCTTTAAAGGATTTGCAATAATAACCTCTCAACTAACGTATATATAACTCTAAAACACTCTCAAAAACAGCATGATAATACAAGACAGTGAATGTCAACTGACCTAACAGTTTCTCATGTTTGTTGGTCCAGAAATCAAAATCCTGGCTTGTCACATTAGTGCAAACCCTTTACCTTATCTTCCCAGCCCATCAGGGATGCACTTGACTATCCCTGTCCCTCACCCCCAGGGCAATCCTTGGAAGCCATTCTGTAAACAGTGCACTATTTCCTTGTCCACAGTGGATGAGAAGTGGGTACTTTTCCTGAATGGGGCCAATCAGATTCCCTTCCCTGAAGTTTCTGAATTGAAAGTGGGAATAGCCTGTGACCTCACTGGGTTGACTGGAGGGTGAAGCTGGGGGACACAGTGGAGAAAACCATGGAGAAACAGGGAAAGAGAAAGAATAAATTGAAATGGAGACAGAGGACAGATGAAAAAAGAAGAATGTGCTACAAAACCTATGAAACTCTGTCCCAGCACTTCTTTTGGGCTCTGCTGCCTGCTCTCTTTCCTTCTTTCCTCCTTCCTCCCTTCTCTCCCTCAGTCCTCCCTTTCCTCCCTCCCTCCCTTCCTTTCTCTCTCTCCCTTCCTTCCTTCCTTTTCCCTTTCTCTTTCTTTTTTCTTTCTCTCTCTCTTTTCCTTCCTTCCTTTCTCTTTCTTCTTCCCTCCCTCCCTCCCTTCCTTTTCTCCCTCCCTCTTTCCCTCCCTCCCTTTCTCTTTTTTCTTTTTCTCTGTCTCTCTTTCTCTCTCTCCTTTTTCTTCTTTCTTCTTTTTTTCTTTCCTTCCTTCCTCCCTCCCTCTCCCTCCCTCCCTCTCTCTTTCTCTTTCTCTCTCTCCCTTTTTCTTTCCTTCCCCAAGACAAAACTAAGAGTCAGGTGCTCAGCTGACTGTACCACCCAGGTGCTCCCATGGCTCTGCTGATTTCTTGCTCATGAGATCTGTCAAACATCTATATATTCTCTTTGGTGCCCAAGCTTATTTGAGTCACTTATGTTGCTTGCAATTTATTGTATTCTAATTGGTCCTGCACTCTATCTATGGGACTTTGGACACATCACTTAGATTATTGAACTAAAACTTCCCAATCTTTAATATGGGTACAGTAATGCCTGTATCACAGGGTTAATGCAAAGACTAAACAAAATAAGAAATGAAGCACTTAGCCCAGCAGTGACCACTCAGCAATCGGCTGCTATTTTTAAAAAAGGTTACCCTGTAACTTACATTTTATGAAATACATACAGCTATCTATATTACATATTTGTTAGTCAAGGGAAAGCTCTGCAATCTCTTATTATAAAGCCAAATATTCTAATATTTGTTCATTATTCATTTAATGGGTGATTCAAAATATTTGGTGAAATTTAAAATGAAAAGGGCTTGCTGACAACTATTATCACTATGGTTATTTCCCTCTTCGTAGTAGAAACCTTGGGGGAAAAAAAAAGATTTGTGAATAAATCCATACTTCTTCCTGTTCCCTTACTCTCTCATCTAATCTATAATGAAGTCCTGTTTAGGCTGCCATGTGGTCGTGCACTGACAGCTCACCACCTTCCTAGGGAGCTTTTTGCTAACGTGCTTTCTGACCTGCTTCTGTGCACCTCTGACAGTGATCTTCAAAAACAAAAATGGGACCATAGCACTGTTCTCATTAAAATTTTTCAATGGCTTCTCAGTACAGTAGAATAAAATCTCAATTCTTTATTATGGTCTGGCACTGCCCATATAATCCAGGCCCCCACCTCGCCAGCTCTCCAGACACCTCTTGTGTCACTCTCCCATTCTGTCACTCAGCCTCCACTACCTTGATCTTCTTGCAGGTCCTTGGAAACTCTAAGCACATTCCCACCTTATGACCATGGCACATACTTTCTGTAAATTCTTCTCCTGTCTTCATTCTTTGTATCTTAGTGTAGACGCACCTGCTCCAAGATGCTTTCTCTGACCTCCTGGTATAAAGTATGTTAGCCCTCTGTTATCTTTCATCCAACCTCATTTGTATCCTTCATAGCATTCAGCACACTTAGTAATTATTTTGTCAATTTATTTGTTTTTGGCCTGCCCCTTCTTATGGTGCTTGAGAAAGCTATGGGTCCCTTGGTCTTCCTCTTTCTTCCTGAATTCTGGGAGTGATGAATAGGTCAAGTCCTGTCTGTGTGGAGAATCTATATGCTGTGTCTTTATTCTACCCCTTTGCAAAGGGATACCTTTGTGAAGAAGGAGTCATTTCCTGGGTCAGCACTAATCATATGCGGTCATTCTTGGCTATATCTTCAAGAGGTCTTGTGCCCGTTAGCTGCATATTTTCCTCTGATTTCAATAAATGAATAACCACTATATGGTATATGGAAATGAAGTAGGGTGGAATCACCTCTTTCCACAAAGAGTTATCAATATTCAAGCATTTGAAGGATTAATTTGTTAAAAGGGAAATTCAGAAGCATATAAAATTATCTTTAAATGGATTCTATAAAGCCATAGACTATCTCCAGATAGATTAACTTAAAGTAGAAATTAAAAGATAATTTCCTGTGGTTAAGTCTTTAAATAAATTTAGATGGTAAACTGAAAGGGAAAGCCAAGTCAGTTAGTGATTAAAATTCTTTAAAAAAAAAAAAAAGAAAAAGATTTATTTATTTATTTGAGAGAGAAAGTGGGGGGAGGGGGCAAACGAAAGAGGAAGAGGGAGAATCTCAAGTATGCTCCACGGTGAGGGACAAGCCCTGTAGGGCTCAGTCTCACAAACCTGAGATCAGGACCGGAGCTGAAATCAAGAGTTGGATGCTTAAACAACTGAGCCACCCCTGTGCCAAGTGATTAAAATTCTGAACAAAAAATATTTATCCAACTTTTACATTTGAACTCTCATCTGACATAAAATCAGTATGGTAAAAATAATCATTTAGTAGTAATTATTAAAACCAATTACCGGTGAGTGCATAAGTCCACCAAAAATCATGTCAAGAGTGCTCCTTGCAACACTATTTTAATAGACCTAATTTATTCTTGCTTTAATATATAGAAGATTATTTAGAAAGAGTCTTGTTCAAGTTATCCATTTTTAAGTTTCTCAGAATGTTGAAGATGTATTATATATTTTATAAACAATCCACAATTACATGTAAAGTAACATCTTGTATATTCTCTAGAACAGATGAGAAACTAATATCTAAAATAAATTAGAAAACAGTATCTAGAATAAATTAGAAACTGGTGTTATAGTTTAAATAATAAAAGATTGAAGCCACTTATGGAATATTAAGTCTTAGCAGGAACAAACCTGTCTGCACACAAATCAGTGCACAGATATCCTGAGGGTTAGGAAAGATAGAGCTGAATCAATAATAATTTACAAGTCACTCCAGTAATCTGTGTAAATATACAAAATTTGAATACAATTATGGTAGACGTTGTGGTGGCCGCCCAGCATAACTGAATAGAAAAGCAATTGGCTGATGAAGAATGTCCCTACATACCATAATTACCAGGGAGATAACTATAAAACTTAGCATCTAAACTTAATAAACTAATTTTAAAAATAGGCTAAATGTAGACTAATTCATCAGAATCCAGGACATTAGAAGAATGTTCCCTTGAAATATGAAGCAAGCAATGTAAGGACAAATAAAAAGTTGCTTTACACTCAAAGTAGAAGACTTACGGATTTTCTTTTCTAACTGGTGGTTTGGGATAATACTATGAAATAAATAAGGGTTAGAAAAGTTATAGTGACCAAATGTTCTGATCCCAAATCAGGAATTTTAGCAATTTATATAAAAAGTTTTAGGGTATAAAAATTAAATTACATTTATACATTTAACATACATTTAGGGTCCATCTAAATCAACTTTATAGAAAATGTTAAAACCATATCAAATTTGAATAGTTAATAAAGGTAGTCACAGAAGGAATATTTTAGCAGTATTCAATTCCTTTTTCTAAGTTTAAGTGTATTCCTTATCCAGAGCTTCTCAAACTTTACTATGAATATGAACCATCTGGGAATCTTCTTAAAATGCAGATTCTGATCCAGTGGGTCCAGGGTGGAGTCTGAGATTCCGAACTTCTAACAAAGCACCTTGGTGCTCCTGTTGCTGTCTGTCTGGGACCACACTTTGAATAGCAAGTCCTGAGCCCTTGGCTGTTGGGAGAGACCAAGAACAAAAGGCCCCAGAGCAGTTGCCTCCAAGCCACAAGCAACTTTGTTCATGTATTCCAGTGTGCCATACCAATATTCCATGTTTTCCTGCTGACAGGGAAAAGATTAGGAAGCAGCATTGCAGAAGACAATCATATAACATAGATTTTGATACACTTTCACGGGTAACGGTTGGATTGGGTCTGGCATACTGGGTCAGGTCTTCCTATTTTCAAAGTTTACAGCTTTGAGGATAGTATTTTAAACAAGTTAACTTGTCAATTGTCTTCTTTCAGGTATAGGAACTTACATTTTTTATAACATTAGCAGAAAGTTCTTGTTTTCTTTGATGAGGAGCAAAGAAAGTGCTCTAGGGACTTTGTCTACACACTTGCAGGGGTGCCACAAAGCACAATTCTACAACTCTGTGCCTATCACAATTCCACATGGGCCCAAGCCACACTCCTGCTGTTCAGCATGACATCATACACTGGAACATTCTACACGCAGAGTTGTATTTGTTAGGTGGATTAGTTTTCAATGCAATGGCTTAATCATCCTCTGGTGTTCTTTAGTCTTTTCCTTTGAGAAGGTTGATTTTTGCTTCCCTTATATTCCGTATCATGGACAAACTAATGTAAATGGCTGTCTTGCCACTGACACTCCTGGGGATCTTAAACTTTTGTGTGCTTCTCAGTTACCTTAGGAGCTTGGTTGAAATAGTTTCTTGGTCTTAGTCATAGAGACTCTGAGCCAGTCAATTTAGGGTATGGCCCAGCCACCTTTATTTATCTTTTTTCAAGCTCTGTATTGCTTTGGACAGGTGAATTGTAGACCACACCCTTTGAGAAACACTGCTGCAATGGGCCAGAGTACATGAGGATGGCCAAGGAGTAACTATTGGGAATGTTCCATAATAAAGAGTATTGTGTAATGAGAGATGAAAGCTCTGACTTGTAAGAAGTTATAAGGCCTTAGCTTAGCATGAGCGTTTTGTCCCAGGTATCCAGTTTGAACTTAGGTTTTTAATTTAATTTCTTTAGCTAGGGGTTTTTCTTTTCACCGTATAATAATTAATGGCATTTATAGTACCTAGAAGTCTATCCCTTGGTGATGGGGGGTGTTTTTCATATTAAAAGTAAGATACATGAGGGGCGCCTGGGTGGCTCAGTGGGTTAAAGCCGCTGCCTTCAGCTCGGGTCATGATCCCAGGGTCCTGGGATCGAGCCCCGTATCGGGCTCTCTGCTCAGCAGGGAGCCTGCTTCCTCCCTTCTCTCTCTGCCTGCCTCTCTGCCTACTTGTGATCTGTCTGTTAAATAAATAAAAAATCTTAAAAAAAAAAAAAAGTAAGATACATGAAAGATGGGTAGTTACAAAGATCTTAGACTTTTGGAATAGAGCTCATGTAAGTGGTAGTTATAGAAAATTGACATAGATTAGTGTAAAAGGCTTAAATTAATCCCAAAGCTCTTGTATTCAGGTTTTCCACTTTCAATTTTCTTAATTCTAAAAAGGCAAATATATACATATATGTGTATATACATACACATACAAACATACAACATAAATTGCCATTAAGATTAACTAATATATCACTACCTTTGGAAAATATAGCTACTCTTCTTAAAGTCCATGTAATAATAGAAATAATTGTTTTGAAAAAATCACAAAATCATCTGGTTTTAACTTCATATACTATAACTCTTACTAGTAATAATGTTTAATGGGCATAAATTAAGAATACACAGAAGCTACAAACACAGCAAGCAAGGCTAGAAAATCCTGAAAACTAAGGAGAGAAAGAGAGCATTTGGGCTGCAGAAGGACCGCAGCATTCCACCATAAAACAAGTACGATCTCTGCCAAGTCCTCTTCCCGCTTTGTGCTTTCCCAGACAGCTGCTCTGTCTCCTACAGCAGTTTCTCAACCAGGCTGGGTTGGTCTTCCAAACACAGCCTTACACACCAGCACCCACACCCACACACGTGTGCCATTAAGGCCCTCCTGCTTCACCCTGCAGTGGGCGGTAAGAGAACAGACTATGGAACCAGATTTCTTGGGTTCTTTCCTTATGAGGGGTGATTCAGGGCAAATCACTTAATCTCTATGTAACTCAGTTTCTTTATCTGCAAAATGGAGATGATCCCTATCACACTGGAACATGGAAAAGACTAAATAAAAGGATATGTGTGAATGTAGCTTTTGGAATGGTGGCTAGGCACCGAGGAAGCTGAATAAAATGAAAATAGTATTACTTTCATTATTATCTCTTCTGCTGTACTTACATGTAGCTCTGTTTTTCATCTTTTCTCGCCTTTAGCTTTCAAGAAGGGGAGGGAAATGTATTTTGCTGGGATGTGGCAGTGGTGACGTAGCCAAAGCATGAGATGGATTCATTATAGTGAAGCAGAGACAAGTATTCTATTAGCCCAGACCGTCCTAGACACATCTGATTTTTCCAAAGACTCCTTGGATATTTGAGAAGACTGAATCACCTCAAGGGCAAAAGCATTGCCTAGAGCTCTCCAAGGAAAACTTAAAAAGAAAAAAATAAAGTGGCTTTAAAGGATCATTCTTGTATCAGATTTTTAGATGTACTACACTTATAAGATGCAAAGAATTAAGATTAAAATTCTTAATTCCTCCTGAAAAGATTCTTATCTTGTAAACCTTTCTGTCAAAGCCAAGTGCTAAATAAATATGAAAAGGATGGCTCCTACTGGGTTCCATAAACAACTATTAAAGGGCAGCACAGCACTAGTACAGTAATTTTCAGTTCTTTCTTTTTTCTTTTTTTTAAAGATCTTACTTATTTGATAGAGAGAGATCAGAAGTAAGCAGAGCAGCAGGCAGAGAGAGAAGGGGAAGCAGGCTCCCCGCTGAGCAGAGAGCCCGATGTGGGGCTCGATCCCAGGACCCCGAGATCATGATCTGAGCCGAAGGCAGAGGCTTAACCCACTGAGCCACCCAGGTGCCCCATTTTCAGTTCTTTCTAAAGCAGCAAAAAGCTGTTTTGAAACAAGATCCCATGCATAATTTAACTATATAAAATGGAAAAACTAGCTGGTCTAAGTAAAGTAAGTGACTGTCCCCCACACCAAGCATTGGCTTCTCCCTTGCCTTGAGTACTGGGCCCTGGTGTCTCCCAGGGGAACCCTAACAGTCCATGAGACATGGTTTGAAATTTGCTCATCTAGTGGAAACAGCCCTAAAACTAGACATTACAATCATTTATGATGTTATGCCATGTGTTGATTGTGTGGGTTTTGGTACCTCACTGATCTCTGGGACTTACATTCCTTGTCTGCAAAATGTGTGTTTAAAATGGATAACTCATCTCTATCAGCTCTCACTTTTCATGAATTTATTGTATAAAGAAAGTATGAAAAGAAAGTTAAGAATTTTGCTTCATGCCAAAATAGGGTAGCAGGGAATGGATTTATCTTCCCATCTAAAACAACTTAAAAATGCTAAAATCTATAAAGTAATGGGTTTTAAGACATTGGACATCAGGCAACTGTGATCCCCAAGAGAAGGAAAACTTCAGAGGTAAGTCTTATGATTGTCCCAGCCTACTGCCTGGAGCAAGTTGTAGCACAGAGAGAGAAAAGCCCAAAGAAGCCCAGCAGCTCCCTGAGCCGGGAGGCCAAGCTTGGGGATCTGTGATGACTGGAGTCTTCAAGCAAGATTACTGGAGGGAGAGAACTCTCTGAGCACCAAACTCTGGAGATTTGCTGTTGGTACCCCTGAAACTTCAGTGCAGACCTGATGAGCACTTGTGTGTGTGGAAACCACAGACCCAAGGACAGATCATCTGGAACAATCTCCGAAGCTTATACAGGTCCACTAATGCCTGATCTCACCACCCAGTGTGAAAGACTTCCTAATTTATGGGTTTCAGGCAGAGTAACTGTGAGTCTCTTACCTCAGTAGTGGGTAAGAATTAGCCACACTCTAATGTTGCTAACAAAACATGGAACTGAAAGGAGCAAATTGTTTGTGAGTAACATAATGGCATCCTAGGAAAAACCTCAAGAATATTTACAGAAACTATCTAGCACTCGACTCATTAAAATTTGGTTTCTTCCAAGAAACAGACTCTTAACTGTAGAGAACACACTGATGGTTAGCAGAAAGGAGATGGGAGTGGGGGGAGATGGGGAAACAGGTGATGGGGATGGAGGAGGGCACTTGTCATGATGAGCACCAGGTGTTGTATGGAAGTGCTGAATCACTACATTGTACACCTGAAACGAATATAACACTGTATGTTAACTACACTGGAATGAAAATTAAAAACTTAATAAAAAATCCTCCTCCACCCCAAGGTCAGTGTCTGACATGACTCATGATAAAGAGAAAAATCAACCAACTGAAAGCAAACCAGAAATGACACTAGTTACTAGAACTGGATTTCATGAGCTATGGGAAAGACTCAGCATGTTACGGAGAGACGTGAAAGATATAGAAAGACTCAACTTTAATTTTGAGAGATGCAATTCTGCTGAGATGTAAAATGCACTGATGGAAATAAAGGTAAATTGAACATTGAAAAAAATAAGATTTTCTGAACTTGAAGGCGTAGAAATAAAAACATTCCAAATTGAAACAGAGAGAGGAAAAAAACTGAAAAAATGAACAGAGTCGTAAGGAGCTATAGGAAAAACATCAAGTAGCCAGATATAGGTGAAAAGTGTTTCCAAAGGACAGTAGAAAAAGAAGACAGAGCAAATGGTTTTCTATTTGAAGAAATAATGGCTCCAAATTTTCCAAATTTGATGAAAACTATAGCTTATAAATCTAAGAAGTTCAATAAGCCCAAGCATAAGAAACATAAAGAAAATAACATGAAGGCACATCATAATCAAATTGCTCAAAATCAGGGAAAGCGATAAAATTTTAAAAGCAGTAGTACAAAAAAATGACATACATGTTAACAAGCAAAAGAATGACTGCAGATCTTTTTCTCAGAAACAAGTGTGAATACAATGAAGCAACATGTTTACTGAAGGAAAAAATGTCATTGTAAAATTCTCTCTACCAAAAATACTTTTCAAACACAAGGACAAAATAAAGTCTTTTTTAGACATACAAAAGATGAAAGAATTTGTCAATAGAGCTATACTACAAGAAATGTTAAAAGTTCTTTGGGCAGAAAGAAAATGAGACCAGATGGAAATCTGCATCTACAGAAGGGAATAAATAGCACTTTTACCTACTTACTTAAAGCTTTTTAATTAATAATTGATTATTTACAGCCCAAAACAAGAACAATATGGAATTTATAATACGCATGAGTCAAATAAATGACAAAAGCCAGGAAGACAAAAATGGAAGCCTAGTACTGTATGATTCTTAAACTATATGTTTCTGTGTGTAATAGAACTTGAAGATACACTGTGCTGAATTTTGTATAGATATATATACACATACACTATAAACTCTAAAGCAAGCACTAAAGGAACAACAAAGAATCATAACTAACAAAAACTAAACAAGAAATAAAAAAACAAAAAGGATAACATGGAATGTTAAAAAAATTTTAATTAAGTCAAGGTGACAAAAAGAAAAGAATAGATGGGGAAAAGAGGGAATAAATAAAATCACATTTAAAGCCAATCATGTCAGTAGCACATTAAATGTAAATAGTGTAGATACCCCATAACCTCCCCCCAAAAGTCAGAGTTTGTGATTTGAATTTAAAAAAAAAAGCAAGTCCCTACTAAGTGCTCCCGATAGTTAATAAATAAAAATACACAAATGAGGTAGAAGTTTAGGAAGAGCTACAGGATTTAGCATGCTAATTTTAACCAAAAGAAAGCAGGAGAAAAGGCAGATTTCAAAGCAAAGAATATGACAAGGGATGAAGGTGATTTCATACATATAAAGATGTTGTCAAGAGGACATACTATTCCTAAATACTTATGCACTTAACAAAAGTTTCAAAATCCATAAAGATAAACTGATGAGATGGAACAGTGAGAAAAGTGGGTAAATCCACCGTAACTGGGGTATTTCTGTAGTATAGTGGTTAACACATTTCCCTCACAAAATAATAGATAGAACAAGTAGTTATAAAATCAACAAAGACGTAAAATATTATTGAACAATATTAACCAACTTGGCCTTATTAAGCTTTATAGAACACTTTATTCAACTACATCAGAATACTCATTTTTTTTCCCAAGTGTATGTAGAGCATCAATGAGTTAAACCATATTCTGGGTCACAGAACAAATGTCACATTAAAAAAGTAGTCAAGGAGGGGGCCTGGGTGGCTCAGTTAGTTGAGCATCTGCCTTTGTCTCAGGTCATGATCCCAAGGTCCTGGGATTGCGCCCCACATCAGGCTTCTTGCTCAGTGGGGAGTCTGCTTCTCCCTCTGCCCCTCAACCCATTTGTGCTCTTGTGCTCTCTCCCTCTCAAATAAATAAAATGTAAAAGAAATAGTTAAGTAATATAATGTATGCTCTCTGACTACCGTGGAAGTAAATTAAAAATCAATAACAGAAAAGCCAATGAAAAATCCTCAAATATTTAAAAACTACATATAACACTTCTAAATAATCCACTCCTAAAATATTTTTAACCAAATGAAAATAAAAACGTAACTTACCAACATTTCTGAGATGTAGCTAAAATAGTATTAGAAGGAAATTTATATGGCTAAGAAACATTTTTAGAAAAGATTAAGGTATCAAATCATGTTAGTTTCCACTTTAAGAAAGTAGACATAGAAGAGCAAATGAAACCCCAAAGTAATCAGAAGAAAGGAAATAAGAAAGATCACAGTAGAAATCAGTGAAATAAAAAAAGAGAAAAAGAGAAAAATAAGGAAACAAAAGCTAGTTCTTTAAGAAGATCAATAACATGGATAGATGTCTAGCCACACTGATCAGGAGAAAAGAGAAGACAAAACTACCAATAACAAGAGTGAAAAAAATGTCATAACTACAGATTATAAGTATATATTAAGAGGATAAGGGAATGTTATGAACAACTTTATGCCAATACATTTGACAATATAACTCTGATGAAATGAACTAACTCCTTGAAAGACACTACCAAAGCTCTTTCAAGAAGATAAAAACTTGAACAGCCCTATCTTGAGTAAGGAAATTGGATTTGAAGTTTAAAACCTCCTGAAAAAAACTTTAGGTTTAGATGCTTCACCTGTGCATTCTACCAAACATTTAGGGGAGAAATAATACCGGCACTATAAAGTTCTCCCAGAAAACTGAAGAGGAAGGAACACTTTCCAACTAATTTACTAAAGCATTACTGTGATACAGCATTACTATGATAGCAAAACAGAGACAATACAAGAAAAAAATACTACAAACCAACATCCCTCATGAACACAGGTGTAAAACTCCAAGCAACATTTTGGTACATTAAGGTCAACAAAGTATAGAAAGGATAACACATTGTAACAAAGTGGGTTCATCCTAAGAATGCTGGGTTGGTTTCATTTAAATCAGTGTGATTCTCCATAATAACAAATTCTTAAAGAAAAAATCATAATATAATCTCAATAGATAGAGTAAAAAGCATTTGACAGAATGCAGTATCCATTCCTGATTTTTTTTTTTTTAATTCTAATCAATGTAGTAGAAGGGAACTTACCCAGCCTGATAAAAGTCACCTAACAGGGGTGTCTGGGTGGCTCAGTTGCTTAAATGTCCAACTCTTGATTTCAGCCCAGGTCTTAATCTCAGGGTGTTGTGAGTTCAGACCCCATGTTGGGAGACTAAAGCATGGAGCCTAAAAACAAAAAGTCACCTAACAAAAACCTATAGCCAACAGTGAACTGAATGGTGAAGGACTGAATGTGTTACCTTCAAGATAAGGAATAAGACTGGGACATCTGCTCTTAATTGCTTTTTTCTCAATATTGCATAGGAGTTTTTGGCCCATGCAATCAAGCAAGAAGAGTAAATAAAAGACATCCAGGTTAGAAAGGAAGAAAGAGAAGTCTTAATTTGTAGATGACATGATTGTTTTTGTAAGACACAGGCAATTGACAATCTATTTTTGTATGGCTCAAAAAATGAAGAATGGTTTTTACATTTTTGTACAGTTGTAAATAATAACAACAACAATAAAAGAAGAATCTGCAACAGAGACTTTATGTGGTCCGTAAAGCCTAAAATATTTATTATCTGGCCCTTTAGAGAAAATGTTTGCTGACCCTGGCCTATGTAGGAAATCTGCTGGAATCTCCAAAAGCCTACTAGATCAAATTAATGAATTTAGCAAGGTTGTAGGATATAAGATTAATACACAAAATCAATTACATTTCTATGTATCAGTGAATAATCAGAAAATGAAAATTTTAAAATTAAATCGAGTAGCATCAAAAATATTTACATAGAAGTAAATGACAAAAGATGTAAAAAAAACCTATATGACAAAAATCACATAATATTGCTGAAAAATTAACACTTAAATAATGGATATTGCTTCTTTGTGATTCAGATGACAATAATATTAAGATGGCAATTTTCTCCCAAATGATGCATAGATTTAATGTTCATCCCAATCAAAATCTCAGCATTTCTTGTAGAAATTAACAAACTGATTTAAAAATTCATAGGGAAATGTAAAGAACTAGAAGAGCCAAAATAACTTTTTAAAAATATTTACTTACTCATGAGGAACAGAAAGAGAGAGAGAGAGGCAGAAGCAGAGGGAGAAGCAGGCTCCCTGCAGAGCAGAAAGCCTAGGGACTAGATCCCAGGACCCTGGGATCATGACCTGAGCTGAAGACAGATGCATAACTGACTAAGCCACCCAGGCACCCCCAACTTAAAGAAAAAGATAGGAACCTTGATACCACCTAACTTTATGGCTAAAAAGCTACAGTAATTAAGACAATGTGGTATTGGTATAAATACAGACAAACAGAACAATGGAACAAAACAGATATATTCAACTATTTTTTTTTCAAGATTTCAAAAGAAATTCAGCAAGGAAAGGACATTATTTCAACAAAGGATGCTCATATGCTCCCCAAATGAACTGTAATTCATTCCCAAGACCATAAACAAAAATTAACTCAAAATGGTTCATAGACTTAAATATAAAACCAAAAGTTATAGAACTTCCAGAAGAAAACAAAGAAGATCCTTGTGACCATGTGTTAGGCAAATCTTTCTTAGATATAACACCAAAAGCATGGTCCATTTAAAAAAAAAAAAACCACAATATTAATTGGACTTCATCTACTTTGGAGATGAAGATCATTATCCTGATCTGATCGTGGCTTTGTGGGTATGCATATATATGGCACAATTTATCACATCAACACTCTAGATATGTACACATGTATGTCAATTATAAAACTATTACATATTTTAAGTTAGAAATGAAATAAGGAAGACATTTGATGTGTATATAGTATTAGAATTAAAAATCTATCTCACTGGAATCCTTAAAAATCTTTCTCACTTTAAAGGATAAATGCGAAAAAACAAAAAAGTCAATCAGAAACATGTCTATATATGACTCTATATTTGGTATAATATAGTTACTGATACCTAATAGTGCTAAGTAATTTAATGGCATATCACCAAGAGACTATCCCCAGCACTCCAGGGAATATCGGAATGTGAGGAAAATACACAAGACCACAAAGATACAGAAAGACTATTAATTAACAAAATACTATAGTTCGATCAAACATTAAGCATGTGGACTGCAGATAGACCCTGAGGGTTCCTGGGTGATCTCAGCCTCTCAAGTCCATTTACTTGGCTCAAAAGCGTTAGTGATATTTTTCTTTTTGGTGCCAGGCTTCAAAGACTATGGGGTGTGTATACTTCTTGGGTTCCCCACTCTCTGGAATGCCATTTCATGTGCTCAGTCTGGGAGGCTTCCAAGACAGCCTTTGCCATTCCACCCAATGTGAACTGTTCTTCCCTCTCTCTTTTGGATCCACTTCTGGTTGTATTTTCTGCAATCTCTTCAATTTCCTGCCTTCCAGAAAGTTATAGGCCCTAAAGTAGCTTTCACCTGCCTGGTATAGACATTTGCAAAACAAATCCAATGTCACCATGGGGAAGGGAGCTTAATGCCTTTTTTAGGTGCTCATCATCTTTCTATCTGATCACTTTTTCTGTCTTAGGAAAGGGCTTGTCTTGCTCAGTTTTTCCTGCAACTTCGTTCCCTCCTGGTATTACTTTCCTATGTTATGGCTTTGTTATAATTAGCAATAACTTTGGTATATTGCCTAGAGTCCTCATGCTTTCAACAGAGTTGCAAACAGATCTGCATCCATGTTCACAAGTCCCTGAACTTGAGAGAAGATCTGTGTAAAATCATAAAGAGGAAGAAGAATGCATTATTCCTCTCATGTCGCATTTACTAGGGCAGGGGACTTATTAGTTCATATAGAAGAGAGCCCTACCTGGAAAGGCTCTAACACCAGGATTATTTTTCAACATGATTGAGTCAAGAAATCCTTGTTGACTGCTTAGCAGCATTTAAACACAAACCCTTTGGAAACTCCCTCTTCCTCTGGATTCTAGAACTCCTGGGTAACGTGTTAACTTCCTAAAGTTACTCTGACAGCTCTTCTTCCTAGCCTACATGCTCTGCAAATGTAAATGAAGACATTTCCCAGGCTTCTCTAAACTCTCTGCCAAAAACAACTTTACCACTCCTGTTCATGATTTATTACCTCTCACTGATACTTCCCAATCTTCCCCTCTCCTGCCTCTAGACTTGTGATGTCCGATAAGAAAGCCACTAGCCACTGGTGAGAACGTGAAATGTGGCCAGTCCAAATGGAGATGTACCATCCATATAAAACACAAATACTAGATAGATAGATAGATAGATAATAGTATATACAATATATATATACACAGATAATAGTATATATAATAGTATTGATATGTAACAGTATTGATATGTTGATTGATATTGATATGTAACAGTATTGATATGTAACAGTTGATTATATATATAATGGTATTGATTATATGTATGTATATATATAATATTCATTATATATATAATAGTATTGATTAAATGTTGAAGTAAAAATGAAGTAAAAATAGTTTAGATATATAGGGTTAAATAAAATATATCATGAAAATTAATTTCACCTGTTTCTTTTTATCTTTTTTGAAATTCTAGCTCCTAGAAAACTTAATATTAGATATGTGGATTACATTACATTTGCTCTGGACAGCCCTTCTCTAGATCTGAAATTCAAACTGACCATTTAAATCGAACACAGTAGAAACTGAAACCAATCTATTCCAGGCCCTCAAGCCTGCTCACTGTTATTATGGAATAAACATCAGCTGGCATGAGACAGGTTGTGTAACATCAGCTGCTGCTGTCAAGGAAATTGTATGATGAAGGAACTAACTCTAGAATGAATTACTTATGACCTGGGTGACAGGAGGACTCTGGTAATTGTCAGTGTTGCTCGTGGGTAGCTGCAGCGGGCATATACGTAGGACTGGGATATAACTCTGTAAGCTTTCTACTAGGAAAGCACAGTAGCAATTAGGAATGAAAACTAGGGATCTGCTAAAATAGTGGATAGTTTGTATGCATTTGGAGTCAGAAACTTTAGCAGTTACACGTTGTGACATACTCAGAACAGGTATTGTAACCACCCAAAGGTGCCAGATATTCTCTTACATGATCTTGACTTATGGAATCTTCCTCTTCACCTAGCCCCAAACCTGGAGTCATTTTTGATTCAACCCTTTCCTTACTCCCCATAGCCAAGCACTACACCAAACCCTGTTTATTCCACTGACACCCACTTGCCACATCCACATTTCTTTCCTCTTTAAAGAAAACCAGAGGGGGCACCTGGATGGCTCAGTTGGTTAGTGTCTGGCTCTTGATTTTGGCTTCAGTCATCATCTCAGGGTCCTAAGATCAAGCCCCATGTTGGGGCTGGAGCCTGCTTAAGATTCTCTCCCTGCCTCTGCCTTCCCTCCTCTCCTGCTTGCATGTACTCTCTCTCTAAAAAAAGAAGAAAAAAAAAAAAAGAAAAGAAAAGGAAAGGAAAAAGAAAAGGAAAAAAGAAATGAAAAAACCAGAGAAGGGACACACAGGTTCATATGCTGCCCCCACAGTCCCAAGAGGGAGAGCTCAGGATTAGGCTTGACTTTATATCATGACAGAGTCATTTACAAAAAACAACATCCTGTTCTTTACAGTTATTCTTCAGTAGAAATAGCAGGCAGTTAGGAAGGCAAACAGGGGAGATGGAGAGGCCCTCAAGAGACCTTAAGATGTTGGGGGAAAGGGCCTAGGGATGAACAAACCCAGTTTTCTTTCTTTGTTTTTCCTTTTCCTGTTCCCTCCCCCTGTCCATTTTTGTTGCTTTCTTTTTCCAGTACATATAAGATGTGTGGGTGGGTGAACAGAGTTTCATCACTTTACATAGCAGACTACAATTCCTAAGTGATTTTGGATTATCCATTGACTTGCCTTAGAAGAAATGATTCAGAATTACATGTGCAGCTGAGCTTTATGTCAGTTAAACTGTAACCTTATTAAACTTTAAAACTTTGAGTAGCCTAGAAATTCTATTCTTAAACTAACTGGCAATTGTCTAAGCATATGTTATATGTCAGATGCTATATCAGGCTGCTTAATTTTTTTATAATTTTATTTTTTTAAAGGCCCTACTGATGGAATGTTAGATTGGGCAAGTCCTGTTCAGGAACAGAATGTATAGATATATTAAAGTCTTTGTGCTTCTAGAAGCTCTCCTACCTGTGTGTTGATTAAAGGCAAAGAAAATCCTGATGCACAATTTTTTTGGAAAAAAAAAGTGTCTTTGAATTGGTCCTTTGCTATTACAGTTAAGACCTTCAAGTTGCCATCTAGTTGTTTCAGTCAGCTCCTTTGCTGTAGTTTGTGCCTTTGTTATTTAAGTCCTAAGTAAATAATATATTAAATAGACTTGTGAATGCCCCTGATTATTCATGCACTGTACATTTTTTTCAATCAAATTCAAATTATGGAGCAATTATTCAACTAAGTGTGTCTTATACTCTTCAGTTTAGAAAAAATCGATCTCCAACTTTCCTGCTGCATAAACCATGCTAACACATGGCTCAACAGCCACCATGACCCAACAAGAAAGCAGTTTTGTGTGTCTAAATACTCCCCATCAGTGAAATCTTATTGTTACATAAGTTTCTTTCCAACCACCATATACCTAATTTGGACTAAACCCCAAAGTCGATCAATCAACAGTACCTTTACTGCCCCATTCTCGTGCATGGTGATGCAGTTATCTGCATCTTCTGAGAGCTGGTACAAGGCTTGAGCTGTTGCTCGATGTACATTGGCGTCATTTGATTTCAGGTAACGCACTAATGGAGCCACTGCTTTGTACTCGCCAAAGGCCACTCTGTTTCTCCCCCACATACAGCAGCGTGAAATAGCTTCTGCTAGATGGCACCTCAGTTTATCATTATTCTGCACAAAGGAAATGGATAGTGGTACATGCGTTGCAATGAACGTGTGAGGTCATGTTTCTGTGCCAGATGTTTATTACCCAATAAAATGCCAGGGAGTCAAGCGAGAACAGCTAGGAGGCTATTCAGGTGGTGTCTTGAAAGAAATGACTATTTTGGTGGTCCCTAATTGGGCCAAGGTTCAATCCTGTGTTTTCTTTTTATGACTTCAAATATTTTTAATTTCTTTTTATTGACTACTGAATGTAGTCAATACACTCAAACATGATCAAGTGTCAAGCATTTGTTATTTGCTCAAGGCTTGATTTCCTTTTGAGAAGGTGCTGTAGGGAAAAAAATAGTTAAAAAATATTGGACATTCTTAAGGGAGCATTTCATCTGACTGGGATACGTGGATTAACTCTACACCTTCACCCCAGGAATACTTTTACATCAGTAATACACCTTGGTTCCCAACAGGGAGAAGGCAGTGCAGCAAACACTGATATGTTTGAGTCTCCCATTTTCCTTTCTGTAGCCTTTGTCCAGACTATATCCTTCTTTTTGTATGTAATTAACTTCTATGGGTATAATATAATTAAATACGATATAGTTTTCTGTTTGTTAATTGTATTGTTCTCTTGATTGAGGCAACAACTTGGTGTCCTTAACTGAATCTGGCAGTTATTCTTAGGAACTCAGTGTCAGACTAGCCCTAAAAAGTCTTCTAAACCAAGTATCCTTTCAGTGACTGAATTTCTGCTCTATGATTTTCCTGCCAAGAGGTAGCCCAAGCTATGCTCAAATACCTCTGGTCATGGTGAAGTCATTATCTCTCAAAGCTGCTTATTCTATCTGGCACAGCTTTGGATAAATAATACAGTGGTTGCCAAAGTCTCCCAGCCCAAGAATGCCTTCAATCCAAGCTTGCTAAGCCTGGGGAGGAGTTTTTAACTTCTATAGTTGGTATGAATAGTTATCTTAAGGATAATGATAACGATGGTGGTGATGGAAGAGGATAGTTAACACTTCTACAATAACTTTTATATTTGCCACCACTTTACAACTTGCCAGTAACAAATAAAAAAACAGCCTCTGTTTTCTAAGGATCTTGCATATTAAATTGTACCATTAGAATACACTTTCACATTGATTATTGTCAGAGAAATTAAATGAGGTGACCAAAATCTCATACCTCATAGGTGATGGATTTTAAGCTTGAATCCAGGTCTCTGGACTCTAAGCTTATTGTTTTTACCAATACACCATGATATCTTACGATAATACACATTTAAAATGAAAGGGTGTGTTACTTACTGTATTTGCTAGTTTGGACAATAAAGGGACAACTCCATGATCTGTAATTACAGCTAAATTTTCTTGATCTTTTGCTATATTGGTAATAGCAGCACATACACTTGCCAAAACTTCTTTATTATCCGATTTCAGTAAGTTGACAACAAGTTCCAAACCACCAACAAAGGAACGAACCATTTCTCCAGCATCCTAGAGAAAATTAAAAACAAAAGATGTCATCAAAAATAATTTTGATCAGCATTTTTTAAGCAAAAAGTAACGATAAGGCTGTGAGGTACACCTTTGGCATAAAAAACAAATTCAGTTTATTTATTATATGTGATTTCTGTGTATGTATGTATATGTATATATATACAATTCAGTTTCAACAGATATTTATTGAACAACTATTATGTGAGAGTTACTATGGTAACTGCTGGGGATATAGAAATTATCAAAATACAGTTGTCTTATTATTTGTTGTAGTTATGTCTTATATATTTGTCACAAAAACTGAATTAGTAAATACTAAACCACTATTTCTAGGGGAAATGCAGCATTAGGTTCCTGTGAGCCTCTGGCCACAAATTTTTCAACTGATCAATGTATAACCTTTTTTTTTTTTTTTAAAGATTTTTACTTATTTATTTGAGAGAGAGAGATCACAAATATGCAGAGAGGCAGGCAGAGAGAGGGGGGGGGGAAGCAGGCTCCCTGCCGAGCAGAGAGCCCGATGCGGGGCTCGATTCCAGGACCCTGAGATCATGACCTGAGCCGAAGGCAGAGGCTTTTAACCCACTGAGCCACCCAGGTGCCCCTATATAACCTTGTTTTATGTGTGTTTCTGCTTAAAGATGTCTTGTCTTAAATAATATTAATTCATTAACATTGAACTCATAGACACCACACTATAAGTCATGCCTGAAGGGGGTTTATCTAACACACGAATTTAGGAACACTAGAGAGCACTTGGGTACTACATGTGGGCACCATGTCAAATAGTGAAATCACCAACAAAACCCAGAGAGATACGAGAAATGTGGTATTAAGTAGACTACAGAGTGGGTGCTTGTTAATAATATGAGAGCTAAAACAAACGGCAGAGTGTCATCTTTTCAGCCCCAGCTGAGAACATGCATTTTGGGTCACCCAAATTTTTCATCTCTGTGTGCATGTTCAAGAATGACCACAGAGGTGCTGTGGATATTAATTGGGGGATGACAGAGATTTTAGCAAGTAGGCAAAAATTCCCAAACCAAATACATGAATATGGATTGATTGTGTATACTCTTTTGCAATTATGTTGCTTGCAATCCAGTGGGGAGTGGGGACATTAAGAAATATGTATAATGGGGACACCAGGGTGGCTCAGTCGGTTAAGTGACAGACTTGATTTTGGCTCGGGTCACGATCTCAAGGTCATGAGATAGAGCCCTGCATTGTACTCCACACTCAGCGGGTAGTCTTCTCGAAGTTTCTCTCCCTCTGCCCCTCCTCCCATTCTCTCTCTGAAATAAATAAATCTTTAAAAATAAAGAAATACACATAATGAACAGCACTAAGAGGAAAGATTCAAGGACGGCCCCCCAAGAGGAAAGATTCAAGGACGGCCCCCCAAGAGGAAAGATTCAAGGACGGCCCCCCAAGAGGATGTTTGTAAATGAAGTCTAAAAGATGAGGAGTTACCAGTGGTGAAGGGGGTTCAGGGTGGAGGAATCATCATGAAACAGACCTGAGAATCAGAGGAGGGAACTTTTTTTTTCTTTCTTAGTGCAGAGTAGCATAAGTAAGAAAGGGAGAATAGGAGAAAATGAGACTTACTGAGACCTTGATGGGTCTTCACTGCATGCCTTGGTAGAAAGTATGGAGTTAATTTTAAGGGCACAAGAAAGCCACTGAGAAGGTTTAAGTGTGTGTGTAGTGGGGGGGAGGGGGAAGGGGATTTTATCAATTTTGTATCACCATAGATCTCTCAGAATTGGATTTGCGTTTGGGGCAAAGCCTGGTGCTGGGAACTCGGAGGCTATTTCATGAAGTTCAGATGAGAGGTGGTAGAAGTTTGGAAGGAGGTTACGGTCTAGACCTGGAGGAAAGGGTGTGGATTTGTGTGCGCTGACTGGAGAAGATAAGGACCAGTGACTCAATGACGATTCCAGTTTCTGGCTTGACCTAATGGCGCTAATGTTGGCAAGACAGGGTGTTGTTTTGTTTTCTTGGGGTGAGAAAGGATGGTACTTGATATCAGAGGCCCAATTTGGATGAAATGCCTGCAAAACCTTTATGAGGAGACAGCCAGAAGGAAGTCAGTTGGATATATGTGTTTGGAGCTCAGGAAAGGAAACCAGGATGGAGTCATAGATTTGGAAGTCATCAGCATAAAGACTGTAACTGAAGTAATGCATGAGAGAGGTGGGGAGTGAGGGAGAAGCAGGTTCTCTGTGCCAGGGCTGCAAGTGTGGGCAGGAAAGGAATTTGTCAGAGGAACCTGAAAACAGATTGTTGCTCAGAAATCCTCACCTCCCCTAATGTATGATGGTGGCTGGTGATGTCCAATTATTTGGCTCCATAGCTTTCTCAAGTAACAAAAATTAATATCTTTTGAATGCTAATTATATCTTGGGCACTTTGCATAAATTGTTAGATATTATTTCCATTTTATATTTAAAAAACTGAGGTTTCAAAGATGTTGAACCACATAGACTGTATCCCTCAAGGGGCCATGTTATAGTAAACTTAGTGAACTTTATAATCATAAATCTGAACATCTCATCCCCATAACCTCCAAATTCTTCCACTGCTCTCCCCTGCCCTTAGGATAAAATCCAAACTCCACATGATGTTTGTGCCCGTGGCTTCCTTGTCTCACCTTCTATACCTTGATCCCACTTCTCTAACCACACACACAAGCCCTAAGACAGGGTCTCCCCACCCCCCACCCCCCAACCCCTCACCCTGGAGTTAATAATCAGAATCCCAACACTCATTCTCTGGGAATATGGTTCATTAAGTCTGGGGTAGGGCCTATATATATATATTTTTTTTATTTTAAAAATCTCTTCTGTGATTCTAAACTTCAGCCAGTATTGGGAACATTGCTTATGCATCAGTCCTTCAAGTTCATGTCCTCAAACATGCCACTTGCAGATCTCCATGTCTTTGCATATGGCTTTTGGTCTATTTTCCCACTAGTGTGGGACTTTCCATGTGGTCTCAGCTACTGACTAAGGTACGATTCCCTTTAAGGAGCTTTCTTGAACTTTGAGTGTGGGTTGAGCTGTTCTATATTATAGTACTTCCTACTGTCTGCCTTCGTGGCTTATTTATTTGCCTTTGACCTAGAACATACGTTCCAGGAGGGCAGGGACACTTTTCTGTCTTGTTTATTGTTGTATGCCCAGTTTCTGTGAAAGTTTCTATGCCAGTTTCTAGAAACGACACTGACTTAATTTGTAAACTCACAGCTACAAAAGGAAGCTTTTGCCAAGGACATAACAAACCAAACCAAACCGAAGTTCTAGTGAATGGTGAATGATAGACCCCAGGCAGGTTCATCCCAAATATAAGTAGAAAGCATCTTCTCCACAACACACTTCCTCTCCTGATTGCTATGGGAAGTGTGTGAGCAATATTACTGGCCCGTGCTCTCAGTATCACATTTAAATACAATCTCTGCTAAGACATACTTTTATATTCTGATGTATTAATAAAATTATTTTGAAAATATTTGCCATTTTCCCTAAAATTCTACAATAAAGCTTTTTATATAAAACAAAAGGAATGATGATACTTTCAATTGTATTCTACACTGCCACCTTACTACACTTCTGTACACTAGGATGCAACCAAGTCAAAAGATTGAAAGAGTTAATCTATTAACCTTCAGTCAAATAGCCCACGTAATTTAGTCCAAACGGCCCTTTTGAAGCACTTAGTGCTTAGCTGCTTAGCGGTAGTTGTTGTAGTACTCTTTCCATGTTGTAGATGAGGAAAATCTTAGAGAAATAAATTAATATGTGACAAGTGAAATGAAAAATGGCAGAGAAGGATCTGAATCCATGTCTGTCTGACCCCAAAGCCACTCCACAATACTGCAATTACGTGAATCCCAACCACACACTCGGCCCCGGTGAAATAAAATTCATAATCCTAACCATATCCTTGGTCCAGATGCACATGGAAACTCAAAGGAAAAAAAATGGCTTTTAGAATTTCAGGGAACTTCAAAATGTAGCCCCTGAACTCCACTTTTCAGATGATGTTATTTGTGTCAGTAAGCTAATACACTTGTCAGTTATGGAATTACAAAACAAATTCTTTTTCTTAAGAAAGACTGGAGAAATTGCAGGAAGATGTTGGTGGCATATTCTTTGAATCTCCCTAGGAAAACAGAGAAATTAGTGGCAGCAAAATAAAAACACAGAAATGCTAGGTGACAAGTTATCTTTATGGACCCTCAAGTACAAACAGATTGGGACAAACTACCAAAGCTACATGGTCTAAGAAATCAGAAGACTGCAGAGAGAAGGCAGAATGACTTGTGAAGGCTGTAGAACCAGGGAGCTCAGTCTGCCATTAGGTCTCCCTGGAAAGTTCTGGAAAGCTCAGGAATAGCACAATGGACTTACCAGGCTCTGATTAATGGATAAGACCAAAATGCCCCCAGGTTTGACAGTGCTGGAGCATTCTATGGTCTGAGTTCTCTGCATTTGCAGTACTACCAACTGAAGGCTCCTTCTGGGTTGAAGCCCCATACCAAAGAGGAACTCCTGGGAGTTGCATCCAAACAGAACAGGGCAAGGACAATGGGATGAAGGAATGATAGACACCAGGTAAAAAGAGAGGAGAGGAGCAAAGGAGTCTGAGTCTACTCTCCATCCTTGGGAAAATAACAGAAGTGGGATCTTGAGAAGCATGAAATTAGAAATGAAACTCTGGCCCACATCTCCCTCCTAAAACAACGTGAAAACTTATTTCAATTAGCTGAAAGAAAATCACAGAAGCAATGGAAAGAAAATATCAATTAGAATTATCAAAGCTCATAAGTTAAGTGATTAATCAAGAAAAAAAAAACCCCAGGTTTTAAAGGCAGGTGAAACCCATCCACAAAGAATTAGAAATGGAAGAAAAATTCATTTTGAAAATGAAGAGCAAATTGGAAGAAGTACAAAAATGAACATACATAATGGGTAATATCTTTAAATAAATAGGATATGTGAAGAATCTGAAATGATGGGGAGAAAGCTAACAAAAAATTCAAAGACTAGGCAGAGAAAATAACATACATATAGTGAGTTCTTAAGAAGGAAACAAAGCAATATAATAGAGCAAAATTTTAAAACTATGATTCAAAACTCTTCTCCTGAAATAAATAAAACCTGAGAATATATTTAAAAGTCACCCTATATACCTGGGGAAATAGGCCCAAGAATGTACTAACATAGAGAAATATTCTAGTACAACTGCTGGACATTAATAAAAAAGAAAAAAATTATTTGCTCATCGAGGCAAACAGACCAAGTTACTTGTCAGGGAAAGGATAAGATATTATCTTAAGCCTTTTCAGCAGCAGTGTTTTTATGCAGAGGGAAAGGGAGTAATGTATGTAAGCAACCTCAAGAGAAAATGTGAATCAATGTTCTAGTATCCAGCCCAAATGACCTTCAACTATAAAACTGTTATAAACATGGAAGACTCCAGGGGATGTTTTAACACAGGCCCGTCTGAGAAATCGACTCGAAATTGACTCTCAGATCTCCAAAGAGACTAGAAAGACATCAAGGACAGGACGGCAGATTTCCTAAAATGCCCTTCTGGCTTCATTTCCTTCTGGATGAGGTTTAAATCATTAGCATGATTCAAGTATTTTCCCAGTTTGGCTCAACCTCACCCTCTGGTCATATTTCACATTGTACCCCCCCCTTTTAAAAAAGATTTTATTTATTTATTTGAAAGAGAGAATGAGAGAGAGAGAGAGAGAGAGGCATGAGAAGGGGGAGGGTCAGAGGGAGAAGCAGACTCCCTGCCAAGCAGGGAGCCCGATGCGGGACTGGATCCTGGGACTCCAGGATCATGAGCTGAGCTGAAGGCAGTGGCTTAACCAACTGAGCCACCCAGGCACCCCCATTGTACCCTTTTATATAAACTATATTGCAGCCCCTAGGATTACTGGTATTCCTAAAGTGCCATGTTGTTGTACATCTTTGGCTACATCATTTTCTTTACCTGGGTGCCCTTCTAAACTCCTAGAAACTCCTACTCAGTTCTGAACTGACTCCTTTTAATAGTAGCTTAAATAACATTTCCTCCATAAAATCCACTCCCCTCCCCTTCTCAGTGTGGTTCACTCCCTCCCCTTCACATTCCTATAGATGTTTTTCTCCAAAATAAATTCCCTCATTCTCTCATATTTGCCAAGGCTTGATTTTGTTTGGGTGTCTAACTCTCACACAGAAGCACCTGCAAAAAGCGCTTCTATACCCCAGAGGTAAAACTCGACTGGCTTAAGCCTATCACAGAAGTCTCATTCCCTCTGCCATTGTTTGTTTAGTGGTGGGCTAGATATGGCCCAATGATGGCCAGAGAGTTCTGAGATGATGTCTCCTAGGAATTTTCTAGAAGTTTTAAGGACTAATCACAGGTCACACTGATAATGGCAGAGCAGAAAGAGGAAAACAACCTGGGGTCTTTGATGACATTGTTGAGCTGTTGAATCAACCAGGCCCCAAATCTGCTTTGTCCATTTAAAACCAAAGGCATCCTGTAGCCACATTTTTCATTCTATTGTAATTGTTTTCTACTGGCTCCTTTCCCTATGAATTTGTAAGCTTTTCCAGAACAGAGCCGCCTGGTCTTGTTCTTTGACTCTCATTTGGAATATGGTCTAATGTCGGTTACACAGTAGACTCCAATAAATGTTTGCTGAATTGTGAAAAAATAAAAGTAATGAGGGGACTATGACTTTAAGATCCTTGGCCACAGTCCCAAATGCTAAAAAAAAAAAAAAAAGGCATTAATTATGTATTAATAATGTAACTATGTAAAAGGAATATAAATGGGTAAGGCCAATTCAACCCCATGGTCTAGTGACTTCCTGGTTGTCTCACTGCTTTATCAGTAGAGACAGTGAGTCACAGCACTGGGGACGTACTGGGAGAAGTAACAAAAGTGATCACATCTGCTTCTGCTCCAAGAACTTCCTAAGGTGCATGGTATGAGATAGAGGAAGCCAAAGTCGCAATGAGATCATGGGCATGGCTCACCGAGGTCTTGTAATGTTTACAATCTGGGACAGTGAAATGTTAGACTCAAGCCCACGGGTCCTGCCAAAGTTTGTTTATTTGTTTGGAAGGTGAGACATCTCTCTCTCTCTCTCTCTCTCTCTAACTTTTTAGATTTAAAGATTCTAAACATATGACATCTTGCCTCACATAGTTTCTATGGAAAGGGAGACAGTATATTTGAGGATGGAAAAAGTAATTATTCTGCCAAAACTGTCTTTCACTAATGCTAAACGACTGGGCAAATTCAACACATTTTCCACCTTCTCACATATCTTAAAAACTAGTCTTTGCCAATTCGCCACTGGTGCGATACTGGTTGTGCACAATTCAAATTTTCATCTTTAATGCAAAAACCCCCAGATAGAATAATAATAGTAATAATAATGACAACAGTCTAGCGTTTCGCAGTTTACTAAGGCCTTCCACATAGGTATCTCTTCAGATCCTCACACCTCTGCCTTCGGGAGGCATGAAATCCCCATTTTACAGATGGGAAGGGTCAAGGTTTATGAATAATTAGTAACAAAACTAAAAATTAACCTTATGTTGCCCGATTTCTCATTTTCGCTCTATACTGTGTGCTTAGACTTGGAAGTGCCAACAATTCTATTTACCAGATTAGACCTAGTTTATAAACAAAAGACTCTTTACAATTTAGAGGGCTAATAATTCCAAAGAGATGAAGCTATTTTGCCAATGACAGTTCATGAGACAAACAAAAACAGTAACTGAAAGAGAGAATATGAAGCACCTTTATACTGTTATTCAAGTAAAGCTGGAATGGATGAATAAGTAGGAAAATGTGTCACATTCAAATTAACCAAAATCAAGTCAAATACACAAAATAGGACCAAAAATGTAAAGTAACAAAATACTTTTGGTTAAAATTCAACTAATAGGAAAATATTAAGGCCTTATTTACAGATTGATGAATAAAACAGAAAATTGGATGTTTTGGCATAGAGCAATTAAACTAATGGGTATGAAATTCCTTCTTTTGCCTCCAGCGAAAAGAACTGGCAGTTTTCTGATGAGGTGAGATATACATAATGCAACTTTAAAGCACATACAAGGCAAGCGTAACATGACTTAAGAACAAAAATTTTTAACCAGAAGGGCTATAAAAACACTGTTTTGTGCCATACAGAGACCATACAATGCATAATACAGTATTTGAAAAAGATTTAAAAATAGCACATTGCATATAAAAAATTCCAAAAATGCTACATTCACATTGGAACAGCATGTCAGGGAAACCAAAACTGAACTGGCAAATCTTGTCCTAAAAGTATATTCATTCTATCAAATGCTTTTAAAATTCTAAATACAACATATATACAGAAGAATAGACTGTTTGTGTGGTTCTATCACAGTAAGATCCTTGTTCTGTTTCTAGGAGTTAACAAGTCCCACATCTTAAAACAAATTACTGATTTAGAACTATCTTACATTTTCAAATGTAGTTCTTCAAAAATCAGAGTTAGGATATCATTTATTACCTTTTTCATTCTGAACTGAAGGAAAAGTAAATTAATTTCAGGTAAAATAAATGAATCAGTACTCATAGTGTAGACTTACATAGGTGAAAATGCATTGTACTTTGAGGGTAGCATTATCAAATTAAATCACAAAAAATAAAGAGAATAAATGTAATGGTTCTGATTTTCTTTACTTCTCTAGCCTAATTTAAGATAATTTTCTTAGGCATCACAGAGAACTGTGATTTTCCCATTTTACTATGTCCTATGTTGATACTGTTTTAGATACAATATTCTGTTAATGAGGAGGTCTAAATAGTGAGAAACTATTGTGTACCCAGAGGTTTAGAGAGTTAATTAAATGACATTCTTAACCAATGATGTCTTTTTTTAAAAAAGATTTTATTTATTTATTTGACAGAGAGAACAGCGAGAGAAGGAGCACAAGCAGGGTGAGTGGAAGAGGGAGAAGCATTCGGCCCACCAAGCAGGGAGCCCGATGTGGGGCTCGATCCCAGGACCCTGGGATCATGACCTGAGGAAGAAGGCAGATGCTTAATGACAGAGCCACCCAGTTGCCCCACCAATGCTGTCTTTGAAAAAAGCGTATAAATAGTACAAGGAACTGAACAAATGTAAGTCATTTTATTATGAAATAGCTATTACATGGATCTGCGTGTGCCTATATCTATGCATATATGTATATATATTGAATTTTTTTTTGAATTGTTGGTCTACTCTTTTCATTTCATGGGTACAGGTCTGTGATTCATCAGTCTTACACAATTCACAGTGCTCACTACAGCACATACCTTCCCAATCAATGTCCATGATCCAGCCATCCTATCCCTCTTACCCACCTCCACTCCAGCAACCCTCATTTTGTTTCCTGACATTAAAAGTCTCCTGTGATTTGTCTCCCTCTCTGGTTTTGTCTTATTTCATTTTTCCCTCCCTTCCCCTATGATCCTCTGTCTTATCTCTCCAATTCCTCATATCAGTGAGGTCATACTATAGTTGTCTTTTTCTGATTGACTTATTTCATTCAGCCTAATACCCTCTAGTTCCATACACATCATTGCAAATGACAAAATTTCATTTTTTAATGACGGCATAATACTGATTCGCTATTGTGGACATTGCCTTTATAAACATTGGATGCATGTACCCCTTCAGTTCACTACATTTGTATCTTTGGGGTGAATACCCATCTTTGGGGTGAATACCCAGCAATTGCTGGGTCATAGGTAGTAATATTTTCGACTTTTTGAGGAATTTCCATACTGTTTTCCAGACTGTCTATTACCAGCTTGCATTCCCAACAACAGTGTAGGAGGGTTGCCATTTCTCCACATCCCGGAAAACAGCTGTCATTTCCACAGTTGTTAATTTTAGACCTTCTGACTGGTGTGAGGTGGTATCTCACTGTGGTTTTGATTTGTATTTCCCTGGTGCTGAGTGATGTTGAGCACTTTGTCACCTATCTGTTCGCCATTTGGATGACTTCCTTGCAGAAATGTCTGTTCATGTCTTCTGCCCATTTCCTGATTGGATTATTTGTTCTTTGGGTGTTGAGATTGATAAGTTCTTTATAGATTTTGGATATTAGCCCTTTATCTGATATGTCGTTTGCAAATATCTTCTCCCATTCTGTCAG
Organism: Martes martes; assembly: GCF_963455335.1. NCBI lineage: Eukaryota > Metazoa > Chordata > Mammalia > Carnivora > Mustelidae > Martes > Martes martes. The sequence goes on from NC_137895.1 coordinate 129,682,226, forward strand.
TTGTCTTTTGGTTTTGTTGACTGTTTCCTTTGCTGTGCAAAAGCTTTTGATCTTGATGAAGTCCCAGTAGTTCATTTTTGCCCTTGCTCTCCTTGCCTTTGGTGATATTTCTAGGAAGAAGTTACTGAGGCTGAGGTTGAAGAGTTTGTTGCCTATGTTGTCCTCAAGGATTTTGACAAATTCCTGTCTCACATTGAGGTCTTTCATCCATTTTGAGTCTATTTTTGTGTGTGGTGTAAGGAAATGATCCAGTTTCATTCTTCTGCATGAGGCTGTCCAATTTTTCCAACACCATTTGTTGAAGAGACTTTTTTTCTATTGCATATTCTTCCCTGCTTTGTTGAAGATTAGTTGACCGCAGAGTTGAGGGTCCATTTCTGTTCCATTCATCTGCATATCTGTTTTTGTGCCAGTACCATACTGTCTTGATGATTACAGCTTTGTAATAGAGCTTGGAGTCCAGAACAGCGATGCCACAAGCTTTGGCTTTCTTTTTCAACATTCTTCTAGCTATTTGGGGTCTTTTCTGGTTCCAAACAAATTTTACGATATGTGTTCCATTCCTTTGAAAAAAGTTGATGGTGTTTTGATAGGGATTGCATTAAATGTATAGATTGCTCTATGTAGCATAAACATTTTCACAATATTGGTTCTTCCAATGGAATGTTTTTCCATTTCTTTGTATCTTCCTCAATTTCCTTCACGAGTATTCTACAGTTTTCTGAGTACAGATTCTTTGCCTCTTTGGTTAGGCTTATTGCTAGGTATCTTATCATTTGGGGTGCAATTTAAATGGTGATCAACTCCTTAATTTCTCTTTCTTCTCTCTTGCTGTTGGTGTATAGAAATGCAACTGCTTTCTGTGCATTGATTTTATATCCTGACATTTTAATGAATTCCTGTATGAGTTCTAGCAGTTTTGGAGTGGAGTCTTTTGGGTTTTCCACATAAAGTATCATATCATCTGCAAAGAGTGAGAGTTTGTCTTCATTGCTGATTCAGATGCCTTTTATTTCTTTTTGTTGTCTGATTGCTGAGGCTAGGACTTCTAGTACTTAGCAGTGGTGAGAGTGGCCATCTCTGCCTTAAGGGAAAGGCTATCAGTTTTTCTGCAGTGAGAATGGTATTTGCTGTGGGTTTTCCATAGATGGCTTTTATGATTTTGAGGTATGTACGCTCTATCCCTACACTATGAAGAGTTTTGATCAAGAAAGGATGCTGTACTTTGTCGGATGGTTTTTCTGCATCTATTCAGAGTATCATATGGTTCTTTTTCTTTCTTTTATTAATATGTTGTATCATATTGATCGATTTGTGGACGTTGAACCAGGAAAGAATCCCACTTGGTCATGGTGAATAATTCTTTTAATATACTGTTGGATCCTATTGGCTAGTATTTTGGTGAAAATTTTTGCATCCATGTTCATCAGGGATATTGGTATATAATTCTTCTTTTTTATGGCATCTTTGTCTGGTTTTGGGATCAAGGTAATGCTGGCCTCATAAAATGAGTTTGGAAGTTTTCCTTCCATTTCTATTTTTTGAAACAGTTTCACAAGAATAGATATTAATTCTTCTTTAAATGTTTGGTAGAATTCCCCTGGGAAGCCATCTGGCTCTGGGTTCTTGTTTGTTGGGAGATTTTTGATGACTGCTTCAATCTCCTTACTAGTTATAGGTCTGTTCAGGTTTTCTATTTCTTCCTGGTTCAGTTTTGGTAGTTTATATATAGTATCTCTGGGAATGTATCCATTTCTTCCAGATTGTCAAATTTGCTGGTGTATAGTTGCTCATAATATGTTCTTATAATTGTTTGTATTTCTTTGGTATTGGTTGTGATCTCTCCTCTTTCATTCATGATTTTATTAATTTGGATCCTTTCTCTTTTCTTTTTGATAACTCTGGCCAGGGCTTTATCAATCTTATTAAGCATTTCAAAGAAGCTCCTGATGTCTTTGATCTGTTCTACTGTTCTTTGGTTTTTAGTTCATTGGTTTCTGCTCTGATCTTTATTATTTCTCTTCTGCTGGGTTTAGGCTTTCTTTGCTGTCCTTTCTCCAGCTCCTGTAGGTGTAGGGTTAGGTTGTATACTTGAGACCTTTCTTGTTTCTTGAGAAAGGCTTGTATTGCTATATACTTTCCTCTCAGGACCACCTTTGCTGCATCCCAAAGATTTTGAACAATTGTATTTTCATTTTCATATGTTTCCATGATTTTTAAAAATTCTTTAATTTCCTGGTTGACCCACTCATTCTTTAGTAGGATGCTTTTTAGCCTTCATGTATTTGAGTTCTTTCTAACTTTCTTCTTGTGATTGAGTTCTAGTTTCAAGGTATTGTGGTCTGAAAACATGCAGGGGATGATCCCAATCTTTTGGTGCCAGTTGAGATATGATTTATGACCCAGGATGTGATTTGTTCTGGTGAATGTTCCATGTGCACTAGAGAAGAATGTGTATTCTGTTGCTTTGGGATGGAATGTTCTGAATATATCTGTGAAGTTCATCTGGTCCAGTGTGTCATTTAAAGCCTTTATTTCCTTGATGATCTTTTGCTTAAATGATCTGTCCATTTCAGTAAAGGGTTTGTTAAATTCCCCTACTATTATTGTTTATCATTGATGTGTTTCTTTGATTTTGTTATTAATTGGTTTATATAGTTGGCTGCTCCCATGTTAGGGGCATAGATATTTACAATTGTTAGATCTTCTTGTTGTACAGATACTTTAAGTGTGATATAGTGTCCTTCCACATCTTTTATTATAGTCTTTGGCTTAAAATCTAATTTGTCTGATATGGGGATTGCCACCCCAACTTTCCTTTGATGTCCATTAGCATGGTAAATTGTTTTCCACCCCCTTACTCTAAATCTGGAGGTGTCTTTGGGTCTAAAATGAGTTTCTTGTAGACAGCATATTGGTGGGTCTTGTTTTTTCAACCATTCTGATACCCTGTGTCTTTTGATTGGGGAACTTTGCTCATTTGCACTCAGGGTAACTATTGAAAGATATGAATTTAGTGCCATTGTATTGCCTATATAAGGTGACTGTTACTGTATCTTGTCTCTCTTTATTTCCAGTCTGTGTTACTTTTAGGTTCTCTCTTTGCTTAGAGGATCCCTTCAATATTTCCTATAGGGCTGGTTTGGTGTTTGCAAGTTCTTTTAGCTTTTGTTTGTCCTGGAAGGTTTTTGTTTTTTTTGTTTTTTGTTTTTAATCTCTCCTTCTATTTTTCATGACAGCCTAGCTGGATATAGTATTCTTGGCTCCATATTTTTCTTGTGTAGTGCTCTGAATTTATCATGCCAGTTCTTTCTGGCCTGCCAGGTCTCTGTGGAATAGGTCTGCTGCCAGTCTAATGTTTCTACTGTTATAGGTTACAGATCTTTTGTCTCAGGCTGCTTTCAGGATTTTCTCTTTGTCTCTGAGACTTAAAAGTTTTACTATTAGATGTTGGGGTATTGACCTATTTTTATTGATATTGAGGGGGTTCTCTGTGCCTCCTGAATTTTGATGCCTGTTTCCTTCCCCAAATTATGGAAGTTCTCTGGTATAATTTGCTTCAATATACCTTCTGCCCCCCTCTCTTTCTTTTTCTTCTGGGATTCCAATTATTCTAATACTGTTTTGTCTTATGGTGTCACTTATGTCTCGAATTCTCCCCCTCATAATCTAGTAGTTGTTTATCTCTCTTTTTCTTAACTTCTTTATTCTCCATCATTTGGTCTTCTGTATCACAAATTCTGTCTTCTGTCTCATTTATCCTAACAGTCAGAGCCTCCATTTTTTATTGCACCTCATTAATAGCTTTTTTCATTTTGACCTGGTTGTATTTTAGTTCTTTTATTACTCCAGAAAGGGATTCTCTAGTATCTTCCATGTTTTCACACCCAGCAGTATCTTTATAATCATCATTCTGAACTCTAGTTCTGACATCTTATTAATATCTATATTAATTAGGTCCCTGGCAGTCAGTACTGCCTCTTGTTCTTTTTTTTTAGGTGGGTTTCTCCATTTTGTTATTTTGTCCAGAAAAGAATAGAAGAATGAGAGAACAAAATGCTAAAAGGATAACAATGACCCCAGAAAAATATACACTACACAAATCAGAAGAGACCTGAAACTGGGGAGGGTAGTTGTGGGAGAAAGGAAAAAAAAGAAAGAAAGATAGATAATCAGGATGGTGAAGAGAACAGAGCCACACACTAGAGTTTGGGTGTATTTTGGTCTTTTAGAAGAAACTGCCTCCCAAAAACTTAAAGAAAAACGTATATATATAAATATATATATATATATATATATACACAAAAAAAATAAGGGTAAATATGATGAAGGGATTGAATATGACTGTAATGATGAAAATTTAAAAAGATTTTAAAGAAGGAATTGGTGAATTGGTTGATAAAAGAAAGAAAGAAAAAAGAAAGGGAGAATGTGATCTGGCAAGAGTCTAGAAAAAAGCCATACACTAGATTTGGGATATTTTGGTCTGTTAGAAGAAACTGTATCTCAAAATTTTGAGAGAAAGAAAGAAAGGAAGAAATATATGTGTGTGTGTGTGTGTGTATGGTTAAATACAATGAAGGGATAGAATGACTATAAAAATGAAAACTAAAAAAGATTTTAGGAAAGGAATTTATAAGATGTTGGTTAAAATAGGAAAGAAGAAAAATTCAAGAAAAAATTAGAAAAAGAAGAAATAAAAAATTAAAAGAATTAACTTTGAAAGACTAAAGAATCATGGAGGAACGTCATGAATTTTATGTGCTATATTCCCATAGTGCTGAAGTTTTGCAGTTCTTATTGATCCGTAAACTTGGTCTTGGCTGGATATTCTTGCTGATCTTCTGGGGGAGGGGCCTGTTGCAGTGATTCTCAAATGTCTTTGCCCCAGGTGGAGTTGTACCACCCTTGCCAGGGGCCAGGCCAAGTAATCTTCTCGGGTTTGTTCTCAGTAGCTTTTGTTCCCTGAAAGCTTTCCATAAATCTTTGGAGGACGAGAATGAAAATGGCAGCCTCCCAATCTCTGGCCCTGGAGGAGCCAAGAGCTTGGGGCCCCCTTGTTCAGTGCACCCTCAGAGAGAAGCAGCCAATCCTTGTCTCCCTCATGTCCAGCCGGACTCCATGCTCACCTTGCCTGTGACCGAGCATTTCTGTCTCTGGGACATGATCCCATTTTGAATCTCGAAACCCAGCAGATTGCTGCAGCATGCTCCCGCACTGTTCCTCCCGGTGGAGGAAGGGGGGGTCTCCCCGGATCTGTGGGGTCCCTGCTCGAAGAGCAGTGGCCCCATAGTGCTGCAGATCTCAGTTTATAGCAACCCTGAGCTGAGAACCCAGTCCTCAGCTAGGTTTTGCAGCCAGCTTCCCCACTCTGATACTTGGGACCTCTGCCACACTAAGGCACCCCCAGTCTTTCTGTGACCCTGAAGGTCCTGAGACTACACTGTCCCACTGAGGGCTCCACCTCCCACTTGGCCACTAGAGTGACATCCATCCGTGAAGCAGACTTCTGAAAGTTCCAATTTTGTCCTCCGCTGCTCTGTCACTTGCTGGTAGCTTGCTGACGGAGCCCTCCCCCCTCACCATGGTCTGTCTTCCCAAATGTCACCTCTGATTCACTTCTCCACATGTCCTACCTTCCAGAAAGTGGTTGCTTTTCTGTTCATAGAATTGCTTCTCTTCTTTTCTTTGATCTCCTGTTGAGTTTGTAGGTGTCCAGAATGGTTTGATAACTCTCTAACTAAATTCCTGGGACTAGACAAAATTTACGTCTCCTACTCCTCTGCCATCTTGCTCCTCCCCCTACTTAATTTTTTAATATTAAATATATTGGGAACTTTTTCCCACTTGTACTCAATAACACACAGATTAAAATGAGTAAAGCAGTTTCAGGTCAAGGTCCAGTCGGATGCCTCCAAAGAGCAAGTTGTGTGGACCAGCTTAAGAAAAACACTTGAGACCATAATCTTGACAGAAAAAAAAGTCTAACTATATGAAATACTATACTCTAAAAAACCCAAGAGTCTTCCATTTATGGAGAGCCTGTTTTCTAAAAGTTTACTTGTTGGGTCTATTACATCACATTTTTCTGTAAATATGTGGTTAATATCTCAGTTTGACAAATAAGAATCCATTTAACTCATAATGAATCTGAAATATAACATACTAACTATAACCAATCCTCGTTTTCATGCATGTTCTAATATTTGAGGCCAGATATCTTATCTCCTTCATCTTCTGTGATGTGTATTTTTAACCAATTTTCACGTGAAATGATTTTCTTAGGTCTCCCCCCTCTGTTGTCAAAGTTTCTCTTAAAACACACCCAGAGTTTAACACAATTCCAGATGCGGTCTGACTAGAGCAGAGCACATTGGAATTCTTATCTTTCATGAAGTAGACACATTACTTCTGCTAGTGTGGCCAACCACATGCACTATTGCAGGAATTACTTTACCCTATTTGTTCACATTAAGCTTTGAAGTCAGCCCAAATACCTATATCTTTTCTAAGTGGATTATTATGCAGCCAGTACTCCCACATCCTGCATTTATGGGATTTCCAGCTTCCTTTTATTGCATAAATTGGATTGAACAATTTTCATATAAAATAGATAAGATTTTAGATGTAAATTTCACTTTGTAAAAGGGAATTTCTATGTAAAACTTAGAGAAACTAAGCAAACCACCTGGCTATTTTGAGGTAACTAGTTTATCTAAGCATTCTTATGTTTAAAAAAATTCCTTAGGGAGATATAAAATATAGTTTTTGAGGCAGTAGTTCTCACACTGTGTTGTACATTAGGATTCCAAAGGAAATTTTTAACTTTCTCTAAGCTCAGGTTGGACCTCATACCAATTAAATCAAAATTATCGTGGTGGGGATCCAGCATCCATACATAGCTCTAGGTGGCCCCAGTATACACCAAAGTTTGAGAACCACTGGTTTAAAAGTTTAAGTCATATGGTGAGAATACCTGGGGGCACATTCCAGTTTCATCATTATTAGCTATAAGATTTTGAGCAAGCTATATAACTTCGTTAACTTCTCTTTCATCATCTCTGAAATGGAGCTAATATTATTTCTCTCTTGAGGGTTGTTAAAAGGATACATATAAAACATATAACAAGGTTCTTGGCATATTATAATAGCTGTTCCTACTGTTATATTTTCTAATATTTTGAGAATGTATATGTTACCAATAGTTTGCACAACAAAATATCAAATTAAGGAATAACCACTTGGAATTTATTTGATTTCACAAGTCATTCACCCTTATGAATATATTCAATATACATAACTCAGCAACATATTTAGTACATGTTCAGTCCTGTTTAAAACCCAAAAATGAGTTGGGTTTTACAGTACATCCTTGGTTGTTATTAGATAATAAATCTAGTTTATTTATATCATTAAAACCACTTTCATTCATGCATTCATTCATTTGGCAAATTAGGACCCTCAGAAATATTAAGATATTATTTTATGTTGTGGGATTCAAAAATAAATAATTTGGTTTCACATTATAATCACCTGGAGTAATTTTTTAAAAGATTTATTTATTTATTTTAGAGACAGAGAGCAAAAGAAAGAGGGTGCACATGCGGGGTGGGGCGTTGGGGAGAGGGAGAGAGAGAATCTCAAGCAGATTCCCTACTGAGGACAGAGCCCCGTCCTAGGATTTTGTGATCATGACCTGAGCTGAACTCAAGAGTCAGATGCTTAACTGACTGAGATACCCAGGCGCCTCACTTGGAGAGGATTTTTTTTTGCAGTATGAATGCCTAGACCTCAATTTCAATATAGAGAATATATATAGAATGGGGATGGGGCTCTTGCCCCATCTTTTTTAAAACTCTTGAAGGTAAGGTGTATCTAGAATAGAGAATAATTGATGTGCACAATTCAGATTGTGTTGTTATTACTTACAGGGTCAGAGCATTGGTGGTGATCTCAAGTGCCCACATTTAGTTTAAAACTAGAGGAGAGCGGACACTTCTGGAATCTTCTCTAACAAGAATTAGAACACTAGCAAAAATCAGCAAACGTAATTTTTTCAGAACTCTAGAATTTAATGAAAAGCTTATAACTCATCGTGTTTATGCAAGAAAAGTGGCTGAATCTCAGTAAGAACAGTGAGCTTCTGGCATTTAAAAACCTTCCCTATTCTCACCTCTCTCACTCCAGGTTAGTAGTAGCCTTGAAACCATGCTTCTGGGAAAACCTTCAGCCTAGCAGCCATAGGAGGGGAAGAATGGGTTTGGAGCTCCTCCCAAAACCCTCCATTCCAACAGAATGGTTGCAATTTGCCTTGAAAGACAACTTCTAAGAAAAGCTCCTAAGGCTTGTCTTTACTTTGGGGCTCACTCACTAAGGAAAGTCTTATTCTCAGGGCATGTCATTAAAAAGATCAGTGATGATTATTTAACATAAAAGTTGTTTGAGATGGTAATATTAGTTGGGACAAATAAGAGGCTGGCTAAAACATAGTTAAAAGGAAAATCTTAAAAATTGGATATCCACAGAGGATTTTGAAAAACTCCAACCTATTTGTAGGGATCTGAAATACCATGAATAAGTGCAGGGCTATGGGCATGAGCAGAAAAGAACTGAGATAGCCCTAAATGCTCACCTCTAGCTGACCCTGAGGCTCTACACAAGCAGAAATGAAGGATAAAGTTATAAATTATTAGAGTGTTTGATGTGTGCCATAAAACACACACAGAACAACTCACCAAAGGATGAGAAACCTAATGGTGCAGGGAATTTAAGGAAATCTCTGTCAGCTCATTAGCTGACCAATGAGGTAAATGAGCAGAAATCTCAGTGGCCACAATGATAAGAACACAGAGATTATAGAATTAGTCCAGGAAAATCACTAACAAACAAACAACAGCAAAAACAGCAACAAACAGCAAAAATATACCCCTACGATGGGGAAAATCAGAGTTCCAGAGATTCTGTATTATATTATATTATTTAAAATACTAAGTTTCTTTCCCAAGACTTGTATGTCTTAGACTTGTATGTCTTTGTATGAGACATACAAAGAAAGAGGAACACATACCACAAAATATAACCAAGGAAAGAAAACAGTCAATAAAACTGGACCCTAAGGAAGTCTGTACCAGCTTGGACTTAATAGGTAAAGACTTTAAATCAACTATTACAAATACATTCCAGGAACTAAAGGAAACCATACCTAAACAATTGAAGTTTGAGACCATATCTTGGGAAGTAGGGAATATTAATAAAGAGATTGAAATGACATATAAAAAAAGAATTGTTAGAAATTCTGGAGTTGAAAAGTACAATAATTGAAATGGAAAATTCACTTCAGGGGACCAGCAGCAGATTTGAGCATGCAGAAGAGACTCAGTGAACTTGCAGATGGGCCAGATTATCCAATCTGAGGAAACAAAAGAAGTGAATGAAGAAAAATGAACACATCCTCAGAGATCTATGAGACACCAGCAAGCATACCATCCTACATATATGAAAGTTTTGGAAAAAGAGGAGAGAGAGAAAGGGCAGAAAGAATATTTGAAGAAATAATGACAAACACTTCTCAAATTTGATGTAAAACTTTAACCTATATATTTGTGTATCTTAATGAATTTCAAGTAGGATAAACTCAGATATACATACCTAGATACATCATAATCAAATGATGAAGGACAAAGAGAGAATGTTGAAAGCTGTAAATTGTGCTTTAAAGCTGTGCATGTCTCATCATGTAAAAGGAAATTTCATTAATAGTAATAGCTGACTTCTCATCAGAAAGCATGGAGACCCTACCAAGATGGTGGACCCAGAAGTTCCAAACACTTGCTTAAATAAACAACTATAGACTAACTAATATAACTTCACAGGAGCTCTGGAAACCAGTTCAGAGATCTACAGCAAAGAAGCAAGAAAAAGTCACAATAAAAACTTCAGGAAACTTCCTGGCATTTTTATGTTCTCTTGCCCCACTCCCTTCCTGGCAATGACCACAGTGTGGTCAGGAGGAAGCAGACCAATTCCCAGATCCTTCCCTTGGCCAGAAAGGGCAGAATGGAGATTATTTGCAATACTCTAGCCTGTCTGTGCACCACCTAAGAGAGACTGATTTCTATTTCACCTGACTCAGAGCTCAGACAGGAAATTGTGGCAGAGTCTGGATCTCAGGTACAAAAACTATGAAAGGCAGTGGCAGGCATTGTGGTGTGGGGGACTGTAGATTCACAGATACCTGGGGGCAAAAGATTATAAGCGGAGGAAAATAATAAAACCATCTATGCCCCCAAAGAGAAGCTGGGGTAAGATTCTGAGAAATGAAGACATTTAAAGACAGCCATGAACACAAGGGAATTTTTAAAAAGTATACATACAGGCCCAGAGAGGACACATGCCCTTAAAAGATCTGAAGAGAACTTATACCTTCACCCTGGGCTGATTCCAAAAGGAATGACAGGATCTTATTAACTAGGGAAGGTCTTCCAAGCCAATCTGGAAAAACTAGGAGAGGTGGATGTTTTTTCAAATGCCCACTTTTCAACAAAAGATCACAAGACATACCAAGGAATAAGGCAACACAGCTCATTCAAAGGAACAAAACAAATCCTCAGACCATCTCTGAAGGAACACATGTGTCAGAATCACCAGGCAAAGACTTTACAACGATTATCTTAAGTATGTTTAAGAGCTAAAGAAAAACACAAAGAATTAAAGGAAATAAAGAAAATTATATCATATCCTATATCATTTTCCTTATTTCTTTTAATTTTTTGTTTTCCTGTATAATTTATAATATATAAATTATATATACATCTTTGTGTGTGTGTGTGTGTGTGTATATGTGTGTGTGTGTGTGTATATCTATCTATCTATCTATCTATCTATCTTCAAATAGAAATTCTGGAGCTGAAAAGTATAATAGCTGACTTGAAAATTTCACTAGAGGGATAAAATAACAGACTCAACCAGGCAGAATAAAGAATCAGTGAACTTGAAGACAGGTCATTTAAAATTATTGAGTCTAAGCAACAAAAAAGTGAGAGAAAGAGGTAAGTCAATGTTGGCATTATGGTAGTCACAGAAGAAAACAGAGAAAGGAGCAGAGAGATTATTTGAATAAATAATGCCTAATAATATCCTAAATTTGAGTAAATACATGGATTAACAAGTTCTCTCAAAACATTCCACCCAACAACAGCAGAATATACATTTTTCTCAAGTTCACATGAAATACTGTCCAGGATAGACTGTATTTTAGACCACAAAACCAGTCTAAATATTTTTTTAAAGATTGGAATCATACAAAGTGTATTTTCCAAGCACAATGATTGAATGAAAATAGAAATCAACACCAGTAGGAAAGCTGGAAAATTCACAAATATGTGGAAATTAAACAACACACTTGTAAATAATCAATGAATTAAAGAAGAAACCACATCTATTTCCTACAGGAAAAAAAAACCAAACAAACAGAAAAACAGTAGAGAAAAGTAAATGAAATCGAGAGTTGGCTATTCAAAGATCAATAAAATTGACCAACCTTTAGCAGGACTGACCAAGGAAAAAAAAAGACTCAAGTAACTTAGATGAGAAATAAAAGAAGATACATAACAATTCCACAGAAACAAAAAGGCTTATAAGAGAATATTATGCACAGTTGTAGACCAACAAACTGGATAACCTCGATGATATGGGTAAATTTCTAGAAACACATAATCTAATAAGACTGGATCATGAAAAAATAGCAAATCTGAACAGACCTATAACTAGTCAGCAAATTCAAACAGCACTCAAAAAGCTCCCACCAAATAAAAACCCAGGACTAGATGACATTACTAGTGAATTCCACAAAACATTTAAAGAAGAATTACCAATAATCCTCCTGAAACTCTTCCAAAGAATTGAACAGCTAACATTCTCGAACTCAGTCTATGAGGACAATGTGATTTTGATACCAAAGCTAGGCAAACACTACACAAAAAGAAAACTGTAGACCAGTATTGCTTGTGAATATTGATGCAAAAGTTCTCAACAAAGTGCTAGCAAACAAAATTCAACAGGATTATACACAATGACAAAGTGGGATTTATTCCTAGAATGTGTAGATGGTTCAACATAAGAAAATCAGTAAATGTAATATACCACATTAAGAGAATGAAGGTAAAATCCATAAGAGCATGTCAATTGATGCATAAAAAGCATTTAACAAAACTAAATACCCTAACATGATTTTTAAAAAATATTTTATTTATTTTATTTGTCAGAGAGAGAGAGTGAGAACACAAGCAGGGGGAGTGGCAGGCAGAGGGAGAAGCAAACTCCCTGCTGAGCAGGGAGCCCAAAGTGGGACTCAGTCCAAGGACCCTGGGATCATGCGTGACCTGAGTTGGAGGCAGATGCTTAACCGACTGAGCCAACCAGGTGTCCCACCCTTACATGATTTTTTTAAAAAAAGTCAACAAACTCAGACCAGAAGGAAACTATTTCAACATAATGAAAGCCACATAGAAAAAACTCATAGCTCATATCATAATCAATGATGAAAGACTGAAAATTTTTCTTCCAAGATCAGGAGCAACACAAGTATGCCTGTTTTCACCACTTCTATTTGAAATAATACTGGAAGTCCTAGCCAATTGGACGATGTAAGTCCAATTAGAAAAGAAAAAGAAATTTTATTTTTAAAAAATATTTACTTGAGAGAGAAAGAGAGAGAACAAGAGTGTGTGTTCAAATGGGGGAAGCAGAGGGAAAGGGAGAAAATCTTGAGCAAACTCCGCGCTGAGCCCCATGAGGGGCTTGATCTCACAATCCTAAGATCGAGACCTGAGCCAAAACCAAGAGTTGGACTTTTAAGCAACTTGCCACACAGGCACCCTAAGAAAAAGAAATTTTAAAATCCAAATTGGAAAGGAAGAAAAAAATTATCTCTGTTCACAAGACATGATCCTCTATGTAGAAAGCCCTAAATTCTACAATAAACTGGTAGAATAATTGAATTCAGCAACATTGTAGGTTACAAAATCAATATGTAAAAATCAGTTGTTTTTATATACTAATAATGAACAATATGAAATGGAAATTAAGAAAACAGTGCCAATTACAATAGCACCTAAAAGAATAAAATACTCAGGAATGAACTTTTAGCCAAAGATTTGTACACTGAAAACTGTAAAACATTGCTAAAGAAATTAGATACAAATAAATGAAAATACATCCATGTTCATATGTTGGAAGATGTAATTTAGATGTCAATACCACCTACAGTGATCTATAGATTCAATGCAAGTGCTACCAAAATCCCATTTTTTTGCATAAATAAATAGATTCATCCTAAAATTTATATGGAATCTTAAGGGACCCTGAACTGCCAATACAATCTTGAAAAAAAAAGACAAAGTTGGACTCCTCAGATGTCCTGATTTCAAAACTTACTACAAAGCTATGATAATTAAAGAAGTGAGGTACTGACATATAAACAGACATGTAGACCGATAGAATAAGATAGAGACCCAGATATAAACCCTTGGGTATTTATTTTGTCTAATGGTTTTTGACAAGATTGCCAAGACCATTCAATGGGGGAAAGGACAGTTTTTCAACAAATAGTATTGTGAAAATTGGATATCTACATGCAAAAAGAATGAAGCTGGACCTTAACCTTTTACCATATTAAAAAAAATTAACTCAGAATGGGTAAAGGACCTAAATATAAGACCTGAATGATAAAAATCCTAGGAGAAAAGAATCGAAAGGACAATGAAGCTAAAGTTACGAGCATACTGAGTTCAGGTCTAGAAGCAGGATAATATAAATATTCTGGGCACGGAACTCAAATCTATTTCACTTCTTAAAAATAGGGGTACACAAGGGCTTCCACATCCATGAAAGGAGACAGGAAAACATTACTACTAACTACTGCCTATGGCTACTTCTTATATGATGATGTGTGTCTAGAGAAATGGAGGGATATAAACTTATGACTAGAAACTTGGGTCTCAGATGTCTGAGTCAGTGAATTCTGAGATGGTACAATATCTGATGGCAACAAAGTACAATGTGATCCTGGAAGTTTCTGGCTGAGGTGGACATAATGATATGATCAATTTAATGGATGAGATTATTAATTTAATAAAGTACCTCATAATTAATAACTATACTTTCAAAATAAGATGGTTAACTGGTTTCACAAATAGCTAACTGTTGGCAGGATTTTGTACATACCTGTTTAGAATAGGCTATAACTCAGCATTATCAACAATAGCCAAACTACAGAGAGAGACCAAATGTCCATTGACTGATGAATGGGTAAAAAATGGAATATTATTCAGCCATCAAAGAGAATAAAATCTTGCCATTTACAATGATGTGGATAGAGCTAGAGCGTATTATGCTAAGTGAAATAAGTTAGTCAGAGAAAGATAAATACCATATGATCTCACTCATATGAGGAATTTAAGAAAGAAAATAGATGAACATATGGGAATGGGGAGAAAAAGAGAGGGAAACAAGCCACAAGAGAGTCTTAATGATAGAGAACAAATTGACGGGGCTGGGGGATGGGCTAGATGGGTGATGGGCATAAAGAGGGCACTCTTGATGAGCACTGGGTGTGTATATAAGTGATGAATCACTGAATTCTGCTCCAGAAACCAATATTGCCCTGTATGTTAACTAAAATTTAAATTTAAAAAAAAAAGGTTATAGCTTTGGTTGTAACTTTCCTTTTGGTGCATTATACCTCTGTCAATTCCATCCCTTCCTGGACTAGCAACCTGCATTGCAGCCCTTTTTGGAGTAGGGTCTGAGAAGCACATGGGATGAGAGAGCAATAGTAGAGCAAGAGAAGAATCCAGGTGTAAGCAACAGATTTGACTTTAGATGGTGGTCCTTCCAGCTGTAGTCTGAAGATAAGCTGTTTAACACCCTCACTATTGTTTTGGTCCTTCATGTCCCCACTTGAAAATTTGGCATACAGAAAAGATATTTGTAATACGGTTCACTTTAATCTTTTAGGATTTTAAGAACTGGGGGCCAGATAAGTATATTTTGAACGATTTGGTGACTTAAAAATGATAGCAGACTCCAACGAGGCAGGCAGAACACAAACACAGATAACTTTTAAAGAGATTTTAAATTTAAAAAAAAAAAAAGCAAAACAGTGTAGCCTGTTTGGCACATTGTTGGACAGCTCTACGTTCTAGGGCCCAAACCTGATCAAATCAAAGCTCACAAACCATGTTTATGGCAGTATTCTTAAGTATGAAACTATACCCCTGCACATGCCTTCTCAAGCTTCTCTTTGGCTTCCTGATTGGGCATGGGTCATTGGACGGCTGAAGTTAAACAAAGAGTGATGTCAGATTTCTGTCCTGTTTGATCAGCTGTGTTCTGTCACACCTGGAGTTAGGAAGCTGGCCTCATCCACACTCACGACTCGACATTCCTGGCTAAAATTACCTAAGCATGTATTCCAATCTCACAGAAAGTAACTTTTTCTCTTTTCTTTTGGGGAATCATTCTCAAATGTCTCTGATTAGCTGCTCTGCTTGGAGGAGATCCTTAGGCCACTGGTTTTGAAATTACTAGCAGTTATTTTCCTCCAAGATCAAAATTCAGAACCAGACATTATTTTCTAAACAAGTAGCAAAATTAAGTTTAGGAAAGTTACAAAGTCAAATGATCTCATGGATATATTACTGATTTGAAAGACAGATTGAGTTTTCTTCTTAATTCTACAACTGGCTTACTATCCATGCAGAGTATTTATTCTAAAATGAGAATACCCATTTTCTATTTAATTCGTAAGTGGTGGTTATAACATAATATTTTAATATAATTTGCCTTATAAAAAGGCAAACAAACAACATAAAATGCAATGATATTTTAAGAAAGAAAATGATTCTTAAAACGTCGGTAGAAGACAAGAAAGTAATTAGAAGTGACGTATCAATTATATATTCTTCATATGAGTTTCTGTATTTTTCAATACCTTATTGTTCGCAGAGCACAAATTTGAGCTGACTTTCTGCAGCAGAGTTTTGCTTCTTAAGAACAAAGAATTTAATGCATGGGTTTTTGCCAGACTCAGCTGTTGCATTCTTTACATCACAAGTTCGTAATACTGAACACCTGTTCAACCACTGTTTTTCCCCAAAAATGTGTTTGATCATTCAGCTTGAAAGGAACAGCTTTTCACTTCCATTTACAAATCTTTCACACTTTTCACAAAGTACTTAATTGTCTGCAACCATACTTGCGACTCATGAAATTTACTAAATAACATTACTATAGAGGTCATTAGGCTCTCTATCCTTTGTAGCAAGCTTAATTGGGGGGGGGGGGCAACAACAAACTTTCCCTAAGCCTGACACAAAAAACTCTCCTTAAAATGGTACATGGTTAAATAAAATGACTTAGAAAAATATGCAGTGAATTTTTTGTGGTTAGTTCACTTTAGTTCAGCCTTCTGTTCCTCAGTTCTCAATAGATTGAAGAACACTAGGTAGTTTTCTGGTGGGAGATGCTTATTTTCTGTCTTAGTCTTTCAAGTTTTATATATGACCATAAAACTGATTCATATTTCACATTCTGATTTCCCAGTCATATAAAGAATGGACAAATAATTATTAAGCTTGCCAAATGTACCTTTTTCACCAAGCACATTTTCTTTACCACTGGGAAGCTATCGGAAACTATTTTATACTAACCTTCTCAAAAAAGAAGGACAATTTTATGCTTTCTAATTAAGACACTAGTCTAGTGGTGAAAGTGTCCAAACTCCTTACCACGAAGATCTCACATTCCATTTGTTTTATGTATCTAACAACTATAAGGCAGCTGCAATGCAAAATTACATTATGAATCTTTGTCTCAATGATCCCACAATTTGCTCTCATTCCCTGATCAGTAACTTTAAATATTCCTTTGTGAGAAAAGATGCAATACATTCACTAGGACTGATTTTCACGTCTCATTTTCTTAACAGATCTGAAAATGTGTTCTAATACACTTGCTGTTAAAAATATAAAAAAATGGATAACATCTGTTTTGAACAGTTGACATTTCACCATATCCATTCCACATGGACTCAAACCTAGTGTGCTTAGGTTTCATGATGCCTGACAGACGTATCAGGGACCCCGAAATAGCCATAATTTGTCTGAAGGCTTGGCTTGTGCTCTCTTCCCATTTGTGGCGCTCTTAGCCAAACTGACAATGGCTGATTTCTGCCACATTTCTGTCAGCGCTGTTAATCCAGAAAGGAGGTTCTTTATTTCAGAATGGTGCCAAAGCCTATCATTCATAAAAGTTAATCAGCCTAAATGACTTGCAAAACATCTTCTGTGAAAAAAAATGTAGAAATCCTTTCTTAAAAATAAAAGGCAATCTTTCCTTGAAAGTTGAGTCATTAACTTACCTGTAAAGGGGAGGGGTGGGGTGGAGGAGGGAAGAATGGACCAAAATATCTGGCAAGATCTCTTCTGGTTCCATTATTTTACTGCAAGCTGGATGCCCAGCATATTCAAAAAATGTGTCCTGCCTCTATTCTCCTTCAGAACTTACAGTCTCATTAGAAAACAATTTTAATTCACCCCAAAACAACTCCGTATCCAAACTGCTACTTGAAAATGCTAAATTGAAAATAATTGAGTGGGATAAGTTTTGGATGGTGTTATAAAATAAGACACATGACACCCCAAGAGTTCCAAGTACACATAACCTCCCATACAGGCATTGACAAGTATCTTTACCCATATTATTTCAACTAACCCAAAAGGCAGTTGATTGTAAAATGTACAATTATTTTACATACCACTATGGAAAACAGTGCCCTTTAACTTATGACACAATGTCAATTATAAAACACTCCCTGAGCTACTTGTTTGAATTTCTACCAATAGGTCAGAGGTAACTTTACTTTCTCTCTGTATGTGAAAGAACACTCTAGAAAGGCTCAATTGTTTTGTCTAACCTCATTCTGTAGTTTAACACTGGGAAACTTAATTGCTTAATGCTATGCATTCATGTTAAGATGATTTTAAAAACGCGTACAAAATGTAGTGTGTACCTACATAGGGTTTGGCGAACAATGCTAAGTGTTGTTGACTTAATGAAGTTATTTGATATGCCTGGAGATTAAATGAAATCACTAACTTTTAATATTATATTAATTATATTACACTGATCTTAACTTTTAATTTTATTCTATTCATGTATTGTCACAAAACTCTTCCAAGCAAAAAACTCAAATGTAAGTGATTAAGGAGTATAAACCCAGTCCACTTGCTAATTATTAATAACTACAACATATTCCACTCAGGCATTATTTTTATTTTACAGTTTTCAGAGAACAGGTCTTCCACTTCTTTGGTTGAGTTTATTCCTAAATATTTTATTATTTTTGATGCAACTGCGAATGGGTTTATTTTCTGCTGCTTCATCACTGGTATATAGGAATACAACAGATTTCTGTACATTCATTTTATATACTGTGACTTTACTGAATTCATTTATCAGTTCTAGTAATTTTTTTGTGGAATCTTTAGGGTCTTCTATATAGTATCATATCATCTATGTTTTACTTCTTTCTTAAAATTTGAATGCCTTTTATTTCTTTATATTGTCTAACTGCTGTGGCTAAGACTTCCAGTACCATGTTGAATAAAAGACATCCTTGTCTTGTTCCTGACCTTAGTGGAAGAGTGCTTAGTGTTTCATCAATAAGCATGATGTTGGCTGTGGGCTTTTCATTTAAGGCCTTGTTATGCTGAAATATGTTCCCTCTAGACCTACTTTGCAGAGAACTTATATCATGAATGGATGTTGTACTTTGTTGAATGTGAAAAAACATCTATTAAAATGATCATATGGTTTTTATCCTTTCTCTTATTTATGGGACATATCACATTGATTATTTTGTGAATATTAGCCACCCTTGCATCCCAGGAATAAATCCCACTTGATCATGGTGTATGATTTTTTAAAATACATTGTTGGATTTGGTTTGTTAGTATTTTGTTGTAGATTTTTGTATCTATTTTCGTGAGAGATATTGGCCTGTTTTTCTCCTTTTTTGTGGTGCCTTCTTCTTTGTGGGGCCATACTTTTTAACTATTTAATGGAAACCCTGAATTAAACCCTGGGAAACTGTGATTTACCAGTGGATCAGAGGTAACTTAATTTTCTCTCTCTATGTGAAAAGAATATTTTAGAAAAGCTTAAATTAAAATTTTTGTTTCACTAACCTCATTCTTCTTTAACACTGGAAATCTGATTGCATAAAACATTTTGATATGGACATACAACAAAATACTATACAGCCAAGAAAACTAGACAGGGATATGGAAAGACATATGCAGAGAATAAGAGAGATGTTCACAATTCATTGTTAAGGAAAAAACCCCAGTCTAACTCTTAATGATGGTTAGCCCCAAGTACTGAAATTATGGGTAATTTTTTTCCCTTGCTTTTAATTATAAAACATTTTTTAATTGTGAGAATGAACTCATAAAGCTCCTTGTTTTTATTTACTTTCTAAATTTTACATAGTGAACATGTAACCATACGTAATCATGTAAATCTTGAGGTTTACAGCTCTTTGTAGGGATTGCCTTAAAGAAAACAACCCTCCATTATTTGCGTATCTTAGATTTGGGCTATGTAAAACAACAGCCACTAGCTACATGTGGCTATTTAAGTTCATTAAAGTTAATTTGAATAATTTAATTAAGTTAAAGCTTAATATAATTAAAAATTCAGTTCCTTGGTCATACTAGTTACATTTCAAGTGCTCAGTAGCCACAGGGGGCTAATGGTTGCCATTCCGAAGAGCACATTTCCATCATCACAGAAAGTTCTACTAGATAGAGCTGTCTTAAACCATGAATTGGGATCTGTATACGTAATGAGATGCTATTTTTCAATATTATAAATGTGCGTTCTTCCTTTTGCCTTTCTGAGAACATGACCTCTTCCATACTCTACCCCTGAGATATCCTTCTACCTTGGGAAGATGAGTTTTTTTCTATAAAGACGCAAGGAGAGAGACCAATGTAATATTCATTTACCCCTGAAAAATAGGATTTTTCAAAAAGACAAAAGAGCCTTGCAAATCAGGCTATTTTCTTGAGGAAAGATGTTCTAAATTTCCTTCTGTCTCATTTTACAGGCCATACCTGATATATGAGACCAACAGTCTTCAAAATTTTTGCTCACAGGGGCATCTGGGGGGCTCAGTTGGTTAAGCATCTGCCTCTCCCCAAGACCCTGGGATGGAACCCCATATCAGGCTCCCTGCTCAGTGGGGAGTCTGCTTCTCCCTCTCCCTCTGCCTGCTACCTGCTTGTACTCTCTCTCACTCACTCTCTCTCTCGTAAATAAATAAAGTCTTCAAAAAAAAATTTTTTTTGCTCACATATCCCAATGTATTTTTGAAAAGATATGTATCTCGCTATTGCAAATTGACATCTAAAAGGATTCACCATAAATTCAGTCCTAGAAGATATATTTTCTGATATATATGTCATCAAACTCTTTACTTTGAATAGTTAATTCAATTTATGGATATGTCTTCTATATTACCTAATCAGAAATACCAGTCCTCGTTGAAATAATCATGCAAATTATACTTACTGTCAACTAGGAAAAGTCTGACTTAAATTTTTTAAATTTAGATAAAGGTATTAATCCAGATCTTTTTGTCAATTTTCTGACTTTTAAATTCAATGATGATAGACAGACAGACTGCAGGTTGGTTATGTATATTTCTTTTTTTTTTTTAAGATTTTATTTATTTATTTGACAGACAGAGATCACAAGTAGGCAGAGAAGCAGACAGAGAGAGGGGGAAGCAGGCTCCCTGCTGAGCAGAGAGCCCGATGTGGGGCTCAATCCCAGGACCCTGGGATCATGACCTGAGCCGAAGGCAGAGGCTTTAACCCACTGAGCCATCCAGGCACCCCGCCCTTTTCAGTATTTCTTACCGAAGTTCCCCTGGCTTTCTCTCAGTGGACTCACTCGTAGGAATTATGCATTCTAGAACTGTCCTTTTGGTTGGCACTCTACAAGTTTTTTTTACACTACTCAGAGCAATGTGCTTGTAAAATTAAGGAATATTTAGAGCTCTTCCTTCCTTCATCCCTCCCTCCTTCTATTTCCTCCCTCCCTTCCTACATCTGCTACACAAATACGCTCTCCCTGTCTCTCATACCTTTCCCATATTAATCATTCCCTTAAACCTGAGGTATCTTCTGGACTTCATACTGTCTCCTTTTAACAGCTAAACTTCTGGTAAGAACTACTAACCTTCTTTCTATCTATTTCTGCCCTTAATTAATTTCTCACCCCACTGCTATCTGACTTAAATTCTTCTCAATTAAAATGTCTATGAATGATGACCATCTGTTTTTCATATTTAATGTACTTGTTTCAATTTTCAGAGGTAAATGACCTCCTGGGGCAAATCATATTTTTAAATATGACTCCCCCCCCCAATTGAATTTGTTTCCTTTCTTGGCTTTCTTGTCACCCTCTGTGATAGCTGTCTATCTTATATCCTTTAGTCTTCTATGACTTCTCTTTGCCCTTCTCTCCTCACTCCCCACCCTCTGCCTTTCCTTTATTCTTCAGACTTCAGCTACCTCTGACATGCTGATCATTCTCACATGGCCATCCCTAGTCTTGAGTTCCTTCCAGATACCCAGGTTTGTATACTCAAATGACTGGATATCTCTCCCTGGATGAAAACAAATCCACCATCTTTGCCTGACATCATGTTCTACTCATGTTTTGTAAAGTTACTATTTCTTAGTTGTCAAAGTTAAAGTACAACAACAAAAACAAAAATTCAAACTCTCTCTTGACCTCCTTCTCACAGCCAACAACCAATCACTCACCAATATCTGAATCTACTTTGCAAGCATTTCTTTTTTTCTTTCCTTTTTATTTTTTAGAGAAACAGAGTGGGGGAAAGGAAGAAGGGGAGAGAGGGAGAGAGAATCTCCAGCAGGCTCCATGCCCAGTGTGGTTGATCTCCCAACCCAGAGATCATGACCTGAGCCGAAATCAAGAGTCGAAGCTTAACCAGTTGAACCACCCGGCACCCCTGAAATTATTTCTTATACTGACTCTTCCTCTTTGCCCACACTGCTGCTGTGTTAGGTCAGATTCTAATTATTTACACCTGAACCACTGCACAAGCCTAATTAATCACCCACTCATATCTTCCAAGTAATTAATCTGCTCACATCACTTTCTTGTTTTAAAATTGTTCAAATGATTGTGTTACCTTAATGATAATGCATAGAGAAAAGGAGTGTAGTTCTTGGTAAAAGTAGTGAGCAAGCAGATATCATGCATCTGCTTTTTCCTTAGGAGTGATAAGATGAGGGCTGAGGTTTCCTTTTCTTGAGAGCAATTTAAAGACACTAAGGTGGTAAGAGTAGAGAATGTGCAGAGGGCAGGTAAGGTTCATCAGAAATGGAGCAAGTTGGAGCTCTTTATGGAGACTTAGACCAGTGGAGGCCTTGGGGCCAAGGGCTAAACAACAAACATACTGGGTTGTGTTTAGTTTGAGTGTGGTTCAGTTTAGGTTGCTGGCATTGTCAGATATTCAGGACAGAAATCCTGGGCAGGGATAATGAAAAATGACAATACTGGAATGTCTCTTACAGAGTGTATTATAACAGATAGTAATAGGTAAATAGGCAGATTTGTAGTTAAAATCCATGAGAATAAAGGACATAGTTTACACATAACAGCAGCACTGTGTAGAAATGTTCTCTATACACAAAATGGTATCTCACTGATGAAACAAAATTAAGTTCTGTATTTAAATTTAAATTTTCATGATGATTGAGAATGAACCAGTATCTATAACATCCTTCTCCAGGAAAAGTAAAGAACTTTAGTATGTATTTACCTAATACCTTAACACTAATACATTTTTGGACTCATCTGGCAGTTTAGATTCAGATTGTTACTGTGATAATACTATCTGCTTTATTTTTATTTTATGCCATTACTTTATAATTCTTTATTAAAAATTTTATAAAATTTGAGAACCATATTATCAACACAAATTTATATTTAACTATAAATTCCAGTGAGTTATTTGCTTCTTACTGTTTCTATAACTAATGTTATTCTCTTTTTTAAATCTTTTGTTTTGCTGGAAAATAGTCTAAATTTTTTTTTTCCAGAAAAGTTTTATGTGGAATAAGCTTCCTGAGTCTTGACATTTCTGAAAGAAAAATGTCTTTATTCTGTCCTTACTCCACACTCATTTGAATGCTAGTTTTTATAGGATATAGAATTCCAGGATAAAAATACTTTCCTCTGAAGACAGTAAAGGATTTGTTCCATTTTCTTTTACAATTTATTATGAATGATGTTAACTCTAATACTGGTATGATCCTAGTTCTTATGTAACTTTTTCCTTTCCTATAATTTTCTGGAAATGTCAAATTTGAATTTATATCAAGGTATAGATAACTTTCTTTGTTTTTCATGCTTGACACTAAGTAGATCTTCTCAATCTGAAGACTAGGATCTTTCTTCAACTCTTTAATTTACAGAAAATTTCCACAATTTTTTTTAAAACGATGATTTTTTCTTCCTTTCAATTGCTCTCTTTCCTTTCATGTATTTTCTTGTCCTGTTTTCTTTTTACTTTTACTTTGCATTCTTATTTACTAGACTTTATCTTTGAGATAATTACTCAGTCAGACCTACTGTTCATCTCTTCTATTAAATTTATTGTATATTATTGATTCATTTATTGGGATGGAGGGGTGGAAGGAGAGAGAGATGTGCATTTTATGATATTATATGACCATAGAATCATCCTTTGTCCATCTTCCTGTAGGTTGACATTTGAGGTGTTTTTATTTTTACATTATAAAATATTGTTATGTTATGTTTTATTATATTTATTTTGCTATTATAAAAATATTGTTCTATTGACTAGTTTGTAATAGGTCTCCTCCATTATTAGTACACATAACAATTCACTTTTTACAAAAGATTACTTCAGTCACAAATACTTAGGATGATATTTAGAGTCATGTTAAATTGATTATAGGAGTAAAATCCTTTTAGATAAAAATATTCAACAGAGAAAAATATCTCTAGCAACAAGGATCTAAAAAGACAATCTCTAAATCAATAGAAAAAATTTTTAAAGAAAATAGAAAGAGGCTGAAAAGAGATCTTTACAGAAAATAATAAAATTTACAAATGAAGAGTTAAAATTCTTCCAGTTCAATCTTTTTTTTGTCATGTAAAAATTTTATTTATGGGTTTTATATCCAGTCTTTATTGATAAAGAAAAGTGGGATTCATGAAATTATTTTCCTTTTTCAAGGTAATAAAGAACTTAGTTATCTTTCACTGTCAAATTTCAGGCTATATAGATAGAAGCAATTTTATGCTTCTTAAAGTAGCAGGTAAATACAATTTTCTGATCACCCAAGAGATAAGAACAATCAACTTCTCTTCCTCTTGACTTACCTGGCGTACCTGTTTCAGTTGCACCAGCCAGGTACAACTTGTTAAGCACTGCCACCTGAGCCCAGTTTCATTTGGCATTTAAAAACTAACCAGGAAAAGGAATTGCTCAAATATTATTTTGGCACAAACATTCAACACTCTTTTCTACCACGTAGGTCAGACCAAAAGTAAGTCAAAAGCAAGTAGTGACTTGTGGTGACATTATTCAATATAGTATTAGAGATTCTAGATTTATAGTCTGTTCTTACCTTAGCATTTTGGATGCAGGGACAGAGGGCCCAAGCTGCACTGGCCTTCACATCTGGGTGAGGATTTTTCAGCAGAGACCACAACAAACGAACTCCATCTAAGCGATCAATTATCCTGTTGTGAGACCAAAAAAAGAAGTAAAAACTGTAATTAGTACGTAGAAATGAAAACTTAAATGGCCTATCTAGGCACACAATTCTAATTATTCTCCTTTTGACATTTTGACTTTTGACCTTCTTAAAAGATTTTATTTATTCATTTGAGACAGAAAGATACAGAGAGAAAGCATGAGTAGCAGACTCCCTGCTGGGCCGGGAGCCCAACACGAGGCTCCATCCCAGGACCTGGAGATCATGATCTGAGCCAAAGGCAGACGCTTAACCATCTCAGTGCCACCTCAGTGTAGATTTTCTTTAAAAACTTCAACAACAGCAGGTGAGCCTGGGTGTCTCTGTTGATTAAGTGGCTGACTCTTGGTTTCAGCTCAGTTCCTGATCTCAGGGTCTGAGTTCAGGCCCCATGTTGGGTTCCACACTGGGTGTGGAGCCAACTTAAAAAAAAAAAAACTCTAACAACAGCAGGAATAGAAGGTGCTACTGAACTGTCAGCTCTCTGATTTCAGTTTTAATTTCATGACACAGAAAGCAAGCTCCATGATAATTACGATTCACATAAACTTAAAATCAAGCCATGTAATTTTTTAATTAGCTGTACACAGACTGTTACCTAAATGTCAAAATACTGGTTTCTTTCATATAGTAACATCTATATACTTTCCAAAACAAATATTTATGCCTCAAAATGTGAAGTTACATTTTTTATTTGGTCTGTGTTTAATTGACTTACCTTACTGTATGACATATTTTAAACTCCTCCAGTCCTAATCTAGCATTAGGAATTAAAATCATTACACCACAGTGCACCCTTTGTTAGGCATGGATAACACGTAACTTGTTTTCCATGTGCTCCCTTCTCAGCAAGACTAACATTGCAGACTGTGTTATAATTACTTAAACACACTGTAATCAAAATATCTTCATGACTAGCTGAAAAATGAATTATCATCAGAGTCATCTCTACACCATCTGTCTTCTGTTTATATATCAATCAGTCCAGGGAGCATAACCTTGCATTAAGGTCCATTGAGTACACTTGCAGTTGAGAAGGTGGCCAAACAAAACTTAATATCCTTTACAAACATGGCTTTGTTCAGAAAGATATGTTAAACTCAAAGCAGATGAAAAATGATAAAGAGCATCAAAACTCCTTTGACTTTTAATCTCAGGTTGAGTTAAACACATGTAGTATTTAGCCACAGATAGAATAAATACTACTAGCTTAGAATGCCATTCAAATTCTTTCTTAAAAATTGACATAAAGATGACTACATTTCTTGATTATCTGAGATGAGTTTGCCAGGGGAAAAAATATGCTATTTCAAAGGGTCCAAGTATGAAATCAGCTTTGCATAACCTTATAAATTAGTTGGTAATGCAAATAACTTGTAGTAAGATACAGATTGTCTCTTTAGAAAATGACTTTTAGTAAGAAAAAAGCACATTGAGAAAGTATTTTAACATGAAGTTTAACTAAATAGCTTTCCAAATCTGAAGCTGTCAATATCGTGCTGAGAGAAAGTTTTATTTCTCAACTGATGGAAACTATAAAGAATGATACTGAGCACTTCGTAATGAAGGATTTACTTTACAAAGGTCACCCATCTTACTGCTTTACATATAGTGCTGAAAGCGTAATTGCTGATCCTTGGGTCTCTATTTTTTCACATGCAGTTTCTCAATGAACAATAGGTCTGTCCTCCCTTCTTGCAAATGTAGCAGTAAAATTTGCATTAGTAATATTTAACTGTACAGAGTTGGACATAACTTCACAGTACAGCAGAAGTCATTTGCATGGCACACCTTTCCAGAATTTTTTTTTTTTTTGAAGGGATAATTCAGTGCGGACCCACCTCCCCCCAGGCAAAATTTCACAATTAACTGTAAAATTTCACTGTTGATTGTAAAACTACATCTACTGTTCCCAGTTATCACCCCAAACCCTAGGCAACTAACCCATCGGATGCTTAGTTGTAACAGAGGAGGATTGTGACCCCATCACTGATGCCTTAAAAGACTCAGCACAGCACAGAGTAATAACTTCAGATGAGGGAAACATGATTGGAAGACATTTGCTTACACAGGAGCTAACAAAATCGGGGGTAGCAAACTACGGGATTTAACTCTGTCCCTTCCATCTCCTTCATTCTCTATATCAAGTTATTTACTGCTGACTTCATAATAAGCCAAGTATCGGGACACCTGGGTGGCTCAGTTGGTTGAGTGGCCAACTCTTGATTTCAGCTGAGGTCATGATCTTAGGGAGATGAGATCAAGACCCACGGTGGGGCCACACTCAGCATGGAGGCTGCTTGAGATTCTCTCTCTCTCTGTCCTCCCCCTGCTCACCTGTGTGTACTGTGTCTCAAATAAATAAACAAAATCTTAAAAGAAAAGAAAGCCAGATATCGTCCCCTTACTTCCCCCTTCCTCTTGCCAACACCCTAATTCTGGTCTTTATCACATCATGTCTGGATGGCGGTGGTAGATGCATCCTTGGATTTGTGTCTTCAATTTCTCTCAATTCTACCCATCCCATGATTTCCTGTGAAATTAATCTTCCTAAAGGACCTTTGGAGCTTCTGTAGTAGCTCCTTGAGAGCAGGTCCCCAGGGATATTCATTCTCTCCATCACACCATCTGGCACATTCAATCAATGCTTGCAGTCCCAGGAGAAAATTTCCAGTGGCTTCCCATTACCTGTGTGGTATTAAAACCCTGATTCCTGCGGGGGCATCTGGGTGGCTCAGTGGGTTAAACCTCTGCCTTCAGCTCAGGTCATGATCTCAGAGTCCTGGGATTGATCCCTGCATCAGGCTGTCTGCTTGGCAGGGAGACTTGTCCCTGCCCCCCTGCCCCCCCCCCGCCTCCCCCACACCTGGCTCTCTGCCTACTTGTGATCTCTGTCTGTCAAATAAATAAAATCTTTAAAAAACAAACAAACAAAACAACAACAACAACAACAACAAAAAACATGATTCCTGAACTCAGTATTTTAACATTTCCAATGAGCTGTTTTTTCCTCCTCATTCCCAATATTCAGGCATTTGCTCATAAATGCTAAGCATACAGAAATACTGGATACTCTGAAGGAGCACATGCACCTGAATGTTTATAGCAGCAACGTCCACAATAGCCAAACTATAGAAAGAACCTAGATGTCCATCAACAGATGAATGGATAAAGAAGATGTGGTATGTGTGTGTGTGTATATATATATATATACACATATATATACATATACATATATATATGTACATATATATACATACACACACACACACACACACATATATATATATATATATACACACACACACACACATACACACAATGGAATGCTATGCAGCCATCAAAAGAAATGAAATCTTGCCATTTGTGATGACGTGGATGGAACTAGAGGGTATTATGCTGAGCAAAATAAGTCAGTCAGAGCAAGGCAATGATCATATGATCTCCCTGGTATGATGAAGTTGAGAGGTAACATGGAGGGTTTGGGGGGTAGGAAAAGAATAAATGAAACAAGATGGGATCGGGAGAGAGACAAACCATAAGAGACTTTTTTTTTTTTTTTTAGATTTTATTTATTTGACAGAGATTACAAGTAGACAGAGAGGCAGGCAGAGAGAGAGGAGGAAGCAGGCTTCCTGCCGAGCAGAGAGCCTGATGCGGGGCTCGATCCCAGGACCCTGAGATCATGACCCGAGCCGAAGGCAGAGGCTTTAACCACTGAGCCACCCAGGCGCCCAAACCATAAGAGACTCTTAATCTCACAAAACAAACTAATCAAAATATCTTCATGACTAGCTGAAAGGGTGGTGGAGTTATGGACATTGGGGAGGGTTTGTGCTATGACGTGTGTAAACCTGGCGATTCATAGGCCTGTACCCCTGGGGTTAATAATACATTATATGTTAATAAAAAATTAAAAATTAAAAAAAATAAAAAAACAAAACAACAGCTTAAAAAGAAAGAAAGAAAGAAAAAGAAAGAAAGAAAGAAAGAAAGAAAGAAAGAAAGAAAGAAAGAAAGACCAGATATAGTCAATTCTTGTTACACAGGGCAGTTGTGTTCTATAAAGTCACTGCACATAGGGAATTAGTAAATACTGAACCATTACCTCTTGGGAAAATACAAAATTTTCTTCCTGAGAGCCTCTGTTTAGAACGTTTTTGTCAACTGATCAATCTATAACCATGTTTTATGTGTGTTTCTGTTTAAAGCACCTTATTTACTATATTGTATTGACATGGAACCAACGCATGGCCAGCAGCACTGCTGTTCATTCTGAGCAAAGCTTCCCTAACACGTATTTGCTCCATAAGGCACATCACAACCCTCTTGCACTTGAGAACGTTAGACCGGATCACTCTTCAGCACTTTGCTTAGGAATCATTTTAAATAGCAAAACCACCAACTCAAAACACAAACATGTGAAGCATATGGCACTTCACAGGCTGTAAAAAGACACTCGTTTGCAGTAGGAGAGCTGAAATAAGAAGAGAGAGCCTAGCCTTGTTCACCATCAGCTGGACAGGTGCATGAGAAGACTCAGATTTTTCCCTGCTCTGCACAGGTCTGTGAATAACAGCCAAAGTGCTCTATGTATTGATTTGGAGGCTACCAACAATTTTTGCTAGTTCACAAATACAGAATCTTCAAATACAGAGTATTTTAACTATTTCAGGAAAGTACAGTCTAGTGAGAGATAAAGAAACCATTATGTTCCATTATGATAAATGCTAAAATAGATGGGTGCACGGGGTTCCATCAGAACACAAAGGGGAGACACTACTCATAGACTACAGAAATTCTCTCAACTATAAGCCTTTCCCTATGCTGTTGCCCTCTTTTGCTGTAATAGCCCATCTTGTAAGGTCTATAACAAAACGTCTCCCACAGATTCTCTGCTTTCTCCCACCTTGAGCGTTTTTTGAGTTTTGCTGTCCCCCTTTCTGATATTCATGACACAGTGCTTTGCCTTGTAGTCATGTGTGTATGCTTACCTCCCCATTATTATTTTTTAAATTCTAAATTTTTAAAATTTAAAAAAATTTTTTTGATTTAAATTTAATTGGCCAACATGTAGAACATCATTAGGTTCAGATGTAGCGTTCAATAATTCATCAGTTGCATATAACACCCAGAGCTTATCACATCATGTGCCCTCCTTAATGCCTGTCACCTCCCCCATTATTGTTATAATCATTGTGTCATTTCCTTGACTGCAGAACTCATGTACCACCTACTGTGCTTCCAGCATGCTACCACAGCCAGTGAATATTGGTTAAATGGACATGAAACAAGATAGACTTTGCTCCATGAATCAAAAATCTCTCCCACCACAAATACATTCATTTCTAACCTCATTTTTGCAAAGTACCTATTCAAGTTCTAAATCTAACTATTAGAGTAAGTCTTCACTTGAAGTTGTCTTTAGTTGAAAGTGCATTTTCATAGAATTTCTTTATAATTCTATTGCTTTTTGCATATACAACAATGGGCTTATAGGTGGCATTAATTTACACGCACTGTCCATTGCAACAGGTATCTCCTTTTGTATAGTTTTTAAAATCTGATTGGCATCTTGCTCTGAATTCATTTCCAGTAGTAGGTAAGCTCTTCCCATTTTTTTTATCAGTTGAATTTTACATTAATACTTTGACATTATAAACAAAACTGAATTTTGTTTTCAAAACCTTCAATTTTATCATAGAAGTCAAACTGTGTGGCTGGCAGAATAATAGTTCTAGAAAGATGAATACATATTCATACTCTGGCTATTAAGGAAACCCAAACAAACCAAAAATGATGTAGCTGCTTGTTATCTTTCTCAGTTTTTTTTTTTGTTGTTGTCGTTATAATAACATTTGCCAAGATTGTTAAGAAGTCTGGCTGGCTTGCCTGCTCCTTGAGGACATATATATGAACAAAAGTGAAGAGTTTGTGCCCACAGAGTAGGCACAGCCACAGTAGAGTTTCTTTTTGGCAATGTCAATGCAACTATTTTGAAACTATAATTTTATATCATTTCTAAAAATTTCACAATTTTCATTGAGAAGTTCACTGATAAATATTATTATCTGACAGTGGTTCCCACTAAATGTGGTTAGCCTGGGAAAACATGATATTCTTACACCACATTAAAGGATGCAACTGAAATCTATACGTTTTGAAGCCAAGTTGGCAACTCAGTAAAAATGGAAACATAAAAAGGATGTCAGAATGAAATGATCATCTCCATGAAAAGCTATAATTAGAAAAGAACTTTACTTTTTTATAATGATTCTCTAAGTTTTTATGATTAACCTCTCTAGGTATTATATTAAAGACTCTATGGGACACCAAATTTGAAGGAAAGAAGTAAGTGTGACAGCCTCTGGAAAGTTATGTCCCAGAATTTCTTGGCCCTCAAAGCACAGAATGATAATCTATCCTTTAATAGTTGTATAAACAATATGATTAGAAAAGTCCCAGAAACATTTTCTCAGGAAAAAAAAAATCACTCTTACAGTAAATATTAAAAGTGTGCCTATCGGGTACCAGGTAATTTTTGAGGCACTGGGGATTTTTCCACCTTGAAAGCAAATAGAAATCCCTGCTTTCTTGGAGCTAATATTCTTTTGGGAAAAGACAGAATAAAAGTGAAATCTGCACATTATATGAAATGTTGAAAGGTGACTGGAGAAAAATGAACCAGAAAAGTGTGGTGGGATGGAGCTGGGAGGGTACAGGGAGACTGTCCACGCAACAGTGACATGTGGCAGTCACTCAGAAGGGGTGAGGAAAGCTAGCGTGGGGCTAAGAAGGGTACTCTGGTCCTTGGGGTAGTCCATGGCATGGAGAACCCATCATTTTCAACCAACACTAAATGAGAGTTATGCAGTCATCATTGTATTCATCCAGTATTAGTATTGGATCCTAGAGAACATCTACTGTTGTAGATGAGAAAACAGAATTAGAGTGCCTAACCAAGCCTGTATGATGTATTGGTTGTATAAGCAAATAAAATATAATTTATCTTTTCTTTCTTCTCTGAAAAAAATGCATGATTTAGATGAGTGCATTAAAGGCAGCTGAGGTATGGTTTACCCAAAACAGAGAGCAAATTGCACCAATGCAAATGTTAATATTTATGGTCACCACAATGACAAGACACCCATTCCACTCACTATACCTTCTGTTTTATAATGTCTTTTTAATTCAATATATGTAATGGAAATTCTGTGTCAATGAATATGACATAGAATATGGATTTATAATAATTTTTAATGACAAGATAGTATTACTGTATTGATATACTATAATATATTTGAACAATCCTTTAAAAATTGAAATTAGGTTCCTTCTAGTTTTGCACAATAATGGAATAAAAATAACATTGCAAAGGCCATCCTTGCATCCTTTTGCAATGCACTGATGATCTTCTGAGGACAAAAACTGAGGAATGGAATTGCTCAGAAAAGATTCTATATATGTTAATTTTAATGCAAAACAGACTGTTCTCCATAAAATTTATGGCAGTTTGATTCCACATCCACAGGTAATTAAGAAAACCAGTTACCAGCATCAGCAACTAGCCATTAAGAACAAAAAATTCAATTTTTCGTCTTAATTTTTCTTCTCCTTGTCATTATGGAAAATCCGAAACATACTTAGGTTTTTAATGGTAAAGTAAACACCAATAGACACAACATTCAAAACCTAACAAGTCTGCATCATCTCAGTATGTGTGTATTCATTTTTTAAACCGTTTGCAAGTAAGTTAGAGATAGAACAATTCACAACTCAAATTTTCATCTTTTAAAATAAGTACGACCTTTTATGCTATCGTTGTACCACTGTTACATTTGAGAAACTTAAAAATAGTTCCGTAATTTAATCCAGTATCCAGTTCAGAGTCAAATATTTCCAGTTGCTCCCAGAACATCCTTTAGAGCTTTATAAACAAACAAAACCTGGTTTCAAACAAGGATTGTGCCTATATTTTTGATATGTCTTCTTAGTCCCTTTTATTATAGAACATCTTTATGACATTTTTAATTTTTTATTTTTTTTAAAGATTTTATTTATTTATTTGACAGACAGAGATCACAAGTAGGCAGAGAGGCAGGCAGAGAGAGAGGAAGGGAAGCAGGCTCCCCGCTGAGCAGAGAGCCCGATGCGGGGCTCAATCCCAGGACCCTGGGATCATGACCCGAGCTGAAGGCAGAGGATTTAACCCACTGAGCCACCCAGGCACCCCTGACATTGACTTTTTAAACACATCAAGTCCTATAGAATTTGTTTGCCTTCTCAAGGTGTCATTAAATTTTTCCTTCTATTCTCTGTGTTTTCTCTGAATGGGAAATTAGAACTAAAATCTGAGTTTGATTCAAATTACATATTTTTGGCACAATACATCACAGGTAATTTTGTGTACCTCACATCACACAACATGTTCAGAGGCTCATAGTATAAGTTGTTCCACTCTTAGTGATGCCAAGTTTGGTCATTTAATTATCCTGATAACCACTATATATCTTCCTTATAAAGATATATCTTTCCATTTTCATTGAATAACAATCTGTGTGGTGACACTTTGTCATTCTAAGAAGGTCCTATCCCAACATTTTCCCTACCTTAAAGTTTTAGCATCTATTAATTATCCTTGCCTAAAATAAGTACTTTATTGGGAGTTATAGTGATTTTTGAATTTTGTATACTGTTTATTAACTGGCCTTCTTTTATAAAGAAGAGCTTCCTCTCATCAACTGGGGGCTTAGTTATCCTACAGAAAGGCAGAATAAATGTTTAATTCTTTTCCTTTAGTTACTAATTTGTTCAGTAAGGAGTTATTATAATGGTCATTTCCAGTGGAAACAAAGGAGATTTTTCTCCTCTCTTTTTCATTCTTCTTTAGCATTTAAAATCCTATATAACTGAATCTATCAATTATTTCTTTTATGATTTTGATCTTTTACTTATGCAGTCCACATCCCAAGATAATAAAACTGGAGTATTTCTTTTGTTCTCTTATAACACTTTGTTTATACTTAAATCTGTTAATTACCTGAAATTTCTATAAGAAGGAAGTAGGGACCCAGCTTTTTTTAATGGTCACTCTGATAATATCCCAAAATTTTAAAAATTTAAGTATAGTGGATCTGTCTCCTCAGGCAAAGTAAACAAAACCAAAAATGAATCGTAGGACATTAAACTAAAAAGATTTTGTACAACAAAGAAAACTATCAACAAAACAAAAAGGCAACCTACTAAATGGGAGAAAATATATCTGATAAGAGATTAATATAAAAAATACTTAAAGAAATACAAATCAACACCAAAAACCCCCACAAATAATCTAATTAAAAATAGGCACAATAACTGAATAGACATTTCTCCAAAGGAGACAGCCAGATGGCCAAGAGACACATGAGAAGATGCTCAACATCACTCGTCATCAGGGAAATGCAAACCAAAACCACAATGACATATAACCTCATACCAGTCATAGTATCACAAGTTTTCGTATGTAGTTATGTAGATATATATTTAGTGTAGCTATTGTGTTCCATTAATCTGTTCATACCTGCACAATTAGTTAGTTGGTTTTTTTTTTTTTTTTTTTTTGGGTGGGGGGAAGGGACAGAGGGAGAAAGAGAAAAGAATCTTAAGCAGGCTCCATGCCCAGCATGGAGCACCACGTGGGTTGTTAAGACAACCCTGAGATCATGACCTGAGCCTAAATCAAGAGTCAGGTGCCCCTATTCATTTGTTTTTAATAGTACAACTATGAGCTCCAATGACTGAAAAATAACCTACCAAACGGGTACCCCTTCATTGTGTAAAATAAGTTGCTTCCTGATAAAGAGGCACTTGTGTAATTTGATTAAGATTATGTATTTTTAAATGTTTATAATGAATTCAAAAGAAAAAAAGTCTACAACCAGACACATGAAAACTATTTTTAAAAAGACTAAGTGGAAATGCTAGACTTGAAAACTCCAGTAAGAAATGAAGAATTTATTAGATAAGCTTAAGAACTGGAAATAGCAGAGAAAGGAATCTGTGAACTTTAAGAAAAGGTGTCCAAACTGAAAAATAAGGAGAAAAAGTGAAAAAAAAAAAAAAGAGTTCAATGTCTGTGGAATATTAAATGAAATGATATCTGTGCAATTAGAGTTTTAGGAAGAGAAGAGAGAGCAAGAATGAGACCAAAGAATATTTGTGAATGCCTGAGGTCTAAAACTGATGGAAGACATTAACCCACAGGTCTGAGAAGCCCAGTGAACGCTGAACAGAAAAAATACAAAGAAAACCACACCTTCAGCATGTCAAAATCAAACTGCTGAAATCCAAAGCTAAGAAGCAGATCTTAAAACCAGCTAAAGAAAAAAGACACATCAGGTATAGGGAATTTAAATAAAAACAAAAGCTGACTTCTCACAGGAAACAATGAAAGCAAAAATACCAGAATAGCATTTACATTGTGGTAGAAGAAAAACAGCTATTCATCTAGACTTCTAAACTGAGTAAAAATATCTTTCAAAAATAATGGTAAAGCCCCTTCCTGTGCCTCCTGAATAATTCAGCCCCCAAGTCATCACATGTGGGAGAACAATGGAAAAAGGTAAAAGTGTTTTAGTGGTCCCACATGAGGTGTTAGAGCCAAAGAAGATAAAGAGGGAATCTCTAAGGATAGGGTAAAACAGGCATAGGTTATCTGAGCAGCCTCTAGGTGTGCAACTCAATATGGGAAGACAGAACCCTAGCAGAAGGATAGCTCCCCTGAGAATCAGCCTGTTGTGTAATGATGAGCCTGAACAGGGTGAGGAGGGTAACAACACAGAGGAGCAGGCTGGCATGGGAATTGAGCAGGTTGAGAAGTGAAGACATACAAGGGGAAGGTGACCTGCCATGAAGTACCAGTGCCTGAATAGGATAAAGAGAATATGCAGGAGTCTGGGCCATCCAGCATGTTGAATCAGAGCTAAAGCAGGGTGAGGATAGCAACTGAAAAGGGGACAAGAGAGGGTTGGACATGAAGGACTGGTTACATACAGGGAGCTAGGTCTAATAAGTACAGATGAGAGTCAGTTTCTTATTGTCAATGGAGGGAATTACAAATACATAGAAAAAACTAGAAATAAATTGATAACCATGGTGGACAAGTTTAACATCTCTTTCTCAAGAGTTGATAGAACAGGAAAAAAAAAATGTAGAGATACAGAAGATTGAACAACACACTTAACCAGTCTGACCTAAGCAACATTTTAAAAACACTACACAAAACAACTGTAGAATACACATTTTTTTCTCCCATGCAAACAGAATATTTACAAAAATGGACCACGTGGCCAGGCAATAAAGCTAAATATGAAAAAATTAAAATCTCAGAGAATATAATCTCTGACATGGTTTTAAAATAGAAATCAATAATGATATGGCCTCTGGAAAATACCCAAATTTTTGGAAATTAAGCAATACTTGTAGGTAACCCCTGGGCCAAAGAGAATTCAGAAAGAAATTCAGGAACTATTTTGAATCAAATAAAAAGAAAATACTTATTCAAAGTGCTAAAATAGTCTGGGAGGGAAATATATAGCTTTAAATACATTGGCAAAAGAATGGACCTATAATATCAATTATCACAGCTTCTACATCAAGAGAGTAGAAAAAGCAGCAAAAACTTAAACCTGAGAAGAGTAAAATAAATAAAATAATAAAATGATATGAATAATACTGATAAAGCACTAGAGCAATTATTCTTTACTTTTTATGTAAAGAGAGTGAATATTTTAGACTATGTAGGCAACATATGATCTCTGTTGCATATTCTTGTTTTGTAAATATTTAAAAATGTAAAAACCATTTTTACCTCACATGTTATTTAAAAATGGACCATGAGCTGCTTCAGAGAGACTGACCAAAAAAGAGACACAGAGAGAGATCACAAATTACTATTATTACAGAGCTTGTAAGTGATAAAATTATAGAAATAATAATACAAGGACATTATAAATAAGTGCACCAATTAACTAAACTTTAAATGAAAACAAATATATCATTGAGAAACACAAATTACCAAAATTGACCCAAGAAGACATGGAAAACCTAAAAATACCATATGTATTAAAGACATATAATTTACCTTTAACACTCAAAACAAATAAATCACCATCAACAAAAATCCTTTCCACAAAGAACTCCCAAATCCAGATGGTTTTGCTGGTGAATTCTAGCATACATTTAAGAAAGAAATAATCCTACACAAACTCTATTTGAAAATAGAGAGGAAAGATGATCTTTCAATTTGTTTTATAAGGCCAGCATAACCCATGTACTAAAACTTGGCAAAAATATTACAAGAAATTTATAAATCAAAATATCTCATCAACATAAACACAGAATACAAAACACCAACTAGTAAAATCCAAGAATAGACAAAAAGGGTAATACAACATGATCAGAGTGATTTTATCCAAAAAATGGAAGGTTGACCTTCAAAAATCAATTCATACAATTCACCTGCTAGTAGAACAAAGAAAATTTATCTGATACTCTTAAAAGCTGCAGAAAAAGCATTTTACAAAATCCAAAACCCATTTTTGATTTAAAAAAACAAACAAACTTCAAAGTAAACTAGGAATAAATGGGACTTCCTCAATCTAATAAAGAGCATCTATGAAAACCAAATGTATGCTACAAATAGCATACATAATGGTAAGAAATTGAGCATTTTCTTCCCAAGATCAGGACAGCACACAAATATCTAACCACTCACTTCACAGAGGTCCTGGCCTATGCAACAAAGAAAAAGAAATAAAAGACATAAAGATTGGGGCGGGGGGGAGAGTAAACTGTTACTATTTGTAGATAACATAATTCTATATGTAAAAAACCTACAGAATCTATAAAAATTATTAGAAAGAATAAAGTTAGCAAGGTTGTAAGAATACCCAAAGATATACTTGAATATATACAAGTGTGTTAAACAATCACTTATATTTCCATTATTTATAACAAATAGCTGGAAAATGAATTAAAAACGATTACCAATCACAGCAGCATAAATAAGCAGAAACCTAGAAAAAAATATAATGAAAAATATCTAAGACTTCTATGTTGATAGCTACAAAATATTGCTGAAACGAAAGAAGACCCAAGTAAATGGAGATGCATGCCATGTTAGTGGATTGGCAGTCTCAATATTGCTAAGATTTCCATTCTTTCTAAATTGGTCTAGATAGTTTCCTAACAACACTTATTAAGTGTTAAAATAACCTATAATTTTGAACAACAACAACAAAAATGTCAGACAAAACAAACACATACTATAGGCTTCCATTTGTTTCCAAATAGAGACAGCACAAAACTATACTCTATATGGAGGTATTCTCAAGAATAAAATTATGAAAACAAAGCAAGATAGGAATTGCCATAAAAGGCAAGAGAAGGGCGCTCTCCAGAGGGAAGAGAGGTCGCAGGGGGTACCCTGCAGTAGGGAGGAATAGCCGGGAGTTTTTAGGGTAATGACAGAATTCTACTTCTTGGCTTGGGTTGCAGTTACATGAGTCTTCCCTTCTGAATAATTTATAAATATGTACATCTGCATCATGTGCTTTCCTTTATACATATTACATTTCACAAAATAAATGTTTAAAAATGTGTTTTAATTTCCATACACGTATGTATTCTCTCTCTCACAGGAAATGGTACTGAACAGCTCATTTAATTCAGCTATTAAACTAAGCACACATCACAGCTGGCTGGATGAAAGACATAACGTGGGTAAATAAAATCCACAACATCCTCAAATTAAAAGCCCCTAGAGCTTGTTTTAAAATGAGAAAATGAAGACCTAGAAGATGAAATTATTCACGTAATTACTTTGCATTTGTCATTTTGGTATCACAGGTAAATCCACGTGCTTTTAAAAGTACGCAGATGAGAAACAACAAAAAGAACGTGAAAGGAAGGAAAAATGTTCTTAGTGATACAAATAGATAAAACATATGCTATTTTATGTCTTACATAAGCCCTAAAAGGTCACAAAGACTGGTTCTGTGGTAAAAGAAATATCTGGGCAGCCACAAAGAGATTAAGTCTCTTTTGTATACAAACAAGCGTAGCTTTACTTTTCCCCCTCTTTTAAAAAGAACAAATAAACCCAATGTAAAAATAAAAAAAACTATGTGAATGCAACATAATTATGTTGAAACCACAGAAGACAGGAAATTTAGAGTTACAGATTCCATGGTAGGTTTTAATTCTATCCTTGTGTACATGTTTTATAAAAGAGTCTTTCATTACATGATCACATAACACTATACCATGTAACAATCAGTTCAGCAAATGTTTATTTTACAATGTGTGGAAGGAAAATATTTTATAGGACAAACTGTAGGCAATTAGTACATTATTGAAGTAGATTGTTATGTAAAATTTCTGAAAATCCTGGGCATTTACAAAATATTAATAGAAATACTTTTTTTTCTTATCTTCTAAAGAACATGAAATTTAACATTTTTGTGGGCAGGCACTTATATTTGAAAGCTGACCTTCAGATTTTAAGGTTATTTTGAAGTAATGAAAAGCTTAGGGCATTAGGATTTTAGCATGTTTTGAATTACATATGCCAGGCATTTTACATAAAAGAACAGTAGAGACTAAAGTAAATCATGAAAACCCCTGAGTTCACAATAAATCCCTAGAGCAGCCCTTATTGTCACTACTGGAGTTTGCTGGGGCTCCTAACAATTCATATATCTGAAATTTGATATGTTTCAAAAGGAAGGAAAGGCATTTATCCTGCTGCCTTTCCTGTATTAACTATATTTCAGTTCTTTATTTTTTTTAACAAATTTATTTATTTATTAGACAGAGAGAGAGAGGGAACATAAGCAGGGGGAGTGGAAGAGGGAGAGGGAAAAGCATGCTTCCCGCTGAGCAGGGAGCCCAGGGAGGAGGTGGGGCTCAATCCCAGAATCCTAGGATCATGACCTGAGCCAAAGGCAGATGTTAATGACTGAGCCATCCAGGGCCCCTATATTTCAGTTTAACCAGATAGTTAGCAATCAACTCTGGGATAAACCTAATAAAAATATTAAATTTTATAAAGACTACCCCTCCCCAAAATCTCAAGACCTCCGAAAAAAAGGTCAAATAACTTACAAAAACAAAAGAATTAGACTAGCATCAGACTTCAAAAAGAAAAGTTATGAAGCAGATTTTTTTTTTACTTTGAAAAAAGTAGGAATATAGATTTTATATCTAGCAAAGCTGTCTTCTGAGTATTTATAGAAAAATAGCTTCACTGGATATCCACATGTGCTTCTGCACAGCAAAGGAAAAAATTAAGTGAGGAGGCAAGCTATGGAATGGGAGAAAATATTTGCAAACCATAAATCTGATAAGGAGTTAAAATTCAGAATATATAAGGAGTTCATGTAAGTCAGTAGCAAACAAACACCTTGATTAAAAATTGGCAAAGGAATGGAACAGACATCTCTTCAGAGAAGACCTACAAATGGACAACAGGTATATGAAAACATGTTCAGCATCACTAATCATCAGGGAAATGCAAACCTAAGCCACAATGAACTATTGCCTCATTCCTTATAGCATGGTTATTCTGCAAAAGATAAGAGATAAAAAACTGTTGGCAAGGATATGAAGAAAAGGGAACCTTTGCACAATATTGGTGGGAATGTAGATTGGTACGGTAATTATGGAAAACTGTATAAAGTTTCCTCAAAAATGAAAAATAGAATTATCGTATGATCCAGCAATCCCACTTCTGGGTATATATGCAGAAGAAATAAATTCAATATCTCAAGAGATACCTGCACTGTCATGTTCGTTGCAGCATTATTCACAACAGCCAGGATATGGAAACAACCTAAGAGTCCCTTGACAGATGAATGGAAAGAAATTGTGACTGTGTATACACACACACACACACACACACAATGGAATATTATTTGGCCTTAAAACAGAAAGAAATACTGCTGTTTGTGATGTGGAAATTTGGAAGACATTATGCTTAGTGAAATAAGCCTGACACAGAAGGACAAATATTGCATGATATCACTTGTATATGGAATCTAAAAAAGTTGAACTTAGATGTCCATTGATAGATGAATGGATAAAGAGATGTAGTATAAATGTACAATGGAGCATTATTCAGCCATAAAAAGAATGAAGTCTTGCTATTTGCAACAACATGGATGGAGTTAGACAGTATAACACTAAGCAAAATAAAAGACAAATATCATCTGATTTCACTCATATGTGAAATTTTAAGATACAAATGAACAAAGGGGGGAAAAAGAGAGAGAGAGAGAGAGAGACAAACCAAGAAACAGACTCTTAGCTATTGAGAACAAACAGATGGTTACCAGAGGGGAGGTGGAAGCAGGGGATGGGTGAAATAGGTGATGGGGATTAAAGAATACACTTATTGTGATGGGCACTGAATAATGTATAGAAGTGTTGAGTCACTATATTGTACACCTG
Source organism: Martes martes (assembly GCF_963455335.1). Lineage (NCBI taxonomy): Eukaryota > Metazoa > Chordata > Mammalia > Carnivora > Mustelidae > Martes > Martes martes. The sequence continues at coordinate 129,723,601 of NC_137895.1, forward strand.
AAACCAATATAACACTCAAGGTCAACTACACTGGAATTAAAATAAAAAACTTAAAAAAAAAAGTTGAACTTAGAGGAACAGAGTAGAATGGTGGTTACCAGGGGTTGGGTGGAGGAAATGGGTCAAATGTACAATGTTTCAGTTATAAAGTGGATAAGTTCTAGAGATATAGTGTATAACACAATAAATATACTATTAATAATGTATATTTGAAATTTGCTAAGAGAATATATCTTGAATGTTCTCACCACATACTCCAAAACACTAGTAACTGTGAGGTAATACACTAATTAGCTTGATTGTGGAATTTTTACACAAGGTATATTGTATCAAAACACCATGTTGTACACCTTAAATATACACAATGTAAAAAACTGTCAACTGTATCTCTAAAAACTAGAAAAAAGTGAAAATACTTTAAACATTTAAGAACTTAGAGAATTCTGTCTGCACCCATGAGCCCTTTTTGAAGATTCTACTACAGGATGAGTTCTCAACTAAAATATGACTAAAACTTCAGCAAAAAACTGAAGTGTATGTTTGTGTGTGTGTGCACATATGTGTGTGTATATATATATACACATACACTTATATGATTAAACAAGGGGGGCAAGGGAAAGGGTAGAATAATGTTCAAATGTTATATGTTATGATAAAGTAGAAATAATGCACTTAAAAACGGGATGAAAGGGAATGCCGGGGTGGCTTAGTCAGCTAAGTGTCTGACTCTTGATCTCAGGGTTGTGAGCCTACTTAAAAAAAGGGGGATGGGAAGGAAAAGAAAGAGGGAACGAGAAAAAACAGAATATGACCATTGACTACTATATAGATAATAGGTGGGAGTTAAAAAATAACCAATAAAAACTGAGAAACTCAATAGCAAATAACTACTTAACAGAAAGTTAAAAGAGGGCAGTGGAAAAATGTGTAGGTAGAAGACAATGACTAGAATAAAACAAAAATGAAAAGTTTAAATAACAAAAATTAGAGAGCAAAGACTACAAATCTTAAAAAGCAGAAGCAAATATAACAAAATATGAATGATTATAAAATATTATTACATTGTTGAGACAAACATATCAGTCATATCAGTAAGTGTGACTACATTTAACTCATTAAAAGAACAAGTATTCTGGGGCACCTGGGTGGCTCAGTCCATTGAGTGTCCAACACTGGATTTTGCCTCAGGTCACAATGTCAGGGTTGTAAGACTTAGCCCCCTGCCAGACTCCCCATTGGGCATGGAGCCTGCTAAACCCCACTTGCATGCTCCCTCTCACTAAGAAACAAAACAAACAACAACAAGAACAAAAACAAGTATTCCTAATTTGGCTTGTGAAGCAAGGCCCATCCATATACTGTTTAAAGGGGGAATATCTGAAAGAAAATGAGTCAAGAAAGACTAAAAATAAAGGATTGACCAGGATATCCCAGGAAAATGCAAAAAGTTAGACAGCAGGACTAAAGATCCTGATATCAGACGAAGTCAAAATCAAGCCCAAACTCATTGAGATCTTAGAATATTAAAAGCCAAAATTCACAACTATTAAAAACACTTATGTACCAAATAATATAGCACCTACCTTTAAGAAGTAAAAACTTTATGAGATGTGAGAAAATAAGATAGAAGCACAATAATGGTAAGAGGTTTTAAGAAGCCATTTTTCGTATAAGATCATATGCACAAAAAATGGCAAGTAGAGATAGAAGAGCTCAGTAACATAATAAAATAGATCTTTAGAATATATATCAAACTCTACTCTCTGTAAACATGGAATATATTTTCATCACAAGTACCTATACATACTTTGCAAAAATTTACTTTGTACTAGCTCATAAAACATAAGTAACTTCTGTAAAAAGTAGAAATTGAAAAAATCAACACAGTCTGACCAAAACATGGTAGAAGTTTCTCCTGCTATCCAAAATTAGAGTGTTCCTATGAAACCGTTCATTAGCCAAAAGGGTATAGAGCAAAGAATTACTATTAATTTATATGAAAAAGTTTCTGAGTATTCCCAGATCCCAAAGTAACCTCTCTTAGGCTTTTCTGATTCCTTAGGACACATCTTGCTAACAGATGCCCAAAATTAATTGAGATATGACAGAGATGCTCGTTAAGACACAGTTCAAAGATCTGATGGCTTGATGCTGAGATGCTGAGTTTGGTTCCTAGGGAAGGACATTGACGCTGCCATTCTTACTGCTTGGTGTGAACACTGCTTGTGTAAGGGCTCACCAGGAAACAAATGCTGAATGCTATTTTTGTTTTTTGCCTTTTCCCATAAAAGCAAAAATCTTCAGATTTCTTTTGATTAGTGAAAACGGGTACTAATGTAGGTCTTTCATAAACATGAAGTGGCATCATGTTACCTTTCAAAAAGTGGGTGATACCTATATAATGAGAAATAGCTAACCAAAACAAAAAATAAAAATGTTCTTCTTTGTGGAATTACAAAAAAAAAAAATTCTATTAAATAAGTCCTGGGCTAAAATTAGGAAAATATAAGCTGAAATAAAAGAATTTCTAAAAAAAAAAAAAGAAGATAATGAAATCACTTTATATCAGTCATACAAGGGATATTTAAAGCATATCAAAGAAAATTCATGCACAAATTACCTTTATTATTTAAACAAAGAATGAAGAATGAAAATAAATTACATAACTTCCCAGCTCCAAACATTAGGAAAAAACTACAAAATAAACCAAAAGAAAGCAACAAGGAATTAATAAAGATAAGAGATAAAAGAAATTTATGAGACATAGAATGGTACATCTAATTAATAAACTATTTTAAAAAATAGAAAAACTATACTAGATAACTAGATCAGTAAAATACTAGAAGGAAGCTCACATATACAAAAACAAAGAAATAACAAGTGGTGAATAACCATTGAAAAAAGACAAAATTTAAAAATCATAAGATTACTTCATAGACCACTAACTCAAATAAATTTATTAGCACAATGAAATTCATCATTTTATAAGGAAATACAGATTGCCATAAATGACCATTAGAGTAGGGAACATGAATAGAATAGATTCTGTAGAAGAACTAGAGAAAGATAATAAGGAACTAAACACACACACACACACACACACACAGAGTATGTGTGTTTGCATAGTCATCATAGTATATGATTGCATAGTCGAATTCCACTGAACCTTTAAAACATAGGTGGTCCCATTGCTCAATAAATTATTCCAGAGTATTGAAATGAAAGAAAACTTCCTAACTCCTTTTGTGAAGCAAGTATAACATTGATACCTAGAGTTGATAGGAAAAAAAAAAAAAGAAAGAAAGAAAAAAAAGGGAAAAGAAAAAACAACAAACCCAAAGACCAATATCACTCATGTCTTAAAATATTAAGAAACAAAAGCATATACCACACCAAGAAAACAGGACATTATAACCAAATGAAACTTATTTCTGGAATGCAAGTTTGGTTCAGTGTTTGGAAACCCATTTAACAGCATTTACCATATTAGTAGATAAAAGGGAAATCTCCATAAGCATTTAAACAGCCTTTGACAAAATACTTTTTTGATTAAAAAAAAAAAAACATGAGTGCTGTGAATTGTGTAAGACTGGTGATTCATAGACCTGTACCCCTGAAACAAATAATACATTATCTGTTAATTTTAAAAAGTAATAAAATAAAATTTGATTTTAATTTAATTTAAACAATACGATAAAATATATATACTTCAGTCCTCAAGACATTATTTTACTTACTAGAAAAATACTGGAGGCATTGCCACTAAAATCAGGATTAAATAGGGCAAAGAAGACCACTATCCATATCACTATCCAACATTATGCTAGGAAATTAGTTAACAAGAGAAATAAATTTAAAGAATAAGAATTTATAAAGAAGAGGTAAAATTTTCTTTGGAATGCCCTAGAGCAGAGGTCAGCAGATTTCTTGGAAAAGGGCTAGATAGTATTTTAGTTTTTGTGGGTCATTCGGTCTCTGTCACAACTACTCAACACTGCCATTGTAGCATAAAAGCAGCTGAAAACAGTAATAAATGAATGAGCATGACTGAGTTCTGGTAAAACTTTATTGAAAGAGGATTTGGCCCAAGGGCTATATTGTGTCAACCACTGCACTTAGACAATTAACAATAAAATGAACTCAAGTGAGAGAATTCTGTAAAGTAACAGAATATAGAATTCATATATAAACTTCAGTAGTGTTCATAGAGACAATAAATCGAGGGACAAAATGGCAGAATAAAAAGCACGTATGCCATCAACAAAGATGATGAAATACGTAGGAATGACCCGCACAAAAATTAACAAAATCCACATGAAGGAAACTTTACTCTTCACAGTGAAAAAGACGAGAGTTCAACAAATGAAGAGTTCCTATAATTTCGCTATGGTTATGGAGGATGACAAGGAAAGCTGGATGAAGGGTAAATGGGAAATCTCTGTACTCCGCATCCTCTATTTTTGCAACTCGTCCATAAGTCTAGTGCTACTACAAAATAAAAGTTAAAAATAAATATTTTTAAGAAGTGAAGTTCCTGACATGTAGAAAATAAATCACATATATATATATATATATATATATATATATAAAGATTTTATTTATTTATTTGACAGAGAGAGCGAGAGGGCATAGGCAGGCAGAGCAGCAGAGGGAGAGCGAGAAGCAGGCTCCCCACTGAGCAGGGAGCCCGATGTGGGGCTTGATCCCAGGACCTTGGGATCATGACCTGAGCTGAAGGCAGAGGCTTAACCCACTGAGCCACCCAGGCTCCCCTAAATCATATATATTTCTTAAGTTTTTAGCTTCCATATTTTTTTAGTTCGGAATTTTATAGTTTTTTTTTGGAAATTTATACTATTTTAATAGAAAATTACTTTCCCCAAAACTCAAGTGTTTTTTGTAATGTTGGTATGATTTCATATACCTGAAGGCCAGATTACCTCCAGAAGAATTCTATATATTTAACATAGATATTAAAAGTCAAGAAGAGAAAATTTAGCACAAATAAATCTACTTTTTCATGAACTTAGTGTGTCAGAATACCTGTTGTTCCATTTTAGATCCTAGGGAAGGGCATAATCAATATGAAATTATTTATTTATTTATTTTTAAAGATTTTTATCTTCTTAGTTGACACAGAGAGAGAGAGCACAAGCAGGGGGAACAGCAGAGGGAGAGGAAGAAACAAGCTCCCCGCCAAGCAAGGAGCCTGATGTGGGGCTTGATCCCAGGATCCTAGGATCATAACCTGAGCCTAAGGCAGACACTTAAGCACTGAGCCACTTGGGCACTCCTAATATGAAATGATTTATATTGAGTTTCTAGAAGCAGTGAATTGAAGTATTGAAAAAAGTCAAGAGAGCTTTAGGAAATCATTGGTTTCTCAAAAACCATTTTTGATTCAGTAGCTAAACTGTTATTATTAAGATCTTTCTGATTCTTACTAAAAATATATATAAGGGAGGAGAACTCGGTATGCATTCTATTGTACAAAGTTAATAAAACTGTGAGTATAGGTTTATCCCGCTATGTGACCTGAGTCTTAGCCACAGCCACAGACAAATCACTAAAACATAAAACTGCTAGTCATTAAAATAAGTTCCTAACCTATGAATTATATAAGACTTAATGGGGGAGAGGTATTTGTTTGTCATTTCCTTACCCTTTAACGGAAAGCTCAAAGATGCAATAAATCCAGCAAATCTAGCAAGAACAGCCATGTCTGAAATATGATGCCAAGAGCAATGCTGTTTGGATTCTTACCAAACTCAAAATACTGTTTTCTGAAACTGCCTTAGTGCGTTTCTAAAAACATTTGTGGGAAAACCATATTTACAAGTACAAAAGGATCCATCGACGACCTTGTTGCACAAGGAAGGACAATTTTGTTTTCATCTTAGGAGGCCTTCTCAGAGAATTCGTCAATCTTGAACACTTTTTCTCTTTTAAACGCTTTCTTTCCTTTGTTTTTTCAATAGCTCATTTAATTTTCTTCACAACTCTGACTGATCCTTCTCAGTTTCTTTATAGGTACTTTGGTATGTTCCTTCTTCCTGAAAGATTGGATTCAATAGGCTTCAGTTCGCTCTGCTTTCCCTTCCTCACAATCTTTCACATACAGCCAGACTCCAGTCACCAAATATTATAACACTATGTCTAACCTGCATCTCTGTCCTGAGTTTTAGACACGAATATCCAACTGACTGGTTACCATCACCACATGAATGTGTCATGGGAACCTCTATGTCCTCCCAAACATAACTGAATTCACCATCCATCCATTATGTAATAAATGTTGGTTGGGTGCTTACCCTGAGTCTAGGACTGCAGCCGGCACTATAATGATGAGCAAATGGACTTCATTTCTCCCCTAGTGAAGTTCATTCTTCCTTCACTAGCCCTGCACGCATATTCCCTATGTCGGTAAGTGATACCGTTATCCATCTAGTTGCCAAAGTCGGAAACCTTTATGCATATGATCTCAAAGTAACATACTGTACATCTTATTCTTACACAATGTGACACATCAAATTTATTCAATTAAAAAAAAAAAAAAAGAAAAGAGGGCGCCTGGGTGGCTCAGTGGGTTAAGCATCTGCCTTTCGCTCAGGTCATGATCTCAGGGTCCTGGGATTTTGCCCCACATCGGGCTCCTGCTTCCTCCTCTCTCTTTGCCTGCCTTGCTGCCTACTTGTGATCTCTGTCTGTCAAATAAGTAAATAAAATCTTAAAAAAAAAAAAAAGAAACCTAAATATCATCCTGCACTCCTCCTCCTTCTTTATAACTCATGTTCAATCATTGCCCCAGTTTTATTCATTCTTTCCCTTTATTTCTCTTTAATCTGTCGCTTTCTTTAAACAAGAACTGAGATTTTATAAAGATGATACATATTTGCCGTATAGATTATATAGAAAAATATAAAGAAAAAAAAGAAATGATCACAAATCCTGCCATCCAGAAATAATAATCACTGATAACTGATGTAAATGATTCTGGATACTTCTTTATGTCCGAAGCTAGAGAACAGGATGGATGGGTAGATAAGAGAGGTAGAAAATGGATGGATAGATGATAAATAGATAAAAGGGTGTTGTATACAGTATCTACTGATTCATTTATATGAAAGATGATAAAATTTGCACACTGATTAACCCACATTGAATTCATTTTTATTTTTGTCAGTTGTATTATTAAATTACTAATATCTGTAAAATGTAAATGATTCCCCTAATGATAACTCCTCCATTATTTCTTAGTCTAATATTTAAATAAATTTCAGTGGTCTCCACTGATACCTTTTAGCCATATTTTGCTGTTCTGAAATACTTTGGGTAATTTCTTGATTGACTTTCTGTAATTGGCAGTTTTTTCAAGAAGGGCTAGTATGGTACTCACTAATTCCTTGTGTGATTGAGAATGTGCTACTACCTTCATGCCTGAAGAACAACTTGGATGTAACATTCTTGAGTAATATTTTCTCTACCTCAGAATGTTAATCTGAGGCATTTGATCCTCCCATCAATGTCTTTTGACCTGAAAAGAAGTTGTGGAGAAGTGTGAAGACATTCTGTCCTCATGGTTTGTTCTTTTGCCTAGATATACTCACTTTCCCTTTCCTTTTGAAATGCAAGCAGATTTATCAGGATGCATTACTGTTGGCCATTCTCTATCAATATTGCTGGGGTCTTTTTGGGTCTTCTGACCTACAGATTCACACAAAAACTTTTCTTCTATTGTTAACTTTAATTAAGATCATATTCCATTGGTTGCAAACTCTTCTTAAAGAATACCCATTATGTTTAAGTTGGGTCTCCTTGAGTTCTGTTTTTATCAACTCCTTTATTGTAATTTTAATATATTCTTCATTTTGTGTTTCCTATATGCCACATGCCTGTGCTTGCGATTGTTTATCATACTTCTTTTGCATATATTCAGGCTTTAAGTTCAATAATTTTTTATTTCTCTTTTGAGCTCTGGCTACTAGCTTGTCACAACAATTTAAGTTATTTTATAAAGTCTTTTTGTAAAATTTGATGTGATTTTTTTTGGCTCTTTTATTAAGAGGTAGTATACCGCCTTAATAGTCTTGTGATTGTGGGAAAATTATTTGTCTGACTCTATCTGTTTCCTTTTATGATGGAATTACCTCAAAAACAATCCTACAAAAATCTGCAATTCTCTTTACCTTGTGAACACATCTCTTCCATTCAGTTTTGAGCATTCAAACAGTCAATCTGGCTTACTCCAGAGCTCTAAAAATGTATAGCTTCATTGTGTTGCAATCCGGCAATCATCATCTCTAGTATCCTTTTCACTCTAAAGGGTCTCCAGCAGTCTCCTTGGGCTAGAAGACTATTGTAGACAATATAAAATGACATGTCCATATGACTTTTCCTTAGGCTCCACTTCTGGTGTTTTATAATGAAAAACTAGGTCTCTAATGGGAAATTCCTCACTTCTTCCAAGGCCTATTCACTCCCCTAGTCTCTGCCATGAAGACAAAAGAAAAATGCTGGCTATGCATTTCATAACCATGACGCTTATTTGGGGGGAAGTCTCAAGATACGAAGAGGCATGTGTTAGCTGTCAGCATATTACATGCAGATCAGTAATTTACCTACACTCTGCAGGTGTGTTTCACATGTAAGATTTGGAACTGTGGAGATTTCCTCGTTGTTGTTGTTTTTTTCCCCTACTTTTCTTCTTTTTTGTAGTTTTCATATTATTAAGCAGAAATCAAATGTTTTATAAAATTATTCAAATTACTACCATGGATTTACAAATTAAATGTTGATTTACTGTCATTTCATCATCTACTCTAGCATTCAAAAATTACTTGTCTGTCTCCCCAACTCAGTCAAAAGGTCCTTGAGGCCTACTGTTTATTACTGAGTTGTTCTCTCATTACATTTTGTTGCTTCAAAACCTACATTAAGATTTGGAATAAGAAAAGCACGTAGCTGTTTTCTCTGGCTTTTTGAATGGGGTCAAGTGATAAATCAATAAATATAATAATTTATAGTTATATTAAAAAGGGTTTGAAAGCTTGTTGTGAAAGTAATGTAATGATGAGATTTAGAAATAATTTTTGGGTGTCAACTAGATAACCTAGTAATGACTTATGTGGAAATCATTAAATCTGAGATATAGAATAGAGGAAGGGGATTTTTTTTGCAAGAATGAATTCTAATCTATATAGATGAAATTTGATATATTTATTATTTATAAGTGGAACAGAATAGAAAACCCAGAAATAAACCCACAATTTTGTGTTCAGTTAGTCTTTGACAAAGGGGGAAAGAATATGCAAAGGGAAAAACACACTCTCTTCACCAAATGGTGTTGGGAAAACTGGACAGTTACATGCAAAAGAATGAAACTGGACCACTTTCTTACACTATATACAAAAGTAAACTCAAAATGGATGAAAAAACCTGGATGTGAGACCTGAAGTCATAAAAATCCTTGAAGAGAGTGCAGGCAGTGATTTCTGACATCAGCCATAGCAACATTTTCTAGATATGTCTCCTGAGGCAAGGGAAATAAAAGCAAAAATAAACTATTGGGAATTCATCAAAATAAAAAGCTTTTGCACAGGAAAGGAAACAATAAAACTAAAAGGTACCCTACTGAAAGAGAAGATATTTGCAAATGACATATCCAATAAACAGTAAAGAAGATGTGGTTCATATATATAATGGAATATTACTCAGCCGTCAGAAAGGATGAACACCCACCATTCACACCAACATGGATGGAATTGGAGGGGATTATGTTAAGTGAAATAAGTCAAGCAGAGAAAGACAAGTATCATATGGTCTCATTCATATGTGAAACATAAGGAATAGCGTAGAGTACCACAAGGCAAGGAAGGAAAAACTGAATGGGAAGAAATCAAAGGGAGATAAACCATGAGAGACTCTCGACTCTGGGAACCAAAGTGAGGGTTACAGAAGAGAGGGAAGTGAGAGGGTGGGGTAACCTGGTGATGGGTATTAAGGAGAGCACGTGTTGTGATGAGCACTGGGTGTTATACACAACTAATGAATCAAAAACAAATGATGTACTATATGCTTTCTAATTGAACACAATTATATATATATACATATATAGAGAGAGCGAGAGAACTCAACAGCCAAAATTAAATAAATAAAATAACCCAATTTAGAAATAGGCAGAAGACATGAACAGATATTTCTCCAAAGAAGACATACAGATGGCCACCAGACACATGAAAAGATGTTCAACATCACTCAGCATCAGCGAAATACAAATCAAAACCACACTGAGATACCATCTCATACCTGTCAGAATGGCTAAAATCAGAAATGAGGAAAAAAAGGTGTTGGTGAGGATGTGGAGAGAAAGGAACACTCTTGCACTATTAGTGGGAATGCAAACTGGAGCAGCCACTCTGCAAAACAGTATGGGATTCCTCAAAAAGTTAAAAATAGAACTACCCTGTGAACTAGGAATCACACTATTGGGTATTTACCCCCAAAATACAAAAACACTAATTCAAAGTGATACATGCACCTCTGTTTATTGCAGCATTGTTTACAGTAGCCAAACTACTGGAAGAAGCCTCAGTGTCTTCTGATGATGAATGGATAGATGAATGGATAAAGGAGGAATGGTACACACACACACACACACACACACACACACACAGGAATATTATTCAGCCATAAAAAACTAAAATTTTGCCATTTGCAATGATATAGATGGAGCTAGAGCCTATAATGCTAAGTGAAATTAGAGAAAAATACCATATGACCTCACTCGTATGTAGAATTTAAGAAACAAAATAACAAAGGAAAAAGGAGAGAGAGAGAGAGACAAACCAAGAAACAGACTCTTAACCATAGAGAACAATCTGACAGTGACCAGAGAGGAAGTGGGTGGGGAGGTATGAATGAAATAGGTGATGAGGATTAAGGAGGGCCCTTGTCATGAGCGCAAGGTGATATATGCAAGCATTTGTTGAATTGCTACATTGTACACCTGAAACTAATGTAACACTGTATATTAACTCTGCTGGAAGTAAAATTAAAAACTTAGTAAAAAAGAAATTAGTAATCATCAAGAGATAAAAAGATGATTTATGACATAGTCACACAGTGATACAGAAATCATATACTATTAACAAGGCAGACAATGGTAAAATATATATGAAATGTATGTAAATAAACAAGCAAACATACCTCAAGGTAGCTTCTCAAGCAGAGCTCACTCCCATCCTAGGGCTTTTGTGTTCACTACTCCTCAATGTGTTTTCATCCCTCAGGTGGTCTTCTCATCTCTCAGGTCTTGATTCAGATAACCTCCCAGGGACTACTGTCCTCTCTCCTACTTTCTCTTTCCTCTTTCCACTGTGGCTAAAGTAACCACCTCCCACTCATTCACTCTCTTTTAGTCGTGCTGTTTTCTTTTCTTCATAGCATTTAGCATTATCTGAAATCATTTTATTTAAGAGTTTATAATCTAGGGGCACCTGGGTGGCTCAGTGGGTTAAAGCCTCTGCCTTTAGCTCAGGTCATGATCCTAGGGTCCTGGGATCAAGCCCCGCACTGGGCTCTCTGCTCAGCAGGGAGCCTGCTTCCCCCCCCCCACCCCCCGCCTGCCTCTCTACCTACTTGTGATCTCTCTCTGTCAAATAAATAAATAAAATCTTAAAAAAAAAAAAAAAGAGTTTATAGTCTGTGCCCCACATACACAACAGAATGCAAGTTCCAAGGGGAAGGAACTTTGCTGTGGGTACACTATACTTTCAGTGGCTAGCACAAAAATGCTTGATAAATATTTGTTCAATGAACAAGGAATAAACAATATAACTTTAGATATTTAACATTTGCAAGGAAAAGATGAAGCTTGAGAAGCAGGATGGGGTCAGGAGGCAAATGTTCTGAATAGCAGACTAAGGAACTTCAGTTCGGTTTTTAAAGCTTGAGAGGTCCTGGATGGTTCTTTAGAAAACAACCCTATCAGATCTACAGTTTAGAAGAATTAATTTCAGTGCCATGCAGGAAAGATCTGGAAGGGGAGAACTATGAGATGAGACCAAACGAGACTTGCTTCAGTAGTCCAGGTAGAAGGTGACAGAAGCTCAAATGAAGGCAGAGAGCTGGGGGATGCATTCAAAAAATGTTCAGAGGCAGTTGATATAGTTGGCAGACATGAGTGGACAAAAAGTAAGCAAGAGCCAAAGATCAAAAGATACACATTAAGCCATTTCTAACGAGTGATTATTACATGCTAATGAATGCCATTTTTTTTTTTTTTTACAGACGAATACATTAGAAAATTGTTTTGTAGGCACAGTGGATGTTCTTCTCTTGGAAGTTATCACGAGTAAGACTAGTGTTCCTTGGTGTCTGAAACACCTGAGCCTAAGGCTCCAGTAACCAAATCGGAAGAGAGTTACAGAGGCCTTAGCACTTTTGTCCCAGATATGTGGTGAGACGAGACTCACATTAACAGAGCTCCAGGGCTGTCTTAGAGTTGCAGGCTTCCTGTGAAGAAAGAGGACCTGACCAAATACAAATGAGTCACAAAGGCCAGGAGAGTGGGCAGATGGAAGAAGGCATGACCAGAGACTACTGCCATCAGGTAGAAGCTTCCTGTACCAGTCAAATGGTGAAACAGATAGGAAAAGATACTTATCAGTAGGGCTGTATGTATGGCCCCACAATGTATGGTGCTGGGTATATGTCTGTGGGAACGGTGCTCCCTAGAATTGTGCAGGTCACACACTGAAGAGTTGAATGAATGAGCCAATCAGAATGAAATGGTATAGGAGATATATAGGAGAATCATATCATATAAAGATTACAGGTGTGAGTCCTGGATCCAATCAACCATCTCAAGAAACACTGCTAGGACTGAAGGGGACAGAAATGGGATGAAATGAAGAAAGGTTGTCAGACTCAGTCTATAGGACAGGCCGGTAGAACTATCCGGCTACCAAATAATGTAGTGTTATTTCTTACATACCCAGGATTCCTGGGGGTCCAGGAATCAGGGGATGGAAATGAGAGTGGTACCTAGTACTCACTATTACCACTGTGACCCACTAGCAAATGTTTTTGCTTCTTGTTTCTGTGACCTTACACTTCGCTGGTTTAGAGGTCTTAGTTCCAAAGCGGGGAATGCTTCCACCAGGAGACCCAACAATGATTCCAGTTCCAACAATGATTCCAGTGAACTGCAAGTTAAACCTGCCTCCCAGCCACTTTGGCCTCTCCATGCCTCCAAACCAATAAGCAACAGAGAGAGTTACTGTGTTGGTTGGAGTGACTGATCCCAATTATCAAAGGGAAATTGGACTGCCACTGCACAATAGGGGTAAAGAAGACTGTATCTGGAAAACAGGAGATCCCTTAGGGCGTCTCTTAAGTATTACCATGCCCTGTGATTACAGTTGATGGAAAACTACAACAACCCCATCTAGGCAGGACTACTTATGGCCCAGACCCTCAGGAATGAAGGTTTGGGTTACCCCACCAGGTAAAGAACCACAGTGAACTAAAGTGCTTGCTGAGAGCAAAGGGAATATTGAATGGGTAATTAAAGAAGGTAGTTGTAAATACCAGCGATGACTCCATGGCCAGTTACAGAATGAGTATTGTAACTGTCATGAATATTCCTTCCTTATTTTGTTATGAATATGTCTGTGTATATCTTTTTTCCCTCTTTTATCCTTTTATCGTGTAACACAAGATATATTAACTTTATGTTATAGTTTTTAAGGATGGTCAACTTTACATCAGAGCATTTAAGTAACAGGACATCAAAGAGAAGAGTAAACATCATCTAAGAACTTTGCTTCCTCTTCTGGGAAAAGGGTTAGTGAATTTTCAGTGGCACACTGGATAGTTATATAGTGTTAGGCAGGGATATGGCCTTGTTATTATCTCTCTATAGAGATTAAGCATGGTTTAAGGAGATGCATGAATGGGGACCAAGTTGACAAAGGGTATGTGATGGTTAATATTTATGTGTCAACTTCGACTGGTTTAAGGGCTGCCCAGACATTTGGTTACACTTTTGTTTGAGAGAGAGAAAGCACATGCCAGCAGGGCAGGGAGGGCCAGAGGGAGAGGGAGAGAGAGAATCCTAATCCACGTTGAGGATGGATCTCACAACCCTGAGATTAAGACCTAAGCCAAGATCAAGAATCAGAGACTCAACTCTCAGAGCCACTCAGATACCCGTAGTCAAATGTTAATTTGTATATTTCTGTGAAGGTGGCTTTTTGAATGAGATTGATATTTAAATTGGTGGACTTTGAATATAGCAGATTATCCTCTATAATATTAGTGAGCCTCATCCAATCAGTTGAAGGCCTTAATAGAAAAAAGGCTGACTGCCTCTAAGCAAGAAGGAATTCTGCCAGCAGACTGCCTTTGACCTCAAAATGATGCTCCTTCCTGAGTCTCCAGCCTGCCAGCCTCCCCAATCAGAAGGGGGAACTTGTCAAGCCTCCATAATCATGTGAGCCAATTCCTTAAATCTGTCCCCCCACACCTCCCACCTTTCTCATCCTGTTGATTCTGGTTCTTTGGAGAACCCTCATGCAATAACTTTGGCCCATATGGTTCCTCCCTTTCTGGACTTCATATATATCTGAAGTCCAAAATATATATATATGACTTCATATATATATACATATATATATGTATATACTTCACACACACATATTTCATATAAATATATGTAATCTATACACAAATACATGTTTATGTGTGTGTGTGTGTGTGTGTGTGTAAAATCTTGATATTATTCTTAAGTTGTATAACATTTAAGTCTTTTCTTCCTAATTAGAGAAGAATTTGCTCAAGGACCAAGATCACAGCTTAAAATCCTTTGTCTTTCTCCCTCATCGGTTCATAGGTCTTGTTAGGTGCTCAAAATATGTTTGCTGAATTGAATTGAAAAACAAAAAAGATACTAGGGGAATGCTACCTAGAACTACCTAGGGTCTCAGTTAGGAAGCAGAGAAAAATTCTGTTGATTGTATGAAGGTTTCTGGGTGGGATATGAATTACTGGGAATGTTAAATCCTCCCAATAAGCCCAGTCTCAGCCCTCTAGCTCATCCAAGGGAACAATTTGGCTCTGTTAACTCATGACTGGTAAACTTGTGGTTATTTATATGGAAATCCACTTTACTTTTTCACCATTTGTGCATGCCAATTCTAAGTGATGACACTATTCTATGACAACCTGAGTATTTCCCCTAATACTCTCAGATAAAATCTTTCTGTTGCTAGGCTACTTACGCCATACTTTCGGGTTCTGCTGCACAAGCACCAACTGCTTTTGTGACATTGACAAGAAGAGTTTGGTTTATTCCAACGAGGAGATTCACAAGTGGTTGAATGCCACCACATTTCCGGACAAGGACTCGGTTTTCATATTCCTGACAACATTCTCCCAGTGCACCAACCACATTGACAAGTACTTCTTCGGGCTGGTCAGTTAAAAGTCCCACCAAAGTTTCAATGGCTTTGTATTCCCGAAACCTATGTTCATCACAAGAAAAAGAGGTGGGGGGAGGAAAAGAGAAGAACAATATTACTTTTAGTATAAAATTAGCTAATATTAATAGCACAAAATTGCTAAATGACAACTATATGTTCATTCAGTCCTTACAAAAACCCTATGATGCAGGTACTACCACAATCCCTACTTTCAGAAAGCTGATTTGAAGCTTTGTAAATAGTGAGGCTGACATCCACATCCGGCCATCTGCACCTTTAATCTCTATACTGTACAGACTCAGAGAAAACTAAAACTTCTTCCACATCAGTGTCAGTGATTCTACTATGATATGGGTGTTTTCCTCATGTCACAGAGACTACTTAATAGGAACAAAGCAAAATAAGCCTATTTTGTGTTAAATAAGACAAGTGAATTTCTTGTTAAAATCATCACACTGAGGGGCTCCTGGAGGGCCCAGTCAATTGAGCATCCAACTCTTCTTTTCAGCTCAGGTCCTAAGAGGGTGGTGAGATTGAGCCCCAAACTGGGCTCTGTGGTGAGATTGAGCCCCAAACTGGGCTCTGTTCTCAGAGGGGAGTCTGCTTGAGATTTTCTCTCTCTCTCTCTCTCCCCATTTGCCCTTCCTTCCACTCATGTGTACTCTTTCTCTCAAATAAACAAATAAATCTTACAAAAAAATCATCACACTGAGACAAAGAAGAGTTGCCTCCGAATATCCATCACAGAGTATGAGAACTCTAAAAGTACACAGGGATAAATTTGAATATTAAAATAAATCTGGGGGTGCCTGGGTGGCTCAGTGGTTTAAGCCTCTGCCTTCGGCTCGGGTCATGATCTCAGGGTCCTGGGATCGAGCCCCACATTGGGCTCCCTGCCTGGTGGGGAGCCTGCTTCCTCCCCTCTCTCTCTCTCTGCTTTCCTCTCTGCCTACTTGTGATCTCTGTCTGTCAAATAAACAAATAAAATCTTTAAAAAAAATCTGATGATCATAAAGTTTACAAATACTTTAAAATTCAATGAAATCATTTGAAAATGGCTGCTCTTTAACAGATTAGTTAGCATTTAGCTGATTTATCTTGTTTATATTTTAAAAAGGAATAAAGAATGGAACCACTTCCATCTATAAAGATTCGGTGGGAAATTCATCCCCGCATCTTCTTCAATCAGAGATGCTTGTCATTTATATGGCTGCCCGTAAGTAAAAGAGCCCATTTACACAGATAGGTTACATCAGCAAGTCCCTTAGTACTTAGTACTGAGTGAGGCACAGAAAACCATTGCCAGGTGGTGGGATGGGAAGTAGACGTCTTTCATTAAAAAAAAAAAAAAAAAAACCCTTAATCCTGCCAAATTAGTCTAGAATGTATGTGTATGAAAATTAGAGGTATAGCATTAGGATTGACCCTTTATTAAAATAACATTACAGGAATGTGTTTCAGTGGCCATATTTTTTTATGCATCTACACTTCCTTTAGAAACATCTATATCTTAATGAGAGAAGATGTTAGTTGAAGGACTCACTATACACAGTGTAGCTTCTGTGAGCTAAGAATACAGCTCTTCCTCAATGGCCATATTTTTATCACAGAATATTGAATGGCTTCTCTTACTTGGTCACATTCTCTTTGCTGATGGAACATTTCCATATTGCCCCCGTGACTGCGGCCAACCGTTCTTTATTGTCAGTGTTATTGAGCAGACTGGCCAGGGGTTTAAGTCCTCCATGCAGTCTCACCAGGTCACGGGTTTCCTTATCTTCAGCACACTACACAAAAAGTCAGGGCAGAGGCTGTCAGTGATGAAGGCATATCAAGCTTTCAGTGATTGCTAAAGAGGCTGTCATGCTAGTGGCTATGATACTTCTTTTCAGAGAGTTTCATTTTCTGAAGGGGCCTCCAAGTAAAATATAATTCTCTGTACTGGCAGCTCTCTGACAGTGTCTCTCTTCCCTTACATGATTTTGGCAATGTCTAGAAATTTCTACATACTTAGAAATTCTGCCAAGCCGTTCTGAGGTGGTGTGGGCTTCCTCCAAGACAGAAAGAGAGGTTGGTAAGAGACCTAGAATGCCACATGCGGGGATGGAGGATTTCTGCAGTCATGCAACCCACAGTCTTGGGAAAATATAGTGAAGATACATGAGTGATAAAGCTTTTGTCTGATCTTCAATGACCCCCAAAAGCTAAGAGAGAAGTATTTCCCTAATAGAGTTTCTATGTTCAGAGCAGTGAGCTATATCAATAGCAAATGATATTATATTCACATGTGTTTATCCATACATTTGTGTCATCCTTTGAAATAAATATGTACTGCACAGACATTCCCAGCTGACCACACTTCCCAGGTTACAGAGCAAAAAGATGATAAATTTAGTATAGATATATTACCATCCGAGGCATACAGTTGGTCTCTGAGGCCACATGATACAGACGAATGTGATGCATCATCCATGAGGGCCACCAGAAGAAATCCTCACTGGAATGCACCACAAGGCATCTGCCATGTTTATCTTCTATTTATGACTTTCGGTTTTGGTTCAGTTGCAACTTTTAAAAAATTAATCACTATTTCCAACCAATCCTTCATAGTTACTCATATGAGGCATATATGCAAGTCAAGGCTATATATCCTCGTTATGAACTGAGTTACGTTCCCTTAAAGCTGATATATGTCAAAGTCCTAACCCCCATACCTCAGAGTGTAACCATATTTGAAGATAAGGTCTTTAAAGAGGTAATTAAGGTTAAACAAGATCACTGAGGTAGGCTCTAATCCAATATGACTGGTGTCCTTAGAAGAAGAAAATACTAGGATACAGAGGAAGGAACATGTGGAGACAGAGGGAGAGCAACATGTGAACGTGAAGATGGCCATCCATAAGCCAAGGAGAGAGTCCTTAGAAGGAACCAATGCTGTTAGCAGCTTGATCTCAAACTTGTAACCTCCAGAACTATAAGGAAATGAATTTCTGTTATTTAAGCCACCCAGTGTGTGGTATTTTGTTATGACAGCCCTAGAAGACTAATACAATACTCTACTGACATGAACCCTTTTCTCTGACTCTGTCTTTTTGGCATACCCTCACTGTGCATGTTTTAAAATGCATTCCTCTAGGAAACTTTCTCTGATAGGTAGAATCTAGAAACTTTCTCTGATGACCAATAACCAGCCATCTAATTTGTCAAGGCCATCTTTTCTTCTGTTTTCTTGTATACTACGAAATGCATAACTCACAGAAAGTTAATGAAGATTAAAATACATTAATAAAAAGATAAAACAGGAATACACACACACACCCCCACCCAAAAGCACACACTCATTCGTCCATCCATCTTGTTTTGGCAGAAGGTAAAGTTCCCAAGACCAGCATGTTTGAATAGGGTAACTAAAAAGCAATGTAAAGGCACCAAGTATATATTTAGCTATTTTACACTAAGTAACTTGTTTGAGGAGACAAAGATATATAAGTGGCTTCCAGAAATGTGAATAATCAAGACATGCTGGAGCAGGTTTCTCTCTCACATATGCAGGCATCTGTCATTAGCACAGGACAGTGGTTCTCAGACCTGTATGTGTGGAAAAATCCCTGGGCAGGGGGGTTCTTGTTAAAAATGAAGATTCCTGATTCCAAACCCCAGAGAATGAGACCTCATGTTAACTATCTAAAGAACACCACGACTGTCTGGGGAGTCCGCCGTACCTGGTAGATGGCCATGGCACAGTGTTCCTGCAATTGTTCATTCTCACTATTTAGGTTCTTTACCAGATTTTCAATTATCCTTTCGGCTTTGATTGCAGCTCGGTAGTTTTCCTAGGAATACAAATTTAAATATTTACATGCATAATGCATGAATAGAAGTATCTATTTATAGGTACTAATAATTACGCCAAATGAACTTTCTTAATAAACACTAAAGTCCAAGATTAACACAACCATATAGTAAGAGAATTTAGTCAGCATTTTCAGAAATACATCACACAGGCACCAATTTAATTAATGTTCTATTAGTTTCATCTTCTCTTTCTAAAAGACTACTGATTCTCAAAAAAAAAAAAAAATCCTTAGCAGTCACAATAACCTTAAGAATTGTTTTTCAACTAAAGAAAGTTAAGGTAAATGGAAGCAAGGGAAGCAGAGCTGGCTTGAGTACCTCTGATGCACATTCTTGCAATGTCCCCACCACTGGAATTAGCATGTTCTCATGAGAAGTCTTCAGTAAGCCGGCCAGCAGAGGAATGCCGCCAGCTTTACGAATGGCTTCTTTATTCGCGTAACTCTTACTGCAGCTCCATAAGGCCAGCGCCCCGCAGCGAGCTACTTCCACGTCTCTGGCATCATACAGACTTGACTGAGCCGGTTCTTGTGAATTCTGTGCACAGTCGAGTAGGGCGACCTACAAGAACAGAGAAATACGATGTACATGGGAATCTTTAAAATAAAACAACGTACCCTGCAAATAGCTACAGGGCTGCTAGCAGGCTAACCTCCATCAAACATAAGAATATGTTTATGGATTAGTTTTCATACTACACAGTAGTCAGTGAAAGCAAAGAAACAAACCCTTCAAAATATCTTTCTCCAGATTTGGGAGGCTTTATATTTCCTTCCTACAAGAAATTTAATCTCACCAAGATTGTATTAATATAGCTGTAACATTTACATTAGGAAGAGTTGTATACTACATCCTCAGCCTTGGTATCTCACAAAATGAGGCTCCCTAAAGCCATCAGGACTTTCTAATGAGAACTGAATGGCCTGTATATTCTCAAAACCATGAGACCTCTTCCGAGGATATGGCTCTCTACCTGTACTACTGAAACGAACCAATCCACATGACATAGCGCCACAATCTTTTCTTTTCTTTGCAATAACCAAAGCCACCAGAGATCTTAAGGGAAAGGCAATTTATATAGAAGCAGCAGGATGTCAGGGTGCTCCACAGAGGAAGTGAAGTGGGGGCTCCCAGGGCTGTCTTTATCCTATGGATGTCTACTCCATTCTTCTACCTCTGCAGGCCAGATTCCATGGATATGTCCAAGTAATCATGACCACCAATCCTGAGTTTAGAAAAGAGTAGTCCAGACTGAGTAGAGCCTCTGATTCCTAATTCCAAATTCCTGGGAGAGAAATCTGGTGGGACTGGCTTGAGTCAGGTGGACACTCTGCTGTACGTTCATCATATGAGGGACATATGTTTATTTATATTGATGTTCCTGCCACCTGTGTTTCTGTACTTGACATTTCAATAAATGTTTCATATGGTTTTCAGTGAAAGGGTCAAGTACACCATACATCCAGAGGAATGTGGAAATGCCCACAGGAGTAACAACACTGAATCTTAAAATCTTTTCCTACCTGGATGTGTTCTCCATGATTGCTCAGACACTCAGGTGTGTGCCTCTTCAGAGACTCAACGCCATCTAAGTGCCCAAACCCTGCTACGGCCACTATACCCCTTCCTGCCTGCTCTGATCTGACCTCCATTCCCTTGCTCTGATGTCATAACCAGCTCACTGCTCTGTACTGAGTGATCGCCCTCACTTCCAGTTTTGGCTGGGGATTCATGTGTGTATGTCACCTACCCTCACTTAGTTAACAAACCAAAATTGGATCCCTAATCCTGATCTTTCCCAGATGTGTTCTCAACCTAGCAATTATAAGTCTATTAATGCCTGATCCATCACCGTGCTTCCTGTTTCTAATTTAGCTATCATTTAAGATTATATTAAAACGTGTGGCATTATCTAATGGACTAAGTAAGTGCAGTTGTCCAATTCTAGTTCCCTGAATGTGATATATAAGACTCCCATAAAAATAAATTTCAGTTTTAAGTTACATTATTCATTCTTATAATTTAATGTGAGAACTTCCATTGGACAGCCACATCAGTCAACCATATGACTTCATTATTTAAGCAGAATACTGATAATCACAGTAATAATTACCTTTCCCCCAACATTTTATTATGAAAAAATTTCAAACATACACAAAGGCTAAAAGAACTGTATGGTAATTATACAACAAATCATGTATATACCACCTAGATTCTATAATTAACATTGTCATATTTGTTTTAGCACACAGCTAACCATCTACTTATCCAGCCACCCAGCCATAATTCTGTCTTATTTTTGAAGCAAATAATTATACTCTATAGTACTCTATAGATTACAAGTGGATTCAGAGGTCCGCAATTTACGATGGTTCAACTTATTTTTCAACTTCACCATGGTGTGAAAGTGGCATGCATTCAGTAGATCCTACTTGGAATTTTAATCTTTCGAGCTAGCGATATGCAGGTTACACTCTTGTGATGCTGGGCAGTGGCAGTGAGCCTGAGCTCTGTCAGCCACACCATCCCAAGGGTAAACACCGGTGCACTTACAGCCATTCTGCACCCATACAGCCATTCTGTTTTCACTTTCAGTACAGTTTTCCATAAATCACAGGAGATATCAATACTTCATTATAAAATCAGCTTTGTGTTAGATGATTTTGCCCACCTATAGGCTAATACAAGTATTCTGAGCACGTTTAAGGCAGGCAAGGTAATCTAGGATGTTCAGTAGATTAGTTGTATTAAATACATTTCTACTTATGATATTTTCAACTTCTAATGGGTTTATCAGGACATATAACTCCATTGTGAGTCAAGGAAGAGTTGTACACAGAATCTCTTAATTTCTGAAGACATGTCACTGTGTATGCATTCACTTCAAATGCATATTGATTCAATACATATTTATTAACCCTTCATATGTGTAAAGTACTGGGCTATGTGTTGTGAATGACACTGAGATGAATAAGACATGTCTCTCATCTTGAGCTTCAAGTGCAGAAGTGGAGACCATCCAGTATGGTAGAAGCTGCAGGAAGAACATGGGATCTACTGATCCTTCCAAAGGTGGATGAAAAAGCACTTCCATACTGCCCTGTATCTCCTTGATGTGAGTGTTGAACAGAATGCTCACTTCTTTCTTTCAGGGATAGTTATGAATAGAACCATTTTTTTTAAATTATAAAGGTAATACTTAATACAACATATTGGCAAATGTGGGAAAATATAAAGAAAAATTGATAGTTATTTCAGAGGAGAGCGCTGTGAACAGTTTTGTGTATTTATTTCACATTCTTATAAAAAAGCTGTTACAGACTTGTGAGGTAAGTTTCTGAAAATTGGGATCATAGATGTCAGTCAGTTTTCGATCCTGTCAGAGCTTTCTATAATATTATATATACGTTTATTCCTTGCTACTAAATATACTTTGAAAATGCAATACTGATAGCTGAATACACGTTTCCTGGAGGCACTGTTCCTGTGGCTTTACTGCTCTCATATTGTAAACACGTTGTTTTCAGTAACAATGAGATGACTAAGCATCTGCAGGTCTGATGGTCTCCTTGGGGGGCAGACCTCATAGTGAGGTCACCACAGCAGAGAAAATGGATGACCAGAGCCCTTTCTAACAGGGTCTCCACCCCCTCACCCACTTTGCATGTGCCACACACAAATGTATCCCCACCAATGCGGTAGGTGCAAATTACATCTCTTTTTAAACATATGTTTCTTTGAAAAAGAAGGTCAGACATGTTTTCTGGCCAGTTGCTAATGTAAATATACAACAGTAATTTTCAAGGACATTATACAAAAAGAAGATTCCCAGAACACACATATTTAACATCTGGAAGTGGCCAGGAAGGACAGCAAGGAGGTGACGTTTTGGTGGCGGGGGTGTGATGATGGTGTCAGCAGTACTCACCAGTTTGGTGATGCCCCCATGGCGTCTCACTGCCCGTCGGGCTCTTCTAAACTTGGCAACATTTGCGATTGTCTCAGCTGCCAGGCATTTCAGACTCTTATGTGGAGAATCAAGTATATTAACCATAATTGGTAAGCCCCCAAGGTCAACAATATTACGTCTGATTTGCGGATTATGACTGATTTCCTTCAGGATTTTTAATGAACCAATCTAATGAGAAAATAGAAGTTAGAGGTGAAAATAAGTGCTTAATACATAACCAGTGCTAGAGTTTTAAAAATTCCAAGTCGGCCTCAAATCCTTCCCCGGTGACGTTTTTTTAAGGAAATACTTTCTATTCCCAGGTATTACCCATAGCCTCCTTACTTTTCTCCAATTATGCAGACAAACATTCATCATTTAAGAAGCACATACTAGTGGAAAAGAACCAAAAGATGAACAAGAACAGCCAGGAAGAGAAGAGCAGCGAACAGCCGAAGGAGCAAGTTCTCAGTGAGACTAGCAAACAAAGTCAAGACAGAGGCAGAAGCGACAGACATGTATCAGTAAAAAGAGAAGCACGAGGAGGTATGGACGAGGTTCATCACCCGTGTCATGTAAGCCACTCACCTTACATTTGACTTCGTCTGTATCAAGTAAATTTATCAAAACTTCAAGGCCTCCGACATCCCTGATGGCCAGCTGGCAGGTCTCTTGCGCTAAGTTGAAATCCTTCATTGAACACAACGCAATCACCGTAGCTGTCTGATTTCCTCCCTACAAGGATGCCAGGCCACAGAAAGGTTAAATACGATCATGCATTCATTGAAATTTACTTAATGGCTATGAATCCACGAACTGGGAAGTGTGTCTCCCCGTACATGGTACGTTAAATTTTTTTAAGTTCTCTGAGTGGCTTATAATTTGTTAAATGAATCATGTAGAGCTGAAGCATGAAAAAGCTTTACAGAGTATCATAAAACATTATTCCAATTAAGAGTCAGCATTTAAAGGTGGTCTGTCTGCTTTAAACAGCGAGGGCATTAGGCGGTATTAGTACGTTAAAGAGAGTCGAGGGGCAAGCCTTGAGAGACCCACTGAGGAATGTAAGTTTTATGTTGAGGTAACAGGCAGTCCCTGTAGTTCTTGAACAGAGTACTGTGCAGTCCAAACCATGTCTGGAAATGATTCTCACAGATGTATGTAGAACAGTCTGGAACAGGGAAAACCTGAGAAAGGGAAACCATGTGGGAAGTGGTACAGTGATCCCTCCTGGGACTGGGGAGTAAGTGGGAGAAGGGCCATGGGACTGGGAAGGAGGAGGTGATTCCATTAAGAACAGCAGATGACTCCGTGTGTGGATAAAGGGGAAAAAAAAAAGAAGCCTTCAGTATCGAGAGCACAATGTTGGCCCAATGTAGAGAATCACACAATCAACGTCTGCTTAGCTAATCACCAGATGTCAAGGGTAGTGGGGAATGGCTCCTTTAAGGTAAAACAATCTGGGAGATTTAAAAAAAAATGAATGATTAATCAGTGAAACAGACCCACCAGGAAATTATAATCAGAATTCACTTCAGGAGTTCTTAAGTGATGTTCACCCATCATTAATGCTTTGAAAATCTTCTGAAGAACACTGCATAGTACTGACCACTCCTTCTGCTTTTAAGACTGAATGGTAACTAAGAGTTCCAGTGTGAGTGCTGAAATAGTTCATAAGACACAAGAGCAGGGGGCGCCTGGGTGGCTCAGTGGGTTAAGCCACTGCCTTCAACTCAGGTCATGATCTCAGGGTCCTGGGATTGAGCCCCACGTTGGGCTCTCAGCTCAGCAGGGAGCCTGCTCCCCGCTCCCCCCCACCCCCCGCCGCCTGCTTCTCTGACTACTCGTGATCTCTGTCAAATAAATAAATAAAATCTAAAAAAAAAAAAAGACAAGAGCAGTATTTCTAATGGAGCTAAGAGTAAACTGTTTTTGTAAAAGGTGCTTATGAAAGATGGCCTTGGATCTTGACCTCAAAACATAGTATGAATAGCCTCAAATATATTTCTCTCTCCTTTTGGAGGAAAAGACACCTATAAATTATGTTTATTCTCATTTCTTAATTATCACTTTATATTGTTATATCTATTATATACATGTTCATAGATATAATATATACACTTAAGACAAAAATGGAAATTATATTTAAGCAGCCCAACCCCCTCCTTCATATCACACATGCACACATGCAAATCCTCTTGTGAATTCAACACAATGTGTTACTTTTAAAACAAGAAATTGAAGTGGGATTATAAGAGGGCAAGTATCAAAAAGATGAAAAGGTGCAGACTTCAGCCTTTCCCCTTCCAGAAAAGTCCCTCTACATCTCTAAAAATGTACAGACACCACACTAATTTTCTTTCTGGGTACTCCAGGCTGTCCTCTATATTCAAGATTAAGTTGAGAATGGCAAAAGCCTTCATTTTCTTATTTACATTGAAAATAGTGAGTTTTGTTCTGTAGCTTTTAATGTCTTTTTCTCGATATTGAAAGAAATTTTTAACACCGCCAATTGTTGGTTTTAACACCTACAGTTGGTTTTGGGAAACACAAAATAGTAAGTCTTTCACTTATTACTTTCAATTTTATAATCTCCCTTGTTTGGGGGTACGGGACCCTCCCATAAACACACACATTAGCACTTCTGGTGTCTTACTTTTAGAAAAACAGAAGACAGATATTTCATAAACCATAGAGAAGAATCTAAATGCTAACCGTAATTCAAGAAAATAATATAGAAAAAAGCAAAAAAAGAAAAGAATGAGAGACAATTATTTAACAAGGCCCTTTTGCTGAACTTAAATGGGTTAGAAGGAACCCGGAAATTCCCCTGGGGTACCCAAAGGAGCAGAGCTGGGCTCCCGCAAACTCGGAGCTTCAGACAGAGTTCTTTAGGCAGTGGCTTCAGACTCAAGTGTGACTTGAAAGCGAGAAGACATCAAAACATGTCATGCCTCAGTCAAGCCAAGAGAGTCCACCCACGCATGTCAAACTCTGAAGGAGAATGTACTGTCCCAACATTCTTAGTTCCACGTGATGGAGGACCTTCTTGACTGCTGTTCTTGCATTGTATTTTCTTTGGTAGCATTTTTCTACAGTCATTGTTTCCTATTTCATTTTGAGGTCTCTTAAGTTTTTCTTTTCTAGATTATTTCTATCTTTTGTGCTTTATTTCATCATACGCATCATAACCAATGATACGACATTTTTAAAGGGTCTTGTGGTTGTGGTAGATGCCCAAAAGGTAAGAGGTTATATTTTCCTGAGTTATCTCTAAGCCAATTTTGAAGCCAAAGGATGGAAATTTACATTTATCATTAAGAAGTTAGATCCTTATAGAAAAAAAAATTCTGTAAATCAGCTTTTTCTGAAAATCTGGAAACATATTCATAGGCTTGAGAGATTTTTTTTTAGAACAGTTTTATATTAGGGAAAGTTAGTTTTTCCACATTTCAGGATTTAGTTCTACTCTTGTCACTGACCACACTCCCCAAAGGATTATAAATCTTTCAGAATGAATACCAGAGGATAGGAGCCAAAATATTCAACATACAGAGCCACAAATGTTAGCCAATTGCTATTCTTTAAATACCAGCTATGTCAAAGGATTTTCAAATGTTTGTTCTGCTTTGACCAGATGCCATAAACATCTTACTAAGGAGAAGCAGTGCAAATATGCTCATTTTTCAATTAAATCTCCCCTGAGAAGGTAATTAGTTGCCAATACTTATTTTCACATTTTATCACATATTTGCATTTGTGAACTTTAAAGAACTGGGGAAAACATAGTAAAATATTATTTCACTAGCTTCTGAAGGGTTTTGAAGAATGCTTCCAATAAGCTTTTCCACTTCTTAAATTAGTACAAGTCTTCTGCTGTTGTCTTCCGCCCCCGCTTCTCCTCAGACATCTCCAGGCTCTGTCAGCCTTCGGACACTTTGCAGTTTGCATTCCTTTCTAGGACCAGGAGGCTTTTGTTCATTGTCAAAATCACATTTCCAACATGAAAAGTTGAATGAATATTGCTTTCCTTCGTTTTCCTCAAAATTTCTTTTAGAAAGAGAAGTTCAGTAGAGGACACTTTTCTAAATAATGTTTCTCATTGTTTTAAGTAAATCTTTGAAATAAAAAAGTATTACCATATCTGGTATATAGATTTATACCTACCTCCAGTCCCCTTACTGCTGACAACAGAAAAGTAAACATTTACAAAGTTGAGATGAAGAATGTATTTGAGACTAAATCAAGGAGCCAGCTGCCTCCAACCACTTCTTAATTCTTTCATTCAACAAATTTGCCCACTTATTATTCACCGAGTCTGAGTCCAGCAACTAGAGACATCCTGGAGAATAAAAACAGACCTGGTCTTTGCCTCATGGAGCTCATCAAGTTTTGTGGAGAAGAAAGATTTTAATTTTTGAAGCCCATCCAAATAAATGAAAAACTCTAAGCAGTGCTATCCGGAGAGCAGCACGGGGCTGTGGAAGCCTGCAGTAGGGGACTCTGGGCCCGGACCTCAGGAAAGGTTTCCCTGAGGAAAGCATGTCTGGACTGAGGTGTGGACAGAGTGGGAGCCTTCCCTGGTGGAGGAGGAGGGACGTGATGAAAGGCATGCCAGTCAGAGGAAACAGTATGTGTAAAGCCCTGCGGAGGCGTGGAACGTGGCCTGTTTAAGACCTCACGAAGGCCAGTGTGGCTGAGACCCAGAGCATGGCAAATGGTCCAAGACAAGCTGAAAAACTAGGTGGGCAAAGGAATCTGCTGGGCCCATAGGCCAGGTTGAGGATTTTAAACTTTATTCAAGATTGATAGGAAATATTCAAGGATGTTGTTTTGCGGGAGAGGGGGAGGACTCACATGAGTTGAGCACATTTTTAAAAGATCATTCCAGCGGAAGAGGCTGGAGGGGGCAAGGAGGGGACAAATGGGACATGTGGGGACCATGCAGGTTACTGCAGCTATCCAGACAAGAGGTAACTGGGATTAAGAGGTCAAGGTGACTCATTATGTGTCATAAAGACTTCAAGTAATGTGCTTTAGAAAAGGATACTATAAAGCTAGCAGACAAAGCTCTGGTGGGCTACATGCTCACAGGGCCATGATTCAGAGCTTCCCGTCATAGTCCCATATGGTAACAGCGAGATAAGAAGGCAGGCAGAGGCACAATCCGGAGTGGAGACCCCTCTGTGCTCCCCACTGTCTGCAATCAAGGGGTAGCAGGTGAGACCCGGTGAGGTGACACAGCCATCACACAGCCATCCAGCTGGCTTTCAGTGTTCTCAGCATTTTTTCCCTCCAAACACACCACTCAGAGAGCAAGAGAAGGGAAGGTCCGCCAGTGACTATTTATTGATGATGACAGAGGGCCTGGCACCCAGCACAGAGGTTGGCTTACAGATACTCTTCATCTCCCAGGATCAGGAACAGTAAAATGTCAATGCTCAAAGTGAGTGGCATATGACCACGTAAGTCAAGGTAGTAAAATGCATTGCTTTGCCTTCTGTTTATTTGCAAACCGACTTTATACTGATGATTCAGCACTCATAAACCTCAGACTCAAGCGATGAGACTCAAGAGGACTCCAGGAAAGAAAATGAGAAAATACTGTGCCAGAAGAAAAAAGAAATTAGACTCAGACTGTTGCATTACAAGCTTGCTGAGAATTTTTATTGGGAATGGGTACGGAACAATGCAAGCATTCCCTACACATTCCTTTTAAATAGACATGGAACATTTACCAAAATAGATAATCTGCTGGAATGTCCTAGTCGCTGCAATGAGGAAAAAGCTGTAGCAAATATAACTGCCTTCCTAAAAAATTCAGAAGTGTACACTGAATAATTATGATAATTAACAGAAGTAGCTCAATAACGTGACTGGATGTAAGGAAGACATTCAAAAATGAGTAACTCCCCCAATATACTAAGAATAATAAATCAAAAGGTGTAATTTGAAAAATATTCCCATGCCAGTATTGGTAAAATAATAACAAAAATATCAAAGAGTAAATCTCACAAGAAATGTGTTGGAAATACATGGAAAAGAAACTATTAAGTTTTACTAAAATACATACAAATTTAAAAATAAATGAATGGTCATACCATGTTGCTGAATAGGATAACTGATGTTATTAAAATTTGTAAACCCACAACAAAATGGTCAATTGATCTTCGACAACGCAGGAAAAAATATCCAATGGAAAAAAGACGGTCTCTTCAACAAATAGTGTTGGGAAAACTGGACAGCAACATGCAAAAGATTGAAAGTAGCCCACTTTTTTACACCATCCACAGAAATAAATTCAAAATGGATTAAAGACCTAA
This sequence comes from Martes martes, assembly GCF_963455335.1. Classification (NCBI taxonomy): domain Eukaryota; kingdom Metazoa; phylum Chordata; class Mammalia; order Carnivora; family Mustelidae; genus Martes; species Martes martes. Next base: position 129,753,210 of record NC_137895.1, read on the forward strand.
ATGTGAGGCAGGAAACCATTAAAATCCTAGAGGAGAACACAGACAGCAACGTCTTTGACATCGACTGTAGGAACTTCTTACTAGATATGTCTCCCCAGGAAAGGGAAAGAAAAGCAAAAATAAACTATTGGAATTTCATAAAAATAAAAAGCTTCTGCACAGCAAAAGAAATAGTCAATAAAACTAGAAGTCAACCTATGGAATGGAAGAAGATTTTCATAAGTGACATATCTGATAGAGTTAGTATCCAAAATCTGTAAAGAACTTATAAAACTCAACACCCAAAAAACAAATAACCCAATTTAAAAATGGGCAGAAGATACAGACAGGCATTTCCCCAAGAAGACATCCAGGTGGCCAACAGACACATGAAAAGATGCTCAACATCACTCAAAGATGCTCAACATCACTCATCATCAGGAAATACAAATCAAAACTACAATGAAATACCACCTCACACCTGTCAGAATGGGTAAAATTAACAACACAGGAAACAACAGATGTTGGTGAAGATGTGAAGAAAGGGGAACCCTCCTACACTGTTGGTGAGAATGCAAGTTGGTGCAGCTACTCTGGAAAACGGTATGGGAGGTTCCTCAAAAAGTTAAAAATAGAACTACCCTATGATCCAGCAACTGCCCTACTAGATACTTACCCAAAGGATACAAAAATATGATCCAAAGGGGTACATGCTCTCCATTATCAACAATAGGCAAATTATGGAAAGAGCCCAAATGTCCATTGATTAATGAATAAAGAAGACATGGTGTGTGTGTGTGTGTGTGTGTGTATACATATACATATATATGTATATAAATGTGTATATATGTATATATATTTTGGAATATTACTCAACCAAAGAATGAAATCTTGCCATTTGCAACAACATGGATGGAACCAGAGAGTACAATACTAAGTGAAATAAGTCAGTCAGAGAAAGATAAATACCATATGATTTCACTCATGTAAGCAATTTGAGAACAAAACAAATGAACGTGGGGGAGGGAAAAGAAAGGAAAACTAAGAAACAGAGCCTTAACTAAAGAGAATAAACTTATGGTTACCGGGAGGGATGTGGGAGGGGGATAAGGGTTAAGTAGGGGATGGGGATTAAGGAGGGCATTTGTTGTGATGAGCTACTGGTGTTGTATGTAAGTGTTGATTCACTAAGTTGTACACCTGAAACTAATATTACACCATGGTTAACTAACTGGAATTTAAATAAAAACTTGAAAAAAATTACAATTTACCCAAAATGAATTTATAAATTCATATAGACCAACCAAAATCCCCAACAGCATTTTTGAGGTTTTTTTTTTTAAATTTGATTTTCAACTTTTCTAAAAATGATCTGGAATGGAAAATATGCAAAAAGTAGTTTTAAAAATTTAAGAAAGCTCTCTGGCCGATCAAATATAAAATACACCAAAGTTACAGTAATTAAAACAGCATGGAACTGGCAGGGTAGCATCCAAATAACTCAATGTAATAAAGATCCAGAAACAAACTCCCACATACGAGATGACAATACTTGATAAGGGTAACATCTCAGACAGCTGAAAAAGTGGAGGAATGAATAATCTGTGTTGAAACAATGGACTGCCCATTAAAAAAAAAAAAAGAAGTAAAATTCGATCCCAACCTCACACTGTCACTATGAAATGACATCACGATGGATTCAGGATCTGAACTTTTTTTATTTTAAGCTATAAACCTACCAGGAAGAAATAGAAAAATTTTTGTTCTCTTGGAATGACTTCAGAAAACCTTCCTAGTTCCTAAGACACAAAACTTTATAATATAGCCATGAAGGAAAGTCAGTATAGTACAATGGACAGTTGTACAATGTACAATTTAAAAGTTTTCAAAGAGAAGAGTAGATAAAAAGACATGACAAACTAAGAGAAAATATTTGCAAATAATATAACAAAGGATTAATTTTCATTAAGAATCAAAAGACAACCACAGAAAAATAGGCAAGGTATACAATACAGTGGCTATTAAACACATAAAAATATTTACCAACCTCACTAGTAATCAGGAATATGCAAATTCACACAAAATACATCCCCCCACCCCCAGTTGGAATTGGCCAAAATAAGAAATAAAAAAAGACTGTAGGTTAGTGAGAATTTCTAACAGTGAATCTTATTTCTAGACAAACAATTTTAATACTCTGGAAAGATTTTAAAGACCATCCATGCCTAGACCTCACTTCAGACCAATTCATTTAAAACCTCCATGAATGTTACCTGGGCATCAGGGTTCTTGTTTTGTTTTGTTTCTAGGAGCCTGCCTGATTTCACTCTGCATTCAAGGTTGAAAATCATTGATATTTATCAATTAAGTATAAATCGACATTTGCTTTGTGTAAGGAGCCATCAAAAAATTTTTATACAAACCAAGTTGGTTGGTTGATTACTTTTCATTATTTCCCTTTCAATTTAAAAGATTTTGGTGGAGTACTCAAACTTCAGTGTGCGTATATTTTTTTGTTTAAAATCCCTTTACCAAGGTGGAATTGATACACAGAAAATTTACATATTTATGCAACCAATTTAATGAGCTTGAGCATCTGTGTACACCCGTGAAACCATCCCCACAATCAAGGTAACAGACGCATCCATTACCTCCAAAAGTTTTCTTATGCCTCCTCCTTTTTGCGGTATTTACATTTACCATGAGATCAAACATCCTCTTACATATTTCAAACATACAATTCAATATTGTTAACTATGCTGTGCAGCTTTCCAGAGCTTGTGAAACTAAAACTTTGTGCCTATTTAACAACACCTCCCCATTAGAACTATCAAAATTGGAATGCCCAGACTCTTTGACCCAGGCAATTCCACTTCAGAGAATCTCTCGTACAGAAATAGGCTACATATCCAAAGAATATGTAAAAAATATCTGCTGCAGCCATGTTATAATAATAAGAGTTGATTTGGGGGACAAGGCAAAATGTTACCAGTTAGAGAACTGTTACAAGAGTTATTGACAGATACATATAGTAGCCTACTACGTGGTAATTAAAAGGACTGAGGCGGATATGGAAGATCACCGAGAAGACATGTATTTACAATACAATAAGACGTACAAAAATCAAAATGTCGCATAAGTAGTATGACTTCATTTTGTGTATAAAAATTATATATGTGTATGTATATACACAGAAACATCTGGAAGGGGGCTTTCCCTGTTATTCTTCTGCATGGCTTAAGTTTTACCAAGGGCATATGTTAATGTATTATTTTTATAAGATTTTACTGATTTAAATACAGGAAGGACTAGAAGAGGAACACATGCTTCTGCTAAGCCCTGCATGTCGCAGAAATACCAGGAGGCCACAGCCAGCCAGCCACACCCACCCAGAGAGCAGGAGTTGGGAAAGGAGCTGCAGCCCTTGTCTGTGTGGAGTAGCAAAGGCTAGTGGACCAAAAAGGGACCTGGAGCTTAATACTTTCCCTACAAATACACAGCTTCTAATAATGAGTACAACAGAAGTGTATGCAGAAAGTATATAAAATGAAAAGATCACTTATACCAAATCTGGTACCTTTTACTCCTGAACTCTTATATTTATAAATTCTTCAGTGTGCTCAGGCTTCTAGAATAGGACATGAGTATGTGTTTTTAAAATAAAAAGTAAAGCAGCCTAGAGCATTATGTAAACTGGGAACTAGGCAACGCTACTTTCCTACAATTTATTTAGCCTCTCAAATAAATTTGGGGGAAGCATACTTTGAGGAACAAACTACAGTGTAGCTGCCAACACATCAGGCAACAAATTCCCCCAAAAGATTGAATATATTTTCAGGTTACATAAAACTGAACAGAATGCCACATAAAACTTAGATAGCAAAATTCTTTCCAATCAAAAATCTTATGAGTAGCTGGATAGACAACGTGTGATATCATATCATTATACTCTAGCTGGACGAGCTCGCAGTATGCATTTATGAATGAATGAATGAATGAATGAATGAGTTAAAGCTTCAGAAACCTCCCTTAAGATTTTTAATGTCATTTTTCTGTAGGTAAGTTGATGTGGTTGTACAATGCTAGCTAACGGTAGTATAAGCTGTTACGATTCAGTAGGGTTACTTTATCATACTTAGCCAATTCTCTTTGCCTTTCTCCACGGTTTATGAGAGCCAAGGGGCAAAAAGAGTTTATATCTTAAAAACTAAAAAGCTTATTAGTTTATCTGTGGAGTATAGATTCCTCTGTGGAGATGAGGAGCCTCTCCATCACTTCCATTACCTCCTTTGTCATAAAAAAAAGGGATAATTTTCTTTGCGGCCATATAGAAACATACAAATTACACACATCTCAAGTAATCCAAATACTTAAAACGTGTTCATGACATACACTGCATTATTTAAGAGTAAGTTTGCATAAATGCAAACTCTACTAAGAAATTTTTTAGATGATGCAATTTAAAGTATCTTATGATTTCTGACAGGCAGTGGTTTTTTGGTTTTTTTTTGTTTTTTGTTTTTTAAATACAAAACTCTTTTTTGTCATGGAGACATTTTCTTTTAAAGTTAACCCACATCAATGCAACACCGTATGTATTAACTTAAAGACTGTTTCTCAGGAAGGTGGGAGTAATTTTCCTTTCTAACTAGTGGCGTTATTTGAATATATAAACAGTGACCACTGTTTTCCATTTTCGAAAGAGTCTGCTGAACACGACTAACACTGTCCTATCACCGTCTTCCCCATCTCTTTAATTTAGCAAAAGAGCACATTCTCATACTGCCTTCCAGAAATGAACATTGAAGTCCTTTGTTAAGAAATGCTCCCTTTTGGGATGCCTGGGTGGCTCAGTTGGTTAAGCCTCTGCCTTCAGCTCAGGTCGTGATCCCAGGGTCCTTGGATCGAGTCCCACCTTGGGCTCCTTGCTCAGCGGGGAGCCTGCTTCTCTCTCTGCCTCTGCCTGCCACTCTGCCTGCTTGTGTGCTCTCTCTGACAAATAAATAAACAAAATCTTAAAAAAAAAGAAAGAAAGAAAGAAATGCTCCCTGTATAATTAGTCTCTCACTCAAATGAAGAAAACCAAGTGAGAAAGAAAATAGGAGCACACAACCGCCAAGCCTACAGGCCCTCTGGGCCCTGAGTTTCTTGACAGAGGGACAGAATAACCAGGCAACAGGCAGTAAAGATAGAAGCCTGGACACCAGCCTGGCCTGCAGCCGCCTCGCCTTCTGTGTGGCCCAGAGTGAACTATTTCTCAGCTTTTCCACCAATGAAACAAGGATCACACTACCTGCTCCTCCATACCCAAAACCCGAGTAATGGGAAAGGAATTTAATTAACTGTAATTGATTGCAAAGTACATCAAATTCCTGCAGTGAAAAATCCTATAACTCCCAGTTACCACTTAGAAGAACTCCTTAACCAATTAAGATGGTTGTCAAGTGTGTGTGTGCTTGTGTGTGTATGTTTTTAATCAGTTCCTGAAAGATCATTAAGGAACTGAACGCCACAAAAGTAGTCAAAGGTTTTAAAGTTTCAAAATGTCTCTGTGGTGAATCCCCTTCCAGAGGGGACATCCAAAACATGCCAAGGACAGAGCCCACAGTGTCTCTTGGGAAGTCTTGTGGAATTTCTGATGTGAGTCTTTGAGATGTCATGAAGTAGGTGTCACAGCTAAGCTGGGGGTGGGTGGGGGGCTGTTGCTGGGGAAGCCATCAAGTACCTTCACTTTTCATGGCCTGAGAAATCTGAATTTGTAGATCCCTAACAGAAGAATAACTAGCAAGACCCCTGGCACACATGCAAGGTGAAATCAATACCAGTGTTTCATGAGTTTGATCAAATACGATAAAAAAATTAGGCACTGCCCCTCACCGACACACAGCGGGTGGGGGAAGAGGATAAACGTGTGTCGACACCCAGCTGAGATCCCACGCCGCCACTCAGCAGCCTACATTAGCCATTCTCCACTGAGTGACACGTGTCCAGACAACATCACCATCCCCTGGGACTCGGGGACGAAAATCGCACAGATCATAGACTCAGGAACGATATCACATTTGGGAATTTGCATTAAGAAGCGCATTGTTTCCTGATTTCATAGCTAGATCCTTATGGGTTTAGTGTGTAGGAGCTTTCAACTGGAAGGAAACTTTAAAAATGTACATTTTTTTTTTTGCTTCAAACTTTCCAACTTATTTTTTTTAATTAATCTTTTTTATCTACTGGCTAGTTGCATAAAATTACCAAATAAAATGTTACTTTCACTAAGATTTTTTTTTTAAGGCTGATGAAGCAATCTGTAAGATGGCAAACTAATACTTAAGGAAAGACTGCCTTTGGGATAACACTGGAATTCTGATCTAAAAATACTACCTTGGTTGCACTAACTCGAATGGGAGATAGCCACTTTCTGAAGTGCTATAAAGAGGTCAGATTCGCTCATGAATAAAAAGGCAAAAACAAGCCCATATGCTCCACCCCCTCATTCATTTCCCTGCTTCTGAAGCAGTCGTTTGGTTTCTAATGAAGACTCTGCTCATATTCTTCATTATGCATTATTCATATCTCATATACTCAGTCCTTTATTTCTAACTACGGCATGGGCATTTCTCTTTGGGTATTTCACTCTCTTCAAACTTAATCTGCCCCAAACCAAAGCCTCCTCATAAACTGGCCCGTTTTCTTTCCTAGCCATTTCTTGGCTGCTTCCAAGGACATTATCCTATTCCAAGCCCCCAGTGCAACCCCCGCTCGTTGCTGGCCTTCTGTCTCTTCCCACTCTGACTCATTCTGCACACCCCCTGCTGCTGGACTCGGCTTTCTAGATCCATGCTTTCATCGTCCTGACCCCCTGGCTGGGGTCTGATCAAAATCCCAGGTGTAGAAATAGGCCTCCTGCAGGGAGGAGACACACCTGGGAACACAGCCCTGGGGATTAACCCTAGATTCTTCCATTATTGCAGCAAGGACTCAGGAGTAAGAGCAGCTGAATGAAGCACTTCAGGGCCAGACATCTACAAGCTGCTGGCTAGTAATCTTCCATCTGAGCCTGGAGCTGATGTAGGATAGCACTGACATCTTATCCTCAAGTGACAAGGAAAGGCCTACAAGGGAGATAAGGCATGATTCTAGACCCACACTCTGCCGTCCCTCCAAACTACCTAAAATCTTGACCAACCGCATTCTGGGCATCACTCTATCATCTCCTCAATTTTCTCTGGGATTATTTATCCTACAGTATTAAGTTCCATCCCCAAACTTCCTTCAGCCTCCATGGAAATGGATTTCAGTAGGCTTGCAGCCTTGTGTCCAGAAATTTATTCTTCAGTTTAATGTACACTGTGTATGAGATGTGTATGAAAGACAGATCTACTTAGAGTTACAGCCTCTCAACATTTTATTCACTCTACCGAACAGTACCTATTTGTACTAATTTAGTATACTATAATACTTGTGACGACTCTACATTTCCAAACAAAATAAAATTCTGCAACTCTCCTATTTCACAAAGGCGTTCTCCACATAATTGGTTGAGTAATGAGCAAAACTCCTGCATTTTTACGAAAACTCACAGAATTAATGTCGGGCACACATCTTAACAAACTATCTTCCCCTATCACTGGAATCGATCCATAGCAAAACGTTTTTAATTGTGAGAATTTAAAGCAGCCCTGGCCAGGGGGAGAAAATAGTATTCACAGAAGGTTAGCAAATATAGCAATAAAATGGCATATCTACAAGGAGAAAGGGAACAGGAGAAGGAGGAGAAAGAGTAAGAGAAAGCGGGGAAGATGTCAACAGCAGAAGGAATGACTCTGGCTCAGAGGGAGAAGAAACAGTGCTCCAGGAGCTGAGCATGAAGAACAGCTCAGCCTCACCCCTTGGGAACCTACTCACACCTTCAGAGCAGAGGAGGAAGAGGTAGACCTGTGCTCACTGGCTCGACGCCCCACAAGACACAGAAATGAGTTGAATATGGTCCTTCTATTCATGTAGCTGACAGGACAGACAAGCTGAACCATAAAGATAGCAGAAGGCAGAATGTAAGTGTTTCTCGCTAAGGAAGCTGAAAAGGTGGTTTATTGCTTCATTTAGAATTATGGCACAGTGTCACCAGTCACTTGGGGGAACAGAATTTGGAAGGTTGGTGAGTAAAAATGCAAGGTCTTCATTAGTTTAAAAATTAAACTGTGTTCTAAAAATCCAGATTAAAAGAATATATATGTATATAAAACTTGTAAGTTGAAATGAATGTATGTCAAAGCCAAATAATTAAATACAAACTCCCTTTACTTACATGCCAAGATCTGAGCTCATAGCTTTGGATAAATAACAAGCTATAGTTCGTTGACCTGTTTGGGTATTAATGAGCTCATCAAAAAAAAATTTTTTTTTTTTTAACAATCAGACATTGCTGTACTTGGAAAATGGTAAGTAGAAAGTCAGGTCAACATTAACATTTCTCTGCTAGTGCAAGCCTACATTTAAGGCACAAGTTTGCAAATTAAAATGTCAGGTGTATTTATTTTGAGATTACCTAGAGACATTGAATTTTGCATTTCATAGACTTTTAATATCCTTTCGTGTCCCCATATAAAACATTTATCTGTGTCAAAAAGCTTGAAATCATTTGTAGATATACTTTTTCTTTTATTGGCTATGTTAAGAATATCTACCTGTGGGAACTATAATAATTCCAAGCAATTTACTGTCTGGCCAAAAGTATCACATTTGCACATGATTTATTGATGAGTAACTTGTGCAAGCTTAAGTAGCACTTCATCAATAAATGTTTTCCTTAGCTGTTCTGGGACAGAAATAGTGCATCCCTTTTTGGCCTCATATTAAATGGACTTATCCTAAATAGTTGAAAAACTCAAGACAGTTATTCAATAGTTAGGCTATTATGAGAAACTCTCATTGCCATGTTCACTGGGAGGACATTATTAAGGATGTCATTCACTACCACACTCACTGTCTGCTTCATTAAGTCCTCAGGGAGAAAATTCTTTCTGCTCTTAGTCCCAGGATCAGTTACACACATTGGCAACTGGGCTATTTTTACCTTATGAGGGTAAGAGCCTTTCCCTCACTGTATTAACTCACTGCATTTCCCTTCTTTTATTGACTACTAGAAAATTTAAAGCAAAAATTGAGGGCCAGATGTGCAAGTCAAGAAGACTCCACGCCATATGTTGTCTACAGTAATAATATGTAATAGAAGTCATTGTTATTGCTAACAAGTCTTGAGTACTTTCTGCAAGGCACTTTACATGTGTTGGATTTTATTTGAAATAATAATAATCCTAAAACATGAGAACTTTTATTTTTGCCACCTTGACCAATGAGAAGACTGAAGCTCTGAGAGGTCAGTGAACTGCCTCAAGGCTGCCGAGCCAATAAGCGGCCAGACCACGGACTCAAGCAGAGTCTTTCCGACATGGAAGGTCATGCTTCCGAATGCTCTGTTAGTCTGCCGCCCCGCCCATCCCTGCTTCTTCCCCCTTGACTATTTCCTTTGACTAATGAAATAGAGTTAAGAGACCAGAATTCTTTGGATAAACACCAGGGCTCTTAACGATCTTCTTCCAAAAGGTTATGTCCGAGCTGCAGCACCCATCTGGCTCAAGGTGTTCCAAGGCTGGGTGGCAAAGTTTTCTAATGCCATTTTCTTGCCAGAGTGACATGTGCTTTATGAGGAGGGGAGAGATCAGGGGGAAGATCCACTGTTCAGTAAAGGAGCTGGAGTAGCATCGGGAAGGTCTCCTGAGTCTGGACACTGGTGACAGGTGTGGTGGGCTTGGCCACTGCGTTGGCTGCATGGTTTGTAGGCAAAGATGCCTACCAGGGGGCTGTGTCTGACCATGGGGCCCGAACTGCAGCCTGTGCTCCAGCTAGAATTTCCAAATTCCCGATAGGTATTAATATTCAAACTCCTGGAATAAGAAATCAAAATTCCCCCAAATTCTCAGGAATTCTTGAAATAATTAATTCCATGTCTTTTCTCAAATTTTATTTGTATGCTTTTAGGTAATAATGATGACCATAATAGTGAACATTTTCCATAATAATAAACAGTAAATCATTTTTTTGTGATTGAGATGCTAAAAATTTCAGAGATTTTCTATTAAAAAAACAAACACTTAAACGTATCAATTGCAATAACATGTAAAAATGACCTCCACCTGATATCTGATAATACTAAAACAGGGCAAAATTACCATAAAATCCCAAGTCAAAGCCATTTTAAAATTGAAAGATGATATAAAAATATTTACTATTTATAAGATATTATTATTATAAGATGAAATTTTAAAACAAAACGTTAACTATCCCAATGGTCTTGATTTTTGTTTCACGACAAATACTCCAAACACACACAAAAAATTACTTTGCACTGACATTGGTCAAATTGTTAAGAAGCTTTCAAAAGTATAGCCAAGGTGGGCATTAGGATTTGCTTCATAGAAACTCCTGTCCTTTTTTAACAATGCAAATATTTTATTTGCTTGCCCAGATTCTGGTTTGGCCATTGAAATCTGTGTCGCGATGGAGAATTAGAATACCTTTTCCCAATTTCCCAATTTCTTGACTAATTTTTCTTGGATTCAAGATTCAGGAAAACATAGAATTTTTTTCTGAGAAATGCAGGGAATTGCAGCTGGGGTCATGCTAAGAAAGGGGGCATTTTTTTTTTTTTTTGCAAAAGGAACTTTTCTCAGCTATTAGGCTGTGTCCATGCAGAGGATGTTTGTTGAATTCACAAAAATGCGCATATAAACTATTTTACCTGTCAGCTTTGAAGGACCTCAAAGGCATCAGAAAAGTACCCTTAGGTAATTTAAGAGTCACATAAATATCTTTACATATGCAAAGCACTGGCAAATGCCCTTGGTTCATTTGATGAAAGATGTAGAAAAGCTGGAGGAAATATGAGGTAACTAAAAATGTTGTCTTTACAAGTACTACAGCTTTAGACTTGGCCTACCCTAGACATTATCCGTATCAGTTATCCATTAATATTAATCTGGGTTTTGGCAAATCATTTCCCTTGCCCTGCTCATATTCAAGTCTTGAATACATTATATAGATCATTATTATGTAACATGTTTTCATACATGTTACTTTGAGAATAATGAAATGGAACTGATACATATCTTAAGCACCTACAATGTACCAAACATTATGCCACATCTTTCAAATATGTGTTTCCAACCCTAAAGAATTCCTATAGGGCAGGTATTAACTTTATTCCATAGGTTAAGAAAAATAAGGCTCAAAACCACAACCAATAGCCATACTGCTAGTAAGTGACACAGCCTAGAATTTAGTTGTAGTCCAGCTTCAAAAAAATCCAAACTCTTGCTGCCACACTATACTATAAGTTGTAAAATGGTGGTTAAGTCGTAGTATCTGCTCACTACTGTGGCCCACAGGAGAGGGCTGGTACCAGGCAGCCTGGCTGCTCCATGAGAACTAACCTTGCTATCCTCAGGGTAATTAGATCTTCCCCCATGCACACTTAATAACAGGGGTTTTACTACCCTTATTTGAAAGAAACATAATAAACTTGGAAGCAGAATATACATTTTTGGCAGAATTAAAATAATCATTGTAAACACAATACAAAAGGTCTGTCTTACCTTTAAATATTTCACCAGTTTCTGAATTTGCCAATATTCCGATGGCAAATCTGCATTTGCTTCCTGACGATGATCAGGCGGTTCTTCATCTTCCTCACTCTCTGAGGAGCTCTCACTGATAATCTCCTCAATCTTCTCAGCACTCTTACTAAGAACAATAACAACCACCATATGTAATAAATATATTTATGCTACAACATGGATGTGGTTATAATCATTAATATTTCAGCAATATGAACATAAGCAATGAAAAAGATACCAACACCTTCTGAGTTCTAGAAAATCTTTGGTAAGATCTAAGTGAGGAGATGAATAAACTCCTGTCTCTATACCAGGTACAGGTCATTATTACCGCTTTGCATGCAATAACGATAAGGAAAATAGTAAGAAATGTACAAGGACATCAAGTATATGTCCAATGGCTGTGCCGTACAAAAGGGCAGCACCAGTCATAGTGGCTAAATAACCTGGGTTATTTGTGTTTATATTTACTTAAATTTAGTTATTGAATTGTATTTGTATTTAAGTTTACTTATTTAATTGAAACAATACAATTAAATATTGAGTTTCACCAGTTTTTAACATTCTCTGATTTTTAAAAAATTTCTCAAAGGTGCTGTGGCAGAGAGAGTCATGCAGAATGGCACCGTCATGCCGTCTGGGCTGCAGTGGAGAGAAACTACAGTCCCGAACTGAAGTGCGTGTTCAATTCAGCAAGCCACGTGATGGGTGTCGGGGTAATGTATTCTCTGGTTCAACAAATGGCAGGAAACCTGCGTCGGTTACAGAGCAAAATCTGGTAGATAAGGCTGACTTAAGAATCAGTGTAACGTAATTCAAAGGTATGAGATCAAAATATATTCTAAATTAACCTGTATTCTCTGGAGAATCTGTAAATGTACTTTCCCTTAGACTAAAAAGCTTCTGGAGTTAAGAGCAGGGTGCACTGAGTTTACCCCCATCACCCCCACATCACATTAAAAAAAATCAGTACCCCAGAGGAAAGCTATTCTCTTTTTCCATTGATGATTCTGTTGACCTTTAACTTTAAATGGCTTTCTCTATTTTATAAGGTTCCCATCCTGTCCTGAGCCACAGCAACCATACATTCAGGAGGTAAAAAGAAGCAAACCTCAATATTTCTTTGAGCTAGGGGCTCCACCTTAAGAAATACTTCTCTACCACATAATTATATCCCCTTAAGCAAGAAGAAACATGGAGAAGTTCTAATTTTTGTCAGAGTCATGGTTGTTGCTTGGATACACTACCCCTTTACCCTTATGTATCACTCTAGACTTCTCTGACTCACTAAATTTTGGCCAAACATTTATTTCAGAAAAGATGAAGTAGATATACTTTTCCTTAATCCTCCCACTAAGTACATAAAAATCCTGGATATTATATATAAAACAAATATGAGAGGGCTCTAACAGGTAGAAAGAAGAAGAAAGACTATATCGAGGTCTGCGGACTGGAGGAGCAACACAATGGTGAGTTATTTGGATTTTCTTTTTGTCTCATGTATCCCAGATTGGGTACTAGAGAAGACAGTGATGCAGAAACACCAGTGGGCACAGAAAAAAAAAATGACCTAAGAAAAGCCTGCTTTTTCTTCTCAGAGGACCAGAAAAAGAACAACTTAATAAGACAGAAAACTTTTAGGCAACAAATGATCTTTTCTAGTCAACACCACAGAAAACACTGTGGCCTAACCCCACTTCTGCTAGCAATGGCCAAGCAGAGAGCTTGGTGTTCTAACTTTATCAGACTACAGCAAAGCTCTCTAATCCCCATGTTGGGTGGTATCAGAGGAGGCCTAATGCCGAGTCAGGACTTTCACCAACCCCAACCCCCACTGACAAATTAAGAGTGTTCCTCCCTCTCACAGGTAGGGTGGTATCCACAGAGACCTAGTCAGAGCTTGAACTTCCATTACCACTCAGAAATAATGAGGAGCCCCTCACCCACCTCCCCAAGTGTCAACGAAGGCCTACTTGAAAACTTGTAATTCCTTGTCTAACCCGAGGAGGCAGCACACACCTTATCCCACCAATGTGGTATCAGAGAAGGCCTACTAAAACCTAAGATTTCAATGAGATCTAGAAGAACTAAGAGAATCATGGAATCTCAAAAATTGTTAAAAATTACCCATTCTCTTACCATGCTCCAAAATGGAATAGATTTAAAAAGGCTTTCATGGAAGAGGGGGTTAGAGAGAATGGAGGGAGAGAAAGAAAATCACAGAATGAAAAACAGAAAGAACGAACAGAAAAAAATATATATAATGACAAACTCAAGCCCTAACATAATAATGACATTGAAGGTAAATGATCTAAATACACCAATTGACAGAGTTTAGCTTAATAAACCAAAAAGAAAAAGAAAAGGGAACCAACCAAATGCTACCTGCAGGGAACTCATTTCAAATATAATGATACAATATTATTAGTTTGTAAGAAAAGGAGAAAAAAAAACCACCATGCAAGCAATCTAAGAAAGCAGAAGTGGCTATATAATATCAGATTAAGTCGACATCGATAAAAAGAAAAACGACAAGGGACATAGAGGGAAATTACATAATCATTGGAGACATATCAATCCCAAACATGTACACACCAAACAACAGAGCTGCAAAATGCGTGAAGCAAAAATAGGACTAAAAGGAGAAACAGGAAAATTGCCATTATAGTTGGAGACTTCAGTACTACTCTCTCATCAATTTTTGGAATAATTGGACTGAAAATAAGCTAGGAGAGAGAAGAAATCAACACCACCAAGCAATGTGATTTAATCCACACTTACAGAACGCTCCAACAGCACCGGGCTATATCCATAGCTCCCTGTCTTTCAAAGAACTCTTCACTAAGAGGTTACCTTGCAAGTGCATTTAAAGATTTTCAACATTATCATTTTTATAACTAGTAGCTGTCAGTACAGGTGTCTGAGGACCCTCCTCTAATGGAAAGAACACTAGTCCTGTGCATGTGAACTAGGCCAGGCTTTAAAGAAGGGCTCATGTTAACAGACACTTACCGGACTAACTGTGCTCTTCCTGGGGAAACAAGTGGTCCTGACCTTTCAAGTCTTCCCCCATGTCTTTCCTCTTGGGTGTCTCTCAGTACGTTTTTGTGCCTGCAAATATATTAATTTTTTAAAATTAATTTGTGTGGAGTAATAGGAAATTAAACATAGAAATGTATACAAAGACCCCACTGTTTTCATGCACCCCAGGGATGTGTTTTCCTAATACAGAAAACTACACGAGTTCCAGCCCCATCTGACACCTGCGAGGCTCCTTCTGTCTTTCCAGCACAGCCATGTACTTTCTATAGTGGAGGAACATTTCGCCCCCCATTTCTTTTATGAGGAACAGGCTGCTATCACTGTGCAGATCTTCCACTCTGAGCCTTCTTCTCTCGGTGGGTGCTTCCTGCCCTGGGCGAGAGCTGCCTGATCTCTTCCCGTCCCCACCCAACTCCACAGCAGTGCCTGGATCTGGCTGTCCAGCTGTTCCCAGGTTTAGCATGGGCCTTGGCACATTGCTGTTAGGTAAATTCATAATTGAAAAATGTCAGCACCTGGGAAGGGGTATTTTAAAAATTTACCTCCCAGGTAACAGAGCGGCCCATTTATGTGTCATTTTCCCACTCCTTCAAGTAGAGTCACAAAGATCAAACAGCTCAAAATTGATGAGAATTAGAGGAGCGAGAGTGTCTCCTCTTTCCCCAGGACTTCTTCAAGTCTGCTCTCTGGGTTTGCTTGCAAAACGTGATCAGCCTGCCCGGTTCTCAATCCCTGCAGGTGAGGGTCCCCTGTGACCAGCTGGAAGGTGGTTCCTTCTTAACCCAATCAGGTGACTGCATGGAACATTAAGAATAGGCTGAAACTTGTAAGCCTCTCTGCTAATTTAAAAAGTGCTCTAGGCACTTCGGACTGCTCTGGCCTTGATGTCACACCGGGCGTTAATCTGTGCGTTGGCACCTATTTATAGAGGGCCTGAATGGACCTAGTTTTGTATCTGTCAGACATTCATCAAATCAGTGTCCACTTCACTTAGGCCTGTTAATTTTTGGAGGCTCTAGCTTTTCCATGGTATTTACTTAAAAGTTCTGTTAAGAGACAAGACACTGTCTCTCTCAAGACTTCCCTGATGAACTTCACATAATTTTAATTACTCTAAATTCTCCTAGAGCTTACTTAATCAGGTCCCTACTGCTGTGTTTACATGGCCTGTGAGATTTCTCCGTGACTTTTATCCTCTTTTTCACGTGACATTCGCCCTGACTGAGTGACTGTGTTCACGCCAAGTCTTACCTGGAATATGAAGAGAAGCGGGGAGGGATCGACCTGCTTTTTGGAGGGAGGTGTCAGTATCTCCTCTGTACTGTACTGCTGTGACATTAATCTAAGCTAAAAGTTAGGTAAACGTGGTTACTGAGGATGTATCCGAAAACCCCTCATGCAAATTTCTACGTACTCTTTGAAATCGACAGTGGCCTTCCAGTTTAAACTTGGCTCTAATCTTTTGGTCATTTGACTCTTCCCAAAATTAATTTGGTTCTTCTCCAGCACACTCTTGCCGGAAGCAGGAAGAGCTTTCTGAAGGGTGGGTGCTTCTTCCTTTTTAGGTGCCTTCTTGAGCTCCTTTTCTTTTTTCCATTCGTCACTGAAACTAACATCCTTTATGTACAAAAAACAAAAATAATCTTTACAGTGATATCGCTTCTGAATTATCTGGTGCTATCTGAAAATTAACAGTGGTGATAACTTCAGAAAAGGAAGTTATTGATGCATCTAACTTGTGCTGCTTAGGACATACACTGGGGAAGGGCTACCTTAGGAGTCCGGTCTCTGTTGGAGCTAGTCTGACAGAAATGGGATGTTCCTAAGCTAGCCTCCCCCTCCCCCTGCTGCAGCACACAAGGGTACAACAGCAGGGCTGGATTTATTCCCGCTCCCCACCACCAGAAAAATCTAAACTCAATGTATTGATGGGGACACGTCATGTACAAATTGCTGAAACTAAGGATAAAGAAAATATCTTGCCAGAGATAGAAGACACAGAGGGGAAAACAAAACAATTAAAAGAGACTTATCCAAAACAATGCAAGTCAAAAGAAAAGAGAGTGACATCGTTAAAGTATTAAAACAAAAGACTTGTCAACTCAAAATTCTAAACAGAGACAAAAAAAAAAAAGCTTTCAAAAATCAAGGTAAAATAAGACTTTCATTGATGAACAAAAACAGAGAATTAACTGCCAGAAGGCCGGTGCTGGAGAAAAGTCCATGAAGTTCTTCATTCAGAAGGAATATCTTACCAGAAAGAGTATCATACCACATCTACACAGAGAAATGAAAATCTGTAGAAATTCTTTGAGCTGTTTTTGATCATTCGAAAATACAATTGACTCTCTAATGCAAAAATAGTAAGGAGGGCATGTGTTGTGATGAGCACTGGGTGTTATATGCAACTAATGAATCGCCGAACACTACATCAAAAACTAACGGTGTGGGGCGCCTGGGTGGCTCAGTGGGTTAAAGCCTCTGCCTTCGGCTCGGGTCATGATCTCAGGGTCCTGGGATCGAGCCCTGCATCGGGCTCTCTGCTCAGTGGGGAGCCTGCTTCCTCCTCTCTCTCCCTGCCTGCCTCTCTGCCTACTTGTGATCTCTGTCTGTCAAATAAATAAATAAAATCTTAAAAAAAAAAAAAAACTAATGATGTGCTATATGTTGGCTAATTGAACATAATAATAAAAAATAGTATCCATGTATTGAGGGGTTAATACCATGCAAAAGTAAAATGCATGACAATAATGCCAAGGGAAGGGAGAGGCATTGAAGGTGCACTGTGTAAGGTTCTTAAACTAGTCGTGAAATGGTAAGATAACATTTAAAGTTGGACAGGATAAATTAGAGATATACATTAAATACCCGAGGGCAGCAACCATGAAACTTTTAAGAAGTATAACTGACAAACAACATAAATAACATAGAATCATTTCTAAAAGCTCAATTAATACAAAAAGGGCAGAAAAAGAGGAAAAAAGAACAAAGAACAAATGGGACAAATAAGAAACAAGAAGACAGTAAATTTAAATTCAACTCTATCACTAGTTACATTAAATAAAAATGATTTTAAAACTTCAGTTAAATCGTCAGACTGGATGAAAAAGGAAAACCAAGTATTTGTGGTATTAAAAAACCTACGTTCCACGCAACCAACAATCAAAAAATGCAGGAGTGACTACATTAAAAATCAAACAAAATGGACTTCAAAATAAATACTATCAGACCTAAAGAGGGAGATACATCACGACAGAGCCAACACAACTCTGTGGATTCACCAAACAACAGAACTTCAAAATACATAAAGCAAAAGTAAATCCACAATTATGAGACTTCAAAACTCCTTGCTCAGTAATCAACAAAATAAGTACACAAAAATTAATAATATAGAAGACCTGAGTAATACTATCAACCAAACTGACAACAGTTACACAATGTACTACACAACACCAGCAGAACTTACATTCTTCTCAAATGCACACAAAAAAAGAATCACCCAAAATGACCACATTCTGGGTATAAAACACATTCACAAAGCTAAAAGGACTAAAATCATACAAAAGATCTTCTCTTAATACAATGGAATTAAACTAGAAATCAGTAAAAGGAAGGTAACTGGAAAATCTTCAGATATATTAATTTGCATGAAAACATATCAAAATCTGTGGGATGTAGTTTATGTAGTGTTTATAAGGAAATTTACAGAATAAAACTTTATATAAGAAAAAATAAAGGTCTCAAGTCAATGGCTAATTAAGAGCTTAAAAATTAAGTGGTTAAATAAGAAGAGCAAATTAAACCTAAAAAAATCATAAGGAAAAAAATCATAAAGACCAGAAATAAAAAGGAAAGCGCCAAACATAAAGACAATCAATGAAACAAATAGCTGTTCTTTTAATAAAATTGATCACTTCAGGTGTCTGGGTGGCTCAGTTGTTAGGCTTCTGCCTGAGACTCAGGTCATGCTTTCAGGGTCCTGGGATTGAGCCACCCATCAGGCTCCCTGCTCAGCACTTCCCCTCCCACTCCCCCTGCTTGTGTTCCCTCTCTGTCTCTCTGCCTCTGTCAAATAAATAAATAAAATCTTAAAAAAAAATCAATCATTTCTTTGCAGACCAATCAAAAATAAAA
Organism: Martes martes; assembly: GCF_963455335.1. Classification (NCBI taxonomy): domain Eukaryota; kingdom Metazoa; phylum Chordata; class Mammalia; order Carnivora; family Mustelidae; genus Martes; species Martes martes. The sequence goes on from NC_137895.1 coordinate 129,772,034, forward strand.
AGAGAGGAAACTCAAATGACCCATATTAGAAATGAAAGAGGGGTCATCACAAAAGATCTTCCAGACATTAAAGGATAATAATGGAATCTTGAATTTGATGCCAATAAATTAGATAAGTTAGATAAAATGTATTAATTCATCAAAACACACAAACTACCAAAGCTCAACAAGAAGAAGAAATCTGAATAGTTATATATCAAAGAAATCAAATTCTCAGTATAAAAATATTCCAACAAAGAAAGCTCCAGGTACAGATGGCTTCACTGGCAAATTCTATCCAACATTTAAGAAAAATAATATCCAATCTACACAAAGAACTCCAAAAAGAAGAAATATAAATGAATTATGGCCACACTGCCCAGATACCAAAACCAGACAGATATTAGAAGATAACTACTAACCTGTATCCTTCATGATTATAGATACAAATATCCTCAGTAAAATATTACTAAATTTCATCCAGCAATATCAAGCAGGGTAAGCCATAATGATCAAGTGGGATATTATCCCAGGGTTGGATGTTAGTTCAATACACAAAAATCAATGTAAATGGTCATCAACAGACAAAAGGATAATCATGTGATCATCTCAAGAGATGCAATAAAGTCATCACCTCCAAGTAGCAATGGGTTCATCTCCCATGGGTTAAGTGGAGACCCCATGGAAAGAATGTAAGAAGGCACTCGCTCCCTCCCAGACAGGGTAGTGTCAGAGTAGGCTTCATGGAAACTGAATTTCCACCCCTCTCGAATGGTAATGAGGCACCCTACACCACCAGAATTGTCAATGGAAAATAAGTGAAGAACTCAGACTTCACAGAACCTCCAGGCTCTGCCAGTGAAGTGCCTAAGAAGTCCTGTTAAAACAAAAGATTTAAATAAAAACCAGAATTTCACAACATAAGGCCCCAAATGTCCAAGATAATAAAAGATCACTCATCCTACTAACAACCAGGAAGATCACAACTTGAAGGAGAAAGGATGATGCACAGGATAAAGCTTATACCAAGATGAAATAGATGTTGGAAAAATCTGATAAGAATTTAAAGCAGCCATCATATTTTATATGCTTCAGTGAGCAATTACGAAGACTTGAAACAAATGAAAAACTAGAAAGCCTCAACAATTAAACAGAAGATATGAAAAACAACCAAAAAGAAATTTTGAAATGTATAAGCTAAAATAAAACTCACTGGGATAAGCCTAACAATATGATGGAGAGAACAGAGGGGAAGAATCCATGAGCTTCCATGAAATTATCCAGTATGAATAAAAAGGGGGAAATTCGTCGGAAAAAAAAAATGAACAGAGCCTCAAGATCTGTGAGACTATAACAAAAATTCATGTCATCAGATGAATGAATTTTGGAATTCATGTCATCAGAGTAACAGAAAGAGAGGAGGGAGAGAGTCAGACTAAAAATGTATTCTAACAAGATCTGAAATTTTCTCAAACTTGGAACAAAGAAATCCATGCCAAGACACAAGGTGATAAAAGAAGAAAAATTACAACAGCAGAAAAGAACAATGGAAAAGAATAAAAATGTGGCTAAATACTTTCACTCTGCTCTTGAGTTTTCTAAGTTTGATGGTTGAAGCAAAACAATGTCTCATACAGTTATCGATGTATATAGAAGAAATAAAGACAATTACAAGTAAGAGAGGGTAAAAGGATTTAAAAGGAGACATGGTTTCCTTTTTTTGGTACTAAAATTGTATTTATTTTTTCAGTCTCATGAGTGTAATAGTATTATAGCTTTTGCAACAAGTTTATGTTGAAAGAGAAATAACAAATTCTCACATAGTATATTTGCAAAGGTAGAGTATGTTGACAGTTTTTCTTTTTGTGACACATCAAGAGTTGCAAGGGATTGGGTCATATGCAATTACTGTTTGAAGGAGACATGGTTTCTATGCTTCACTCAAACTGGTATAATGTCAAACAGCAGATTATAATTAATTATGTATGCATGATATGATACAATACCCACAGTAAACAAAGGCACAAAATCTATACAGAGAGGTACACCAAGACACTATGGATAAATTAAAGTAGAATTCTAAAAATGTTCAACTAATCCACTGAAATGCGGGGTGGGGGGGGACAAAAACAAAAACTAAAAGGAACAGAAACCAAAGTAAACTAGCAAGTGTAAACCCTAACATATCAATAATTAAACGTAAATGATCTAAATACACCAGTAGATACATAAATAGAGTTTCACAAATTTATTTTAAAAATGACTGAACTGAATGATATCTACCAGAAACTCATTTCAAGTATAACAATATAGGTAGCTTGAAAGTAATAGGAGGAGAAAGATATAACAAGTAAACAGTAGTTAAAAGCAAGACAGAGTGTCTATAAAAATATCTGATAAAAGTAGGCTTCAGATAAAGAAAAATTACCAAGGAGAGAGGGGGACATCACGTAATGATAAAGTGATCAGTCTATCAAGAAGATATAGCAATCTTAAATGCATATACAGAGCTGGAAAAACAAAAACAGAACTAAAAGAAAAATCCAACAAATCCACAATTATAGTTGAAACATTTCAAAATCTCTCTCCAACAACTGCTAGAAAATCAGCAAAAATGTGGGAGACCTTAACATCAAAAACCACATGTTTTAATCTACAAAGTAAAAATAAGAGAAGAAATAATAAATACCAAAGTGAAGTAGGGGGGAAAAAAAAAAACAACCGAGAAAAATCAATGAAACTAAAAGCTAAGTCTCTTGAGGAAATTGAGAAAATCATGACACCTCTATCCGGATGGATCAAGAAAAAACAAAACACCAATGACCAGTATCAGAAATGAAAGAGGTAATAATAGCTACCAAAGATGAAAGAATAACTACAAACAAGGTTATGACCATAAATTTGACAACTTAGATGAAATGGAGAATTTCCTTTAAAGAAGACCAGGGTGCCTGGCTGGCTCAGATGGTAGAGCATATTGCTCTTAATCTTAGGGTTGTATGTTTGAGTCCCACACTGGGGGTAGAGATTACTTAAATTTAAAAATAAAATGGTTAACATAGCAAAGGTTATGGGTACTTTATCCCAGTACAAAAAAATAAATACATAAAGACAATCTACCAAAACTCCCTCGAGAAGAAACAGATAACAGCATGGCTCTCACTATTAAAGACATTGAAATCTGTTGTTTAAAAACTTGCCTACAAAGGACACTCCAGGCCCTGATGGCTTCACTACCAAACATGTAAGAAAGAAATAATACCGATTCTGCACAAACTCTACCAGAAATTGCAGAGGAGAAAAAACTACCCAACTCATTCTAGAAGGCCAGTATCACTCTGATAACCAAAACCATAGATATTAAAGAAAATTACACACTAGTAACCTTATGTAGATGTGAAACTTAAAATCTTAGCAAGTTAGATCCCATAATATATAAAAAGGATACTACATCCTGAGCAAATGAGATTTATTCTGGGAAGATAAGGTTAGTTTATGTTTGAAAACTCATCAATGTAATTTACTACATAAACTAAAAAAGAAAAAAAACACTATTATCTCAATAGGTAATCACTCAATAAAATCCAATATCCATTACTTTTGGGGGGTTTTATATAAATTCAAGTTAGTTAACATATAGTGTCTTACTGATTTCAGGGTAGAAATAAGTGATTCATCAGTTGCATATAACACCCAGTACTCATCTCATCCAGTGCCCTCCTTAATGCCCATCGCCCAGTTACCCCATTCCCCCACCCATCTCCCCTCCAGCAACCCTCAGTTTATTTCCTGTAGTTAAGAGACTTTTAGGATTTGTCTCCTTCTCTGTTTTTATCCAATATCCATTCCTAATAAAAGTTCTCAACAATATCAAATAGAGGGGAACTTCTTTAACCTTAAAAATTTCATCTGTGAGAAAGCTACAGCTAACATCATACTTAATAGTGAGAAACTGAAAGTTTTCCCTTTACCACTGGGAACAAGAGACTACTTCTATATAATTCTGTATTGGAGGTTCCAGCTAGTGCATTAAGGAAAGGAAAAAAAAAAAGGGACTGAGTTTGGAAAGGAAGAGGCAAAATGATCTTTATACACAGACAATATGATCATCTACATACGAAACCCTCTGGGATCTACAAAGCAGACACTAGAATTAATAAGTGTTTCAGAATATGAAGGCAATATATAAAAATCAAGTGTATTTTTGTTTAATAGCAACATATCACACATTGAAATTTTAAAACTACCATTACTCATAGCCCTTGTTAAGTAAACATTCAACAGAGTAAGTTTGAAGATTTAATGGGTTTTATGAATTGATTCATGAATCCAGCAGCATCCTGTCTAGCAAGCAAAGAGATGCTCCACAGAACTAAACAAAAGAAAGGTTTTTAAAGGCAGAGAGCATTAAAAAAAGGAATTTATTAGCAAGGAACATATTTTTTAGGCAATGGTACCCTTCTACAACAGCAGAAGTGGTAAATCAGTAAATTTCTTGGTATGGGCCAGGCAGCTGCAGTTGGCTGGTTATAGGTTATACTCCTGGGTGGCTGAAACTGCAGTTATTTAGGTATAAATAATATAATAATAATACATTATAAAATATATAAGAATATAATTCTTGGATGTTGACTTGGCCTAAGTGATGCCATTTTGAGCTTGTAGTTTTCTTTTTAACGCCTCTAAAATATGAAATACTTACAGGTAGGTTTCATAAGGGATGTGCAAGAGCTGTGCACTGAAAGTTACAAAATATTGCTGAGAAAATTAAAGACCTAAACAGATGGAAAGACATACTCTGTTCATAGATTGGAAACCTCAGTGTTGTCAAGACATTAGCTCTTTCCAAATTAAACTATAGACTAATCATAGTCTCAACCACAATTCTTTCAGGCTTTTTGTGAAGAAATTGACAAACTGACCCTAACATTCTAGTGGAGTTGCAAAAGATGTAAAATACCCAAACAAGTTTGAAAAAGGAGAACATTGGAGAATTTATACTACCTGACTTCAAGATTTATTATAAAGCTACAGTAATCAGACAGTGTGGTACTGGCATAAAAATAGACAAATCACTGGAACAAAAATACACCCACACAAATAGACAACTGATTTTTGAGAAAAGAATAAAGGTAATTCAATGGAGAAAGGATTTTTTTTCAACAAATGGCATTGGAACAACTAGATATTAATATGCAAAAGAAAAGAACTTTGATCCATACCTTATATCATGTACAAAAAATAAATTTTAAAAAGCCTAAATGTAAAACCTAACATTTGAAAACATCTAGGAAAAAAATTGGAGAAAACCTTTGTGACCCTGAATTTGGCAAAGCTTTATCAGGTACAATGTTATAAAGAAAAAATTAGTAATTTGACTTCATCAAAATTAAGGACCCTTGCTTTTTGGAAGACACGGGTTAGAGAATGAAATGACAAGCCACAGATTGGGAGAAAATACTTACAAGTCATATATCTAACAGAATACGTAAGCCAAGAGTATATATAAAGATCTTCCACAACTATCAAACAACCTAACAAAAAACTGGGCAAAAAACTGGAATAGACACATTATCATATATGATATAAGAGTAGCAAAATAAGCATATGAAAGAATGCATTCAAGAAATGTAAATTAAAACCCAGTGGGATACCAGTACACACATCTATTAGAATGTCTAAATCAGAGGATTGGCCATACCAATTATTGACAGATATGCAGAAGAACTGGAATTCTCACACATTGCCAGTATGTATGTAAAATAATACAACCGCTTTGGAAAACAGTTTATGGATTGCTTAAAAAGTTAAAGATACAGCTACCCTATGACCTTGCTGTTTTATTCCTAGCTTTTATGCAAGAGAAAGGAAAACATAGGATAGGTAGAGAAAAACACCCAAAAACAAAATGTTGAAAATATGAGAGCTTGAATTTTAAAGATACATACAATGTGTTGAAGGTAAAGTAAAGGAATATTTACAAAATGTGGGCAACAGAAAAGAAAATCAGAGGATCAGTCTCAGAGGCCCAACATTCAACTAGTAAGTTTCAAAAAGAGAGCAAAGAGAACAGAAAGGAAAGAATGATTAAAGATGTGATACCAAAAAAAGTATTTTTCTAGTTCTGAAGGACATATATCATCATTAATGAAAAACAAACAAAACCAGCACCAACCATATCGTCATGAAAATTACAGAACATCCTGAATAAGAGAAGATCCTAAAGGCTTTTAGATGAGAAAAGTCAAAACAGACATGCCACATAGGAAAAAAAATGCCTTTAAAATTCTAAGTAAAAATTATTTTTGAACTATCATTATAGAAACAATAACTGAGAGAGAAAAATAAAGATATTTCACATGTTAACCTTCAATTTTTTCCCTGTTATGTGCCTCCTTCACTCAGGAAGCTCCACCAAAAATTATGGGGTACACCAACAAAAGGAAAACTAAATGGAAGGGAACCTCCTCAAAATAATAAAGGCCATATATGAAAAGTCCACAGATAATATCACATTTAGTGGCAAAAGCCTGAAAGATTTTTCCCCTAATATCAGGAATAAGACAAGAAGCTAGCTTTCACTGCTTCTATTCAACACAGGCCTAAAAGGTCTAGCCATAGTAATTAGGCAAGAAAAATTTTAAAAACATCCAAATTGAAAAAGAAGAAGTAAAACTATCTCTGTTTGCAGATGACATGATCTTATACATAGAAAGAACCAAAGACTGGGGTACATGGGTAGCTCAGTCAGTTGAGTGTCTGACCCTTGATCTCAGTTATAAGTTCAAGCCCTGGGTTGGGCTCCACGTGGAGTCCACATTAAAAAAAAATTTTTTTAAAATAATATTTATTTATTTGAGAGAGAGAGAGAGAGAGCATGAGAGGGAGGGGGTGAAGCAGAATCTGCACTGAGCAGAGAGCCCAATGTGGGACTTGATCCCAGGACCCTGAGATCATGACCTGAACCAAAGGCAGATGCTTAACCAACTGAGCCACCCAGGAACCCCAAAAAAGAAAAACAGTAAAGAAAAAGAAAGACCTAAAGATTAAAAAAAAAAAATGAGTTAATAAATGAATTTGGTAAACTTGCAAGATTTGATTTTGAATTTCACTTTCAAAAGAGCCAGATCTGATTTAAACACTCAAAAATCATTTCTCTTTCTCCACACTAGCTGTGAACAATTAGAACAGAAATTAAGGAAACAGTTCTATTTATAATAGCATTAAAAAGAATAAAATGCTTAGAAATAAATTTAACCAAGGAGGCAAAAGACTTGACACAAAACTATAAAATACTGCTGAAAAAAATTAAAGGAGACAAAAACAAATGGAAAGACACTCCATGTTCATGAATTGGAAAAATTAATATTAAGATGACAGTGCTATACAAAGCATTCTATAAATTCAATATAATCCCTATCAAAATCCCAATGCTGTTTTGTGCAGAAGTGGTAAAACCAAACCTAAGATTTATATAGGAAGTAAAGGGAGCCCAAATAGCTAAAACAGTCTTGAAAAACACAAACAAAGTCTGAGGACTTACACTTCTCAATTTCAAAACTACCACAAGGATATAGTAGTCAAAATAGTATGGGACTTATATAAGGATAGACAAGATAGAAGAGAATTGAGAGTCCAAATATAATCCCCTACATCTATGGTAAATTGATTTGCAACAAGGATGCCAAGACCATTCAATGGGGGAAAGAACAATCTCTTCAACAAATGGTGCTAGGAAAACTGAGTATCTGTAAGCAAAAGAATGAAACTCTATCCTTACTATACTCATACCATCTACAAAACTTAACTCAGAATAAATCAAAGACCTAAATTTAAGGGCTCTTTGTCCCTAAATTTAAGAGTGAAAACCATGAAATTAAAAACAAAAACAAACAAACAAAAAAACCAGGGACAAATCTTCATGACAATGGATTTGACAATGGTTTCCTAAGTACTGTACCAGAAATTCAGGCAACAAAAATATTTTCATTGGACTTTATCAAACTTAAAAATGTTTGTGGATCAAAGGACACTATCAAGATGAGTGAAAAGACAGCCCACAGAATGGGAGAAAATGTTTGCAAATATTCTGTCTGATAAAGGATTGATATCCACAATACATAAAGAATTCTGCGACGACGTGGATGGAACTAGAGGGTATCATGCTTAGCGAAATAAGTCAATCGGAGAAATATAACTATCATATGATCTCTTTGATATGAGGAAGTGGAGATGCAAGGTGGGGGGGTTTGGGGGGAGGTAGGAGAAGAAAAAATGAAAAGATGGGATTGGGAGGGAGACAAACCATAAAAGACTCAATCTCAAGAAACAGACTGAGGGTTGCGGGGGGGAAGGGGGATGGGAGAGGGTGGTGGGGAAATGGACATTGGGGAGGGTATGTGCTATGATGAGTGCTGTGAAATGTGTAAACCAGACGATTCACAGACCTGTACCCCTGGGGATAAAAATACATTATATGTTTATTAAAATAAAAAAAAAAATAATTTAAAAAAAAAAAAAAAAAGAATTCCTACAACTCAACAATGAAAAGACAACCCATTTTTTTAAATGGGTAAAGGACTTGAATAGGCATTTCTTAAAAAAACAAACAAACAAATGCTAAATAAGCACATGAAAATATGCTTAACATCACTAATCATTAGGGAAACGCAAATCAAAAGTACAACAGGATACCATACTTCATACTAAGAGGTCTATAATAAAAAACACATAAACACAGACACACAGATAATAACAAGTATTGGCGAGAATGTGAAGAAACTGGAATCCTTGTACAGGAATATAAAATGGTTCAGTCTAGGTAGAAACAGTTTGGCAATTCCTCTAAGAGTTAAACACAGAATTACCATATGACCCAGAAATTCCACCTCTAGGTATATACCCTGCAAAACTGAAACAGGGACTCAGATACTTGTATGCCAATATTTATAGCATTTTTCACTGTGATCAAAAAGGGGAAACAAAGCAAGCGTCCATCAGTAAATGAATAAACAAAATGTGGTCATATCCCCAAGGAATGAAGTTCTGACACATTCTACAACATGGATGGACCTTGAAAACATTATGCTAAATGAAATAAGCAAAATACCAAAGGACAAATATTATATAATTCCACTTCTTGAGATACCTAGAAAAGGCAAATTTATAAAGACGGAGAGTAGATTAAAGGTTCCTAGGAGCTGGGGAAGGAGGAAGTTACTGCTTAATCAGAAAAGAGTTTTAATTTGAGATGATGAAAAAAATTTGGAAATAGACAGTAGTATTGGTTGCACATTATGAACGTAATTAATGGCACTTGGTGATACACAAAGTGGTCAAAATGGCAAATTTTGTTTTGTATAGGTATTTTATGACAACAACAAAGAAAAACTGGAGTCCAGGAAATAGGTGATCAAACATCAGGAAATTAAAAAAAAAAAAAAAAAAAGCTCACAGCACAATGACAAAGAGAAGTTTTAGGACAAGAGCAGCAGGAGTATAGTAAGAAAATAGAATGCTCTGCAAGTGGCAGGGTCAGAAGGAAAGCAATGGACCAGATAAATTATCTGATGGGGGGTTTGTGGAACTGACACATCTTGAGAATCAGCCTGGAGCTTAAGTGTATCACATTAGTATTTCTTGCATATTGTTTCTTACCCACATCACCTTCAATCAGAATTTTATTTCATAACTATATTAGCTGATTTCTTCATCCAACATTATTTCAAAAACCATGAAAGACACAAAGGAAGCCCAGTTCTTATGCATATGCAGTTGACACACTTATTGAGACAATCCAATTAGGTAGTAATCATGGGATGCCCAGAAAGGGTCAAAAATAATCAAAACATCTAGGCTTCGTTAATAGGGCTGACTCCTTTGTTCTTAGTGTTATTAATTCAAAAGGGAAGATGAAAAGTGCTACTTAGGAAGCAATCTGAAATGTTTTACACCTATTACCTAAAGAGAATCAGAAACTTTCTGGAAGTACTCCACTTAAAATATTTCTTATTTTGTAAACTACTGTGAAAAACACTCTAAAAATTAGAAGCAGAGGCCAAAAAAGGGCAGAATTACTCTCAACAGAAAGTTTAGTCAAGTAACACTATGTTATGAAATTTCAAAAGTCTATAAACTTACCTGTTTAGACATATTTTCCAAGAATTTTGCTGATTTTTCTTTTAAAAATGTGACAAGGTCTTTATAAATTTCACTTTTTCTTTCATAATTAATTCCCCCCTCATCATCTGTTTTGCCCTTTGGGAGAAAAATTTTGGTGCTATCATTAATTATTTACTGAACCTGATCAATATATCACAACCCAAGCCCACATACTGTTTTCTTCTATCAACGATCCATGTGGTAGTCTTTATACATTAAAAATACAGGCAAAACCCTTCCCTCTTAAAATTATCCATCTGTCTGTCCATCCATCCAACCATCCATCCCTCCATCCAGCATGCCTTTACTGAGTACCTCCTATATGCATGTAGGGCACTTTGCTAGTTGGCAAAGAATCAAGAGCTTTCTTCCCTCTGTACCCGCCTCATGCAAAAAAAGCATTATGACTTCAAGAACCTCTGACGAAGTCATAAAAGGCCCCAAGGTTAGAATGCTACCAGAGAAAAGCCTCTGTTTGTCTCACTCTGCTCTTGTTCTGTATATAATGCTGTTGCTGTAGGCGTATTTTCTATACTTAGAGCCTCCATGTAACCATCTGTCCCTCCGCCCTTTGTGTCGGTACCTCTTTCTTTTCGTCTCTTTCCTTTCCTCATTTTCATTTGCTTGCCTACCCTAACAGGAAAGATTTGGTTCTGCCTTAATCAAATGCATATATAAAAAACTGTAGTCTGTTATCTATATACATAACCACATATATACAAAACATCATACATACCCATGTAGCTCTCACATGTTATACATTTTGTTGTAATTACTGAATAGTTTCGTGTTCCTTTCATTTTTGAAAATAAGAGGAACGCTTAGAGATTTCCGAAACAAAGTTATACGTAGGTCAATAGACTTTGATAGAAACAAAGTCTCCTTGCCCCACTCTAGAAAGTCAAAGTCTCTGATTTTCTAAACCGAAATTTCACTTTCTTAGAGTATCAAAACAAACCGGAAGCAAAATCATATTGAGCTTGTCTCCCTTCTCTGTGCAGACATAAGGCACAGTGTCATTCTGAGAAGAAAAGCACAAGGCATGTCACAGGAGATGCGGGCTGGTCATCAAGAAAGTGGCACCAGCATTTTGATGTCAAGTCAAACCACGAGGTAGCCATGCTCCAAACAGTCCCCTGTGATAAAGGGTCCCCATTCATGATTTGGGTTCTCCCTGCAGATGTTGCCTATGAGGCCCCAAATTACACTGAAGACACCAAGGGCAGGGTGTGGCCAAGGAGAAAGCCAGACTCCTAGTTAAGTTCAGGGAGCAGGTATGAGGCTCAAAATAAAAATTTTTAATGTAGAAGGTTCAGAAGGCTCTCGCTCTGCTTAGCGATGCTCAGGGCTGGGAACCTGTCACACTTTGTTTCTCTTCTGCCAGCTGAGGTCAGCAGGAAGTAAAAGGAGACTGAAAACCTGGAGGAGGGAGAAAGGGACACGCTGCCTCCTTCTTGCCTACTGTTCCTGTTAGCCTCAACCCAGCAGCGGCTCTTCGCCCCTGGCAGTGGCAACTGCTTCCAGTAGCAACAGCTGGCTCAAGTTCCCAGGGTTTTTTCCCTGCACTCCCAGAACCTGCCTCATTAAGGCCCCTCAGAAATACCGCTATAAGCTGACCAGGGCTCCGTCTTCAAAGATCTGGGTCTCAGCTCTGCCAGTTCTGCAAAGATCGTCCTGTGAGCCCCTGAGGGAGCAGCGCTAATCGGGCATTGCTCTCCTCAGAGGTCTGGGTGCCAGGTTCATGGAGACCTGCAGAGCTCCGAGGGAACCCGCACAGCCTGGAAGTGACCGTTCCTCACAGGTATGGGTCCCAGTTCTGCAGGGGAGGGGAGGCCATCTCCCAAGGGACCATCACCAATGTAAGCAGGGTCCATGGCTCAGAGGTCTCAGTCCCAGCTCTGCAAGGTCCATCTTCTGAGATCCTAGGGTTCCAGCACAGCCCAGTGACGACGCCTCACTAGACATCTGGGTCCCAGCTTCATGGGGCTCTTCTGCCAAACTCCCACATTTTAATGCTTCCCCTTCCCTTTGTCCCTCCACTCTTAGGGTAGAAGCTATGGTTATTGCTCCTGTGTTACCTTGGGCCTCCTTTTCTTTCCCCTAATACCCATCTAACTAATCAGTGAACTGACTGTTAAGGAGGTTTTCATTTTATAAAGTGGTGTGGGTCCCTCTGAAAGGCATTTCTTAGAAGACCGATTTAATGACCTACAACGGAGAACGCTGGCGCTAATTCCGAAACTATTTTGGATTTGCTCAGCAAACACATAGCAAAGGGATCTGCTTCAATCCCACAGAACAGTATCGCATTTTCTGTGGTCATCAGGGTTCAGTCCTGGAGACGGGCCTGCGTTTAACAGAGACGGAGCTAAGCACCAAAGTCAACACGGTTCTTAAAAAATTACTTACACCATTTAAAAATACTCCTTCGGCACTACAAGTAATGCAGAGAGTTTCAACATCATGTGGTTTCACCACCACATAACAAATTTCCCCGTGAATCTGTCTCCAAGGTGGGGCTCGGCATCCATTTGAAAATTCATAATCTGAAACCAATCATTGATGAGTTAAAAGGAGCTCCAAAAATAAAATATGTTGGCTTTAAAAAAATAAATATGATTATAGTCTTAAATTTTCATTTTTTCAAATATTCAATCCTAATGTAGCTATTGAAGCATTTGGAAATGATCATTACTGTACATAACACACAACGAATTATGAGAATAATATGAACCTGAGGTGTAGTCGATAGATTCCAAGACGGTTTGTTCTCCTTTCCCTGAGAGATGTTTCAGCAGTTCTATATCATTCTTAACAGTTGCTGGATTTAAACATATTTCTCTGAAATGAACGGTAAGAAATTCATTTTAACACTCTACAAGAGAATCCCCAGAAAACACATGAAAATATTCAATTTTGGGGAGGGGGCTATTATTTTTTATAATAAAACTGTAGTCAAATTATACAACTAAAAGATTACAGTTATCTTTAGCCATGTTATAATCTTACAACACTGTCAAAACATCAAGAGATCAGTGATTCATATTGAACACAACATTAAATATATTCATTTAAATATTCACCTGATTTCTTAGTGGTAATACTAGAATACTAGGGGAAAAAAACCTAGAAAAATGAACAAGCTTTAAAATTTACAAACTCTACGTGATATTTGCATTACTATTTAATCATTTATCTGGTAGTCTGAGCAGACTGAAAATAGCAAGGCCGTTTCATGTCCTCAAAATCAGGTAAATGCCCACAGAGAGCTTTAGCAATGCTAACTGCAAATGTTTAAGTTTTAGAATTAGAAATATCCATGCAATAAACTAAAATCTTATTCCAATAAAATTTAATGTTAAGGGGCACCTGGGTGGCTCAGTTGGTGAAGTGTTCGACTTGATTTTGGCTCAAATCATGATCTCAGGGTCCTGAGATCCCGCCCTGCATCAGGCTCCGAGCTTAGCGGGGGAGTTCGTGTAAATTCTCTATCTCCTTCTCCTTCTTCCCCCGCCCCCTGCATGCACATGAGCACGCTCTCTCTCTCTCTCTCAAAGAAATCTTAAAAGAGATTAATGTTAAATCAGTCACAATAACTTCCACACTTTATTTTTTGTGTGTTAAAAAAAAAAAAAACCAAGTGAAAGCATTCTTTGTGACTAGTTGTCAGAGGTTTCTTTTCTCTAAAAGACTCACAATGAAATATGTTTCAGAGAATGATTCAGTAGGTGCAGATCCAGTTGCTTGAGCAGCATGCCAAGCTTCATCTTAATTTCACTTTCGGGATCTCCATCTTTGGTGATTTTATCAAGAATATTCACTACGGATGTGTCATCTTTCACTGCATTATAATCCAAACCCAGGATTTTTGTTACGGGATCTCTGTTAGCTGATCAAACAAGTAAACAAATAAAAATGATCTTCTTTGTGTTCTGTTGCAAGAAACATAAAGACTAAAACATCCTCTGAAGCCCACCCAAATGTGCATCTTTCATTAAGCTTTTCTCCGATGGGCCCACTTTGAATTCAACTCTACTTTTCAGAGTCTGCTTTATTTAGGAGCTTTCTTGTAGTTCTGGAGAGGCCCCGCCTTCTACTGCAGTACCAACTATCTATCATCTAACAAGACAGAGAACAAGACATCCTTTTTTTTTAGTTGACTATGGAGCATTGTCCAGAATGGGCATTCAATTAACATATTCAGGATTGATCTGAAGATAGAGAAATACTAGTCTTAGAAGAATCATCAGTAGAACTGTGTGTGTGAGTGTACATACGTGTGTGTGTGCACGCACACCGGTGCTCAGTGTTCGCAAATGCTTTCTTTCCAAAACTGCATGTTTCTTGCAGTCTACAGATCTACTGCCAGCCTTTCCCACCTGTTCAAACTGCTTATATTTTCAGTGCCTTTTGATGTTCGAGTTGGAAAAACAAATCTGGCCAGTACTTACACTCCTACCAAAGTTACACTGAAAAACTTCAATACTAACTCATGATCGAGGCTGACATAGGTGTGAAAGTCCACCCTAGAGAGGCTGAAAACAGAATTTGGTAAAAGCCAAAGAACCATGAAGTTGCAAGTGAGGAAGAAGGGGGCAAAGCCTTATTTGGGAAGGGGGAATTTAGGTAAGATGAAGTATATATGCATTTGGACAGGAAGGGAGAAAGGGCCTATGGGACTAGTCCAGAAAACTCGATCTGACTGATATGAAGACAAGCGCATTGGCCCTGCAACAGGACTGTGGACTGTAGCAGAAAAGACTTAGGGCCTCTTAGAAAAGCCCACAGGAGGGGCGCCTGGGTGGCTCAGTGGGTTAAAGCCTCTGTCTTCGGCTCAGGTCATGATCTCAGGGTCCTGGGATCGAGCCCCACATGGGGCTCTCTGCTCAGCGGGGAGCCTGCTTCCCTTCCTCTCTCTGCCTGCCTCTCTCCTTACTTGTGATCTCTGTCTGTCAAATAAATAAATTAAAAAAAAAAAAAAAGCCCATAGGAGGGGAGGGGCGAGGAAAGGAGATCTAGGAATCATCCACTTACTGAGCATCTCAACTTACCCTTATGGCAGTCATTTCCTAAAGGCTCATGAAAAAAGAAATAGAATTACTTGGGGGAAAGACAGAAACCTGACCTCCAAACTACCATGTACCATGGAATTTAGACCCAAAACTGAGAGTTGGACCTAGAACTCTTAAAGGACAAAACACAGCAGAGCATACACGTTTAGCCAAACCAGATCTATAACAGCCAGTCTATGTATTAGGTTCATATTTAAAATTGAATTTGATGCTATTAACAATCCCTTTGAATTCAGCTTTACTCTTTTTTTTTTTAAAGATTTTATTTCTTTATTTGACAGACATAGATCACAAGTAGGCAGAGAGGCAGGCAGAGAGAGAGAGGGGAGGAAGCAGGCTCCCCGCTGAGCAGAGAGCCCGATGCGGGGCTTGATCCCAGGACCCCGGGATCATGACCTGAGCCGAAGGCAGAGGCCTTAACCCACTGAGCCACCCAGGCGCCCCGAATTCAGCTTTACTCTTAAGATTTCATTCCTCCTCAGCAGAGTAGCTATGATGTACAGATAGCCTAATAAAGAAGAGTAGGCAAGAGATAAGAAAAGGGTGCTATCCTAAGGTTCACATCTTAATTTTTTTTTTTTAAAAGGATCATCTTGCCATGTCACACAGTAGACACAGCGAAGAACGATGGGAGGCGGGACCCAGGCACCTCACGTTTGGGACCTTCTAGTCACCACACGATTCCAAAGAAGCAAAACATGTAGATGACATCATTATCTACTGTTAGGTATTTCTACTCATAAGAAAAATTGAGAGTACCATTACAGCAGGCAATCGATCAACTCCTTTTTGCATGTTAGATGCTTAGACAATAATGAAATCTATATCCTTAATTAAGAGGAAAAACACTTCCCATTGAATGAAAGAAACTATTCACAGAAGCCTATGCAGCCCACAGTGGAACAGAAGTGAGACCAACGGAAAGTGAGATTATTCTGCACTATCTCTGCTACATTCACTGGAGAGGAAACACAGCACCATCCCTCCGAGCAGGGCTGAGAGTAGAGGGGGGCTTCCGGGGCTGCCTTGCTAATCTGCCTTCTTTCCCATGTGGACCTCAAAGGCTACAGGCTGCTGGTCCTTCACAGAAGCCAGGAAGCCTCTCTTTATTTTTTTTTTATTTTTTATTTATTTATTTTTTTAAGATTTTATTTATTTATTTAATAGACAGAGACCACAAGTAGGCAGAGAGGCAGGCAGAGAGAGAGGAGGAAGCAGGCTCCCCGCTGAGCAGAGAGCCCAATGCGGGGCTCGATCCCAGGACCCTGAGACCATGACCTGAGCTGAAGGCAGAGGCTTAACCCACTGAGCCACCCAGGCGCCCCGGAAGCCTCTCTTTAAACCGCATGCTAAAATTAGAGAAATCTAGAAGCTTGCTAGTGGCAAAGTATTAGCCCTTTTCGTTTGAAAGTGGAAACTCGATATGAGCAGGACATTCAGCCGAGAAAAATGAATGACATGTTTATGAAGTCGAACATAGGACTTTTAACCTTTTAGGTCACGGAACTTTTTCTAAGAGGCTGTAACAAATGACTCCCCCCAAGACTGTGTTTCTAAAAGAAATCAAATCAAATCGCAGACAGGAGCATAGATATCACCTTCGATACAGGCCTGTGCTTCCTTCAGTTTTGTATCCTTGGCAGTAAGCAAGAAGCGGGACAGCTGCCCCAAGCTCCTGATCTTAATGTGGGGCACAGAGAGGAACAGCAAGGGCTGCCCGTCTTTATCAACTTCTTCTGATTTGACTGTTGTTTCACTAGGAAAACAAATTTAAAAAATACATGCATACATATATACATACATACACAAATTAATAAATAAATATGTATTGAAAGCTTAAGAGTACCTAGATGCTATTGAAGTTAAATGCAAGACATTTCGACAGATTATTCCCAGGTCTCATTAAAAAACACAAAATATGAGTATTTCTGGTGGGAAACCCATCTCTTTGCCTACCTTGGCCACACTCAGACCCTTAAGTTCTCAGCCTTACTGGAGACCACAGAGAGCCACACAAGATATCCAGGAAGGAAAACTTCAGCAAATTTCTGGAATACTTACATGAACTCAATCACAGTTTTTGTTTTTTGTTTTTCTAACAATGTGTTGGACATCTTGTAAAAAAAAAAAAATCACTGGTTCTACAGGACCATTGATGTTTTGGGGATTTCTAATGTTATATTATTTATAAAATTTACACCGCAGTAATTAGTGGTTAGGAATTTTCTTGGCTACTCTGTGTTTATGAACAAAAAGCTATTAAAAAAAAAAGAGGAAACAAACTAGATTCCCTCTGTGGACTGCTTTTCCCACTCTAAACCCCCTAATTTGGTTTACTTTAGGATAATAAGCAGTTTTTCTAAATGGACTTGTCCTGATCAGAAGTTACTGAGTCCCCTAGATTTGTGTTTCTGTCCATTTTAATTATTTTTTAGGTCGGCATTTAAAAGGTATTAAGATGTTTTTATGGCAGTCGTATTTTTGTAGGTTTCTACCACTTGCAACATTAACTAAACTGCCTAAGTTTTTATTATATATGGATATCCCTGGCAAAACTGTTCTCATCTTAAGACCTGATATAACATACTTCACAGTGTAATGCGGATAAGTAGATGTGGAATTTTGCTGGTTCATCAGAAACAGTAAGCCTGACAGGCTTAGACTCAGATCTAAGAGCACTATTTCACTAGAAAAGGAACAAGAGCCTAGAGACTGTGGGAGGCAGAATGGTGGCTCCCCAAAGACGTCCATGTCCTAAACCCCGAAACCCATAAATGTGTTGCCTCACGTGGCAGAAGGGACTATGAAAATGGGTTAAGTTAAGGAGCTTGAGGTGAGAAGATTCGGAAATAGGCAGGAGGGTCAAGTCAGAAAAGCCGACGTGACATGGAAGCAGAGGTCAAAGTAACACAGACCCAGGAGCCCGGGGATGCAGGTGGCTTCCAGAAGCTGGAAAAGGCAAGAATGGATTTTCCTCTAGCCCGAAGAAGGAACACAGCCCCGGGGACACCTTGATTTTAACCCTACAGATTCATTTTAGTCTTTCGCCTCCAGAACCATGAGCAATCAAATCTGCATTGTTTTAAGCCACTGAGTGTGTGATAATTTGTCACAGCAGCAATAGGAGGCCGAGACAGGGACTTTAACCTGTCGTTGCCCACTGCTGTATGCACAGTAACTTACATAGTAACTGCACACAGAAGGAGCTCAATAAATAGAAGCGGAATAAATGAATAAAAGATGTCTAGACTGACCAGTGTTGTCTAGACATCTAGACAACACTGGATAGTGCTGGATACAAAATGTGTGTTTTCTCTAAAATGAAACTTTTGGAAAAATGTCTAGAGGATCGAGGCGATTTCTTAAAGGTTTGTACCGGGCTGGCCATGCATGCTAAGTGGATGATGACAAGACTAAGTTATAAGCCGACTGAATGCCAACAATATCAAGCCACTGAACTCAAGAAGGTGAAACTCCTGGTGAGAAATGGGAGAAGTCAAGGGCACAGGACACATATTTCATTGCTCCCACTGCTTGAAACCTGTAACTCACAGAGCACTAGGAACTAAACGCCAGCCATAGGGAGGATATGGAAGAGCAGGTTTGTTTCTGGGCTCACAGTTTCTAATGCCTGAAGAGCTCTGGAAAGAAAAATACAGCACCCACCTCGTGAGGTCAAGATGAATGTGCTGTAAATGAAATCCACGGACCTGATCAAAAGACTTTGAAACTGGAATTGGGGAAGGCAGCTGAAAATACTATAGCTTACACTATAAAGCGAGAGAGGAGGAGAATGTCTCATTTATTTCATCCCCAGTGCCTACTTTAGTGTCCAGAATACAGTAATTACTCAATAAATGAGTCTAAATAGTAACAAGGGAAATGAGGCTATAGTTGAGAAACTGGTTAGTAATTCTCAGGAATGAAAAACAAAAGAGCTCAGCTAACTAAAGTTATGGCCATTGATCTTAACAGCATGACATAGAAGTATCACCAAAATATGGGGCATCCTGGTGGCTCAGTTGGTTGTGTCTGACTCTTGGTTTTGGCTGAGGGCACCGTCTCAGAGCCATAAGACCGAGGCCCACGTCAGGCTCCATGCTAAGTGCAGTCTGCCTGTCCCTCTCCCTCTGCTTTTCCCCCTGCTTGCTCATTCTCTTTCTCTCTCAAATAAGTACATAAAATCTTTAAAAAAGAAGTTTTACCAAGACATAATAATTATAGTCTCATAAGATAATACAGTTTTAAGATCGGAGATCATGTAACTGAGCCTTCATGACATTGATAAGAGAACTAGAACAAAAAGACAAAAGATCAAACAATGCCCAATACCAAGGAGTATGGGAAATAAGCATTAAAATAGATGCCTGTGAAAATTTACAGAAGAAAAAAGAAAGAAAACTAGAAACCAGAAAGGTACGAATTGAGAGGGAAGTGGGCAGGACGAGGGTCATTGCTCAGGGCCTGACTTCTCATCCACACAGAAGTCCTACCAGAAGGGAACTTTATCCCAACTCAGACAATCACTGAGACAGCAGAGAAACATTCAATGTGGTATTTCAGACAGCTGAAATACCACAATATTAAAGCAGACATGATTCAAAAATCATAGTTCTCCCAAAGGAGAGAAGAAAACAAGTAATGACATTTTCACTGAGTGATTCTGAACACTTACCCAGTTTCTAAATTTCCCAAGGTCCAGTCTAATGAGTCGAAGCAACTCAGCTGTGTGTGCCGCCAACAGATGGTGTCAATCATTGGAGGGCGTCATTTGTCCTTAGCTTAGAGGGGACTTAGGCTTCATTCTGAGGTATCTTAGAAAGATCAGTAATCTCATCCCGTCTGATCAGAACAAAAGCAATTGAAAATGGTAATACAAGGAGACCTAAGATTTCCATTAAAATGAAAGTGGAGGTATTTTCCCCAAAACATTGAATATGGAGAGACGATGACAAGTGTTATTACATGATGAAGAGCTGTACATTGGAAATGATTTTAAAGGAAAAGAATGCGTCATCTAACGTGTGGAAAGTGACGTGCCTATCTACTCAACAATGATCCTCACAAAAGAAGATGGGCAATGAAATATAAAACCTTTTCAGTGCCGGATGAGCGGATCAGTTTCGACGTCAGATGCCTGTTAGACTAATTCAGGAGAAGGCTGATCACACTTTTACTGACTGTTACAAAGAGTGCATCTGGAGATGTACAACATCAAATGAGAAATCAGGCCATACGTATAAATACAAAAGAGATCAACAGAAGGGCGTAGCTGCTTCTTTCAACAGAATTTCCAAGCAGATATAACTTGTTTTAGAACAAGAAGCTGAGAGAATATATATTCCCAAGAAGAAGAATTGGCCTAAATATTCTAAAATACCCAAGAACATTCCAGGTTTGGGAGAAACATATCCAGGGACTCCAAGCTCAAAGCTTTTATGATGACTAAGGTATCTATATCTACGTGGACTTATAGACCTGAATCCTATTTGAAAGGATAGCAGTTTCCCTGCTTTAAATAACTGAATATAGAGTGTTCTAAGGACCAGCAGCTAAGCAAGAAGAGTGAATGTGGGCAAAGAATGAGACAGCTGGGGCTCTTTTAATAATACATTCTTGGGGGGTCGGGAGAGGGTGGTAGGGTTATGGACATTGGGGAGGGTATGTGCTATGGTGAGTGCTGTGAAGTGTGTAAACCTGGCGATTCACAGACCTGTACCCCTGGGGCTAATAATACATTATATGTTTATAAAAAAATTTTAAAAATTAAAAAAATAATAATAATACATTCTTCCAGCCATTGAAGGCATCTCTGATCTATATCACTTGTTATATTGCTAGACATAGCATACCAAGTGGCTATGGGTTGCTAACAGTTCTTTGATTTGGGGAGTAGAGCAAGGAGAATGGTAAAGACTTGGATGTGTAAACATTTGGTATTTTTTACTAGTACCGAAATCTCAGCTGTATCCTTTGCCTTCTTCAGGACAATCAGTACCTGTTTTCATCAAGCCACAAAGGGATGGTTTCCTTCAAATACAACAAGTGTTACTGTAAGATCCTTCTTTTCCCTTCTAACATCAAAGATATCAACCATAAAGGTCAGAAACAAGAACAATGGATAGAAAATGGATATATAGGCACAAGGAAAAGGTGCCCTGCCCATTTGACAGAAGGAAGATAATCAAGGGGCAGTTGGTTCAAAAGACACATGGTGCCAAAATATGGAGACATCCTGCTTAACAGGGACCACTGTGTGTGAAGACTGGATGCAGAATTATAAGAATGGAAATAGAGCAAAAAAGAAATCAGACAAGGACAAAGAAAGAGAAATAGTGATATAACTGAGGTGTGTGTAACAGCCCACCTAAGTAGGTCGCAGATGTGGTCAGATACGTACTTGTAATGCAAAATAAGAACAGAGGCAGGATACAGTGACACTCATGATATTCTTCTGACATCTGCTTTAAATCCATCTTTGTGCTAAGTAGTTCCTATGTTTTTGAACTACATGGTTTTGCAGATGAGTTCATCTTTCAAAGGTCAGGAAGAATGATGTGTGACAGTAGACTGAACTGAAGTAGGAAAAATGAATAATGACAAGCCCTTTGGGAGGAAGTGACCATAGGCACAGTTAGATAGAAAAAAAAAAAAAAAAAAAGACTCCAGGAAATTCAGAGAGAAGGTAATCGAGAGGGCAGAACCAAAGCACTCCTGAAATGCAATTCAAGAATGGCTTTTCAGTTCTAAGAATGAAATTCAGAGTTTATTCTCACAAATAACTCCAAAGGGAAAAAATGGAAAAGGCATTTCTAGGGAGCTGAGGCTGGTTAGTGATCTGTCTTGGATAAGGTCAGGCTTTAAAAGCTCACATGCAGGGCACACCTGGGTGGCTCAGTGGGTTAAAGCCTCTGCCTTTGGCTTGGGTCATGATTCCAGGGTCCTGGGATTGAGCCCCATATTGGGGGGGGGGTCTCTGCTCAGCAGGGAGCCTGCTTCCCTCTCTCTCTTTGCCTGCCTCTCTGCCTACTTGTGATCTGTATTTGTCAAATAAATAAATAAAATCTTAAAAAAATAAATAAAAGCTCACATGCAAAACCAGGGAGGAACACGGTGACAGAAAAGAGGCTCCCAGTGTCTGAAAGCAGAAAATAAACTGAAGCTGACCAGAACAACAGAAAAGATTTACATATGCAAATTAAATATTGTATAATTCTAATTACATTTACATAAATACATATATATTTTACCTATGTACTTTGCAAGAGCTGAGTTGACAGCCCCCTGTTTGAAGTGGAGGTAGGATCTTTTTTAAAATCTCAGATTTGGAAGGTTCTCATTTGAGGACAATGCTAATTGTCAAAAGTCTCTCCCAGGTAGTGAGCAAAATTTACCACTCTCTCTCCACCGCCCCAGGAATTAGTAGATTTAAATACCAGAGGGGATTTTGTCTCTAGCGGAGATCACAAAACCAATGCCTACTTGCACCTGGAGGGTGGAATGGATGAGCAGAAAACCCAAACATAAAGCAACAGCAAATGCTGGGAGTGTGGTGACCTGGGGAATGCGTCCCGTATCAAAAGAAATTCAGATCAAAATTTAAAAATTAGATGAATACTGTGTTGGCCAAACAAAATATCCCCAGATTCACCTGAGTGCCTCTCGTCCGCAATCCCTGGGTCAGAATATTTCTGAGATTCACAGATGTTAAATAACTTGCCCGAAACCTACAAACCCGTTAACAGAAATAGGTACAAGGACGATACTAGTTGCTAGAAGCAATTCACTGACTTACCTGACAATATAACCTGATTCAAATGCCGAGGGGTCCAAGTTTGTTTTCCATTCAAGGGGTTCTACAAAAACATATTTTGCCTCTTGGGGATGTTTGTAGATAAAACTCTCCACGAACATCATAATTTCTTTCAGTATCGCCTCATTGAGAGGAGTGATTTCCAAGGTTCTGCTCCCATAACCGGCAGCAGTCCACTGCGCGGATTTCGTCAGAGCCACGCCCATGGGATCCGTCAAGGCTCCGATCTGAGCTTAGCACACACACTGCAGGGGAGGGGAAAGAGAAACAGAGGATCGCAAGCCCCTTTTCCCCAGAACGGTTTTCATTTTCAAGCCTTTAAACCATCCAACCCACATTCTGCTTATTAATTGTAGTGGCTGGTTTTTTAATCTTCGAATTGCTCTTTAATGCAATAAAATAGTTCATTTTTACTGAGCCAGATCTAAGGAAAAGTGATGGGCGGGGCGCTTGGGTTTTCCAATATCTGTCTGCCCTGAAGTGAGTAACTTTCTCATTTCCCTGGGCCTAAGAGGGGAAGTCCAAGTCACTGGGCAGCAAACAGAACTAGGGAGCTCCAAGGGTAGAAGGAAGAACTGGAGGGTGGCGGCCTGGAGGCCTTCGGTCCGCGGGTCTGCGGGAGCCGGGGGTGGTCAACAGCGCTCCTCCCAGCAGGGCTGCTCATCGTTGAGAACCATGCTGTTAAACTGAACTCTGTTATTCTGACCTTTTTAAAAAATTCATTTTTATTTAAATGCAATTAACATATGATGTATTATTGCTTTCAGAGGTAGAGGTCAGTGATTCATCAGTCTTCTATAAAACCCAGGGTTCATTACATCACGTCCCCTCCTTAATGTCTATCCCCCAGTTACCCCATCCCCCCACCCCTCTCACCTCCAGCACTAACTTCCCTTTAAAAAGAAAATGGTATCTGTAACATTAAATAAGAACCAAGTTAGAAAGCAAGTTCTCAATGTGAATATTCAAGGCTTTGTTCCCTGAGAGTCTATACTTTTTGCTCTCTCATTAAAGGAATTTAAAGCCCTCCTTCCAGAATATCAGACCACTTATGAAGTCAAATACAGAATAGAATTAGCCTCCCTAGATCAGCCACCTAGATCAGTGGTTCCCAGGGAAGCAGTACTCATAATACAGAAGTATTATAAAAGACATTTCATTTTCAAAATGATAGGAAGGGGACATCATTGGCATTAATGATGAGGACCAAGAATGTAAGATGTCCAGCAATGTGCACGACAGTCCCCAGAAGGAAGAAGTACGCCACAATCTCCAGGCATCTAGCAGGTGAAAAACTTCAGGTAAGTAATACCTGTGCTTAGAACCTAGCTCCACTTTACAAATAATCACAAAGTATTTTTTCCCACAGTTTTGATATACACTGAATTTTCCAGGATTGCAACTATCATGTAAGTCAAAGGAAGGTTGTACATACTTTGTTTTATATGGAAGGCTACCAAGAGCTCAGTGTTTTGGAAAATCGTGCCATTGATGGCCATGCTGATCACGCCGTTTAAGTTTCAATGACATGTTTGTATCAGCCTACATCTGGAGCCACTGCATTCATAGTAGGTAATTCTATGTAAGGAGGGAGCATCTGACTACCTCGTTGTATATTCTAGCATAGTAGTACCTGAGCATTTCCATGCTGATATTGTATTATGA
Source organism: Martes martes (assembly GCF_963455335.1). Lineage (NCBI taxonomy): Eukaryota > Metazoa > Chordata > Mammalia > Carnivora > Mustelidae > Martes > Martes martes. The sequence continues at coordinate 129,796,724 of NC_137895.1, forward strand.
CGATTTACCTTTTAATTTTCCTTTATTTTACAGTCAGCACACTAACAACATTTAAAACTGTGCATGTATGTAGAATTATTATCTAGGATTTTGATTTTGGAGTAGCAAGGTAGACATTACAAGACATTTGTTATAAAAAATGATACTCCTCAGGGCTGAGAATGGCTGATATATGTGTATATAAATATGTATATATTTTTATATCTATATATATGTCTGTATATATTGCTAGTTAAATAAGATGTATACAATTAGAGTACAAACTTTTTTGTGCATTTATTCTAATATTCCAGTAGTTTGTTTCTACTGCTTGATTCAGAACACAAAAGCAGGTACTGATCTTATATGTAACACTGTTGATTTGCCCAATATTATGAGAGTAGGTGCAAGGTAAGTACAAATAAGTTTGATCGTGTAAGAAAGTCCTGGGTGCACAGTTCTGTTTTTAATCTTAATTATACCATTTGTTTCAATGGTCTTATAAAACTATGGCATGTGTATCATTTCCTTCTTGTACTATCTTAAAGGAAAATGTGGACATATACAGATTACACAAGAATATAGCAGTCAACACCCCAGAGGGCAATTTCCTGGGAGACACTTTAAAAAGAGCTAAGGAATGCAAAAAGGTCTTTTCATCATGATAAATTTTATACAAAAGTAACTGTAAAAAAACTAACTGTAACACTTTTGAATCTCTTCAAATTGTTTCTCTAAATCTGGTAAACCAAGAGCTGCAACAATGAACCCGCTTGCTTTGAGAAGGCGGGTTAGCAGAAGTTCCAAGAAAATTTCAGGGGGGCCTAGGACAATCCAGAAGGCATATAAAATATTATTAGGGGGGGAAACTGGAACAAAATCCCGAACAAGACAAGACAGGTTTTAAAAAAAGGCTTACAAAAATACTTTGTAGGCTTAACTGAATAAATTTTAAAAAGAAAACAGGGTAATCTAATGTTTTTCATGCTAAGTCTAGGAAATTTCTAATGGCTTCATTTACCAATAGAACCAGTACTACAACATGTATTCCACTAATTCCAGAGGTGTTAAAAAATGGTCAGTATAACTCAGGTAAAAATACAAAACTAACACCTTTTATCAAAACAGGTTGTTCCCCAGTTTCTCCCCACGGCCAATCCAGATGTCCTTTTGGCCTAAGAACCATGGTTGCAACGGATACATGTGAATACATAGTACATATCTTTCAGGTGCGATTGTTAAAAGTTGAATGATGAACAGGAAAAAAGTTTTTGTGCATGTGTTTGCATAAATTGAGAATCACTTATATTCATTTTCTCTCCGAATTCTCATTTTCTGGACTAATCAAATCGCTGTAAAGAATTTTTCTTTTTTAAGGGTTAGTGGCAAGCTTCCTGTTATCATTATAAAATGAAACCCGTCCGTGAATAATTTTTGTAACACTTGAGCAGAAGCAAACCCGAATTCTTTATGAAGCTCGGGGAATGTAAGCATCCACTCTGAGATCTAGAAATGCTGCTGGTAACATGGACCGGGCGTCAGGGCGCACCCTGGCATTCCGAGAAGGATGAAGCTACAGAAAAAGTAAAATTTCAGGAACTGACATGAAGAGCGAGCGCCCTTAATCAAAGTACACTCAACCCCTGTGGGAAAACACGCGCTGATGGCACCCACCAGACGGGTGACATGCGTTAGAATTGAGACTCAGTGTCTAGGGATGAGGGGGTGAGGAGGACGTGCAGGAAGGGGCAGGCAGTGAAGACAGGATAGCTAGGAGGAGGCACAGGCTCAAGGGCGGGGGAGAATGGGGAAGAGAGGCAGGGAGTGGGCCTGAGAAGCAGAGAGAACGGATAACGTAGGGGATGGGGTGCAGCCGGGGGATCAGGGGTGGGAGGGGGGCTCGGGGGCGAAGGAGCAGGACGTGCCCGGGCAGGGGCCAGGTGTCGGCGGGGAGGCAGGGGCTTAGTGCGGGTGGGAAAGAGAAGGCGAGGGGACGGATCTCGGGCCCGAGGAGAGAAAAGGGAAGAGGCGAAGGAGACCGAAGCGGGGGCCCGAGAGACGCCCCCATCTCTCGAACCACGCGTTAGGCTGCAAGGACCTCAGCGCGGAGCGAGCGCGAGCTGCGGGGCCCGGGGCCGCAGGAGCGGCGGCGAGTCCCCCCGGGCGGCCGCCCTGCGCCCACCCGCCGCACTCACCTGCAGCGCCCGGCTCCGCGCCCGCACCGCAGCCCGCGCCCCGCGCCGCTCGCCGCGCGCCGGCCCGTTGCTAGGACGCCAGGTAAACACCCGGCGGCGCCGCGCGTCGCCGCCCCGCGGAGGGAAGCTCCGGGCCCGCCCTCCGCGCCGCGCCTACCGCGCAGCTGCGCCCAGAGCCCGCCCCGGCCGCAGCCGCGTGCGCCCGGCCGCCTCGCGCTCCCGCACGCCCCGCCGCCGGCCGGGGGGGACGCCCTGCCGCGCGGGGTTCCAGCGACGCCCGCAACCGCTGCTCCCCGCTGGCGCCCCCCTGGAAACCGCGCTTTCGACCTCTTCCTTCCAGGACGCGTCCTGACTCGCGCCACCAGGTGGGAAACGTTTACCTTCGCGAAGGCCCCCCGCGGCGAGGGGCTTGAGCCGCAAATTAACGCGACGGAAAGCAAACAGTGTTCGGTAGAAACACCGTTTTATGTGTCCCCGCGTTTCTGGACAGGTGTTCTGCCGTGTTCCATACGGGGTTCTGTGTACCCTAAACCTTCACGGAGTTCTCAGAGCAACGCAGGGGCTCTCGCGGGACGTTTGAGGCCTCAGTGGGCTTCTCCGGAAAGCACCTGCGGTAGGCAGACGGGAGGACTCACTGCAAAAGCAGAAACTGGTCATCAGTGGTCTAGTTCAGGGAACTGACGTGAAATGAGAACGGTTCCCCCTGTTTTTAAATGCCTTTTACCTTTTATCAAGATGGCCTTAACCCCACCTGTAGACACTTCTCCCAACAAGAGTCCCAGCTCTGAAAAACCAGAAGGGGCTGAAGGAGTGGAAAAAAGAAACTATTCGGAGGAAAAAAAAAAAATAAAAGTGAGCAAGAACAGTATACTGTCTTCGGGGGTAGAGTGTTTAGAGACGGGTCCTGGATCGTTTAGGGTGCTGGCGTGTTTAAGGAACTAGAACTAGATTCTTTTTGTAAAGTCAAAGACGCAGATACGGATGATTTTAAGATATTACCTGTTAGGATATTATATTGTCCCGGCTTAAAAGCAGAGCCTTTGCGCAGACACATAGAGAAATGAAATAGATTAGGCTTTTGTTTGGAGTTCTTTTCTTTTGTTTTCTTTCTTTCTTTCTTTTTGGTTTTTTTTTTTTTTTTTTTTTTGAGTGTAAAACTTGTTGGAAGTGGAATCATTTTGCCTAAAGTTGCCTCTGCCTCCAGCAAAGCCTAGACTTGCAGTGAATCAGAAGGGAAGATTATATGCTAATAGGTATATAATCTGAAGGGAGCCCTTTCAGAAATGAACAGATGACACTCTGAGACAGCTGCGACACCGTATCTATAGGATGAGGCAGGTCACACATTGGTGAGGGTCAGAATCCACCCTTCAGAGGGTTGCTGAAACCGTCCTGGAGCAGGGAAATTTCTCTGGGTGTTTTCTGTCACTTGCACATTTTAACCAGCTGTATTATGTGAGAGAGCATTACTGAGCCCGACGTAGAAACTAGTCAGAGATCTACAAATTCAGGACACCTGACCTTGATTTGCAAAGCTGGAGAAAGCCAGTGCCCACCAAGATCTGAGTAGCCGTGTCCTCATTTGTCAAATTCATGCCACGTGTTACGATCTACCATTGCTTAATCTGATGGCAAAATTTGAATTTATTAATCCTGAGATTATACAAGAAAGAAAGATCATGTAATAATATCTGTAAAATTCCCAGCTGGCTTTTTCCAATTTTACCTTGCCACGTTGGAGTTCTAAGTTGGCGTGCCTCAGTCCTGGAACCAGTGGACTGCCTAGACCCCCACCACCAACCATCCCACTCCTCCAAGTTCTGGGCTTAAATGACTGCTTCTCAGAGAGTGCTGACCACCCAAACTAAGGAAGTCTCCCAGTAGGATTTGTCTTGACTAGTCTGTCTTACTGCCCGTTTGCTACCTGCACAGTAAGCTCCTTGAAAGGGAACTTCCTGTCCCCCTCAAGTCTCCATCTCTAAGATCTAGAAGAGTGACACATGGAAAGAGTAAAATTGGCGAATCCCCTAGACAAAGATCCCTCGCTACCTGGAATTCTTTGCTGAGCCAGGCACGGAAGGGTGAAGCTCACATTTCCTCAGACATAGTTGATAGAACCCACGGGATGATTCCGAGTGGCTGTGTTCAGGAAAGAGCCTTCAACACCGAGAGCCCATCTAGGAGTTTGCTGCAGCTGAGGACCTTCCCGGCTCTGCCTTCCTAAAGTTTGGACGTGGGACCCAGTTCTGCCCATGGAGCTTTACTCCATTGGACAGAAAGTCTGTCAAGGACTTCTGGGAAAGACTGGAGAGTTGTTGGCCCTTCCCGGCAGCTTGATGTCAGCTACATATGCTCCCTGAGAAACCACCCACCTTGACTCAGACCAGCTCAGCTCCTATGCAGAGTTCAGGCACGGATTCCGTGTTATAATCTGCAAGGGCTGTCACAACAAGGCACCACACACTGGGTGGCTGAAGCCACAGAAATTTGTTGTCTCACAGTTTTGGAGGCTAGAAGTCCAAAATCAAGGTGTGAGCAGGGTTAGCTCCTTCTGAGGGCTGTAAGTGAGGGACTTATTCCAGGCTTCGCTCCTTGGCTTGTAGATGGCCATCTTCGTGCCCACATGACATTCTCCCTGTACACCTGTCTCAGTGTGCAAACTTTGTAAATTTGCAAATTTTGCAAATCTGTATTGGATTAGAGTATACTCTCTCTCATTCTAACATAATTCACTCTGTAAAGAGCCTATCTTCTCTAAGGTGATACTGGGAATTCAACCTATGCATTATAGGACTTCAGCCTAATTCAACACATAATATTACGTAAACAAAAAAGTCAGCAGGTCTCCAGGGCCCATTCTTCTGTGTTGAAGTAGGGTCAGCCAGTGTGAAGCAGCCAAGAGAAGCATGTACAGGCCTGCTTGAGTGTCCAGTGCCTTAGTCAGAAAGGGCCAACACAGGAGCAACTTCATAAGGCTTGCTGGAAAATACCATACTTACACTGTACAGTATTAGGGATAAGTCTCATTGAGGGGAAAGATTCTCTCTCAATGGAATTTTTAAGATTTTGACAGAAATTCTGATGACAGAAAATAGTGTGAAGTCTGAGGAAGTTCAAAGGACCAAATTTGCCCGATCCCGCCTTCCATTATAAAGAAAAGCCATCACACAGCTTCAGTTGTCTTCCTGTGCACAAAAGTATCTCTCAGTGGTTCACTTCTGACCAAGGTCCATGGTCTGGAAACGAAATGGCTCTTTCTCCTTAGATTCTCACTTTCTAGACCATCAGTTTGTTCCATTAATACTTGCTTTTGGCTACCGACATGTGCCAGGCAGTCTGTTAGCAGATCTAGGTTGTCTAAATTTGGGTGTTGACCTAAATAAATAAATAAATAAATAAATAAAAATGCTCCATTAAAGTCTGTCGAGAATCTGGACTAGAAGGAAGGTCGGTGGTGTGGAGCACAGCGAACAGTGGAAGCAGAGTGTGGGGCAGAAGAGGATGAACAGGTGGGCAAGATTACATAAAGGAGGTTTGAAGCCATGATTAAAGACTTGGCTTTTATTCCAGGAGCAAATGAAAGTTATTAGGAAGATTTTTTTTATTTTTTGTTAACGTAGAATGTATTATTTGCCCCAGGGGTACAGGTCTGTGAAGCATCAGGCTTACACATTTCACAGCACTCACCATAGCACATACCCTCCCCAATGTCCATAACCCAGCCACCCGATCCGTCCCCCAACCCCAAGAAACCCTCAGTGTGTTTCGTGAGATTAAGAGTCTCTTATGATTCGTCTCCCTCCCGATCCCTTCTTGTTTCATTTTCTCTTTCCCTGACCCTCCACAACCCCCAGCCCTGCCTCTCAGATTCCTCATATCAGAGAGATCATATGATAGTGGTCTTTTTCTGATTGACTATTTTGTTCAGCATAATACCCTCTAGTTCCATCCATGTCATTGCAAATGGCAAGGTTTCATTTCCCTTGATGGCTGCATAGTAGTCCATTATATATATATATACCACATCTTTATCCAGTCATCTGTTGATGGACATCTAAGTTCTTTCCATTGTTTGGCTATTGTGGACATCGCTTCTATAAACATTGGGGTGCATGTGCCCCTTCAGAACCCTACATTTGTATCTTTAGGGTAATACCCAGTAGTGGGATTGCTGGGTCATAGGATAGCTTTATTTTCAACTTTGTGAGGAACCTCCATACTGTTTTCCAGAGTGGCTGCACCAGCTTGCATTACCAACTGTGTAGGAGTGTTCCCCTTTCTCCGCATTCTCGCCAACACCTGTTGTTTCCTGGCTTGTTAATTTTAGCCATTCTGACTGGTGTGAGGTGGTATCTCACTGTAGTTTTGATTTGTATTTCCCTGATGCCAGGTGATGTGGAACACTTTGTCATGGGTCTCTTGCAAGAAATTTGGATGTCTTCTTTGCAGGAATGTCTGTTCATGTCTTCTGCCAATTTCTTGATTGGATTATTTGTTCTTGGGGTGTTGAGTTTGATAAGTTCTTTATAGATTTTGGATACTAGCCCTTTATCTGATAAGTCATTTGCAAATATCTTCTCCTATTCTGCCGGTTGTCTTTTGGTTTTGTTGACTGTTTCCTTTGCTGTGCAAAAGCTTTTGATCTTGATGAAGTCCCGATAGTTTATTTTTACACTTGCTTCCCTTGCCTTTGGCAATGTTTCCAGAAAGAAGTTGTTGCGGCTGAGGTCAAAGAGGTTGCTGCCTGGGTTCTCTTCAAGGATTTGGATGGATTCCTCTCTCACATTGAGGTCTTTCATCCATTTTGAGTCTTATTATTGTGTGTGTTGTAAGGAAATGGTCCATTTTCATTCTTCTGGATGTGGCTGTCCAATTTCACCAACACCATTTGTTGAAGAGACTGTCTTTTTTCCATTGGACATTCTTTCCTGCTTTGTTGAAGACTAGTTGACCAGAGTTAGGGGTCCATTTCTGGGCTCTCTATTCTGTTCCGTTGATCTGTGTGTCTGTTTTTGTGCCAGTACCATACTGTCTTGATGATTACAGCTTTGTCATAGAGCTTGAAGTCTGGAATTGTGATGCTGCCAACTTTGGTTTTCTTTTTCAACATTCCTCTGGTTATTCAGGGTCTTTTCTGGTTCCATATAAATTTTAGGATTATGTGTTCCATTTATTTGAAAAAAATGGATGGTATTTTGATAGGGATTGCATTAAATGTGTAGATTGCTTTAGGTAGCATAGACATTTTCACAATATTTGTTCTTCCAATCCATGAGAATGAAACATTTTTCCATTTTTTTGTGTCTTCCTCAATTTCTTTCATGAGTACTTTATAGTTTTCTGAGGACAGATTCTTTGCCTCTTTGGCTAGGTTTATTCCTAGGTATCTTATGGTTTGGGGTACAATTATAAATGGGATCGACTCCTTAATTTCTCTTTCTTCTGTCTTGCTGTTGGTGTATGAAAATGTAATTGATTTCTGTGCATCGATTTTATATCCTGACACTTACTGAATTCCTGTATGAGTTCTAGCGGTTTTAGGGTGAAGTCTTTTGGGTTTTCCACATAAAGTATCTTATCATCTGCAAAGAGTGAGAGTTTGATGACTTCTTTGCTGACTCAGATGCCTTTTATTTCTTTTTGTTGTCCTGATTGCCAAGGCTAGGACTTCTAGTACTATGTTGAATCACAGTGGTGATAGTGGACATCCCTGCCATGTTCCTGACCTTAGGGGAAGACCTCTCAGTTTTTCCCCATTAAGAATGATATTCGCTGTGGGTTTTTCATAGATGGCTTTGATGACATTGAGGTATGTGCCCTCTATCCCTACACTCTGAAGAGTTTTGATCAAGAAAGGATGCTGTATTTCGTCAAAAGCTTTTTCAGCATCTATTGAGAGTATCATATGGTTCTTGTTCCATCCTTTATTAATGCATTGTATCACATTGATTGATTTGTGAATGTTGAACCAACTTTGAGGCCCAGGAATAACTCCCACTTGGTCGTGGTGAATAATCCTTTTTAATGTACTGTTGCATCCTATTGGCTAGTATTTTGGTGAGAATTTTTTTTTTAAATTTTTTATTTATTTTCAGCGTAACAGTATTCATTGTTTTTTCACCACACCCAGTGCTCCATGCAATCTGTGCCCTCCCTAATACCCACCACCTGGTTCCCCCACCCTCCCACCCCGCCCCTTCAAAACCCTCAGGTTGTTTTTCAGAGTCCATAGTCTCTCATGGTTCACCTCCCCTTCCAATTTCCCTCAACTCCCTTCTCCTCTCCATCTACCCTTGTCCTCTATATTATTTGTTATGCTCCACCAATAAGTGAAACCATATGATACTTGACTTTCTCTGTTTGACTTATTTCACTCAGCATAATCTCTTCCAGTCCTGTCCATGTTGCTACAAAAGTTGGGTATTCGTCCTTTCTGATGGAGGCATAATACTCCATAGTGTATATGGACCACATCTTCCTTATCCATTCATCCGTTGAAGGGCATCTTGGTTCTTTCCACAGTTTGGCGACCGTGGCCATTGCTGCTATAAACATTGGGGTACAGATGGCCCTTCTTTTCACTACATCTGTATCTTTGGGGTAAATACCCAGCAGTGCAATTGCAGGGTCATAGGGAAGATCTATTTTTAATTTCCTGAGGAATCTCCACACTGTTCTCCAAAGTGGCTGCACCAGTTTGCATTCCCACCAACAGTGTAAGAGGGTTCCCCTTTCTCCACATCCTCTCCAACACACGTTGTTTCCTGTCTTGCTAATTTTGGCCATTCTAACTGGTGTAAGGTGGTATCTCAATGTGGTTTTGATTTGAATCTCCCTGATGGCTAGTGATGATGAACATTTTTTCATGTGTCTGGCAGCCATTTGTATGTCTTCCTTGGAGAAGTGTCTGTTCATATCTTCTGCCCATTTTTTAATATGATTATCTGTTTTGTGTGTGTTGAGTTTGAGGAGTTCTTTATAGATCCTGGATATCAACCTTTTATCTGTACTGTCATTTGCAAATATCTTCTCCCATTCCGTGGGTTGCCTCTTTGTTTTGATGACTGTTTCTTTTGCTGTGCAGAAGCTTTTTATCTTGATGAAGTCCCAGAAGTTCATCTTTGCCTTTGTTTCCTTCGCCTTTGGAGACATATCTTGAAAGAAGTTGCTGTGGCTGATATCGAAGAGGTTACTCCCTATGTTCTCCTCGAGGATTCTGATGGATTCCTGTCTCACGTTGAGGTCTTTTATCCATTTCGAGTTTATCTTTGTGTACGGTGTAAGAGAATGGTCAAGTTTCATTCTTCTACATATAGCTGTCCAGTTTTCCCAGCACCATTTATTGAAGAGACTGTCTTTTTTCCACTGGATATTTTTTCCTGTTTTGTCAAAGATTATTTGACCATAGAGTTGAGGGTCCATATCTGGGCTCTCTACTCTGTTCCACTGGTCCATGTGTCTGTTTTTATGCCAGTACCATGCTGTCTTGGTGATCACAGCTTTGTAGTAAAGCTTGAAATCAGGTAACGTGATGCCACCAGTTTTATTTTTGTTTTTCAACATTTCCTTAGCAATTTGGGGTCTCTTCTGATTCCATACAAATTTTAGTATTATTTGCTCCAGCTCTTTGAAAAATACTGGTGGAATTTTGATTGGAATGGCATTAAAAGTATAGATTGCTCTGGGCAGTATAGACATTTTAACGATGTTTATTCTTCCCATCCAAGAGCATGGAATGGTCTTCCATCTTTTTGTGTCTTCTTCAATTTCTTTTAGGAGTGTTCTGTAGTTCCTCGAGTACAGATCTTTAACCTCTTTGGTTAGGTTTATTCCGAGGTATCTTATGGTTTTTGGTGCTATAGTAAATGGAATCGATTCTCTAATTTGCCTTTCTGTATTTTCATTGTTAGTGTATAAGAAAGCCACTGATTTCTGGACATTGACTTTGTATCCTGCTACATTACTGAATTGCTGTATGAGTTCTAGTAGTTTGGAGGTGGAGTCTTTCGGGTTTTCCATATAAAGAATCATGTCATCTGCGAAGAGAGAGAGTTTGACTTCTTCCTTGCCAATCTGGATACCTTTTATTTCTCTTTGTTGTCTGATTGCTGTTGCTAGGACTTCTAATACTATGTTGAACAAGAGTGGTGAGAGTGGGCATCCTTGTCGTGTTCCTGATCTCAATGGGAAGGCTGCAAGCTTTTTCCCATTGAGGATGATATTTGCTGTGGGTTTTTCATAGATAGATTTGATGAAGTTCAGGAATGTTCCCTCTACCCCTATACTTTGAAGCGTTTTAATCAGGAACGGATGCTGGATTTTGTCAAAAGCTTTTTCTGCATCAATGGAGAGGATCATGTGGTTCTTCTCTCTTCTCTTATTGATTTGTTCTATCACATTGATTGATTTGCGAATGTTGAACCATCCTTGTAACCCAGGGATGAATCCTACCTGGTCATGGTGGATAATCTTTTTAATGTGCTGTTGGATCCTGTTTGCTAGGATCTTGTTGAGAATCTTAGCATCCATATTCATCAGTGATATCGGTCTGAAATTCTCCTTTTTGGTAGGGTCTTTGCCTGGTTTGGGGATCAGGGTAATGCTGGCTTCATAAAAAGAGTCTGGAAGTTTTCCTTCTGCTTCAATTTTTTGAAACAGCTTCAGGAGAATAGGTATTATTTCTTCTTTGAAAGTTTGATAGAATTCCCCAGGGAATCCGTCAGGTCCTGGGCTCTTGTTTTTTGGGAGGTTTTTGATCACTGCTTCAATCTCGTTACTAGATATCGGTCTATTCAGGTTGTCAATTTCTTCCTGGTTCAATTTTGGGAGTTTATAGTTTTCCAGGAATGCATCCATTTCATCTAGGTTGCTTAGCTTATTGGCATATAACTGTTGATAATAGCTTCTGATGATTGTTTCTACTTCCTTGGTGTTAGTTGTGATCTCTCCCTTTTCATTCTTAATTTTATTAATTTGGGCTTTCTCTCTTTTCTTTTGGATTAGTGTGGCCAATGGTTTATTGATCTTATTGATTCTTTCAAAAAACCAGCTTCTAGTTTCGTTGATACGTTCTACTGTATCTCTGGTTTCTACCTCGTTGATCTCTGCTCTAATCTTGATTATTTCCCTTCTTACGTGTGGAGTTGGTTTGATTTGTTGTTGGTTCTCCAGTTCTTTAAGGTGTAGAGACAGCTGGTGTATTCTGGATTTTTCAATTTTTTTGAGGGAGGCTTGGATGGCTATGAATTTCCCCCTTAGGACCGCCTTTGCTGTATCCCATATGTTTTGGAGTGAAGTGTCTTCGTTCTCATTGGTTTCCATAAATTATTTAAGTTCTTCTTTGATCTCCTGGTTGATCCAAGCATTCTTAAGCAAGGTGGTCTTTAGCTTCCAGGTATTTGAGTTCCTTCTGAACTTTTCCTTGTGATTGAGCTCCAGTTTCAAAGCATTGTGATCTGAGAATATGCAGGGAATAATCTCAGTCTTTTGGTATCGGTTGAGCCCTGATTTGTGACCCAGTATGTGGTCTATTCTGGAGAAGGTTCCATGTGCACTTGAGAAGAATGAGTATTCTGTTGTTTTAGGGTGGAATGTTCTGTATATATCTATGAGGTCCATCTGGTCCAATGTATCATTCAATGCTCTTATTTCTTTATTGATTTTCTGCTTCGATGATCTGTCTATTTCTGAGAGAGGCGTGTTAAGATCTCCTACTATTAATGTATTCATATCAATATGACTCTTTATCTTGATTAATAGTTTTTTTATGTAATTGGCTGCTCCCATATTGGGGGCATAGATATTTACAATTGTTAGATCATCTTGGTGGATAGTCCCTTTAAGAATGATGTAGTGTCCTTCTGTATCCCTGACTACCGTCTTTAGTTTAAAATCTAATTTATCTGATATGAGAATCGCTACCCCGGCCTTCTTTTGAGGCCCATTGGCGTGAAAGATGCTTCTCCATCCCTTCACTTTCAGTCTGGGTGTATCTTTAGGTTCAAAATGGGTCTCTTGTAGACAACATATGGATGGGTCCTGTCGTTTTATCCAATCTGCAACCCTGTGTCGTTTTATGGGTGCATTTAGGCCATTCACATTGAGAGAGATTATTGAGAGATACGTTTTTATTGACATTGTGTTATCTTTGAAGTCTTTCTTTCTGTCGATTGTCTCTATATTTCTGTTCAATGCTATTCTTAGGATTTTTCCTCTTTTATAGAACCCCCCTTAATATTTCCTGCAGTGTCGGCTTGGTAGTTGCATAGTCTTTCAAGCCTTGCCGGTCTTGGAAACTCTTTATCTCTCCATCCATTTTGAATGTCAGTCTTGCTGGATAAAGTATTCTTGGCTGCATGTTCTTCTCATTGAGTGCCCTGAATATATCTTGCCAGCCCTTTCTGGCTTGCCAGGTCTCTGTGGACAGGTCTGACGTTATTCTGATGGGCTTTCCTCTGTATGTAAGGAGCTTCTTTGTCCTAGCGGCTTTCAAGAGATTGTATCTACAATTATGATTCCTCAATTTTACTATGAGGTGCCTGGATGTTTTTTTTGAATTTATAATCTTGGGGGGGGACCTTTCTACTTCTAGTACATGAACACTTGTTCCATTCGCAAGATTGGGAAAATTTTCATGAAAAACTTGTTCCACTATATCTTCTAGACTTCTTTCTTTCTCCTCCCCTTCAGGGATTCCAATAATTCTGACGTTGGAACGTTTCATGGCATCATTTATTTCCCTGATTCTGTTTTCGTGGCTTCTAAGCTGTTTGTTCCAGGCTTCCTCCTGATCCTTTCTCTCTATTTGTTTGTCCTCCAGATCACTAATTCTATCTTCTGTCTCAGTTACCCTAGCTTTTAGAGAATTTAGATTAGATTGGAACTCATTGAGAGCGTTGTGAACCTCATCCCTGGTGGCCTTCAGCTCTGCCCTAACATTATGAACCTCCTCTCTGGTCGCTTTCAATTCTGCCCTAATCAATTCTGTTTGGTCATCCATGGCTTTCTCCAACCTAGCTATTGCCTGGATAATTGTTAGCCTGAATTCTCTTTCTGACATATTGTCTATGTTGATAGCCGTTAGCTCTGTTGCAGAAGGCCCATCCTCTGTATTTTTCTTCTGTTGGGGATTCCTCCTCCTAGTCATTTTGGTGAGAGATGACTGGACAGATGTAGCTGGATGTATTGACCGTGGTGCAGTCAAGGTGCACCCTGGAACGCTTCTGAGCACTCAGGATTCCCCACCCAAATGAGAGAAAAAAGAAAAGAAAAAGAAAAAAGAGGGAGAGAGAGAGACAGGAAAAAAAGGGAAGATAAAAGTGAAGGTTCAGCCCACATGGGCCCCAGGGTAAGGTTTATGACGTATACAAACAAAAACAGACAAACAAAAAGACTGATAAAAGTATATGACGAGAGAAAATATATATATATATAAGCAAAAAAAAGGAGGAGCCTCGTCAAGAAGAACCCCAAGTATAAGATTTATATACTATCCGGACAAACATAAATACACAGAGACACTGGCAGAAGAAAAAGATGGGAGCATGGTTATAGATTCTTGGTGTGGGCGAGGAAGGTTATTTTGATTCTTCCTGGATGTATCTTGATATCTTTGTTAAAGGACTCAACTTTCCTAAGAAAAAGGGGGATTAAAAATTGGTTCACCTATAGGGGTAGCATTGCTTGGAGAAAGGGGGTTACCTTGAAGTTTAACTCTATATGAATATTAGAAAATAAAAATAAAAAAGGAATAAACTGGACTAAACTAAATTAAAAATTTTTTAAAAAATTAAAATAGAAAAGCAAAAGAAAAACACATGTGTATGTATCAAAAAATTCAGGTTAGAAGTTTATCATGGAATTTGATGTACTGGACATCTCACTGTGATGGTAAATAGGTTAAAAAATTATCTATATAAAAAAAGAAAAAAAATGAACCAGAATAGTGGGAAAGAATTAAAAATAAAAGTTGTATCTATGAAGTAGTGGTGGTTGTTCTCTTGTAGTCTTTTTTTTTTTTTTTTCCTGATTTGTTTTCTGGGGGAGGGGGCTGCCACGTGGGTTTTCAGTCAATGATGTTCCCTGAGTTAAGTCCTCCCGACCCCCTCAAGGGGGTGGGCTCTGAGAAAAACGTTTTTTTTCAGGTTTTTGTTCTCTGGAGGTTTTTATGTTTGTTCACTTCTTTTCTCTCGCCTTGACAGCTTTTGATGGTTTTTGGAGGTTTAGAGGAAAGAAAACTGCACCCCAACCTCCCTCTCAGAGAGAAGCCTCAGTCTGCTCCCCTGCAGGTGCTGCAGCCGCTGGACCGCTGGCAGAGCAGGTTCTGAGTCACGGTCCCTGGGGACGCAGGATCTCCTGCTTGTACGCAAAACCAAGGCAGCTGTGGCTGTCTGGGCAGCTCCAGACCGCCAGAGAGGTTCCAAGCAGCGATCGCACACTGAGATTTTCCCGCTGGCTGGGGCTGAGAGCTCAGGTCTTGCGCGCACCTCTCCCAGGGGATGGTTTGGGGCGCGGCGCCTCCAGCTCTATCGGCTCTATCGCCGAGTGGGTCTATCGCCGCCTGGGTCCCAGAACACCAGGCTGGGCATGCACCTCTCTCAGGGGAGGTTGAGGCACGCGCGCATCTCCAGTAAGGTGCGCGTTCTGCCGTCTGGTGTGGCTCCCAGCCCCTCACGGGAGCCGGACTCCACCCGTTCTCGGGCGCACTGGCCGCTCCGGGACAAAGACCAGGTTCCTCCGCTGCACTCTCCGGCTCAGCGCCAGGGGATGCTGCCCTGGGTCTGGGGACTTAAGCCCCTATCCCTATCCGCCCCGATTCCCACAATTTCCCCGCTCGAGTCTTTGCTCTTTTGAGTGCTTTCAACAAGACTCCAAGTTAATGCTGGTCCCCAGATGCCGGGCACTCTCGTATCGGGGTATTATTTTTCAGTCGGTCGCCTCTGGTGGCTCCCTCCCCCTTTTATTTATCTTCCGATATCAGTCCGACGTTCCCACTCCACTTTACCTGCCCGCTGGCGTCTTCTGGCCCCCGTAGAGATCCAGACGTGTATAATTCTGATCTCAGGCTGATTTCATGGGTGATCGGAGTTCTTTGGTAGGTAATCAGCTCACTTTAGGGTGCAGGTTGAAAAGGCGCCTCCTCCTACTTCCCCGCCATCTTGTCTCTTTGGTGAGAATTTTTGCATCTGTGTTCATCAAGGATATTGGTCTCCTTTTTGATGGGGTCTTTCGTTTTGGGATCAAGGTAATGCTGGCCTCATAAAATGAGTTTGGAAGTTTTCCTTCCTTTTCTGTTTTTTGGAACAGCTTTAAGAGAATAGGTATTAATTCTTCTTTAAATGTTTGGGAAGCCGTCTGGCCCTGGGCTTTTGTTTTTTTGGGAGATTTTTGATGACTACTTCAATCTCCTTACTGGTTATGGGTCTGTTCAGGTTTTCTGTTTCTTCCTGTTTCAGTTTTGGTAGTTTATATGTCTCTAGGAATGCATATATTTCTTCCAAATTGTTAAATTTGCTGGCTTATCGTTGCTCATAATATGTTCTTATAATTGTTTGTATTTCTTTGGTGTTGGTTGTGATCTCTCCTTTTTCATTCATGATTTTATTAATTTGGGTCCTTTCTCTTTTCTTTTTAATAACTCTGCCAGGGCTTTATAAATCTTATTTTTTCAAAGAACCAGCTCCTCCTTTCATTGATTTGTTCTACTGTTCTTTTGGTTTCTAGTTCATTGATTTCTGCTCTGATCTTTATTATTTCTCTTCTCCTGCTAGGTTTAGGCTTTTTTTTGCTATCCTCTCTCCAGCTCCTTTAGGTGTAGGGTTACGTTGTGTACTTGAGACCTTGTTTCTTGAGAAAGGTTTATATTGGTATATATTTTCCTCTCAGGACCACCTTTGCTGTGTGCCAAAGATTTTGAACAGTTGTGCTTTTGTTTTCATTTGTTTCCATGAATTTTTTAAATTCTTCTTTAATTTCCTGATTGACCCATTCATTCTTTAGTGGGATGCTTTTTAGCCTCCATGTCTTTGAGTTCTTTCCAGCTTTCCTCTTGTGATTGAGTTCTAGTTTCAGAGCTTTGTGGTCTGAAAATATGCAGGGAATGATCCCAGTCTTTTGGTACTGGTTGAGATCTGATATTTGACCCAGGATGTGATTTGTTCTGGAGAATGTTCCATGTGCACTAGAGAAGAATGTGTATTCTGTTGCTTTGGGATGGAATGTTCTGAATATATCTGTGATGTCTATCTGGTCCAGTGTGTCATTTAAAGCCTTATTTCCTTGTTGGTCTTTTGCTTAGATAATCTGTCCATTTCAATGAGGGGGTGTTAAAGTCCCCTACTATTATTATATTATTATTGATGTGTTTCTTTGATTTTGTTATTACTTGGTTTATATAGTTGGCAGCTCCCATGTTAGGGGCATAGATATTTACAGTTGTTAGACCTTCTTGTTGGACAGACCCTTTAATTATGATATAGTGTCTGTCCTTCCTCATCTCTTATTATAGTCTTTGGCTTAAAATCTAATTGATCTGATATAAAGATTGCTGCCTCAGCTTTCTTTTAATGTCCATTAGAATGGTAAATGGTTTTCCACCCCCTCAATTTAAATCTGGAGGTGTCTTTGGGTCTAAAGTGAGTTTCTTATAGACAGCTTATCAATGGGTCTTGTTTATTTAGCCATTCTGATACCCTGTGTCTTTTCATTGGGGCATGTAGCCCATTTACATTCAGGGTAACTATTGAACGATATGAATTTAGTGCCCTTATATTTCCTGTAAGGTGACTGTTACTGTATATTGTCTCTGTTCTTTTCTGGTCTACTACTCTCTTTGCTTAGAGGACCCCTTTTAGTATTTCCTGTGGGGCTGGTTTGGTGTTTGCAAATTCTTTTAGTTTATGTTTGTCCTGGAAGCTTTTTATCTCTCCTATTTTCAGTGACACCCTAACTGGATATAGTATTCTTGGCTGCAAATTTTTCCTCATTTAGTGCTCTGAATATATCATGCCAGTCCTTTCTGGCCTGTCAGGTCTCTGTGGATATCTCTGCTGCCAATCTAATATTTCTACCACTGTATTTTACAGACCTTTTGTCCCGAGCTGCTTTCAGGATTTTCTCTTTGTCACTAAGACTTGTAAGTTTTACTATTAGATGACAGGGTGTGGACCTATTTTTATTGATTTTGATAGGGGTTCTCTGTGCCTCCTGGATTTTGATGTTTGTTCCCTTTGCCCCAGCAGGGAAATTCTCTGCTCTAATTTGTTCCAGTATACCTTCTGCTCCCCTCTCTCTTTCATCTTCTTCAGGATCCCAATTATTGTAATATTGTTTCATCTTATGGTATCACTTATCTCTCAAATTATCCCTATGTGGTCCAGCACTTGTTTGTCTCTTTTTTGCACTGCTTCTTTATTCTCTATCATTGGGTCTTCTTTATCACTAGTTCTCTCTTCTGCCTCATTTATCCTAGCAGTAAGACCCTCCATTTTTTATTACACCTCATTAACAGCTTTTTTTAATCTCAACTTGATTAGATTTTAGTTCTTTTGTTTCTCCAGAAAGGGATTTTATTTCTCCAGAAAGAGATTCTCTGATATCTTCCATGCTTTTTTTGAGCCCAGCTAGCACCTTGATAATCATCATTCTGAATTCTAGTTCTGACATAGTAGTAATGTCCGTATTGATTAGGTCCCTAGCAATTGGTCCTGCCTCTTGTTTTTTTGTTTCTTTTGTGGTGAATTTTTCCACCTTGTCATTTTATCCAGATAAGAATAGATGAATGAGAGAAGAAAATACTAAAAGAATGGCAAAGACCCCAGAAAATTATATGCTAACCAAATCAGAAGAGACCTGAAACCAGGGGGAGAAGTAAGGAGGAAAAAATAAAAAATAAAAATAAATATATATTAAACTGTTGAATAGAACAGAGATACCCACTTGCTTTTGGGTGTTTTCTGGTGTCTTAGAAGAAGCTACCTCCCAAAATTTTAAAGAAAGAAAAACATATATATATACAAAAATAAGGGTAAACACAATGAAGGGATGGAATATAACTGCAAAGATGAAAATTAAAGGGGCACCTGAGTGGCTCAGAGGGTTAAGCCTCTGCCTTTGGCTCAGGTCATGGTCTCAGGGTCCTGGGTTTGAGCCCCACATCGGGCTCTCTGCTCAGTGGGGAGTCTGCTTCCCCCTTTCTCTCTGCCTGCCTCTCTGCCTACTTGTGATCTCTCTCTCTCAAATAAATAAATAAAATCTTAAAGATGAAAATTAAAAATGATTCTAAAAAAGGAATTGATAAGTTGGTTGGAAAAGAAAAAAAAAAAGAAGGAGAGAATGTGATCAGGCTAGAGACCAGAACAAAGCCATGCACTAGTTTTAGGGTACATTTTGATTTTTGAGAATAAATTGTATTCCAAAATTTTAAAGAAAAAAACCTATATGTATACAAAAAATAAGGTTAAATACAATGAAGGGATAAAACATAACTATAACAGTGAAAATTTAAAAAGATTTTTTAAAAAATTTATTGATAAGATAAAATAGTTAAAAATGTTATAAGAGGAAAGAGGAAAAGTGAAAAAAAAAATAGAATAAGAAAATAAAATTAAAAAATTTTAACTTTGAAAGACTAAAGGATCATGGGAAAAAAGTCATGAATTCTGTGCATTGCTTTCCCCTAAATCTGGAGTTCCCAGTTCTCATTGATTGATGAACTTGATCTTGGCTGGATGTTCTTGCTGATCTGGGTTCTGTTGCCATGATTCTCAAATGTCTTTGCCTTAGGTGGAATTGCACTGCCCTTGCCACGGGTCAGGCTGAGTAATCTGCTCAGGTTTGCTCTCATGGCTTTTTTTACCTGAACGCTTTCCGTACCACTTTGGAGGACAGGAATGATGATGGCGGCCTCCCAGTCTCTGGCCTAGAGGAGCCGAGAGCTTGGCCCCCGCTCCTCAGTGCACCCTCGGAGAAAAGCAGTCAATCCCTCATGTCTCCCTGGTCTCTGGCTGCACTCTGTGCTCACCCCGCCTGTGACCAAGCATTTCTATCTCTGGTGCACAGCCCTGTCTGGAGTCTCCAAACTCAGCACATCCCTGCTGTGCCACTCCTCCCAGGGGAGGAAGGTGAGTCTTCCCGGCTTTGCCACTTGTGGAGTACCTGCTCAAAGAGCAGTGGCTAGACTGCGCCTTGGGTCATGGTTTAAGGTAACCCTGAGCTAAGAGCCCCTCCTCAGTTCTATCTCTGCTGTCGGCTTCCCCATTCCGATACCTGGGGGCCCTGCCACACTGAGGCACCCCTGATCTTTCTGTGACCCCGTGGGTCCTGAGACCACACTGTCCCTGCAAGAGCTCCACCCCCGCTTAGCCTCTGGAGTGATGTCCCTCCATGGGGCAGACTAATCAAAGTTCTGATTTTGTGCTCCACTGTTCCACTGCTTGCTGGGAGCCGACCCCTACCCCTGCAGTCTCTCTTCCCGCCTATCACCTCGGATTCACTTCTCCACACATCCTACCTTCCAGAAAGTGGTTGATTTTCTATTCCTAGAATTGCTGCTCTTCTTCACTTCTATCTCCTGTTGAGTTTGTAGGTGTTCAGAATGGTTTGATAACTATCTAGCTGAACTCCTGGAACCTAATGATATTTTAGTCTCCTACTCCTCTGCCATCTTGCTTCCTCTCCCTGTAATTCCTATTTTTAATGTTAAGTTAAAATAGATGCAATCCCCTGCCTAGAATAGGAGGATCTAGAGCGACTTCAAAATTTTCTTTTGTCTCCTCCGTTTACCCACATTTACAATTCCTAGAGGATTTTTAAAATTTTTTTTACTAACATATAATGTATTATTTGTTTCAGGGGTACAGGTCTGTGATTCATCAGTTTTACACAATTCACAGCACTCAGCATTGCACATACCCTTCCAAATGTCCATCACCCAGCCTCCCCATCCCTCCCACCCTCCTCCACTCCAGCAACCCTCAGTTTGTTTCCTGAGATTAAGAGTCTCCTATGGTTTGTCTCCCTCTCTGGTTTCATCTTGTTTCATTTTTCCCTCTGTTCCCTATGATCCTCTATCTTGTTTCTCAAATTCCTCATATCATTGGGATCATGTGATAATTGTTATTGGGGGATATTAAGCAGGGTGTGACATGATCTGATTTGTGTTGTTAGCCATTCTGGCTATGTTGTGGGAGTAGGCTCTTAGAGTACCAGAGTTGAAGCCAAGAGACTATCAATCAGCTGTGTTGGGTCAAGTTCCCTAGGAGACAGACTCCAAGATGGAGAAATGCATGTGAGCCATTTAGTGAGGAAAATACACAGGGAAATGAAGGCCGTGGGATTGGATGAGAGCAGCTGAATTGCAGCAGGGAGCTCTGGAGCTGGGGTGGTCTTGCAGAGTTTTTTCCATTGTAAGGAGAGGGGGCTGGACCTCCGTATTCCCACAGCAGCTCCTTATTACTGGCCAGTCACTGGATTCAGGCTTTCAGCCCTTAACTTAAGAGCTGTCTGCTGCAAATGCTCCCCAGCAGGTGAGGACAAGCATGCCCTGGCCCTGGAGGAGTGGGATGGGGGTTAGGGTCTGGAGAGTCCACAGCACGGACTACAGTCCACACCTTGCACAGGTGAAATTCATTGGCATTATGCAGTACACCTGGGAGCAGCTTCTCCGGGATTCTGGTGGGCTGCTTTCCCTAGGGAAACTTAACAAAAGGAAGAAATGAGATAAAATCGCAGCCCCTGTCTGTGCAGCTGGTCTCAAGGCTACAACAGATAGTCATCATCTCCCTTCTCTTCTGCCTGTGCCAGACACCCCTCACCCTTCCGCAGAGCCTTGCTGATCTAGATGGCTTACCTGGTGGGGTGATCCCTGGCTCTCCCTGCTAAGAGATCTAAACTACTGGCATCAGCCCTTGTCCCGTGGTGGCTATTTTATTTGTGCCTTTAGCATCAAAATTGTACCAAGCCATCCACAGGTGGACCACCCAAGTTCCAAACACACCCTTCCCTTACCCCACAGCAGCCCTGCGTCTTCCTATCGATTAGGGTCAGTTGCTCTGACCAGGGTCATGACTCCTTTACTTGCCTGTTGGTCTCTTGCACAAAGAGCCCAAAGTCACAAAGTTACCATGAGTTAAAGTTTAAGATTTACTTATTTATTTTAGAGAAAGCCCAAGCAGGGGGAGGGGCAGAGAGAGAGAGAATCTCAAACAGACTCCCTAGTGAGCAGGGAGCCCAAGATGGGGCTCGATCCCATGACCCTGAGATCATGACCTGTGCTGAAATCTAGACTCAGATGCTTAACCAACTGAGCCACCCAGGTGCCCCCCAAAAGTTAAAGTTTAATGTCCATTGCTGGAACATTGCCCCCCTAGGAACCAGGACTTCTGAATGTACAGAGCCCAGCTCTGGAGTGACAGGAAGCACAAATTCCCCCAAGTGCTGGGTAAACATGGCCACTCCTCCTTCCACCTCTGAGTTCTAGAATCCATGCATTTGACCTCTGTGGGTCACAGCCCCATATCACGGCTGTTGATTTAGAGTATACACTGCAGTGTGGAGGACAGCACCCCATCCTTTTGGAGTATTCTCTCCAAACGGGCACTAGAGTTGTGCTTTCAAAAGGCCACGTAGTTGTTCTGTTAGGATAGTCATCCAAAGCCACTTTGGAGATTTTATGTGCCCCTCCACTGAACATGTGGAGGCTGGAAGACCATCTCTAAGAAGAGATCTAGCAGAAGGCAGCAGGGATGGAGGCTGTGTGGGCCGGACAGAGATTTTCCTCTTGCAGTTGCTGTGTCTCCACTCTGCAGGCACTGACACTAACACTAAACTTTTAATCCCACACCTTCCTGGGAAGACTACCCAGTCCCTGGTGAGAGGTTGGGTACATTGGATTCCTTCCATTTTGAAGGTGGCAGAAAGATTCCTCCTTACTTGGACCAATACATACTCCAAATAGGGATTTGCCTTCCCGGCCTTGGTCAGAACCACAATGCCTCGACCAGAACCACAATCAAAATGCCTCCGTCGTCACCATGGTGGTCCACACAACATTGCCTCAGAACAGGAGACTTGTTTGAGAGCAACAGAGAGGCAACAATAGGTTTATCACTGTGAAAGCCACTGCTCTCGCCATGAACTGTGTGACCCAGAGGCATCCATCCTGATGGGATAGTGACGTGACCTGCTGACATTCCAGTGAAGGTGACAGTATGGCACAGCTCCTCATGGGGTCAGGTCTGCGTCCTCCAGGATGTGGTTTATGCACCAAGTTAAGGGTCGACATGTAGTGCTGTTTTCTCTAGTAGCTGGAATTCTGATTATGCAAACCAAGGAGTGAACTTTCTCACCATAACCATCAAGGACCTACTTGTGGAGTCTGGGCTTCTCATTCCCACAGCCTTGGCATCTGCCATTTAGAAGCCCTGGTTCTCATGAGGGGAATTGCTTGCCTCAGGGAATACAGGGTCCCATTGAACTTGAAGCCATGACTACCACCTGGCCACTTTGGGTCCTCATGCCAGTGAACCAACAGAACAAAAACAAAAAGCAGGGACTTAATTATACTAGTTGGGTCATTGATTGACCATAATTACTACAGGGGCTAGGATGCTACCTCCATGAAGGAGGATGTTTATAACCCAGAGGACAAGGGACTTGGCTCTTGGTACTTGGGCAGCTCTTAGTACTCCCATGCCTTGCAGTAGTTATGAATTGGAAATCACACAACCACGGTCACATAAGACAACTAAGAGCTCAGAAGTAGAGGTCTGGGTCATCCCACCAGGCAAGCATCTCAGATCAGCCAAGGTGATAGCCATGGGACACTTGGAGTGCATGGTCAGCTTCTTGTTTCTACCTTATCTTTTCTATTTCCTACCTGTAGTTCCACTCTAGCCCTTTAGGTGAGAAAGAAGAGGGAAGAGGCCAAGGAACCTTCAAAATTATCTCCCCATCAGAAGCTAGCTTTGCATCCTCTGCATCAAGCCTAACTGGCTCTTTCTCTAGTGAGAGTTTTTCTCGGCTCTTCAAGAACCTTGGACTGTTGGTGTCCTTCCCCTTGGGTCTTGCTTCCTCCCAGAACAAGTGTCTCCATTCTGGTTGTAGCTTCGGGAATCTAGCATTTCATACGTCCGTCTGCTGAGGTCTCATAGCTGGGATCCCGCCTCCAGCAGAGTATTTCCGTCACCACACTCACAGTATTTGCCAAAAAACTCGGGAGGTGCAGCTTAGTCCATCACAAGAGAAGTTTCCTCCACTCTGCTGCCCTACCCAGCCTGTCTCTCACCTGCAGTCTTGTCCACTGTGTCCTCCCCACGTCCAGCTGCATGGGGCAAAGGATACATAGTTAGATCTCTAAGTGGTCTCCTTAAAGTCCTTTTCTCCCACTCTGACTTGGGGTTGGAGGCAGGTGAATAGAGAAGAGATGGCCAGCATGACTCTCTCCGAAAAGCTCCTTCCTGGAAATCTACTCATTTCCCTTCTATAACTTCAGTGTGGGTGAGTCAGGTAATTGACTTTCCAGTTAGAGCCTTTACCATTTTACTTTTTGGCCTAGTTCCTCACTCTGGATAAATTGTCTATTATATCTTGAATCCCAATGTCTTGAATTAGTGAAACAGTTTTAACATATTATTTCTTAGGTATTTGTACAGATTGTGGATGGTTATGCAGCAGATCAATAATCTACCTCACCTTAAAAGGCAAGGAGGAATTATTTTTTATTTATATACCTCTTTATCTTTTGATATAGTATGATGAACCTGTGTTCCTATAGTAAAAAATCAGAATCGTATAAGAAACAACATAGATCATAGAAGTAAATTCAAAATACATATACATACAAATCGATATTAGCCATTATTTTCCATATGTCAAATAACAATGTGTAATAATTATTTCATATGTATCAAACAAAAAGACTGATTCTAAAGTAAAATTGTAGGATTGCCTTAAACATTCTGAAGCAACTTCATGGAGGAAAGGTGTTTTCGCTAATTTTTATCTTGTATTTACATGTGATGTAGTTGATTGACTAGAAGATGTGAGGGCGAACATAAAAAGACAGGGGAATTTCAAATCAAATTTGGGGGGATAAGAGAGAAGCATAAGCTTCAGTACTATAAAAAATAAAAAGAATAAACCTAGAGAGGCACATTCTGTTCTCAGTTCGGTCGACACCTCTAGAAATGATGAAAGCGGTCTATAGAATTAATTACCCCTATGTGCCATGTCACTAGCCTCCCAGGCGAACGTGTGCTTTATGTACCTCCCCAAAGCACACTAAGATCCAATGGGGACAGGAAGGGAGGGTAGGTTAAAAAAAAAAAAAAAGTGAAACATGGCAACAAAATGTGGATAATGGAAAGCAGAGGAGTTGGAATGGCTTAGGAAAGAGGAGAAAGTGAAACCTAGTAGTCTGAAGGGGTCAAAGCCAATAAAAATAAAACATTTGCAAATAACAGACCCTGAAAAGACTCAGAACTAGGTAGCATCTCTGAAGTTGCAGAGTGGACTGAAAAGAGGAAGGCGGCTTGAAAGGCTTGGTGGAGTAGCTGGACCCCCGCATCCTTTTCCCCAGTAGAAGAGTCATAAGTCAGGGTGCCAGGAACAGCCAAGAACTAAGAACAGATGGGCGCGCTGAACGCTGAGACTCTCCTTAGCCCCTTCTCCTGGCCGCCTTCCTCACAAGGGCGACCAGATCAGGCACAAGAACTGAGACTGACCAGCCTGATGACAAACATCTACAGGCGCTGACATTTAGGTGTCCTTTCAAGCAAATGGACAGGTGCCGAAGTAGGGAAAGTATGTAGGTGGCAGGGGGCAGGAGTGATGGGAAGAGAATTCAACCCTCCTTCAGAGTAAAGAGTCACTAAAAATTTCTATAAAAAGAAAAACCAAGAAATAGCAGTTTAAACATGTTCTTTAGAAATCCGGAAACACTGAGCAGTACCAAAGATAAGTACAGGTTGTTGCCTGTCACTGTGATTTTAAAGCAAAACACAATCAGGAGCTAATCAGCTTGTCAAGAAGAACCAGGGCCATCCGCTTGGTAGAAAGCTGATTCTCCATCTTCCAGGCTAGGCCAGTGATCACCCAGACTTAAAGACATCCAGTGCTGATGAACATAGACCGTCAGAGGAGGTAAAGCTTCTGTAACAGTTGACAGTTGTCACCATAATGCCACATAACAGGTCACCCCAGAACTCAGTGGTCTACATGTATTCCTACTCATGCTCACAGCTGCAGGTTCAGTGGCATTTGGCTGGTCCAGGCTGAGCCTAACTGGCTCTGCCTCAGGCCGCGTGCTTCTGGTCTTGATGTCAGGCTGTGAACCTGCCCTTGTAGGTCTAGTTCTGGAACCCAGGCCAAGGAGCAGTGGCTGCCTGTTGCATATTCTTGTACCGGTGAATCACTTCCATGGACATTCCAAGTCTCTGACTGCTTCATAGTAAACGGATAGCCTGTTGACCCAAACAAGTCACGTGGTCAAGCACAAAGTCAAGGGGCCGGCAGCTGTTACCTGTCTCGTATGAAACTGTAGCAAGGGTTGTATATATGACGTACTACAGCAGAGTGAAGACATCAGTGGAACTATCCAATCTGCCAGAACACCATTCTTTACTTCTCATTCATCATCCATCAAATGTGTTCTAACTTTCGTCTTCATTCCCATTATGTTATCAAGGTGGTGCAGTCACCTCATCCTGTTCTCATTCCTCTAGCAAGAATATCTAGACTGCAAAACCAGAATTAATGGTTAATTGTTCTGATGTGCTTCTTTATTTTTGGGCAGTTATTCTAAACCTTTTTAATGTTTTTATTATTTTATTCCAAATCTTTCCTTTTTAACCTAAGCTCTCTCTCTTATCTAAATAAGAATACAGAATCCTGTAAAAGTTGTTTAATCCCATTTTATGTCATGGAGCCCTTGGTCCCTTTTCTGGATTTAAAAAAAAAAAACCAAAACAGAAACTCAGAGCAAAGTAGACTGGAATGTAGGGAAGGTTATTTGATATAGAAAATATGTAGTCTAGCCAAGAAGTGATTACTCCAGAAATCCTCACGGAGAATAAAGGATTTAATGTGCGACTTGATATTTTGGAAAAACAAACTGAGGATTAATAATATCCGGGTGATGTCTCCCAAAAACACCAAAGGAAACGGTGAAGACGTCTTAAAAGAATGGCTTCCAGATGCCTAGTAAATCATGTGTCCCTAACAAATGAGAACATGGCTGAGGGAGGATATTACTTATTTTGAAAAGATATGCATTCTTTGGGTAACTAGTAGCATTTTGCACTTCAACTTTGTAATATTATTAAAGAGATAGAAGCCAAGAGCATCATCCTTTTCAAATAATGAAATGGTGGATAAATTATTTACAGTAAAAATCAGTTTTGCCATTCAGTGTGATTTGTTTGTTAAGAAAATAAATAAATCAGGGTTTTATGGTGAGGCGATCTATTTCATTGACTGGACTATATCTCAAAGTCTTGTGAAATGGGAGAGGATGATTGGAAAGAGGAAGGTAGAATAAGAAAACCAGGCTGGTGCCTTGCACATAGGAACGTTTTCAGATCCATAAGTTAGACTCTGGAATCTGGAAATTGATTTTTACAAACTGTCTACACCCACATACTCTCTGGAAAGAGCTCATGTGTTCCCAGTTCGGAAACCACTTAGTTCATAGATAGAGCTCCCCAAATTCCTAATGCCCTTTGAGGTCTTAAATCGTTTCCTCTGATACACTCCAGTATGGGTTCACAGCAATCAAAATGTGCCAGAACCTATTAGCTTTCAGAGTTGAGGTCATGAAGAGCATTTAGTAAGGTCACAGGCTTTGGTTGTTCATATTGAAATCTTCTTTCAATTTTCTCTGTGTTTGTCTTATCCCTGTAATATTACCAGGCAAGTGTTAGTGTTTGACCTGTTTTTCTCTGCATCTTGTCACTGAATTGAAGACAACAGAAACAGCAACAGCAGCAGGAAAAAGAAACCAATGTCTAGGGACCACAAACAGATTGTAATCAGATATTACAAAAAGGAAGTAAGAATGTGTGCATTCTCTCTGAGGGATATTGCACTTAATCAATTACATTTCCTATAGAGGATATTAAGCACAAATGGACCATCTCCCAATTTCCATGGACATTAAGTGCTTGAAGTACAGAAAAAAAAAAAAAAAGCCTAAATGAACCAAATTAATCCTCTATTTCCTTCCTAACTGGCAAATCAGTTGAAAGTAGGAGGCAGAAGCATAGATTAATAAACCACATGCAATATATTGTCAGTTGTCATTTGAAGGAGCTGCTTTTTCCTCTGTCATACTAATTACCCAAGTGTTACAATAACATCACAGGAACACTTGGGGATTAGGAAAGCCATGATGCTTTCCCCCGTCCTTTGCAGAAGTGTCTACTGCCTTAGCTTCTATAAACTTACTCTGTCTTAGTTAAGATTAGGTTCCGGTGTGAGAAACAAAGACTCTCAAAAACACTGGCTTACAGAAGGCAAATTTATGACAGCAAGTCTGGAGTGAGCGGTGAGGGCCTTAGCAGTAGCTCTCCTCTGCAGAGTCCTGAGCGGCAGGCTCCCCGCTCACCATGCAGGGCCCACATGTCCAAGATCGGCTCCGTCGGCAGCCGTCATGATGGCATTCCAGCCGCAGGAAGGAGGAAAGGAGGAGGAAAAGGGGCAAGGGGCACATGCTGGCTTGCTCTTAAGGAACTGCATTTCTACTTGCAGCTCATTTGCCAAAGTTAATCATATGGAAAATTTTGCTTTTTACATTTTGAAGCTTTCTCAATAGGTACATAGAAATTTAAATTTGTTACATTTTTTTTCTTTCTTTTTTTTTTTTTTTAAAGATTTTATTTATTTGACAGACAGAGATCACAGGTAGGCAGAGAGACAGGCAGAGAGAGGGGGAAGCAGGCTCCCCGCCGAGCAGAGAGCCCGATGCGGGACTTTATCTTGGGACCCTGGGACGGTGACTTGAGCCGAAGGCAGAGGCTTTAATCCACTGAGCCACCCAGGTGCCCATCTTACATATTTTTTCTTAAGATTTTACTTATCATTATGAAATGACCCTGTTTTTCTCTAGTAATGATTTTTATCTGAAAGTGTATTTTGTTGGATTTCAACAGCGGTATACCAGTTTTCTATTTGATGTTTTTCTGGTATATCTTTCCCAACCTTTTACTTTTGACTTTTCTGGAAGCGTATATTTTAGATACGTTTATTGTAACAGAATATAGCTATTTAAAAAAAGAAACACAGTCTGTAACTTTTGCTTGATGAAGACATTTATTTATACTATGTGTTATTTTGTGCATTTATTTGTCCCATTGTTTCTGATTCTTTTTCTCTCCTCCATTGCCTTCTATTTGGGTTATTTTTTTCTAACTCAGTTTTACTCCCTGCTATGTGAAGTCACATACTCTGACACTGCTCTTTTAGTGTCTACTCCTCCAAAATGAACCTTTGTAATTATCAAAGTCTCGAGTTAATACTTTTACCGACCTCTTGAGCATTACCCCCATCCCTGTCAGAATTGTATTCCCCTCTGGAATAATATGCTGTCGTGGTCATGTTTTTAAAATTCTTTATTTAATTCTTTGAAACATTAATTTTGCTGTTTTTTAAAGTCATCATTTTCTAATTTTGTATTTATCCATACATTTATCATTTTTTTATTCCCTACTTCTTTTTAAAATAGAATTACGGAGGTATGATTAAGATACAATAAACTCACATACTGAAAGTGTACAATTTGATAAGGTTCAACATAGGGGAAACAATCACTACAATCAAGAGAATGAACGTATCATCTCCAAAAGCTTTCTTGTGCCCCTTTTTAATCCTTCACTCCTGCCACTTCATTTTACTGATGGTTGTAGTGTGTCCGGCAGGAGCAGAAATCCAAATCCAATCACCAATCCTAGTGAACCTCTCTCTGCATTTCTGTTTGCATCCAGACTTTGAATGTGAAATCACTTTCCTTCCTTCTCCAGTACACTCTTGTTAGATCTTCCCTTAGGGAAGGTCTGCTAACGCGTAGCTCCCCTCAGTTTTTGATGGCTTGAGAATATCCCCATTTGGCTTCATGCAGAAAATATTTTTTTTTTCTAAAAATAGAGCTCTAGGTTCAAAATAGTTTTCTCTTTGCACATTGAATATATCATCCCTCTGTCTCCTGGCTTCTTTTATTGCCATCAGGGAATCAGCAATTTGTTACCCCTTTGCAGTTAATATGTCTCCTTTAAAGATCTTCTCTTGGGGCACCTGGGTGGCTCAGTTGGTTAAGCATCTGGCTCTTGATTTCAGCTCAAGTCATGATTTCAGGGTTCTGATCTCAGCCCTCTGCGTCAGGCTCCATGCTGGGTGTGAGACTTGCTTGAGATTCGAGTCTCTCTCTCCCTCTGCCCTTCCTGACCCTGCCTCTCTCCCTCTTAAAAAATAAAATAAAGATCTTAAATATATTGCAAAATACTCACCGTGGTAAGTGCAGTTAGCATTTGTCACCACACAAAGTTATTACAATATTAGTGACTGTGTTCCTTATACTGTACTTTTTATCCTTGTGACTTATTTCTTTTATAACTGGAGATTTGTACTTCTTATTCCCACCTATTTTGCATATCATTCTATCTCCCTTACCTTCTGGCAACCACCAGTTTTTCTGTACTTATGAGTCTGTTTTTCCTTTTGTTTTGATCTTGTCTGTTTTGTTGATTCCACATATAAGTGAAATTGTATAGCATTATGTTTGACTTATTTCACTTAATGTAATACCCTCTTGGTCCGACCATGTCACAAATGGCAAGATTTCATTCCTTTTTAAAAGCTTAGTAATATTCCATTGTGTGTATATAACATATCTTTGTTATCCATTTATCAACAGATAAGTTGCTTCCATATTTTGACTATTGTAAATAATGCTGCAAAGAACATAGGGGTGCTTATAGCTTTTCAGTAATTAGTGTTTTCACTTTCTTTGGGTAAATACCCAGAAGTGGAATTACTGGATTATATGGTGGTTCTATTTTTAATTTTTTGAGGAATCTCCATACTGTTTTTCATAGGGGCTGCATCAATTTACATTCCC
This sequence comes from Martes martes, assembly GCF_963455335.1. Taxonomy (NCBI): domain Eukaryota; kingdom Metazoa; phylum Chordata; class Mammalia; order Carnivora; family Mustelidae; genus Martes; species Martes martes. The sequence continues at coordinate 129,827,003 of NC_137895.1, forward strand.
CCCAACAGTGTACAAGGGTTCCCTTTTCTCTACATCCTTGCCAATACTTGTTATTTCTTGTCTTTTTAATTCTAGTCATTCTAACAGGTGCAGGGTGGTTTCTTGTTGTGGTTTTGATTAACATTTCCCTGATGATTAATGATGCTGAGCATCTTTTCATGTGTCTGTTGGCCATGTGTACATCTTTGTTGGAAAATGTCTTTTCTGGTTCTCCGCCCACTTTTTAATCAGATTGATTTTTGCTGTTGTAGGGGTTTTTTAAACATTTTGGACATTAAACCCTTATTGCATATATCATTTGCAAATATCTTTTTAAAATATTTTATTTATTTATTTATTTATTTATTTATTTATGAGAGATATTGATAGAGCACAAGCAGGGGAGTGACAGGCAAAGGGAAAGAGAGAAGCAGGCTCCTCACTGAGCAAGGAGCCCAACGCAGGGGTTGATTCCAGGACCCTGGGATCATAACCTGAGCTGAAGGCAGATGCTTAACCCACTGAGCCACCCAGGCATCCCTCATTTGCAAATATCTTCTCCCATTCAGTAGATTGCCTTTTTGTTTCGTGGATGGTTTCCTTCACTGTGCAAAACCTTTTTATTTTGATGCAGTCCCAATAGTTTTTTTTGTGTGTGTGTGATGATTTTATTTATTTATTTGTCAGAGAGAATGAGCACAGGCAGAGGCAGAGAGAGAAGCAGGCTCCCTGCTGAGCAAGGAGCCCGATGTGGGACTCAATCCCGGGACACTGGGATCATGACCTGAACCGAAGGCAGCCGCTTAACCAACTGAGCCACCCAGGTGTCCCGCAGTCCCAATAGTTTATTTTTACTTTTGTTTCTCTTGCTTAGCTATAAGAATAGTGCTAAGACCAATATCCAAGAGTTTACTGTCTGTGTTTTCTTTTAGAAATTTTATGGCTTTAGGTCTTTCACTTAGGTCTCTAGTCCATTTTAAGTTTATTTTTATGTGTGGTTTAAGAAAGTGGGTTAGTTTCACTTTTCTGAATGTAACTCTCAGTTTTCCCAGCATCAGTTATTGAAGAGACTGTCTTTCTCCATTGTATATTTCCTCCTCCTTCATTTTAAATTAATTGACCATGTAATTGTGGATTTATTTCTGGGCTTTTTTCTTCCATGGACTATGTGTCTGTTTTTGTGCCAGGACTGTAATGTCTTGAGTACAATAGCTTTGTAATATAGTTTCAAACTTTTTTTTTTTTAATTTATTTATTTGACAGAAATCACAAGTAGGCAGAGAGGCAGGCAGAGAGAGAGGAAGGGAAGCAGGCTCCCCACTGAGCAGGGAGCCCAACGTGGGGCTCGATCCCAGGACCCTGGGATCATGACCTGAGCCGAAGGCAGAGGCTTTAACCCCCTGAGCCACCCAGGTGCCCCTGTAATATAGTTTCAAATCTGGGATTGTGATACGACCTTCTTCGTTCCTCTTAAGATTGCTTGGGCTATTTGAGGTTTGTGGTTGCATACAAATTTTAGGAATATTTGTTCTAGTTCTGTGAAAAATGCTACTGTTATTAGATAGGGATTGTATTGGGTCTGTAAATTGCTTTGGATAATATGGACATTTTTTTTTTTTAAAGTAGATTCCACACCCAGTGTGTAGCCCAGTGTGGGGCTTGAACTCACGACCCTGAGATCAACACCTGAGCTGAGATCAAGAGCCAAACTCTTAACCGACTGAGCCACCAAGCACCAAGGTAGTATGGACATTTTAACAATATTGATTCATTCTATCCATGAGCATGATGTATCTTTTCATTTATTTTTGTCATCTTTAATTTCTTTCATCAATGTCTTAGAGTTTTCAGAATATATGTCTTTCACCTCTTGTTTAAATTTATTCCTAGGTATTTTATTCTTTTTGGATGCAATTGTAAATGGGATTATTTTCCTAATTTCTCTGATAGTTTATTATTAGTATAAGAAAAGCAGAAGATTCCTGAATATTAATTTATCCTAAATTTACTGAATTCATGTATTCTAATAGTTTTTTAAAGAGTCCTTGGGGTTTTCTCTGTATAGTATCAGGTCATCTGCAAAGAGTGACAGCTTTAATTCTTCCTTACCTGTTTGGATGCCTTTTCTTTCTTTTTCTTGTCTGACTGCTGTGGCTAGGACTTCCAGAACTACATTGAATAAAAGTGGTAAAAGTGGTCATCCTTGTCTTGTTCCTGATCTTAGGGGAAAACTGTTTTCACCATTAAGTATAATGTTATTTGTGGGTTTGTAATGTATGGCCTTTACTATGTTGAGGTATGTTTCTTCTTTATCTACTTCGTTGAGAGTTTTTATGATGAGTGGATGTTGAATTTTGCCAGATGCTTTTTCTGTATCTATTGAGATAATCATATGATTTTTTTATTCTTCATTTTGTTAATGTGGTATATCACAATGATTGATTTGTGGATATTGAACCATCTCAGCATCCCTGGAATAAATCTTACTTGGCTGTGGTAAATGATCCTTTTAATGTATTTTTGAATTCAGTTTACTAATATTTGGTTGAGGATTTTTCTGTCTATGTTCATCAAGGATATTGGTCTTCAGTTTTTCATGTGCAGTAGTGTCTTCATCTGGTTTTGGTAATGCTGCCCTTGTAGAAGGGATTTGGAAGCAATCTGTCCTCTTCAATTTTTTTGCGATAGTTTGAGACAGATAGGTATTAACTCTTACTTCAATGTATGGTAGAATTCACCTGTGAAGCCATTTGGTTCTGGACTCGTTTGCTGAGAGTTTTTTGATTACCAGTTCAGTTTTGTTACTAGTTATCAGTCTGTCAGATTTTCCATTATTTCCTAATTCAGACTTGGAAGATTGCATATTTTTGGGAATTTGTGATTTTATTCTAGATTGCCCAATATTTGGCATATAATTTTTTGTAGTTGTCTCTGTATTTCTGTGGTGTCAGTTTAACTTCTCCCCTTTTGTTCTGATTTTATTTATTTCAGTTCTCTCTCTTTATTCTTGTTGAGTCTGGCTTAAGATTTATAAATTTTGTTTATCTTTTCTAAGAACCAGCTCTTAGCTTCATTGATCTTTTCTTTTCTTTTTTTCTTTTTCTTTTTCTTTTTTTTTGGTCTCTATTTCATTTATTCCTACTCTGATCTTTATTATTTCTTCCCTTCTACTAACTTTGGGCTTTTCTGTTTTCCTCCTTCTAGTTCCTTTAAGTGTAAGGTTTGTTTGTTTATTTGAGATTTTTCCTGATGTAGGCCTGTATTATTATAAACTTCTCTCTTAGAACTGCTTTTACTATCCCAAAGATATCGAACCATTGTGCTTTCATATTAATTCCTCTCCATGTTTTTTTTTTTACTTTTTCTTTGATTTTTTTTCATTGATCTATTTGTTGTTTAATGGCTAATGTTTATTGTTCCATGTGTTTGTGTTTTTTCTAGTTTTTTTTCTTGTAATTGATTTCTAGTTTCATACCATTGTGGTTGGAAAATATACTTGATATGATTTCAACCTTCTTTTTTTAATTACATTTCATTATTATTATTTTTTTTTATTTGAGAGATAAAATGAGAAAGCAAGCATGAGAAGGGGGAGGGTCAGAGGGAGAAGCAGACTCCCTGCTGAGCATGGATCCTGATGCTGGACTCGATCCTGGGACTCACAGATCACAGCCTGAGCCAAAGACAGTTGCTTAACCAACTGAGCTACCCAGACACCCTGACTTTGGTCTTCTTAAATTTTAGACTTGTTTTGTGGTTTAACATGTGATCTATTCTGGAGAATGTTCCATGTGCACTTGAGAAGAATGTATGGTCTACTTGCTGTTCTTGTCTGGAATGTTCTATATATATCTGCTAAGTCATCTGCCCTAATGCGTCATTCAAAACCACTTTTTCTTTATGAATTTTCTGTCTGTATGATCTATCCATTGATGTAAGAGAAGTGTTAAAGCCCCCTATCCTTACTGTCAATTTCTCCTGCTATGTCTGTTAATATTGGCTTTATTTATTTAGGTAATCCTATTTTGGGTACATCTGTTATATCCTCTTGTAGGATTACTCATTCATCATTATGTAATGCCCTTCTTTGTCTCCCATAATAGTTTATGCTTTAAAGTCCATTTCATCTGATCTAAGTATTGCTAGGTCAGCTTTCCTTTTTCACTTCCATTTGCATGGAATATCTTTTTCCGTCCCTTCACTTTCAGTCTGTATTTGTCTTTAGGTCTGAAGTGAGTCTCTTGTAGGCAGAATTAGAAGGGTCTCGTTTTTTTTTGTTTTGTTTTGTTTTTTTTTAAGATCCATTTAGTCACCCTGTGTCTTTTAATTGGAGCATTTAATCCATGAATATACTGATAAATATGTACTCGTTACATATTATTTTTTCATTGTTTTCTTTGTAATTCTTTTGTAATTCTGTTCCTTTCTTTTTCTCTTGCTCTCTTCTGTTGTGATTTAATAACTTTATGTATGTATTTCTTTTTCTTTATTTTTTGTGTATCATGTGTTTTTGGATTAAAGTTCCTATGTAACATCTTATATTTATAGCAGTCTATGTTAAGTTGAAGGTTCCTTAAGTTTGAACACAGTCTAAAAGCACCAAATTTTACTCCACCTCCCATGTTTTGTATATATATCATAACTTACATGTTTTTATTTCGTATAACCCTTGATGAGTTTTTTATAATTGATTGTACTACTTGTGTCTTTTAACCTTCATACTAGCTTTAAACATGACCTTACTGTATGTTTGCTTTACCAGTGTAATTTTTTCCTTTCATAGTTTTCTTCTAGTTACGGCCTCCCCCGCCCCCCCCCCCCCCCTTAGAGAAGTCCCTATAACATTTCTGGTAAGACTAGTTTGGTAGTCACGTTTAACTTGTTTGCCTGGGAAACTTTATCTTTCCTTCGTTTCCGAATAATAATCCAACTAGGTAGAGTATTTTTGACTGTAGGTTTTTTCCCTTTAACTCCCTCTGGCCTGCAGATTTTCTGCAGAATTAGCTGATGGCCTTATAGGATTTCCCTTGTACATAACTGTTAGCTTTTCTCTTGCTGCTTTTTATGATTTCTTCTTTAATTATTGCCATTTTAATTATTATGTGTCTTGGTGTAGACCTCCTTGGGTACATCTTGCTTAGGATTCTCTGTGCGCCCTGGACCTGGATGTCCATATCCTTCCCCAGATTAGACAAATTTTCAGCTATTATTTCTTCAAATAAATTTTTTGCCTTCTTCGTCTACTCCTCTGGGACCCTTATAGTGCAAACATAATTATGCTTGATATTGTCCTAGAGATCCCATTTTTTAAAATTCTTTCTTTTTCTTTTTAACTGTTCAGCTTGGATCATTTCCACTATCTATCTTCCAGATTGCTGATCCACTGTTCTGCATCCTTTAATCTGCTATTGATTCCCTGTAGTGTATTTTAATTTCAGTTTATTATATCCTTTAGCTGTTCTGGGTTTTTTGTTTTGGGGAGGGGGTTGTATATTATATCTCTTTGTTGAGGTTTTACTGAGTTCATCCACTCTCTGTCAATCTGGTATCTTTATGACCATTACTTTGAACTCTTTTTTTTTTTTTTTTTTTTTTTTTTTTTAAATTTTTTTATTTTAATAAACATATAATGTATTTTTATCCCCAGGGGTACAGGTCTGTGAATCGTCTGGTTTACACATTTCACAGCACTCATCATAGCACATACCCTCCCCAATGTCCATTTCCCCACCACCCTCTCCCATCCCCCTTCCCCCCCGCAACCCTCAGTCTGTTTCTTGAGATTGAGTCTTTTATGGTTTGTCTCCCTCCCAATCCCATCTTTTCATTTTTTCTTTTCCTACCTCCCACCAAACCCCCCCACCTTGCATCTCCACTTCCTCATATCAAAGAGATCATATGATAGTTGTCTTTCTCCGATTGACTTATTTCGCTAAGCATGATACCCTCTAGTTCCATCCACGTCGTCGCAAATGGCAAGATTTCATGTCTTTTGATGGCTGCATAGTATTCCATTGTGTATATATACCACATCTTCTTTATCCATTCATCTGTTGATGGACATCTAGGCGCTTTCCACAGTTTGGCTATTGTGGACATTGCTGCTATAAACATTCGGGTGCACGTGCCCCTTCGGAGCACCACGTTTGTATCTTTAGGATATATACCCAGGAGTGCAATTGCTGGGTCGTAGGGTAGCTCTATTTTCAGTTTTTTGAGGAACCTCCACACTGTTTTCCAGAGTGGTTGCACCAGCTTGCATTCCCACCAACAGTGTAGGAGGGTTCCCCTCTCTCCGCATCCTCGCCAGCATCTGTCATTTCTTGACTTGTTAATTTTAGCCATTCTGACTGGTGTGAGGTGGTATCTCATTGTGGTTTTGATTTGTATTTCCCTGATGCCGAGTGATGTGGAGCATTTTTTCATGTGTCTGTTGGCCATCTGGATGTCTTCCTTGCAGAAATGTCTGTTCATGTCCTCTGCCCATTTCTTGACTGGATTATTTGTTCTTTGGGTATTGAGTTTGATAAGCTCTTTATAGATTTTGGATACGAGCCCTTTATCTGATATGTCGTTTGCAAATATCTTCTCCCATTCTGTCAGTTGTCTTTTGGTTTTGTTAACTGTTTCCTTTGCTGTGCAAAAGCTTTTGATCTTGATGAAATCCCAATAGTTCATTTTTGCCCTTGCTTCTGTTGCCTTTGGCGATGTTCCTAGGAAGAAGTTGCTGCGGTTGAGGTCAAAGAGGTTGCTGCCTGCATTGTCCTCAAGGATTTTGATAGATTCCTTTCGCACATTGAGGTCCTTCATCCACTTTGAGTCTATTTTCGTGTGTGGTGTAAGGAAATAGTCCAATTTCATTTTTCTGCATGTGGCTGTCCAATTTTCCCAGCACCATTTGTTGAAGAGGCTGTCTTTTTTCCATTGGATATTCTTTCCTGCTTTGTCGAAGATTAGTTGACCATAGAGTTGAGGGTCTATTTCTGGGCTCTCTATTCTGTTCCATTGGTCTATATGTCTGTTTTTGTGCCAGTACCATACTGTCTTGATGATGACAGCTTTGTAATAGAGCTTGAAGTCTGGAATTGTGATGCCACCGACTTTGGCTTTCTTTTTCAATATTCCTTTGGCTATTCGAGGTCTTTTCTGGTTCCATATAAATTTTAGGATTATTTGTTCTATTTCTTTAAAAAAAATGGATGGGATTTTGATAGGGATTGCATTAAATGTGTAGATTGCTTTAGGTAGAATAGACATTTTCACAATATTTGTTCTTCCAATCCATGAGCATGGAATATTTTTCCATTTCTTTGTGTCTTCCTCAATTTCTTTCATGAGTACTTTATAGTTTTCTGAGTATAGATTCTTTGCCTCTTTGGTTAGATTTATTCCTAGGTATCTTATGGTTTTGGGTACGATTGTAAATGGGACTGACTCCTCAATTGCTCTTTCTTCTGTCTTGTTGTTAGTGTAAAGAAATGCGACTGATTTCTGTGCATTGACTTTATATCCTGACACTTTACTGAATTCCTGTATAAGTTCTAGCAGTTTTGGAGTGGAGCCTTTTGGGTTTTCCACATATAGTATCATATCATCTGCAAAGAGTGATAGTTTGACTTCTTCTTTGCCGATTTGGATGCCTTTAATTTCTTTTTGTTGTCTGATTGCTGAGGCTAGGACTTCTAGTACTATATTGAACAGCAGTGGTGATAACGGACATCCCTGCCGTGTTCCTGACCTTAGCGGAAAAGCTTTCAGTTTTTCTCCATTGAGAATGATATTTGCGGTGGGTTTTTCATAGATGGCTTTGATAATGTTGAGGTATGTGCCTTCTATCCCTACACTTTGAAGAGTTTTAATCAGGAAGGGATGCTGCACTTTGTCAAACGCTTTTTCAGCATCTATTGAGAGTATCATATGGTTCTTACTCTTTCTTTTATTAATGTATTGTATCACATTGATGGATTTGCGGATGTTGAACCAACCTTGCAGCCCTGGAATAAATCCCACTTGGTCGTGGTGAATAATCCTTTTAATGTACTGTTGGATCCTATTGGCCAGTATTTTGGTGAGAATTTTCGCATCTGTGTTCATCAAGGATATTGGTCTGTAATTCTCTTTTTTGGTGGGATCCTTGTCTGGTTTTGGGATCAAGGTGATGCTGGCCTCATAGAATGAGTTTGGAAGTTTTCCTTCCATTTCTATTTTTTGGAACAGTTTCAGGAGAATAGGAATTAATTCTTCTTTAAATGTTTGGTAGAATTCCCCTGGGAAGCCGTCTGGTCCTGGACTTTTGTTTGTTTGGAGATTTTTGATGACTGTTTCAATCTCCTTACTGGTTATGGGTCTGTTCAGGTTATCTATTTCTTCCTGGTTCAGTTGTGGTAGTTTATACATCTCTAGAAATGTATCCATTTCTTCCAGGTTGTCAAATTTGTTGCCATAGAGTTGCTCGTAGTATGTTCTTATAATTGTTTGTATTTCTTTGGTGTTGGTTGTGATCTCTCCTCTTTCATTCATGATTTTATTTATTTGCGTCCTTTCTCTTTTCTTTTTGATAAGTCTGGCCAGGGGCTTATCAATCTTATTAATTCTTTCAAAGAACCAGCTCCTAGTTTTGTTGATTTGTTCTATTGTTTTTTTAGTTTCTATTTCATTGATTTCTGCTCTGATCTTTATGATTTCTCTTCTCCTGCTGGGTTTAGGCTTTCTTTGTTGTTCTCTCTCCAGCTCCTTTAGGTGTAGGGTTAGGTTGTGTATTTGAGACCTTTCTTGTTTCTTGAGAAAGGCTTGCACTGCTATATATTTTCCTCTCAGGACTGCCTTTGTTGTGTCCCACAGATTTTGAACTGTTGTGTTTTCATTATCATTTGTTTCCATGAATTTTTTCAATTCTTCTTTAATTTCCTGGTTGACCCATTCATTTTTTAGAAGGATGCTGTTTAGTCTCCATGTATTTGCGTTCTTTCCAAATTTCCTCTTGTGATTGAGTTCGAGCTTCAGAGCACTGTGGTCTGAAAATATGCAGGGAATGATCTCGATCTTTTGGTACCGATTGAGACCTGATTTATGACCCAGGATGTGGTCTATTCTGGAGAATGTTCCATGTGCACTAGAGAAGAATGTATATTCTGTTGCTTTGGGATGGAATGTTCTGAATATATCTGTGATGTCCATCTGGTCCAGTGTGTCATTTAAGGCCTTTATTTCCTTGTTGATCTTTTGCTTAGATGATCTGTCCATTTCAGTGAGGGGAGTGTTAAAGTCCCCTGCTATTATTGTATTACTGTCGATGTATTTCTTTGATTTTGTTATTAATTGGTTTATATAGTTGGCTGCTCCCATGTTAGGGGCATAGATATTTAAGATTGTTAGGTCTTCTTGTTGGACAGACCCTTTGAGTATGATATAGTGTCCTTCCTCATCTCTTATTATAGTCTTTGGCTTAAAATCTAATTGATCTGATATAAGGATTGCCACCCCAGCTTTCTTCTGATGTCCATTAGCATGGTACATTGTTTTCCACCCCCTCACTTTAAATCTGGAGGTGTCTTCGGGTCTAAAATGAGTTTCTTGGAGGCAGCATATGGATGGGTTTTGTTTTTTTATCCATTCTGATACCCTGTGTCTTTTGATTGGGGCATTTAGCCCATTAACATTCAGGGTAACTATTGAGAGATATGAATTTAGTGCCATTGTATTGCCTGTAAGGTGATTGTTACTGTATATTGTTTCTGCTTCTTTCTGATCTACTACTTTTAGGGTCTCTCTTTGCTTAGAGGACCCCTTTCAATATTTCCTGTAGAGCTGGTTTGGTGTTTGCAAATTCTTTCAGCTTTTGTTTGTCCTGGAAGCTCTTTATCTCTCCTTCTATTTTCAATGATAGCCTAGCCGGATATAGTATTCTTGGCTGCATGTTTTTCTCGTTTAGTGCTCTGAATATGTCATGCCAGTTCTTTCTGGCCTGCCAGGTCTCTGTGGATAGGTCCGCTGCCAATCTAATGTTTTTACCCTTGTATGTTACAGACTTCTTTTCCCGGGCTGCTTTCAGGATTTTCTCTTTGTCGCTAAGACTTGTAAATTTTACTATCAGGTGACGAGGTGTGGACCTATTTTTATTGATTTTGAGGGGCGTTCTTAGCATCTCCTGGATTTTGATGTTTGTTCCCTTTGCCATATTAGGGAAATTCTCTCCAATAATTGTCTCCAATATACCTTCTGCTCCCCTCTCTCTTTCTTCTTCTTCTGGAATCCCAATTATTCTAATGTTGTGTCGTCTTATGGTGTCACTTATCTCTCGAATCCTCTCCTCGTGTTCCAGTAGTTGTTTGTCTCTCTTTTGCTCAGCTTCTTTATTCTCTGTCATTTGGTCTTCTATGTCACTAATTCTTTCTTCTGCCTCATTTATCCTGGCAGTGAGAGCTTCCATTTTTGATTGCACCTCATGAATAGCTTTTTTGATTTCAACTTGGTTAGATTTTAGTTCTTTTATTTCTCCAGAAAGGGCTTTTATCTCTCCGGAGAGGGTTTCTCTAATATCTTCTATGCCTTTTTCGAGCCCGGCTAGAACCTTGAGAATTGTCATTCTGAACTCTAGATCTGTCATGCTACCTATGTCTGTATTGATTAGGTCTCCAGCCTTCGGTACGGCCTCTTGTTCTTTTTTTTGAGGTGAGTTTTTCCGCCTTGTCATTTTGTCCAGGTAGGATTTGCTTTCTCCTGCTGTGGAATTCCGCTGTTCTTGGTGACTGAAGTTGGTTTTGGATGGTTTCTTGTTGATCTTCTGGGGGAGGGGCCTGTTGTAGTGATTCTCAAGTGTCTTTGCCGCAGGCGGAATTGCACCGCCCTTTCCAGGGGCCGGGCTAAGTAATCCGCTCGGGTTCGCTTTCGGGAGCTTTTGTTCCCTGAGCGCTTTCCGTAGAGTTCCGGAGGACGGGAATGAAGATGGCGGCCTCCCAATCTCTCGGCCCAGAGGAGCCGAGAGCCCGGGGCTCCGCTCCTCAGTGCGCTCCCAGAGCAAAGCGCCCAACAGCCCCGCCTCCCTGGCTTGCGGTCGCGCCTCGAGGAAAGCAGTCAATTGTTGGAGCTTTCAGAAAGTGATCGATTTTCTGTTTCTGGGATTGTTGCTCTTCTTCTCTTCGATTTCCCGTTGGATTTATAGGTGTTCACAATGGTTAGATAAGCTATCTAGCTGATCTCCTGCTACCCGATGTCGTCTCAGCCTGCTACTTCTCCGCCATCTTGACTCCTCCCCCTACTTTGAACTCTTTATCGGGGAGATTACTTATCTCCATTTCATTTAGCTCTTTTTCTGAGGTTTTTTTGTGTGTGTGTGTGTGTGCTTTCATTTGGAACATATTCCTTTGTCTCCTCATTTGTCTGACGCTCTGTGTTTATTTCTGTGTATTAGGTAGGTGACCTATGTCTCCTCCAATAATGGCCTTATGTAGAAGGCCTCCTGTGGTGCCCAGTAGAGCAATCACTCTGGTCACCAGAACCAGGTGCTCTACAGATGTTCTCCCTGTGGGCTGCGTGTGCCCTCCTGCTATAGCTGTGTCACTACTGCTGTAGGTATGCTAGTGGGCAGGGCTGGCCCTCAGCCTCATTGTCAGCTGTGCCCAGCCGTGACTACTGTAGGCACACTGGTCGGGAGGGCTTCCGGGTTCTACAAGGGAATGCCAGAGCAGGGCAAGTGGTGCTAGCAAGGGAGATAGAGAGTATCAGAGCTGGCTCTCACAAGCTTCCCACCAGCGAGGCTGAAGGAGCTCAAGAAAAATGGCGTCTGCTCCCCGAGAAAACTGCAGGTCCCCACCCCTCTGGCACATGTCCTGAAATTATTCAATAAATTTCTTTTATGTGTAACCCAGGTGCTTTTCAAACTGGTGCCTCTATGCTGGGTCTGGGAGTAAGCGGTAGAACTCACTGGCCCTTTAAGAGTGTAAGACTGAGTTTCCTATAGCCCTGCCATCTCTCACAGTGAATCCCTGCTGATTTTCAGTCACATATTATGGAGCAGGTCCCCAGGGCTGGAGCTACCCAGTGGGGATTGATCTCCTTGCTCCTCCATACCTGTGATTTCCCTCCTGGTTGTGGAAGCCCTCACAGGGGTTTGGCTCCAACCACATCTCAGTCCCTCCTACTCTTCTTGGTGTGGCCTTCTCTTTATATCATTAGCTGTGGAAGATCTGTTCTGTAAGTGTTCGGGTTGTTTTCAGAGTGAGTTGTATTACATGTAGTTGTTGCTTTGTTTTGTCTGCTTGTGGGACGAGGTGAATATCTATCTTGCTTGTGGGAGGGAATACGTATACATGCATATGTATATATATACATGGACACACACACGCACACTAGAAACTGGGACTGCTATGGCAAAGACAGTGTGCACTTAAAAAAATTTTTAGACATACTACGTATGACTTTCTGAGGATCTATCAGTTTATAGCCTACCAATATATATATCCATGTCCTTGACAACACTGGATATCATCAATTTTTATTTTGTTGATCTGTTGAGAATATCATTTAATCTGCTGATATCTTATGATTTAATGAGGCTGAACATATTTGCTTACTTCTGTTAACCATTTGGTTTTCTCTTCTTTGTGATTGCTGTTTGTCTAATTTACCCATTTTCATAATCTTTTCTGGCTCATTTTCCTATTAATTTGTAGAATTTTTAAAATGTTATGAATTTTAATATTTGTCTTTTAAACATTTTATCCAGGAATAATTTTTAAAATATAAATATGAACTAGTATAAATTAGAATCAAAATGTTTTCATAATATTGTTCTTGTAGCAAAGATATGCATTGTATAATTGTTCTAAACAGTGAACGTTGCGATATTTCCCTCTATCAATTCTTTGCTGTTCTTCTCAAGTTTTATACTATGAGTATGATAGTGCAATTTATGACTGCTTTTAGAATTGATACTTTTTCATTTCCTGTGTCTAGTCATTACTTGAATTGAGTGCTTTACTTGCAATTTGTGGCTATTCAAATTGAAGCAAAAGAGCCTACCAGTGAGTAGTAATTGCATATTTTATTGTTGAGAAATTTAAATATAATTGCTTCCTCAATCTTTTTTTTAAAAAGTGTTGGAGATTCATTTACTCATAGTTATAATTAGGGAACTATTTCTAGTCAGATTTCTAATGCCTTACTAGAGCAATACTTATTTCCAGAGACTCTAATTTTTTTTTAATTTCAAGTGTTTAACATGTAATCAGTTTTCAACAGATAATTTCATCTTCATCATTTATCTAGAGCAGCTATATTTACATTTAACAATTATTGTTGGAGGGAGATTTTAGCATTGTTGGAATCTGAAAGTTTTACTAGTCTATGTTTTACTATTTCAGAAAATGTGTTATTTCAAATGACTACTGTAATCTGTTTCTTATAAAATTCATGCTTGACTTCCTCAATCAATTATTTTGGACTGTGAGTTATTTGTAACTTATTGAGAAAGCCATTTTGTGATAACTATAAAACATTGTAGCTATTGGTGATTTTTTTTATAGATCTTTATAATGTGAGAGGAATTGGTTGACTGTATAAATTGAAATAAGCTGAAAAATTATAAACATTTTTATTATCCCATAGGAATGCTTTCCTTAGTGGTAGAATACATATCATACAAAATGATTTAACATCAAATAGTTTTTTAAACTGCTTTGATTGCACAGCATTGATAATTGCCTTTTACTGCATGTTGCTTTAAACCAGGAACATTCAGGACTTCACAAACTCAAGTTATATAAGCAGTTAGAGGAGGAATGTGTAAATTGTCTTAAAAGTCAAGCCTATACTTTGAGAAGTAAAATTGGTTAAGCCTCAGAGTTAAGAATCAGCATGACTAAGAAATTATATTTCTCAGGATTTTCCCAAAGAACTTGCCAATAAACATGCCAAACAAACTTAAGTTCATATGATTCAGGATTGATCCAAAAGTTAAAGGGATGACAACAAAGTCCACAATTTTGTATTTTGCTGAATATCTGATTAAATCAGTTAAAACATTCTTTAGTGTTTAAATAATATTGAGTATTCTTTCTAATTGTTTCTACAACATATAATGTAAGGTGACAAAAGTTTATATTTTTTTAAACCTCATATTCAGTCATTCAAAATGAATTAAATAAGACAGGGTGGGAGGAGGTGATACTGAATTTTCATTCACAAATCTTTATGTAACTGGCCTGCAAGAACAAATGATTATACATAATTGGCATTCTCAAAGTACTGATTGATGAGAACTATAAACCTGGAACTTCCACAGTAAATTAAAACTATTTGGCTGGTATGTTAAAAGTGATGTACTAGAGTCTTCCTACTAAATTGCTATAATCAGGTTATTTGGAACCTGAGCCCAGTCAAAGTTATCTACCTAAATTATCAGTCAGACCCTGGAATTCTCTAAATTTGGGATGCAAAGTATCATCAGCCATGGCCAGAAGAGAGCAAGTTCAAAATGGAAGACAACACAGCAAACGGAAGAAGAATTCAGGAGTATCTGTGTAGGAATCAGGTTAGGTCAAGAGTAGGAATTATACCGGCATACCAAAGTTAGAGGGAACTCCATGGGTATACATTTCTCCCAGCATCCTAGAAGACCAGAGATATACTAGCATTGAAAGAAGAGAGAAAGAAGGCCTTACCTTTCACTAGGTGAAATCTCTAGCTTCCCAGCAGAGTCTTGTTTTAAAATGTGTCCTATTCTTAGTAAAACTGGAAAGTTAACTTCTATAACTGACCCTGAATTTTATAACAGATGTGTAAGTCACATTAAGTTTTGTGTGTGGAACACATAGCTATTTATGTATCATGAAGACGATCATAGTTGTCTTTTTAAAAATCTTTTCATGATCTATGCTAAATATTTATTAGAGACAACTTCTAGTACTACTTAACGATTCAAATATTTAACATGATTCATTTATTATTTGGCAGTCTAGTCAGTTCTCTATTTTCCTTTGCAATCTAGTCAATTCTATATTTTCCTTTGCAAAAGTATTTAATTAACTTAGCTCTTTACTTAAGTCAGTACATAGAAAGTTCAATAAGGCGTGAAGTTCAATAAATAAAGCTACATTTTGGGAAAACAATACCTTAGGGAGAAAGTATTGTAGTCTTTCTTTTTCAATATGACACTGGTTTAAACAAATACAGTATATCCATGTTAAGGCTATGACACATCTTTTAAAAAGAGTGAGAAAGAGCATATAGACTGATATATGAAAGCTCTAAAAATATATTGTCTTTTAAAAAGTCAGGATATGAAACAATCTTTCAGTAGTTTTCAGAGGGTGAAGGGCAAGCTGTCTACTAAACCAAAGACCCTAAAAAGAAAAGATGTCAGTGGACAAGTAGTGTTGGTCCAAAGGCACAACTCAACAGTGAAGTCTCTGGGTGTTTATTGGCTTACAGAACACAGCGGAGGAAGCAGTGCTTTTAAGAGAGCTTCCTAACCTTCCCAGCCCAAGTGAGGTGGCCAAGCGATCTCCTTTTAGGAGGTGCTGTCAGTCAAGTGGCTGATGTGATTGCCACAGCAGGTTGTCGTAAAAGTAAGCAGACCCACCTCCACAGCCCGCCCTCCTGTTCCCCTGTTGTGACCCACATGGGGCAGTACCGTGGCCAGGATGGGGGCAGACTGGGACCTGCCACAGAGGGAGGGTCTGGTGCATTCTGCCACGCTGTGCACTTTTCATTGCTTTGGCTTCATACATTCCTGTGTCTTGTGGAGAAGCCAGATGGACCTGATTTCTCTGGTGAGTTACCGTCAAACATGTGACCTGTGTTCTTTAGTTTCTTTCATTCTATCCCTTTGAGATGCTGAAACATCAGCCCTGTACTTTAACAAATAGCACCTGGACTTTCTCATCTTGTTTCTTTCTGAAGCAATCGCAAAACACTTTAGTAAAAAAGATTTATGACAGCTCTTCTATTTTTTTTTCCGTTTTATGTGTCTGCTAAATTCCATTTTTAAAACATTATGGAGAAAGCCACTGGTGGACTCGCAATGTCTAGAAATGTTAACTTCTCTGTAAAAATAGGGCCACTCAAATCTTGTTAAACTGATATTGTATTCATTGTGCCTCTTAATGCCCACGTTCATTCCAAAGGACTTATAAAATGAAATCATCAAAAAGTTCCCAGCTGCACAAGTCTTTTGAAACTTTTCTATCGTAACAGAGTCTGCGTTACACATTACGAAAACACGCAAGGGGGCTTAAAGATAGTTTAACAAAAAGACTAGAAAGGGAGAATATCCAGGTGGCTTTTTAAGTGTGGAACATAATAAAATGGTGTTTGGAAAGTATTATGCCAAGATGTAATAACTAGAAAACAAGAAAGTCCATTTATAAGTTCAAGTGTAACTTTAAGTCATAAATAGAAGAAATGTTGAGAATGGAAAGGGGGAGAAATAACATGAGCATTTATTAAATGTGAAACAAATAGACCAAAATCCTTTAGCTACGGTAGAACAACAGGACAGTGTATTTTGGACCCTTCCTTCTGAAGCTTTGTCCCAGGGCTTTGAGTTCTATATTATTTCAGTCTTCTCAGGGAAGGTAATCACTTGCATATTTAAAACAAAGAGCCTGATGCAGGAGACGGGTTGCCCAGGGGAAGGCAGAGCTGAAATGCCCAACTGCAGACTGGGACACAACCCGTAGATTAACACTGCCGGGAGGCCACGATTATCCGTGGACCAACCTGAGGAGGCAAAGGATGACGGTGATCACAGGGGAGCTGGAAATGCCTCAGCTATGGCCTCAGATGTTGCCAGGGACAGCTAGGGAGCAGCAGAAATACTTGGCTTCTCCCTCTTCCCTCCCCCTATTTCCTGCGAGGGTCCTCACTGACCATTCCCAGCCTGGGGACCAGCCTGCAGGGTTCACCCTTCTTGCAGTGCAGAGCAGAGGAGGACTGAGGAGTGGATCCCAGAGAAAATGGGCTTGGGACCAGCACAGACGTTGTGTACATTAGCAGAAGGACACTCTTCCTTCCTTACGTTCAGGTGAGAACATCCCACTGGGAGGGACCTGCTTCACACCCTTGTGATCACAGAACTCTCCTGCTGCACAGTGCCTTTGCTCAAAGCAAGTATGTTCAGCCCTTACTGTTCCCTGTGTCTTGACAGTATTGCTCTGCTGCATTACTTAAAGCAGTGTTTCAGTTTGGCCATACACATTTTTTAAAGGACCCATTTGACTTGTAGTCTGGGTGTCCTGCTGTAATGCATCCACTGGCCTTCGGGTAGAGCATGCTTTATAACAACATCAGAGGCAGGTTAAGTGGAAGTCCAGCTGGGCCGTTGTCCATGGCACCAACCTTTGAGGAGCACTAAGAGATCAGTGGAGCGTGAAGACATCTCTGGAAATGCCAGTATGTGGGGAGAAAAATACAACTAAGAAAATGAAAAAACGACTTGCATTTCTCAAAAATCCTCTAAAGAAGAAATGTATTTTATCTGGTTGAACTTTTTAATCCACTTATAGACACTGCCTCTCCCCATTTCCCCAGTCAAAAGGCTGTTCTTTGTATTTGTTTGGAAACAAACAGAAAGCTAAATCCAAACTGTAAAGGACCTCAGTTGGCTTATATAATTACAAAAAGAAGGCTCAGGGTAAACTTCAGGCAAGTCTTGATCTACAGCCCAGTGATGTCCCCCAGTACCCTGCCTTCCCCTTGTTGGTATCATGGTTGTATTATGACCACCAGTGGCATGCCCACAAAGAGAGCGTTCTCTTCCCTGAACACCGGATCTTAAGGTCATCATTTATTGGCCAGGCTGGGGCTTCTTTGGAAATACAATTTCCTTTAAAATGTTGGGGTTTATCCCATTCATCTGATATATAACCTAAGGTGTTTGAAATGTATATAGGAGGTGAGGGTGTTCAGGCCCAAGCTTATTTGCTTTTATAGGAAATTCCCACCTTCCTGTTTTCTCTGGCACCAATTTCAGTTTGTGAAGGACAATTAAGCTTTTCTAACCTTGAAAAGCTTCAGATTATCAGGCTGCCAGACCCTATGGATAGCCAGGTCCATAGAACAGTATCTCTTAGCCAAGTCAGCAGAAGAAATCTCTTAACCATCATGGTAGAACTGCTTATTGGTCAATTTAAATTCAAAAGGAAATATAAAAGGATAATAAATATTATAAACGCTTTATTTTCACTCATCCATTCACTAATTCTTTGGTGTGAGGCCAAGGTCTTTTCTTCGAGTGTGGGTTTTTCTCATATAAACTTAATCCATAATGCATTGAGGCATCTAAGATTTACACTTTCTTTTTTAAGTAGAATGAGAATTCCACAAGAACCTTGTAAAGTATATGAGAGAAAAATCCTTTTAAATTTTACAATTTCCCCCAATTCTTACAGCTTGAGTGCAATTTTTAAGCAATTGACTTTTATCAAGTCATTCTAAAGTATTTAATTTAGTTTTCATAGGGAGAAAAAAAAGCCCATCTATTGTCATATTTGTAGTTCATTGGTTTCTGTAATTCTATAATACTTAATTGAAGTATGTAATTGCAATAAGTGTAACTGGCATAAATAAGTTTAGGAAAAGAGACTAACTAGGTAGCCTTAAAACTCAGTTGGTCGGAACAGCTATGGTTGGTGGGTTAAGGGCAACACCCATAGCCACAAACATTCTGAGGACTACAGGCTTCTGTCAGGACGTTTTACAGAAGAATGGAATGTATTAATTGACCAAACAATCAGTTCAGCAGAGGTTGGGTAAGACAGCAACTATTATTTTATATTTCTTCTCTATTTTCAGAAAGGCTTACTTGCAGCCTAAGCTTGTAACATTCACATAAGACCTAACTCAAAGTTGGAATATATTTTCAAAAACTCCGAAATCCCAATTCATTCATTCATTCATTCATTCATTTATTATTTTTAATTTTTACCTTTTATTTATTTATTTTTTTACCAGGTATGTTACTGCTATAAGCCTTGTAGAAATGTGCCCAGAGTCCCAAAATACAATAGGAAATATTTTAGCCAGTTGCAACATAAAAACGTTGCCAACTTCCCTGTTTGGGATAGATTGAATCATCCTCATTAACTTCTAGCCTACCTTCTCAGCTCATCTATTCTACATTTTAGAATTTATTCTGTGTAACATCCCGTTTTATGATAAATTCTGTGTGAGTTATACTTTTGATTGCAAGTAATAGAAGAGACTCAAATGGGTTAATCAACAAAGAAGATATATTGGTTCATGTAAAAAAAAACTCCAGAGGATGAAACTAATGTTACGTTGTATGTTAACTATTTTTTAGGAAAAAAAAAAAACAAAACAAAACTCAGAGAATGAGCACATTTCAGGCAAATCTCAGAGATCCAGTAAATAGTTGTGTAGATTGTGCACTGCTCAAAGCAGCATGGACAAGGAGGTAAGTGGGATCTGAGTTCAGCTTACCCACTCAGGCATGGAGCTGGATCTATTTGGAGAAACGGGTGCCATTTTATTTACATGAAGGAGCCTCTAATAGCAAAGCCATGCTCTTGCAGACCAAATTTGTCTTGTTTATCTACCCAGAGGTAATTTATGTTCTAATACTGGGAGCCTTGGAGGCCCAACAATGTCAGCCAAAAATTGGTTTATTTTTCCCTGTTATCCATTTTCTTACATCAGCAAGCCACATCCTTAGATTGACTCTACTTGAGCTCACCAGATGAAGGCCTGCATCAGCCAAGTCATCCTTTGTTTATACCAGTGGGAGAGTGAACTCCTTAATCATTGAATATGTTAACCTCCATATTTGTTCAGCCAGGGTCTTGTATCCATCACTAAGCCAATCACTGTGGCAGGCATATTTAGCATGTTGGCTAAGGTATGATTTTTGTCTGCCATTTTGCTATTTTTCTTTTAAATGTCTTATGTCTCTTCTATTTCTCTATTTCTCCAGTAGTCCCTCTTTAATTTTAAATAAATGTTTTCTAGTATACCATTTTAATTTCCATGTAATTCTTTTAGGAGGCTTTTCCACTTATTTTCTTTTTGGTTTTCCTAGGGATTACAATTAACATCTCAATTTAAAACAATCTAGCTCAGATTAATACCAGCTAATATACTTCTGTCTCTTCCCTCCTTCATGCTATTGTTGTCATACAAGTTAAGGTTTTATGTATTATAAACCCATCAACAGTTTTATTGCTTTATGTAGTCTTTAAATTTTTGACATAACTGTAGATTTACAAGCGCTTATAAGAAATAGGGAAATTTTAGGTACCCTTTACACAATTTTCCTTTAAAACTATAGTCTGCATTTTTCAGGGGTAAATGTCCAGGAATGCAATTGCTTGTTTGTATGGTAATTGCACATTTATTCTGTAAACTGCCAAAGTGTCTTCCAAAACAATGGTACCATTTTACATTCCTATCAGCAATATATGGATAATCCATTTTCTCTGTATCCTCACCAGTGTTTGATATTGTCACTCTCTTTTATTTTAGTCATTTTGATGGATATGTAATGATATCTCATGTGGTTTTCATTTGTATTTGCATTGGCTAATGAGGTAAATTTTTTTCATTTATTTGTCCTTTATATGTCCTCTGGGGTGAAATCTCACTTCATATCAATTGCCCATTTCATATTTGAATTGTTTGGGATTAAATTTTTTAATTTAAAAATTTAAATTTTTTTATAGACTTTATTTTTTAGAGGAGTTTTAGGTTCAAAATGAAATCAAGCAGAAAATACAGAGAGTTCTTCTATACTCTTTGCCGCCACACATGCCCAGGCTCCCTCAGTATCAGCATCTTCCAAAAGCAGGGTACATTTGTTACAATGAGTGAACCTACATTGATGCATCATAATTACCCAAAAGCCATAGTCTACAAAGTCCAAGGTTTGGACCTGGTGGTGTATATTCTATGGCTTTCAACAAATTTATGTGTAATGACATGTATGCATATTACGGTATCATACAAAGTAGTTTCAGTGTCCTAAGAGTCCTTGGTGCTCCCCCTACTTCCTCCTTGCTTACCATGGATTTTTTTTTTTTTTTAAAGATTTATTTATTTATTTGTCAGACAGAGAGAGAGAGGAGCGAGAGTGAGCACAAGCAGACAGAGTGGCAGGCAGAGGGAGAAGCAGGCTCCCTGCTGAGCAAGGAGCCCGATGCGGGACTCGATCCCAGGACGCTGGGATCATGACCCGAGCCGAAGGCAGCTGCTTAACCAACTGAGCCACCCGGGCGTCCCAGATTTTTTTTTTTTTTAAACCTCTCTCCATAGTTTTGCTTTTTCCAGAAAGTCCTATAGTTGGGATCATACAGTATATAGCCTTTTCAGGTTTGTATCTTTCATTTAGTAATATGCTGTTAAGTTTCCTTATGTCTTTTTATGGATTGATAACTTACTTCTTTTTAGCACTGAATAGCATTCCATTGTCTGAGTGTACCACAGTTTGTTCATTTGCCTGCGGAAGGAGATCTTGGTTTCTTCCAAGTCTTGGCAGTTATGAACTGAGCTGCTGTAAATACCTGTGTGAGGGTTTCTGTGTGACATTAGTTTTCAGTTCATTTGGGTAAATACCAAAGAGTATGTTTGCTGGAGCATATGGTAGAAGTTTAGTTTTGTAAGAAACGCCCAACTGTCTTTCAAAGTGCCTGTGTCATTTTGCATTCCCATCAGCAGTGAATGAATGTTCTTGTTGCTCCATATCCTTGCCAATGTCTGGTTTTCCTAGGGATTGGTGGTGTCAATGTTTTGAATGTCAATTATTCTAAGAGGTATTTAGTGGTATCTCATTGTTATTCTAATTTGCAATTCCCTTATGACTTATATGGAGCGTTTTTTCATATGCTTATTTATCATCTCTGTATCTTCTTTGGTGAGATGTCTGTTCAGGACTTTTGCCCTTTTTTTTTAATCAGGTTTTTCAATTTCTTATTTTTCAGTTTTAAGTTTCTTACACATTTTGAATAATAACCCATTACCAGATAAATCTTTTAAAATATTTTCTTCCAGCCAGTGGCTTATCTTCTAATTTTTTTTGTCAGTGTCTTTTGCAGAGCAGAAGTTTTTGATAAAGTTCAGCTTATGAATTATTTTCTAGATGATGCCTTTGATTGTTTTTAATTTTTTTACTGTTGAATTTTGAGAATTCTTTATGCATTCAAGACACTAGTCATTTGTCAGTTATGTGGCTTGCAAAAATCATCTCCCACTCTTGTAACCTTTTTTTATCCTCTTAGTGGGGTCTTATATAGAGCAAACTTTTCTAATTTTAATGAAATCCACTTTGCCCAATTTCATTTTAGGGGTCATGGTTTTGGTGTCAAGTCCAAGAACTCACCAGAGAACTGAAGATTATCCTATTTTTTTCCTCTAAATGTGTATGTAGTTTCATATTTTATATTAAAGACTGATCCATTTTGATCAGTGTGAAGTGTAAGATTTAGGTCAAGGTTTTTTTTCTTTTTTTTCTCTTTTTCTTTTCTTTTGCCCATAATGTCCAGCTGTTCCAGCACCTTTTGTTAAAAAGCATATCTTTCCTTAATTGAATTGCTTTTTTAATTTTCTCTAAAATCAGTTGAGCATATTTTTATAAGTCTGTTTCTGAGTTCTTTATACCGTAAATTTATGTGTCTGTCCTTCCAAAACTACCATACAGTCCTGATTACCATAACTCTAAAATAAGTTTTAAAGCAGGTAGAGTAATTATTAATGCTTTATTCTTCTTTTTCCAAAAAGAAATCAGTTGTTTAAGTTCCTTGACTTTCCATATAAATTTTGCAATAATTTTGTCTATAGTTACAAAGTCTTGCTGGAATTTTGGAAAGACTTGCATTAAACCTGTATCTCAATTTAAGAAATAACTGACATCTTTATTATGTTGAGTCTTGCAATCCATGAACCTGGTATGTTTCTCTACTTTTAGATTATTTTTTATTTCTTTCATCAGTGTTGTATAGTTTTTGACATACCAGTACTGTACTGGTTTTGAAAGATTTACACCTAAGTATCTAATATATTGACTCTAAATGGCATTGGAATTTTAATTCTTGTGTTTACATGTTCATTGTTGCTATATAGAAATGATCATAATATTTCTTATTTCTCTTATAACCTGTGTCATTTATGAATTCCTTTGGTTGTTCTGGTTCTTTCATAGAATCCTTGGGATAGTCTATGCAGACAGTCATGTCATCTGTAAATAGAGACTGCTTTATTTTTTCCTTTTACATTTGTACATCTTTTGTTTCCTTTTTTTGCCTTACTGCACTGAACAGAACTGCCAGCACTATGTTGAATGAGTCACCAGAACAGATATTCTTGCATGGTTCCAGATCTCAGAGGAAAAAATTCACTCTTTTATCATTAACTGTGATGTTAAATGAAGTTTTTATAACATTCTTTATTGTTAGGATGTTCCCCCTCTCTTATTTTTCTGAGAGATTTTATCATAAGTGGCTGTGGAATTTAATCAAATACTTTTTCTACATTAGTTGATATGATCATGTGAGTTTTCTGTTTTAATCTATTAATGTGGTGGTACATTGATTTGTGAAGATTGAACCAACCTTGCATCCTTGAAATAAATGCCACTTGGTCATGTGTACATGTATTTTTATATGTTGCTGAAATAATTAAAGATTTTTGTCTATATTCATGAGAGATACTGCTCTGTAGTATTTAATTGACTTTATTTGATTTTGATATCAAGGTATAATAAGAGATTAATACAGTGAATTGGCAAGTGTTTTGTTTTGTTTTTTTGAAGAGATTTGTACTGTTGGTATTAGTGTTTTACAACATTTTTTAATGAAATGATCTGGATCCAGAGATTTCTTCCTTGACAGTTTTAAATTTTGAATTCCATTCTCTTAATAGTTATAAGGGATACTCGATTGTCTATTTTTTTTTTTTTTTGAGAGGGAGGGGTAGAGGCAAAGGGCAAGGTAGAGAGATTCTTAAGCAGACTCCATGCCCAGCATGGAGCCTGGGGCTCCATCTCACAACCCTGAGATCATGACCTGAGCTGAAATCAAGAGTTGGATGCTTAATTGTCTGAGACACCCAGCTGTACCTCAATTGTCTATTTAATAATTGATGAATTGCATTTTTGGTTTTTGAAGAATTGATTTACCTTACTTGTCAAATTTACATGTGAACAATTATTCATAGTATTCCTTTATTATCCTTTTGATGTCTGGAGGGCCTATGGTGATAGCTCCCTATTTCATTCCTCACATTATTAACTCATGTCTTTACTCTTTTTTACCTTTCGTCAGTTTTATTGACCTTTTCAAAGATTACTATTGATCTTACTAATCTTTGTTTAATCGGTTTTCTTTATATTTTTTTTTGTTTCCAATTTTAGTGATTCCTCTTTAAACTTTATTATTTACCTCCTTGTATTTGCTTTGGGTTTCCTTTCCTCTTCTTTGTTTAGTTCTTAAAGCAAAATCTTAGATTATTAATTTGAGATTTTCCCTTTTTTCTAACGTATGCATTAAGTGATGTGTATTTTCCTCTTGCACTGCTTCAGTTGCATCCCACATGTTTTGTTATAGTGTATTTTTATTTTCATTCAGTTCAATGTATTTTCCTTAGTTTGTTTAGAAATGTGTGGTTTAGTCTTAAGCTTTTGGAGATTTTCTAGTTATCTTTTTGT
The DNA here is from genome assembly GCF_963455335.1 of Martes martes. Lineage (NCBI taxonomy): Eukaryota > Metazoa > Chordata > Mammalia > Carnivora > Mustelidae > Martes > Martes martes. Next base: position 129,851,631 of record NC_137895.1, read on the forward strand.
TACTGATTTCTGTTTTGATTCCATTGTGATAAGAATATATTTTTATGATTTTAATTTTTTGAAATTTGTTGAAGTTTGTTTGATAGCTCAGGATGTGATCTGTCTTGGTATATGTTTCATGGGTGCTTAAAAAGAATGTGTATTCTGATATTGTTGGGTGGGAATACTCTAAAAATATGGATTATATCCTGGTGTTTGGTAGTATTTTCAGTTCTATAATTTCTGTGTCTAGTCATTCTATCAGTTGTTGAGAGAGGGACTTTGAAGTCTCCAACTGTAGTTGTGGGGTTGTCTACTTCTTCTTTCAGCTGTTCTAGTTTGACATCACCAGAGTTCTGTTTTTTGGGTCAGACATATTTTGGATTGTTAGGTCTTATTGGTGGACTGATCTTTTTATCATTATGTAATATCCTTCTCTGTCCCTGCTAAAATTTTCTTTTCCCTGAAGTCTACTTTATCTGATATTAATTAAGCCACTCTGCTGTCATTTAACTAATATTTGTATGATATACCTTTTTCCATTCTTTCATTTTCATTCTACCTATATCATTACATATACTGAAATGAATTTTTGTTGACAGAATATAGATAGGTCATTTTTTTTTTCAGTCCTCTCTGCTTTTTCTGGCAGGCCTTCCTGCAAGTTATTTGAGCACATTTCATAATTTCATTTTCATTTATCTATAGGATTTTTAAGTGTATCTGTATGGGTTTTTAGTTGTTGTCCTAGGTAATATGTTGTATAAACATAAGTTATCACAGTCTGCTGGTGCCAAAAATATACCAGTTCAAGTGAAATATAAAAACTCTTCACCTCCCTTACATCTTTTTACTTTTAAGATAATTTAATTTTCTTATGTATTTTCTATAGACATTTTTTCTATGTACATTTAGAAACACATCAGAGTGGTATAATTTTTGTTTCAAACACTATGATTTAGAGAACTAAATATGATTTAGAGAACTCAATAAGAAAAGCCTATTTATATACCCACACCTTTGCTTACTGTGTTTTTCCTTTTTTCCCAATGATCTAAAGTTATTTCTTTACATGTTTCACTTTGATTAGAGAAATTTCTTTAGCTACATTTTTTTAGATTAACTCTCCTGTGACAAATTCTCTTAGTTTTCTTTAATTTGAAAATACCTTGGTTATCCCCTTAATTCCTGAAGTATATTTTTGCTGGGTATAAGATTTGAGTTGACAGTACTTTTCTTTCAACACTTGGAAAATATTTATCATTTCCTTCTGGCCCCATAGTTTCTGATTGGAAATGTACTATTGCTGTTATTGGATGTCCCCCTGTAAGTAATGTTTTGTTTTCCTCTGATCGCCTTCAAGATGTGTGTGTGTTTGTGTGTGTGTGTGTGTGTGTGTGTGTGTGTATTGTCTTTAGTTTTCAGCGTAGCATTGATTTCTGTGGCTGTTTCCTGTTTATGGTTTGCTTAGCTCTTGAACTATGTCTCTTAACAAATTTGGGGAGCTTGAGCCATTATTTGTTTGAGTACTTTTTTTTTTTAAGATTTTATTTATTTATTGGGCAGACAGAGATCACAAGTAGGCAGAGAGGCAGACAGAGAGAGAGGAGGAAGCAGGCTCCCCGCTGAGCAGAGAGCCCAATGTGGTGCTAGATCCCAGGACCCTGGGATCATGACCTGAGCTGAAGGCAGAGACTTTATCCCACTGAGCCACCCAAGTGCCCCAAGTTTGAGTACTTTTTCAATTCCACCTTCTTTTTCTTCACTGGGATTCTGATAACTTATATTTAGATCTGTTGTCCCACAGATCTCTGAAGAGTTTTTCATTTTTTCCATACTACTTTCTCTGTTGTTCAGGTTGGTTAATTTTTATTGTTTTATCATCCCATTTGCTGACTCTTTCCTGTGTCCCTCCATTTGATTGTTGAATTTATCAGTTGAACTTTACATTTTTAGTTATATTTTATTTCTCATATTTCAATTCGGTTTTTCTCTGTATATCCTGTCACATATCTATGACTTTCTATTTCCTTTCTTGGATTTTGTATTTTTTGTTTCCAGAATGTTTGTATTTGCTGTCAAAGCATTTTTATCATGGCTACTTTGAAATACCTGACAATAATTCTAGCATCTCTTTCACTTCAGTGTTGTCACCTGTTGATTGTGTTTTTCCATTATGTTTGAGATCTTCTTGGTTCTTGGTATTATGATTTTTTTAATTAAAACTTGGACATTTAATATAAAAGACGTTCTGGATCTTCTTTAAACCTTCTATTTTAGGGCGCCTGGGTGGCTCAGTGGGTTGAGCCTCTGCCTTCAGCTCAGATCATGATCTCAGGGTCCTGGGATCGAGTCCCGCATCGGGCCCTCTGCTCCGCAGGGAGCCTGCTTCTCCATCTCTCTCTTTCTGCCTGCCTCTCTGCCTACTGTGATCTCTCTCTGTCAAATAAATAAATAAAATCTTTAAAAAAGAAAAAAAAACCCTTCTATTTTAATTGTTTTTTTCTGACACCACCTGGCAGAGAATGGGGTGGCACTACCTCATTATGGTTAAGTGTAGGTGGAAATCCCAGATTCCCCATGCAGTCTCCGTTGTCCCCAATGAGTTATTCCTGGATAATGCTGTGTGGTGGGAGTTCTAGTTCCTACATAGTGTCCCCAGACACAACTGAGGGGTGGCCTTGTTTACACTAAAAAATGGTGAAAGTCCTAGCTCTCCACTAGCCTCTTCTGATGGTACCCCAGCAGGGAGGGAAAGGAGTGCTATGTTACTTCCCACTGCGGAGAGGGGGCGGAGGGTGGAAGTTCAGGCTTCATATATTATCCCAACTGATACCACATGAGCTTCCTTACTGGCTGATGGGAAAGAAAGTCCTGGATCACTACTCAGCTTTTTCTTTTCTTTTCTTTTTCTTAATTTAATTTTGTTTTTTCAGTGTTCCAAGATTCATTGTTTATGCACCACATCCCATGCTCCATGGAATATGTGCCCTCCTTAATACCCACCACCAGGCTCACCCATTCCTCCACCCCCCTCCCTTCGAAAACCCTTAGTTTCTCAGAGTCCACAGTCTCATGGTTTATCTCCCCCTCCCAATTCCCTCAATTCACTTTTCCTTTCCTTCTCCTAATGTCCTCCATGTTATTCCTTATGCTTCACAAGTAATTGAAACTATATGATAATTGATTCTCTTTGCTTGACTTATTTCACTCAGCATAATCTCCTCCAGTCCCATCCATGTTGATAGAAGAGTTGGGTATTCATCCTTTCTGATGGAGGCATAATACTCCATTGTATATATGGACCGCATCTTCTGTATCCATTCATCTGTTGAAGGGCATCTTGGCTCTTTCCACAGGTTGGCAATTGTGGCCATTGCTGCTATGAATATTGGAGCACAGATGGCCCTTCTTTTCACTACATCTGTATCTTTGGGGTAAATACCCAGTAGTGCAATTGCAGGGTCATAGGGTAGCTCTATTTTTAGTTTCTTAAGGAATCTCCACACAGTTTTCCAAAGTGACTGCACCAACTTGCATTCCCACCAACAGTATAAGAGGGTTCCCCTTTCTCCACATCCTCTCCAACACTTACTGTTTACGGTCTTGTTTATTTTGGCCATTCTAACTGGTATAAGGTGGTATCTCTATGGGGTTTTGATTTGAATCTCCCTGATGGCTAATGATGATGAACATTTTTTCATGTGTCTGTTAGCCATTTGGATGTCTTCTTTGGAGAAGTGTCTGTTCATGTCTCCTGCCCATTTTTGATGTGATTATCTATTTTTTGAGTGTTGAGTTTGAAGCGTTCTTTGTAGTTCTTGGATATCAGCCCTTTGTCTGTAGTGTCATTTGCAAATATCTTCTCCAATTCTGTGGGTTGCCTCTTTGTTTTGTTGACCGTTTCTTTTGCTATGCAGAAAGCTTTTGATCTTGATGAAGTCCCAAAAGTTCATTTTCACTTTTGTTTCCTTTGTCTTTAGAGACATGTCTTGAAAGAAGTTGCTGTGGCCGTGTCGAAGAGGTTACTGCCTATGTTCTCCTCTAGGATTTTGATAGATTCCTGCCTCATGTTGAGGTCTTTTATCCATTTCGAGTTTATCTTTATGTATGGTGTAAGATAATGGTCGAGTTTCATTCTTCTACACATAGCTGTCCAATTTTCCCAACACTATTTATTGAAGAAACTGTCTTTTTTCCACTGGATATTTTTTTCCTGCTTTGTCGAAGATTATTTGACCATAGAGTTGTGGGTCCATATCTGGGCTTACTACTCTGTTCCACTGGTCTATATGTCTGTTTTTGTGCCAGTACCATGCTGTCTTGATGGTCAGAGCTTTGTAGTAAAGCTTGAAATCAGGCAACGTGATGCCCTAGTTTTGTTTTTCTTTTTCAACATTTCCTTAACAATTCCTGGTCTCTTCTGGTTCCATACAAATTTTAGGATTGTTTGTTCTAGCTCTTTGAAAAATGCCATCCAACTTTGATTGGGATGGCATTGAAAGTATAGAATTGCTCTAGACAGTATAGACATTTTAACAATATTTATTCTTCCGATCCATGAGCATGGAATGCTTTTCCATCTTTTTGTGTTTTCTTCAATTTCTTTCATGAGTGTTCTGTAGTTCCTTGAGTACAGATCCTTTACCTCTTTGGTTAGGTTTATTCCAATTTGTCTTATGGTTCTTGGTGCTATTGTAAATGGAATCAATTCTCTAATTTCCCTTTCTATATTTTCATTGTTAGTGTATAAGAAAGCAACTGATTTCTGTACATTGATTTTGTATCCTGCCACATTACTGAATTGCTATATGAATTCTAGTAGTTTGGGAGTGGAGTCTTTTGGGTTTTCCACATAAAGTATCATGTCATCTGCGAAGAGAGAGAGTTTGACTTCTTCTTTGCCAATTTGATCAATTTTATTTTTTTTCTTGTTGTTGTTGTCTAATCGCTGTTGCTAGGACTTCTAGTACTATCTTGAACAACAGTGGCAAGAGTGGGCATCCTTGTCATGCTCCTGATCTCAAAGGGAAGGCTGTCAGCTTTTCCCCATTGAGAATGATATTCGCTATGGGTTTTTCATAGATAGATTTTGTGAAGTTGAGGAATGTTCCCTCTGTCCTTACTTTGAAGAGTTTTAATCAGGAATGGATGCTGTCTTTTGTCACATGCTTTTTCTGCATCAACTGAGAGGACCATGTGGTTCTCTCTTATTGATTTGCTGTATTACTTTGATTGATATGTGAATGTTGAACCACCCTAGCATCCCAGGGATAAACTCCACCTGGTCATAGTGGATAATTGTTGGATCCGATTACCTAGGATCTTGTTGAAAATCTTGTCATCCATATTCATCAGTGATATTGGTCTGAAATTCTCCTTTTTGATGGGGTCTTTGCCTGGTTTGGTGATCAGGGTAATGCTGGCTTCATAGAAAGAGTCTGGAAGTTTTCCTTCTGTTTCTATTTTTTTAAACAGCTTCAGGATAATAGGTATTATTTCTTCTTTGAATGTTTGGTAGAATTCCCCAGGGAATCCATCAGGTCCTGAACTCTTTGATTTTTGGGAGGTTTTTGATCACTGCTTCAATCTTATTACTAGATACTGGTCTATTCGGGTTGTCCATTTCTTCCTGTTTCAGTCTTGGAAGTTTATAGGTTTCCAGGAATGCATTCATTTCTTCTAGGTTGCTTAACTTATTGACATATAACTGTTGATAATAATTTCTGATGATTGTTTCTGTTTCCTTGGTGTTAGTAGTGATCTCTCCCCTTTTATTCATAATTTTATTAATTTGAGTCCTCTTTTCTTTTGGATTAGTTTGGCCAGTGGCTTATCAATCTTATTGATTCTTTTAAAGAATCAGCTTCAGTTTTGTTGATGTGTTCTACTGTATCTCTGGTTTCTAACTCATTGATCTCTGCTCTAATCTTGATTATTTCCCTTCCTGTGCATGAGGTTTGCTTAATTTGTTGTTGATTTTCCAGGTCTTTAAGGTGTAAAGAGAGTTGGTGTATTTGGGGTTTTTTCAATTTTTTTGAGGGAGGCTTGGATGGCTATGTATTTCCCCCTTAGGACCGCCTTTGCCATATCCCATGGGTTTTGGACCGCTGTGTCTTCTTTCTCATTGGTTTCCATGAATTGTTTAAGTTCTTCTTTGATTTCCTGGGTCAGCCAAACATTCTTGAGCAGAATGGTCTTTAGCTTCCAAGTGTTTGAATTCCTTCCAAACTTTTTCTTGTGGTTGAGTTCCAGTTTCAAAGCATTGTGGTCTGAGAATATGCAGGGAATAATCTCAATCTTTTGGTATTGGTTGGGCCCTGATTTGTGACCCAGCATGTGTTCTATTCTGGAGAAAGTTTCATGTGCGCTCGAGAAGAATGGGTATTCTGTTGTTTTAGGGTGGAATGTTCTGTATATATCTATGAGGTCCTTCCGGTCCAATGTGTCATTCAAAGCTCTTGTTTCTTTATTGATTTTCTGCTTGGATGATCTGTCTATTACTGAGAGTGGCATGTTCAGATTCCCTACAATTAATGCGGTCATATGAATATGACTCTTTATTTTGATTAATAGTTGGCTTATATAATGGGCTGCTCCCGTATTGGGGGCATAAATATTTAAATTGTTAGATCTTCTTGGTGGATAGTCCCTTTAAGAATGATGTAGTGTCCTTCTGTATCTCTGACTACAGTCTTTTTTTTAAAGATTATATTTATTTGGCAGAGAGAGAGAGATCACAAGTAGGCAGAGAGGCAGGCAGAGAGAGAGGGGGAAGCAGGCTCCCCACTGAGCAGGGAGCCCAATGCAGGGCTTGATCCCAGGATCCTAGAGGCTTAACCCACTTAACCCACCAGGTGCCCCTGACTACAGTCTTAAGCTTAAAATACAATTTGTCTGATATGAGAATCACTACCCCAGCTTTCTCTGGAGTCCTGTTGGCATGGAAGATGGTTCTCCATCCCTTAACTTTCAGTCTGGATGTATCTTCAGGTTCCAAATGTGTCTCTTGTAGACAGCAAATGGACAGGTCCTGATGTTTTATCCATTCTGCAACCCTGTGCCATTTTATAGGAGCATTTAGGCCATTCATGTTGAGAGTGATTATTGAAAGATATGTTTTTATTGACATCATGTTGCCTGTGAAGTCCTTGTTTCTATAGATTATCTCTGTAAATTTCTGGTCTATGTAACTCTTGGGTTCTTTCTTCTTTTATAGCCCCCCCCCTTTAATATTTCTTGTAGTGGCAACTTGTTGGTCACATACCCTCTTAAACCTTGCCGGTCTTGGAAGCTCTTCATCTCTCCATTCATTTTGAATGTCAGCCTTGCTGGATAAAGTATTCTTGGCTGCATAGTCTTCTCATTTAGTGCCCTGAATATGTCTTTCCAGCCCTTTCTGGCTTGGTAGGTTTCTGTGGACAGGTCTGATGTTATTCTGATGGTCCTTCCTCTGTACTTAAGGAATCTCTTTCCCCTAGCCCTTAAGACCTCCTGTCTGAAATTACAATTTGTGAATTTCACAATTAAGTGTCTGGATGTCTTTCTAGCCTGGTTGATCTGGGGGGTGCTCTTTCTGCCTCTAGGACATGAAAACTTGTTCCATTTCCCAGATTAGTGAAATTTTCATCCAGAATTTGTTTAACTCTATTTTCTAGTCTTCTCTCTTTCTCCACCCTCTCAGAGATCCCAGTAATTCTGACGTTGGAATGTTTCATGGCATCATTTATTTCCCTAATTCTGTTTTCATGGCTTCTAAGCTGTTTGTTCCAGTCCTTCTCCTGATCCTTCTTTTCTATCAGTTTGTCTTCTAGATCACTAATTCTATCTTCTGCCTCAGTTACCCTAGCTGTTAGAGTATATTTAGATTAGATTGGATCTCATTGATAGCATTTTTAACTTTTTCTTGGGCAGCTTTCACTTCTGCCCTAATCAATTTCATGTTGTCATTAATGGTTTTCTCCAACCTAGCCATTGCCTGGATAATTGTAACCCTGAATTCCCTTTCCAACATACTGTTTATGTTCATATCCAATAGTTACGTGGCAGAGGGCACAGTTTCTGAATTTTTCCTCTGTGGGTGTTCCTCCTCCTAGTCATTTTGGTGAGAGGTGCTTGAGGGGATGTATAGCTGAGTATATCAACAATGATCCAGGCAAGGTGCACCCTGGAAAGTTTTGGAGCAATCAGAAGTCACCACCAAAAAGAAAGAAAAAAGAGAGAAAAAGAGAAAAAGAGAGAGAGAGAGAACCCAGCCAAAATGAGCTCCAGAAGTAAGACTTATAAGGTACATAAACAAAAAATGAACAAACAAAAAGACTGACAAAAGTAAGAGACAAGAAAATAAAAGAAAAACGTAGCCAAAATGAACCCCAAGAATAAGATTTATATAATACCAGAATAAAAACAAATACACAGAAACACTAACAGAAGAATAAGGTGGGAGTGTGGTTATAAATCCTCAGCGTGGGCAAGGAAGGTTATTTCAGTTCTTCCTGGGTGTATCTTGTTATCTTTGTTAAAGGACTCAACTTTCCAGAGATACAGGGAAATTAAAACTGGTTTATATATATAGGGGTAGTATTGACTAGGGAAAAAGGATTATCTTGAAGCTTATGTCTATATATATTTAAAAAAGAAAAAGAAAAAGAAACACAGGTGTATGTATTTAAGAAGTTCAAGTTAAAAAGTTATTATGGAATATGTTGTATTAAACCTCTAGTTATAATGGTAAGTAGGTTAAAAAGTTAAAAGAACAAGAGTCGTGAGAATGAATTAAAAAAAGAAAAAGAAAGAAAGGTTGTATCTATGAAATATACAGATTTGGGGGCAATACCAGGAGCTTAATATATTGTTTTTCCCTGATGTTGGGGTTTTACAGTTTTATGGGACCCTGTGGTGGTTGTCCTCTTGTTCTTTTGGCTTGTCTTCTGGGGGAGGGGCCTGCCGCATTGTTTTTCAGTCAGTCCTGTTTGGTCTGAGTCGTCCTGCCTGCTATCAAGAGGCTTGGCTCTGTGGAAACCAGTCTTTCAGGCTTTTGTTCTCTTGACATTTTTGTTCTTTGGCAGCTTTTTACGTTTTTTTGGCGGTTTAGTGGAAAGTAAGCTGTCCATACCCAGACTTCTACCTCAGAGAGAAGCCTTGGCCTGCTCCCCCACTGGGTGGTCCAAAACATAGAGACTCCCCCTCTGCAAAACTCCACTGAACACCGCAGCCTCCCACAGGCAGTGCACACACCCAGCCACTGTCCCAGTGGTTGCCAGAGGCCCCGCTTGTCTCTGCACCCCCATGCCACTAAAACTGCAAGTGATATTGGTCCAGGAGAACCTGAACCCAGGTGGCTGCTATTGCTGAGACTGCTGTCTGGGGTACATGCCCACACTGGGTGTGCTCATCCCAGGTAGAGGTGCAGGTCGCAGAAGGCTGTGGGCCAAGGGACCCCAACCGGAGTTCACACCAGACTCTCTCAGACACACGCGGGAGTGCCCCAGCCCAAGTGGTGGTGCAAGGAGGGGAAAGCCACGAGCTCAGGGACCATGGACTGGAGGCCCTGCTGGACTCTCTCTGGCATGGGTGGTTGTCAGTGGTGACCATCCTGGGACCATGGGCTTAGGTCCATGCCCGTGACTGCCCCATTCCACCAGTTGCCCCTTGAGATCTTTTGCTCTTTTTGAGTGCTTTTAACCAGACTCCCAAGTTTATGCTGGGCCCCAACCACAGGGCACTTTCATATTGGGGTATTACTTTCCAATGGGTTGCTTTGGTGGCTCCCTCCCACTTTTGTTTATCCTCCGATATCAGTCTGAGTGTTCCAACACCACTTTACCTCTCCACTGGTGTCTTCTGCCCCTTTAGAGATCCAGAGGTGTATAATCTTATATCTCAGGCTGATTTCATCAGTGTTCAGAGTGTTCTGTTATCTCACTTCAGGGGACCAGTTGAAACAGGGTCTCCTACTTCTCCACCATCTTGCCCCTCCTCACTACTTAGCCTTTTCTGACAACACCTTGGCAGGAGTGTTGGGGCACTCAGCCTTCTGAGTGTAGAAGTCAGGACTCCTCACTTGAACTATGTTTGTATGGGTGGGAGTGGAGCCATAGTTTTTTCTAGGGTGTTTAGCTGGAGTAGAGTGGTTATCATCTAAATAGTTTCTATCTTGCTAGGCTTCTCCTATCCTGTTGTGTTGGCAGTTGAGAACTGGCTTAGGTTGAGGCTTTTTTTTTTTTTTTTTTTTTTACTTTGCTTATTGATGTTTCTGGATTGTTAGATTTTTTCAGCTCCAAGTGTCAGATATATGAGGCAAAAAGGAAAACCAAGGCTCTCACCGCTTTGTCATATCAATTTGGATCATTTTTATTTCTTTTTCTCATCTGATTGCTGTGGCTAGGATTTCCAGGACTATGTGGAATGAAAGTGGTGAGAGAGGGCATCCTTGTCTTGTTCCTCATCTTAGAGGAATAGTTTTCCACTTTTCATAATTGAGTATGATGTTAGCTGTTTGTTTATCACTTATGGCTGTGATTTTATTGAGGTTTGTTTCCCTCTATACCCATTTTGTTGAGAGTTTTTATAATGGGTGGATGTTTAATTTTATCAAATGCTCTTTCCGATCTGTTGAGACGATCATGATTTTTATCCTCTGTTTGTTTACATTTATCACATTGATTGCTTTATAGATACTGAACCATGAACTGCATCACTGAGAGGTAGCCATCCTGATAGGACAGTGGAATGACCTGTTGACATTCCAGGTAAGGTGCCAGTATGGCACAGCACCTCGTGGTGTCAGATCTCCATCCTCCAAGACATGAAGTGCTGTTTTCTCTAACTAGCTGGAGCCAAAAGCAGAGTGAGCAACACTCTTCTGAGCTGGGCCGCACATCATTTAGAACCATGATATTAAACTGAACTCTGTTATTCTCACTATCTTTTAAAAAGATAACATTATCTGCAACATTGAATAAGAGCCAAGTTAGAAAGCAAGTTCTGACATTAATTGACTGTGAATATTCAAGGCTTTTTTCCTGATAGTCTATTACTTGTTTGTTTTCTCATTAAAGGGATCATTAAAGTCTTCCTTCCAGAATATTAGAATGGTTATAAAGTTAAATATAGAATAGAATTAGCTTTCCCCCCACCATTATGACTAAAGCTCTGGAGTATCAAGACTCTACAGCAGTGACTTGGAGATTTTGCCTTTTGTACTGTATTCAGTCTTGATATCCAGTAACAGGACATCTAAACCAGTGGTTCTCAGTGAGGCAGTACTCATAATACAGAAGTATTATAAAAGGTATTTCGTTTTCAAAATGATACAAAGGGGATATCATTGACATTAATGATGAAGACCAAGAATGTCAGATGTCCTTGTTTCTTGATGTAGGCCTGTGTTGCTGTGAATATTCCTCTCAAAACTGCTTTTGCTGAATCTGTTAGATTTTGGAACATTGTCTTTGCATTTTCAATGTCTCAAGGTATTTTTTAATTTCCTCTTTGATTTCTTTGTTGACCCAGTGGTTGTTTAGTAGCATATTTTTAGCCTTTATGTGTTTGTATTTATTTCTTCTTTATTGATTTTTAGTTTTGTATCATTGTGCTCAGAAAAGATGATGAACTTTCTTGAATTTATTGAGACATTGAGACATTTTGTTTTGTAAGTGGAGTATTAAAGTTTCCTACTATGATTGTATTACTGTCAATTTCTTCTTTTATATCTCTTCATAGTTGTTTTATATATTCAGGTGCCCCCATGATGGTGCATAGATATTTACAGTCCTTATGTTTCTTGTTCGATATCTTTATCATTATGTAACATTCTTCTTTGTCTTGTCACAGTCTTTATTTTAAAGTCTATTTTGTCTGAATTGGTATCGCTACCCCAGCTTTCTTTTTGTTTCCATTTGCATGTAGTACCTTTTTCCATCTTATCTTTAGGTCTGAAGTTAGTCTCTTATAGGCAGCCTATAGATGGGTTTTGTTTGTTTGTTTGTTTGTTGTTTTTTTTCTTTACCTTTTCAGTTACCCTAGATCTTTGATTGGAACATTTAGTTCATGTATATGTAATGTAATTACTGATAGGTATGTACTTATTGCCATTTTGTTCATTGTTTTCTGATTGTTTTTTTAGTACCTCTTCTCTTGCTGTTCTCCTTTGTTAATTTGATGACTTTCTTACTGTTATGTTTCAATTCTTTTCTGTTTATTTTTTGTATATCTATTATAGGGTTTTGTTTGTGGTTACCATGAGGTTCATATATAACAACTTATGTGTGTAACAGTTTATATTAAGTTGATGGTCACTTAAGTTTGAACACATTCTAAAAGCAGTATGTTTTTATTCCCCACCCCATTTTGTTTTGATGTCATATTTTACATATTTTTGATTTTGTATATTCCTTAACTCATTATTATATATGTAGTTCATTTTACTATTTTTGTCTCTTAATCTTCATGGTAGCTTTATAAGTAGTTGATTCATTTACATTTACTGTTAGTTTTTTTTAAGCAAGATTTTTTTTTTAATTTTCTTATTTCCAATTATGGCCTCCCCCCTCTGACCCCCATGGCTTAAAGAAGTCCCTTAACAGTTCTAGAAAGTTCAGTGTAGTGGTACCTTTTATTTTGTTGGGAAAACTATCTCTCCTTGAGTTGTGAATGATAATCTTGCCAAGAAGAATATTCTTGATTGTAGGTTTTTTTCCTTTCAGCACTTTGAATATATAATTCCAGTCCCTTCAAGCCTACAACCTTTCTGCTGAAAATATAGATTTTGCCTTATACTGCTGCTTTTGAGATTCTCTTTTTAATTTTTGACATTTTAGTTATTTGTGCCTTGGTGTGGACCTCTTTATTTTCATCTTGTTTGGGACACTCTTCTTCCTGGACTTGGATGTCTGTTTCCTTTCTTAGGTAATGGAGGTTTTCTGCCTCTTTCTCTTCTGGGACTCCTGTAATGGGAATGATAGCCTGCTTGATATTGTTCTAGAGGTCCCTTAAACTATTCTCACTTTTTAAAAAGATTTATTTATTTTTGAGAGAGAGAGAGTGTGTGTGTGTGAGCAGAGGAAGGGGCAGAAGAAGTAGGAGACAAGCTGACTCCCTGCTGAGTGCAGAGCCTGATGTGGGGCTCAACCCCATGAACATGAGATCATGACCTGAGCTGAAATCAAGAGCCAGATGCTCAACCAAGTGAGCTACCCAGGAGCCCCAACTATCCTCATTTTTAAAATTCTTTTTTCTTTCATCTTTCAGTGCGGCTGATTTCCATTACCCTGTCTTCCAGATTGCAGATCCATTCTTCCGCATTTTCTAACCTGTTTTTGATTCCCTGTAGTGTCTTTTTCATTTCAGTTACTGTATTCTTTAGCTCTGATTGGGCCTTTTTTATGTTTTTTTAATCTTGTTGTTGAAGTTCTCACTGTGTTTATATATTCTTCTCCTGAGTTTGGTGAGCATCTTTATTATTTTGTACCCTTTGTCAGGCTTATTGCTTATCTGTTTCATTTAATTCTTTTTCTGAGGTTTTTGTGTGTCCTTTCATTTGCAACACATTCCTGACTCCTCATTTGGCCAATTCTATGTGTTAAGTAGGCCAGCTATATCTCCTGGTCTTGAGTGAGTGGCCATATGTGGAAGTCACTCTGTAGGGCCCAGAAGCACAGTATCCTCTAGCCACTAGAACAAGACCCTCCAGGGATATCCTCTGCCTCTGTGTGTAGGCTCTGTGTGCCCTCCTGTTGTGGATGGGCTTCTACTGCTGCAAACATGCTGGTGTGTGGGGCTGGCCCCCAGCCTGCCTGGTCTGTGTTGCTCATCCATGACTGTTACAAGCACAGTGGTGTGCAGGACTGGTTCCCCCACTCTACTCCAGGGCAAGAGCCATTTTGGAGTGGCACATGTCCAGTTGAGGCTATCCGTTGTGTGTGGCAGGATGAGAGCTGGTTTCAGAGGCTGTTGGTCCCAGCGGAGGCCGCCTACTTGAGTGTGGCAGGTTAGGAGTCACTATGGGAGGGCACCTACAGGAGTGGGCAGGTTGGACTTGGAAGATCTGCAAGGGAATTCCAGGGCAGAGTAAGTGGTACTAGCAAGGCAGATGGAGAGTATCAGAACTAGTACCTGCCAGGGGCACATGGGTGGCTTAGTAGCTTGAGCATCTGCTTTTGGCTCAGGTCATGATTCCAGGGTCCTGGAATTGGTCCCTGCTGGGTAGGGAGCCTCCTTCTCCCTCGGTCCTTTCCCCTCCTCGTGTGCATGTTCTCTCTCTCTCTCTCTCTCTCAGAAAATAAAATAAAATAAAATAAAATAAAATAAGCTAGTACCTGCTAGCAATGGATCAACTAGGCAGAATGAAGTCAAGAAAAATGGCAGCTGCCAGTGTTTCTAAACCTGGAGAACATCTCTACAGATTTCTGTCCCTTTGGCACATTGTGTAAAATCAGTCAATAGATCTCCTTCATGTATAGTTCAAGCACTTTTCAAACTGCTGTCTTCATGCTGAGTCTCAGAGCAAGTGAGTTTGTGCATGGGCCCTTTAGGAGTGGAGTCTCCATTTTCTTTAGTTTTCTAGCTCTCCCAGAGTTAAGCCCCACTGATTTTCAAAGCCAGACATTCTGGCAGCTTGTCTTCCCGGTGAAGGTCCCCAGGACAGGTGGTGTTCATTGTGGGGCCTGAAACATCACAATAGTGGATTGTCGTGTTGGCGGTGTGGGTCCCAACCAAACCATGTCTCTGCCTTTCTGACCCTTCTCAGTGTGTCTTTTTCTTTGTATCTTTAAACTGTGGAAAAAGCGTTCTGCTCTCTTCAGGTTGTTCTTAGAGATAGTTGCTCTGTATGTAGTTGCAGCCTTGGGGTGTATATGGGAGGAGGTGAGCTCAGGATCTTTCCACTTCTCTATCTGATCAGGATCTTCTCTTGGTCGTTTTACAGTCGGCTATGATAATGTCCAGATGCGGATCTCTGAGTTAATCTTACTTAGAGCTTGTTGAGCTTCTTGGATTTTTTTTCATCAGATTTGGAACTTTGGAATATTCTTTCTGTCTCTTTCTCCATTTCTTCTCAGTCCCCCTTTGTACTCATGCATGCTTGGTTATATTTTATAGGACTCTGAAGCTCTGTTTATTTTCTCTTTTTTCTATCTGTTCTTTAGACTGGATAATCTCAACTGACCTTCTAGTTTGCTGATTCCTTCTTCTGTCAGCTCAAGTCTGCTGTTGACATCTTCTTGTGAATTTTTCACAAGAAAAAGTACTTTTTGGTATTCCACAAATTTCTATTTTGTTCTTTTTTAAATAATTTCATAATTTCTGTCTCTTTAGTGGTCTTCTCTATTTGGTGAGATGTTGTTCTTTAGTTCTTTAGATGTAGTTTTCTTTAGTTCTCTGAACATACTTATGACAGTTTATTTAAATTTTTGTCAGTTGGGTCCAATTTCTGGGCTTTGTCAGAGATAGTTTTACTGATTGGATGTGTGTGGGAGGGAGGGACATATTTTTATATTGTAATTTTTTGTTGTTGAAAATTGGACATTTAAAATAAGAAAACGTAGGGTCTCTGGAGATCAGCTTCCCCATCCCCTCTCCAGGGTTTGTTGTTGCTGTTTATTATTATTGTTGCTAGTTTTTATTTAGTGACTTTCCTTGACTAATTCTATAAAAATCTGTATTTTTTTCTTGCATGTAACAAATGAAGTCTCTGTTCAGTTATCTTAATGTGCAGCAAATGATTGAACAGAGATTTCCTTAAATACCTTGAACTGCTAGGTCTGTCCTTTCCTGAAGGGGGTCTGTGTATGGGGTAAGTTATCCGTGCTATAGCTTGCACGTTTTAACTATGCCTTACTCTAACCTTCCTGTTTGTGCAGTGCCTCCAGGTCAGCCAGAGGTGAGAGGTTAGGTCACCTCAGGTTTTCCCCGAGTATGTGCACAGCCCTGCACATGAATATGTCCTTCTAGAATTCCAGCAATCTCAGAGCTTTTCAGAGTCCCCTGTGAACATCTCATTTCCCAGTTTTTCCTTTTGAATTTTTTGGTAACCTCTTATTAGCCTCAAATGGTATTGCTGCCTTAGGCAGTTGTTATGTTAAATAACCACCACTAATTGTATTCTACAGATGCCCTGGTGATAGGGCTGTTCACATTGAGTAAGCCCTCAACCAAGTTAAATAAAGACAAGATCCAGGAGCTATCAGGCAGGTCAAAGAGTGACTATCATCTGTGAATTGGGCTTTAGGAGCTCCACTCCCATGCTGTGCCCTCTCCTGTGGCTGCTAGGCTTCTGGTTTTCACTGCGATGGTGCAGCTGTTGATTTCGAGTTATGGAGGAGCTGGGGCAAGGGTGATGGGAATGGAATAAGTCCCAAAGCTTTTTATTTTTACCTACAGCTATTTTCCTTTAATAATCCCTCAAACTATTGAAATTCTTTGGCTAATATGAAATGTTCTAATGAAGTTAATGCTGAGCATTTTTGCCATTGTCTCACTGTGAATTTTCAGAGGTCCTTACCTCTACCACTCGAGTAATGGTTCACTTCAGTGTTAATTCAACGGTATTCACTCTGTTCCATCTCTCACACTTCACAAGTCTCTCTCACTAGTTGGCCTCCCTTCCCAGCTCAGAAGAAACTGAGTGGGAATTAACTGCAACCTCCTTGCTCTAACTTAGGAACTCACCATCCTCTTCCTGTCATCATAGAAGAGATGTCCTTACTCCCAAATGAAACCCAGCACTGTTCTGCTAAACTTTCCAGTGGCTTTCCCTCTCACTCAGAGCAAATCCAAAGCCCTTTCCATGGTCTAAGAGGAGGTCTAAAATATACTGATGATACTTATAAATACACTTATAAAATATTCTTACTAAAATATACTTACTGGCTCTGTGATCTCATCTCCAACCACCCTCCCCTTGCCCACAGTCCTCCAGCTCGTTGGTCTTCTTGCTATGCCTTTAGTAGTGAAATATGCTCCCACCTCAGGGACTTCGTACTTGCCGTTTTCTTTGTTTTGCTCACTTTGACCTTAGTGTCCACATGGTTCATGTCCTCAATTCCTTCAAGATTTGCTCAAATTATCAGAGAAATCTTCTCCAAGAACAAATGATTCTATCTTCTTTTATCTTATCAAGGTCTCTCTTTATTGGATATCTCCCCTTTCCTTCCTGTACCTTCAACTACAGATTTTAAGTGCTACATTCTTTGCTTAAGATGAACCTTTTCTTTGTCCCCATTTTCCCTGCTAATTACCCTTCTTTCTCCTCTACTTCAAAGCTTAAATTTTGGAGATTTTTATAGTTTTTAAGATATTTTGTACTTCTATCTTCCATTCTCTCACCTTGTACTCACTTCTTAACCCTCTACAACCTTACATTTATGCCCGGCGCCTCATTCAAATTGCTCAAGGTCACCAACAAGCTTCTTGCTGCCGGAAGCAATGGATGGTTTCACAACCTAACATGACCTTTTGCCCTTATTTGGTACTATTGGCCCCTCCCTCCTTTAGGTATTCACTTCAGGGACTCCAGTGACATTGTACTCTCCTGATTCTCCTTTCATTGCTGCTATCACCCTGGGTCTCTTTTGCAGTTCCTTCTCTTCTGTCTGTCCCTTAAATGTAACTCTCAAAATTCCATCCCAGGCTTACCTTTATTGTCATTCTACATGCTCTCTGGGTGACTCTCCATCCTTGGATTTCCACTTGCATGCTGGTGGCTCCCAGATCTAAAACTCCAACCTGGTTCTTTCTCCAGAGTTCCAGATCCATATATGTAGATGTCACCTGGTCCCTGCACAGATGCCTTGGACTTAATATTTTAAAACTTGAATTCATGTCCCGCAGGCACCTTTGCTAGTAGCTGCTCTCTCCTTTACCACCTACCCCAACAACACCATTGTCTCTTGGTTCTAACTCCAAAATTGTCACCACCCTAATTTCGGCCACCATCGTCTCTCATTAGCATTATTTTTCCCCATTTCCTCTGCTAAATCATTATCAGAGTTTATGAAGCCCAGCATGATATGACTCTTGCTTATTATCTCTTCACTTTCTTTTTTTCCCCCTTTTAAAAAACAATTTTATTATTATTTTTATTAACATATAATGTATTATTTGCCCCAGGGATACAGGTCTGTGAATCGTCAGGCTTACACACTTAACAGCCTCACCATATCACATACCCTTCCCAATGTCCATCACCCAACCCCTCTCTCCATACCCCTGCCCCCCCAGTAACACTCAGTTTGTTTTGTGAGATTAAGAGTCTCTTATGGAGACTTTGTCTCCCTCCCGATCCTGTCTTGTTTCATTTTTTCCTTCCTTACCCCCAAGTCCCCCACTCTGCCTCTCAAATTCCTCCTATCAGGGAAATCATATGATAATTGTCTTTCTCTGATTGATTTATTTCACTCAGCATAATACCCTCTATCTTGTTCCATCCATGTCATTGCAGATGGCAAGACTGCATTTCTTTTTTTTTTTTTTTTTTAAAGATTTTAGTTATTTATTTGACAGAAAGATCACAAGTAGGCAGAGAGGCAGGCAGAGAGATAGGGGGAGGCAGGCTCCCCACTGAGCAGAGAGCCTGATGTGGGGCTCAGTCCCAGGACCCTGAGATCATGACCTGAGCTGAAGGCAGAGGCTTAACCCACTGAGCTACCCAGGTGCCCAAGATTGCATTTCTTTTGATGACTACATAGTATTCCATTGTATATATATATACACTACTTCTTCTTTATCCATTCATCTGTTGGTGGACATTTAGGTTCTTTCCATAGTTTGGCTGTTGTGGACATTGTTGCTATAAGCATTTGGGTGCACATGCCCATTTGGATCCCTACATTTGTATCTTTAGGGTAGATACCCAATAGTGTGATTGCTGGGTCGAGGGGTAGCTCTATTTTCAACTTTTTGAGGAACCTCCATACTGTTTTCCTGAGTGGCTGCACCAGCTTGCATTCCCACCAACAGCGTAGGAGGGTTCCCCTTTCTCCGCATCCTTACCAACATCTGTCATTTCCTGACTTGTTAATTTTAGCCATTCTGACTGGTGTGAGGTGGTATCTCACTGTGGTTTTGATTTGTATTTCCCTGATGCCAGGTGATGTGGAACACTTTGTCATGGGTCTCTTGGAAGACATTTGGATGTCTTTTTTGCAGGAATGTCTGTTCATGTATTCTGCCCATTTCTTGATTGGATTATTTGTTCTTTGGGTGTTGAGTTTGATAAATTCTTTATGGATTTTGGATACTAGCCCTTTATCTGATATGTCATTTGCAAATATCTTCTCCTATTCTGTCGCTTGTGTTTTGGTTATGTTGACTGTTTCCTTTGCTGTGTAAAAGCTTTTGATCTTGATGAAGTCCTGATAGTTTATTTTTGCCCTTGCTCCCCTTGCCTTTGGCAATGTTTCTAGGAAGAAGTTGTTGCGGCTGAGGTCAAAGAGGTTGCTGCCTGTGTTCTCCTCAAGGATTTTGATGGATTCCTTTCTCACATTGAGGTCTTTCATCCATTTTGAGTCTTATTTTTGTGTGGTGTAAGGAAATGGTCCATTTTCATTCTTCTGCATGTGGAGGTCCAATTTCACCAACACCCATTTGTTGAAGATACTGTCGTTTTTCCACTGGACGTTCTTTCCTGCTTTGTCGAAGATAAGTTGAGCAGAGAGTTGGGGGTCCATTTCTGGGCTCTCTATTCTGTTCCATTGACCTGTGTGTCTGTTTTTGTGCCGGTACCATACTGTCTTGATGATGACAGCTTTGTCATAGAGCTTGAAGTCTGAAATTTTGATGTCACCAACTTTGGTTTTCTTTATCAGCATTCCTCTGGCTATTTGGGGTCTTTTTTGGTTCCATGTAAATTTTAGGATTGTTTGTTCCATTTCTTTGAAAAAATGGATGGTATTTTGATAGGGATTGCATTAAATGTGTAGATTGCCTTAGGTAGTATAGACATTTTCCACAATATTTGTTCTTCCAATCCATGAGCATGGAACATTTTTCCATTGCTTTGGGTCTTCCTCAATTTCTTTCATGAGTACTTTATAGTTTTCTGAGGACAGATTCTTTGCCTCTTTGGTTAGGTTTATTCCTAGGTATCTTATGGTTTGAGGTGCAATTTAAATGAGATTGACTCCTTAATTTCTCTTTCTTCTGTCTTGCTGTTGGTATATGGAAATGCAACTGATTTCTGTGCACTGATTTTATATCCTGACACTTTACTGAATTCCTTTATGAGTTCTAGCGATTTTAGAGTGAAGTCTTTTGGGTTTTCCACATAAAGTATCATATCATCTGCAAAGAGTAAGAATTTGACTTCTTCTTTCCTGATTCAGATGCCTTTTATTT
Source organism: Martes martes (assembly GCF_963455335.1). Lineage (NCBI taxonomy): Eukaryota > Metazoa > Chordata > Mammalia > Carnivora > Mustelidae > Martes > Martes martes. The sequence continues at coordinate 129,871,944 of NC_137895.1, forward strand.
CTTTTTTGTTATCTGATTGCCAAGGCTAGGACTTCTAGTACTATGTTGAATCGCAGTGGTGATAGTGGACATCCCTGCTGTGTTCCTGACCTTAGGGGAAAATCTCTCTGTTTTTCCGCATTGAGAATGATATTTGCTGTGGGTTTTTCATAGATGGCTTTGATGACATTGAGGTAGGCACCCTCTGTCTCTACACTCTGACGAGTTTTGATCAAGAAAGGATGCTGTATTTCGTCAAATGCTTTTTCAGCATCTATTGAGAGTATCATTTGGTTCTTGTTCTTTCTTTTATTAATGTATTGTGTCACATTGATTGATTTGTGAATGTTGAACCAACTTTGAGGCCCAGGAATAACTCCCACTTGGTTGTGGTGAATAATCCTTTTAATGTACTGTTGGATCCTATTGGCTAGTATTTTGGTGAGAATTTTTGCATTGGTGTTCATCAAGGATATTGGTCTGTAATTCTCCTTTTTGGTGGGGTCTTTGGTTTTGGGATCAAGGTACTGCTGGCCTCATAAAATGCATTTGGAAGTATTCCTTCTATTTCTATTTTTTGAAACAGTTTCAGGAGAATAGGTATTAATTCTACTTTAAATGTTTGGTAGTATTTCCCTGGGAAGCCATGTGGCCCTGGGCTCTGGTTTTTTGGGAGATTTTTGATGACTGCTTCAATCTACTTACTGGTTATGGGTTGAGACCTGATTTGTAACCTAGGATGTGATCTATTCTATTGAATGTTCCATGTGCATTAGAGAAGAATGTGTATTCTGTTGTTTTGGGATGGAATGTTCTGAATATATCTGTGATATCCATCTGGTCCAGTGTGTCATTTAAGGCCTTTATTTCCTTGTTGATCTTTTGCTTGGATGATCTGTCCATTTCAGTGAGGGGGGTGTTAAAGTCCCGTACTATTATTGTATTATTGTTGATATATTTTTTGACTTTGTTATTACTTGGTTTATATAGTTGGCTGCTCCCATGTTAGGGGCATAGATATTTACAATTGTTAGCTTTTCTTGTTGGACAGACCCTTTAAATATGATATAGTGTCCTTCCTCATCTCTTACTATAGTCTTTGACTTTAAATCTAATTTATGTGTTATGAGAATTGCCACCCCAGCTTTCTTTTGATGTCCATTAGCATGGTAAATTGTTTTCCATCCCCTCACTTTGAATCTGGTGGTGTCTTTGGGTCAAAATGAGTTTCTTGTAGACAACATATCAATGGGTTTTGGTTTTTTATCCATTCTGATACCCTATGTTTTTTGATTGGGGGCATTTAGCCCATTTCCATTCAGGGTAACTATTGAGAGACATGAATTTAGTGCCATTGTATTGTCTGTAAGGTGACTGTTACTGTATATTATCTCTGTTCCTTTCTGGTCTCCTACTTTTAGGCTCTCTCTTTGCTTAGAGGACCCCTTTAAGTATTTCCTGTAGAGCTGGTTTGGTGTTTGCAAATTCTTTTAATTTTTGTTTGTCCTGGAAACTTTTTATCTCTCCTTCTATTTTCAGTGACAGCCTAGCTAGATATAGTATTCTTGGCTGCATATTTTTCTCATTTAGTGCTCTCAATATATCATGCCAGTCCTTTCTGACCTGCCAGGTCTCTGTGGTTAAGTCTACTGCCAATCTAATATTTCTACCATTGTATGTTACAGACTTATTGTCCAGAGCTGCTTTCAGGATTTTGTTTTTGTCACTAAGACTTGTAAGTTTTGCTATTAAATGACAGGGTGTAGACCTATTTTTTAGTGATTTTCAAGGGGGTTTTCTGTTCCTCCTGGATTTTGATGATTGTTCCCTTTGCCATATTAGGGAAATTCTCTACTGTAATTCACTCCAGTATACTTTCTGCCCCTCTCTCTCTTTCTTCTACTGGAATCTCAATTCTTCTAATACTGAATACTTATGGTATCACTTATCTCTTGAATTCTGCCCTCGTAGTCCAGTAGTTGTTTGTCTCTCTTTTGCTCAGCTTCTTTATTCTCCATCATTTGGTCTTCAAATATCACTAATTCTCTCTTCTGTGTCATTTATCCTAGCCTCAATTTTGATTGTACCTCATTAATAGATTTTTAATTTCAGCTTGGTTAGATTTTAGTTCTTTTGTTTCTCCAAAAAGGGATTTTATTTATCCAGAAAGGGATTCTCTAATATCTTCCATGCCTTTTTCGAGCCCAGCCCTTGAGAATCGTCATTCTGAACTCCAGTTCTGACATATTACCAACGTCTGTATTGATTAGGTCCCTAGCCATCAGTACCGTCTCTTGTTTTTTTTTGTTTGTTTGTTTTTTGGTGGGTTTTTTTGGTGAGTTTTTCTGCCTTTTCATTTTATCCAGATAAGAATATATGAACAAGAGAATAAAATACTAAAAGGTTGGCAAAGACCCCCAGAAAAATGTATGCTAACCAAATGAGAAAAGATCCAAAACCAGGGGAAGAAGAAAGGGGGAAAAAGGAAATAAAAAAATAAGAAATAAAAAATTATATATATTTATATATATGTACAGACACGCACAGAGACACATATATATTAGACTTGTGAATAGAACAGAGCCACCCACTTGATTTTGGGTGTATTTTGGTCTCTTAGAAGAAACTGCCTCCCAAAATTTTAGAAAAAGAGAAATATATATATATATATATATATATATATATATATATATATACACACACACACACAAAAAAGGGGAAACATGATGAAGGGATGGAATATGACTGTAAATATGAAAATTTTTTAAAAATTCTAAAAAAGGAATTGATAAGTTGGTTGGAAAAAGAAAAAAAAAGGAGGAAGGAATGTGCTCAGGCTGGAGACTAGAACAAAGTCATGTGCTAGATTAGGGTATATTTTGATCTATTAGAAGAAATTGTGTCCCAAAATTTTTTAGGAAAAAAACTATATACAAAAAATAAGGTTAAATACAATGAAGGGATAAAATATGACTATAACAATGAAGGTTTTAAAAAGGTTTGTTTTTTTAGAAAGATGTTGTTAAGATAAACTAGTTAAAAAACGTTAAAAGAAGAAAGAGGAATTGTTAAAAAAAAAAAGAATAAGAAAAAAGTAAAATTTAAAAAAGTTTAACTTGGCAAGACTAAAGGATCATGGGGAAAAAGCCATGAATACTATGCATTGCTTTCCCCTAGCTCTGGAGTTCCACTGGTCTTGGCTGGATGTTCTTGCTGATCTTCTGTGGGAGGGGCCTGTTGCAGTGATTCTCAAATGTCTTTGCCCGAGGTGGAATTGCACCCCCCTTGCCATGGACCGGACTAAGTAATCTGCTCGGGTTCCTTCTCAGAGCTTTTGTTCCCTGAATGCTTTCTGTACCACTTTGGAGGACAGGAATGAAAATAGTGGCCTCCCCAATCTCTGGCCCAGAGGAGCCGAGAGCTCGGAGCCCCACTCCTCAGTGCGCCCTCAGAGAAAAGCAGTCAATCACTCCTGTCTCCCTGGTCTCCAGCCACACTCTGAGCTCCTCTGGCCTGTGACCGAGCATTTCTATCTCTGGCACATGGCCCCATTTGGAGTCTCCAAAACCAGCAGATTCCTGCTGCAGGCTCCTGTCTTGGTCTCTCACACCCCTCCCCCAGATCAGCTGCTTATGGGGTCCCTACTCAAAGAGCAGTGGTCCAACTGTGCCTTGGATCACGGTTTAAAGTAACCCCAATCTGAAAGCTCACTCTTCAGCTCTGTCTCTGCCACTGGCTTCCCTGCTCCAATACCTGGCAGCTCTGCCACACTCAGACACTCCCGATTTTTTTATGACCCCACAGGACCTGAGACCACACTGTCCCCATGCGGACTACACCCCTGCTTAGCTTCTGGAGCGATGTCCCTCAGTGGAGCAGACTTCTAAGAAGTTCTGATTTTGTGCTCTGCTGCTCCACCACTTGCCAGGAGCCGGCCCCTCTCCCCATGGTCTATCTTCCCATAGCTTCAGATTTGCTTCCTCATGGGTCCTACCTTTCAGAAATTGGTCAATTTTCTGTTCCTAGAATTGCTGCTGTTCTTCTCTTCTATCTCCTGTTGAGTTTGTAGGTGTTCGGAATGGTTTGATACCTCTTAGGCTGAACTCCTGGGATCTGATGTCATTTCAGTCTGCTACTCCTCTGCCATCTTGCCTTCATTCCCTATTTCTTCACTTCCATCTTGAGCCACAACCCTCAAAATCTATGATAAGTCATGCTGTGTTTCTTCACTCTTCTCATTCCTGAACTTTAGAGCAGCTCTCCCTCTCTCTGACTGACTCTTATGATTGTTTTCAGGTCTTGGTTTAGCTTTCCTTCCTCCAAGAAACCTTCTTCAACTCTGCACATCTAGATTACATGCCTGTATTTGTGTCATATTATTATACAGGACTCTCTATGAAGCAGACTTTAATTGGGCAAGAGACGAAAGAGAGAAGTGATGAATATATGGAACTGAAAACCCACTGTGGGTGCATTATAAAAAGCCCAACAGGAAGAATCCAGACCCTGTTCTTTAAAATAAAATGTTATCAACATTTATTCAGGTGTGCGGGGTAGCAGTGACTAAGGTCCACTAGCAGAACCTGGAAAAGAGACCTCAGATATTTGGCCATAGTGAGAATAACAAATTAGCAAGACTAGTGAGGGGACCAGGATCCCAGGTCATGGGCAGAAGGAGCCAATCAGAGAACTGACTGAGAACTACAAGTTCCAGGCACTTGATTTTGATTTAAAAATCTGGGGCAAGTATATCTTCCAGGTGTCCACAAGAAGCTAAATCTGCACAATCACAATAATAAAAATCAAACCACAGATCCTATTCCCAGACTTGTCCTTATTTCTAGATCTAATAGATTAAGTCCAATAGGTCTTGTGCATGGAATGGTTATCACTGAGTGACCAGCTCTCTTCCTCTTGCTGCTTGTGATGCACGCCTGGCTGGAGAACCACACCTTAGTCAGAAAATGACTTTGGCCCTATCTGCCCACCATTGTACTAGATGGCTTCTTTATAGTTCATTCATTAACCACTAATGACGACCCCACTTAGAGATGACTTTAGCTTCCCTTAACTTGGAGATTAGAGATTAGACATTATTATTAGGATGGCAGAAAATCTATTCAAATATGATTAAGAAATTTGGAATTAAATTTGTACTAATTCACCTGTGGGGTGTGTGTGTGTGTGTGTGTGTGTGTGTGTGTGTGTGTGTGTTTGAGAAGGCTTGCAAGTACACACTGATAAGAAATCAGCTTTTGGAAGTCATCCTCCCAACTAGTATATTTTATTTTAGACTGTTAAATTAACTTGATGAAAATAGAAGGCTGCGTGAAATATCAGATGACAAGAATAGAGGATATCATTTGTAGGAATGCCAAAATTCACTGTCTACACTTTTTCAGTTGACTTAAAGATCAGAAACCCACACATCAGGAGTATAACCAAAAAAAAAAACCAAAACCAACTTTCTTTCATTGTGCCACAGGCAAGCAGCCTGGAAGAATTCTTCAAAAACTCCAACTGTGAAGAAAGGTACCGTCATGTCATTTGAGTCCTTGCCACTCTGCTTTGCGCTTTGGCATTTCTCACCATCTTATTTCTAACTGCCTAAGCAGGTCTTTCATTCTATGTGGAAGAAGCGATGTTTCCCTAGCTTCATTTTACAGGACAAGCCAAATATATAATTAGAGACAGGCTCTGGAGAGCAGAGAATGGGTGTAGCAAGAATTTCCTCTTCTTGGGTAGCTGTACCCCAGTTGCCTGTATGTAGATCAAAGTGCAGTCCCGGGATTGGCAGCATCAGCCTCACCTGGGCACTTGTTAGAAATGAAAATGTCCAGACACTCCCCCAGACTTACTGAATTGGACATTCTGACACAGAGTCCAGATATCTGTTCTGACAGGCTCTCCAGGTAATTCTGATGCTACTACCATGGGGAACCACTCCCTTTGCTAATCTCACACACCCCAGATCGGGGACAGAAAACAAGACCTCTGCTTGTCCAATTAGAGTAAATGTCAGGAATTTACCAGAAGCTCCCAGAAGACTCCTATTCTTCCAGCTGTCTTGAAGTCAGTTTCCTGTACAGCTGGCTTATAATCCCAAATGGAGAACCTGTCTGAGAATGAAGCCAACACATGGAAGAAAGCCCAGTGAGCTGGGCCAAGCCCTTTGCCTCAAGGCAGAGAGAACCAGGTCCTGATAATGTTACTGGAGTCCAGACATCAAATAAGACTTCGAGCCAGTTCTACCATGGGCTATCCAGATATAAAATGGATTACCTTTTTACTGAAGCCAGTTTGGCCCAGGTATCTTAACACTTAAGACTGAAGGAATTCTAAGGGATACAATATGCAAATGCTATTCTGTGCCAGTCAGCAAAGATAAGCATTTTTTAAAAGCCACTAAACTGATGAGAACTCACTCTAAGCAGAGAACCTTGCCTCCTGAGTTATGAGGAAAATTAAGGTCATTTGGACATTCTTATCAACATGGCCTTTCTCTTCACTCTGAGATGAGGAGGTAACTTCTCTGGAAGGCGACCTCACGCACTGTATCCTTGATCCTTTACCTTCCCACATCTCCCAGGATTTTGCTCCTTAGGTCACTCCTTTTTCCTTCTATAGCCTCTCTTATATCCTTACTGCCATCAGTCTATGAATATGCCCAACTCTCTCAGCCTAAAAAATTCCTCTCTTGACATTAAGCTTTCTTGTGGTATGGTCCAGCCACTTGACTGTCATTCTCATTCAGACCTTGCAAGTGAGTAAGATAGATTTACTGTTTTCATTGTGTCACCTCCCAGTGCACTTCAGTTTGACTTCTCCCTTTATCACTTACCTGAAAATGCTTTCATTAAGATTAATATGGCCACACCATGCTGAATCCAATGGACATTGTACTAACCTTTCTTGAGTTCTCTGCTGTATTTGACATCATTGGTCATTCTTTCCTTCTCGATATTTTCTACTTTTTGGTTTCTATAATACCACTCTCTTCTAATTCTCTTCACACATCTGGCTTCTCCGTGTATCTAGTAAACGGTGTAACCAGGCATTCTGTCCTTAGTACATTGTTCTCTCCTTTTATATCCTCTCCGTGGATGATGTCATCCATTCTCATGTTTCAACTAGCATCTATGTTCCATGGATTCAAGGATCTGGATACCCATCCCAGATCTCTCTCTAGACTTCAGGCTCATACATCCAACTACCTACTGAATATTACATTGATGTTCTATAGGCTTCTGACATTCAACATGTCCACTTAATGTCATTTGCCATAAGGGAAGTGCAAATCAAAACCACAGGGTGATACCACCTCACACATGTTAGGATGGCTAGTATCGAAAAAACAAAAACAAAAACAAACCCCAAGAGAGACAACAAGTGTTGTGGATGTGGAGAAAGTGGAAAAATTGGAATCCTTCACATTGTTGACGAGGATGCAAAATGGTGCAGTTGTTATGGAAAAGAATGTGGAGGTTCCTTATAAAATTAAAAATAGAACTGCCATAGGACTTAATAATTCTACTTCTGGATATTTATCCAAAGGAATTGAAATCAGAATCTTGAAGAGATAGCTGCACACCCATGCTCATTGAAGCATTATTCACAGTAGCCAAGATGTGGAAACAACCTTAATGTCCATCAGAGGAATAATGGATTTTTGGAAATGTGGTGCAGACATACAGTGGAGTATTTTTCAGCCTCAAAAAGGATAGAAATACTAGAATAAGTGGCAACATGTATGAACCTTGAAGACATGCTAAGTGAAATAAGCCAATCACAAGACAAATACTGCACAATTCCACTTCTATGAGGCATCTAAAATAGTCAAACTCATTGAGGCAAAGAATAGAATGGTGGTTACTGGGGGCTGAGAGAAGTGAAAATGGAGAGTTGCTAATTAGTTGATATGAAATTTAAGTTTTTATTCCAAAAAGTAGAGGAGGAAGGAAAACTTCCAAATTCACTCCATAAGGCCAGTATCACCGTGATACCAAAACTAGATAACAACACTACAAAAATAGAGAACTAAAGGCCAATATCTCTGATGAACACAGATGCAGGAATCCTTAACAAAATACTGGCAAACAGAATCCAACAATATAGTAAAAAAAAAAAAAAAAAAATCATTCACCACAATCAAGTAGGATTTATTCCTGGGATGCAAGCATGGCTCAATATTTGCAAATCAGTCAATGCAATACATCACATCAATACGAGAAAGGATAAAAACCATTTGATCATTTCAAGAGATGCAGAAAAGGCACTTGACAAAGTACAACATCCATTTATGATTAAAAAACCCTCAACAAAGTAGACTTCGAGGCAACATACCTCAACATAATAAAGGCCATCCGTGAAAATTTCACAGCTAACGTCATACTCAATGGTGAAAAGTTGAGGGCTTTCCCCTTAGGATCAGGAACAAGACAAGAATGTCCACTCTCACATTAGCCACAGCAATCAAATAAGAAATATAAGTCCTAACCAGAAAAATCAGACAAGGAAAAAGAAAAGACATCCAAATTGGTAAGGAAGAAAGGAAACTCTCAGTATTTGCAGATAACATCATGCTCTATATAGAAAACCCTAAACAGTCTACCAGTAAACTGATAAATGAACTCATTAAGGTCATAAGATACAAAATCAATATGTAGAAATCCATTGCATTTCTTTACACTAATAACGAAATAGCAGAAAGAGAAATTAAAACAATCCCATTTACAATTGCACCAAAAGCAGTAAAAATACCTAGGAATGAATTTAAACAAGGAGGTGAAAACTGGACTGTACTCTGAAAGTTCTAAGACATTGACAAAAGCAATTGAAGGTGACACAAACAAATGGAAAGGTACTCCATATTCTTGGGAAGGAAAGATATTGCTAAAACGTCCATACTGCCCAAAGCAATTACAGATTTAATGCAATCCCTATCAAAGTCCCAAGAACATTTCCCACAGAACTAGAACAAATAATTCTAAAAATTTGGGGGGACCACAAAAGCCCCCCGAATAGCTAAAGCAGTCTTGGAAAAAGAATGAAACTGAAGGTATCACAATCCCAGATTTCAAAATATATGACAAAGCTGGGGTAATCAGAACAGGTTGGTACTAGCCCAGAGACCGCTGGGAGGCTGGTGGAGTAGGAGGACCCTGGGCTCACCTGTCTCCTGGGTGTCCCTCGGTACTATTCGCGTAAATAACCCGAAGGGGACCTGAAGACTGGTAGAGCAGACCCTCTAGCTAAACACAGGGAAGAGGCAAATCAGAGAAGGCAGGAAGGGTAGAGACACAGCACAGTTTGGTGCTGGATGGACTCACAGGACCTTCCTCATGAAAGGGGGCCAGCCAGGTGCTGGAGAGGGGAGAGAGAGACCCTCACACCAGGGGACCCCAGGCAGGGAAGACAAATCCTCATAACATTTGGCTTTGAACCCAAAGGGGCCGAATTTTCAATTTCATGAGTTCTTACAACCAACAGGAGTTAACACCTGGAGTTTTAAAAATCAGCAGCTAGGCTCTCAGAGAGCTGGGAGGGTGAGAGGAAGCGGAGTCCTTGCCCTTAAGGAGAGAGCAGAAGAAACAGAAGAAACAGCTACTGGGTAGAACCAGAACCAGCCATTTGAACAATGCCTGGGGCATAGGGGAGAGAGAGTTGTTTGTTTACTATCTCAGAGTGTGTCTAGGAGGGACAGACTCTAGCAACAAAGGAGTAGGCAGGTGTCACTTCCCTCCCTTGCTGCTTGTGGGAACCGGTGCCAAGACTTGCCCCCTAACTTGCTTGCACGGCTGCCCCCGGCCTGGGAGCTGTGCTTCCATGGATCCACCCCTCTAGACTGGCCTGCTTCTGTTCTGGCGCTGCAGGGTCCTTCCGGCAGGGGACCGCGGGCCACAGACCTTGCTAACCCTATCCCTTCAGCCCCGGTGCACATTGTGGGCCTTCCTCCCACAAATGCTCTTGGTCAGATCCCATCAGAGCAGCACCACCCACCTGGCGGAGTGCAAGCAGCCAGGCAGGGGTCAGATGACCCCAAAGTGAGTCCTGCCCCAGGGAGAGGGGGGAAAACCACACGCATCCGTCTGACTGTGGCCCTGGCAGCGAGCTGGGAGCAGGCAGCTGGGCTGACTGCAGGCCCTGCCCACCAGTAAAAGCTTCTCAGGGCAGGGCACAGTGAGTGCCCTGCAGCTTGGTGCTGCTTCATCTCTGGAAAATGCCTGGCCTGACTCAACTCAAGCCCAAGGCTTGCACTGTTGCTGGGAATGCAGACTGGGGCAGCCACTGTGCAAAACAGCGTGCAGGTGCCTCAAAACAATGCAAGTGGGAATAAATAAAATTGCCAGTAATTCTACTACTAGGTATTTATGCAAAGAAGAGGAAAACTAATTTGAAAAGATACATGTACCCCTATGTTTATTGCAGCATTATTTACCATAGCCAAATTATGGAAGCAGCCCAAGCATCCATTGGTAGACGAATGGATAAGGAAGATGTGTGTACAATGGAGTAGTACTCAGTTATAAAAAGGAATGAAATTTGCCATTTGCAAAAACATAGATGGTGCTAGAAAGTATAATGCTAAGTGGAATAAATCAACCAGAGAAAGACAAAAACCATATGATTCCACTCATATGTGGACTTTAAGAAACAAAACAAAGAACAAAAGGATACAGACAGACTTTTAACCATAGAGAACGAACTGATGGTTGCCAGAGAGGAGGTGGGGCGGGGGGGGGAGGGGAGAACTAAGTGATGGGGATTAAAGAGGACACTTACTGTGACGAGCACTGAGTCATGTGTGGAAGTGTTCAGTCACTACATTGTACACTTGACTCTAACAATTATACTGGAGTTACAATTTTTAAAATTCCAGTTTTATAGGATAAATAAGTTTAGAGATATGTTGTACCACCTTGTGCCTAGAGAGAATGATACTCTCTTGTACACTTAAAGATATATGAAGAAGGTAGACCTTATATTAAGTGTTGTCACCACATAAAAAGGGAGAGAGACGTTTGGATGCAGCTAAGAGATTTGGTAGGATTCAGTGGCAGAATGCATGTAGGGGGTGAACATCCTCTTTCCTATTCCTGTATAACCCTCTTGCTCAGGGATGGGGGCACAGCTGACTTCAGGGTTTAACACAGTGATGCTTTGTAGCTCCCAGTTCTATAGGTCAGAAGCCCAGGCATGGTGTGCTGAGCTCTCCGCTCAGGGTCTCAGAAGGCCAAAGTCAGGGTGTCAGCAGAGCTTACTGGCTCATGTCTTCTGGAGCTGGGGTCCATTTCCAAGTTCATGTGGTTGTGAGCAGATTTCAGTCCTTGCAAGTGTAGGACTGCAGTCGCAATCCTAGCTTTCTTGCTGTCAGCCAGGGGCTACTTTCAGCCCCTAGAAGCCACTTGCAGTCGTTGACATGCGGTCCCCTCCATCTTCAGACCAGCGACAGAGACTGTCCTTAGTGTCAGATCCTTCTCACACTTCAAATCTCTTTTTTTTTTCCTTTCTTTTTTTCTTTTTTCTCTTTTGGGAAAAGATTAGACCCTTTTAAGGGCATGCCTGATTAGACCAGGATCATCTCCTTTTCTTCAAGTCAACTGATTTTGAGCCTTAGTTACATCCGCCAAATCCTCTTAGAGCAGCACCAAAACTGGTGTTCAGACAACGGGGAGGAGGTGTATGTGCACCAAAGGATGGGGATTCCAAGGGTCATCTCAGAATTCTGCCGACTTCGATGAAGAATCGGGAGGGTCCAGCTGGGCACATCTGAGGAACTGTGGAGCCATTACCTATGGCTGAGAATACAGAAGGTAGAAGAGTTTTGGTGGGATGGTGAGTTCAAGTTCAGATACGTGAGGTGAAGAGTTTAAGAGAAAAAAAAACTCAACTTAGTAATGATTTATATATAAGTATGTTTCCTGCCAGGTTTATAGGGGCTGAGCCCCCATAGTATTTTCTCATTTAGGAATTTTCATCTATTGATGAAAAAGAAATATGTTATAAAAAGGAAGCGATCTTTAGGGATTATGGGGATAAAAGAAGTGCACTTTATAAAGATATTTTGTTCATCTCAGCTATCTGAAAGTTCTGAAGAATCTCTAACTCATGATGGGTTATAAAATGTGCCCGAAAATGAGGGGCCAGGTTTTTATTCTCTAATAATTCTCGAGAGAACCTGGCCCCAAGTTTTCATTCCTGTTGGCATTTCTACCTCATGGCAGGAAATGACAGTCTGCTGGGTAACGGCTTTGCATGTTTCCGCCACCCGGAGATCTCCGTGTGGGGAGCTACAAGGCTAAATTTCCTTTTTCCTCAAGGAGCTATCCATAAGTCTAAACTATCAGCTACACGGGGTTGCACTTCCAGAGCCTACCAAATGGTCTTCCATGGTCCAGTGAAATAAATTGCCATTGTTTCTCCCACCTTCCCTCAAATTACTGAGATGCCAAGCATTGCAGGTGGGAGAGAGAGGCCCAGCATAACCAAACCTTCTCGGCCTTCATCCTACCGAGACTGGGATGCAGAGAAAGACAGAGTTAAGGGCGGGTAAATACGATGAATCTAACCAATATTTCAGAGATGTGTGTGACGTGCCAGAGAGATCCATGGATAGAAATGAAGGTCAAAATCTGGCCACGGGATAGATCATAAAAGACATTTTATTCCAGGACTGGATTGTTTTATGTTGTGTTATAGATGCCCGGCAGCTAGGTCTCTATGAATGTGTGTGGTTTTAGTCTTTCAAAATTTGTCTCATTTTTTATTCAACTTTATCGAGGTAAATGTTAATATTTAAAGTGTAATTTGATCGGCTTGACAAATGTATATACCTACGAAATTATTACCACAATTAAAAATAATGAACATATCCATTCACCCCAAGAGTTTCCTCACACCTTTTATAACACCTCTCTTCCTTTCCATCTCCATACTCTGGAATCACTGAACGCTATCAGTATAAATTACTTGGAAATTTTCTATAAATGGAACCATATGTGACGTTCTCTTTTCCTGTCTAGCTTTGTCCATTTAGCATAATGGTTTTACGATTCTTCCATACCGTTCCATGTCTCATCCGTTTACTCTTTTCTGTTCTGGAGTTCTCCTCTTGCCTGTTGATGGACATTGAGGTTTCCAGTTTGGGGCTGTAACAAATAATACTGAGGTGGACATTAGTGAATCTGTATGTGAACGTGTGCTTTTGTCTCCCTTCAGCGAATACCTAGAAGTAGAATGACTACATTATATGATAAATTATGTTGAACTTTAGAAGCTGCAAAGTCATTTTCCAAAGCGCCTTAGCATTTTTCCTTCCCTTCAGCAATGTGTGAGCATTCCAGTCGTCCCACGTGCTTGCCATAAGGTGGCGGGGTCAGTCTTTTGAATTTAAGTATAAATTAAATTAATGGCTGTATAGAAATTGTGGATTCGGTTTGCATTTCTCTGTTGGTGAGTGACGTCGAGCATCTTTTATGTGCTTATTGGCCATTTATATATTTTGTGAAGTGTTCACATTTTTTTGCCCTTTTTAAAAAATTATTGAGTTCCAAGATGTCACAAGGTTTTAACCCAGAGAGTATCCTAACCAAATTTATGTTTGAGAAAAAGTACTCAAGCAGGGGGTATTGAGGATGACTCTCAGCAGAGCCAGACTGAAGAAGGGCCGGGGGGACAGGGGGCACTTGGCAACCAAAGGATGCCACAGTCCTTTGCAGTGCATTAAGGGGAGATGTCTCTGAGATAGAGCTGACAGGTACCGGGGACCGCTTTTACCTATGAAGGTTCATCAAGGAAATCTGACTCACTGGGAGTGAGGGTTTAGAATTCCAGGGGAAAACAACCACCACCAAATTCACGACCACATTTCTGTGTCGCCCTCACCATGTGCCAAGCACAGTTCTGAGCGTTGTCAAAAATATTAACCAGAATTGATCCTCATAACAGGCCCAACGAGGTGGGCATTATTATTACCCACACTTTACAGAGGAGGAAACCGAGGCAGAGAGTGAAAAGGTATCATGCCTGTAACACACACACACACACACACACACACCCCTCAGTCAGTGTGATTAAATGTATAGAAGACCGGATGGTTTAAAGGGTAGTGAAACATGGTTTTGGAACCAGCACTATTGGGCCTAGATGCTGTATGTACCACAGACTGGCTACATGACCTGGGGCAAGTTTCTCAGACTCTGTGCATCTCTCTTTTCTGATTTGTAAAACAAGTATACTGCTTTCCATGAGACCGGTGCGAGCAGTAAATGAGGAAGCTTGCGCAAAGTTTCTAGAACAGACTGTGTGTCCAGTGAATGTTTGTGTTCGTCCTGTTTTCCAGTAGATGTAGCCATAGGAGTGAGGGAGATGGTCTGGGAAAGCCTGCAGAAAAGAAGGATAGAGCGAGGAGGTAATAAGCCTAAGCAGTGCTCCCTTGGTGACAGTATCTGAGGCATAAAGGAAAGGGACTGGGAGAAAACGTGCAGTGACGTTCACTAGAGATTGGGATTCCAAAATAGGGCGTGGCTGAAGGTCATGCCTTCCCAGCAAGGGCACGCAGGGAAAGTCTGTCTTACCTCCTGCACTAGGTCAAGGTACACTTTTTACACACCAAAGCACTCTTAGGATCTACTGTGACCAAAGTCGAGATGTGATATTTGTGAGGCATTTATTTACTTTGTAACACTTGAACTATAAATGTAGAATGTGCTCAAAAAGAAAACAATTTGAATAATACAGACCAGGATGTACTAGGAATTGAGAATCTTCGGTACCTGCATGCCCACAGGTGCACCACCAGTACTGGTCAGTCATCATTTTGTGTATGCCTTCATACACAAGAATGTGGCACCCTTCACGTCAATATAGACACACTCTTTAATATGTACATTATAATAATACAAAAAACCTCATATTTTTAAGTAGTGGCATAATAAAACTCTGTTATACCATTGTTTATCATTCTCTTACTGATGATAGGTTGATTATAATTTTTTCTATAATAAATTTGACTGCAGTTAACATTCCAGTGTAGGTAGAATGCAAATGAAACTGTCTGATCTAAGGGCATGTGTATTTTAAATTGTGGTGTAGCTGCAAAATTGCCCTCCAAAAATAGATCAGCAGTTTGAAACCCATAATAGCTAATATGTATCGAATATTTACCAGATGCGAACACTATTCTAAGGGCTTTACGGACAGCATGTCAACAAACTCTATTGGGTCCATCCTATCATTACTTTCATTTGGTAGATAAAGAAATGAAGGCCTGGGAAGAATGAGTAAATTGAATGAGGTAACATAGGTAAGAAGTAGTGTAGGAGTGATTTGAACCCAGATCTTTGGTAGTATCTATACATCATTTTGACTCTTCTACTTATCACTCTGGGTTTGATTCATGCCTTCCCTTTCATCAACTCCTTTTCATTGCTACATTGCATTTTTGAATCTTTCTTCCTGGCAGAATATAGCAGATAGGGGTGGTAAATATGTCTAAGTTCTTGTATGTCTAAATGAGTTCATTTTTTTGTCACTCTTGAATGATAGTCTGGTGTGAGCAGTGGCTGTTATAGAATTCTAGGCTCAGACCCATTTTCCCCACAGTACTTAATGTGTCCTTTTTCATCTGGTGCCCTGATGTACGTGAGATGTGTGATGCCCAACAGATTCCTTTTCCCTCCCACCCTCTCACCCTCCTCCTCCCCTTTCTTCTTCTCTTCGTCTCTCTCTGTCTCTCTCTTGTCGTGGGATTCTTTCTCTACTGCTGAGTGTACAGATTTTCAAAAGAAATATCTGGATCTGTGAATCCAAAGGCCTGTCTTTAATTTAGGTAGATTGATACTGGCTCTCTT
Source organism: Martes martes (assembly GCF_963455335.1). NCBI lineage: Eukaryota > Metazoa > Chordata > Mammalia > Carnivora > Mustelidae > Martes > Martes martes. Next base: position 129,887,774 of record NC_137895.1, read on the forward strand.
GGATCTGTTTCCCACATCTCAGTGTTTTTTCTTAATTTGCATCCCTATCTTTTAAAATTATGTTCTAGGGGTATCTATTAGCTTGATATCTGTCATTTTATTTATAACTTTATTAGATTTTTTTTTAATTTTTTTTTAAGATTTTATTTATTTATTTGACAGAGACCACAAGTGGGCAGAGAGGCAGGCAGAGAGAGAGGGAGGAAGCAGGCTTCCTGCTGAGCAGAGAGCCCGATGCGGGGCTCGATCCCAGGACCCTGAGATCATGACCTGAGCCGAAGGCAGAGGCTTAACCCACTGAGCCACCCAGGTGCCCCTAGATATTTTTTGTAAGTATTTCTGACCTTCAAGATGTTTTCTTATTCAGTAGCCTGTTTCTAGCCATAGTCTCTGTGGGGATGCTAGTTTCCGCTCAGTTATGCACGGATCATATCACAATATAATATTAGATCAGGATGAGCACTGAAATTAAAAGAGTGTAAAATAGGTGGGATTTGAATGGCCAGTGCGTCCAGGAATCAGCCCCATCATACTCGGTGGTCCCTTTCTGTAAGAGACATTTTGTATCGTCTCTTCTGCTGTCCTGACATACAGTCCATAGATCATGTAAACCTGCTGAATTAAGAGGAAACCCCACTGTCACATAAAGGAGAAATCAAGGGGAAGCAATGGAGCACAGAGTATACATTTTGACAAGCGAGCGGTGGTCGGGGGCGCCTAGGTGGTGTGGCGGGTCGCGCGTCCACGTCTTGGTTTCGGCCCAGGTCATGCTCTGAGGTCGTGATCTCCGGATCGGGAGATGCAGCCCCGCGTCCGTTAGGCTCCACGCAGAGCTGGCTTAAAGGCTTTCTCTCCCTTTCCCTCTCCCCCTACCCCTGCCACCCCATCCCCCAGGAATCTATCTCCCTCTCAAATAAGTAAATAATTTTTTTTTTAAAGGTAGCTGTCATTGAACGCACGTACACACTCGCTGCACATGCCGCGGCAAGGCGTCGGCACCGACGTGAGCCACAGGGGCCACGGGCGCTATTGGCGTTAATGACCCAAGGCTCCAGGACAGTGAAAAACTCATACTACATTCTGAAAAAAATGAAAATACAACCTTCTTTTGATTTACATGGTCGTGCATTCCTGGAAAATTCAGTGTATATGCTAGCCTAGCCAAAATAGCACTCATGTCCTCATTTCCCAAGTTGCTTGAGCCAATGTTTATTTTTATTTTTTTCCTCAGCAAAGCTTTTAAGGCAACAAATGTTCCCAAGCTCAGTTTTCATCCTGTTTCATAGATCGAGAGCTTCACCGTTCTCCAAACAAGCTGCAGTTTCATTTTCATTTCCTCGGTGATCAGAATACTTACAAATTTTTCACAAAAATTTTCCAGGTGGTTCCCCCCTGCTTTGGTTTCTATTTGTCGATCATTTTCACTTCTGTGGATCTGTGGCGATAAAATGTAATTTGAAGTATTTCAATATGTTGGAATTTAATGAGGTTTTCCTTGTGGCCTATTGAGGATTGTGTTTCGTAAACGCTCGCGGAGTCCTTCAGTAGAAGTGCAACGTCAGTTTGCAGGATAAAGCATTCTTTTCATGGCTGTGAGATCCGCCAGAGAAATTAAGACATGTGGACCTTCTACAACCATTTTTCTCCACAGTCTAAGAGAAGTGTTTCAAAAATAACCAAATAACGTCGTTTTGTCGATTACGTTTCTCAAGGTTTTGCTTTATGTCTTCGTCTGAGCTCTTCCTTTTGTGGCTTGTACCACTGTTTATTACAGGAGGATGTTTGACCCAACTAATAAACATTGAACTCAATTTTGATATTAATATTAATAATATTACTATAATTAATATTATTACGTCCCTTGCTTTCTGTTTGCATCTGCCTGGCTTGTTGCCAGTCCTTTTACTTATGCTATATAGATAGTTCATCTTTAACATTTACAGTAATTATATTCTATAGCCACGGTTATTTTTTTTGAAAAATGTTATTTATTCATTTGAGAGAGACAGAGACAGCACAAGCAGGGGGAGGGGGAGAGAGAGGGAGAAGCAGACTCCTCCTGAGCAGGGAGCCCAAAGTGGAACTTGATCTCAGGACCTTGAGATCATGACCTGAGCCAAAGGCAGATGCTTAACCGACTGAGCCACCTAGGCGTCCCCATAGCCGTGGTTATTTAAATGTATTCCTGTTTAGATCTTTTATATGTTCACACACTACTGATTGGAGTGCCTGGAGCAAGGGTGCTTGGGTGGCTCAGTTGGCTAAGTTCTGACACTTGGTTTCAGCTCAGCTCATGATCTTAGAATCCCAGGATCGAGCCCTGCATCAGGCTCTGCGCTCAGCATGGACTGTGCTGGAGAGTCTCTCTCTCTCCCTCTCCCCCTCCTATTCATGGCACGCATTCACTCTCTCTTGCTGAAATAGATAAAACCTTAAAAAAAAAAAAAAAAAGAATGTGCGTGGGGCAGAGTAAAGACTCGACAAATGAAGCCTTTGGTATTACTTTTGCCCAAGTCAAGTAAAATAGGTATTACTTTGTTCAAAATGGTAGACCCACAAGCATGATTAATTTGTAAATCCAAAAACATAAAAACAACTTTGTCCAAACTTTAAGGTTAAAATCTCATCCATGTTGTGGAGGAAAAAAGTGAAATCCAGGAAGAATAGAATTTAAATGTAGTCTCTTGCTTTGGCCCACTCTATAGGTTCCAGAATTTTTTTTCCAGATTGAAAAAAAAAGTCCAGTGTAGTGACACACGGTTACATTAGTTTCAGGTATTCAACAGTGATTCAACAGCTTGGTTCGTAAGGCTGCGCTCACTGCAAGTATAGCTACCAACTGTTACCACAGAACACTATTATAATACCATCGACTCCATTTCCCGTGCTGTGCCTTTCATCCCCGTGGCCTGTTCATTCCATAACTAGCAGCCTGTGTCTCCCTTCCTTCCTTTTTCTCACACCTTCCACCCTGCTCTCTGGCAACTGTCGATTCTATGTGTTTATGGATCTATTACCTCTTTGTTTTGTGATTTATTTTTAGATTCCATAAAACTGAAATCATTTGGTATTTGTCTTTGCCTGACTTAACTCACTTAGCATAATACCCTGTAGGTCCATCTGTGTTGTCACAGGTAACAAGATCTCATTTTTCATGGTTGAGTAATATTCCAGTGTGTGTGAGTGTGTGTGTGTGTACACATATATTGTGATCCACTCATGTATTGATGGATACTTGAGTCGCCTCCCTATTTTGGCTGTTGTAAATAATGCTGCCATAAACATAGGTGCATGTATTTTTCCAAACTAGTGTTTTCATTTTCATTGAGTAAATACCCAGTAGTGGAATTACTGGCACCATCGCATTTGGACCATATGGCATTACTATTTTTACATTTCGAGGAACCTCCATACTGTTTTCCCACCAGAGCTGCACTGATTTTTTAAGATTCCCACCAACGGTGCATAGGGTTCCTTTTTCCCCACATCCCCACCAATACTTGTTCTTTCTTGTCTTTTTGATTCTGGCCGTTCTTAGAGATGTAAGGTGATTTTGGTTTTGATTGGTATTTCTCTAATGATTAGTGATGTTGAGCATCTTTTCAAGTGTCTGTTGGCCATCTGTATGTCTTTGAAAAAATGTATATGTAGGTCCTCTTTCCATTTTTAATTGGATTACTTGTATTTTTGGTGTTTAGTTGTAGAAGTTATTTATATGTTTTGGATTTTTTTAAAGATTTTCTTTCTTTCTTTATTTGTCAGAGAGAGAGCACACACAGGAAGAGCAGCAGGCAGAGGGAGAAGCAGACCCCCAGCTAAGCAGGGAGCCCGATGGGGGACTCGATCCCGGGACCTTGGGATCATGGCCTGAGCCAAAGGCAGACACCCAACCATCTGAGCCACCCAATCCCTTTATTTTGAGTATTAACCCCTTATCAGATATATCATTTGCAAACATTTTTTTTCCCATTTAGTAGGTTGCCTTTTTGTTTTGTTGATGGTTTCTTTTGTTGTGCAAAACCTTTTTTTTTGGTGTAGTACCAATAATTTATTTTTGCTTTTGTTTCCTTTGCCTGAGGAGACCAATCTAGAAAAATGTTGTTAAAACTGAGGTCAAAGAAATTACTGCCTGTGTTTTCTTTCAGTTGTATGGTTTCCTATCTCACATTTAGGTCTTTAATTCATTTTGAATTTATTTTTGTGTATGTTGTTAAGTGGTTCAGTTTCATTCTTTTGCATGGAGCTGTCCAGTTTTCCCAGCATCATTGGTTGAAGAGACTGTTTTGTTTTGTTTTTTTTAAAGATTTTATTTATTTATTTGACAGAGATGACAAGTAGGTAGAGAGGCAGGCAGAGAGAGGCGGGGTGGGGGGAAGCAGTCTCTCCACTGAGCAGAGAGCCCGATGTGGGACTCAATCCCAAGACCCTAGGATCACGACCTGAGCTGAAGGCAGAGGCTTTAAGCCACTGAGCCACCCAGGTGCCCCTGAAGAGATTGTTTTTTCACCTTTGTATATTCATGCCTCTTTTGTTGTAGGTTAATGTGCCATGTAAGTGTGACTGTATTTCTGGGCTCTCTAGTTTGTTCTATAAAATCATTTGTTTCTACTTCTGTAAAAAAAAAAAAAATGCTATTGTTTTTTGATAGGGGTTGCACTGAATCTGTTGTTTGCTTTGGATAGTGTGAACATTTTAACAATGTTAGTTCTTTCCAATTGTGCTATCTTCCATTTCTTTTGTCACTGTTTTATAGTTTTCCAACTATAGGTCTTTGACTCCTTGGTTAGGTTTATACCTAGATATTTTATTCTTTTTTGGTGCAACTGTCAATGGAAATGTCTTAATCTCTCTTTCTGTTAGTTTGTTACTAGTGTTTAGAAACACAAATGATTTCTGTGTATTTTGTGTCCTGCATCTTTATTGAATTCATTTATTATTTCTAATAGTTTTTTTGTGGAGTGTTTAGGTTTTTCTATGTATAGTATCACATCATCTGCAAATAAGTTTTACTTTCTTCCTTACCAATTTGGATGCCTTTTCTTTCCTTTTGCTGTGGATAAGACTTCCAGTACTAAGTTGAGTAAAAGTGTTGAGAGTAGACATCCTTGTCTTGCTCCTGACCTTAGGGAAAAGTGCTTAGTTTTTCACCGTTGACTCTGATGTTAGCTGTGGGTTTCTCATATAGATTTTATCATTTTCAGGTATGTTCCCTCTAAACCCACTAAGAAGAAACTCAAGAGAGAGTTTTTAATATGAATGGATGTTGAGTAGTATCAAATGCTTTTCTGAATCTGTTGAGATGATCATGTTTTTTGTCGTTCCAGGGTGTTTTCAAGTTCAATCACTGTGTCACTCAAGGGCATGTGCAGCTGTGAAGACCCCCTTTGGTAAGTGAAAGCAAAGAGTGGGAGTGGCCTGAGTTACTCACGGATGCTGCTTTCGCAGTGAACAGCCTACCAGTGACGTAAACCATCAGAACCTTTGTATTTTTTCAGTTTTATTAAAAATAATGGACATATAACATTTTGCGAGTTTAGGGTGTACAATGGGATATATACATGTATATATTGTGAGAGGATTACCACAATAAGGTTAATATTTCCAACACCTCATATAATTACCTTCTGTTTGGTGTATGTGGTGATAAAGTCTACTCTTAGCTATACTGTATAATATACCTGAGAGTTGTTAACTATAGTCAGTATGTACACTTGATCCCCAGAATTCATCTAATTTATAACTGGAAGTTTACCCTTGACCAGCATCTCCCCATTTCCCCTACCCTCCAGGCCCGGGTAACTACCATTTTTCATTCTGAGTTTGTCTTTTTCAGAATCCATATGGAAATGAGAACATACAGTTACTGCCTTTCTCTTATTCCATTTAGTCTAAGACCCTCAAAGCCCATCCATGTTGTTGCAACAGGCAGAATTTCCTTCTTTTTCATAGTTGAATAATATTGGTGTGTATTTCCATTCTTTATCCATTCATCTGTTGGTGGACACTTAAGTTGTTTCCTTGTCTTGCCTATCATGAGTAATCCTGCAGTGAACCAGGGAGTACAGACTTCATTTTCCTTCAGATGTATACCTAGAAGTGGGCGTGCTGGATCATAATACAGTTGTTTTTAATTTCTTGATGCCTCCATACAGTTTTCTGTAGTGTTTACACCAATTCATATTCCTGCCAACAGGCCATGAGAACCCTGAGTGTGTATTCAGCAGTTAGTGGACAGAGGTCCCAGGATTGGTTCAACAGTTAGATGCTATTATGGATTTAGGATCTTTTCTTTTTTCTACTCAGTCATTCTACAGACTGACCTTTATTATTCTGGTTTAAGGCTGGCATTATGGCAGTCACGTTGGCAAACATCACCAAATAATTGGGGTAGCGCCAACAGAAAGGATAGGGACAGGGGCATGAAAAAGATCTTTTACCACATGCAGTTTAATCTTTGACAAAGTAAATCAGGGGAACAACTCTTGGTCACAGCTTCTCCAACAGACATCACGTGGAACTGGGCAACACAACCAACTCCAGTTAATCCCCGCAAAGCGCAGACTGTCCTAATTCACCACTAAGGACCGGGACTTGGGCGGACTAAACCGAATGGTGTATCACACTGCGCAAGTCTGCTCCTGATAAACAGCCACTTTCTGATTAACCAGTTCTTACAGGCTTAGGTGCAGCAAGTTCTATCCGACTTCAAGCAGGAGCGTTTTGAGAAAATTATAAACTGTGCCTGCATAAGAAGGGTAAACCTTCTCCAAGCGACCAAATCTCAGGTTTCCATCTCCGGCTCAAGTTACAGCAACATCAGAAGTGCGCCGCAGTGAAAATGGTGCGGGCGCGGGGAGGCGGACCCCGATTCAAGTTCGGATTCCGGTGCTCGTGAGCCTCGAGCCTCGGTCACCTGGGGCAAGGTGCTGAAGCCCTGCCCCTCCCTTTTCTCAGTTGTACAAATAGGAAGGTGCCTTTCACATAAGGGAGCTGTGGGGATTCAATGAGACGGCGAATGGAAACCGCACAGACGTCTGATGGTCAGGAAGTACAGTGGGGTGGCGGGTGTTGGTCCTGGTCGGAGCACGTGTGTACATAGCGGTTTCAAAAACACTCCCTGCCCTCCCGGAGCTTGAGGATAAGGGGAGCAAGCATTTGTGAAGGAAGTGTGGTAGCAGAAGAAAGGGCATTCATGCACTTAAGGGACATTTCTCTTAAATCCATGTAAGTTATACTGCATACCAGTGGCTAAAAATAACAATTTGTTCACTTCCCTATTGAGGATTACTTAAATTGGTCCTGATGTATCACTTGGAAGTAATGGATGCTTTTTACATAATAAAACCATCCTAGGAATTATTAGACTTCCAGTGAATTTGCTAATAGAGAACTGTTTATATGGGTGATCATTTATAGAGCTGTTTTGAAATTGTGTGATGTGAGAATAATCACTATAACACAGGAGCTCACAGTTATCGAATATTTCTGTCCCAGGGTTTTGTTCCAAGTACTTTACATGGATCAGCTCTTCTGTGCCCACAACCATCCCATGAGGTAAGCAGAATTATGATGTCCATTTTCCTGCTCAGAGAGGTTCAAGGACTGTCTCAAGGTTGCAAAGCTGGTAGTAGGCAAAACCAGAATTTGAACTCAGGAAGTGCGGCTCCAGATCCCAGGCTCCTGAGGACTACCCTGAAGAGTGTTTCAGCGGAAGCAGAGCTGGGGCTCATTGGCTCAACTGTTGAAGCAAGGCCAGCGCTAATGAGCGCGTGTGTGCACCTAAGCAGGTCGCCGTCTATCCTCAGGTACAGCTAAACAAAAAAGCTGAGTTGTGCCTGACTGGAGTTCAGGAACAGGATGTGGAGAATGCTCTAGTTCCTGATGGGGAGGAATGGGACAAGGAACGATCCCATCTCGGATGGGCCCTGACTGTCCACCCCCCTCTCATTTCTCCTGGGGTCCCATGGGGAAAGCCCAGCTCTGGACCACCCTCAGGGTCTGGGCCAGGCTGGAGGTGGCTGTCACTCACTAACAGGCCTGAGAGGCAAGGGATGGTGACTAGGGGATGGACACGTCCCGGAGGAGGGAGCTGCAGAGAAGGATGCCCCCCCAAGAGCTCGGGGACCAGCAGGTGCCCCGAGGCCTGGCTGGGTCCGCTGGACCAGAGTGATCCAGGGAGTGGGACCCACGGCCAGAGAGGGCGTCTCTTTAAATGGCTGCACTGTATGGGTAGGAGCAGGACTGGTGAAGTCCGCCTGTCCAACAACCTTGTTAAGACCAGTAACTTACTGATAGAAACAAATATGAAGTTTAATTTTAAACACGGCAAATTCAAATAAACCATTTGGAATCAGAGTAGAAAACAGTTTGTTCGACCACAAGAAACAATATCCTAAAGACCCAAGTGCAAGAACATTGTGCAAGTGCACATGTCCTCTGAAGAGACTTTATTAAGATCAAAGGTTTTCCATTACATTTATTTAGAAATCCTCAGCAGTCAAAAAGAAAATAAATAATAGAAATCTAGATCTTCAAGAAGCTTTTACTAAGTTTTTTTTAAATCTGTAGAGATTACAGGTTTGTCCATTTTAAATTATTATGATTCAGATACATTCAATCATTATATACCAGGAATGTCAGCCTTACAGCTATTAAGAATGTCTATATGAGTAAGTAAAACAACGGGAAAAAAATATTTCAATTTCACCTTTTTCTTTTGAATGGACTCCAGCTGGGATCTGCAACTGGTGATCATGGGAATACAGAATTTTCTGATCTTGGATTTTAAATATATGGACTTAAAAATATAAACATTCCTCTTCTCTCAAATAGTGGCTGACAGTGAGGGGCACCATGTGCGTCTCCTTGCTGAAGGAGGAGGGGGTCTGGCTGCAGACGAAAGTCTCGGGCCTTCTGCAGTAGTTATCAGCGAGCCCCTGGCGCTGTCTTACTTGGTTTCTAGACATCAAAATGGCCGTGTAAGCATCACTTGCAAAGCCATGTACCTAGTACATTTCCCAAATTGCTAAGGGGCATCTTTTCATTAAAAACAAACAAACAAACCCTTGTTCAGTTCTAGTGTGAAAAGGGAGAGAGGTCTGGACACTTATATTTCGTAGTAACACCCCATCGCTACCAACAGCCACAAGGACTCTGTTTCCACCCCGTTCTGCTACCCTCTACCCCCGCAGTAAAGAATTTGGACGCCGAAATTATTCAGACAATTGCCTAGATAATTAATTACACGTTTCCCATTACTCTTTGAAGAGGAGATTTTGATTTACAGGAGATTTTTAGCCAGTGTTCAAAGAGGAGTCTACCCAAACTCTGTAAGATTTGTATTTTCTTAGAGCAGCCCTATAACTTTAAGTACGGCAGCCCTCTTCCCCACTCTTTTAAAAAAACTAAATGGCTTGCTGTTGGGTTTATAAACTTAGAACTCACTGTTTGGATCATGTTAGGTAACACTTAGTCTGACTGTTTTAGTGTTGCGTGTGTATCAAGGCCATTGCAGTAGTTTTTGTCTCTGTTTCTAACGTAACTTTGAAGGAAACCCAGCGGATAGCGCTACCAAACGCGTGGTGCGCGTGTAACACTTGTGGGTCTGTGTATGAACAAAGGTCAAATATTTACATGGAATGTTGACCCTGACTTATAAAACTATTTTAAATTATGACATCTTTACATACAATTTATGAAGAGCTCCATTTGATAATTAAAAAAATATGCCTTTGAGAGATTTCATAAATATATAAAATTTCACTACATTCTATTTTTTCTTTAAACATGACATCTAAACTCTCTTTACAAATCAACAAAAAATATTTTGTTTGAAAGTCACAGATGCAGTGATTTTTGATTGGCAGGTTCTTAGTGCATGCAAGAATGGCAAGACATGTTGTTCTCTTATACAACTTACGGCCCTTTCCAGTATCTTGCGCTATGTGATTTATTTGTTGAAGTTCACTAGAGACAAGCAAAAATGAGAACCCATCTAAATATTTATAATACAGTCTCTCTTATAATTCTTTAAAAATGGTAAGATTAGGATGGCACCTGACCAGTGTTAAGAATTATTTTGATGATGAAGAGGTAAGTTAACATCACACAAAAAGTTTTCTAAAATACATCTTAGTGCAATTTAAAATATGATTAATTGCACATGTGAAAATTGATCACATTTTAACTGTATTGGTAACATGTAAAACACCTACTTTTGGAATAGGAATCACATTCTTACGATTTATTGGATGGTGACTGCAGAAATCCTGTCTGATGATTTACAAATAAAAATGTCCTTTGTAATAAGTAAGGTTGGTGTTCTCTTGGGGCAAGTCATGATTACAAAGACTAATCCCATGAAGGAAGAGCTTTTAGTGACAAATATAATCATTTTAAAAAGTCTTACCTTCCCTCATTAAATATTTGAGACACTGATCTGTAGTCCTAAGAGGCCTTCTCAAGCTATGACATGCAGGCCACTCACTAAGGCAAATGTGTCATAATTCCTTAAATACACTGACTATATTGTAGATATGTAAGAAAAAGGTTGCGCTTTTAGAATGGTAAGAGGATGCCTTACTGTCAGCCCAGGTGAGCCTCGTGACCCATCCGAAGAACGGCAGAGCTGTCCTGTTTGCCTGGAGCTGCTCACGGCTGTGAAGGTCATGCCAAGAGCGTCCAGACTTGATGGAGGGACCACATCTGAGACCCGACGAAGCACAACTCCACTATCAATTCCCTGGCTGTTTCTCCCTGAAAAGTCCAACCACCTTCTCTTACAGATACAGCTGTATGTTAAAGATAACAAAAAGGTTCAAAAGCTCTGCTCAAAAGATGGTACTATGCAAATTTTGATTCTGGATCTTCTACTCAAATACTGTGCTTGAAGTAAGGCTGGAGAAAGATACAAACAAAACCAACATTCAGTGTTAAGCAAGACTGCACGTCTACAGCAGTGACGTAGACTAACAAACCCTGCCACCGGGACAGTAACTGATTTCGTCATGCACTCTACAAAACGCTGACCGTGGGAGTTTCCCTTAGTTACGAATGTAACCAGCTCACTGGAACCCAGTGGGCCTCTGTCTCTAATTTGTCAAAGGTTGTTTTCAGCTCATTGAATGCCACGGTGAGGTCATCATTTACTATGATTTTGTCAAAAAGATGACCATACTGATTTTCCATTATCTGTGCAGATTTAATCATTTCCTGAAAGTCTTCTTCCTGCAAAAGGAAATATTAAAAAAAAACTTTGGTTAACCAGGCAATTGTATCACTTTACATGGACGCAGACATTTCTATAACTGGTTTATCAAATGCTATCCTGTGTTTTTTCTTTCAGCCCCAAATGAAAATGACCCTCCTGACCTGCCAGTTCTTCAGACGTCATAACTTCGTGACTCAACTGCTCACGCAAAGTTCCCACCTATCGTGAATTTCAGGATTATCACTCACTCATCATTACAGGAATATTTCAGTCAACAGAATAGGAAGATCTCGTCATAGAAGCACAGAAAGCCATTACCATGCAATCACTCAAAAGGTACGTACCTAAACCCAGTTCTGCTTTCATGGAGTTATGGACCACCCCATCTACTACAGCATGTCTTCTGAAGGTAGTGGGGCTCCCGCATGCGTAATTTCAAGCACCACTTACATTTTCTTAATGAGCCTCACTGTACTTACTGTGAAAGGCTTTGCAGCACCTTGGTCATCTCTGCTTGAAATAATCTTTGCATTTTTTCTTGTCTCCCTCAGGCGCTCTATTGATGGAGGCTTTATAAATATCACGTAGGGCTTAAATTCTAGGGTCCTTAAATGCTTCACTGTCTGCAAGGAAGAAAATAAGTATTATTTCTTCGTAATGTCATGAGTGAATTTTATAGTAAAACCAAAGTTTCTTTCAAAGGAGAAAACTCCTTAAAATTAAGGCCAGTAGCTCCTTCAATATATTATTCAATCAGTAGTTGCCAATTAAATGTCATAATTATATACCCCTGAAAAAATGTTGGAGAATATAACTTGCCTTTTAAAATGTTTTGAAATATTTTGAAATCTATCATAATTCATACTGAACAGAAGCAGCTAAAAATACCATAAAACTGATTTTTAAATCAAATACTCAAAAGATGCTATGAGTTAAGTGTGTGTCTGCACAGGAAAATCTTCCAACCATCCCATCTAAGCCTCTTCCATATCTCACACAGGAGTCTGTCATTCTGTCTTGTGTGCCATGCCATCCTTTGGAGTATCCTAAAAGGGCAAGCCTTCTGCTTTCCAGGAAGCTTGTCAACATTCCCCCCTCAAAATATCTTACATTATTTACACTACGCTTCTGAGGACTCACCTACAGTTGAGGGGGAATGGTAAAAGGGTGGGAGTTGAGGGATCCTCTTGATCTATGTGTCAGGGGCCCCCCAGAATGTGCGTACAAATCATAAACTCCCCTGAAAGGTTAGTGTGGGGGGTGGGGCCAGAGGATCTGTATGTCCGGTGGGCTAGTGAGGTTCTGGGGACAGACAGCTGGACCCGACTAGACCCAGGGTACCAGCAGAGAGATTCGGCACAAGTAGGAGTATCCTACACATCGCCGGCGCCGAAGTGAAGGGGTCAGCTGCCCTACTGATCCTTGGGACGCTTTCACTCCAGATTCACCTTCCTGAAGAGGAGTGAGGGGCATCTCCAGGCCATCCTGGGTCTTAGAAGTTGTACACCCATCAGTGAGCAAGAGTCTGTGGCCCCTGGGTGACAAGGACAAAGCTATGGGTTGGGTCTCTGCTGGAGGAGAGAGATGTGGTTCAGTAAGAATTGAATGGCTTCATCCACTGCCATCCTCGGTCCAGAGCGTTCGTAAGCATCCCTGGCCTCCCAGCAAGGGTTCGGCTGACAGCTGCAGGGACGATCTCACTCAGCTCAGTTCCTGCGAAACGCCCCCCAGTGCTATGCAGGGGGTGTGCACTTGTAGAATATGTAGAGAATCAAAATACAAGAGGGCCAAGAACCGAAATGTCCACTGTAAAAATTACAAACACTTATAATCGTACTTAACACTTAAGAATACATTATACACGTAGCAATGTATTTTTTAAATAAAAACTACACAGAAGAAATACCGAAGAGTCCTGGTACTTGGCAAACGTGGAATATAAACAAGAGTTACCAACAGATCTTGTGGCTTCCCCTACTCCTCTTCTCTAACAGCATGGGTCTTTTTACCCCCCTCTCACCAGAGACCTCTCACATTTAAAGGCTTTCGTCACTAGGAAAGCCACAGATAGGCCCAGAGTGAGCAGCCTTCAGATTTACCCACCGACGGAAAGGTTCCCGTGAAGTGTGGCAGCTCACACGGGCCAGAGGGCACTGAATAGCTCATTGTTCACTTACGTGAGGCTGAACATCCAACAAACAAACTTTGTTTTTAGCAAGGACAGACCGCACGGAGTCTATACTTGTGCCGTAGTAGTTGTTTTTATATTCACCGTATTCAATAAACCTGTAGGAAATCAGATCTGCATCAGAGCCATTCGCGAATTAATTACAGATAGAAGTGGAAAGACATAATTCAAATATATAAAAAGATTTTTGCTGAACATGTAATTTTTTTTTACTGTGTTCAATAAAATAAGTAGGGCCAAGTCCTCCAGAATGTCAATTTTAAAAAATCTTGTATTTTACATTTTCAAATCAGTAACACTTGCTTGTATTACACTTAAGCAGAAAGAAAGTACTTCAGTCCAGCAGTACTCTGTTTTCCATCACCTCTTTTTCAGAACTAATGCAATGCAATAAAACAGTGAATAAGCCAAACAATAGAAACTACTGAAATTTCACTGCACGCTACAGAATAACCACACTCAGCTATCGAACGACAGGAGGAACTGCTTGGTGGCTAATGGAAGCAGGGCAGCCGATTACGTGCTATAAAAACACAATCGCTGTGCCAAACGCGGAAAAAAGCATTTTGATGTTTCAATAAAATCCCCAAATCCTGCATTAAAACACACACTGCTCCCTGATACCCTAAAATATTCAGGCTGGAGCAAATGGGGGACCTGGGGAGCGGGGGCAGTTAGAGCTGGCCGGAGGACAGGGTGTAAGCAAGGCGACTAACAGCATTTTAATTCGCTGAAGAGCCAGTGAGGGACAGAGATGCGTGTGGAAGAGATCGTGGGACTAGGGGTCTAGTACATCGTTGTTAGATTTTTTAAAGAAAATTCTATTCAAATTCTGTGTTAAGATTCAAGGAGTGGGGTGGAAAGAGGCCACAGTAACGTATAAGCAACATTCCCTCATCCTTCAAAGTAACTCCTGCCCATTTAACTCATCAGAAACATAGCAGCTCTAGGTTATTAAAACATTACAGGTGAAGACTGGTAACACCTACTAACCAAATCCTCACCTTTTCATCCGTCTCAAATATTATAAAACTTAAAATTTATTTCAAACAGAAGGGAACCCTCAGTTGCCTAAAACCAGGTAAGAGAGGCACAGGCTTAAAAACAACAGTCATACAAAAACCTTCCACATACTTGTTATTTTGTACGTCTGTCTCAAACAAATGCTTGGAAATGAAAATATATTCCACACCATCGCTCTCCTGGCTTCTTCTTGCTCTGGTTGTGTCTGCGATTTAATTAAAAAGAGTTTACAAAAGTTGACATCAGCCATTCTAAGGAAGATACTAAAAAAGAAATCATCATGTATTGAAGTATTTTTCAGGGCATCTGGGTGACTCAGTAGGTTGAGCATCTGCCTTCAGCTTAGGTCACGATCCCAGAGTCCCGGGATCTAGTCCCACACATCAGGCTCTCTGCTCAGCGGAGAGCCTGCTTCTTCCTCTGCCCCTCACCCTGCTTGTGCTTGCTTATGCTCTCTCTCTAATATATAAAATCTTTAAAAAAATAAAAAATAACTTATTTCTCATAAACCAGATTTAAAAATTTAGAAAAGAGCAAATTAGCTAATAAAGTGTCATTCAGATTTTCTACCAATAGGAAAGTACACCACTGATTTGAATATGGATTCAAAATTAAATAGCACTGTGTCTGTGCTATTCATTATTCTGAAGGCACTCTACCACGTTAATTAAAAATGGTATTTTAACCATTGAGGGAAAACTGTCTTTTGCAAATAATATGCTTATTATCATATTTACTGATTGTTATTCACTAAGCAAGTCTAATGCCTGCTAGGTGGTAAGGTAAACACTGAAATTATTTTACCGTCTTCCACCTACAGCACACAGCGAGTATGTCATCAGTGTTTTGTTTCACCGGCTGAATTTGAAAACCTCTATGTGCTATTCATTCCTCCATTGCAAAATTATAAACACCTCAGAATACTACTGAACTTCCAGACGTTCAGTAATGTTGCCTGTCTGCTACTAAGTTATAATGGAGCAGAAAACACAGGGTTAGCTATAAAAACACAACCAAACCTCAGGAGTTGCATGCTGATAGAGGAAGGGCAAACAGCCCATCCTTCCTGCGGATTATGGCTAAAAGCTCTGGGCCCAGCCAACTTTGCAAAGAAATAAAGCAGGGAGACTGTGGAGAGGAATCAACCTGCAGGGGGCGGAGTTTTAACTTTTATTGCTTCTTAGCTTTGCCTGGAGTGTGGGAACATTTACAGAGCATCATGGCGTTCTGTGTGACTACATTTCCAGTAGGAGCCCTTTTTGGTGAAAAGAACCAAGAAAAAGCAAAAAAGCCCTTAGAAATTGAAAAGCATGGAGGTAATCCAGGAACACTGGTGAAGGAGATATTCTAAAGCGGAAGGAATCAATCCCAGCTGAAGAATAACCCCTGAGCTATGCACTTGGCAGGTCAGACTCCAACGGACCCAGCAATGTTTTCAGACGCGAACTAAGATTAGAACAAGTCTCAGCCTAACCCGTGAATAAGAGCAGCACAGAACACCCCCAAACCAGCTTAGAGAACTGAGCTGAGATTTGAACGATGCACACAAGTATCAGACTCACCCCTGAGCCACATGTGACAGGGAAGACCCAAACCAGTGTAGCAAAGACTTAACAAAATTGAACTCAGATTGAAACCACAACTCACAGAAAATGGGACAGAACTTATGTTGTAAACATAAAAGGGTGATTACTTGCTAAAACAAAAACATTCTCCAAAATCTTGACTCCCTCCAACACCTCCTGCTTTACTCATTTTCAGAGTGCTCAGAGAGCTGTCTCTGGCCTAGAGTTGTAAGTGTAATCAGCAGTAAGGATGGGCTGTATCCAGGTTTTCACTTGCTGGGTTCGCACTGAAACATCTCAGGGTTTTTGTTTGTTTTTAAAGTTAATCCTATATTTCCTGCTCCACTGTAAGCAGGACCTAGAGTTGATAAAACATTGCATTTGTAACACCCCCAATGCAATTTAAAAGAGCCAAGAAATTATGACCAATTCTCAAGGGGAAAATGGCAGATGGCAACTCTGAATGATCCAGAAGTTAGAACTACCAAGGAATTTAAGGCAACTGTTTGTAACCGTGTTTTATAGGGTAAAGGAAAACACATCTGAAATGAATGAAAATATAAATTCTCAGAGAAAGAGAAACTATAAACAAGAACCAAATGGAAAGTTTAGAACAGAAATATACAGTAGCTAACAGACACAAGTTACTAGATGGGTAAGTTGTTAGAATGGGGAGGACAGAGAAAAATCAACTTGAAGGTAGATCAATGGAAATTATAAAATCTGAGCAACAAAGAAAAAAAAAGATTGAAAAGATATAAATGGAACCCGAGGGACCTGTGTAATGTGTAATCTGGATGCCAGAGAAGACAAAAAAGATACTGAGGCCAAAAAAAAAAAAAAAAAAAAAAGTTTTTCAAGAAATAATGGCCCCAAACTGCTAAAATTTAGTGAAAGACATACATTTCACAAATTTCAGAAGCTCAACAAATCTCAAATAGATAAATTCAGAGAAAAATCATGCTAGACAGCAACAAAACCAGAGTACTAACAGCCAAAGATAAAGAAAAAAAATCTTGAAAGCCTCTAGTAAAAACCAATACAGTACATATACGGAATAATGATTTCTGTGACTACAGATTTATTATAAATCATAAAAACAAGGACTCAGTGAAATAATATCTACACTTAAAGTATTGAAAGATAAGAACGTCACCTAAAATATCCTTCAGGAGAAAAAGGCAAAACATCTTTTCAGAAGGAGAGAGACTAAGAGAATTCATCAGCATATCTGTTCTAAAAGAATATTCAAGGAAGTTTTTAGGCTAAAAGGAAGTTTATATCTTCAAGGAATGAAGAAAGCAACAGAAAGAATAGTTGAGCAGAAACAATATTTTTTTCCCTCTTACATTCCATATATATATGTATATGTGTATTTGTACATGTATATATGTATCTGTATATATAATATAAACATACTGTATATATAGATGTGTATCTATAGATGTATATATGTGTATGTATATATATCTAATATAGACATTGTGTATATAAAATTAGACATGTTATATATTATATATTAGACATGTATATATGATATATAACAGACATATATAATAAACATATATATATATAAAACTGATTTAGAAATTGTAATATCTAGTAGAGTTTTCAGTGTATGCAAACATAACCTTGTCAACTAGCACAAAAAGGACTAGGGAAAAAGACTCATATGATTGAAAGGTTTCTATATATTATGTGAAATGGCATGAAGTTAACTCTAGACTGTGACTGGTTAGACATTAAGCATGTTGTAATCCCTAGAGCAACCAGTAACAAGTAATGCAAAGACATATAAGCAGAGCGCCAATAGGTAAATTGAAATGGAACATTAATAAACATTCAAATAATTAAAAAAAAGTAGAAAAAATAAAAAGCAAAAAAACCCCAAACAAACCCCAGGATAAATAA
The DNA here is from genome assembly GCF_963455335.1 of Martes martes. Classification (NCBI taxonomy): domain Eukaryota; kingdom Metazoa; phylum Chordata; class Mammalia; order Carnivora; family Mustelidae; genus Martes; species Martes martes. Next base: position 129,905,670 of record NC_137895.1, read on the forward strand.
AAACATAATAGTAGCTTAAATTTAATCATTTCCGCAATTCAATAAACATTAACTGGTTTATACACTCAAATTTAAAGGCAGAACAGGTGAAAAAGCAAAACTGTACTACATGCTGTCTATAAGCTTGTAAGAAAGACACATTAAATATAAAGACACAAATAAGCTGAAAGTGAACAGATGGAAGACAGTGTATGTACCATGTAAACAATAAGGATAAGGCAGGGGCGCCTGAGTGGCTCAGTGGGTTAAGCCTCTGCCTTCAGCTCAGGTCATGATCTCAGGGTCCTGGGATCGAGCCCCCCACATCGGGCTCTCTGCTCGGCAGGAAGCCTGCTTCCCCCTCTCTCTCTATGTGCCTCTCTGCCTACTTGTGATCTCTCTCTCTCTGTCAAATAAATAAAATCTTTAAAAAAAAAAAAAAAACAACAATAAGGATAAGGCAGCTAAAGTGGCTACTTCAGTATCAGACAAAAGAGACTTCAAGAAAAAGTATGATCAGAGATAAAGAAGAATGTTTCATAATAATAGAAACTTATAACAATTATAAATTTGTACACACATAGTAACAAAACTTTAAAGTACAGGAGGCAAAATGGGCTTAAGTTAAATGGAGAAATGGACACGTTCACCATCAGAATAGATTTTACTGCCTCTCAACTACTGACAGAACTAGACAAAATATCGGTAAGACACGGGATCTAAACACCACCAACCTCAGGGGTCTATTTAATACCTGTATAACACTACATCCAGTAACTGCAGAAAACACATGATTTTCAAGCATAGATGATGCATTTGTCAAAAGGTAGATCATATGCTGGCCCATAAAAAGTTCCAGTCAATTTAAAAGAATCCAAATCATACGGAGTAAATTCTCTAACCAAAGAATAATGAAAAATCCATAATAAGATATCTAGGAAAAACTCAAATATTAAACACACTTCCAAATAATCATGAATCAAAAATGGAACAATAAAAGTGAACAAATACTGTGAAGTACACAACAAGGAAAATACAACCTATCAAAGTTACGGGATAGAGAAAGATAGTGCATAGCAGGAAACTTACGCCTTTACGTACTTCTATTAGAAGAGAAGACATAAAATAAGTGACTGAAAGTTAATCTTAAAAACTGCTAGAGGGGTGCCTGGGTGGCTCAATGGGTTAAGCCTCTGCCTTCGGCTCAGGTCATGATCCCAGGGTCCTGGGATCGAGCCCTGCATCAGGATCTCTTCTCAGCGGGGAGCCTGCTTCCCCCTCTCTCTCTGCCTGCCTCTCTGCCTACCCATGATCTCTGTCAAATAAATGAATAATATCTTAAAAAAACAATTTCTAGAAAGAAAAGATCAAAGTAAACTCAAGCCAAGGAGAAGTGAATAAGAAACAGAAATTAACAAAATAGAAAAAAATTAAGACAAGAAAAATGACAAAAATTTAAAATCTAATTACAGTGATTAAGAAAAAGAGAAAAATCACCAATATAAATAATGAAATAGGAGTTATTACCAGAGATCCTAGCAACAATAAAAAGGACTAGTGGAGGGGCGCCTGGGTGGCTCAGTGGGTTAAAGCCTCTGCCTTTGGCTCGGGTCATGATCCCAGGGTCCTGGGATCGAGCCCCGCATCGGGCTCTCTGCTCGGCAGGGAGCCTGCTTCCTCCTCTCTCTCTACCTGCCTCTCTGCCTACTTGTGATCTCTGTCAAATAAATAAATGAAATCTTTAAAAAAAAAAAAAGAGGTTTAGTGGATATTATGCATACTTTATGCAACATATTTGCCAATTTAGATGACATGGATAAATTTCTTGAAAAGTATGAAGAATCAAAATTGAAACAAGAGGAGACAATATCTGAACAGTCCTATATCTACTAAATAAATCCATTATATAAAGATTTTATTTATTTGAGAGCGCACACACAAGCAGGGGGAGGGCCAGAGAAAGAAGTGAACTTCCTGCTGATTGGGTAGCCTGATGGGGGGTTTGATCCCCAGATCATGACCTGAGCCAAAGGCAGATGCCTGACTGAGCCACCGAGGCGCCCCTAAATAAATCTGTTTTTCCAAACCTTCCCCAAAAGACTCCAGGCCTGGATGGCTGATGAAGTCTGTCCAACATAATGAAATAACACAAATCCTACAGCAACATATTTTTGCATAAAGAGGAACTGCTGCTTAATTCATTTTATGATATTAGTATAACCCTAATAGCAAAATCTAACAAAGACATTAGAAAACATTACAGACCAATCTCCATCATAAATTTAGGTGCAAAAGTCCTTAACAAAAATATTAGCAAGTCAATTTTGACCATTTATTTTTTAAAAAGATACAAGATCACAACCAAGTAGAGTTTATCTCGTGAGCAAGAGGTAGGCCAAACATTTGAAAATCAACAGAATTCACCATATTAACAGAAGGAAGGGCAATACATCATCATTTCAGTGTATCCAGAAAGAGCATTAGAAAGAGTTTCACCACCAATGCACGACAAAAAGTCTCCGCAAACAAGGAATTGCAGAGAATGCTTCCAAACAAATAACGGGGCATCACTGATTCAGCATCATACTTAATGGTAAAAGATGGGAATTGTTTTCCCTTGAGATCAGGAACAAGGCAAGTCTGCTAAACAACACGAAAAAATAACCTGAAATGGATCAAGACCTAAATGTAAATGTAAACTATAAAACTTCTAGAAAAAGCAGAATGTCTTTGTGACCCTGAGATAAAGGATTTTTAGAGCACCAAAAGCACAAAACATGAAATGATAGACGTTGTCAAAATTAAAAGCTTTTGGTTTTGAAAAACACGATTAAAAAAATGAAAGGGTGGATGCCTGGGTAGCTCAGTTGGTAAAACATCCAACTCTTGATTTTGGCTCAGGCCATGATCTCCGGATCCATGCCAGGCGCAGAGCCTGCTTAAGATTTTCTCTCCCCCTCTGCTCCTGCCCCACCTTGTGTGCACACTCTTAAAAAATGGAAAAAGGCAGTCCACAGACTGACAAGATTATATGAATACCACATTCATCATAAAAGGGACACATATCCGGAATAAAGAATTCTCAAAACTCAGACAATGCAATTTTGAAAAATGGGCAAAATATTTGAATAAGCACTTCACCAAAGGAGATGCATAAATGAGTGGATCCACGAAATGATGCTCGACATCATTAGTCATTAGTTAAATGCAAACCGAGACGCTACTACAACGTACAGGCATACCTTGTTTTGTTGCGCTTTGCCTTATGGTGCCTCACAGGCATTGTCTTTCGTTGTTTTTTAAAACAAGTCGAAGATTTGTGGCAAGTCTAGCAGTGCCATTTTTTCCAACAGCATTTGCTCATTTGTGTCTCTGTGTCACATTTTGGTAATTCTCACCGTATTTCCAACTTTTCCATGATTGTGTGTGTTATGGCGATCTGTGATCAGTGATCTTTGATGTTACTCTCATAGTTGTTTTGAGGTGCCATGAACTGCACCCACATGAGATAGTGAACTTAATCAACAAATGTGTGTGTTCTGACTGCTCCGCTGACCAGCCATTTCCCCCGTCTCACCCTCTCTCCTCAGGCCTCCCCATTCCCTGCGACACAACAGTATTGAAATTAGGCCAATTCAGAATCCCACAATGGCTTCTAAGTGTTCAAGTGAAAGGAAGAGTCTCACATTCTCACCTTGAATCAAAAGCTAGACATGATTAAGCTTAGCGAGGAAGGCGTGTGGAAAGCTGAAATTGGCCGAAAGCTCTTGCACCAGTCAAGTTGTGAATGCAAAGAAAAATTCTTGGAATAAATTAAAAGCACTACTCCAGTGAATGTGCAGATGGTAAGAAAGTGAACCGGCCTTGTGGCTGTATGGAGAAAGCTCGAGTGGTCTGGAGAGACGATTAAACCAGCCATGACGTTCTCCTAAGCGAAGGCCTGATCCAGAGCAAGGCCCTAACCTAAGGCCCAGTTCTATGAAGGCCGAGAGCGGTGAGGAAGCCCAGAAGAAAAGCTGGAAGCGAGCAGAGGCTGGTTCAGGAGGTTTAAGGAAAGAAGCTGTCTCCGTAACAGAAGAGTGCACGGAGACGCAGCAAATGCTGACGCAGAAGCGAGAGCAAGTTATCCAGAAAGATCTAGCGAAGATCATTAATGAAGGTGGCTACACTAAGCAGACATTCACTTAAATTAAATAGACATATTGGAAGAAGACTTTCATAGCCAGAGAGAAGTCAATGCCTCGCTTCAAGCTTCAAAGGACAGTCTGGCTTGTCAAGGGCGAATGTAGCTGATGACTTTGAGTTTGAAGCCAGTGCTCTTTGACTGTTCTGAAAATCCCAGTGCCCTTAAGAATCACACTAAGTCTGCTCTGCCTGTGCTCTATAATTGGAACAAAGCCAGGATGACAGCGCATCTGCTTACAACATGGCCTGCGGGGGATTTAAGCCCAGTGTTCAAACCTAGTGCTCAGAAAGATTCCTTTTAAAAATGAGTGCTCATGGACAGTGCACCTTGTCACCCAAGAACGCTGATGGAGACGTACAAGATTAATGTTATTTTCATGCCTACTAACACAACATCCATTCTGCAGCCCATGGATCAGAGTAACTGTGACTTTCAATCTTATTATTTAAGAAATACATTTTTTGTAAGGCTGTGGTTGCCATAGACAGTGATTCCTCTGATGGCTTTGGGCGAAGTAAATTGAAAACTGACTTATGGAAAGGATTCACCATTCTAGATGCCACTAAGAACATCTGTGATTCATGGGAAGAGGTCAGAATATCAACATTAACGGTTTGGAAGAAGTTGACTTCAGTCCTCATGGACGACTTGGGGGGGTTCAAGACTCAAGTGGAGGAAGTCACTGCAGATGTGGGGGAAACCAGCACAAAAAGTAGAATTTTAGAAGTGGAGCCTGAAGATGTGACTGAATTACTGCCATCTCATGATAAAATTTTAATGGATGAGGAGACGCTTCTTATGGATGAGCAATGAAAGTGGTTTCCTGAGATGGTAACTGCAAAAGTTGCTGACAAAAAAAGATTTAAAATATTCCATAAACGGAGCTGATAAAGATGCACAATGTTTGAGAGGCTTGCGTCCAATTTTGGAAGAAGTTCTGTGGGTAAAATACTATCCAACAGCACTGCCTGCTACAGAGAAACAGTTCATGAATGGAAGAGTTTACTGATGCGCCAAACCTCACCGTCGTCCTGTTTTAAGAAGTTCCCACAGCCAACCCCTCCTTCAGCAGCCACTACCCTGCTCAGTCAGCAGCCAACCCCCTCAAGACAAGACCCTCCCCCAGCAAAAATAGGACAACTCACTGAAAGCTCAGAGGATGGTTAGCATTGTTTAACAACCAAGTATTTTAAAATTAAGGTGTGTACATTGTTCTTTCAGACATAATGCTATCGCACACTTGAGAGACTACAACATAAGCACAAATTTCATTTTTTCTAAGAATAATTTTTATATGTACTGGGAAGCCAAAAAATTCATTTGAGCTGCTTCATTGTGCAGGATTCATTTTATTGTGGTGGTCTGGAACTGAGCCCATACTATGCCTGAGATAGGTCTGTATCACACGGAGAAAAATTTAAAAGGCTGACTATACCAATTATTGGCAAAGCTGTAAAAAACTCGATCTTGCACACACAGCTAGTGGGTTGGAAAATGGTATAACCATTTGGAAAATGGCTTGGCAGTCTCTTAAAAAATTAAATATGATCCAGCCACTCTACTACTCCTTATTTACCCAACAGAAACAGAAACATATATGTTCATCAGAATATCTAGCTTATGGGTTTATCTGTAATAATCAGAAATGGGGAGAAACCCCCAAGTATCCATCAGCAGGTAAATGGATGGATAAAGGAATTAGAGTATTTCCATACAGTGGAATACTACTGAACAATGAAAAGGATGAATTGCTGATCTGTGAAACCACGTCGGTGAATCTCAAACTCAACCTGGGTGAAATAAGCCAGGCAAAAAGAATTTGGGAACATACTGTAGAATTTTATTTATATAAAGTGCTAGAGGAGTCAAACAAATCTATAGTTTCAGAGTATAGATTCATGGTTGCCTGAATTCGGGGTAGAAGGATGGGTTACAAAAGGCATGGGGAAATTTTTTTGGAGAAGAAATGTTCATTATGTTGATTGTGGTGATGATATCATATGTGTCTATGTATATTAAAATTGACCTAATTATACCTTTTAAATATGTGCAGCTTATTTATTTCAATTAAATGTTAGTAACATAGAAAAGGAAAACTGAGGGAAGTGGGAAAAAAAGAACTCAATACAAGAAATATTTATACTTTATAAAACCTGATTAAATTATATCCAAAATTTAACTGACCTCTATTTAGTTACCAAGCATATTTTAATACAACATTCAGATCTCCTGAAACAGTTTTTCATATTTCTGCTGGTAAAACACCAAGAAGCTATGTTATTTTTTTATGAAGTGTCACACCTTTTGCAGGAATAGCATGAAATACTAATAAATTTAATTCTATCATAAAAGCCAAGAATGAATTCCACAACAGAAATAGACTCTATTAAGTGTATATAACATAATACACATCCAAGAGTTTGAATGATATTAAAATTAGTATGATGCCCTGCTTTGGAATTTAGGGTTAATACTCACTTATTACTTCTTCAACAACTTCATTTTTGTTTACTGGTGTTCCTTTAGCAAATAGTAAGCTTCATAAAAATGTATTGTTGAAAATCAAAACTGAGAATTTTATGTGCATTAATTGGTTTCTGATGAACTGAGAAAAGGTTCAACTGAGGAAAAAACCTTTATCGACTGTAATGGCAGGACACTCTGAAAATGCAGCCCACAGTTTTAAGGATCACCACCCTGACATACGGAGTCCCCTAGGGAGGGTTAAAAGTAGAACTACATCAAGTGGACAAGACATTTATGGCACTGCTAAACACATTTAAAAGAGAACATATCTACAGAGTGTTTGCTTTATCATGAACACCCCAAATTATCCAGGCCTGGCGTAACTCTACCATTGAAGAATTTTAGTGTTAACTGCAGTGAGGGTCCACAGGAATCGCACGAACTCATTCTCAGTGAGGAATCCTGAATAAGGGACCTGGGAATTCTCAAGAGAAGGGAACTCAAAAGGAAAGGTGGACATATTAACTACAATGCAGGCCACTATCTCCCTATAGTTCACTGAGTACCCACTATGTCTACAGTGTAAGACAAACATCCAACAAATATGAGACACACTCCAAACTCCACCCTCTTCCCCTGCTTCTAACAAAATTCCCAAATAACTTCCATGGTGAGATAAGAAAAAAATTTTTAATTGGTACCTTAGTTTTTATATATATATTTTAGAAATCTCAACTGAGGTTTTCTATGGACAAAGAAGTGTTATAGAACACGAGTTCCTTGAACCTATGAAAACATATAACTGTGATATATGCCTTCATGAGAAACCACAAAGTGATTAACAGGTGCGGTCGGCTATGAGTGCCCAAATTCCAGACCAGAAAGACTTTGGAAATCTATCAAGTCTTTGACATCTACTGCAATACTTTCTGCTAACTACTTTATTTTAATTTACTGAGACAGCCTTTTGAAAGGCTGGTTATATTAATAGTCACTTAAATTTTTTGATGATAAACTAGAGCTTTAAAACAGTGTTGATGCTGCTCATCGAGGATGAAATTTGCCAGAGACACAAAGCAGCAGCAAAGAGACCTCGGCCAACACCTTTTTTTAAAGCGACTTGGAATGTGTAACGTGGCAACATAGATATTTCGTAAAGATCATAAAATTGTTCTGCCATTTTAGCCCCAAAGCAGCAGTATTTACCTCATTTAGCATCCCTTTAAATAATTTTTTAAAACTGCAGTAATTATAGAGTTACAGTAAGTTGCAAAAACAGCCAGAGAAGATCCCATGTAACCATCAGTCAGCTTTCTCAGAAAAAGAAAGGTGTTCATCTTCCCTAACTGCGGTGCAGTCGAGACCAGCCCATCGACATCAGCAAACCACAGCGAACTAAAGTACCAAGTAGTTCTTTTTAACACTCAAAACCCTGAAGTAAGATACACGGAAAAGTTCACACCTAAGCGTGGTGAGTTTTCACAGATGGAACACACCCGCGTGAGCCGCCCTCTACCGCGACGCGGCACATGGTCCCACTCCGGAACCAGCCTCCCGGTTCCTGGGAGCAAACGTTAGCCCTGCTTGTGCGATGCCGGCAACCACTGGGCCGTGGGCATATCTCTGTGTCTCCTCCACTCCCTGAACGTGTTTGGGGGATTTGTCCTACTGCCACCCTGTAGCCGCGAACTGTACCCTGCAGTCCTCCGCTGTGTGAATTTGCCATCACGCCCCTATCCAACCACTGCTGCTGGGCACTGGGTCCTCTCCAGAGTGGGGCTGTTGTGAACAGGGTTTCCAGGACTATCGGCTGCGGACAGGAGTGGAATTGCGAGGTCGTGGGGTAGATGTTGGCTCAGCCTTAGTGGATACGTGGTAGATGCTTAGTTTTCCAGAGTGTGTGACATTAATTCACACCCTACCCCCGCAGTGTGTGAGAGTTCCACCGCGCCCCGCTGTTTGCAACTTCCCCATTCTGGTGGAGATTTAGTGCATCTGGGGGAAAGACTGATAGCTAAACATGGAACAGAATACTGGCAGAGGAATCAAAGCAGTAATTTTTCTCTAGATAATCAAGGATCACCTGGAGTATTTTACAAAGCAAAACAATCTAAAATTCCAACACCGTTCTTAAAATATATTCTTCTATAATTAATGGAATCATCCTGAGTTGATGCTATGGCTGTTATTTTCCAAAAATGTCTTGGGTTATGAGTCACTGGGGATACATAAAATAGATTTTCAGGCATTCTGTCAGGTTTCCTGAAGGAGGATCTCTTTGGAAAGGCCTTGGAATCTTTTCCTAAGAAGCCCGAGAGATTTTTATCATCAGGCGAGTCTGGAAAACACAGCTCTGTGGGGATCCTCTGACATTAACACCTGTTTAAAAGTGAATCTGAGTGGAAAATCACTCTTTCGGGGATTTCGTTGGAGAGTCCCAGGCCCAGAACTTTTCTGGATATTGTCAATTTCTGTAACAACCTCAGAGGCAAGTGTTGGATAGATCGAGGCCCAAGTACGCTGCCCTGGGTCCTCGAAGAACACCGAAACTATCATAAAGGCTTATGTCTGAGAGACAGTCTTATGGGTATTTATCAACTTCCAAATAAATCGATGTTCATTACAGACTGTACGACAATAAAGAACATCTGTAGTTGGAAAAGACTGTGTAGTGTTGTCTTGGAGGAGGGACGTGAGAAGTGCAGTCATGGTGGGTGCAAGTATGACAAGGACAGCTCTGAGTTAAGTCCCTGCTTCCCTCCTCTATGGCAGGTGGACGTCGCCCCGTGGTTGGGACGATGAAATAAATCAAGACATATAAAGGAGATGAATACACGGCAGGAAATTCATACATGCATTTTTTCCCCTTTGTAATCTGTTTTTCCACCCTCCAGGTGCTTTGTAACTGCTTTCCAGTAAGACAGACAATTGTTTTGTAAAATTCGTGAATTACCTGTATATTGCAAGTCAGCTTTTGCAAGAGAGGAGAATAATTAAAGTTAACAAAAAAAAAGGGGGGAAAAAACACTGTTTAATTCCACATCTCCACATTTTTCCTTTCCTTTCATCTCTGTTGGTGGAAACCAACGGCCCTGTAACGTATGGCTGAAAATGACTATAAACAATAATTTGGAAAAATGCAGTAACAAGGAGTAACTTGAGGTAATAGAAAACTATAATTTTAAAATAAAGTTGAACTCTTCCAAAACTAGAGAACACTGCTCAGGGCCATATACAAACAGTTGTGTTTTTTGTTTTGTTTTTAACAGTACCAAAACCACTTGAAAAAGCCAACATTTCAATTTTAGCCTTTTAGACGGCTTTCTAACATCAACATATTAAGTAGTCAAATGGCATTTATTCTGGAGATCAAAATGCTTCCAGCATCACATTTCACTTGTAAGAAAGCCTATGAAAACCTCTTTTATAAAAATAGATCTAATTCTGTATACTGAAAAGAAACCCACCATATTTGGATTATATGGCCATGAAAGGCCCATTTAACACCATCTGCCAATTACTACATATAAAAAGTAATTAAGAAAGGCTTCTATTAGAAGAGGCCTCCTTCGGTTCTCTGTGGTTTGGGCCTTCTGATCTTAAACCTGGTGAAAACCTCTGGAAAACATTAGCACTTATTTTAGGAAGTCAAAGAGTCAGGCTTTTATTTAGGAGAAAATTTGTAAATACTAATTTAGTGTCATACGCGTATTAAAATTCACCATAAAAACAGAGCAGAGAAGCTGTGATTAACAAACGTCCTGCCAACGGTCTCTGCAGTCTGGGCAACCCCTTCACTCCGTGCCTCAGTTTCCTCCACTCTCAACGGCGGAGAGTGTCACTGCCCGCTTGCTACGGCTGTCGGGCGTCCCGAGGCTAAAGGCAGGGAGCCGCGCGGGGGCCACCCACGCTCCATCGGGAGGAGCGATGGCTACCGCGGGCGCAGGGGACTTACGGGGCACTGTCACTCCGTAGTGCTGGGTGTCGCTGATGAGCAGCTTTCGTTTCAGTTCATTCAGACCTACTCCCACGGGACCTGAAAAACAGGAGAATATCAACGCATTACGAAACAAAACACCGTAAGAACACGTCTATACCGGGAGACACTGAGAACACGGATCCCGCTTGGCTTCCCACGTGGAGAGTATCTCGGGTTCAGTCGGACCTACAGAAGAGCTAGGTCTTCTGTTGCTTTTTTACTATGAAAATTTAAACCCCTGCCTCTCCACTACAAAGGTGAGAAATACTGATGTCTTCGGTGAAACATAAGCGTATCCGAGTCTATCCCCCAGAAGAGCCTAAAAAGGTACGTTCGCCCGAAGACACCAGCCGTTTCAATTCCGGATGTCTTTAGGGCTTAATAAAGGAACATCCTAGAACGTTAACTTCACTTAATGATGCATTTTAAATTTGCAAAACCGTCCGCCACGTGTACCTCGGTCAAGGTAACTCCCCGCAGCCTGGGCTTCCCGGGGGTCCTTCCGCGCAGGCCGCAGGTGTCCGTCAGCGTCTGCAACCGACAAGGGACTGCGGCGGCGGCGGCGGACCACGGCGAACCTGCCCCCGAAGACAGTCACTGGGTGGAAAGCGTCACACAAAAGGACGAAGAGACTCGGGGCGAAACAAAAAGCGGCTTCTCGGAGGAGTCCCAAAACAAGCCAGAAAGTCACAAGCCCCGAACGGTTAGCGTCTCGCAACTCTGCCATCAGGCCCCATTTATGGTGCGGGCGCTGGGCAGAAGGCAGGCTGCGGGCCCAGACGGCCTGGGTCAGAGTCCCCCCCCTGGCGATACCGGCTGCCCCGGTCTGAATGTGTGCCCCGTACCCCCAAGTAGGAAGCCCAGCGCCCCAGCCCGGGAAGGCTGCCTTTCCGCGGGAGCCTAGGCCGTGAGGGTGGAGCCCCCGGGAAGGGCTCCGTGCGCTTGTGGAAGAGCTTCCGGCACGTGGGGACCCCCAGCTGCGGGTGACCTGGGCGAGGGCCCTCGTCCGGCCGTGCTGGCTCCTTCACCGCCAAGTGCCCAGCCTCCAGGACTGTGACAAGTCAATTCCCGGCGCGGACAGGCCACCCCAGCTGGGGTATGTCGTTCCGGCAGCCCTGGGGGGCTACGCCACCGACGAAGTTAACGTCTTTGAACCTTGATTCGACTTCATGCTAATTCGGGAAGTAATCACGCCCCCTCTCTCGGGAAATCCATGAACCCAGGCCTTCGTGTTCATTCCCTCCCTACTTCCTCTTCTGGGCTTTGAGAAGAACAAGGCTTTTGTGCTGGACAATGAGGAGCAGGCAGGTGGCCAGAGAAGAGACTGGTGGGCCTCCTGGGTGGAGGGAAACGTGAGTAAAGACGAAGGGGCAGTTGGGCTGTGCTTTCCTTGCTTTACCAACACTTTTAGGACCATCCCTGTCCTCCTTTCTGGTCACTCACTAACACCTTCCATCTTTCCAGGAACTGCTGCCGAGTACCAACCCTGGCACTCCGCTCTCCCTTTTTACAGTAAATACTCTGTAATATCCCATTTATGCCCTGAGATGGAATTCAGAGCTAATGTCACACACTAGCCCTCCAAATTAAATAAAATACCCTCACCGTAATACGTGAGAGATAAAAAAGTACTTATAACAAAGCAGTAAGTACTTCAACATGTAATTCCTTGGACATGACTAGAAAACCTAAGGACATCGGGTGTTCGCACCCACCTATACTAAGGCTGGATTTCAGAGGATTAAGCTCAGGAACCATCCTGTACGAGGAAGTACCTGAAAACGGAAGCCCAAAGGTACAGGAAAGAAGGAGAATAAACCTCAGCAACTGGACAGGAAGGACAAGGGAAACTTTCTGGAATACGGGAAGGGCAGGGGGAAAGAGCCTCCGTTGAAACAGAGGTAACAGGTCAAGACTATCGAAGTGAAGAAAATGATACTTTTGCAAATGGCCCTCACTTTACATATAAGTATAGTATAAAAATATGCGATGGGACAATGCTTCACTGTCCCAGAAGGCAGACCTCTTATCTTCAAACCCAACTCTACGCTGAACTGTTCGGTCTCGGAATGTCTATTACAAACATTTAAGAGAGAGTATGTGGGATGCAGAAATGGCACGTCTACGTTCCTGACCCCCTCAGCCATTTGGATTTTAAAAAAGAGTAAATGCCCATATGCTTCCCAGTGGGCAGTGCTGCCCCTCTCAAGAGTCATCGTTCTGAGACATGAGCCCCCGGCTCTTGTCATTCTCTGCACTTCAATTCCTGCCATGGCCTTGGGTGACTCAGCATCCACGTGACTACCTTTCCAGGCTGCCATGTTCACCAGCCTCCTCAGCTGCCCCACACCTGCTCACCAGCCACTTCAACCCCCCATCACCAGCAGCCAGAGAGCCTTCTAAGGAGCTCTTCTGATCCTGTCACTCCCTCGCTTAACATTCTTGGAAATGTAGTTTCCAGAAGCTCTTCTGAAAAAGATTAAAATTGTCATGTGTTTACCAAGGCTCCACATGACCTGGTCCCTGCGTCTTCCTCCTGCTCGAAGCATGTGCCCAAGCTCCCTCCTTCATCTGGAGCCTCAGTGAGTTCTGCTGTGTCAGAGCTTGGCTCAAACAGATCTTCCTCAAGCAAGTCTGCAAGACTGTCCTGACCCTGTCAACCTTGTTTTTCATTTTTAAGTTTTCAGAGCAACCCGTACATCTTCCCAATACTTAAAAGTCGTAACTCAGCAACTGGGTAATACACTGCTTCATGGCCTGTCTTTCCCACTAGACAGAGGCGCCATGAGGGCAGGAATCCTATTATGTCACTTACATCCCCAGAAGGCAACCCTCAATAAAAATCTGTGGAATGAGTGCAACTTCTAGCGTCACACCATCACCACCTCATCCACCCCAGAGAACAGAGGCCAACAAGTAGAAAGGTCTTCGAAGTCCTTTCTAGAAACTTCTATATCTAAATCCATCTAGACCATCATCTAGATGCTTCTCTGCAGTCATACTCTCTTACACCTTCTCTCAGAGATCAGTCTTCCTGAATCTTTACCTTTTACAGCTAGCTCATTTCTGTCAGCATTTAAAACGAATAAATTCTCTCCTACCTTAAAACAATAACAAACTTCCCTTCCCCTTAAGATGTCCCTCAGCCACTGCTCCCTCCTGTTCCCGCCACCCTGGGTCCGGCTTCTGCCACTTGTCATGGGCATCTCACATTCCTCCTCCACTGCCTACAGAGTCAAAGAGACATCATCTGACACACCAAGGTTTCCATGCGGCAGACATGCATTACAAGGTTAACATAAACCATTACTAATTCTCTGGGATTGATCTCATGACCCTGAGATCACGATCTGAGGCGAAACCAAGAACTGGATGCTTAACTGACTGAGCCCCCCAGGTGCCTCTACATGTGCTAATTCCTGTTTGTTGTTTCAGCTTAGATACACTTTAGGGAATCTGCTCTAAATACTTTAAGATGGGTTTAGTACCAAGTTCATGCGTCCTTTGCTCCCAATTCAAAGGACCAATCACACTATGCTCTGTTTACCTGTCTCTGTCCTCCCGACAGACTGGGAGCTCTGTGAAAGCAGGGGTGTCACCTGCTTGTTCACCAGCTGGCAAACGGCAGGCACTCGTTAGTTAGTTTTACTCATTTCAATTACACTCAGTAATTGTGCTGTTCTGGAGGTAAAACTATCTACTGAATGACCAAAGGCATGGGAGCTGCACGTACTTAACCGCATCTGCATCTAGAAGGCCTGGGCATGATGATGAGGGATTATGCTCATGGTCCCTAAGAGGATTTGGTGGAGCTTTCATTTGAACTTGGCTCTCTGGATCTTAAAGTACAGAGAAGCAGCGGGAAAGGTGATGATTGGGCTTTGGACCAGCAAGTTTCAAGGAAGGGAATCTATCGCCCACGTCTGAGAAGGCCTGCGGTATAACAGAGGGGACAAGGCGAGCGTGCCCTTGTGAGTGCAGATGCAGCAGCAAGGACCACGAGGAGAAACGAGATTTTGACCGACTGCAAAATGCCAGGCACCGTATGGGGTGCATGTATCTGACCTACTCTGAAGGTACCAAAAATATTTAAAGTGCTCAAACTTACTCTTCAGTAGAAAATGAAAAAGAAAAACAAGGAGAATTACAAATGGAGCTGTGTTCTCTGTACAGATGCAGACTCAGTTACACACACTCGAAGAAAAAGACAGAAGCGAATAAAACACTCAAACTTAAAGAGCATGTCCGGGCCTGCCATGCCCACTCCCAGTCCCAGCACCCAGGGCTAAAAGGGTGACGTGAATTTACTTTTTTTTTTTTTTTTTTAAGCAGGTCTCGGCTCTGGAGTGCTTCCCAGAGTGCGAGATACTTGCTGAGTGAGAGTCTAGCTTTTTTTTGTTTTCTTTTTTTCGTTCTTCTACTACCCAATGCCAAAAAACACAATGATTTATTTTAACTCTGGAGGAAAAAACTAGATGTGTTTGAATTGGGGGAGGGGGGTGTATGCTGTCTCTAATAGGATACCCTGACATTCTGACTGTATTCACTTTTACCCCTTTATATAATCTGTGTCGGGAGCTTGCTTCACTGCACTCTCATGGGATATGCCAAGAATGTTCAGTGGCAAATGATTTTGTTTGAAAAATTTTTACTAGATTTGAGGTCATCATCTTCAAAGGTGGGAGTTTTCTTACAAAAAAGGTTAAAATAGGGATACGATTTCCATTATTCTTTTTTTTTTTTTTTTAAGATTTTACTTATTTGTCAGAGAGACAGAGTGTGAGACAGAGCACAAGCAGGGGGAGCAGCAGGCAGAGGGAGCAGCAGACTCCCCTCATCGGGCTGAGCAGGGAGCCCGATGCAGGACTCAATCCCAGAAAACTGGGATCCTGACCTGGGCTGAAGGCAGCCGCTTAACCTACTGAGCCACCCAGGCTGCAATGCAGTTTCCATTATTCTTACTACAAAATTATCCCGAAGGCCTCCAAACAGCATTTTCCCTGACAAGCTCTTGGATCAATTCTGTCATCCACATTGGTGAAGTTCTAGAATTGTTCTTTTTGGATCTTAATCTTTTTTTTTTTTTAAGATTTTATTTATTTATTTGACAGACAGAGATCACAAGTAGGCAGAGAGGCAGGCAGACAGAGAAGGGGAAGCAGGCTCCCTGCTGAGCGGAGAACCCGATGCAGGGCTCGATCCCAGGACCCCGGGATCATGACCGGAGCCGAAGGCAGAGGCTTTAACCCACTGAGCCACACAGGCGCCCCTTGGATCTTAATCTTAAGATCACCACTGCGCCCATACCCTTGCTCTCCCATGAACAGGTGTAAGTTCACGGCCCTTTCGGGTGGCTGCTCTGTGTTTAGGATACAGGATCTATTCACACCGCAGGCCACTTTCGGGATGCAGACTGAGTTAGGCTCCTTCTGCAACGGGAGAGACTCGCTTCCCCTTCCGTACAGCAGCTGTTGCCACAACTGGTGAAGTACACACACATATGTATGTAAGTTGTTTTCAGTTGTGCTTGTTAATGCTTAAAGAGAAAGAAAGGAGATAATCTAAATAGCACATATTTAAATCACAGACAACAGGCTTTGGAAAAAGAGAAATGACGACACACCAAGGTTTCCATGTGGCAGACGTGCATTACAAGGTTAACATAAACCATTACTAATTCTCTAAAGATCCCTGCGAGGAGGACAGCACCACCCTCATCTTACAGATGAGAAAACGGACCATGAGAGGTGAAGGAATTTCCCTAAGGTTACACACATCTGAAGGGTGCCTCAGTGCATGTTCAAAAGCCTTGTCGGACTCAAAAGGTCTGTGTTCTTCCCATCCTGCCTTTCGTCTTATCCAAAGAATGTCCGTAGGATACAAACTCGGGAAGCCGGTTACCCACTGATTCTGCCTGTGACCCGTGGCTTCAGTCCTTCACCCCGTTTCCAAGCCACCCCACACCTTGGACAGTACGGACAACCTGTGCTCATGGATTACACAGACACCGCGGCTACAAAGTGGAAGTCAGATCTGGGGATCTTAAAGTTCGTTCTGTGCAGAACCTCGGAAAAGCCGATATGGAACTGACTGAAGACAATGTGTGCTAGGCCTGGCAGACATACACACGGCGTGCGTGCCAGCATTCTAGATTTGGGGCAAAGGAAATCAAATACAATGATGATAGGTAAGTCAAAGCCCAAAAAAAAAGCACCTTAAAAAACCATTTTTGAGTTCATTAATTTGAAATTCAGGCAGTGAACTAAAATTAATGTTTTGCTAGCTTGAAAGTAACACAGAAGCATGTTTCTATTAAAACCAAAACATGTAAATAAGTAGGTTTCTTTTTTTTTAATTCCATAAGAATTTACAAAATCAACTTTGTGTGCAAATGCAAGAAAGAAAAAAGCCATTAATTCCCATTAGTTGATGTTCTTGTAAAAACTGTACCAATTAGATAATTAAGATAACTAGGAAGGCATATTTTTTAAAAGCTTTTGTACATTTAATTAGTAACTCCTTCCTGAAAGTAAGCAAATGTGTTGTGTGTGATTTTATATAAAGGTTCATTCATTTCAGCCAAAGAAATACAGCCCATTTAGGGAGTCAATAGTGATGCTCTTAAAGTTTCTGTTTAAAACTTTACACATAAGGAAATATTCACATTAAACTAAATGCAAAAATGCCTTCATTTTTATCTTAAAAAGATTTTGTAAAAATCTATATGCAAATTCTCAGCCTTTGTTTATGTACAGAGGAGAAGTAACACATAAACGCCTTTGCCCCAAATGACCTCTACCTCTGTTGACATTATTGACGCATTATCCACGTAATTCTAAGGCACTGAATGTTTTCACTGTTGTATTTTCAGATTTTCTTTTTATTCCATTTCATAACAATCTTTAGGGATGGAAAACAAGAAATAGGTTTTTATTGCTATGCTACCATAATATACTTTAAAAATTAATTCATACAGTTGACACACAGAAGTTTTTCGTTCTATAGACATGTTCCCTCCAAAAAAATCTACTTTCTGAATCTGAAACAGACATATACAATTAAAAATAAAAAAAAACTGAAATGAGTGGAGAAAGCACTGAAGAAAGAAAACCAGTGTCCACAGCAGCAGTCTGAAACTGTAGGTACAGGGAAAGAATGCTCGAAAATATGGGCATAGTGTTCTCATACTAAAAAAAAAAAAAAAAGAAAAGAAAAAAGAAATTTATGGACATGCTCTGTGGTATTGTACTTGAAGTTTCAACCATCTACTTATTTATGTTAGTGCGGACCCTGAGTGAATACCTACCAGAGCAACAATGTACTGCTACTGTGAAAATTATCTGATTGAAGTCAATGAAATGTGATATATTTTATTTATTTAATTTTTTTTCTGAAAGAGAGAAAAACAGAGAAAACCCCTGAGTGGGGCAGAGGGGCAGAGAGAGAAGGAGAGAACTGTAAGCAGGCTGCACACGCAGCACAGAGCCTGACGTGGGGCTCAACCTCAGGACCCTGAGATCATGACCTGAGCTAAAATCAAGAGTCGGACGCTTAACTGACTGAGCCACCCAGGCGCCCCGGAAATGTGATTTTTTTTTTTTAAGACACTCATGTAGTCTCCAAAAAAACAAAGCAATAAAAACTATAGTAAAGTGAGTTTTATTTGTAAATGTCCAGCACAGAGTTTAATTATATTTTTTTGTTAAGGTGGATAAGGATCAAAATGAATTTAATAATGTAAGTATAGATGAGTGGCACCTTACACAGGAAAGGACAATCATGCCAAAGATTACTGTGCTACTCATCAGTTACCAAAGAAGCTTCTCAGAAAGAGGTAGATACAGGTAGAGGAGATTGGCCAAGTTAGTCGTAACACACGATGCATTCATGTAACAGAACACATTTAATAAAACCCATTCTTGTTTGGCTTTCTGGGCAGCATTCAGTTACATACGGGAGAGAAATCTATGGCTCTGACCGAGTACTATCCGCTTTTGCTCATGATCTTTGTACATCCTGACACAGACATAAAAATGGCGTACTTTGCGAAAGTTCCCCGCGTGGATGTGGTTTTTACTATGTGTTTACCTCCAGTGGGCCTGTCCTGCTTAACATGAAAATTCTTCCACATTTCCCCCCAGACACTTTTATAGTATTGGCCAGACTTGTCCCTCTTACTATCCAGAGAAAAATATCAAAATTGCTGGAGTCTGCACTCAATATCCAAACAGCTTCTGTTACCTGAAAAAACACACTTACTCACTTGATTTATTACAAGACAAATCAAATGAAATCTCTAGGTATCCTTCAGCTCCGACACGTTATAAAAAGTCTACTTATCCTATTGTAGCACTATTATTTTTGTTGCTCTAGGCATAAAATAAAAACCACCATGCTATTATATTTGACTCACAATCTTACAATGATCACAATAGTGGGTGGCTGGATTTTGTGCTCCAGAATGACAAATTTGTTTATAAAACTAAATTTAAAGTTCCCTTAAAATCAAACTATATAGAAAAGATAACAACTTAGCAGTTCGTAACAAGACCTACCAGAGTTCAGGGCTGTTGCTTTCCTAATGGAAGAAAAATCCTATTAATGAAGCATCAATTTGTATGCAAATGTCAAAAAAAAAAAAAAAAGGAAAAAAAGGTAGGAAGCTTGCTGACAGAGCATCATTTTTTCCAAAGTAGCTACTGACACAGACTTCCACAGACTGACTCAAATTCTCATCTCCCCTCTATTTCAGGGGTATGACAAGTCAAAAAAACCAAAAGGTCAAAATAAACCCATTCCTGAGTTTTTTGAAGCTAAGGAGAGGACAGGACACGGGGAGCTTTCTTCAGAGTCTGTTCAAAAATGTGACCTTTTCAACAACGCTACCACAATCTGATTCGAAATCCTGATTCCTCTGAATCTGCCCCGCTTTTCCCGTCTTTCACAGCATTTACCACCCTCGAGAACTGTACGACTGATTTTGTATTACTAATTGATATTAAATCTGTTTTTCTATGTCCTCCCCTTAGAAGGTAAACACCACAAGGGCAGAAACATTCGTGTTGTGTGCGAAGGGACCCTCGTGCCTAGGACAGTGCCTGGCGCGGTCGGCACGCCATAAAAATCAGCTGAATGAACTTAATTGTGGTTTATGCCCAGAAATGAAGCCCGAGTATAAACATTTAAGATACGCCAATGGCATAAAAAAGCCAACTGTGATTCTAATAAAGATCATTTTTACCTCCTGTATACAAGGATTGTAATTTCAAATCCAGCACACATTCATAAATCCAATTATGACTTTTGGGTTTACGGTTGTCTATATAAAATCCTCCAGCACAGACTCTAATTCCTACAAGCCTTCAATCAAAGTTCACCCAAAGTTATGAGAATTTTAATAAACATATTAACATGTATATTCTGTTCTGGGGGCTTGCTTTTCTCTCTGCTTTATGTGCAAGACTTTTTGTTCTGCCATCGTTTTATGGAAAAATGATGACAGTCTTACGAAGGTCTGTTTACCCAGACCGCCTCTACTAAGCAGTCTTCAGACAGCATATGAGATTCGGCACCAACGAGGGCAGAACAGTGCTTAATGCTCGAGCTGGAAATGTGAAATATATAGAAAGATTTATTATTAGTTTCCTCTTATGCCTCATAACCAGACAGAACAAGTCACAAATTGTCTGAATATCCACATGATGAATTTTGCTCTTCTATTGGCTTAAGCTGTGAAGTGTTTTAGTAGCTCTTTAAACACCAAAGCTTTCTCTCCACTCCCTCCCCTACAAACACACAGACACATTATTTGGCTTCATTACTTTCCTTTTTAAAAAGTCAGGTCTCACTTACGATAAAATTTATGCAGAAAAATGTACTAAGTGCCTGACATTTGGTTTTAACATACTCTTGGGAAAATACTTTTAAATGCAGAAAGGAGTAGAACAGAAAATGTCACTACGCTATTTTTTGGTGGCGGAAATGTGGCTTTGGAAGAGTACCTTTACAAAATGAAGAGAAAAAATTAAATACTTGCGAGCAAGGCTCCAAGTTCGCAACTGTCAAAGTTTTGCTAAGTTAACCACTTGGCCTGTTTTAATTTCTTGAACGTTAAGTCCAAGGATAAAAAGCGTGCAATGTTATATAGTAAGAATGTAGAGCAAATAATACCGTGCACCTCTTTAGCAATATTTACCTTACAGTTTCAAGGCAAATACCATTATTCCCAATGGCTTCGAAAACAGTGAGAAAAACAAACGAGGCTTGAGAAGGACCAGGCTGCTTACACTCTACACTCTACACTCTCACACTCTACTCGTTCCATCTTCTTACACATGTGGGAGCCAAGGCACTGCTTCCTTAGCATAGGATTTCTAACATCATGAACAGTTAACAGTTAAGTCAGGAACAATCCAAAATTTTCTAAAATTTGAATCCACTGCTTGGTTACCTCCTGTAGATGATAAACTGCTGAACCATCTAATTTAGCTTCTAAGTGTTTTCAGAGATTGAAAAAATTAGCAGAAGCCCACTCATATATGAATAGTTCACGTTTCTCTTGTTAGTATTTTCAGTTAACAATGTCAAAAAGAGACAAAGGCCCAAAATGGAGTCACTTATGCTAAGCCCACATCGCCAAATCCAGACTTAATACCTGACCTGATCAGCCACAACCTCTCCCAGGAGTGGACTCTTAAACCAGTCAACGTAGGATGACCTGCTCAGCACCAGAAGGTAATCTGCCTGAGAGACCCCTGCCGTCCCCCAAAGGAAGGTGACCATGCTTGAAACAATCCACATTTTCTAGCAACTAGTTTTGCTCCTTCTGCCTATAGAAGTCTTCCATTTCGTACAGCTCTTTGGAGTTCTGTCAGCTAGACGGGATGCTGCCCAATGCATTGAATCGCTGAATGAAGTCAGTAAGATCTTAAAGATTTACTCATTGTATTTTGTTATTTAACAGATTTTGTGGCAGTGGTAGGCTCTGAAGGAAACTTCTGACACATAGGAAGAGATGATGATGAGAAACATAGGTATCTGGGGAGATGATGAGAAACATAGGTATCTGGGGAGATCTGTGAACAGTTCAAGTTCTCTGTTTCTCTGGCTATTTCTGAGGGCCACGGGTAAGCTCCCCCTGGCTCAGGGCTCTACTCTCGTTGCATCAAACTCCTGATCTAACTGGCTTTCCAATCCAAGACTTAGTGGGTTAGCTAGATCTGGCAGATGGTTCTGGCCCGAACTCCAGTCCTAGCCCATATTTAGTCCAGTCTCCCACTGCTGGGGTCTGCTGGTTCTTCCACAGTTCCACCTTGGGACTGGCTGGTGGGTAAAACTAATGCCTCTTCTTTTTCTGGCCCATCTGTCATCACATCTCTTTGCCTACTGCTGGTGCAGTAACATGTGCATGCATGTCTGGCTGATTTCTCAGAAGCCAAAAAGCCACAAACGTGGTAGACATGGATCAGTACTTAATAGCTGTTAGCGTGCCCAACGCCTAACTCTGAGACTCCCATGTTAGGATAGGATGATCATGGAATGGCATAGACTGACCCCAGGTCAGCAGTAAACCTCAAGAAAATTTCTTGTGCAGGGAGGCACGCTGTAAAATGCCACGCGATCCTCAAGCCAGTGGCACATCCCTCTGAGCTATGAGTTTGGCTCGGGGAGACCCAATGGCTTAGCTAAAGAAGTGAGATTCCTAGATTCCAAAGAGCGGAGTATGCCACATCCCAGCACACCTGCTTATTCTATGTCTAAAGAACTACGGTCCCAGAAGCAACAGACAGCCACAAAAATGGCAGCTCTTACTAAAGACAACCCAGAATTACAATGGCCATTATGGCGGCGCATTCCAGTTGGACGAGACCATTCACTTAGGAAGTACGCTTGAAAGCAAAGGTCTCCAAATCAAACAAACAGAATGGGAATACCTATTTTAACTGGTGCAGAGAAGCTTCCAAAAGGCTTCAAGATGCCAAAATAGATTCATTGAAAAATTCATAGCAAAAGACTAATGAAGAATTAAAGACACAGAGATCCCTACAACAAAAGACTGACATAAGGCCTACTGCTCCCCTCTACCCTCCTTTACCGCAGCACTCATGTCCTACTAACTTTCTATCTGAACTGCCCTTCCACCCTGAGAGACTTACGTAATTATATTTTAAAATAAAACCCCCCAAGGCTGCAGGAGATCCTCCTCAGGCATCTTTCACTCCTTGGTCAAAACCAAACCAAAGTAATGCCCACAGTTAAAGAATTTCCTATACTTAAAGAGAAACCCCAAAAGTTTTCTAAAGAATTGAGTCCTCATCACGGACTATGACCCCACGCTGCCAGATCTTTGGACACATTCTGGTGGGACTAGATGAAGCCCAAGAATGGACATGAGAAGCAGAATGGCACAACCCCAAGGATATTTGAGATCTACATCACGCTCCCGTTATGGACCAGAAAAAAATTGCAAAATAGCAACAAATGTTTTATTTTTATTTTTATTTTTTTTAAAATATTTTATTTATTTATTTGACAGAGAGAGATCACAGTAGACAGAGAGGCAGAGAGAGAGGGAGAGAGAGAAGCAGGCTCTCTGCTGAGCAGAGAGCCCGATGCGGGACTCAATCCCAGGACTCTGAGATCATGACCTGAGCTGAAGGCAGCAGCTTAACCCACTGAGCCACCCAGGCGCCCAGCAACAAATGTTTTAGAAGCCATTCCTAGAGTCTTTGCTGACCACATTGACGGATCTATGATCCAAACATGCCAATAAGATGAATCTGACAGGTTCTAAAGCCCGTGTGCAAGCTCTCTTCCTACGGCTTCTAGGTTATACACCATAACACACCCAGCATGGTCTAGTTGCCCTATTTGTAAATGGATTATCTTCTGTGATTAGTGGATTGATAAATAAGACATAAACAGGATGCAAGGTCATTGATTTGACTGAACTTGTGATTCGAACTCATGATGACTTTGAAACAAGACAAAATCAAAAGTCCACCAAGTTATTACCTTACAGCTACAAAAGCTACAAACTAGGCACCCGAAATAGTACCTGGCACACACCCCCGCCCCCACCTGCCTATTACACCCTCTTAGGAGTCTCATCAAAACACTAGACCAGGGCCCCTGGGTGGCTCAGTTGTTTAAGTGTCTGCCTTTAGCTCAGGTCATGATCCCGGGGTCCTGGGATCGAGTCCCACAAACACTGGGCTCCCTGCTCAGTGGGGAGTCTGCTTCTTCCCTCTCCCTCTGCCCCTTCTCCCCACTTGTGCACTCATACTTTCTTTCTCTCTCTCAAATAAACAAAAATCCTAAAAGAACAACAAAAAAACCCTGGGCTGGGGTCAATGTCTCATTTTTATTCAACTAGGGCAACATTCTCCACTTTAAACCCAACTCTCATAGGACAACAAATCCCTTAAAGTGAAAAAGAAGTTTCTATAGTGGGGTATCTAAAAAAATTGAGAGTTTCTAGCTCAACCTGTAGTACAGAGGACTCTGGGACCTTTTACTGAAAAAGTTTGTGTGGGTTTTTTGTTTGTTTTGTTTTGCTACGTAATATAGTACCAGTTAACTTGCGAGGTAGAGATCTCCTTTCTAAAACTGAGATGTTTTCCCTCCAATGGAAACCTCACCTTAGAACTTCCTGATCAACCTGAACCTGATCTTTTATGTCCCTTATAACTTGTCCCTGATACAGAAAAGAAACCATTCCAGCAAAAGATCCCTGATTTATCTGAAGTGCCTGAGAATCTGTGGGCTACTTCTAATACTGACATTGAGAGAACAGAGTACAGGGCCTATAAAAATTCAGATAGACACAACTAATCCTCTTCCAAAATTGCCTCCATATCCACTAAAGCCTGAGGCCATGCAAGACCTCATACCAACAAAACCTTAATCGCTACTCAGGGGCTAATCATTCCCCCGGCCACCCCCTGTGACTGCCAGACTGGAAACCTCACGGGCGGGTTGGCAGTTTGTCCAGGACCTGAGAGTTATTAATAAGGTAGTTATTCCCATTTCCCAGTTGCTCTAAACCCGACAACTTCTTGTCACAAGCTTCACCAGAGTCAAGATGGTTTGCTGCTATGTTCAGCCTTCTTCAGCATCCCCAGAGACCCCAAGAGCCAACATCTATTTGCCTTGATTTGGAACAATCAACACTATACCTGGACAGTCATCTCTCACAGGCTCAGTGGGGCCCCATCTTACTTACCCCAAATGCTCCAGCAAGGTTTAAATCCCCTACAGTTCCCTGGGAAACTGAGCCTTCTAGAGTATGTAGATGACCTCTCACTCTGCCCAATGACCAAACAGGTGTCCATCAAAGATTCCATTCTTTTGCCTCAACCGCTGAAAAGGGACAACTCTAAGGAACAACTACAATCATCTCTAGATATTGTTCATTACCTAGGCCATAATCTAGGTGTTAACGGAATCTGCTATCTCCAAAAAAGAAGTAAACTGATCCAACAATGTCCTAAGCCCACAGCTAAGCAACAACTTCACTGATTCCTAAGCCTGGCTGGCTACTGCAGACTCTGGGCTCCTAATTTTCCTCGACTGACTTCCCCAATCTATGAACTTACTGAACTTTCAATCCCTGAGCCCTTCCTTGGGCAGATAAACACAAGCAGACCTTTATAAGACTAAAACAAGCCCAGAAAGAATTGCCGGTCCCAGGACTACCTAACTGTTCAAAACCTTTCACCTTATTTGTGCATGAAAGAGGTAAGCAAGCCCTGGGAACAACCACTCAAGAACAGGGCAGTGAACACAGACCTACCACCTCTAAGAGCACCCAACTTGATTCAGTTATCTGCGGCCATGCGAACTGTCTTAAGGCTACAACCGCACAGTTAATAGAAGCTTCTACAGATTCAACCCTAGGAAATGACATTTATTTACAAACTCCCTAAATTGTCTCAAGTTTTCATTCTGAATGGACTCAGTTTTTCTCTGCAAGCAGACTCACTTCCTGTAAGATCCTTCTGCTTTTGCCACCCCATCTGCATCTTCAATGTTGCAATGTTCTCAATCCTGACACGTTACTACCCCTGCCTGACAAGGGTGAGCCCCATGATGAGGAGGCACCCCATTTTGTGACACATCCTGATTTAGGAGCTACCTCCTTTGACTAACCCTGATCTAATTTGTCCGTTGATGGGTCATCCGGTAAAAAAGAGAAAGGGAACTTCCAGGATGACAAAAACACTGTTACTACCCAAAATGAAGTACCTGGGAGAGGAAACCTCCCACAAGCTAAATCGGCTCAACAAACAGAGCTTCGTGCCCTCACCCAAGTACACCCCTTATCGAAAGGACTGTTCATAGTCATACAGATAGCCGGTATGCCGGTATGGGATCATCCGTGATTTGAGGATGTTAATGAAACAGAGTAGTTTTCTTATGTCTATGGGGACCCCAATCAAAAATGGACAAGTACAAGGCCTTCTTACTGCTATGCTCTTACCTTGCAAAATTGCTGTCATCAAAATTGAGGCCCACACTAAAAATGGAAACTGGTATCAGAGAAATGCCCTAGCTGACTTTCATGGAATGGGAGCACAACTGAATCTATGAAGTTTGAGGTACATGTGGACAAAGTCCACTTTGCTTCTGCAAAAAAAAAAAGACCTCTTGTTGTAAGACTTTTTGCCTTCATGATGTCTATAACATGGCAACAGTGTGCTCCTGAATCACAGAAATTAAGATGAGAAAACAATGGTTATAAATTCGATGAATGGTTGGGGCAATGGGAAAACTAAGAGGGCTACCAGGTCCTTCTTTGTTCCCTGGCATAACCCATTTTTCAGTTTTTGCATTCCTTTACCAACCATGGTGCAACGAAGATGACTCAGATTATGAACTGACCTTGGTGGGGAGCCTGGTGACTGGGTGTTCTGGAAATGTCTTCAGAGGAAGACAACTCCCCAACCCCGTTGGAAGGGACCTTGCCAAAGGCTCCTGACTACTGACATTGCTGTGAAACTAGAAAGCACTGAATGCTGGTTACATATCTCACAGCCAGAGAATCCTCCACCTGACATCTGGTCTTGTACGGATGCTGGAGACGTCTAATCAAAAAGATGAAGAAAGGGAGCTGACATCATTGTCTGCTTCCACCCGAGATGCCAGATCAAGACTTCATACTTTGACTAAACATGAAACCCTGTCTTCTTCTCTTTCTTTCTTTTACTCTGTCACTGGCCTGGAAAAGTAGCACTATCAGCTGTATCTCCCAGGCCATTGCTAAGGGGGGCAGCCCTTTGTTTTGATGGATTTTGTCATCAAAAACTCTGATCTGCCCATGATGCTAGAGATCCTCCGGTCCGCTCTGTGACCAGATTCTCAGGAGAGTGTGCCAATGAGGCCACGATCAGGAA
Organism: Martes martes; assembly: GCF_963455335.1. Taxonomy (NCBI): domain Eukaryota; kingdom Metazoa; phylum Chordata; class Mammalia; order Carnivora; family Mustelidae; genus Martes; species Martes martes. The sequence continues at coordinate 129,932,674 of NC_137895.1, forward strand.
TCCCACCTTAACTCCCGAAAGCACTGCAGAATCTGCGGAAGTGACAGGTGCACAACGGGAATCCTCAGACTCTGCAGCCAAGCTTGCTTCTGATGAGACCACAGCCCCGAGCATCTTTCAGATGAACAAGGAGGTGTCTGTGCTGGGCCAACACCACCTGCTACACTCGGATGACACTTCTGGGGAAGCTGAACTCAGCTATGCAGGATCAGCAAAGAAGCCACTTGGCTCAAGGAAGTGACGCCTTCAACAGGGTCATTTTGGCTTCTTTGACTTTGATGGATTTGTGTCTTAGGGAGTACGGCTCCAAAGTGCACTCCAGACACCAGGAGTTATCCTGCTTATGCGATCACAGGACTCTCCCTGGCGTGTCATATTCTCTCCAAGACTTTAAATGCATGTTCGCAGCTGCTAACCAACATGCAAATGATCTCCCTCAGACCAGAGTGTCAGAAAAGAAAAAAAGACAATGACCAACTTAAAAAAAAATATGTGAACCTGAAGACATGACCTGTCAATACCACAGAGACTCAGCAAAAAATGTCACAACCTGTCATTACCACACAGAGGGTTGAGCAAAATCTAAGAATGTGAGAGCATCAGCTCGGAGTGGGGCTAGTGCCTTAAATTTTGATCGCATCCCTCAGTTAAGCGGGGAGTCCGATCAGAAGTAAATTTTTAAAAAGAGACAACAGGCCCCAAATGGAGGCACTTGTGCTAAAGCCCACATCACCAAACCAATCATAATACCTGACTTAGTTTCCACTACTTCTAGGAGTGGACTCTTTTTTTTTTAAGATTTTCTTCCTTCCCTTCCCCTCTCCCCTACTCCTTTTCCCTTCCCCTTTCTCCTTCCCTTCCCTTCCTATATTTGTGAGAGAGAGAAAGAGAGAGGGCATATGTGTGTGAATGGGGGGAGGGCAGAGGGGAGAGAGAAGGAGAGGGAAAGAACCTCAAGTAGACTCCCTGCTGAGCATGGGGCCCAACCCAGAGCTTGATCCCACGACCCTCAAGATCATGACCTGAGCCGAAACCAAGGGTCAGATGCTTAACCAACTGAGCCACCCAAGGATCCCCCTCCAGGAGTGCACCCTTAACCTAGTCCATCTGGAATTACCTGGTCAGCACCACCTGCCTGACAGATCACCTAAAGGGAGGTGACCTTGCCACAAATAATCTAGTCTTTACCAGTAACTTCCTTTTCCCATCCCCTCTACCTATAAAAGTCTTTCATTTTGGGGTTCCTTTCTATCTGCTGGATGGGATGCTACCCAATCCATGAATCAGTGAATTAAGCCAGTAAAATATTTAAAACTAAGTTCAATTTTGTTTTTTAACAAGACGGAAAAGCGAATTTTTATTAAAACCTTGCTAGGTGCCAGGAATTGGTCTACATACTCACAAATATCATTTCATTCAGCCCTCAAACAAACCCAGAAAGCAGGTGGTCTTATTATCCTCATTTTTCGGAAGAAACTGAAGGCCAGAGAAAAATCTGAAACGTGCAGCTCTCACATGCCTACAAAGAGCAGAGCAGGAGTAGATCGTAGCTTTTCCTTCCCCAAAGGCCATTTATTACCATCTACATGATCCCACTTTACAGGATATAATAAGATGGAGATTTTTCCAGGCAATGAACACTAAACTCCTGATACTCCAGCCATGCCATATACAAGCAGAAAGATTTTCTGAGCAAAGGCTACATAGAAAAAGAAAAGAGCTTTGAAGAAGGACAGTTATATACAATGACCTTGGCTGTCACTGGACAGTGCTATGGAACTGCCACGCTCCACAAAAGGCCACAGCAAGGGTAAGGGTAGGAGTAAATAATTAAAATTACATTATACCAGCAACTGCCCCAGGGAAATAAAATGTAAGGAGCTAAAGAATTTCAAACAGAATTATTTTTTCTCCTACAAAAATAATAATAAATTAGTTGATCACAACAGACAAACCAAGCCTAAAATATCACTGTGCAAATTCTGAAGAGCAGATCAAGACAAAAAACAAAAATTTCAGAACCATTCTTACAGCACATGCATGACACAGCACAAAACTGATGTAAGTGGAAAATCAAAATAAACTGCACCCAGTTCACAACCACTAACAAAGTGAGGTGATGGCAGCGGAACCCATTCAGACACAGCAACAAGCCCCCACCCCGCCCCGCCCCAAGGTGCAGACAGGCGCACCCCACGACACCTGCACAGAACCAGCAGCAACAGGTGAAAAGCAAAACACACTCTCTGATCAACCTGGGCTACAGCAGCATCTGGGAACCTTCTAGAAATGCACAATCTCTGGCCCTGCCTCAGGCTACACCGATCAGAAACCATGCATGGACAAAATCCCCAGACGAGTGGAATGGTGTTAAGGTTTGAGAAGCCCCTGGAGAAAGGGCTGGAGGCTAAGGGGAGAGGAAGGGCTCTTCCGTCTGAATATTCTGAGACTGCCTCCGTCTATACCATCCAGAAACTCCTGAGAGGCTGGGGCGCCTGGCTGGTTAAGTGTCTGACTCTTTTGATTTTGACTCAGGTCATGATCTCGGGGTCGTGAGATTGAGCCCCGAGTCGAGCTTCGTGCTCAAGGGGAAATCTGCTTGAGACTCTCTCTCTCCCTCTTTACCCCTCCTCGCCCCGCCCCGGTACTTTCTCTCTTGAAAATAAATAAATACATTTTGTAAAAACCACCCCAAAGCCTTAAAAAAAAAAACAACCTAAAAAAAACAAAACAAAAAACACCTCCTGAGAGGCAATCTCTGAAACCTGAAGACAGAGCGGACAGTAAGACAGTAAGATTAAGCCCACAGCCCTTCCCCGGTAGCTGGGAGAGTTACCCCAGGTGGGTTACCGAACATGTGAATGGATTTGAGGGGGAAAGGCCAGGAAAAGCAACCAGGACACTTTGGGAAGGGTTGGCACATTTTAAGGAGAGGGCAGGTGAAACGGGAATGCCATGAGCTATGAGGATCTCTGCCCGCACACCTGACCCAGGGAGGCCCACAGCCGAAGGATCCAGCTCAAGGCCCTGAAGGTGGGCGGGATATGCATGAACAGCGGATGCTTCGGGTGGGCTCAGATCTCAATTTTCACAAAATATGGAGGTATTTGGTAGGACACTGAATGGACGGGCCCTAAATCAAAGAGAAAAAATGAAAAGTAGGATATTTAGATCCAGCCAGTGGTGCTGGCACAGCCCTGATTTTATCGACTGAAGCAACATTCCCCAGTGAGATGAGAAAGACGTTAAGGAGGGTTTGAACCACCTCCACTTTGACCTCAGTCTAAGTTCTTCTTTCCAGCTTCTCTCTTAACTCAAGCAAAGGACCCTTGTGGGCAAAGCATCCCATGATGGGAACCCAAACTCCCCCCCGAAGCAGTAAGGACGCCCTGAGCCAGCAAGACCCCATGGGAGTGGTCCCAAGACAATGACGACCTGACCTTCACTGGCCGCCCGCATGGACCCACCAACCTGTCCCACTCTGCCTTACGTGAACCTACAAGTATTTCCAATGCTTTGGAGACCGTTTCTGAGACACAAGTCTGCCGACTTCAGGTGCTGGCCTCACTCAAATCTAATTCCTTTCTTGTTTCACCAGCGCTGGTCTCTCTGTGGATTCTGTCAACAGCGAGCGGCTGCACCCGGTGTGTCTGGGACCCCCGGAGCCGGGTGGCCACAGTTTTGGCGAGCCAGCCAGGAGCTGTACTTCTGACTGGTCCAGCCCCCACGGGCCTCCCCGGGACGCAGCACTTGGCCGCAGGCTCATGGTTTAGTTCCCGAGCCAGGGGCTGCGACAGGTCAGAGTCAGCTACTCCTGGCTAGTCCATCCCGGGCGGGGAGGACAGGAAGTCCTCTGCGGCTGCCAAAACCTGTTTCGTTTCGAGGACTGTCTTTCTTTCCCAGAACTGGCATCAACAGCCTTGACCACATTTGGTGAAACAGAGAAACAACTAAGAAGCAGTAGCAGACCCCAGAGATTTGGCTCCTGCTAAGTCTTGCTGATAAATGCACACCACCTGCCGCCCCTGTCCTTCTCGGGTTCCCTGCTGTTGGGTACTTCTGAACTTCGTAACCCATTTGCTCAGGCTGGTGCAGCATGAGTTGTGACTATGGGTCCCTGTAATTCGTGAAGGTACTGCTGGAAAAAAGAGCGGATGAGAGGTAAAAGGGAAGCCAGGGTCCACATCTGGGGAGATCGCCGTTGAGTTTGTGTGTACAAGACAGAATGCTAACTCTTATCCCCTCCCCGAGCGCCCTAGAGAAAACACTGGCTGACTGGTCTCCTTTTAGTTATAAGCCTATGACTAAGAAGAAAATGAATTTTCATTATAACACCGTCTGACATGAGTATGTTACGCTCAGAGGAAAGATGGCCACTGAATGGCTCTCGGACTCCTTCCTCCCACTTCATTGCCTCTGAACAGGGGGTTTGGCTTGGCTCTCTTAGCTTGTCTAGGAAGCCGTGTGGTTTAGTGGGTGGATACCCCCTACTTTGGGGGAAGAACAAATGCTAACAGGTACTCCGGGCTTCACGTCGTCGCAGCTGTGTTGCTCCTGGGTCCTTCCTGAACCTCTGCCTAGGAAGATTCCTTCTGTTCCCAAAGGAAGCCCATGAGGACCTATTGCGAATTTACGGTGCACAGCGCAGAAAAGCAACCAGAGAGAACAGCTCTTTTGCAGGAGGGAGAGACAGGACATGGAGATAAAGGAATGTTGGTTCAAACTTTAAATTCACCGTCCGCCTTGCTGGTGGGACCTTACACCTCCGCCTCTGCCTTCCCCTCCTCCTGTCTCTGTAGCATCAGCTGCGTGGTTCCCGAGGATGGCTCCTATCCCAGCCTTGGTGCTTCCAAAGCCACCGGCTCCCGCGCCTCCTACCCTCGTTTCAAGGAGCAAAGAGCACCCTTAGCTGTTGAGCTACTTCCTTAGGAGGTTCAGAGGGAAGCACGAAGGCTTCCTGAGGCTCCCCCGGACTTAAACTGCCCACTTCAGATCCTTCCCCAGGAGCCCCAAGTGACACTGACCAGGGGGGAGCAAAATGATGAACTTTTTAGTGGACTTGGATGCCACATATTGGGGATTAAAGCTAATTCAGGATGGTCAGCTTAATTCAAATAGACATGTCTTTAGAGTTATCAGCGTTAATTATAAAACTTGTATTCTACCAAGCTTTACTAAAGGTCACATTCTATACCCAGGTTTACTGAAGGGTATCTCTACTGCTATCTGTCGCAAAAAGAGGACTTAAAACGGTGGTTAATTTGATCTCATGCAGTTTTCATGGGTAATTGTTGAGAGCAAGTAGGCTGAATTAAAAAAAAAAAGGTGTATAGCTTTCAAAATCTTTGTTAAGCTAAAATTTGAAGTTTTGCTCGGTTAAACGATATGTTGGTTTAAACTTCTTGGATATCTACATCTTTTCCAAATAAGAAAAAGTACTGAAATCTTCATTACTGAATATAGGTTTATCTGCTTTGGGCTTCCTGTGATAAGAGAAACTGAAGATAAATTTGGGTCTGCCAGCAAACACATTTTATGCTTGGTCAAAAGACTGTATTATGAAAAAACACATGTTTCCAGAAATTATGAAATATATTAATTTCCAACCTGAAGAATTCTGATTTAGCAGTTCACAATTGCTTACCACCCGGTTTTTAGTAGAAATTAAGGACTCTAAGCATTAAGAATTCTGATAAATGTAATTGAGACTATTAGAAAAAAGGAAAGCTACTCCATATACAAGGAGAATAAGATGTATTTTTGATAAGAAAGGTACGAGGAATGGGAATATATTTTTGTTGAGGAAAAGAGAAAGTAATTTTGTCCTAAAATGGTACTGGTTAGAAGGCTTTGGATAACATCTGATTGAAAAAGGAAGGTGTAGAAGGTTTGTGAAGGGGACTCTTTGGAAAATAAGTTTATAAATGGTCAGGACTAACACTGGAATGAATGAGTTTTAAAAGTATACCTGTATAAGACTGAAATTTAGCTTTTCTGTCTGTTAAAAAGATAAAGTTTTCTTGGATTGTTGGTCTGCTCTGTAAGAAATTGTAAACAGAGTTCTTGGTTTTGTTGTTGTTTTTTTAATCTGTTCAGAAAACCAAAGTTTCTATGTCTTGTCTTTTTAGGTCTTTGATTACTTAAGAAAGTTAAAGCTTCTCAATATTAAAGGAGCTAAGTTTTGCTCACAACTATATAACCTTCTCATTACCACCTTGATTAAACAGATAATGAAAGACTTTTATAATCAACTGTAATCTTATTTACATATGTGCTTTAAAACCTTCTGAGATTTTTACAAACTTCCCAAGCTTCATATTCTAAACAAAGTCTTCTTGACTAATTATGCTTATTTATTAAGTTACATGATAGTTAAGTTAGATGGGAAGCACTGTCATACAAACGATGTTTAAGCTTTTTCAGGTTATATTGTATGGGTAAATGCTATAACTGTTGTAGAAATTATATGATAGATATTACACATACCATATATATCATACATATATCATATATAATATATATAATTATATGTCCCTAAAGTTTTACTATGTCTCAGTATGTGGATGGAATGGCAAAATCGCTCCTCAAAAGCCAGAGCTTACCCTATTCCATGGGGCTAGCTATGGAAATAAGGCCCTCCCTTCCTTATGATGGGACTGGACAATGCACTTATGGACGCCTGTATCTCCTGGGAAGTCTGCCACTTGCCAGTGATGCCTCATAATCGGGATATTATTAAAGCTAGACATTGGGCAGTGAGGGTTTCTTGATGATTCTATCCCTTGCCATATATATGTCCCAGAAGCCAGCTCTGTTGATGCAGAATTACAAGAGGCTTAAACCAACCATACAGTGGCCATCTTTAATCAAACTCAGTACACAGCCACTCTGCTAAATAAGGAAACCACATGAATTCAAAGAGTCGTCCTTCAAAACCAGATGGCCATTGGTGTTTTGACTGCAGCCCAAGGAGGAACCTGTGCTCTCATTAAAACAGACTGTTGTAATATATATTCCAAATTACTCAAAGAACGTGTCTGAAGCCATGAAAGATTCAAGTAGACACATCATTGCTATAGATGCCCTGGTTCTACATCCTTTTAGCAGTTGACTTAATCGAATTCTTTCCAAATGGAAATATACTCTGCTAAGCACTGCTATGCTTCTTGTCCTTTTCTCTTTGATTGTGGTTTCACTTTTTCTATTTGTGAGACAGGAGCCTATGTCACTCCTACCAGCATGGAGATGCCTTACTACCCTACTCTGCATCTCAGGAGAGACTCAAGCAATGAAATTCCCCCACCCTGTCAAAATCCTCCATTCCAAAATCCCTACATCATCCCTGGTCAGTAGGAAGTAACTGCAGAAGAAATGACCACTGTCCCTTTTCCCTCCATAGAAATGGAATGGTGTTTTGACCGTGGGGATCTGAAAGAGGACTTTACTTCCTTTAAGAAAAAAAAAAATGCTTGGCATGGAGCCCAATGTGGGGCTTGAATCACAATCCTTAGATCAAGACCTGAGTTGAGATCAAGAGTTGGTCACTTAACTGACTGAACAACCCAGGTGCCCCAATTTTACCTCCATTTGTCCTACATTAAAAAAAAGATTATTTATTCGAGAGAGAGAGAGAGAGAGAGAGTGTGTGTGTGTGTGTGTGTGTACATGTGCACAAAGGGGCAAAGGAGAGAGAAAGTCTCAAGCAGATTCCCTGCTGAGCTTGGAGCCAGATGTGAGGTTCGATCCCATGACCCTGAGATTATGACCTGAGAAAAACTCACATGCTCCACTGATTGAGGCACCCAGGCGCCCCTAAACTCATCTTTTAACTCAGGCAAAGCATCCCACGATGGGAACCCGAACTACCCCTCAAGGAATAAGGATGCCTTGATACCAGCAGGGCCCCGCATAATTGACCTGAAGATAGTGACTGACCTCGTCTTCACTGCACACTGACCTGTGTCCCACTACATGTTTCTTACATAAACCCAGAAGTATTTCCAGCGCTCTGAAGACAGTCTTTGAGATGTCAATTCACTGTCCTCCCAGTGCTGGCCGCACTGAAATAAATTCCTTTCCTGCTTCACCACCACTCTCTCTCTGCCTCTGGATTTTGTCAGTGTAAGTGGCCAAATCTGGTCTGTTTGGGACTCATGGAGCCAGGTGCTCTAGCGCCGTGGGCTCCAGTTACAGAAGGTTCTGGTCTTGGAGTATTCAGGTCTGAATCAGCTCTACAACTTCACAGCTGCACAAGCTTGGGCAAAGTAACTCACTTCTCCTTTTTGTGCTTCAGTTTCTTCTTCTGGAGGATGATACAAGTTTTTACCTCACACTCACGCCAAGGACTAGATGAAATACTACATGCGTAGCCCTTAACTCAATGTGTGGTACTCAATACACATTGGTTACTGTTATGACACAGGAGAGAGGAAGGACAGGACCCATTTGAGAAAAGACAGAAGTTAAAAACTCAGCTGGGACTGTTTGAAAGCAGTTGGGAACAGCAGAGGATAATGAAACATTATTGTTAGATATTACTGGTAGAGAAATCTAAGTAGTAAAAAGGGATATTTGGTTGTCATTGAAATAACGCAATTAATTATTTACTTAAGGTTGGAAAACTCCAAAGAGTAAGGAAACATGAATGGGGGAGAAGCTCATAGCAGAGGAACTGGGAATCTTCACTGGCCGTAACGGAAGGGTCAACATTCAGCATCTCCAGTTTAGGAATATCTTGAGGGCAACCCTCCTTCTGGGAGATAAAGGGGTAAAATCTCTGCTGAGAACCAGGCCTCAGAAACTTAAGGAATTCCAAGCAGGAGACAGAGAAAGAACAGTCACTGCAGTATGAGTGACATCACAGGGCTTAAAAAAAAAAAAAAAAAAAGGCTACAGGATCCTGCTGGGAATGTAAAAATACAGTGAGAAGAACAAGCAGCAGAATGTCTGTCAGAAAGTAAGGCACGAGGCCCACAGGACAGAGTCCATATTCAATCCACCATCAGGTGCCAGGAACCCACAGATCAAGAGGCAAAGGGGATTTAGGGCAACTTAAATGCATACAATTAAATTAACATCTTCACTGAAGATTTCAGCCAGGTGAATTTTAGTTCAGTGACTGTGGACCCAAACAACTAGCATTTATGCTAGTTGAGATCACCTGTGATTGGGGCTGACAATGGAATGCTGTGATACATATTTTCAGGGGCGTGATTTTACTAAAAGGTAGTGTAGAAGGTGCTGTGGTATTCTGTCCTGATAACCCTTTAAAACTCTGAGCAGGAGACACGAGAGTTTGGGTAACAGCACTCAATTTTGAGAAGGCTGATTAAGATACACCAGTGACAAAGGGCAAATTGTATCTGGGACAGGAGTTTAAAGCTTTGAGGAGGTCTAGCTCCACTCTGGTGGGATAAGCACACTACAGCCTGTCTCCCACACCGATCACAATTAAAACCTCTGGCCAGCACACAAAAGGCAACACAAAAATGTGCAGACTCTGAAAAAACAAACGAAAGCAGGCAGAGTGGGGCGCCTGGGTGGCTCGGTGGTTTAAGGCCTCTGTTTTCGGCTCGGGTCATGATCCCAGGGTCCTGGGATGGAGCCCCGCATCGGGCTCTCTGCTCAGCGGGGAGCCTGCTTCCCCCTCTCTCTCTGCCTGTCTCTCTGCCTACTTGTGACCTCTGTCTGTCAAATAAATAAATAAAATCCTTAAAAAATAAATAAATAAATAAATAAATAAATAAATAAAATAATAAAAAAAATTAAAAAAAAAAGAAAGCAGGCAGAGTATAAAAGGATGTCAGATGTGGAAAGATGACCCCCAAAGTGATGAAGTTTCCCTGTTTCTCTTTCTTTGTTCTTAGGCTTTGCCAGAGGATGACTCTCCATTCAGAGACGGCAGTGGACTGTGCTAAAACCCCACGAAAGTGATGGGCTCACTCCTAAGACGTACATACGTGAGATGAACCCAAAACAGCATAACTAAGATTAAAACCACTCTGTAAGTGTCTGACTGACACAAATGCCACATGCAAGAAATACACTCAAAGCAGCACAGCAAAGACTCGAAAACTGAACTGAGGCAAACAGAATAAGCCTAATCGGGCTGACAGTCTGCTAAAAAACGGAACATTTTCCCAGAGGAATATAGTAAGATCCAAAGTCTATACAAAATAATGTTCAAAATGTCTAGGATACAGAAGAAAGTTATTCAACACACACAGATGATGGATTTAAAAAAAAAAAATCGACAGATGCCAACCACAAGATAAGGAATTACATTGGATAAACAATAGTTATCTTAACTAAGCTTCATGAGGCAAAACTAAACACACCTGAAATGAATGTAAAAATCAAGTTCTTACTTGAACTTGATAAACAAAAACAATGAAAAAAGTTGGCAATTTCACAATAGAAAAAAAATACAATATCAGAAAGATAATTATTTGGCCAGCAGGAAACAGAGCAACACAGTGATGATGAAGGAAGGAGTCAGAGATCTTGAAGATAGACCAAAAGAAATTGTCAAATTTGAAAAACAAAACCACTAAAAAAAAAAAACAAAAATCAGAGCCTTAGGATACTGTGAGACAATACTAAAGGGTCTAACACACGTGCTACCGGAGTCCCAGAAGTGGAGGGGAAAGAGATTAGGGCAAAAAAAAATCTTTGAAAAAATTATGGCCAAAAGTTTCCAAAATTTGGTGAAAGTCATAAATGTACAGATTTCAGATGTTCGGTAAACCCAGGCACATTAAACTTAAAGCACAAATAGATACATCATAATCCAACTTCTGAAAATCAAAGATTAAAAAAACCCTCAAAATCAATTAGAGAGTAATTACATTCAGAGGTAAAGCAAAAAAGTCATCAGATATATCAAAAATCAAATAAGAAAAGAGATACCAAAAGAAGGCAGGAAAGAACAGAGAAACAAAATACAAAGGGACAAACAGAAAAACAGTAGACCTAAAATGAAAATAATAGACCTAAATTCAACCATATCAATAGTTTATATTAAATATAAATGGTCCAAACATACCAATTAAAGATGTAGATCATTAGACTAGACAACTACAACAAGACCCAAGACTATGCCATCTGTAAAAAACAAACAGCCCACTTTAATAATAAACACATAGATGGGTTAAAGTAAAAGGACAGGAAAAGATGTATCATGCAAACAACAAGCAAAGGAAAACTTAGTGGCCATGTTATATATCACACAAAGCAGACTTCAGAACAATGAATATTACCAGGGATAAAAGAGGACATCACGTAATAAGAAGGTCAACTCATTAAGAAAACATAATACTCCCAAGTGTATATATACTCAACAACAGAGTTTCTAAATGTCTTAAAAGCTAACTGATGTGAAAAGAGAAATAGACAAATCTACAATGACAGAGAATTTAACACTCCTCTCCCAACAATTAACAGAATAAGTGGACAAAAAATTAGTAAGAATATGGAAGACCTAAATAACATCATCAACCAACTTGACTTAAATTACACCAAACACTCCATTCGATAACAGCAGACTACACATTATTTTTAAGTGCACATAGAACATCCAATAACATGGACCATGTCCTGGTCAAAAAACAAAGTAACAAACAAAAATCTGATAAATTTAAAAGAATTGAAATCATACAAAGCATATCGTCTGACCATAATGAAATTAAACAAGAAATCAGTAATAGAAAGATATTTGGATAATCCTCAAGTATTTGGAAATTAAATAACACACTCTAAACAACTTGAGGATCAAAGAAATCACAAAGGGAATTAGAAAGTATTCTGATTTGAGTGAAATGGTATAAAGATAAACCAGATCAAAATTTGTAGGTTGCAGTGCTTAGAGGGAAACTTAAATTTATGCCTAATAACACTTAGATTTTTTTAAAAAGTGATTCTAGTCAATAGTCTAAGATTTAACTTTATAAAACTAGAAAAAAAGAAAAATAAGTCCAAAGTAAGCAGAAGAAGGAAATAATAAAGAACACAAATCAGCAAAATTGAGAAAAGAAAAAAACAATTTCAATATACAAGTGGTCTTGTAAAAGATCAATAAATTTAGAAAAAGGCAGGTAGACTCTACAAAGGCCAACAATGATCCCCACCCTCCTGCTTTTCACACCTTTGTGCAATTCACTCTCATTGATTGTGGGTAAAATCTGTGATTTGCTTCTAACCAACAGAATACGGGATGTTCTGTTCTTTTGCCTTCTCAGTTTATACACTCTGATGAAGCAGGCTACCACGCTGCAGAAGCCCACATCACAAGGAACTGAGGGTGGATTACTCGAAGTAGATCTTTTATCAGTCTAACATTCAAACTGAGACACCTACCCGTGGTCAAGACTTGAGAAGCCTTATAAGAGATCCTGAAGCAGAGGACCCAGCCAAGTCAAGCCAGAATGCTCTAAATTCTGACCTGCAGAAACTTTCAAATAATAAGTATGTGCTATTTTAAAGTCACTAAGTTTGTAGTAAACTGAAGCTATGAATATGCAGATTATGAAGACTTAAACTCTGAGTCCTACAGAATTCCACACATGAAATCCAAGAACTTATTATGGAGCAATACACACCTGATTTAAGAGTGAAGACACAAATTACCAATAACAAGAAGGAAAGTGGAGACATTACTACAGACCTTACATAGAGTTAAAGGATAATAAGAGAATATTGTGAACAACTTTATGCTTCTACAATTGGCAACTTAGGTGAAATGGACAAATTCTTTCAAAGACACAAACTGCCAAAGCTCATTCAAGAAGACAGGCTAACGACATGGATGAAACTAGAAGGTATTATGCTGAGCAAAATAGGTCAATCAGAGAAAGACAATTATCATATGATTCCCTGATATGAGGAAGTTGAGAGGCAAAGTGGGGGGCTTGGGGGGCAGGGAAGGAAAAAATGAAACAAGATGGGATCGGGAGGGGACAAACCATGAGAGACTCTTAATCTCACCAAACTGAGGGTTGCCAGGGGGAGGGTGAGGGTGGTTGGGTTATGGACATTGAGGAGCATATGTGCTACGGTGAGTGCTGTGAAGTGTGTAAACCCGGCGATTCACAGACCTGTACCCCTGGGGCTAATAATACATAATATGTTAATAAAAATTTTTTTAAATTTAAGAAGATTTTCTTTGGCTTGAAATCTTCAAGCACCGTGCTCTTTGAAGTTAAATTCTTCCTACCTCGCTTGTTTCGTCAGAATTAACCCAAAAGGCACACTTACCAACCAGGACTACAAGCCGGTATTTTTCGTTCGTTTGCCGCCGATACGGCGTCACTTCCTCATATGTGGGCACATCAGCGGTGTCGTACTGGTCACTCTTCTTGCATTCATACATGGACTTATTTGTTTTCTTATCTTTCCTACTAAGACGAAAACTTCTCCTAAAACCAGCTGCAAAAAAACATATATATGTATTTTTAGTAAAAAGAACTAACGAAAGAAACCTCCCAAAACACAAAAAATGAAAAAACCCTCAAAAGTTGGTTTGGATTTTTTGAACCAGAATATTGTCACAAGTACATTTAGTATGAGAAAACACACAGATACTACACAATTTCACTAAAGCAACCATTTATAAGAGAATCCTTGAACATTTATTTTTAGAGTTGTAATAATATTGTATTTGGTTCCAAACCATAAAGAGTTCTCAGAAATCAATGAGTAAAGTAATTGTGTAATAAAGCCAAATAAGTTGGAAACAGTTTATCATGACTGACTGAACACAGCTGATAAGAGAAAGTTAAAAGCACTGTAGAAACATTTAAAATATAAATGCTGAATTCCCTCATTCAAAAATACTGGAATATATTGGATTGTAAGCACAACCTAACAACATACCAGTGGCACAGACAAGAATCTATTATTAAATAAAAAGGAAACTAATTTAGGGAGAGCTCAGTGTCACACACACCAAACAGGGATCAGGCCAAGAGAAGAGCAAGTTCTTTGACTTTTACAAGATTCCAGCATTGGGGGGTGCGGGGGCAGTAAATGATCACGTCCGGGTTCTTCTTCTCCTATGGAAAAGTCCATGGTTTTATAATTGAAGCCTAGTGAATTTTGGGAATAAGATTCATAGTCTCAAGTGTGTACTCTTATCAACAGATCACATGATCTTTTCCTAAAATAACTGTACAAGTACTTCAATAAATTTAAGTGCTTAAAGCTCAAGGCTGTCATTAAACACATGGGCTTAAAAAGCTAAGGCAAATATTCTTGTTCCCAGTGAACCCCCATTTCATTCTGCTTGCTCTTCGTGTTGTTGCATTGTTTGGGATTTATTTCCTTTCTAGAACAGTGATGCTCATCACACACAGCATGATTTCATCCATACAACACAGTATAAATTCGGTAAGATGTGAATCAGTTCTTGACTTCACCCTCAAAATCCAGACTTTAAGGAAAACTGTTCTACTTATTGAAATATTATTTATATTCATATCCGCTCCATGGTACAAAGCAAAATGCAAGGACATTTTTAAGTATATAAAAATATATTCCCTTGGAAAAGAGAATATATTTGTTTGGGTATTGATATAATCAATAAGATTTCTCTAAACTCAGACCAAGAATCACCTCTTTGGGTCCCTTTCTTTCTCTCTTTCTAGAAAGAAATGTAAGTATGCATTTAAGAAATTAAGCATTTAAGAAATTACCAGGATTCAAAATAAAGGCCAATATTAAAAGCAATGATCAGTAACCCTGGAGTTATAGCACTCAATTTATGGATTCACAGTTTAATAAAAATCAGCCAAGATATTAAGAAGGGGGTGATAAAATGTTCACCTGATAATAGAGCTCTATGGCCCACCACAAGTCATTCTGACTTTGAGCAGGTACTCAGATTATTTGAGGGAAAAGATTTACAAAGGATTTGAGACAAGAGTCCATCACTAAAGCTTTCGTATCAAAGGCAGAAGGCAAAGAGGAAAAGGCAAACAGGACAAGGAATAAAACACTGGTACCTGTCCAAGGACGAGATTCAGAGAAAGCAAATGGGGAATGTGCCAACCTGGCCCTAGGACGAAGTGTCAATTCTAAAACCACTCATGCAGGCAGAGTTCAAACTTCTCTATATATTATTTAATCACTTGTATTTTTTTAGGATATTGGGAAATTATTAATCTCTTGTATTTTTTTTGGATATTGGGAAAGACTCATGAAAACATAGGAAAAGGGTTCCTTTACATGGGAGTCCTCGCAATGCCACGCCAGAAGTGGGGGGATCCCTACAACTGCTCCCAGTGCTGGAGCGACATGCTTCTCAGACAACTCTCTTACCAATTTGCAGAAATTGGTGATGCCATCCTGACCCCGCCCCAGCTCTGTCACCTGTGACGGCTGGCCCACCCAGGAATCCAGCAGTAGATGGCGTCCGGTTTAGCACACAGACCACACGCCAGCTCTCCTAACTCTTCGATGCTGCCATTTCAGCGTTTCTCATTTCAGGTTCCCACAGTTCTTGTCTCACGGAAGGCAGTTAAAGGATAAGTGGGTGGAAAGGGAAATTTCTTCAGGATTATTCTTTGCACGGAGGGAGGGTTTCCCTCAAGTCCCTACAAACTTACGGCCCGGGAATGAATCTAACCAGGACAGAAATGTTTCATCCACAGCAAATGAAGTCCAAAAGGAAAAACTTGAAAATTTCTGAGCCACGAATCCCAGCTAAGTCCTGAATCTCAGTGAAAGTGTTTACCCGATTGCGTTTTTACAATTAACTGACGTTTTTGCTTTCATTATAAACAATAAAGAGATAGTAGGAGAAAGTGCAGGTAATCGGATTTCTGATGTGAGATTCTCTGGACATCAAAGACGGGGACTATGGTCTCACAGGACGGTTTGGTGATACTTGCTGTCCCGGGCTTGGTATATAACAGGTGATTGATAAAAGTCTTATAAATTCAAGTAATATAAAAAAGCAATTAACAAAACCCCACTTCACCCCTGTCACATCTTCTTATTGTAAATTTCAACAAAGAAAGCAGGGCACATTTGCTATCTTCACAAGAGAAAATTCTAAGAGGCAGGCCGAATGACAAAACACAGGCAGAGAGCTGGAGGGAACTCTGGAGACCACCCTGGCCCGCAGATGGTACAGATGCCACCTGCCCATGCCCCGTGACACGGTCCTGATCTCATTCCCGCCAGTTTTCTAGGTGACAATGACTCTGGAATTTCCACAGGTTGTGAAGGTTCAGCGTCCTGACCCAAAATCCTCACTCACAAAAATAAGCAAAAACGGCAGATCACCACACCACGTCTATTAGAGCAGCAGTACCAAGTGTTAAAAATCGAAGGCCAGGCGCGTCTGGGTGGCTCAGTTGGCGAAGCAACCGACTCTGGGTTTTGGCTCAGGTCTGATCTGAAAGTCGCGGGATCCAGCCCCGCATCGGGCTCTGCGCTCAGCACGGAATCTGCTTGAGATTCTTTCCCCCTCCCTCTGCTCGGGCTCCCGCTCACTCTCTGAAAGAAATAAAATCTTAAAAAACAAAAACAAAAACAAAAACAAAAAAACAACTTTGTTTTTGAGGACCAGAGGTGGCGAAGTCTGGGTCAGCATCTAGATTCTGACACCTACTAGCTGTACGAGATTTGCCAACATTTTAAAAACTCCCCTAAGGCTCGCTTCTCAACTTTAAAATGAGGATAAGAGTATCAACCTTATGAGGTTGTTAAAGATTAAACAAAGAATTCACATAAAGCATTTGGCCCAGTACCCGGCAGGTGGTAAATACCTACATATATTAGCTGTAGATTAGTACTTGATTATGTCTCCAACTAACTGAAAGTACCTGGAAGGCAGGAACATATACCTCCCTGTACTCCCACAGCACACAGACTAGCAAGAAAGGGAAAAACAAGGGGCTTGTTAATAAGGGTTTAAATGGCTGTTATAGAAGAATATTTAAATTAAAATTACAGCTAGATTTAAATGTTAAATATTAAAAGTACCTATTAAAGTAGTAAAGCATTTTAACGAAACACGACAGAAATATTTAGTATGCACTATCCTTTCGCTATCCCCCCCTACAAGATACTCTAAGCTTATGTGTTATTTCTTGTACAAAATTTACATGTAAATAGCCTCCTTCCCTCTTGTCTTCTTACTTATCATGACCATGTACTCTCCTAATCCACAGACACCTGTCTACTTTCCATCTTTATAGCACTCCATACACATAAATATACAGGATAAAACAAATTTTCCAACCCAGAGGAACCAAAAAAAAAAAAAAAAAGCCAGAACAGAGGATACAACAAAAGGCACAAAATTCAGAGTACTTGCTTGTGACGGTTTCTCAAACCAAAACAGGCTGTTTCCCTAGAATCTATCCTCCCTAGGAAGTCAGGGGTGATGGCTCATTTGGCACGCTGTTTAAGGCTCTGATTTTCAAACGTGGGTCCCATAATGAGCTATGTGCCAGCACACATCTTAGTAAGTCTAAGGTTAAAGGAAACTTAATTCTGTGTCTGGAAGAGGCAATTTCTTCCCTTCAGCTTTTATGTGGTTCTCTTATTAAAAGGAAGGTTTAAAAATGTATACTTACAAGGAAAGTATGTATGCAAAGGGTTCGTTCAGGTACCTGTGAATCAACAACGTAGGACCTACTGAACCCGCGTTCATTTTCAACACGCAAGTCTTAGCAAGAGCTGGCTTTTAAAAAGGAAGGGAAAAGGAATGGTAATGAGGAATCTGGAATAAGGGAACGGTTTTACACAAAATATATTTTTCCTTATATTTCACATTTTTGTAATTTATAATTGGCTCAACATTTTTATGGACAGGCTTTTTCCAGCGAGCTTACCCACAGCTGTTAGAGATTTGTGTGTTTTAAAGGAACAACACGTTTACTTTACTACAATAGGAAAGTGACTCTAGAGTAGGACTGCAGCCACAGGTCAGGCCCCTGATCACAAGGAGACACTTCTTATCTCGTATTTTCCAGTAGAAATCATTTATGATCCCTTTATTAATTGAGCACATAATTGCAACGCTTTATTTAAAGAATTTTTTATTATAAAGGGAAACACTTATGTTGCCTGGTGTTTGTTCCTTATTTCAAGAAGATTGCAATAACCATCCCTGAACATTCCCTTTATTCCATCTCGTGGACTATTTCATTAGGACAAATTGCCAGAAGCTAGATAGGTCTTGTCCAAATGCTTCTCAGATCAGTGAATACCAATGTACATTTCCACCAGCAGAAAGTACAATTTCCCATATATTACACCAGTCTCTCATAAAGACATTTCTAATTGCTTTGAAATCTTCAGTGATTTAAAAGTGAAAAACCTGTATGCCATTTCACCTTCACTGTTACAGAGGTTGACCTTTTTTTCAAGTTTATTATCCATTTGCATTTCTTATTTCCTTTGTAAATTGCTGCTTACTACATTTTGATCACTTTCTGAGTACGGTCTTCATAAATATATACACATACACATATCTTTTAAGGTCACAGCCCTCGGCCCTAAGTTATTGCAAACACTTTTTAAGATTTTCAATTTTCCATTTAGAAGAAATTTAAAATGTTTATGTAGCTGAGTCTGTTTCTTTCTTTTGTGATTTCTTTCACTGTTTTTAGGACTTTCCTATCCTTGGGTCTGATAAATCTTCACCTATATTTTCTTAAGTTAGAAAAAAAATGGGTTCCAGGGCTTTACACTTACTTTTTTTTTTTTTTTAATCCCATCTGGAATTACTCAGCTATAATCATGAGATCAAGCTTGTGAGGTGAGGCTGTAACTTTATATTTTTCTAAGTAATTAACCAATGGTCCCAAAAATACTTACTGAATAATCCTTTCACTCCTTTATGTTGATACATACTTTGTACTAAAGTACCAGATGGCTTATTATTATGACAAGAAAGAAAGAAAGAGGAAGAAAGGGACCCAAAAACGTGATTCTTGGTCTGAGTTTAGAGAATTCTCTTATTGATGATATCAATACCAAAACAACAGAAGTCATGATGGCAGTGGTTGATATGTATTGAGAACTTACGAGATAACAGACACCCCTTGAAGCCTTTATGTGGCTTAATTCATTTACCTCCCATAGCAACCCAATGAGGGAGGCAGAATACTCCATGGGTTTAAGTGGTCCTTCTCTTAGTGATAGAAGCCACTCAGAAAGACAAATACCATACGATTTCACTCATATGTGGAATTTAAGAAACGAAACACATGAACATGGGGGGGAAAAGAGAGGCAAACTATAAAACAGACTCAAGGATAGAGAACAAACTTAGGGTTGAGGAGGGGTGGTGCATGGGGGACAAGCAAGATGGGGGATGGGTATTAAGGAGGGCATATGTTGTGATGGATCACTAAATTCTACTCCTCAAACTAATACTGCACTATATGCTAACTGGAATCTAAATAAAAACCTGAAACAAAACAAGACAAAAAAGATTACCAAGGATGTGGTTGAAATCCTACATGATGAAAGAGGCAAGGTTGAAATACTATTCCAAATATAGAGATGTAGAATAGAAGAAGTGGTGAGCCTTCTGTTACTTTATGTAGTAAGTAAATGGGAAAAGATGAAGAACCAGCAGTGTGTTTTGGGGTTTAAAAATTATAAGCTCCTTTCTGTTGGAGACTTTTTTTCAGATATAATTAAATGCACTTTTGATCCTCCTCTGTATTCAAGATGGTGTGTAAAATCTGAAAATATATACAATGGTGTCTCTGCCCTCCAAAAGCTACTGATCTATTAGAGGACATGGAAATATTCCCAAATACTTATAATAGAAGGGGTTTCACAACACAGGCTCATGACTAGGACTAAAATTTTTAGCAAGTTCTCTAATTTGACACTGACATTTCTATTAAGTGAAAAAAAAAATTAAACTCAGCAAGTTGTGACTTGGTCATTTACAAAGCTACCTGACTTTATCCAGAGAGTATAAAACTTAATGCTTACATATGTAAATTAAGAGTCATTTGTTATTAAAATAAGTTTCATACTGTAGATTAAGTAATATACCTATCCTATAATTTCAAATATTAGTGATGTTTTAACAGCAAAAGAAAAAAAAAACTTGAAGTATTTAACATATACATAAGTATGGGAATGATTAAATTATGCAACTTTTTCAAAGAAATGAGGTTAAGCCATTAAAATTATAATTCTAAAACTACAGAGCACCATAAAATACATTTGATATAATAATAAATGGAAAACACTGGACAGAATACAATAGTTATACTTATGAGTTTTACTTTTTTACTAATATAAAAGTTGGTATGGATACAAAATTGTGGAAGAAAATGCATGAAGACAGACAATGGTTGTGTTAGGGAGAGAGGGATGTGGACAACTGTTTATTGTTCTATTTTTCAAACTTTCTGTAATGTTAATTTTAAAATTTGAAAATAAGTCCACAAAACACAGCTCATAATATATGAACAATCAAATGAAATCCACTACTGACAGATGTATTTGTGTGTCATACCAACACATAAGACAAAATACATTTGACTATGTCTCAGAGGCAGGGTCTAGTCTTCTATATTTTGAAATAATTACGGTGACAGACTACATTTTTATATTCACAAGAGTTAGAAATAGCCAATAAGTTAAAATATTAAAATCCTTTTTGAAAATCATAAATTGTTATTATATTCATTGGCTCCCATAAATTAGTAACTTAAGTGTGAATTTATAATATAAATATTTATCATTTTAATAGTCTTATTTTTCATAAAACTTTAAGACACTTAAGATGGCATTTTATTAAAAAACACATGATCATTTATTTTATGTCCAAACATGTCCATTACCATCAAAGGACCTCCAACAGAATCAAGGCTACTCATCACCAATACTAACACAGCACCAGAAATCACACAAGTGAACAAGTGAAGTGACATCTGCCTTTCTGTTAATTCAAAGAAAATAAATACAACTATGTTACCACCCACAATTTTCAGGTGGGACAGTTTCAGTCTTTGGTTACATTTCTTTTATGTAGCCAATTTGGTCTAAAAACATCAGATATTATATATTCTCAATGTTTTCAATAATAATGAGCTTTTAATGTTTAAATATTATAGATGTTTGCAGAATGGGAAAAGTATTTCAGCGAAATTCTTTGAATCATAAAATAGCAATATTGATCACAGGCACCTTAAAACTTAAGAGATCTATGGAAGGATCCACTCTGAAGTTCCTAATTTTTAACAAAATACATTTATTTGATACCAAACAATCAAGAAAACTGCTTACTTTCTTAAAAGGAGATAAAAATAAACACTTCAATTCTTTTTTCTCTCCTTAAATACATGAAAATGTGGATTCTTTTTCTTTTTTCTTTTTTTAACTTGGGAGAACTACCAAACATTGTGTGAAATCATTTTTTGCATCTTAAAACACTGGATTAATTTGACGAAGCTAATATTTAATAGTTCAATAGGTACCTCAGTTACAAGGAAGAAAATATTTTAATGTAAACGAACTTTTTAAGAAGATTAAAAAACTCATGTAGACATTAATAAAAACTAAGCAGCTGGAAATTATTATACAGTGTTAGGCTCATGCCAACAAAACATTGAAAATTTCCATTAAAATAAACATTTTTAATATAATGCCCACGTTGCTGTAATAAGTCATAATGGACATGTAAAAACTACGTAAACAAGGTCCTAAGATAAAATTATTATTGAAATGATGGTTCCATAGTACTCCAATCATACAATTGTCCCAAAGACAACTAAGGATAATTAAGACCAAACAAATAATCAGATAAAAATCTTGGGAGGAGGTTTAAATTGAAAAGCAATGCCAATACAAAACTATAAAAGTGACAGAAATCTAAAGAAGCTGGGTTAGTCAGCTTCTTGTATTCATCTTATAAAACACTGTCAGGGGAAAAAAAAAAAATCACCGCAGACACAGGAACATTACCATGAATTACATTAACCAACTTTACATATGCTAATTTTGTGTATAAAGTGGAACAAGGCTTTTGAACAAACAATTTGTCTCTGAAATGTTACAGGTTTTAAGATGCCCTCAAAAAAACTTAAAGAAATGTTCAAACGCCATAAATATCCTTTAATCACTCAGCTCATCTCAAGCTATAATAAAAATAGAAACTCAAAAGTGCCTAGTGAAATCATGGAAGCTAATATAAGATATCAGTTTGCAATTTCCAAGAAAAAAACTACTTAGGTCTTAAAAAGTTTTCCTGATACCACTAACAATTTCTTTTTAAAGCATAGCACAGGATTACCATAAAAAAGGAGAAACCACATGAGAATTTCATTTTCTGCCAGTCAGCTAATAAAGAAATGAGTTTTTACTTACACTTTCAAAATTATGAGAAAATACGGTACGCACACATAGAATTACATATAAAAAATACAGTTCTAAAAAGAGGGGAAAATTGGATTTTAAAATTGCAATATTTTTTTTTTTAAGTTGCGTCTATGCAACCAAAAATTCTCCAAGCAGGAATGGTTTCTTTCTGTCAGAGAAAATATTTCCAAGTAGTATTCCAGACATGTTGAGATTATGCAGAGTTTTGTTCAAGAAAGAACCTGTACCATTTTTAAAAGAATGCTTCTAAATGTTCTCTTTGTATAAATTTTACTTTTTGGAAGAATATTAAGGCAGTGTATTTTGACACAGCTGTACTTACCTACAAAACATTCCTTAATAAAATGACTCAAGAACAGAGCAAATGGGAATTTTTACTAGATTTATAAAATAGACAGTGTAACTTGTTGAGAATCAATGGTGCTTACACACAGAAAAGGATTAGGAAAAAAAACACACAGAAATAGAGAAAGGTAAATAATAACATTTGAAAGAACAGCGAATGGGCACTTTTGTTTATATTGAACTTTATGGTAAACACTTTCAGTTAAATAGAAAGAACAGTCTTAACTTACACAAGTCCCAAAACTGATCTTGTTTTAAAAGAATGCATGAAGGACTCCAGCAAGGGCAGAAGTGGAGAAACTGATGAGTTTTCAGGAAACCATTTGCAAGACGTTATGTTCGAAGACAGATGCCTGATAAGCAGTGCTTTGTTAATTGATTAAAGCAAGATTTTGATAATGAATTAACCAGAGGAAAAACATGCTGTAACTCTTGCCAATGTAAAAAGAAAACTAATTCTTCACATGAACTATTTCGTACTGCGTGAGGAAAAAGGAGAGAATCTTCACTACTGGCTACTATACGGAACAACTGTATGAAAGCCAGCACGCACGCGCGCACACACGCACATACGCACGCACACGCACATATACATGAACACCAGGAACTCCCACATGAGCCACCAAAGCTAAATGAAATTTTCAAGAGCTCATAGAAGGAAATGAATCACTCCTGCTAATTTACATACTCATATAAATGGTTGGACAATCTTTATATATCTAGGCAGCCCTTGACTTACACGGATTCAGCTTTAAAAAGGCCCTGTTTTTGCACTTCATAGTTACAGGATATCACCAACTTATCTTTGTATTACTGTCGTAAAATCGTATGTAATTAACACAACTTACACTGCCCACTCGGTGAGCCTTTTCCTTCCTTCCAGTAACAGCCCAAACTCTTTTTTTTTTTTTTTAAAGATCTTATTTATTTGACAGAGAGAGATCAGAAGTAGGCAGAGAGAGAGGGGGAAGCAGGCTCCCCGCCGAGCAGAGAGCCCGATGCGGGGCTTGATCCCAGGACCCTGAGATCAGGACCCTAGCCGAAGGCAGAGGCCCAACCCACTGAGCCACCCAGGCACCCCAGCCCAATCTCTTTACTGATGAACAAACCCTTGAGAAATGCAGCATGCTACACATCAGCAAGAATCCTACCACGGAGTGAACATTCATATCAGTAATTAAATACAGTTTTACGATATAATTTTTACATAAATAGACATTCAATTCTTGGAGTATTAGGGGCACCTGGGTGGCTCAGTGGGTTAAGCACCGGCCTTCAGCTCAGGTCATGATCCAAGGTCCTGGTACTGAGCCCCATGTCAGGCTCCCTGCTCACCAGGGAGCCTCTTTCTCCCTCTCTTCCCTGTTCCTGCTCTCTCTCTCTCTCTCTCTTTCTCTCCCTCTAATAAATAAGTAAAATCTTTTAAAAAAAGGAAGCCTCTCTCTTTTTTTTTTTTTTTCTAAAAAAAGATTCTTGGACTAATGTTACTTCTTTTGAAAGTCAAATTAGATCATTTTGACGTGGGTTGTCAAAAACGGTCATGAGGTTAAGGGCTACTTACATATGCTGTTTCATGTTTGATTTTATGCACATCAAAGAAAGTGAAAATCACCAGATATACTCACTGAGCTACTGGTCTGATTTAGATCAATAGTGGTCCTGAATCTACTAGTAGACCCTGGGAAGCCCCATTTTTTTGGGTTCAAGGGTACCGTGTGTCCAGGGAACATTACTTCCCCTCTTCCTCTCCTTCTATGGGCCCCCAAGATACAGAATCAGAAGGTGGATGATGGCTGCAAGACTAAGTTTCTAAAATAAGCCAGAATCTCAGAAATTCTTAACAGTTCTTGGAAAAGCCCTCAGGAGAAGGTTACATTTCTGGAAACTCTCTTGACTATTTTCCAGAGCTTTCCTAGAACTGGATAAAGGGGCCATGTGCGGAGGATGGCTATAGATCCATCTGTGTATGTGGATATTCTTTAAAATCTGTGGCACCACAATGTATGTGTGAAAATAGTGGTATCTATCAGGATTTGATGTGTACCAGGACACCATGGTCATTTGTATGATAAGCAGTTAAGTGACTAAAATGTTACAAAACCATTTTTATTGACTTGAATTGTTTAAATGACTTCTTTTAGTAGAGAAGCAATTGATGTGAAAGACATTATCAAATCTCCCAAGAGTAAATATGTCTTCAATGCTATAACTACCACAGGCATACTTAGAGTAGGAGAATGTGACTGTTAATTTTATGTGTCAGCTTGACTGGGCCATAGTGCTCAGATATTTGATCAAACATTATTCTAGATGTTTCCGTGAAGGTGTTTTCTTGGATGAGATTAACCTTTACATCAGTGAACTTTTAATAAAGCAGATTACCCTCTAGAATGTGGGTGGGCCTCATCTAATCCATTAAGGGAAAAAAAATTAATCTACCCTAAAAAAGGGATTCTGCCAGCAGATGGCCTTTGAACTCGAACTACAACTTATCTCTGGGTCTCCAGCCTGCTGGCCTTTCCTGCAGATTTTGACTTATCAACACTCCACCACTATGTGAACCATATTCCTTAGACTCGTGTGTGTGTGTGTGTGTGTGTGTGTGTGTGTGTGTGTGTGTGTGTGTGTGTGTACACACAGCTGTGTGAGTAATACAGAGGATTGGAGGGAAATGTTAAAATTTAAGAATAAACTAGCATTTCCCAGCATAGAAATACACTAACATTTTAATACCTCTCAGAACAGAGAGAATCCATAAAAACTAATTTTTTATTCTTTGAAAGGATCAACAAAACGGACAAACCTTTAACATACACAGACCAATAAAAAAGAGAAGACCCAAATTATTAATTTAGGAATGAAAGAGGGGACACTGTTACCAAGAAGAAATGAAAAGATTGTAAGAGACTACTATGAACAGCTGGATGCCAGCAAATTGGATAATCGAAATGCAATAGACAAAATTACTAGAGATGTACTACTAAAACTGAAAATCTGAATAAACCTTTAATAAGTAAAGAGTCAGTAGTCAAAAAACTTCCCACAAAGAAAAGCCCAAGATGAGATGGCTTCACTAGAGAATTCTAGCAGAAGTTTAGAGAACAATGAACACAATCAAAGTTTACAAACGCTTCCCAAAAAAGAGCAAGAACACTTCCCACCCATCATATGAGGCTGGGATTGCTCTGATACCAAAACCAGGCAAAGATATCACTAGAAAAAGAAAATCTAAAGACCAATATCCTTATTCCTCAAAATACTAGCAACCCCAATTCAGCAACACATATAAAGGATTATACACCACGAGCAAGTGGCATTTATCTTAGGAATACAAGGTTGGGTCAACACAGAAAAACCAATCAGTGTTATATCCCACATTATTGGTAGAATAAGGAAAAAAGCCACATGATCCTCGCGACTGATGCAGAAAAAGGATCTTCTATATATAAGATAAAGTACTCTTCAAATAGAGATGGTTTTACCACTTCCTTTCCTATCTGGAAACTTGTATTTCTTTCCCTTGCCCAATTGCTCTGACTTGCGCTTTCAGGACTATGGTACATTAAGTGACAAAGAATGCACATCCTTGCTGGTTTCTGATCTTAAGGAGAAAGTTCTCAGTCTCTCGTTATTAAGTACACTGTTAACTGTTGGATAGTAAGCCCTTTATCAGGTTGAAGAAATTCCCATCTATTCTTAGGTTAAGTTTTTATCACCAAGGGGTGTTCACATTTTCTCAAATGCTTTTCAACCCAACCAAGCCACCAACTGTTTAGCAAGGTTGCTGGTAACTTCCACACTGCCAAATCAAAGGTCAGTTCTCTTTCCTCATCTTATTTGATCACTCTTTCCCTTCCTAAAACTTTACTTTTATTGGCTCCTAGAAGAATCACACCTGTGCATTTTCTTCTACTTCACTTTGGGTTCTTTTCTTGCCCACATCAACACCCACTCCCTGGTGATCTCATCCAGCTTCCTAACTTTAAATGTGATCTAACTCTGACAACTTCTAAATCAATAGCCTGAACTCAAAGCTGCCTACTCAGTTGCCTACTTAACACCTCTACATACGTATCATAAACTCAGTATATCCTGAACAGGTTCCCTGATCTTCCCCTCCTCAAACTCTTACTTGCATCTCAGGAAATGGTCACTTCACCCTTGCAGTTACTAAGTCCCAAAATGGTGTCTCATCCTTGACTTTCCAACTTGTCTCAAACTCTTGTCTTACTGGTGAAATGTATTCAGAATCTCACCTATTATCACTACCTCCCACCGAGAACATTTTGTTTCAAGCCATAATCATTTCTTGTCTGGATTCCCACATAGCTAAATGTTTCTGCCTTTGCTCCCTTATACTCTCTTCTCAACAGACCAGCTGAGTGTTCCTTAAAAATATGTCAGGTCATGTTTTTGCTCTGCTCAGAACCCTTCAATGCTTTCAAATCTCACACATAAGAGCCCAAGAACCCCCGCCCCCATCCCCTTCATCTCCACAACCATTCTATTACCTCAAATCTCATCAATTTCTCCCCTATTCACACAGGTCTCCTAACTGATCCTTGGAGGCATCAGGGTCCTGTCTCAGGGCCTTTGCACATGCTTGTCCCATTCCTTGGAATTCTCATTCCTCAAGAGGCTCCTTCTCAGGTTTTTAACTTAAATACAACCACTTCAAAAAGGTCTTCATTAACCACCTTAGAGATATTTGATGTCCTATTTCCCCAGCTCCTCCGTCACCCCATTCCTGTTTTACTTTACTTCTTAGCACTTATTACCACCTAAGAGCTTATATAATTTACTAGTTGTTCGTCCAAATCTACCCCCAATATGGAAGCTCTATGAAAGGGTATTTGTTTTCATCTTTGTTGAAACTTCAGTGTCTAGAGCAGTCTAGAACATGATAGGCATCCAAACACATTAGAAAAAAATCCAGAAATATTATTATAGGACAGTCGTATTCTGTACATACCAGAAGAAACAGCTAACCAGAGCTAATGTGGTTGTCTCTTAAGGGAAAAGGTGGGACTGGAAAGGGAAGGGAAAGGGAAAGCTACACTTGTTTGGGGCTGCAAGACTTGCAAATACTGTTTGACTTTCCAAACAATTTATTAAATAAAGCCATATGAAACTGCTGACATTCTGTTGTTTTCTGACCTACAGAACACGACAATGAAGCAATTTCATAGACTTAACCTAGTGCATATGTGACTTTTTTAAAAAATATTTTATTTATTTATTTGACAGAGAGAGAGATCACAAGTAGGCAGAGCGGCAGGCAGAGGGAGAGGGGGAAGCAGGCTCCCTGCTGAGCAGAGAGCCTGATGCGGGGCTCGATCCCAGGACCCTGAGATCATGACCTGAGCCGAAGGCAGAGGCTCAACCCACTGAGCCACCCAGGCGCCCCTGCATATGTGATTTTAATAAAAAAATATTTGGGGTGCCTGGGTGGCTCAGTGGGTTAAGCCTCTGCCTTCGGCTCAGGTCTTGATCTCAGTCAGGGTCCTGGGATTGAGCCCCGCATCCGGCTCTCTGGTCAGCAGGGAGTCTGCTTCTCCCTTCTCCCTCTGTGATCCCACTTTCACTCTCTCTCAAATAAATAAATAAAAATCTTTTAAAAAATTAAAAACGAGAATTATTTTTAAAAATTTTAGTACAGGGAACACAAAAGAAAACTCAGAAGACAAAAAAGAAACAATTTATAGATCTGGTAATATAAATACTGAAATATCTATATGCTGTGAATCTTGGAATAGATAAAGGTAAAACCCAATCAAAAGAACAGAAAGATGTGCCCAACAGAGAGAGAACTAATATTCACAGCAAAGAAAGAGTTCATCAAACTACCAAGAGACAGATAAAGAACATGATAGAAAAAAAAAGGCAAAGATATAAGTTGAGGGGGGAAAAAGGAGAAAAACCAAGATAAAGTCACAGCATTATACTCATAGTATATTTTAAGGTTGTATACCAAATAATACTTCTACCATAAAACAGTTTGTCATTTATGTTAGCATATTACTTACGAGACCTCTTTTAGAAATCCACTCTTAACGACAGAGAATACACTGATGGTTTCCAGAGGGAGGCAGTCGGGGCATGGGTGAAACAGGTGACGGGGATTAAGGAGGGGACTTGCTGTGACGAGCACAGGATAAGGTATGTGTTGAATCACTATACTGTACACCTGAAACTATTATTACATTGTATGTTAACTAGCTGGAATGTAAATACAAACTTGGAAAAGAAAGAAAAATAAAAAATAAAAATCCACTGGGTGTTATGTGCAAGTAATGAATCATCAAACACTACATCATTCGTTTTTGATGTAGTGTTTGATGATTCATTACTATATGTTGGCTAACTGAACATAAAAAAAAAAAATCCACAAGATCCAGAAGCATTTTGAGGATTTGGCTTTTGAGGAAAACAGAATTCTACATAACATTCCATTTGTTCAATATTTATAACAAAGTAATAATGTAACAAAGTACTAATATAATAATTTAATCATGTAATTTTAAATTATATATAAAATAACCAGAGAGTATGATCAAACTGGGTTATCCCGTAAAAGACAGTCTCGAATCTGTGGTCATTAAATTTGAAGTGTTCCTGGAAAAGAAGAAACTTACCAGAAACATGCTTAGTTTATGAAGCCTATTCTTTCATGTTCTTTTTAAAAACAAAGTCTTGGGGCGCCTGGGTGGCTCAGTGGGTTGGGCCTCTGCCTTCGGCTCGGGTCATGGTCTCGGGGTCCTGGGATCGGGCCCCACATCGGGCTCTCTGCTCAGCAGGGAGCCTGCTTCCCCCTCTCTCTCTGCCTGCCTCTCTGCCTACTTGTGATCTCTCTAAAAACAAAGTCTTTTTTGTTGTATGCTTTTCTCAGACACCTTGCTAGACTCCCTTAACTCTCAACTCCTAGCTCAATGAACTTTAAGATACATGGACCTATGGCAGTCTCCTGCTACACGTGTCAGAATAAACATTTAGGTCAGAATGAAATGCTGTCATGACGTCATCCATTAAAACACACTGACCGGGTTTTTCCTCTTTGCCACAGGAAAGGACAATTTTCTCTCTGAGTGGAAGTTGAATGGAATGGATGGCTATAATCTGTACTCAGGGCTTGCAAATTCAAAAGCCTACGGAAGTCAGAACAGGTGGAAAAAATCTTATCAATTGCCTTACACAAATATATTTTGCACAAAAATCAGTCCTCGGGGAAATAGTCATAACATTTGTCTGAAATACTCTTTGGTCACTTTTATTTCCCCTCACTGGAGAACATGGAGACCAAGAAATACCTCCCTGTTATAAAACAAACACCAACACAGACATTAGGAGAATGTCTACCAACATCTCTGTCAGTGCAAGCAAGACGATGAGGGGTAGAGACTGCGAGGAACCAGAGACCTTGGGTTCCAGTGACAAAGTTGGTTCTAACTCAACTCCAGCTAGTTATTAACACTGGGAAATGAAGCCCTCATTTAGTCTTTTGTTTTGTCAAAGGAGTCAGAAATTTTTATGTAAAATTTACAAAATTTGTGGGACTAACAAAAATACGTATCTTTTGTCCAAACATGGCCTGAAGCTTGTCGGTGTGCGACCAGGTTGGATATGATTTATTGGGTGATTCATTATATTCCCATTTTACCTAGAAGGTGCCCTACTTTCCTCTGTAACTAGGTATTGCAGTATGGTCTCCTGGGAGCACAAAGCCCTCTTTGCCTTTTCCAAAAAATTATTATGGGTCATAGTGTATCTGCATGTTTAATCTCCCCTGCTAATGCCAAGTTCTCTAATCTAAAGCACTCCTGTTGTCTCAATTCCACCCAATCTAGTCTGCTGTGGGCTTTAGTCAACCAATTACTTTTGATTTCATGACTTTCAAACCTCGGGACACCTGGATGGCATATTCAGTTCAGCATCTGGCTCTTGACTTCAGCTCAGGTCATGATCTCAGGGTTGTAAAATCAAGTCCCGTGTCAGGCTCTGAGGTTAGCCATGGAGCTTGCTTAAGATTCTCTCTCTCTCTCTCTCTTTCTCCCCCTGCTGCTCCCCCTAACCCCTGTTCTAAAAAAAAAAAAAATATGAAGATATTCAGTCCTTTACCATCAGTTTCACCATCTCTGTCTACAGAATGGATCCCATTTCCCTGTCCCACTAAAATATTTCTACTCTCAACTATAAAAACAGCTTTTAACTCAACCGCTATCTTCCTTTCCCTGTCCACTCTTACTCTTTAACACCTTGCCATCTGGCTTCCAGTAAAGCTGTTTGAGAAACAGTTATCAGTTATCAGTGACTCCAGATAACAATGGAGTTCTTGCCAGATCCAATGGCATTTCATCCAGAACTCATTTTCCTATAATTTTTCACCCTCCAGGAAGCCAGGCCATATTGTGGTCTCAGGGTTCCAGAATGCAACAGAGAATGTAACAAAGAGTACATGCATCACCTCACCCAATCTCAAATATGCTCTGCAACAGTCACCTCTCTCCATGTTACTGCTTCTACCTTCATGCCCTGCTGCTGAACTATAATCCCACCTAACCCTTGGTGCCCAGTTCTCATGTCATTCCTTGTGGGACTGGATCATTAACTGTGTCAGGCTGGGGGTCTGTCCCCTCAACCCCTGAATTATAGCATTTATGTGACTCTCATCAGATACTGCTTTAAGCCACAGTTACTCGGATACACACTCGCCATTTAACTGACCCAGTATACACCCTGGAAGTCGGGGAGAGTAGGTACCTCTCTATTTTAGAGAGAGGTAGAAGCTTACAGTAAAGTCAGTCCATCTCTTCACATCTCCCTGAATCCAATCCTGGACAGTCGCCTCAACACATATGCTGGCTTGGCCAGGAGACTAGTTTTGGTCAATGGGACATCAGCTTCACCAGCACTAACATACTGGAAATTGTTTTTTTCTGTTGCTCCCTGGAACTCTGAGATGTGTTATAAGCGAGTGTACTGGAGGATGAAAAACTATAGGACACAGAAATAGTTCTACTTCAGGTGAGCATCCCACCCGCCAAAGCAGCCCAACTACCACTCTGGTTCACCAAGATGACAGAGCATACGAACCACTCAGCTGACCACAGACTCAGGAAAAGAAACATTTGCCCCCTGAAGCCATTAAAGTTTCTGAGGGTATACCAAAGCTGCTAGGACTCGTACAGGAATTTAGTGAAGTGTCAGGGTATAAAATCAACGCACAGAAATCAGTTGCATTTGTATACACAACAGCAAGACAGAAGAAAGAGAAATTAAGGAGTCAATCCCACTTATAATTGCACCCAAAACCATAAGATACCTAGGAATCAATCTAACCGAAGAGGCAAAGAATCTATACTCAGAAAACTACAGACTACTCATGAAAGAAATTGAGGAAGACACAAAAAAATGGGAAAATGTTCCATGCTCATGGATTGGAAGAAAAAAAATATTGTGAAAATGTCTATGTTAACTAGAGCAATCTACACATTTAATAAAATCCATATCAAACGCCATCAATTTTTTTTTCAAAGAAATGGAACAAATAATCCTAAAATTTGTATGGAACCAGAAAAGACCCCAAACAGCCAGAAGAATGTTGAAAAAGAAAATCAAGGCTGGTGGCATCACAATTCTGGACTTCGAGCTCTATTACAAAGCTGAAATCATCAAGACAGTATGGTACTGGCAAAAAAAAACAGAAACAAAGATCAATGGAACCGAACAGAGAAAACAGAAATGGACCCTCAACTCTATGGTCAACTAATCTTCAACAAAGCAGGAAAGAATGTACAATGGAAAAAAGTCTCTTCAACAAATGATGTATGGAAAATTGGACAGTCACATGCAGAAGAATGAAACTGGACCATTTCTTTACACCATACACAAAAACAGACTCCAGATGGATGAAAGACCTCAATGTGAGACAGGAATCCATCCAAATCCTTGAGAACACAGGCAGCAACCTCTTCAACCTCAGCCACAGCAACTTCTTCCTAGAAACATCGCCAAAGGCAAGGGAAGGACAAAAATGAACTACTGGGATTTCATCAAGATCAAAAGCTTTTGCACAACAAAGGAAATAGTCAACAAAACCAAAAGACAACCGACAGAATGGGAGAAGATATTTGCAAATGATGTATCAGATAAAAGGCTAGTGTCCAAAATCCATAAAGAACTTATCAAACTCAACACTCAAAGAACAAATAATCAAATCAGGAAATGGGCAGAAGACATGAGCAGACATTTCTGCAAAGAAGACATCCAAATGGCCAACAGAAACGTGACAAAGTGCTCCATATCACTCGGCATCAGGGAAATACAAATCAAAACCACAGTGAGATACCACCTCATACCAGTCAGAATGGCTAAAATTAACAGGAAACGACAGATGCCGGTGAGGGTGCAGAGAAAGGGGAGCCCTCCTACACTGTTGGTAGGAATGCAAGCTGGTGCAGCCACTCTGGAAAACAGTATAGAGGTTCCCCACAAAGTTGAAAATAGAGCTACCCTATGACCTAGCAACTGCACTACTGGGTATTTACCCCAATGATACAATGTAGTGAGTGATTCAAAGGGGCACGTGCACCTGAATGTTTACAGCAGCAATGTCGGCAATAGCCAAACTATGGAAAGAACCCAGATGTCCATCAACAGATGAATGGATAAAGGTAAATGAATTCTGGATGATTCCACACACACTGGAATATTATGCATCCACCAAAAGAAAACACAAAATCTTGCCATTTGCAATGACATGGATGGAACTAGAGGGTATTATGCTGAGTGAAATAAGTCAATTAGAGAAAGACATTAACATAAGATCTCACTGATATGAGGAACTTGAGAAACAAGGCAGAGGATCATAGGGGAAGGGAGGGAAAAATGAAACAAGACAAAACCAGAGAGGGAGACAAACCATAAGAGACTCTTAATCTCAGGAAACAAACTGAGGGTTGCGAGAGGGGAGGGGCATGGGAGGAATGGGGTAACTGGGGGATGGACACTGGGGAGGGTACGTGCTATGATGAGTGCTGTGAATTGTGTAAGACTGATGAATCACTGACCTGTACCCCTGAAACAAATAATACGTCCTGTGTTAATTAAAAATAAATAAAATGCAAACAGTTTCAAAAAATAAAAAACAAAGTTTCTGAGGGTGTAAGGAGAGGTGTGTTAATCGATATATAGAGTATCTGGCACACTGTACTGTTCTGAAATGAGTAATTAATGGAAGTTTAACCTCTCCTTGACCATCCGATTATCGTTTTTCTAGCCTAAAAACTAGAATACTCTAGATTTCTGCATGGAGTTTGTTTTGTAGAATGCAATACAAAAGGGCAGCATACTGTCAAAGTATAGGCTTCATATGTGCACAGATGTGAATGTGAAAGTGGGAGGCCCCATTCTCTACCTGTAGGTTTGGAGATCATTCCTGTCAATTTTCTGACGCTCAGTTTCCTTTCTGTAAAGTGGGGAAAAAATCCCCACCAATCTTACAGGAGTAGAGAGAGTATATATTAAATACCAAATATTACATCTGGCCAAGTTCTTCAATAACCAACAGATATCATATACGTAAATACGAATCTAAAAATAAGGAGGTTAAGCGGTTCTCTCTCAAACTGTGTTTCTATGCTATGACCCATCACTCGTACAGGTGGGGACATGGTCATGGCAAGGGTGGGGAAGGTCTGAAGTGGGAGGCAGCTGATGAGAATTCTGATGCCTTTCACAGCTTCTAGATACCTTGGCTTTGGTTTATAACATCCCTCGGCCACTCTGGGAATGTTTCCTGGTGAAACAGACCAGCACAGCAATCACAGGCTTCATTATACTTGGGGATGTTCAGTCAATGGTTACATAGAGAGGCGCCATGTGATTAACCCATCATCAGGAAACAAAACCAAAAATGTCGGAAGAAGTTGTTTAGCTTTGGCTAGTTAACAGCTAACCAGATAACTGAGAACAGTGCTGACACGGTAAACTGAGTCAAATGACTTCGCCACAAACGCTCTTCCTCTTCTACCCAAAAACAGATTAATGATTTACAAAAACAGAGCATCCGGGAAGCTTCTGGGAACAACAACATGAAAGCACACTATGAATTCCTTTATGTTCAAGCCATGGAGCCTGTTTAACATAAAGGTTCATGCTACACACCCCACCCCACCCCACCCCCACCGAACCCCAGAGCATGCTAATGCAAATACGCTCACTTAAGGTAAAACAACATCCTGGTTTTGGAGAAAGCAACAGAAAGAAAGAAATCCTCTTCCACGACCAATTGCTCACCTATATACGTTCCACTGTGGTTACCAGCATATTCAGCATCTTCTGGATGGAGTATAAAAGCATACAGAACAAAAGCCAAGAAATAAAGCAGAACAGTTAGAAGCCCAGCCGCAGATGCAAAAAATAAATTACTTAAAACAATTATGTAAAGCACAGCATAGAACAGCCCTCACAACGCCACTCTTAAACATAAAACGTTTTGTTTTACATTTAAGCTTCAAGTGATGTTTTAAGACATCATGCAATTTTGTGTTTCAGCCTCCTTCAGGGGTTCCTTGATGCAGTTCCAAGAAAATTGTAAAAGATCTGCCTGCACTGTTTATACTTTCCGTAGTTAAGAAAATTACAACACTTGATCCCCCAAAGTCAATTTATTTTTGTAAATCGGGCTCTTTGATAATATGTAAAATATAGCACTGACTTTAGATTAGACAAAGACGTTGAGATTAAGATACATCCTTGCTTTGGAGGGAAAGAAATACTGTGTTGGGAAGGAATAAAGGCATATTATTTCTCTTTTTGTTTGGTTTTTGAAAAAAATGAACGGATGAAAACATTTTAAAATAAGTGATGTGTTATTAATTATTCCTTGGAGTTAAGTGAAAACTGGGTTATGCATATCTTAAAAATTTAATTGAAGAAGTGGGTACTTATTATTATAGGTCTCTTATCTTCACATAAATATGCTTCTGGAACTATCAGCACAGCATGTGCCGAAATCAAATAGTTGAGAAGATTCTCCTGACATCCTTATGTTAAAATAAGGATGCTGACAGATCTGAATAACATTGAGACTACCGACAGAGACAAAAACAATGTACTATCAGACTACTTTCCTTATTTCTGCTATATGAAGCAAAAACAGTACAGTTCTCAAACTGAGTCCAACCATGAGTTTTGGTACTGCAACATCAAGATGGAAGCTTGGATATATAATAATCTTCTATAAACTACTTGCTATATTCAATTTAACCCACACATCGTTGTACTAAATAAAATTAGTAGACTGGGGCAGGGAGGCTTTTATACATGTACCTTTAATTTCCTCTGAGAAGCACAAAGAAAATGAGAAAGGAAATGATTAAATGTGCAGAAAATACAATTAAAAGTAGGAAGAAGATGCATCTGAGGGAGAAAAAAAAAATCTACCTACCACACTCAACTGTTTCCTCATCTTAGAAAAGCCAAAGGGGAAAAAGAAATGTATTTTAAATATTTCAAAATTATTAGTCAACAAACAGAATTCATGATAAACTACGTTTTAGACTGCACTGTAGTCCTGGTCTGAAAAGAATACGTACACTAAAGCAGTAAAAGCGCAAAGCCTTCATTCAGCTTATTAAATGCCCAAATGGGAAAAATATAATAAGGAAAAAATTTTTCCAAAGTAATACTTTCAATGGGGGATTATTTTCATAGGACATTTCTGTTTATAAACTAATCTGTTTAACACTTAGGATATATATTTAGAAACAACCCTTAAAATGCCCTTAAAACGTCTCAATACCCTGTAAATTTAACAGTATTATCAATTTATTACACATATGAAATGAGTCAGGAAGAGCCCTTTACTTCATTCTGGCTACAGCATTTGATAAGAGGTGTTTTTAAAAATAATTCTAAAAATCACTAATTGTTACTAATAGGAAAGAAATTTAAGAGTTCCGTGTGACTGAGGACACTCACCTTCAGTTAAAGGTGGAAAAAGAACTGGCAATTTAATATAAACAAAGTCGAACCACAAGTCAAGGTAGAACATATTTTGCTACGAGACTTTGGAGAATGAATAGGGCTGATCGGGACAGTTTCCTGCTCACTTCTCTCTCCAAACTACAGAGTGGCAGTCAAAGAAAACACTTAGGAGAGAGTGTGCACCACCACTGTATTTTTCTTTTTCAAATACCTATGGGTCCTCCAACTGGATTGGATCTATCTGAACATAATTCACAAAAATGACAAGCAAATCGTTATTATTTGGGCTCGTATTGAGAATCACCCAAGCTGTGAATTTATTTACACTCATTACCTTCGTAGCTTTGAAATGCCACGGACATCTAAAACAAATTAGCGGAAAACGAACACTAAACTATGTGATACGGATTAGCCAAGCCAAGCAACCAGGCTTAGGAAAAATAATACAAGCAGAGTCTGCAATCGCAGACACCCCACCACGAAGCGGGTTATTAAACAGAAGGTATATTTTCTGAAGGAAAAACAGGATTGACTGAGTGTTGCGCCCTGATTAAAGAACCAGTGTCAAGTCCATCAGATTTTATCATCTGATTAAAAAGCCACGTCTCTCACACACACGTGCGCGCACTCACGCACACACACACACGCGCATAAGACCAAAAATTAAAACACCATGGTCAACCCACAATAAAAACAAACATCTCCATGTCACAAATAGTACGGCATGTTTCCTATTCTAATAAAAGGTGGTGAATATGCTGTGTGCATTCTCAGAAGAGTGTCTCCTCCATGCTCTAAGTAGGAAGAGAATGCTATTT
The DNA here is from genome assembly GCF_963455335.1 of Martes martes. Taxonomy (NCBI): domain Eukaryota; kingdom Metazoa; phylum Chordata; class Mammalia; order Carnivora; family Mustelidae; genus Martes; species Martes martes. Next base: position 129,970,179 of record NC_137895.1, read on the forward strand.
TTTTGTGCGATAACCCACATGCATATCTATCTCCAAGCCAGCAACATGCTTCATGGACAGCCACAAGGAAAAGCAAAGAACACTTTTCCTTACACTTAGCAAGTCTGAACAAAGAGGAAAACATAGAAAAGGTTGATTTCGGAGACATTTGGGACAATTGTATGATTCTGAACTATATTCTTAACAAAGGCACTGTTCTGTGTACACTAAATGCATAAACGCGTTGAATTCTCGCACCGCTCCATGAAGCCAGTACTGTTCCCTCCGTGTCACAGGTGGCAATCGGAGGGACAGAGAAATGAAGCACTCTGGAACGGGGACCCACACGATCTGGCTTCAGAGTTTGCGTTTTTAAGTACCGTGCTATACTGTCACGCCAAAATCACTTATTATTTACTCTAGCTGTATGCTAGGAAATACAAGTTGGTGGGGAGGTCGAATGAAGTCCGTTAATTTCAAGCTTCCTGTCTACTCTCCATACCCTCCCAGCACACCAGCCTCTTGTCTCTTTCCCCAAAGCTTGACCCTCCCCGGCCTAAAAAGAGTTCACTCTCCACATCTTCAAGCACTGATGAGCAAGATGGGGAAACTACAAAACCACAGAAGAGAGGCCAAGAAGGTCACAGAGAGTAACTGTGGCTGTCTTCAGAGAACGGAGTGGAGAAGCTTTGGGAGAGGAATCGATGAGCCCCACGCAACAGGGCAGGGGGAAATTCTCCATGCTGCTGGCCGCCAGCTCCTCTGAGCGGGGCAACGTCAGATACTCTGGGCAGTTGGAGAAATTGTGTCTATATAGGTGTGTGATCGCATTTACGGGGTCAAAGCTGTGCTTTCTTCTGCCTCCCTCTACCCACATCAATCTTCCCTAAAAGTCTGCAATAACCCATGACCACAGAGTACACCCTTAATAGTTAATCAGCCCTTTCTTACCTGCATAGCATTGGGTTCCCAAGATAAAGGCAAGAGACAGTATGGCTTAGAACCTTTCATATGGAAAAGCGAAAAGCCATACCTTCTGAGAGTGTTCTAGAAAGAATATCTTCAATTTATATAAGAAGAACACAGTCGACTGAGATGAAAAGTGAGCAATAATAATTAGGCTATCACCTCAACCATCTCCTGACATAAACAGTCAGACATACAATTTACATCCCAGTTCATCTGCACCTCTGTGCACACAAACTCTGAACTTTGGCATTTCCCAAAGAATATCAGTAAATATTGGGGGGGGGGGTACCTACTTTCAGTATTTTTTAAAACCCCCTATGTTTCTGTTAACACAAAATCCCACCAATATTAAGAAATATTTGACAGAGTTTTAGGCATACAAATTTAATATAAGAACATAAGCAACCTACTTGTTAATTTCTGAATTAACTTTATATATGAGCACACTAAATAATTACTGTTTAAGGGGTGCCTGGGTGGCTCAGTGGGTTAAAGGCTCTGCCTTCGGCTCAGGTCAGGATCCCCGGGTCCTGGGATCAAGCCCTGCATCGGACTGGGCTCTCTGCTCAGCAGGGAGCCTGCTTCCTCCTCTCTCTCCACCTGCCTGTCTGCCTACTTGTGATCTTTGTCTGTCAAATAAATAAATAAATAAATAAATAGATCTTTTAAAAAAAAAATTACTGTTTAAAATGCCAGGAGAAAGGAGCTTACTCAGTTTGAATAGTTGTAACAACCTGGAACATCATATATACATTATTCTCAAAGGCTTGGCCTTCCAAAATACTGACACCATGAAGAGCGAATTCATTTGTTCATTCCGCGTTTAAACTGTACTGTTGGTAGATTGTGATCTCCAACCCACGAAATGCTTGTCTTTGAATGGACTTGGTTATATGCTGCTTGAATGGACACCTCTGGCTCCAGTTAAATATTTTCTCTTGTACCCACACGACAGCAGCCACAATTGGTTAAAACAGATTCTAAGATACAATACTTTGTATTTTTACCTTCAAATCTTTAAAAAAAAAAATCATACCTTCAGGATTTTTTTTAATTACAAAAATTCTGTAAGAACTGTTTTGTAAAAGAAAAAATTTTTAATGGATATTATTCAATCAGCGGCATGAGATCTTTTAAGGTATTTATAGTTTGATAACTAAAAAAAGAAACTAAGCACCATAAATAAAAATCATACTGGAATCTTCTCCTATAACATACACTACTTGAATATGAGGAGGCTTTTCTGAATACCCTGTAAACTAGATTTAAAATGTTATATATTGTTTAAGTCAAAGTTATTAATGTTTGTATTATTAGGAAGACAAAAACTTATAAAGTTTAATTTCAACAGAAAGGGAACAAACAGCATTTTAATTAATCAAAGAAAATCATATTTCTTTTTGAAGGTTAAGTGAGATCATATTGCTTTATATATGCAACTGAACTATAAAAAAATAAGCTTTTGGCAGAAAAATCATAGAGTACTTTCAATAATATCGACACAAAAATTGCAAGCTGCCAAATGGCTGTCCTTAAAACTTCTATACATTACTTAAGACATAAAATAGGCTTTAAACTCATTTCCAAAACACTTAACCTGTGTCTTTCATGTAAAAATCTAAAAGTCGGTCATGTCAAAGAGAACTGATCAGACTTCTAGGCTGTTCTGTCTCTATTACTAAGGTAAATCCATTATGTGAGAGCCTCTCATCGGATGAAGGAGAAAGGGAGGGAACACAGAATTCTATTATCAATTTCTTTGTTGGGTTGGCTACTCTTTGACACAACAGGAGGAAGTGGGGAAGAGTCCCTCTACCAAGCTTCTAAGATTCACTTACGCTTTAGTTTTAAGAGTTCATATTTTTTAGGAATGTTTAATTACAAGAGGCAGATTATTTTGTTTGAGAAGCCTATTTTCTCAATCTGTATCAGATATGCCAAAATTCTTGAGGGGAGGAAATAACCAAGCATCTAAGATAAATACCACAGTTTGGCATAAGGATGCCAGTTGTAAAGCCTGAAGATGTCAGTTTTATGGCTCCTGTCTTTATCTACCACGGAGTCAGGATCTACAGCTCGAGTCCACATAAATGCCTTCTCCAGTCCTTTCTGACTTTGATCTTGACATTGACTGAACCCTTAAATTTCCAGAGCTTTTCCTCCATGCGAACTTGAGTTATGATGATATACTGTGAGTCAAATAAAGAGTAAGACCACAGTAATGCAAGCAATTATTCTGTGAAAGAAGTTAAGTGGCTAATATAATACATATTATAATCTGATTGAAGTCATTATTCTAAATTCACTGTTTAACACAATCTCCTAGGTTTTAAGCGCACTTGTAAAATTTAGTGCCGAAAATTATCAATATTACTATTTTATAATAAATTTATAAAACACCAGCATGACAGAATTATTTCCCTTTAAAATATTTACATTAAGTTAGAAACGTTTCTTAAAACCTAGTCTATGAATTATTATTCAAAGTCATATAAATAAAAGATTTTATGTTAACTTTCTGTTTTTCTTCATAATGTTATTCTGTAGTTTAGCAAAGGACAAGATGGATGTCCTATCCTAAAAATCTAGATACCAAATGTTGAAGTCCAGAAAGTGTTGGGTTAGATGGCCTTTACAGTTTACAAGGAAAGAATCACTATCAGATACACAGATTACAGAACAAAGTGCTTTTAAATGACCTTAAAAATATTCAAAACCAGTATAATAATTTTTGCATAACTTTGGAGTTCAGGGGTTTAGGAGAAAACATTAAAAGAAAAACTTCAAATGGAACTTTGATTCTTTGACAACAAAAGCACTAACTTTCTATTTAAGCTTCACAGACACAGACTGTCTCTCTGAATAAGGCCATATTTACTATACATTAGTGACCTAGCTAATATTGACCCGATCTGTTTTTATTTAAAAATAGAGAACATCCATATATGAGAATCACCAATACATGAATATCCGTGAATTAAGGCTAATTAAAAATATATATATAGAAAAGAAGGAAAGGAAGGAAGTGTGGATGGGCATAGTAAACATTCCTAAACGGTCTTCAAGAGGCAGCAGAAGCAAAACAAAACAAAAAACAAACAGAAAACAAAAAACCCTAAAACATCCAGATAATGACATGTTAGTAATTTTGGAATAAATATTTCTCAGAGTCAAATATTAAAGATTACCACATAAAAACTCCGCATATTAACAGACAAACATTGCCCATTATAATTAAAAGCCCACAAATACTCCCTCTGACATTCACACGCATTTATACTGAAACTAGTTTCAGGAGAGCTGTTAGAAAGACAATATACACATTTTATGTAGGGTTTTTTTTTTTTTTTAAGAAACACATTTATAAAAACAAATAAATGAAAATTCACAATTCTACCAACTGGACATCTCTAAGTGGCCTAAGACTCAAACAAATTAGGAGTAGGATTCAGATTTGAATAGAATCACACTGATTTCCTTCTCGTGTTACACACATTGTAACCCCCAGGCACCAAATGTGCAAGAAGCCTGCAGGACCCCAATTTAGAAATCCCTCCAAGAGCGAGGGAGGTGGCCGCCGCGGAGGCTCTGCCAGCGAAAACTCATCGCACTTAGGAATGATGCAACCCTCTGGTTAATCTGTACACTTTCCGATGTCACAAGCCATGCGGCATTCTATGACAAGGGGGTTTTCCTTCTGCCCAGACTCAACGGAGCAGGAACAAGCAGGCTTTTGAATCGGCGCTCCACCTGAAGTATCCGCTTGCTTGTGAAGATTTATACTATGCTCGACCGTAGTTTGGCTCTCTTAAACTGTAATTCCTGCGCGATACGCGTCGACAAACTGACAGAAATAACAGGAGATGTGAAAAATGCGACAATACTAAAACCAGATGTTGGGGTAAGATTCCAGCACCATTTTACGTGTGCGTTCGTCTTTTAATGTACAATCTCTGTACTGAAAACAAAAGGCTTTTTTTTTTTTACTCCTAAAAATACCTAGAACCATGAAATGTTTAGGGAGATGGAGGAGGAAATTTATGGGATGGGGACTCGGCAGGGGTGAGGGGGTGGGTGTAGAAGAGAAGCTGAGAGGACAGGAGTGTGAAGGGAGGAAAAGGATGCAGCCAAATCCACACTATCTTCTTCTCAGTAACCCTACCTCATCCTTTTCCTGCACTTGTTTTGTTTTAATCCCGTCTTGTAACAACTCCAAACAGGCGAGTTGAAGGTCAGAGTTACTCTGATTTCTGGATAAGCAAGGAGCTAACAAGAACAAGAACAACTCTTCGTAGGCCCAACTGCCTTTGTGCCCAGGAAAGTAGTAGATTTTCTTCCCCTGGTTTTACCAAGAAGTGTCTTACCCGAACCTTCTAGCTTTGGAGGAATAAAAGCGTTGCATTTGAGGTGACATTTACAAGAACACCCACGTTCAGAAGTCAAGGAGGGTAGCCTTGCTAGTTAGCTTCTTAAAGGGTGAGTCACGGGTTTACTACAAACCACCACAAACACCCTCTTTCTTCAAAAGATTCACTTAAATATTCTACTGTGAGTTTCTTATTTGTTTGGTTGCCGTGAAATGATGATCCGAAAGCTATCACAAGGCACCACGAGCTCTCGTTCTCCCACAAACACCTGCTTTAATAGTCAAAAATAAACAGCGAGATTTGGTTACTCTGCATTTTTATGAACAAACTTACATGATTTCCTGTTGGAAACTTTCAAGGGCTGAACTAGTATTTCTGGTCGTCTCAGAGCCAATCTCCTGGGGGAAAAAGAAGGTCAATGCCTATCAATTTTCAGTACAGATCCAAGATTAATATAACACCAAAATATTAAAAGTCCCAAGGGAGGGGGGAACGAGAAGCCAGGGGGAAAAATGAACACAATGCAATCTATTCAAATTAAAAAATAAATCCTCTCCTTTTCAAATTTTTATAAATCATCCCCACTCCAAAATCACTCTTCTTCCCCCCCCATCTTTCACATCAATACAGTTTCAGATATTAATGTGCTATTTTTCCATTTGCTTCATAACAAAAACCGAATATGACCGGGTCCTGTCATATTATTTTTGGTCATTATTCATCCTTAGTTAGACAAAACAGAAATCCAAACCTGAGGGATAAAGGATTCTAAAGCAAGGTTTTAGTGCGCCTTTTATCACAACTCTCCTCCAGTGCTATTTTGCAGAGAACAAAAGGTCATTTGAAGAGAGACCACTATCCGCGTGCCAGCAGCTCACCTTTCCTGGAAATGCTTTGAGGGAATCAAGCCTGCCCTGGGACTGGCATCGTCCGCGTGCCTTGCCTGCCACCACGTTGCATCATCTTGGCTCATAATCTGAAGAATATCTCCCTTTTTGAAAGAAAGCCCAGCTTCCTTACAGGGAATTGCTTTATCCTCGTTAGGGTCATAGTCAAAGAGGGCTTTGATAAACATCTGGAAGAGAGTTTCATTTAAAAGGAATAAATATTTAAAAAAATAAATAAATGGGAAAGGGCCAAGATTCTTCTTTAAGGATACGTCTTTTTTTAAAGAAAAAAGGATACTTTTTTTATTTTTTAAAAAAGATTTTATGTATTTATTTGTGAGAGAGAGAGAGAGCCTGAGAGCATCAAGGGGGAGGGGGCAAGGCAGAGGGAGAAGTAGGCTCCCTGCTGAGCAGAGAGCCCGTTGCGGGACATGAGCCTAGGACTCTGGGATCAAGACCCGAGCCGAAGACAGATGCTTAACCAACTGAGCCACCCAGGTGTCCCCCCAAAAAAGAACGATTTTTTTTTCTCAAAAAGAGAATATGAAAATGAATTCACTGTGACAAAGAGGATGGGGAAACATTAGCACCCCCCACCGCCAAAAAAACAAAAACAAAGGCAAAAAAGGATTTTTAAGGAATGATTACCTTTCCTTCTTTAGATGGAGTCTCCTCTTTGATGCTGGGTATAATCTTAAATGTAATTGCTCCCTGAGACTGAGCCTGGTAACAGAAGAAAGACTTATCAGAGAACTTCTAGATCCCAGGAGAAGGAAGGCAAAATAGGTAGGAAAGGGAATGATGCTCAAAATTTATAAGCCTGAGGTTTCTACTCTTAGATAAACCAAACTGAGAAAACTATTTTTGTAGAAATTCTTGCAATATGAGAAAGCACTCGAGCTCAAGTAAGTTAAAAAACACGAAACACTAAATGCACTTGACCTCCAGTGCACTTTCAAAATCTATCCCTATCCACGCTGAGCTACTTTAAAACAGAAACACGGAATCTGCAGACTACCTGATACAGACAATATTAAGGATGATGTGCAAAGTTCAGATGATACATTTTAGTATTGGCATCCATGTTTTTAGGAACAAAATACCTGTACTGTCAGCAATGCAGTTGTATGATTCACTACATAATACACACACACACACACACACACACACATTAGCTACAATGCTCAGCAGAAAAAAAAATTCACTGCTATTATACCCTGGTTAGTGAGTAAAATGCCAAATGTAATAGGTTAATTAAAAGACAAAAAGATTAACTATTAATTTAATTAAAGCAAGCAACCATCTCAGACCAGAGCAGATGTCCCTTTCATACCCTTTCATGTCTTTCTCTGTTTCTCTCTTTCTAGCATTTCTCCTAACCATATGAAGTAATCATTTATATGATTATTTCTTAGTATCTGTTATCCCTGCTAAATTCTAAGCTCCACGAAAGCTCTAAGTATCTGGCACATATTGGAGAGGAAGGAGGGAAAAAAGAAAAGAGGAAGATGAGATCAGGCAGAGGAGAGGAAGGAGAAGGAGGGGGAGAGAGAGAGAGAGAGAGAGAGACAAGGGAGACTGGGTAGCTATCTCTGAGGTGCACTATAGTAAACTAGGGCTCTGTTCTGGGGGGAGCTGAGAGGAGGCCCTGATTTGTATTGTTTGTCAACGTCCATGGGCCACAGCCAACTTCCATTTACCAGTGGAAGTACCTGAAAGCCCAGCTGGGAAAAGCCGCATAGAAATCAGCTCTTGCAAATGTAAGGAAGCAGCACCAGGAGAGAGAGACTCCAGTAAAAAGGGGCTTTAACAGTGTAAGTATCAGAATTTTAGAGCAGGAGTGATTTCAAACAGGTAATATCACTGTTATTACTCATCATAAAACAACTGTCAAATCTTATTAAGAATTCATATAATACTGAACTGCAATGGGGAAAGAAAGCAAGTCTTCTCTATACTCTCTTCCCATTCTACAATGTGTGGTGTGTGTGTGTGTTAATGTGTTCAAAGCCCTTAGAATACTATCATTAAGCGCTCAACCACTGTAAGAATTACTAGGATTAAAAGTCGTATAGGTCTACCAGCCATTGTGATTGCCATCATGTGGATGAATGATTAGTCAATCAGTGCAACCCTCTTGCTATTTCTAAGTATTGTTTACAATCTTGCTCATATAATATGCTTGCCAAATTATTTCCCATGGGTTAATTCCCAACAACTGAACTTCTTGATTAAAGGGTATGCAAATTTAAAATTCTAATGGTAGACAGACATCTCATAAGGATCTACTAAATTCATCCCACCACTGGAAACATATGAGTAGGACTACATGCCTAGACTCTAGCCATTATCAGGCTTTCAAATCCCTCTAATCCAGTATTTTTCAGACATCATGTTTTCTTTTGTAAATCTTTCTATAAATATTTTTTCTCTGATTTTTGTGAACTCTTTACGCATTAAAATACCTCTTATCATATATATGGACAATATTTTTCCTAAGTGTCATGTGTCTTTCAGGTAACATATGGCATCTTTTTCTATACAGAAAGTTTTCAATTCCTGCCATCACCTCAGTTATCTTTCTATTTGAATTTCACATCAAGTTTAAAAAGTCTTCCTTTACTTTTTGACTTTTTAAAATATTTAATTCATTGGGATTTGTTTTGGGTATAGTGTAAAACAGGGACTTTCTTTTTTATAAAGTAATCATCAATGTATCCAGTACCATTTATGAAGTGATTTCCTGGTTCTCCCATGGATTTAAAATGCCATCTTAATCACACACTAAATATTCATATATACGGTGGTCTGCTTGAAGATACTAAACTCTTTTTCTGTATGTTTACGTTTTCATACATTAAAAGCGACAAGTCTCCCTCATTTTATCCTTACAAATGAACTGGAGAATTAATACTGTCAAGGCCTAAAATAATTTTGCTCTGTTTTAGATTTCACAAGGCATCTAAATCAGTTTCACTGTTTTGGATACCTCGAAAGTAAAGCCAAGAGTCTGCCCATGTCCATGGGAGAAGGGAAAAGAAAAATTCATCAAGAATAACAGAGTAGATGCCGTCTCTTAAGTGCCTATTTGAGACAGGCCCTGAAATAAACTCTTTATATACATTAGTCATTCAATCCTCAAAACACTGCCATGAGGTATTTACCTCTTCTTGCTCTCATTCTGTAAATGAAAACACTGACACAATGCAAAGAGTAAGGTATTTTCCAAGGACATACAGGGATTAAGTAATAAAGCTGGGATTACAGCTCTGGACAGCTAAATCCAAATTCTGCATTTGTAACCAAGTCTGAAACATACTAATTCAATTTCATTTTTATTGCAAGTTTAAAATACATTTTCAGCTTACCAAAATCTGAATTATTTCCTCAGGCCTTTTATCCTCGACTGGAATCCCATTCACTTCCCTAAGTTCATCACCAACATGTATAAGACCTGAGAAGTAGCAAATTGGGTAAATTAGCAGAGTTACCTACGAAAGAACTGCAATTCTCAACTGTGTCCATACTCCGAGCATTGTTTGGTGCCCTGAATACATTCGAGGAGACCTTTAGGCTTCTCTGGTTTCAGATTCTGTGCCTCTAAACAGCAAAGAATCAAAGACTACCACGTGATAATGCTGCCAAAGAAATGACATCAGCAGCCCGGCCTTTGTCTAGAAACGTGTATTATATTCATCTAACAAAAGAATTTTTATCTTGTCTTAAAGGCTGCACACATGCAGTCGTTCTTTTCGAATCAGGAACACTTGAAACAGACCCTAATATCACTCTGGAAGCCCATGTAAACTGAGATTGTAAAGTCGAGTGAGATGTATCATGTATTTCAACAGGTTTCCACAGTTCAACACAGAGCAAAGTATCTTACTATTTTGATGTATTCCATCAAAAGATCGTTGTCCTCTCAATTACATGTTGGAAATGTTGCCCATGAAATGCAACATGACTTGTCCACGTGGCTGGTGTTGAAACCCTTACCACTTCTCTCTCTCTCTCTTTTTTTTTTTAAAGATTTTTTATTTATTTACTTGTCAGAGAGAGAGAGAGAGAGAGAGAGAGAGAGAGTGAGCACAGGCAGACAGAGTGGCAGAGGGAGAAGCAGGCTCCCTGCGGAGCAAGGAGCCCGATGTGGGACTCGATCCCAGGACGCTGGGATCATGACCTGAGCCAAAGGCAGCCGCTTAACCAACTAAGCCACCCAGGCGTCCCACACTCTCTTTTTTTAAATCCTTACCACTTCTATCCGCAGCGCCTCCTCTCATGATTCTAGCCACAACGATGGCTCCAGTCTGCTCGTCTTTCTTAATGGTAGCTCCCTTTGAAGGAAAACAAAAAAAAAGTACCTGTGGGTAAAGGTGTGCACTGGGTGGTAGGAAAGGGAGCAGAAATAAGGACATTTATCCGGAAAAAGTGAAAACAATTACACAAAAATTAAAGGTACGAGGCAAGAGGAACAGACACCATGCCCCTCATCTTACAAACACTCCTGACTTGGGAAAAATTTTCTATCAGACACAACCTCTCCAGTTTTCAGCACCATTTAAGGATTTTTCAAGTCTTTAACCTCTTCGACACGATGAAAAATACAAATATCTTCTTTCCATTATAATGCCTTGTATTTGAATATGATTTGTTTTTGCCCCTTGATAGCATCTGCTCATCTCACTTTGTCTTTCTAATACCCCATGAAGAAGGTGGGCTCCACTGAGATTAAGTGAATACAAAAATCTCATATAAATGAGAAAACTGAAACCCGGGTCATCTGGCTTTTAGTTTCACGATCCTTTATTACACTACTATGGTAAAGGAACTCAGCCATAATGACAAAAAAAGAGAAAAATTAAACTCCGAAATTAGTCATATTCCTTACCTAGTGCTAAGATAAACTAATGGAGGAAAGATCTGTTACTCCAAGGTCTTCACGTACTAGGACTGCACTTAGTACAAAGAGAACCAACATTCTGGCATAAGATTAGGAAACAATTTCAAAAAGGATCCAGAAATTCTTCACTTATGGATGTTCAGAAGCAAATTAACTGAATGTTGCTTTATAAGAACATCAGGCACAAATGGTTACTTTGAACACCTTTTTATGACTTTCCTTCTAAGAAACTGGCATCGGTGTAGGAAAGCATTCTACAATGGCAACACACAGCTAAAAAGATGCACGTTAGATGGTGGCAGAATTCACCGGAAAAAGAAAGTCACATTTTTCTCACATGTCAATACACACGTGTGTATCATTAAAAAAGGTATGTAAACAAAATTAGGAATACATTTATAATAAATATATTTTCTATGACAGCTATCAGATACATACCTAATAATGGTTAAAAAAAATCAAATAATTAAGTGATCAGATGACTTTGTGACATTTTTCTTCACCAAGCATGTGGTCATGTCCAAAGATTTAAACGAGCATCTCTCCACAACTGTAAACACCAGACCCATAAAGACCCATCATTAACTTACCGTTAATGGTAAGTTCTGCTTTTATTTAAAGTTTACTTACAGCCAAGATCACCAGAAATGTAGTATTTCTAATAAAACTAGTGTGATTACACAAACTTTCATTTGCCTTAACAATATCTCAAATCCTCCCATCAGAGTATGCCTAATGGCAGAAGGGTCTGGTGACCTAATTTAAGTTAATTACCCATTTTTTCAGAGGGTTCTTTTTCCCCCATACTTTTTTTTTAATTGAGGTAAAATTGGTATGTAACATTATTATGACATTCAGGTATATGCCATTACAATTTGACATATGTATGGACTACAGAGATCACTAGTAGAAGTCCAGTTACCACCCATCACCATATACTTGGCCCCATTCACCCATTTTGTCCCCCAGCCAACCTTCTGGTAGCTACCAATCAGTTGTCTGTATCTACGAATTTATTTGTTCATTTGCTTTTTTCTAGATTTCACATATGAATAGAATTATATGGTATTTGTCATCCTCTAACTTCTTTCACTTAGGATAGCACCTTCAAGGTCTTCCATGTTGTTACAAATGGCAAGATTTCATTCCTTTTTAATGGTGGGGTAATACTCTGCTGTATATACGTACACACCATATCTCCTTCACCTGTTTGTCTACTACTGGACATTTAGGTTCTTTCCAGATCTCAGTTATTGTATATAATGGTACAATGAATATAGGGGAGCATGTATCTTTTTTTTTTTTTTTAGATTTTATTTCTTTATTAGGGGGAGAGAGAGAGAGAGAGAGAGAGAGATCATGAGCAGGGGGGAGGGGTAGAGGGAAAAGCTGACCCCCTGCTGAGCAGGGAGCCCAATGAGGAACTCAATCCCAGGACCATGGGATCATACCCCGAGCTGAAGGCAGATACCTAACCAAATGAACCACGCAGGCACCCAGGGCATACACCTTTTCAAGTCAGTATTTTTATATTCTTCAGATAAACAGCCAGAAGTGGAACAGATGGATCATATGTTAGTTCAGTCTTAATTTTTTAACAGTATGGAGAAGTCTCCCTACTCTTCTCCATAGTGGCTGCACTAATTTACATTCCCATGAACGATATACAAGGGTTCCCTTTTCTCCACATCCTCACCAACACTTGTTATATCTTGTCTTTTTGATAATGCCCATTCTAACTGATGTGAGGTGACATCAAATGCAGTTTTGATTTGCACTTCCCTAGTAATTACTGATATTGAGCATCTTTTCATGTGCCTATTGGCCATCTGGATGTCTTTTTGGAAAAGTGTCCATGCAGATCCTCTGCCCATTTTCTAATTCAGTTGTTTGGGGTTTGTTTTGTTATTTTATTTTATTTTTTGAGTTGTAGAAGTTCGTCATACATTTTGGACATTATCCCTTATCGGATATATAATTTGCAAAAATCTTCTATTCAGTAGATTATCTTTTCATTTCAATGATTTGCTGCAGAAGTTTGATGTAGTCCAATTTGTTTATTTTTGTTTCCCTTGCTTTTGGAGCCAGATCTACAAAAATATTGCCAAGACACGTGTTGAGGAGCTTACCACCTATGTTTTCTTCTAGGAATTTTACAGTTTCAGGTCTTTCATTCAGGTCTTTAATATATAACACTATGAGTTAATTTTAGAGTATAGTACAAGACAGTGGTCAAGTTTCATTGTTCCACATGTGGCTGCCCAGTTTTTCCCAACACCATTTATTGAAAAGACTTTTCTTTCTCCATTGTATGTTATTGGTTCTTTTGTTGCAAATTAATTGTCCATAGTATGTGTGGGTTTAATTTTGGGCTCTCAGTTCAGTTCCATTGGTCAGTGTGTCTGTTTTTATGCCCATACCAGATTGTTTTGATTACTATAGTTGTATGATTTCAAATCAAGGAGCATGAGGCCTCAAACTTTGTTCTTCTTTCTCAAGATAACTGTGGCCACTTGGGATCTTCTGTGCTTCCATACAAATTTTAGAATTGTTATAGTTCCATGAAAAATGCCCATGGAATTTTGAGAGGGGACTGTACTGAATCTGTAGATTGCTTTAGGTAGTATGGACATTTTAACAACATTAATTCTTCCAATCCATGACCATGAACTATCTTTCCATTTATTTGTGTCTTCTTTTTCATCAATTTCATGGTTTTCCATACACAGATCTTTCACTTCCTTGGTTAAATTTATTCCTGAGTATTTTATTCGTTTTGGAGATTGTTTTCTTAATTGCTCTTTCTGATAATTCATTATTCATATATAGAAATGCCAAATTTCTGTTATGATAATTTTGTATCCCTGTACTTCACTAAATCCATTTATTAGTTCTAACAGTTTTGGTGCAGTCTTTGGATTTTCTACATATAATATTATGTCAACTGCAAATAGTTATAGTTTTAGTTCTTCCTCCCTTGGATGGTTTCTACTTCTTTTTCTTGCTTAATTGCTGTGCCTAGGACTTCCAGTACTGTGTTAAATAAAAGTGGCAATAGGGTGTAATCCTCTTCTTGTTTCTGATTTTAGAGGAAAAACTGCCAGCTTTTTACCGTTGAGTATGACATTAGCTGTGGGTCTGTCATATATGGCCTTTATTATCTCTCCTCACTTCGTTGAGTTTGGATTGTATAAATGGATGTTGAATTTTCTCAAATGATTTTTCTGCATCTACTAAGATCATATGATTTTTATCCCTTATTTTGTCAATGTGGTATGTCATGTTGATTGATCTATGGACATTGAACCATTCTTGATTCCCTGGACTAAATCCCACTTGATCGTGGCTTATGATCCATTTAATGTATTACTGAACTCAGTTTGCTAATATTGTGGTGAGAATTTTTTCATCAGTGTCATTAATGATATTGGCCTGTAATTTTGTGTATATGTGGTATTCTTGTCTAGTTTTGGTATCAGGGTAAAGCTTTAAAACTCATCAAGTGCTCCCTCCCCTTCAACTTTTTGTAAGAGTTTTAAAAGGATATATATTAAATCTTTGAATGTTTGATAACCTGTGAAACCATCTGGTCCTAGACTTTTATTGGGAAATTCCGATTATTAATTCAATATCCTTGCTAGTAATTGGTCTATACAGATTTCCTATTTCTTTATCACTTGGTCTTAGAAAATTTTATGTTTCTAGGAATTTATCCATTTCTTCTAGGCTGTCCAGTTCGTTTGGCATATAATTGTTCATAGTTTCACGATTCTTTGTATTTCTGTGGTGTCAGTTGAAACTCCTCTTTCATTGCTGATTTTATTTGAATCCTCTCTCTTGGTGAGTCTGGCCAAAGGTTTGTCAATTTGCTTTATCTTTTTAAAGAACCAGCTCTTAGTTTCATTGACCTTTTCTATCATTTTGTCTCTTTCCTTTATTCCTGCTCTGATCTTAATATTTCTTTCCTTCTACTAACTATGGGCTTCCTTTTTGTGTAAAATTAGAGTATTTAAGATTTACTTGAGGGAGGCCTGTACTGCTATGAATTTCCCTTTTAGAATCACTTTCACAGATTTTAAAAATTTGGATTTGTGGTGTTCCTATTTTCATTTCTATCCCTAGGTACTTTTTCATTTCTTATTTGATTTCTTCAGTGACCCACTGATTGTTGAACAGCATGTTGTCTGATCTCTATATTAGGAGTTTTCCCAATTTTCTTCTTATAATTGATTTCCCAATTTTCCCAATTTTCTTCTTATAATTGATTTCTAGTTTTATACCATTGTGGGTGAAGACGTTTGATATTTCCTCTTCTTGAATTTGAGACCAGTTTTGTAGCCTAACATGATCTACCCTGGAGAATGTTCCATGTGCAGTTCAGAAGAATGTGTATTCTGTTCTTTTTCGATGGAATGTTCTGTACATATCTATTAAGTCCATCTGGTCTAATGTATTGTTCAAAGCCACGGTTTCCTCATGGACTTTCTGTTTTAAAGATGTATCCACACTGGGGCACCTGGGTGGCTCAGTGGGTTGGGCCTCTGCCTTCGGCTCAGGTCATGATCCCAGGGTCCTGGGATCGAGCCCCGCATCGGGCTCTCTGCTCGGCGGGGAGCCTGCTTCTCCCTTCCTATCTGCCTGCCTCTCTGCCTACTTGTGATTTCTCTCTCTGTCAAATAAAAAATTAAATAATTTAAAAAAAAAAAAAAAAAAAAAAAAAAGATGTATCCACACTTACTGATGTAAGTGTGATGTTAAAAGTTCCCTACTATTATTGTATTACTGTCAATTTCTCCCTTTAGGTCTGTAATATTTGCTTTATATATCTTGGTGCCTCTATATTTCGTGCATATATATTTATAAATGTTATGTCTTCTTGTTGGATTGAACTTTTTCACTACATAACACCCTTTTTTATTAACTATAGTTTTTGTTTTAAAGTTTATTTTGTCTAAGTATAGCTATGCCAGCTTTTTGTTTCCATTTGCATGGAGTATCTTTCTCCACTCTTTCAGTTTACGTATGTCCTTACTTCTGAAGTGAGCCTCTTAAAGAGAGCATACGGATTTTTTTTTTTTAAATCCACTCAACCACTCTCTGTCTTTGACTGGAATATTAAGTTCATTTAAAGTAATTACTGATAGGTACATACATACTCAATGCCATTTTGTTAATTGTCTTCTGGCTGTTTTCATGGTTGCCATCTGTTCTTATTTTCTCTCTCTTCCCTTGCGGTTCAATGGTTTCCTTTTATATTGTTTAGATTCCTTTCTCATTTTCTTTTTGTATTCAGTATAAATTTTGCTTTGTGGTTACTGTGAAGTCCACCTATAACTTCCCGTGTATATAGTGGTCTGTTTTGAGTAGACAGCAACTTAACTTGAACATATTTTAAAACTTTACATTTTTTTCTTCCTGCCTCCCTTGTTTTATATTTCTTATGTCATGCTTTATACCTCTTTATTTTGTGCCTCCCCTTAATTAATTACTGTAATTTTAGTCAATTTTATTATTTTTGTAAGTAATCTTGCCTTGTTAGCAGTTGATCCAATATCTTTACCATATATTTACCTTTTCCAGTGACATTTTTACTTTCGTACACTTTCTTATTATTAGTGCCATTTCTTTTTCAATTTAGGGAAGTCCCTCTAACATTTCTGATAGAGCCAGTTTATTGATGATGAACCGTTCCTGCTTTTGCTTATCTGTAAAAATTTTAATCTCTCCTTCAAATCTGAGTACTAAACTTACCAGTAGAGATGTCTAGGTTAGAAGTTTTCTCCTTTAGTGCTTTGAATATGTCATACCACTCTCTCTGGCCTGCAAAGTTTCTGCTGAAAAATCTGCTGATATTCTTACTTGACTCAGTAAGTTGTTTGCAGCTTTTTGAGATTCTCTCTTTTACTTTTTTAATTATAATGTGTCCTGGTATGGATTTCTTTGGGTTCTTCTTATTTGGAACTCTCTGGACTTCATGAAGCTCTAGATCTATTTTCTTATCCATATTAGAAAAGTTTTCAGCCCTTATTTTTTCAAATAAGCTTTCTGGCCCTATCTTGTATTTGGAACCCTATAATGTGAATGTTATTCCACTTGACATTGATTCAAAGGTTCCTTAAATTATCTTCATTTTTTTTCATTCATTTTTTTCTTTTTTGCTGCTCTGTCTGAGTGACTTCTATTGCTTTTTCTTCTAGCTTGCTGATCTGATCTTCGGCTTCATCCAGTCTGTTGAATTGCTCTAGTATATTTTTCAGTTCAATTACTGTATTGTTCAGCTCTGTACCTTCTGTTGGGAATTTTGTTATATTTTTTCTTTGTTGAGGATCTGTGTTTATCCGATTTTCTTCTGACTTCAGTGAGCATCTTTACGACCATTCCACTTTGAATTATCAGATATGTTGCTTCTTTCCATTTCATCAATGTCATTTTCTAATGTTTTGTCACGTTTTGTTTGGAATATTTTATGTCTCATATTTGCCTGATTCTCTGTTTGTTTCCATGTACTAGGTAAATCAATCACTTCTCCTAGTATTGCAGGAGTGACCTTTCAAAGGAGATGTCTTATGGCCTAGAAACTCAATCCCCTCTGACCAGAGCTAGGGGCTCAAGAAGCATCCCATGTATGGGATGCATGAATCTTATGTCACACAGCAGACATGACCCTGCCACATGTGTGTGTTGTGTTACAGCAGTGTGTTGGGCTAGTGCCCAGCCTGGCTGTAATGCATGGCTGCCCTGAGCAGCACGAGGCTACACTGTGGCAAAGGGGTAGGCAGGGCTGTTGGCTGGCCCAGCTGGGATCCACAGTTGCAGTGTGGGGTTGGCAGGATTCTCAGCTGGCACATCCTGCATCTCTAGCAGGTTAGAGGTCTAGTTCCTAAATGACTCCCACCCTCACCAACTTAAACAAGGTAGATAAGGTCACAAATACGGCACCTGCCAGTGTCTCCATTCCTGGGAAAAGTTCCAAAAGTTTTCTGCCTCTCTGATAAGCACTTTAAGATTAGTAAGTGGGTCTCCTTCACATATGGTCTAAGTGCTTTTCAAATTAGAGTTTTCACACTGAGTCCCTGGGTGAATGAGTCTACACATGAACCCTTAAGAGCCAGTTCTCCATTCCCTATAGTTCCATGGTTTTCTTGAATATAATCTCTGTTGGTTTTCAAAGTCTGGCATTTAGGGGCCTCATCTCTCTCATGCATGATCTAAGGGTTTGGGGTGCCTGATGTGGAACATAAACCCCTCACTCAGAGAAAACTTCTGTATTTTTGAGATTCTCCTTCACTGTGGATCACTGAACATACAGTGGATTGTTTCTGGCAAGATGGTCCTCTCCTATCCATCTCAATGCTGTCCTTTTTGCCCTTTATTTTAGAGGTTCTGTTCATCCAGTTTTCTGGTCTTTTTCAAATTATTCTATATGCAGTTGTGCATTTGTTGTATATATGGGAGGGAGGGATGGAGTTCAGGATCTTCCTACACGCCATCTTGAACCCAAGTCCCTATTTATTCATATTTTATAGATGAGAAAGTAATCACAAATGGCTCTAATTTGTCTAAGATCAGAAAATTAGTGTGCAGTAAAGTCAGGACTTATCTAAGGCAAACTCATCAGAATTGCTTATTTTTAATCTTAACTATTATTCAATACTGCTTACCCTGTAGCTTTCTATAACCTTTTACTCATAAATTTATAAGTCCATTGCCCTTGCAGTGGTTTATCTATGATGGAGATCAACAATTCCTTCCTTTTTTGTATGTGCATGCTACATTCCCATATCAAGTGGCAAAAATGGTATTAAGTCATTTAAGGCTATGAGAAGAATTGCAGCTGCCTCCCAGGCCTCTTGAAATACTGGCTCTTTGGGAAGTCAGATACCATAAGAAATCATGACTCCTGCCATACTGTGAGTCAGCTCACACTAGCCAAATGGAGGTAACACCTAGAAGGAGATGACTGATCAGTCCCCAACTTCTCAGCCATCCCAACCCAGGCATTAGTCCTAGGAATGAAGTTCACAGACAACTCCAGTCTCAACCACCACCTAACTGTACATGTGAGGGACTCTAAATAAGAACCACCCACTGAGCCTATCAACCTCTAAAACTACGAAATATAATAATATTGTCTTAGCCACAAAATTTGGGGTGGTTTATAACACAGAATTAGGTAACTGGCATAAATCTCTTTCTTCACTAGGAATTATACTATTTTTCAATGTAAGACCATTCAGTTTGTTGTGCTTACTGCTAGTCCTTTTTTTTTTTTTTTTTTAAGATTTTACTTATTTACTTGAGAGAGAAAGAGAGCACACAAGCAGAGGGAGGAGGAGACTCCCTGCCGAGCAGGGAACCCGATGTGGGGCTCAATCCCAGGACCCCGGGATCATGACCTGAGCCCAAGGCAGACTTAACTGACTAAGCCACCCAGGCACCCCTTACTGCTAGTGACTTATTCTGTGACTCAATGAAGTTGACAAATATTTACTGAGAACCTACCCTGTGCCAGGTTCTTTTTGAAGAACTTGTAATACAGTCATGAAACAAACTAAGAATTTCTGGCCCCTTGTGGAGCTTACATCTAACAAGAGAGAACAATAAAAGATGAAATAATGAGATATATGGTGCGTTAAAAAGTGGTCAACACCATGGGTATGAGAAAGGGCAAGGTGAGAAAGATCGGTAGTGCCAGGGCAGGTAGAAGAAAAACAGTGGAAAGACATGCCTCAATGAGAAAATGACACTGAGTAAAGAAAGAAAAAAGGAGATGAAGGGGAGGGTGTCTAGGTCCACCATTCAGGTCATGATCTCAGCATTGTGAGACAGAGCCCTGAAAGAGGCTTTGTGCTGATCATGGAGCATGCTTAATAGTCTCTCTCTTGGGACACCTGGGTGGCTCAGTGGGTTAAAGACTCTGCCCTCAGATCGAGTCATGATCCCAGGGTCCTGAAATCGAGCCCGGCATCAGGCTCTCTGCTCAACAGGGAGCCTGCTTCCTCCTCTCTCTGCCTACTTGTGGTCTCTGTCTGTCAAATAAATTAAAAAAAAAAAAAAATTCTCTCTCTTCCACTCTCTGCCCCTCCCCTCTCCCTTTCTTTAAAAAAAAAAGAGAGAGAGAGAGAGATGGGAGTTAGCCAGAGAGAAAGAATAGATGAAAATAGCATAAAAGTGCTGAGATGGGGCTATGAATAGAATGATCAAGAAAACCAAAAAACGCAGTGTGGCTGGACTAAAGAAAGAAGGGAGAAGCAGTAGGAACTAAGGCCAGATGGTTAACAGAGAGCCAGATCATGTAGATCCTTGTGAGGGCTCTGGATTTTATTCTGAAAGAAACAGGGAGAACCTGAACAGCAGAAGTGCTATAATCCAACAGCCTCACTCTGAGACCTATTGTCTAAGGGTGAAGGACTGTAAAAGCTAAAGCAAAGAAACAAACTGGAGGTTGTTAAAATACTCCAGGGTCAAAATGAAGGAGGCTTGGATCTGACTGGCAGGAGGAGAAGTGATGAATAGTCTGGATATGTTATTGGCAGAGCCAAAAGAATTCCCAACGGACCAAAAATGGGACATGAAAGAAGAAAGGTATCAAAGATTGACTCTGGGTTTTGGCTGAGCAGTGAGGAAGATGGGATTGTAATCAACTAAGAGGAGGAGTCTTAGAAGGGGAACGGATTTGGGGGTAAGATCAGTTTACTTCTGGACATGTCAAGACAGAGATGTCCATCAGACATTCCAATGGAGATATCAAGTACACAGATGGACATACGAATTTAAAACTCAGAAAAAAGATCTGAGAGAAAAACAGATCTGGGAGTCACTGACACACAGATTACTTTTAAAGCCATGGGCTGGATGAAATCATTTCTAGACTATGTAGATAAAGAAGAGCACGCCAACACCGAAGGGTTACCCTGCTGTAGATAGGAATCTTGGAAACAGAACTGCTTGCTATCTGCTGGTTTTACGTATCCCTCGAGGGTGAACTACAGACTCAGAGAAATCATCTCTCACTTTCTACATGACACCTGCACTTGACTCAATCTTCATTTTGATCCCTTCATTCTTAAAGATTTCTACTTCTATATTGCTTCCCAAACCTCTCTTACCACAATTCTTTGACGTATTCCCAGTGGAATGTAGTTGCACGAAAATCAAAACTCAATAAAAAAGAGCACATGACATGTCATATTATACGAAAGTCTACAAAGGCAAAAATGAATTAAAATTGTATCAAATGTTTTAGTTCTTCCATATTTTCTTATATAGGTATTCTAAACTTATGCCATATGATTTTGGAGAAAGAGATAAAGTGCGCACACACAAGCAGGGGAGGAGCAGAGGGAGAGGGCAAGAGAGAATCTCAAGCAGGCTTCACGCTCAGCACAGGGCCCTTACACAGGGCTTGATCTCATCAACCCTGAGATCATGACCTGAACCAAAATCAAAGTTGGACACAGAACCAACTGAGCTACCCAGGCATCCCATTATTCTATAATTCTGTTTAAATGTGTCTTGTTACTGCTGTAAATTAGTTTACAAAAGAGGATTGCTGAGACTGGGCTATCATGATGTTCTACATAAAAATTGCATCTCCTACAATACTGCCAATATTCTAAGACCTCCTCCTTCAGCTGGTAGTACAGGTGATTTCAGGTTGAACCTTTGAAATCAACATGGTTTTAAGTATCATCTACCAAACACTTGCATCAAGAATACTGGAGACATTTTTTAAAAATCTAGATTCCAGGCCCCATATAAAACCTACTGATGCAGACTCTCTAGGGGATAGAAGCTGGGAAGTCTGCATTTTAGGTAATCACCTCAGGTAGTTCTTCAGATACTGAAGTTCGAGCACCGCAATTCTGAAGGAAGAAAGAACGAACCATGCCAAAAACTGAATTCAGGATCATAATCCACTCACTCACTAACAGAATGTCATTTTCTTAAGCTTGTTTAAAAATTAGTATTTATTATTATTTCTGTATAAAACGGATAAAAATTATTCTAAAATCATGGGGAGGGAGGACAGCTCTGCTCCCTGCATCCTGACCAGTGTCTTTTCTCTCCTTTTCTCCATTCATTTAACCATCACTTCCCTCAAACTATCTCCCTCTCACCTTTCCATGGCAAATACCTACATGATCTGTGTTCACTGCCTCTTTTCCCTGGAAATGGTCCTCTCCTTCAATAACTGTCATTTAGAGCTCCTACCATATCATCATTCTGTGAAACAGTCACATAATGTGTGGTAATGCATAAAAACTTACAAAGCATTTCAAGTACATCATGCTAGGGGATATTAAAACACTCTTGTAGAGGCATATCTCCTGATTATCTAATAAGGAAGCTGAGGCTGAGAGGCTAAGTGACTTTTTCCTATAAGGATACAGAGCAAATAAGTGACACCTTAAAGCTTCCCATTTAGGTCATCTAATGCAAGCTTGGTATTTATTTCACTACATTATAACTCAGTCTAACAAACAAAATTATATTTTTTAAAAAGGTTTATTTATTTGAGAGAGAGAGAGAGTGTGGCAGGAGTGAGTGAGTGGGTGGGAGAGGGGCAGAGGGAGAAGGAGAGAATCCTCGAGTAGACTCCCTCCCCGAGCACAGAGCCTGATGCAGGACACAATCCCAGGACCCTGAGACCATGATCTGAGCTGAAATCAAGAGTCAGATCCTTAACCAAGTGAGTCACCAGGCACCCCCCAAATTACATTTTTTTAAAAGATTTTATTTATTTGACAGACAGAGATCACAAGTAGGCAGAGAGGCAGGCAGAGAGAGAGAGAGAGGAGGAAGCAGGCTCCCTGCTGAGCAGAGAGCCTGATTCAGGGCTCGATCCCAGGACCCTGGGATCACGACCTGAGCCGAAGGCAGAGGCTTTAACCCACTGAGCCACCCAGGTGCCCCCAAAATTACACTCTTAAATAACACTGATAAACTAACCCCCGATTACTAAATCTTATGGCCTTTCCTCCTGAATCATTTGCCAAACATTTACTAACCATCTAATCACTAGAATTTTATTTCGGCTTGGCGTCCCTCATTTTAACTATTTGATTCTTAACTGCTTGGATTCATTCTCCTAAGGATGCCTCAGACTCAATCTTCTCCCAGTTTCTTCTTCTCCCTCGATCCCCTACCCCTTTGGTGGTTGTGGCTTTTCCAATAACCTCTCCAAATGACAAATGACATTTGACAAATACAAAATGACAAGCTTGTTGAAAATGACTATTTTCTACTTTTCTGACTAGTTCATTTTTTAAACTTTAAGTTTATTCATCCAATACTCTTACTTTACAATAGCTGTCAAACTAAAAGCAATACAATAATTATACATTCAGATGAAAAAACTTTCAAGACAAGTATTTGCCTTCCTTGATCTCATATTCCAAGGTTGAAATGACATCTGAAATCTTAATAATTTTTTCAGGAATCCTAACAAATAATTTGGGGGAGTTCTCCATCCCATGTAGATGTTGTTTTCTATTTGCGGTTTTTTGTTTTATTTTGTTTTTTTTAAATACAGCTCCTTGAACAAAAAAGATGCAAATTGTGGCTTACTAGGAAGACAAAGGACCAGTGACTAAAATAATTTTTTTAAAGTAAAATGACTTAAAAGCACTTGAAATTGCCTTATATATGGAATATTAGTATAAAAAATAAACGTAGCATGCAAAGAAGTTAACTACATACGTTTGGGGAAAAGCTTTGATTATTAATTTACTTTTAAATAATGGAGAAACAGAAAAAAAATTTTTTAATTTATGTAAAAAGAGGCAAAAAGCAGAATAAGAATAATGGATAAAAGTGCAATGGAATTAGAATTTTTAAACATCCCACATAAGAGGGAGTAGAGAGAAAATGAAGAAGTAGAAAGAAAATGCTCTTAAGCATACAAAATTGCCAAATTATACCATGATACAGGAATAAGAAACTGAACAATTCCAAGAAATATTTAAGATATCTCCAGAATATACAAATGTTACAAATCCAGAAAACATTCTCATGCTTAAGAGAAATAATTTTTAAATTTTACTTATCTATCTACCTACCTACCTATTTATTTATTTAGCGTGGGGAGGCAGAGGAAGAGAGTGAGAGAGAGAGAGAGAATCCTAAGCGGGCTCCATGACTCTGAGATTATGACCTGAGCCAAAATCAAGAGTCAGATACTCAACTGACTGAGCCACGCTCCCCAAGAAATAATTAGTTTTTAAACAACTTAATGTAATTGTTAAGTTGTAATTAACAATTTCTAGCCTCTTCTTAGCACCTGCATAGCCCCACAGGCTCTGTCTTAACCGTAGGGAAACTTGAAATTTTTATTGCCATGCCTTTCCTTCTATTCTTGCTAACCAAATGTACAGTACTTCTCCCCCCTAAATAACGTCCTGGGGTAGTTTTTACTTCCCCTCTTCTCTTGCACTGTATTATCCAAAGATCCTCCTGGTCTGATCAAACCTAACATATATAGCTCTCACCATTACCCTAGTTCAGATCCTCATTTTAAACATACTATAGGATATAAACTTTAAGAAGCTAACCGACAAAGGCCGATGATGTTCATGTTAGGGCTAATTACTTCCATGGTTACATACGTACTAGCTAACACACGTGATATGTTCAGGAACAAAGTATGATAACACCACTTCAGGGTATTCGGTATAATTCATTCAATTGCTTCTTAGATGGAAACCGATTTTCAGCAGGCACAGTTAAAACTTTTGAAACATCTCAGTGCAGTGTACGCCTAATTTCTCTGACAAACATCTGGAAGATCTGATTCGATCAGGAGAGGCGTGGGACTTACACGTTGCTGATGACAGTTTAAATGTTAGCTCACCAAACCAACACACCCAAAACCTTGCTGCCCCTGGGGAAACTATGACTGATCCAAGAAATGATTACTAAGGAATTACTGAACTCCTTTCGATTATCTAAGAGCCTGAATTTGTCAAAACAAAAAATGCAAAACAAAAAATTCTTACTGAGGGATACACAGAAGCCACCAAGAATTAGTCACTTCAGGGTGATAGGCCCAGAGGTAGATCTTTCTATACCCAAACTGCATACTGTTTAGCCTTACTAAGTATGTCACCTTCAAAATAAATACCAAGAGATATTTAGGTTACTAGTACAGAGCTTATAACCACAGATGAAAAGCATAAATTTATTATCGACATTAAACACAAAAATGTCTTAAGTAATCAAAACGAGCCACAACACATTTAAAATCAACTGCTAGACAATAACATTTACTTTTCTTCTGAACATAGTTTCATCAAAATATGGATGCACTCTGTACTCATATCCTACTGCTGTGACAAATGCGCCATACAAAGGTAGTGACTTAAAACCACCCAAATATATTATCTTATACTTCAGGAGGTCAGAGGGTCAAAATGAGTGTCTGGGGCTAAAATCAAGGTGTCAGCAGGGCTGTGTTCCTTCTGAAGGATCTAGGAGAGAATCTGATCCTTGAGCTTTTTCCAGTTTCTAGAAACTTCTGGCATTCCTTGGCTCATGGCAACATCAACCTTTGCTTTAAATCATTGCCTCTTGTGACTCTGCCTCCCTGCCTCCCCTTTCCACTTCGGTAAAAATCCTTGTGATGACAGAAGGCCCACCATCTAAACCAGGATAATCTTCCCATCTCAAGACTCTTACCAAATCATGACAAGTCCCTTTGATATTTAAAGTAATATTTCACAGGTTCTGAAGACTAGGACATGACATCACTGGGCATCATTCTGCCCACCATAACCCCCTTGATGTAATCTGACATTGTATAAATTCTAGTGCTAAAATAAATGGGGATATTTACATTTTGAAATAACAGACATTTGATAAATTTTTTCTCTTTACTTTAAAATAAATCAGCTTTCTAGAAGAGCCATAAGCAATTATTTTTGGTTGCACCTTTTCATCTTTAATCAGCTGTGACTGGCACATTATGCTTTCTTTTATAAATGTCAAAATCCCATCTTACAAATTACTGCTATTTATAACCAAGAAAATGCATGCCATTTTATTTGGCTTTTCCCCCCCATTTTTCTAAATAATGTTTTTTAGACATGTATACTCTGTTTTAAAGTTTAACACCACAGGAAAATTATGTTTCAAAGAGAGGAATAAATGGTATGTCCCCATCAGGTCTGGTTTTATCACGATATCTACTCATATCTAAGCAAAACGTAGACCACAACTCACCAGGGGTTCTCTATTTTTGACCAGACGAATGATTTTTACTGAGTCTTCTTCATCATCGATATCATCTGGCATCGGTGGTAATACAGGATCGTAATTCTTCTGAGCCACAGTATCATGTACAGAGAGCAAAGCCTAGCAAAGTCAACATTTGGGAAAAAATTAATCAAATATAAAATCCCAAGCACATCCAACTATAAAGAAAATCAAACATATTATAATTTTGACTTAACAATCATAACAGGCAACTATTTGAAAAGGAGGCTCTTACGGGGTGCCTGCGTGGCTCAGTGGGTTAAAGCCTCTGCCTTTGGCTCAGGTCATGATCCCAGGGTCATGGGATCAAGCCCCGAATCTGGCTCTCTGCTCAGCATCAGAAACTAATGATGTACTATATGTTGACTAACTGAACATAATAAAAAATTTAAATTTAACCAAAAAAAAGAAATAAAAAGAAACCCAAGATTAGATACATATTATAGTGAAACTAGAGAATGCCAAAGACAGAAGATCTTAAAAATACAAGAAAAAAAAAAAAATGACTGAGAACTGACTGATTAGCAGCAATGGAAACCAGAAGCCAGTGAAATATCTTGAAAGTGATTAGAAAAAAAATAACAGTCAGCCCAGAATTATGTATTAGCAAAAATACCATTCAGGAATGAGGATGAGAGCCAAGATGAAGTTAATAGGGACCCCACTGGAAAAGAGTAGAGGACAAAAAAACTAAAAATAAAAAAATGAAAGATGCAACAATGGTTTTGGAAGATACTGGACATCAGACAATGAAGGACGGTGATTACTGAGAGACAGGAAACAAATGTGAGAGTCATGAGCCCAGAGCTTCCTGGCCATGTAGGGGAAGAAGGTACCCAGGCAGAACCCACTGGTCTCCCTAAGGTGAGACAACACAATGAGGAATGCTGGGAGATCAAGGCACTAAAGTTCTCAGGGGAGAGTATGAAAGAGAAGATGGTGGGACAGGCACAGGGCTTTGGAGATCCGTAGGAGGTCCCCTTTGAGTCTTCAGCCAAGGTATATGCATACAAAAAAAAATTACCAGAAACAATTAATGCAGTGGTTATCAGCTGAGAACAATTTTACTCCCCCGTAGCCATTTGGCAATGTCTGGAAACAGTTCAGATTGTCACAGAGTGGAAGATGCTGCTGCCATTTGGTGCACAGAGGCCAGGGATGGTTCTAAACCTCTGACAGCATACAGGGCAGTTCCCTGTCTTCCAGGCCCCATCCCCCCAATAATTTCCAGCTCCATATCGTCAATAGTTACAAGGTTAAGAAACAGTGCCTTACAGGGAACAATTCCCAACGCTCACACAGAGCAGGAATAACTCCTGTTTCCTTCAGAGGAGAAAAGCTTGGCATTCACAGGGCATTGAGGACAGTTAACAAAGGGATAGTGTCTTAATAGTAGGAAATACTTAATCCAAGATTAAACAACGCTAAGATCTCACCTAACAAAGCTTAAAAGCAAGTCTGACGGATCAAAATGTTTCCACATAACTTAATTATATAACAGAAAAAAAATCCTCAAGAATATCATCTATAAAAATATGAAAATATCATCACTCAAAGTAAAACTCACAACAACTGAGAGTCAATCAATTACTGACAGAAGTTATGAGGCATGTGAAGACAGAAGAAAATAACTACTCATAAATGAAGAACAATGTAACACCATAGAACTAAACCCTGAAAATTTACACAGATGACAGAATTATATAAAACCAAATCCTGAAATTACAGATAGACTGCAGACAAGGAAATTAAAATAATTACTGTAACTGTATCCCAAATGCTTAAAAAGCTAGAGGAAACACTAGAAATGAGATTTGCCATATATACGGAAGATTCAAACTTCTAGAGATAAAAGACATAATGTATGAAATTTTTTAAAAAGCACACTGAATGAAATTAACGCTTACAGTTAAAACAATTTATAAACTCTCCAAAATGAAAACACAAAGAGAAAACAGAGTAAAAAATTGTGAACAGAACATTATTGGGCTATGGGACAACTTATATACACCTATCTGGCATCTCCAAAGAAAGGAGAGGTGCTAAAAAATATATGAAGAAATATGGCAAAAACTATTCCAAATTTGATAAAGGGGAGGATAAAAGGCCCTAGGTCCAAGAAGTTCAACATATCCAAGCACAAACAAACAAACAAAGAAAAAAAAACAAACAAACAAGAAGTAACATCAAATTGCTTAAAACCACTGAGAAAGAAAAAAATCTTAAAATCAGCCAAAGAAAAAATGATTAAAATCACAACACACATCAGAAACAATGTGAACTACAAGATAAAAGAGCAATATCTTTTAAATACGTAAAGAAAACTGGCAACCTGGGGCGCCTGGGTGGCTCAGTGGGTTAAGGCCTCTGCCTTCGGCTCAGGTCATGATCCCAGGGTCCTGGGATCGAGCCCCGCATCTGGCTCTCTGCTCGGCGGGGAGCCTGCTTCCCTTTCTCTCTCTCTGCCTACTTGTGATCTCTGTCAAATGAATAGGTGGAATCTTTAAAAACAAAACAAAACAAAACAAAACAAAAAACCCGGCAACTTGAATTTCTATACCCAGCAAAAATATATTTTAATAACGAAGGGATAGAGAAGACTTTATAAAGACCTACAAAAGTTGAAGGAATTTATCACCAGAGAGACTTGCAGTACAAAAAATGGTATATGAAGTCTTTCAGACAGGAAGACAGGAATGATAGTGGATGGATATGGATCTATAAAGAGTTGAATGAAGGACATCAGAAATGCTCACTACCTGGATATCTGTGATAAACTACCTTGGACATAGTTAAGACTATTAGAGATCGCTAACTAACATCTTTTAAAATAAAGTGATTATTATAGTTGATAGGCAATATTAACAACAGCAGCTATGTATTTTTCCTCCTTAGCTTTATATTAATCTCCATGTCTGGATTCTAAAATACATTTTTAAGATTTATAGATATTGAGTTTCTAACTCTTAATTAATAGTTTTGCTTTACAAATATTGTTGGTTAGCAACACTTCTATTTTGGACAACTAAAAGTAACTTTGTATTCTATTTGCCTGTTTTAACTGTGATGAATTTACTCCTCAATATACAGATTGTCCTTTTGAAAGACAACACACCTAAATAAGAAAATTGAATTTCCATATGCCATAACCACCCCAATCACAACTGATGGGTTTACCTGTTGCTCAGAAGACTATGCAGGAAATTGAACACTAGGCCTTGTAACTCATCAGGCACACAGCCTTTCACTGCTCTGGACCCCCTGGAGTCAATTCTATTTTCTAAGTATCTGTCAAGTCCACAGAATTAAGTGTCTAACTCATAAGAATGAGTAACACTGATTTATTCCTCCAAAAGGAAGCTTCACTTTTCCCTTTTGCATGCTTAAACAAAGTCTCATCCATTCTACATGCTCAGGCAATAAGTAATTTCCGGTAAATGCACGTTTTGGAAAGCTGAAAAACTACAACAAATCTTTTTATTTTATTGCCTTTTAAAAAACCTACCAAATTCTCCCTTTCTAAATTATAATACCATGTTCTAGAGATGATGTCACTTCACTGTTTTATCAAAAAGCGAGCCTCTGAATGGTGATTCACAGAGGTTGATTTGCCTTAAATGTAGCCATGTGATGCTTAGGAGGTGGTTCTTATTATTAATGACTCTCTTTGCTTCCTGTAGACACAAAGTCTCAGTAGAGATCCACAACCTTTCATCAGCTCCCCCAAAGGCCACCAACTCCATTGCTGCAGGAAGCTCCTACACTGTATCTCATCTACTGAGGCCTTCTGCTATTCACTACCCTACTTCCTTTTTCTCACCATTTGTTGTTTCTCTGATGCTTCATTACTTTTCCTGGACTTCAAGATTTGAACAATAAGACTAGATTTAATAAACATTATTGAGTAATAAGAGTAATTATTACTTATTGTTTGCATATGGCAACTGACCAATACGCAGATTTTTTAAAAATGTTTGTTTGTTTATTTATTTATTTGGGGTGGGGAGAGAGAGCACACCCACAAGTGAGTTCAGAGGGAGAGCGAGACAGAATCTCAAGCAGACTCTGCACTGAGCCCAGAGCCCAAAGCAGGGCTCCACCTCAAAACCCTGAGATCATGAGCTAAGCCAAAACCAAGAGTCAGACGCCTAACCGACTGAGCAACCCAGGCATCCCTCCATTCAGAGATTTAATGACTGGATGTAAGCTTTAATTCTTACAATGGTTACAAAATGACAAGCATTTCCTAGCTGTTGGAGACTTGAGGGTGGCAAGCTCTATAGGGGAAGTGTTGACATATATTCCTGGGGTGATCAGTTAACAAAACTGAAAAAGAACATTAATTAAATAGGGCTTGTGAGGACACAGGGGAAAGGACCTTCTCACGCACACCTGTGGGCACTGTACACTGAGAGGACCTGTCCAGATTATGGCGAAGGGCAAGCTGGCAATCACTATCAAAATTTTAAATGTACAGATATTTTAATTCGGCAACTTATTGACTCAATAAAATTCTGAAATATGCGAGATGTGAATTACAGTGCTATTTAAAAAACAAAAAAAAAGCAGAGTTATCTAACTTATCTCTTAGAGGTGGACAATTATGTTGCCTCAAAGACAAATCCACAAAATATCACAATGTTAAAAATCCACAAAATAAAGCAAAACAAAAAGTAATACATTCTATTTATAATGGAAAAAATGCAGGAGCACCTGGGTGACTAAGTTGGCTAAGCATCCAAATCTTGATTTCAGCTCAGGTCATGATCTCGGGGTTGTGGGATCGAAGCCCGTGTTGGGCTACATGCTCAGTAGAGGGTCTGCTTGAGATTCTATCTCTCCCTCTCCCTCTGCCCTTACCCCCCAGCTCTCTCTCAATCTTTTGTTTGTTTGTTTGTTCTTGGAGAGAGAGAGTGAGAGAGAGCATAAGCAGGGTGCGGGGAGAGGGAGAGGCAGGAGCCCAACAAAAAACTGGAACCCAGGACCCCGGGACCATGATCCAAACTGAAGATGAACATCATGCCATATATTTAACGACCTTCTATTTTGTCTGTGAAAGGTGTGTCATCTTACCAAACAGAGCAATGAAAATAGGAACTTCTACTTTCTCCATAGTTTGACTTAAAAATACAATTACGCATTATGGAGAAAATTTATTTGGTTTCTTTATCAAAGCCCTTTGTAAAAAGTAAAATTAAAGTCAAAGTAATAAATGATCACAATCTTATTAAAGACAATGTAGATTGTTTATATAAATAAATAATTCCTTCTAAACACATTCATGGATTTTTTTTTTTTTTTTTTTTTTTTTTACTTTTCCTGTGAATGTGTGTGTCTGTCTGTCTGTCTTCCCGAGGTTGTGAATATTTCTTCTCTACCCCACGATTATGGTTCAATTCCTTTACACTCAAATCTTTAATTTATTTGGAATTCATTGTATATTACATATAATATGCATTCTACATAGGTTATATTATTTTTTCCCAATAATTAACCATGCGTGCCAATACCATGTATTGAAGCTACATCCAGTTCCACCCATCCCCCACTTCCATCCATCCCTCGCATCCTTCACTAAGGCCATAACCATGTTTCACCTGAATTACTTCCACTGGCTTCCAGATGGCCTTCCTCCATTCAGCATCCACTCCTCCCACCCTACCATCACCCCTCCACTCCAAGAATCTGTATATTAGAGCAACTGTGTCATTTGCCTACTTAAATCCTTTCAATGACTTTCCACTGCTCTTAGCTTCCCTATGGCCCTGCAATTGCACTACTAGATATTTACCCCAAAGATACAGATGTAGTGAAAAGAAGGCCACCTGTACCCCAATGCTCATAGCAGCAATGGCCACAGCTGCCAAACTGTGGAAAGAACCAAGATGCCCTTCAACGGACGAATGAATAAGGAAGATGTGGTCCATATATACAATGGAGTATTATGCCTCCATCAGAAAGGATGAACACCCAACTTTTGTATCAACATGGACGGGTCTGGAGGAGATTATGCTGAGTGAAATAAGTCAAGCAGAGAGAGTCAATTATCATATGGTTTCGCTTATTTGTGGAGCATAAGGAATAACACGGAGGACATGGGGAGATGGAGAGGAGAAGGGAGTTGGGGGAAATCGGAGAGGGAGACAAACCATGGGAGACTGTGGACTCTGAGAAGCAAACTGAGGGTTTTGGAGGGGAGGGGTGAAGGGTGGGGGGTTGGGTGAGCCTGGTGGTGGGTATTAAGGAGGGCACATATTGCATGGAGCACGGGATGTGGTGCATAAACAATGATTCTTGGAACACCGAAAAAAATAAAATTTTAAAAAAATATTGCAAATTAAAGTTTTTCAAAAAGGAATTGGCAGATCTGTGGGATACACATATTGTCCTTCTCATAGTGGCTATATATTTGGTTGTATGTATCTCTGTGTGTTTACCAAAAAGTCATTATTACTTTGGACGTACACCTCAGGTTCCTTTTCACTATCGTGAACTGAGTATTTTAAATGGAACAGCCGTCTTTAACAAGTAAATAATTACTTCCCTTGTCCACTAAAAATTCAAAAACAGTATTCAAGTTAACACCCTGGAGTTACACTTTCCATATTTAAACTGTCGGTTCAACTTATAATTCATGTGTACCTGTCATATTCTACTACACCTTGCTTCTGCTTTCGGAGAAAAAAAAAGGAAAGCAAACATTTTAGTTTACTAAATGACTTCTTAAAGTAACTGCCTAAAAAAAAGAGTGAAATTCAAGTTGATGCTAGTTAATATAATTGATTTCAAGGAAAGCAATGCTAAATGTTAGGTCATAAAGGTAAGAAAGATTGCTGTCCCCAAGACTGGTAACTAGAAATTGTCATTGCCAACTGCGACCTCAGGCATTTACAATCTTACCCACTTTCCACACATCACTCCCTGAAAATACATCTTTCATGATGGCTTCTCACCCATTCTTTTATCCCATGGCTACATAAACATAAAAAGTTTTAAAAGTATTTATCTAAAATATTTTCAGCATAACAAAGTTTCAGGATTTAATTATAAGGTTGTATCCAAGAGTGCTAAATATAATCAAAAATCATACCTCCCTCTCGAGCCAAATACCAGTTTCCACCCAGTATAACCTCTTCTTTATTAGCTACTCCATTCCAAACACTCTTAAAAAGAATACCAAAATCATGTTGCTTTGTTAGAAACATTCTTCTTTAATTCCTAATACGCAAACCAAGGTGGCGCTCTCAAGGAGGAGTTTAACAAGTTGCTCAGAGCTAACCTCACCATTCTTTGGTGCGCATCAACTTCTCATGTGTACTCTGAGATGAAATGAAGACATTTCAGAACTTTCTCTAGCTATGAATCTCTTACTCTGAGCTCTTAACCTTTCTACATATATTGTCTTTAATTTCAAGCAACTATTTTGCTCTAAGTTGATCCTTATTCTTTTAGAACTAAAATTCAACCCATCTCCTCTGTACCAGTGTAAGTCAATTACTCTAAATTACTAATTATAGCCCATTTATTAATTGACAGCACTTAGTTTACTTCTAAGGATTAGGAATTAAAGCTGGTTCATGTTTTCAGTTCATCTTTTATTTAATACTATCTTTATTGACCATCAATTGAAGCTGTTATAGCACAGTTCCAAAGGAGATTTTTCAAGGAAGGCAGAAATCAATTTTTGCATCTAGACAGAAATATTCATCTGAGAGCCTAGATACGTTTAATAGAAACTGTCATAAGATAATTGATCATTCTGGGGTGCCTGGGTGGCTCAGTCAGTTGAGCCTCCAACTCTTGGTTTCAGTTCGGGTCATGATCTCAGGGTTGTAAGATCGAGCACCAAGTTGGGCTCTGTACTCAGCAGGGAGTCTGCTGGAGAGTCTCCCTCTCCCTCTCCCCCTCAACTTGCATGCTCTCAAATAAATAAATCTTTAAAAAAAAAAAAAAGATAACTGATCATTTGGATTACATAATCCGCATGTAATTCATTCATGGAATAATACCTCACGTGTAACTGTGAAACAGCATCAAGTCCAAAATATACAGGTTATAGGATTTAGTGCATTAATGAATTTAGAATTAATAGGACATTTTTGAAATGACTTCTGCTGACCAAGCACCTTTAGAGGAAAGATAAATGATATGCCTGGAAGAAAAATGGCAAGGAAGGGATGAAATGGGTGAAGGAGATGAAGAGATTTTCAGTTATAAAATATGTAAGACATGAGAATGTAATATACCACAGAGGGGAAAAAAAGTCAGTAATACTGTAACAACTTTGTATGACGACAGACAGTAACTAGACTAATTGCGGTGACCATTTTGTAATGCATATAAATATCAGATCACTATGCTGTACACCTGAAACTAATACAATGTTATTATGTCAACTATTCTTCAATAAAAAATGGCAAGGAGAATTGAAATCTGTCCACCAATATTTTACTAGTATTTTACACTGGAAAACTGCTCTGCTCTGCAAAATGGTAGTATATAATTAAAACATGAATCAGTAAAGGGAGAGGAGACGGGGAGGACAAAGAGGGAGGGGAAAGAGGAAAGATGAAATGATCCTATAGCAAAATAGATACAGGTGTCAAATATATTGGAATACCACTCAACAATGAAATAAAATGAACCTAAACAAAATCACTAATAGGTTGTATTCTGTACTCTTACCCTCATTTAAAAAGAAATTGACCTTGAAACGACATTACATTCAACAACTTAAATCCTGAGCTTCCCAACTAAAGTCATCTGTAGTTGGTCCCGTTATCATCAAAAACTCAACTTTTTTTCCTTAATAGAATTTAGGTTATTAAAATACTGCACACTGTTTGAAAATACATTCACTTGAAAATTGATGCTCAAAATAAAATTCATCTGAAGTCTCAGAAAGTGGCCCTTCTGGAAGGTATTTCTTACACGTCCTCACCTTCACATTGGGTTTTGACAGTAGTTTCAACAGCTCTCTGATCTCACTGTTTAATGGCTTGTTCTGAAGCTCTTCAGCCAGCTGCAAGGGAGATCACATGGACAGAGAGAACATTTAGTAAGAGCCTTGTGTAGTTCCACGTGTGACAACTGAGAATCTATCTTGCCACTTTCCAGTGATTAAGGAGAAGTCGGCATGAAAAAAAACAAACGATCAATCACTGCTCCTCTTTTCAGGCCCCTGGTAGCCCAGATCCCAGACCGGGATCTTGGCTGAGTATAATTCAAAAAATCCTATCAGCCAGCTCACCTTCTCTGATTTATGGCAATGAGGGTAAATCCCAGCACTTCATCTTAAGGAAAGGTCTTTTGCATGCAAACAAAGGACTACTTGTGAAAAGGATTGGATCAGGCTTTGACACTATTTTTAAAAAAGAGAGAAAGAAAGAAAAAGAAAAAAAAATGAAAGAAAAAAAAAAGTTTCTGAATGAGGTGGTGAAATCCACAGGGTTTCCAAAAACCCACAGCAGTTTGCTGTTTAGAGCTGTAAGAAAAAAGAACCAGAATGCCTCTGATAGAGCAAATGGTCTGAAACTTCTATTATGTTTACCTACACAGACGAAAAAATCCGTTACTTATAAACCAGGTTAATCACAAAATGACTTACAATAGGTTGACAAGTACTCCGGGGACAGAAAGGCTGACTATATTCTACTGTAACGATCAAGAATTTTTGCTGGTTTTAGTAAAGAAAGGATTGGAACTTTGAACGCGCCTCATGTTCCTCAGAAGAGATCTTCCTATAAACACTCTATTCCATTTTAGGCTATAGTAAAGATCATATAATTTCCTTAGAAGAAAAACAAGACCAAATAGAAAAATTACAATTGTGAAGTATGCAGTACAGAATTCAAAATACGTGCATATATTTTCATTTAAAAACCCTTCGTAAAACACTGCATGAAATTTCTATTTGCTCCTATGGTTTCTACCAAGCTAAAAATAATTGTTCTTTTCTCTGGAGAAGGACTTTTCTCTAAAAGAAGGACATCATAGAATTATACACAAAAATAAAACCTGATAAAACTGATATATTCATTGGTTATAATTCAAAAAATGTTTTTACTTTTCCAAGGTAAAATTTTTGTTTTTCAAGGTAAAATAATCGTTATATATAATTGTTAACTTACAAAAAGTCACAAAAGGCTCTGTGCATTCTTTAGTCGCTTGGTAACAGTATTTTTTTAATTTAAATATATTGCTCTGATGAATTAGAACATGCTACATTTTACCCTATTTATATAACAGTCTCTAATTTTTTTAAAAAGCAATATTGCCATAATATGATTGGGCCTCAATCACACTGGAAAGTAACAAATATTTCCCCAAACCCTCAATAGTAAATGTTTTTAAAGTGATAAATTTTAAGACTTTGTCAAGGGCCAACCGCAGCTTACTAGAATTCTCTCTACACCTTTACTCCCCCTCACTTCAAAAATTCTGGTTCTTTACTTCATAAATTCCTCATAAAACACAAACTGAAACATCCCTATAATTTGTAATCTCTGTGGATAAAACTGGAAGGGAGACTGGGGACTAAACAAACCACTTAGAGATATATTCCATGTGCTATATTATCTAAATTAAAATAGAAACTATATATTAAGAAAATCAACTTCTGAAGATGGTCCGTTTTTTTTTCTTTTTTTTCAATTCTAGGGCCCCGATATTTTACTAAACTGTACAATGGCCTGTTTTATCATAACCACAGATAAGCTACAGGGTATCGTTAAAACCCACCTTCACACGAGACCCATTTCTCGTCTGGCTCAGTGTCCTTTATAGTTTATCCAGGTGTGTTTCCAATTCATCCGAGTTTGAAAGTTAACAGTAAGAATCAGCAAGGTAGTTCCTCCCCCAGATTGAAAATAAAATTATAGCTACAGGAAATTAACTACTCCATCAATGCCAACTGCTGCTAAAATTTATTTTTTGGTTATGAAGGTAATTTGGAAAGGTCTAATATCCATAAATCATTACTGTGCTTTATAATCCATTTTAAAAACAATCCTTTCTTTTTATGTATTTCAGAAGGCCTCGTTCCTATGCTGGTATCTGTCATTTTTTAGCACTGTCAGCAATAGACCTATCTCATTTGTCTTGATTTCTCCAAAGCATTCCTCTTGCCTGTGACTTTCTCAGAACACGCCTAGCTGACAGCTTCTCTCTCTCTCCCTGGAGAGCTGCAGGCTAAAATTTCTAGTACGTAGTTACCGAGGGAGAACGAGAGGGTTAGTTATCTCCAGGCAAAATTTTTAGAGCAGGAGAGTGAATGAAAATCAGCATAGTATCCGCATAAGCTCAGTGATGACAGGCCTTCTGGAAACATTTGCAGCTTCTCCTGGGTTTCGCTCCTAGGATCGCACGCATCGGTCTGCGCCAGGATGAGCTCTGCCCCGGCCAGGCCTGGGGGAGCCGGGTCCCGGGGAGCTCAGGAAGGCACACTTACGTCATCGGCCAAGACCGCTGCGCCGTGGAGGATGGGCACGGGGTTCTGCTTCTCGTAGTAGTGGAGTTTTTCGTGAATCTGGAAGAAACGCAAATGAATATGAGTTCACCTGCTAGCCAACAGCGAGATATTTGAAGATTTTTTATCGCCGCGAATAAAAACTGATCCACTAAACCTACAAAGAAAAATTCTATGTTACTATAAACGTACAGAGGACAAATTCGCGTGTGTAATTCACGTACGAGCCAGTGTTTCTAACGCGATGTCAAATGGGGGGCGAGGGGAAATCGTTATCAAAGAGAACGCACAGAAGACGTCAACCTTTGTTTCTCCCCTGAATAATTATGTTAGTTTTATAAAACCTGTCATTTCTAAAACATAGCGTTTCAATACTTTAAGTGAAAGGTTGTAGTTTATATTCCTGCTAAACACATAAATTATGATTAAAGCCAAGTGATAAGCCGGCACCCCATCCTGACAGGTTGGTATGTGACCACCATCAAGAACATGGGAGCTGGTGCGCTCTGGGAATGCCTTTCCCAGCATGCTGTTCTTTTTAGACTTTTTTCCCCCTTAATTGTCAACCTTTCCCCGCAAATTCAAACTTCTAAGAAACAAAGGGATTGCTCATACAGACATTTCTCATAACTGTTTCGCTGAAATAATTTTCTGCACTGTAAAACAAGAATAAAATTATATTATCAAATAAAATTTGGTCCTTCCTTTCCCATCATTCCCCCCAAAAACACAAAGGCAAGAATATATTATAATGCATTATAAGACAAACGGAGTTCCTTAAAAAAAAAAAAAATCTAGTATTATCATTAAGAAACGCAAGATGCTTTGACAAATGCGAAACTGTTGCTCTTAAGTTTTATCCATTTCGGCTCTTACATAGCTGTCCTTAAAATGTTATACTTGAAAACTTACTTGACCCTCTTATTTATAATTGAAAAAATTACCCCCACTATATATTAAAAAAACTCAGAATTTCCAGTTTTTAACAGGTATCACATAATACACTCATAGGTATCAAGTAATCAACTTTTTAATTAGACTCAAAGCCTAACCAAACTCTCTTGTAAAAAGTCTGGAAGATAGATTTTATTTTGATTAGCCAGATGCTATTGCTAAGAGAGGATTCTATTACCTTTTTGGCAACCCGGCCCTCAATGCAAAGTATCAGGGAAAGAATTCTGACACTTATGATATTACCAGAATTATCAGGGCCACATTTTTACTTAAAATCTTGGAACCTTCCAACATTAATCACCGTAGGGTAATGAACCAATCTTTAAAGAATACAAGCTCTAAAAGGAGCAAGATTTGATGTGAGAAACTATTAAAAGTATAATTTAAAACAAAACCATCCAACCTAAGAGCTAAATTAATTTTGCTTGAGTCATTATCAAAAATTAGATCACCCCAACAAATACTATCATAGAATACTGAGTTTAGCCTCTCATACAACTCATCTAGCTTTCTTATTTCAACATCCACTTCCCTGCAACAGGAAGTATGGAGGCTCATACTTAGTAGGTATTTACCAAGGGTCTGTGTTCCCTACATACTAGTGACCGGAAAAAGAAAAAAAAAATAGTGATCGGTACTATCAGTAATGTAGTCTTCAGTGAGTTTTGTATTTTAATCCCTTGCCTGCCTCTCAGACTTCCATCTCAGCTGCCTTCTTCACTGACCTCATTCACTGCTGGTGAGCAGGACAGAGAGGAGGCTTGGCGGGTACATGGTAAGTAATGCTGGCTGTTCCCAATGGCTACACGATTAGGGGTGGTTCCTCTTCACACCCTCCCGCCCCTGTATTTTTTCTTTCCAGCATTTCTTAATTTCTCCAGATTAATTTATATTGAGGCCATACTGTAATTACTATTTAAAACTATATGGCCAAATTAAGCGTCTTCTGAGCATCTTTTAAAAACAATGAGCCCCCCCTTTCCATCTCATCTTCTTTAGATCTTCATCCAAGAGATCTGAGAGCATGCCCCTACCCTGCCCACTTTGGGACTTTGTATTATATCAAGAGTTTTTAGGGAACATCTGGGTGGCTCAGTTAAGCATCTGCCTTCGGCTCAGGTCATGATCTCAGGGTCCTTGGGTCGAGTCCAATATTGGACTCCCTGCTCAGTGGGGGGAGTCAGCTTCTCCCTCTCACTCTCTCTATGTACCTTCCTTCTCTCTCTCAAATAAATAAGAAAGATCTTTAAAAAAAAAAAAAAGTTTGGGGGCACCTGGGTGGCTCAGTGGGTTAAAGCCTCTGCTTCGGCTCAGGTCACGATCCCAGGGTCCTGGGATTGAGCCCTGCATCGGGCTCTCTGCTCAGCATGGAGCCTCCTTCCTCCTCTCTCTC
Organism: Martes martes; assembly: GCF_963455335.1. Taxonomy (NCBI): domain Eukaryota; kingdom Metazoa; phylum Chordata; class Mammalia; order Carnivora; family Mustelidae; genus Martes; species Martes martes. The sequence goes on from NC_137895.1 coordinate 130,010,347, forward strand.
TGCCTATCTCTCTACCTACCTGTGATCTCTGTCTGTCAAATAAATAAATAAAATCTAAAATAAAATAAAAAATAAAAAAAGTTTTAAATGTTCTAGAATTTCTAAATGCTAGTAACCCTAGGGCGATACATGTTTTACTTCAGGACATAATTTTAAATATTAAGTTGGTAGGAAAGTAAAAATTACTCTAAGTAATTTTGAGCTGTTGACAGTTTCCACAATCAGTGACTTTTACTGGCATTTTTAATATCCAGGAAGAAAATTAAAAACAAAAATGATTTTTAAATTCTAATAGAACAGGTAACACATATAAACTTCACCCCAAGGTCGTTCAACAGAACTCTTCGTGATGTTGAAAATGTTCTGTACCTGTTTGTCCAACATGGTCAGACACTAGCCACGTGTGTCTACCAAGCACTTGAACTGTGCCTAGCTTACTGAAGGAACTGAATTTTTAATTTTATTTTTTATTAATTCAAATTTAAGGGGCGCCTGGGTGGCTCAGTGGGTTAAGGCCTCTGCCTTCAGCTCGGGTCATGATCCCAGGGTCTTGGGATCGAGCCCCGCATCAGGCTGTCTGCTCAGCAGGGAGCCTGCTTCCTCCCTCTCTCTCTGCCTGCCTCTCTGCCTACCTGTGATCTTTGTCTGTCAAATAAATAAATAAAATATAAAAAAAAAAATTTAAATGCCCACATGAGGCTTGTGGCTTTCATATTCAATAACATGGCAAAGCTCTATGTTAAATGCTCTGTAACTCGCCTTTACTCACCAGAAAAATTTATTCTGATATAGCCTAGCCAATTTCCCTGAGTTGTCACCTTTTAGAACCCAACAGACAAATACGTGACCAAAGACACAGCATCTAATTACTAAATATCATGTATTGCCAAACCTGCAAAATCTCATTTGACTAAACACTTCCCTTTGCAAACTCAACCGTGTAATAAAAGAATACTTCATTTTTCTCCCCAGAACAAAGAGAGGAGGAGTTTCCAAAAGAAAGGAGACAGAAGTAAAGAAGACTGGAGAGACAGGGAGACTCTGGTTAAATAAGTTTCATATGATAGCAAAATAGGCAATTATTCAGAAATAAGCTCCTAAAAAAATGGCATGCTAAAATATTTAAAATACACTATTAAGAAAAGAGGACATTTCAAAAGAGACATTTACACTCCACTAAATTATGTGTTCATAAGGGTTTGTTTTCTAGAATTACACTCATATCAGAAAAGTTAAAATAAAAATTTTATATGCTACTGGCACTGAGGACTAGCTATCTAGTCAACCATAAAATCAGAAAAGAAATAATAGATTTCTCTTTCCCTCTTTTCATCTTTGCTTTCCATTCGTGTGATACTTCTAATGATAAGAAATGCCAAAAGTTGTTTTCATGTGTTTTTTTTTAAGTTTTGCTTCAAAGTCCAGTTAACTGAAAATATAGTATTAGTTTGAGGTGTACAGTACAGTGATCTGACACTTCCATACATCACCCAGTGCTCGTCACAGCAAGTCCCCTCCTTAATCCCCATCACCTATGTCACCCATCCCCCCACCCCCTCTGGTCACCATCAGATTGTTCTCTGTAGTTAAGAGTCTGTTTCTTGGTTTGCCTCTTTTTCTTTTTTTCTTTCGTTCATTTGTTTTGTTTCTTAAATTCCACGTATGAGTAAGATCCTATGGTATTTGTCTTTCTCTGACTGACTTCTTTCACTTAGCATAATGCTCTCTAGCTCTGTCCATGTCATTGTAAATGGCAAGATTTCATTCTATTTTTATGGCTGAGTAGTACGCTATGGTATATATATACACCACACCTTCCCATTCATTCTTTCCCATTCTAAAAATTTTGAAATGTTCTAATTATTAATGGTCCATTTGAAACACTTAAAAAATTCACAAAAAATAAAATATGATAAACTGCAACCCACACCAAAATTAAAGAGGTATTAGCCTTGTATATTTGCTTCAAATATCTTATAAAATAATTCATAAGTGGTAAGGCTAAAGACCCACCCTCTTTCCTCTCTGCCAAGAAAAAAAAAATAAGTTGAAACTGTCAAATAGATTCCCATATGCGTTTTCATCTTTTTAAACATATACGTATTGATAAACAATATAGGCTATTTTTGAAAGTACATAAATGCACTGTTCCCCCAATACCTGGACTTTTCATTCAATACCATATTGAGAGATCTAGCTCGATACATGTAGATACAGTTCATTCATTTTAACAGGTGAATAATATTCTGTCATACTAATTAACAGTATTTGACATATCATTTTTTTTTAAACTGAGAAACAGGTGATTGTTTCTGCTCTTTGCTGCTGAATATCCTTCCACACCACTCCCCCCTGCACTGTGATGGATACCTAACGGTGTTCGAGGGTTTCCTGAGTTCCCAGACCCTTGCCAACACTTGGTGTTATCAGACATCTTGCTAATCAGATGGAAAGGAAATGGAAGCTCCATAGAGTTTTCCTTTATATCTTCTCTAATCTCTGACTTATGTTTTCACAATGGTTCTAGAGACAGAGACAGTTGCTCCCAACATCAGTTCTCCTTGTCCACAGTATCTGAACCATAGCTACAAAACATCTGCCTAGTGAAGAGCTACATTTCCTTCCACGGCTACCCTCCTCCCCCTCCCTGCAACTCCGTTAACATAGGACATCAGCTGTCAAACACGATGTGTAAGTTGTAAGTGCCACTTCCTGGCGGAGGCTTTTATGAAATTGGCATGCTTCCTCCATACTCTCCCCTCCACCAGCTGCATGCAGACTATGACAAGGCCTTAAGAGACAGCAAAGCCACCAGATGGAAGGACCTGGGTCCCCAAGACACCTTATGGAGGAGAGCAGTGCATCAACCTGACATTCCCTCTAAACGATCACCGAGCAGGAAATCAACTTCTATTGTACTTAAGCTATGACATTTTGGGGGGACTAATTGTCAATTGTCCATCCTACCTTATACAACACAGTGGCCCTGGGCAAACAGAAGTTATTTTAACATGGCCAAATATATCCAGCTTTTTCTATAAGGCCATGCATTTTGTTTCTTAAGAAAACATTCCCTATCCTAATAAAGATATTCTGGTGTGACTTCTCTAAAATTTTATAGTTTCACTCGGTATACTGAAGTATTAACTCACACCTACAAGAGCTCTAACTTAATCTTTTTCCAGAAGAACAGCACCATTTAATCTTCTCCCACTGATGTGTAATATTACTTATTTATCAAACTTCCACACACAAGTATCTATACCTGGGCTCTCTATTTTGTTCCTTGATTTGTCTCTCTGAGCCCAATATTGTTACTATATTTTTATCTACACTCTTGACATTTAGAGTAAGGAAGAACTTCTTAGCCCTTCATTTTTCCAAGAGGCTTTTGGGATAAGCTCTTCAGCTACCTGTATTCCATGAATAACCAAATTGGGATATCTTAACTACATTCTCTCTCGGCATTCTGGAAGTTTCCTGAAATCTATCTTCCAACTCACTTTGCTCTAGTCAACTGCACCTAATCTCTAAAGAACTATCCACAGAAGTTTTCTGAGTGTGTGTTTTTTTCAAATGACTATACATCTTACTTTTATAATTCAGTATGGCTCTTTTTACAAATCTGTTTTTTCCTAGCACCCAGTGTTTTTCAACTTATAATTAAAACCTTCTTTTAAGACTAGTATCATTTAAGCAACCTTATTTTACAGGCTATAAGACTGTATTACACAGAGTGCTTGGCTTTTAACCTTGCCATTTGCAGCACCTGAGGGTAGACTGTATTCTCAAATGTTCTCTATCCTGGAGCTGTCCGTAAATCTTCAGTTGGATGTTATATGAAAGAGTCCTAGGCTGATGGTCTATCTTTTCAGAAATACTTTTTATTTGCTTCTGATGGATGAGTCTGCCATTTCACCAGCCACTACACTAATTTCAGAGTTTGGGATTCCTGGACTTTGTTTGTGGATACAAACTCCAACTGTAGGAGAGATCTGGGAAAACGGTGAAGAGGCTCCTGCACTCACCTCTCACAGACACATCAATGCTACAACTACATGAGATGCAACTCATCCTGAAAACCACCTAAAGACCGGCAAAGCAGATCTTCCACAGCTCAACAGCTAAAGGGGAAGCCAGTCAGAAAGGGGAAGAGACATGGTTGGGAAGCAAACCCCCAGCCCCATGACCCACCAACAGGAGGGATATTACAAGTGTAAAGATCCTCTCTTTGAGAAAAGAGGGAATCAGACCCATATCAAGCACCCCTGCAGTGGGGGTCCTGCACTGACAACACTGGGAATATGAGCCCCCAAGCCCCCCATGACACCTGGTTTGAAAACCGGCACTGGTTAATTGTGGGAGCACTGAAAATCTGGACCTAACTCCAGGTGAGCCAGAGGGCTATGGGAAACCAAGACCCACTCCTAAAGGGCCAGTGCACTATACTGCTTAGTCTGAGACCCAGCCCAGAGGCAGCAGTTTGAAAAGCACCTGGGTTATACAGGAAGGAAATTTATTGACTTATTTTATGGCGTGTGCTGGAGGAGCAGGGACTTCTACGCATTTTCTCCAAAACAGCAGTGCTGGCTGGAGCCCTTTCTCTTGCCTTCTTCCAGCCAGCAGGCCAGACGCTTGAGTGAGCCAGTTCTGACAGTCTCCATCTACCTCGCCAGCACAGTGTGCTCTGCCATGGTGTTCCCTACGAACCCAACCCCCACCCCCGACCTGCCCACTCTAGCAAGTGCCCCTCTAAAGCAGGTCTGGATTTGACATACCAGGTGGGCAGCCTCGGTGGGTACCAGCAACCCTCTGAAGCAACTCCTGTCCCAGAGAAATGGGGGTCAGCCTTGCGTACCCGTGTGCCCAAAGCAACTGAGCCAGGACTCTCAGGTAGCTGCGCTGGAAGCTAACCCTGCCCACCAGAAGGACTACGGCAGCCACAGCCCAGTCCTTACAGGGGGCAGATGCTGCCCACACGGGGACACCCCACGAGCGCCTGGTACTGGTGACCAAAGGGAGCTGTGCTTCTGGACCTACATGATGCCTTCTGCATAAGGCCATTACCTTCAAGACCAGGACACACAGCTGACCTACCTCGTACAGAGAAACAGAGACTCAGACAAAATGAGGAGACAAAGGAACATGCCCCAAACAAAAGAAAAAGATAAAAGTTGAGAAAGAGAACTAGAAGAAATAGAGAAAATGAATCTACCTAATAAACGATTCAAAGTAATGGTCATTAAGATACTCACCAGACTCGAGAGGGAGGTAGATGAGCTCAGTGAGAAGTTCGACAAAAGATAGAGAATGTTAAAAAAGCTGAGAAATACAATAACTGAAATGAGAAATACATTACGGGGAATCAAGAGCAGATGAGAAAATGCAGAAGCACAGATCAGTGATCTGGAAGACAGGGAAACAGAAAGCACCCAAGCTGAAGAGGAAAAGTGAAAAATTAGTTTTAAAAAATGAAGATAGGTTAAGGGTCCTCTGTGACAAATTCAAGCATAACATTTACATTCTAGGGGTCATAGGAGGAGAAGACAGAAAAAGGGGCAGAGAAATTTTTTGAAGAAATAATATCTGAAAACATCCCTAAGCTAGAGAAGGAAACAGACATCCAGGTCCACGAAGCACAGAAGCCCCAAACAAGATGAACCAAGGGATGTTCACACCAAAACATCTAGTGATTAAAAGGCCAAAAATTGAAGATGAAGAGGTTCTTAAAAGCAGCAAGAAAAAAGCAAATAATTACATACAAGGGAAATGCCATTAGGCCATCAGCTGATCTTCAGTAGAAATTCTCCAAGCCAACAGAGAGTTACAGAATATATTTAAAGTGCTAAAAAGAAAAAAACCTACAACCAAGAATACCCTAACCAGTAAGCTTATCATTCAAAATTGAAGAGTTAGTTTCCCAAACAAAAGTTGAAGGAGCTCGTCACCACTAAACAAGTCTTACAAGAAATATTAAAAGGACTTCTGAAAGTGGAAATGAAATGATCATAACTAGGAAATTATGAAAAGGAGAAAATTTCACTGGGGAAGGCAAACATACTAAAAGAAAATCACTTACAAAGCTATTATGAAGGTTAAAAGACAAGAGTAGTGAGATCAATTGTATCTACAAATATTAGCTAAGAGATAAATTAAAAATAGACATAAAATAAATATATAAAAAATTAAAAGTAAACTATGACATCAAATATACAAAAGATGGGGGGGGGCTAGAATGTGTTCAAACTTAAATGATCATCAACTTAACATAGCATGTTCTAGTTGAAACTCAAGGTATCTACAAAGCAAAAACCTATTACAGATACACAAAAAAATAAAGAGAATGGGATCCAAGCATAACAGTAGAGAAAGCCATCAGATCACACAGGTAGAGAGGGCAAGATAAGAAGGAGCAAAGAACTACAAAAACAACCAGAAAATAACAAAATGGCAATAAGTACATGCCTATCAATGATTACTTGAAATATAAATGGTCTAAACATCCCAATCAAAACACATATAGGGACTGGATTAAACACACACACACCCCCATCTATGTGCTGCCTACAAAAGACTCATTTCAGACCTAAAGACACATATAGACTGAAAGTGAAGGGACAGAAAAAGATATTCTAAGCAAATGGAAGAAAAAAAATGCTGGGGGAGCAATACTTAGACAAAATAGACATTAAGACAAAGATTGTAACAAAAGACAAATGCATATGTAACAATAAAAGGATCAATCCAACAAGAGGATTTAACAATTTAAATATTTATGTACCTAAGACAGGAGCACATAAATATGTAAAGCAAATACTGAGACATAAAAGGAGAAACTGACAGTAATACCATTATACTAGAGGACTTTAATACCCCAATTATATCAATGGATAAATCACTCAGACAGAAAACCCATAAAGAAACAGTGGCTCTGAATGACACATTATACCACATGGATTTAACAGATATATACAGAACATTCCATCCAAAAGCAGTAAAATACACATTCTTTTGGGGAGCACATGGAACATTCTCCCAAACTGATCACATGTTAAGCCACAAAACAAGTCTCAAGAAGTTCAAGAAGACTGAAATCAAACCAAGTGTTTTTTCTGACCATAATGCTATGAAACTAGAAATCCACTACAAGAAAAAACTGGGGGGGAAAACCCCACAAACATGTGGAGGCTAAACAACCAATAGGTCAACAAAGAAACTAAGGAGGAAATTAAAAAAATACCTGGAGATAAATGAAAATGAAATGCAATGGATCAAAATCTTTGGCAAAAGCAGTTATAAGAAGGAAGTTTATAGCCTACCTCAAGAAACAAGAAAAAGCTCAAATAAACAACCTAATCTTACACCTAAAAGGACTAGAAAAAGAAGAACAAACAAAGCCCAATGCCAGCAGAAGGAAGGAAATAATAAAGATCAGGGTGGAAATAAATGAAATAGAGTTAAAAGAACAAAGAAAAGATTGATGAAACTAAACATGTTCTTTGGAAAAATTGATAAAACTTTGGTCAGACTCATCAAGGAAAAAAAAAGAGAAAGAAGTTGTATTAAAAAAAAAAGGAAAAAAAAGAGAAAGAAGTTGAATAAAATAAGAAATGAAAGAGAACCTACAACTGACACTACAGAAATAAAAAATTTTAAGAAACTATTATGAAAAATTATGCTCCAAGAAATTGGACAGTCTTGAAAAAAATGGATAAATTACTAGAAACATAGAACCTTCCAAGACTGAATTAGGAAGAAACAGAAGATCTGAAGAGACAAATTACTAGTAACGAAATTGAATCAGTAATAATAATAATAAAAACAACAACAACAACAAACAGGAACCAAAATCCAGGACCAAACAACTTCAAAGGTGAATTCGACCAATTATTTAGTTTCAAGTTTTTATTTAAATTCTACTTAGTTAACATATAGTGTAATAATGGTTTCAGGAGTAGGATTTAGTGATTCACTTACACACAACACCCGGTGCTCATCACAATTAGTACCCTCCTTAATACCCATTCCCCCACCCACCTCCCTTCCAGAAACCCTCAGTTTGTTCTCTACAGTTGAGTCTCCTATGGTTTGCATCCTTTTTTTTTTTTCCTTACCCTATGTTCATCTGTTTTGTTTCTTAAATTCTGTATATGAGTAAAATCATATAGTATTGTCTTTTTCTGACTTATTTCACTTAGCATGATACACTCTAGTTCCACCCACATTGTTGCAAATGGCAAGATTTCATTCTTTTTGACAGCTGATATTCCACTCTATATATACATACATACCGCATCTTCTTTATCCATTCATCAGTCATTGGACATCTGGGCTCTTTCCATAATCTGACTACTGTTGATAATGCTGTATAAACATTGGGGTGCATGTGCCCCTTCAAATAAGTATGTTTGTATCCTTTGAGTAAATACCTAGTAGTGCAATTCCTGGGTCATAGGGTAGCTCTATTTTCAACTTTTTGAGGAACCTCCATACTAATTCTCAGAGTGGCTGCACCAGTTTGCAATTCCCACCTACAGTGCAAGAGGGTTCCCCTTTCTCCGCATCCTCACCAACACCTGCTGTTTCCTGTGTTACTTTTAGCCATTCTGACAGGTGTGAGGTGGTATCTCATCATAATTTTGATTTGCATTTCCCTGAAGGGTGATGTTAAGCATCTTTTCATGTGTCTGTTAGCCATGGAAAAATGTCTATTCATGTCTTCTGCCCATTTCTTAGCTGGATTGTTTTTTGGGTGTTGATTTTGGTAAGTTCTTTATAGATTTTGGATACTAACCCTTTATCAGGTATGTCATTTGCAAATATCTTCTCCCATTCCATAGGTTGCCTTTTTTGTTGTTTCTTTCACAAACTTTTTATCTTAACACAGTCTCAATAGTTCATTTTTACTTTTGTTTCCCTTGCCTCAAAAGACGTGTCTAGGAAGGAGGTGCTACAGCCAGTGTCAAAAAGGTTGCTCCCTGTGTTCTCCTCTAGGATTACTGACAGTTCCCTGTCTCATATTTAGGTCTTTCACCTATTTTTAATTTATTTTTGTGTATGGTGAAAGAAAGTGGTCTAGTTTCATTTTTTTGCATATGGCTGGCTGTCCAGTTTTCCCAACACCATTTGTTCAAGAGATTGTCTTTATTCCATTGGATATTCTTTCTTTGTCAAAGATTAGTTGACCATATAGTTGTGGGTTCTACTAATCACTTAATTAATAGTTAATACCTATCCTTCCCAAAATGTTCTCAAAAAGTTAAGAGGAAGGAATGCTTCCAAACTCATTCTACAAGGACATTATCTTAATAACAAAACCAGACAAAGACACTATAAGAAAGGAAAATTACATGCCAATATTCCTGATGAATATAGATGGAAAAATGTTCAACAAAATATCAGCAAACCAAATGCAACAATATATTAATGGGATCATTCGTCATGATCAAGTGGGACTAATTCTAGGGATCAAAGGATGGCTCAATAGCCTCAATTCAACATGACATACCACATTAAAAATGAAGGGCAAAAATCATATGATCTTCCCAAGAGATGTGAAAAAAGCATTTGACAAAACTCAACATGCATTAGTCATAAAAACTCTCAACAAAGTGGATACAGACAGGACTCAACTGAAAATAATACAGGCCTTGTGTGACAAACCCACAGCTAACAACATTCTCAACAGTAAAAAAATAAAAGCTGTTCCTCTAATATCAGGAACAAGACATGGAGACCCACACTCTTGCCACTTTTGTTCAACATAGTGCTGGAAGTCCTAGCCACAGCAATCGGACAAGAAACAAAAATTAAAGGCACCCAAACTGGTAAAGAAGAAATAAAACTGTCACTATTTGTGGATGACATGATGCTATATATAGAAACCCTATAGGCTCCACTGAAAAACCCACAAAAACATAAAAACAAAACAACAACAACAACAACAACAAAACTATTAGAACAGAGCACCTGGCTAGCTCAGTAGGAGGAGGGTGTGACTCTGGACCTCAGGATCATTGAGTTCAAACCCCACACTGTGAACAGAGATTACTTAAATAAATAAACTTAAAAAAAAAACTATTAGAATAAATGAATTCAGTAAAGTTGCAGGGCACAAAACTATATATTCAGAAATCTGTTGTGTTTTTATACATTAATAACAAACTGTCACAGAAATTAAGAAAACAATCCCATTTACAAGTGCACCAGAAAAAACAACAACAACAAAAACCTAGAAGTAAATTTAACCAAGGAGGTGAAAGACCTATATTCTGAAAACTACAGGACACTGATGAAAGAAAAATACAAGTAAACAAATGAAGAAGATACAAGTAAATGGAAACATATTTTATGCTCATGGATTGAAAGAATTAATATTGTTAAAATGTTCATACTGCCCAAAGCAATCTACAGGTTCAATGCAATCCCTATCAAAATACCAATAGTATTTTTCATAGAACTAGAATAATCCTAAAGTTTGTATGGAACCATGAAAGATCCAGAATAGCCAAAGCCATCTTGAGAAAGAACTAAGCTGGAGTATTACAATCCCAGATTTCATACTATACTACAAAGCTTTGGGAATCAAAACAATATGGTACTAGCACAAAAAATGGACCCAAAGATCAATGTAACAGCCCAGAAATAAACCTATGCATATATGGTCAACTAATCAATAGCAAAGAAGGCAAGAATATACAATGGGGAAAAGAGAATAATAAATTAATTACAGTTTTAAATAAATAAATAAATAAACACACAATGTTGGGAAAACTGGACGGCCACATGCAAAAGAATGAAACTGGACCACTTCCTTACACCATACACAAATATTAACTCAAAGCAGATTAAAGACCTGAATTAACAAATGAAACCATAAAATTCCTAAAAGAAAATATAGGCAGAAAATTCTTATACCGTTTTTCTGGGTATGCTCCTTAAGCATAGGAAACAAAAGCAAAAATAAACAAGTCAAACTACAACAAACTCAAAATTTCCTACACAGCAAAGGAAACCACCAACTAAATGAAAAGGCAATTTCCTGGATGGGAGAAATGATTAGCAAAGGATATGTGCAATAAGGGGTTAATATCCAAAATATTTAAAGAACTCATACAACTCAACACCACAAACCAATCTCATTTAAAAATGGGCAGGGAACCTATATAGGCATTTTTTTTGAAGAAGAAGAAGAAGAAGAAGAAGACATCCAGATGGCTAATGGACACATGAAAAGATGCTCCACATCACTCATCACCAGGGAGATGCAAATTGAAGCCACAGTAAGATATTCCCTCACACCTGTAAGGATGGCTATCCCCAAAAAGACAAGAAATAAGTGCCTCCAAGGACATGGAGAAAAGGGGACCCCTCTGCTCTGTTTAGTGGGAACGCACACTGGTGCAGCCACTATGGAAAACAGTGTAGAAGTTTCTTAAAAATGTTTAAATAAAACTACTGTATGATCCAGTAATTCCACTTCTGGATTTTATCTGAGGAAAATGAAAACACTAATCTGGAAAAGACATATGTACCCCTAATTTTATTGCAGCATTATTTACAACAGGCAAAATATGAAAGTAACCTATGGTTCCATCAACTGATGCATGGATAAAGAAAACATGGTGTGTACACACATACATACACACACACACACAGGGTAATATTACTCAGCCATTAAAATAAGATAAAATCTTGCCATTTGTGACAACATCGACAGACCTAGAGGGTACTATGCTAAGTGAAGTCAGTCAGTCTGGGAAAAACAAACACCAGATGATTTCACCTTCATCTGGAATCTCAAAAACAAAACAAGCAAACAAACAGAACAGACTAAAAAACACAAAGAAACTGTTTTGCAGGGGGTGGAGGTTTTTGGAAAAAAGGTGAAGGGCATTTGAGGTACAAACTTCCAGGTATGAAATAAATAAGTTTGGGTGTGGAAAGTACACGATACAGAATACAGTCAGTAACACTGTAATAACACTGTACGGACAGACGGTAACTATGCCTACTGTGGTGAGCGCTGCATAATGTATGTAATAGTCAAATCACTAGAATGTACGCCTGAAACTATCATATACATCTCAACTACATTTCACTTAAAAATAAAAAATCGTTTCAAAAAGGCCCTCATACACCACACCGTGGACCAACCAGTTTGTGGTTACAAATTCTGAAACCAGACTTTTCAAGAAAGTTTCTGCCTAATTCCAAGAAAATATAACCCAAATTCCTGGCCATCTCTCTAGAGAGGTAGTGGGTATTTTTCTCAACTTCCCATTCACAAACAGAGTAACCCTAGAAAAGGAGCCATTTTCTGTGTGTGTCTCAGTAGTAATTGCCCCCCTTTACCTCGCCTAAATGTCAGGAGAGCATCGCCCTCTCCAACTCCCCTCTGATCTCTGGGCAACTGCTCCAACACAGCAGCAGCATAAAGTTAAGCAGTTCCCAGAATTTACTTTACTCTACCTTTCTCCAACAAGTGGCCTTCCCCTACTCTCTCAGAGCTTAGTTATGCATTTAAAAGAATGTTTGCATCTCAGTACTTACTGTAGGAAGTAGAAGGCTGGGTTAATTATTTAAATGTAAACTAATTCTGGCTCCTTGCACACTATTATGATAAAAGGGGGGGGGGATTGCTTTTTACTTGCAGGAGGAGATTTTTTACATTTGAGCCTCCATGAATTAGGTGCATTTGGGCTTGGGAGATCCATTTTGGCCTGTGTTTCTACCTGATCTTGATATATCTTTTTAAAGTTGAAAATAATGGTTCCTCTAGTTTGGAATAACTCTTCCAGGGGTAGAGCAGAGATCCTTGTAAGGCTTTTGTCTCTAGACCCTCTTCTGAATGATGTAGAATATAGAAGCATACTTGCACTCACAAGCATAGTTAAAAAACAGAACTTTGAGGTTCTAACTTTGCTCAAAGGACACAGCCAAGGGGGCGGGGGGTAATAGGAAACTGGTACTCTGCAATTTAGGCCACAGTGTTTGCAGCATCTCCACAGAGATCAATTAATTGTTAAGGGACATGGCTATAAAGTGGTTATAAGCACCAGTAAAAGTAAAAGTAAAGCACTTTGTAGGCTTAAGTTAAATGATCAAAACCAACAAACCATCAATCTTTTGATTTTGGTTGCACATGCAGGGATTCTACTTGAAATCCTGTCCCAGAACCTTTCCCACAGATCATATTACTTTAATTCCTCGAATGATATTCTGAAAGTAGCCAGGACATTAAGTGTGTCTGTGTAACATATTTTTGTAATTCCAGAAAAACTGAACCAGAGTATTCCAACCCAGAAGCACCTAAACTGTCCTATTTTGAAATAACCTAGTATTATGTACATACATCTTTCACTCCCCCTCATTGCACGAGGATCAGATTTGTCTTGAAAAAATAAATAAGTAAATAAATAAATAAGACAAAGCAGCCTGAATTCAATAATCAGTGAAGAACTGGTGAAGTTTTGCTGGGGCGACGGTGGATGTAAACCACAAATGGCAAAGAGGCTGCTTCGATGTCATCTGACTTGGACAGGTTTCAATATACAAGTAGCAATGAACTGTCTGTTAAAATTACATTTACAAAATTTACATTTTAAGAAAAGCACTGGACTAGAGTTTAAAGGAAAGTCTTTTTATAACAAAAGAGGAAAGGAACAGTCTTTTAAAAAAGCGGCAAGTTGCGTATCTTGGGTCTATGCCTAGGAGTCATGGATGGCTCTCGGCAGATCACGCCCTCCTGCCAACTGTATAGAAATTGTTTGCGTGATTTTTTTTTTCTAGGAAAATAACCCAAAACGTTCACCAAAACAGTCAAAAGGGTCTGTGATCCATTGAAAGATGAAAACTATTATTTTAGGTTTCCAAATACAGACGGATGATTCATGCCAAGAACAAGGAAAAGTCTGAGGATGAAACACAAGGCTGAGTTTGGGCTTCCCTCGTTTTTCCTTGCAGAGACGGGTGGAGTGGTGTGGGGTAGGTGTCTAGAAAGAGGAAACCAGTTAAGCGGATGTTGCTCTAATGGTAAGAAATTCCAAAGGACTTTTCACTGCTCAGTGCAGGTTACTTGTGACATTCCTCAGGCTTTCCCTTCATTTTTGTAGCAGGTCCAATGGACTCCGACTCCGCGAGCGGCCACTACTACTTCCAACCCCAAGTTACTGTGAAACAGGATACGTTCTTTCCGGCTGCTGCTCTCCTTGCTGTCCCACTCTCACCCCAAAGCAAACAGGTCTATTATGTTTAAGGGATTTTACTGCTACCCACATGGGAAAGGACAAGGACAAAGAAAAATAAGCATGAATCATTTATAACATTCTCACAGCTTCTCAAAATGAAGCATCAGTATAATTTATGAAGAGCCTTTAACTTAAATATATCTGAGTTTAAATCCCAGTTCTGCCATTAGACAGATTAGCCTTTAAAAAAGAAAACCTATATTCTTCACTTAACTTCTTCAATGGACTAAATGTTTATATTCCCCCCAAAATTCTTATGTGGAAACATCCCCCCAATGTGATGGTATTAGAAGGTGGGTCCCCTGGGAGGTGATTAAGTCATGAGAGCAGAGCTCTGATGAATGGGATTAGTGCCCTTATAAAAGAGACCCCAAGGGGCTCCCTCCTCCCTTCCACCATGTAAAGACACAGCAAAAAGCTGTGACCAGGAAGCAGGCTGTCACCAGACACCAAATCTGGGGGTACCTTGATCTTGGACTTCCCAGCCTCCAGCACCGTGGGAATCGCATTTCTATTGCTTATAAGCTACCCACTTGATAGCATTGTGTCACACCAAACCAAAAGGACTAAGAAAATTTCATAAACTTTAGTTTCCTCATATTCAGAATGGGATAATAATGGTACCTACCAATGGCATTATTGTGAGAACTCCATAAAGTCACATTAAAAGAGCTTCATTCTCTTTTAAAGAGAATGCTCAGTGAGGGGCAGTGTATGTCTCGACTCTCCCTAAGCCCCTCTATTGCTATTCCTAGGGAAAGGAGATATTAGTCCCCCCTTAACTATATCACATTGCACATACAGGACACAAGTGATGCCTAGAGATAAAATCAAGAAAGAATTGGTACATCTATGCTCAAGCAGAGAGAGAATACACATTTGAGGGACACTGAACAAAATGAAATCCTCCCCTCCTTGATACTTTTTCAAAAACAGTCAAAGTAAAAGAAACAACTGAAAAGGACCTGAATGAAGGCAGTAAGTGGCCGAAGGAAGAAAGAAAGACTGGATGGACAGAGAAAAGGCAGAAATTGATTCTGACAACAGCAACGGGCAAATGCTGAGGAGAGTGCGAGATCAAGCGAAGAACATCACGATGAAATTTCAAGCCAGAGTGTGGTTTGTGATGAAAATTCTAGGTCTATGCATTTATTATATGTGCAAAAAGGACCTGTCTTAAGGCAACCAAACATTCTGGCTGCTCTCTTCCCAAAGGAGAGAGTTCTCTCTTTAGGAAAAGGAAGAATGAAATCCTCATACAAGAAAAAGTATGTTACAGCTAGACGGAAGGATTCTTAGGGAAAAAAGAACAACCACTAGAATTACTTCAAATGTGTCAGGTTTCATCTCCGTACAGGAATCTAAGGACCATTTGTCCACAACCCTAAACTCTGTTAAAGTTCATGAGGAGGGGCGCCTGGGTGGCTCAGTGGATTAAGCCTCTGCCTTCGGCTCAGGTCATGATCTCAGGGTCCTGGGATCGAGCCCCACATCGGGCTCTCTGCTCAGCAGAGAGCCTGCTTCCCCCTCTCTCTCTGCCTGCCTCTCTGCCTACTTGTGATCTCTGTCAAATTAATAAATAAAATCTTTTAAAAATAAATTAATTAATTAATTTTTTTAAAAGTTCATGAGGAGACACATAATTTTGAGATGATAGGATCGGTGAGGGAATGAAGACTGCATTTCAATGTGACCACATGGAAAACGGGTGTTGGCCAGGAACCAGATTTCACTCATGGAGGAAACACCAAGCAATCACAAATGGTTGTCAATTCTTTATTCAAGTCCTCCAATGCACCCTTGCCACTGCACCCAAGACTAAGGACAGGCTTGCGAATGCATGTTGAAATTCAAGACAGCTCTGGATCCCGCATGACCTAGCCCCTACAGGGTTCCAACTCAAGCTACTCTTCCCCAAGTTCCAACTACAGGGCCTAATGTTAGTTCCTCAAGCCTACAGGGTCTCTCCAACACGAAGGCATTCTCTCTGTTTGCAATGTGCCTGCAATATGCCTCAGTTTTGGGGGCGCATGCATTCATCTTTGGGTCTCAACTCAAATGGCATTTATACAAAGAAGTTTTCCCTAATAGCCCTATCCAATCAAAATAAGCAGTCCCCTACTCTTCATTCAGCTGTCTCCCTATTTTTTTGTCACTCTTATCAGACTCCGTATTTGTAGATATATCATCTTTATCTGCTTTTAACCATCCCCATTAGAGAATGAATTTCACACTAGGGACAACGTCCCTAGAGTTGATACTACACCCCTTACTCATAGCCCAACACCTCACATAAAACAGAAGCCCTAATCACTGATACGTGAATATATGAATCTTGTAATTCTAGCCAGCCAGCTGCATTCTGGAATCACAGCTTAAGAGGACAGTGAGTGTAACTGTTTGTTTCTTCCTGTCCTCAAACTGATGATGACTGCCCAAACTGAAAAAGGTGTTAAGTCCCACATTCTAAAGAAAACTTCCAACAATTGGAAATATACCTGTTTAGAGCTTAAGAAATGAGTGAGATGTAACCATCAACCATCCCTATCATCCCATCTACCACTTCCCTGTGTGTATGTATACAGTATATGTATGTGTGTACGTGTGAAAAGGAGAAAAAGTTGTCTTATCAAGATAGAAAAAGAGAAACTGGAAGTAGGGTCTATAGCTTAGTGAACAACAGAATAATGAGGGCAAGTCTCTAAAAGAATCCTTCCTAGAGAAGGGGAGTGCAGATCAGACAACTGAAAAGTCTCCGGCTCAGGCAGCAGACTAGCAATATACCCCCGTGTCTCTCTCATCAGAGGGAGAGAGGGAAATGAGCAGAATGACAGAATAAAGAAAGGGAGAAGCAGAGGACAGACTCTTGCTTGGCTGGCCAACAGATAACAGCTGAATGTCCCAGGGGTGCAGTGGACCCCGCTGAAGGTAGTTGGGCTTAGGCTGCCTTGATTATAATCCAGCCAAGAGCCAACCCTCAACAGCACTGTCAAAGGTGTCAGGCGGCACCCACTGTACACCCAGGAGAGATGCAACATTTGTGCATTTAACACAAAGAGGTAAGGGTGCCAGTAAGTGCTGACCTGAGAAGTAACAATGCGGAGAATGAGGTAAAAACTACTGTCTCTTTCCCTTTTTGTTTCTTCCAGCCACAACACCCTGCAAGAGCTGTAACTCCAAGGACCTGGTCCATCTTCCAAGGTGTGTGGAGTGCTCGGGCTGGAGGAGGATGAGGGGATGAAAGAACACACTATGTCCTACGACCCCCAACTCCACTACCCCTCGCTAGTGCTCGGGAAGGTAAAAGATGAGATTTAAATTAGACGTGACAAAGGAGTCTTGAATTAGAAGTCCTCAGGATCCCCTCATCCCCTTAAAATTCACTGAGAATCTCAAGGAGTTCTTCATGTGGGTTATACTTACTGATATTTGTAACACTGAAATTAAAACTAAGAAATTTTTTTTCAAAATTTGTCAATTCATTTAAAATATTAAGGGGCACCTGGGTGGCTCAGTAGGTTAAGCGTCTGACTCTTGATTTCAGCTCAGGTCAAGATCTCAGGGTCCTGGGATTGAGCCCCATGGGGCTCCCCACTCAGTGGGAAGTGGGCTTCGGGATTCTCTCTCTCCCTCTGCCCCTCCCCCTGCTCGCTCTCACTCTCTCCCTAATCAATCAATCAATCAAATGTTGTGTTAAAATAACATGTCTTACACAAAATCCATTGTCCAGAGTAAGAATTTTAGAAAGAAGAGTTATATTGTTTTACAAATCTGTAAATATCTTTCAATTCCGGCTGAAAAGAAAACAGCCGAATTTTCCTTGGCTCTTCTGCAGTTGATCTGTTGGGGTATGTTGCTTTGGATAATTGAAGAGAGTAAATGAAGAGAATCAGGCCTCACACAGACTTGTAGTTGGAAGAGGGAGTCATATTTTAATAGTCTTTTTAGCTAACTGTATTTGCTGCCACTACATCAAAACTCTACCGGCAGTAGCGCTTTTTGAGAGCCAAGTTGCAATGTGCCTTATCCGTGAGCCCTCCCTCCTCTGTTACAGTACCATCACGGTCTCTTTTGCACTGTACGTGGTGCTCTCACCATTTTGCAAAATCATGCATTGGTCATTGGAAAACAGTTCTTAAATCAGTTTATACAGTCTGATACAATAACCAAAAAGTCCCACTTGTTAATATCACCAGCAATCTCATCCAAACAAGACTTTCAGTACCGGGAAACTGGCAATCTCAAAGTGGCAGATACAAGTTTCCCAAAATTCTCATAACTGCTTCAAAGCTTGAATTTCATCATTGGCAACAATAAGGTTGGCAGCTGTCTTTGAAGGGACCCACTCACTTTGCTCATTTAAGGAAATGTCTTCCGACCCGGATAAACATGGGTTCTAGGTCAGTCATTCTAAGTCAAAAAGGTCACCTATGAAAAAAGGTAGCTGGTTTCCTTCCCTGATCATGCAATCCAGTAACTGCTTTGTCCTCGGGGCAGAACTGTGATGCGCAGCAAAGCGCTTTCCGAATACGTCTCATTTCTTCTATGATCAAAAAAATAAAAAGGTTTGAGGGTAAAAAGACTCAGCACTTAGAGTTTTAATGCAATTCATTGTTTTTACTGCTTCGTTAAGCATATTCTTAATTAACACTGGCATCTGTTTGTTCATTACTGGAGCGCCTGCTGGCGAACAGGATGACCCAGTAACCCAGTACCACTCTGGGGCCAGTACCTGGTGCGTGAGCGTGCAAGCACTTCTCTCTACCCACCATTGCTTTTCTCTAACAGTGCACACATCAAACCAATGGAAAAAAAAGCAAATATCATAATATTGCTAGGAAAGTAGCTGTGGTCTTGCAGACATATGAAATAGTCTCCAGGACCTCAGGGGTCCACAGACATACTTTGAGAACCACCACTCTATCCAGACTCTGAGTGCATGTAGTAAATGAAAGGAAATCCAACATTTCTTTGTGGCTGCGGCCCTCACAGTGAAATCGTGACTCTCGCATGAGAACAGTCACACTTTTTACCTTCTGGACACTTCCCTTCGTCTAGCATTTTACCTGAACCCACAAGTCTAGCTTTGTGTTACTGTTACTCTCCGAATCAGGTGATGCCTTGCTATAAAAGGTGATGACAAGGGGCGCCTGGGTGATTCTGCCTTCGGCTCTGGTCATGATCCTCAGGTCCTGGGATCGAACCCCGCTTTGGGCTCCCTGCTTGGCGGGGAGACTTCTTCCCCCTCTCCTCCCTGTACTCTGTCCTGCTATCTCTGTCTCTCTCTCAAATAAATAAGTAAAATCTTAAAAAAAAAAAAAAAAAGGTAAGAAAAAGACTAGTACACTTTCAAAGAGTTTACTTCAATAGAGACACACAACAGGTTTTTAGCATTTCAGGAAACGAAACTTTGCTCAGTTCCTTCATGTTTCACTGGTCCTATTTTTTTTTTCAAAGTTCTGCCTTCCGTGCCTTTCACGTGGCTTGACGGCGACAACTGTTAGTACATTTAAACCTAAAGCAATTTATAACGGTGTCTCAGACCAAGTGCCTTTGGCATCAGCCCAGGACTGCTGTTACCATCTCATATCTATTGCACCATTTCAAAACTGTTCTTGCCTTCACACGTTTATACAAGTTTTTCAATTTTAGAGTTTTCACTTTTACGTATTTTTATGCTTTAAAAATGCTATTCCACTTTTCTGCTTTGTATAATAACATGAAGAGTTATTTGCTTCTACTCCTACCATCACAGCTGGGACATTTTAATGCACTTTAATCGTATCTGCAATAGTTGCAAATCTAATTGCCATCGAAGCATACCTCAAAAATGGCATTCTTGACTTTCCTAAGTTTTATATACAACACAGCTAACCTTTCCCCTCCTATTTCTGGCAGAGTTACCGAAAATGTTTGTCTTTCTATGAAAAACATTTTTCACGGTGAATTCCTTTTTTTAATAGAAAAACAGTGCTTCTGTTATATAGGAGGTTCTGCAGACATGAGTAATCAGACAATAATAAATAATCTCCTGGTCAGTAAGAAACAAAAAGTTATAATGACTTTGCTTAGAAGAGGGTCCCTAGGTGGGCAGAGGAAACTCGGGCCAAAATCAACTATTTTAATCTTGTTCCAAAACAAAATTTCCTACCACCTCAAAGTTAAACATCCTAGGCTTCTAAAGTATAAGCTAAAATATTTGCGATTTATCTCTAATTTTTAAAAAAAGAAAGAAACCTCAATTATCTAAGATTATTGCCCCAACTTTTCACTCTAGTAAGTCTTTAGAATCATAGGAGTATATGTTAAAACTGAACAAAGATTTAAAGAGTCAAGGAATAGAAATGACAGCTACGGTGAACTGAAGTGAATGAAATCACCCCAGGAGAACGTACTGTGCACAGTTTGAGAAGAGAAGTGGCCAAGGATAAGGCCAGGGGACCTCCAACATTAAAGGATGGCTCAGTCAGAAGAGCATGAGACTCCTGACCTTGGGGTTGTGAGTTCAAGCCCCATGCTGGGTGTAGAAATTGCTAAAAATAAAATAAAATAGGGGCATCTGGGTGGCTCAGTGAGTTAAACCTCTGCCTTTGGCTTAGGTCATGATCTCAGGGTCCTGGGATTGAGCCCCGCATTGGGCTCTCTGCTCAGCAGGGAGCCTGCTCCCCCCACGCCGCCTGCCTACTTATCATCTCTCTCTGTCAAATAAATAAATAAAATCTTTTAAAAAATTTAAAAATAAAACAAAGTAAAATAAGTAACTTTTAAAAAAGGATAGCTAGAGAGGTGCCTACAAGAGAGAAGGTCGAGAGGGGTTGGGGAAACCTGGAAAACTCCGATGTCTTGGACTCCAAGGAAGAGTATTTTAAAGATATCTATATCAAGAGACAAAATGAAGGAATTCCAGAATCGAACTAGGACCTCTTCACATGGTTTGATAACTATCCACCCTCAGACTTTACTTTGTGGGACTGCTTGGCAATTAAAGGGGGTGTGGCAACTAGAGGCTCCTAACAGGGGAGGACAGAGAAGGCAAGCAGTCACTGGGCAATCACTGGCTTCCATTACAAACCCCGCAGGGTTAGGGAGGGCAGAGTAGGGAAGAGCACAACCCCAAACCCTTGGCATACCTTCAACTTCCCACTAATATCGCTGGATCCAAATGAACTTGTGCATAGTCCCCAGCTGCAGATACAACGGGGAATGTGCTGAGGAATGGTGGGTGTGAGAGCTGAGGAACTCCCACCCTCCCTGCCCAAAGAAACCCGCATCCAAATCCCAGAACCTGGGCTCTGTTGCCCCTTGCATGGTACAGGGACTCTGCAGTGTGATTAAGCTAAGGATACTGAGATATGGGAACATTGTCCTGGATTATTCAGGTGGTCCCAATGTAATCACAGGGGTCCACGTAAGAGAGATGCAGGAAAATTAGAGGACTGCTATGGGAGGATAGCAGAGAGAAAAAAGCAAAACAAAACAAAAGAAAAAAACAATGTGATGTGGGCCACAAACCAAGGACAGCCTCTGGAAGGACAGAAGAGACAATGGATTCTCCTCTAGAGAGTCCAGAATGAACAGCCCTGTGGACACCTTAATGTTAGCTCAGGGAGACTTCTCCACACCAGACTGTGAAAGAACAAATTTGTGGGGGTTTTTCTTTAAAAAAAAAAAAAAAAAGATTTATTTATTTTAGAGAGAGAGAAAGAGAGAACGAGCGAGGGGAAGAGAGAGCATGCATGTGCAAGCGGGGGTTGGAGAGAGAGAACTTCAGACTCCCCACTGAGCATGGAGCCCAAAGTGGGGCTCGAACTCACAACCCTGAGATCATGACCTGAGTCAAAACCAAGAGCTGGAAACCTAACTGACTGAGCCACCCAGGTGCCCCTAAATTTGTGTTCTTTTAAGCCAACAGGATTGTTGTAACTTGTTTTAACAGCAGTAGGAAGGTAAAACAGAATGCAGACTTAAGAAATTAATGAACTGTTTCAGTGTGGCAGAATGCAGCATTTGCCCCTAATATTTACTCACCAAAGGAAACAAAGCATCCCAGGCTTTAGAAAAATCCCCCTGCCCACCACTTACCTTAACCACTCATCTAGGAAGCCATCACCTGCCATCCCATGTACACTTGTCAAACTAGACCCCATATTTATAAATGAAGGTTCTACCCAATAAATGAGGAAAAATCAAAGAAGGGTAAGGAAATAAAAGAATCTGGGGGAAGAAAAAAAAGAAAAAGACTTGGAAGAAATGATCCCCAATGGATTACATTAAAAATGAGTCCTACTCTACATTAAATGGACTGATGACTTTGGCCTCAAAACTTTTAAAGGCGGCCATTATCAGTTCATCACACCAAATACAAAGGAACACGGGCATGACGTTCTCCAAAAATCATTCTGACGAGTACAGACTCCGGTCAGACTGATCAAAATGAAAGTATACCTCAGAATTTAGTTTCCCACAAGGTCCCAAAGGTGCTTATCTTCCAGGCAAACCAACAAAATCTTTTCATTAAAAATCTGACTTTAGACCATTTACGTGAATGTCTCAGTAACACCAGGTTCTCCTTCAGTTTCACTGGTTTTGGGGCTTCACCACTGAACTATAAGTAGTTTCCTGGGACTTGCTTTTTATCCACCCCCCCAACATTATGTTTTAAAGATTACCCATTTTGTTCCATGTCCCACACGGTTTTTTTCACTGCAGCATAAATACTTCATTGTGCAAAAGAAAAGCACAAATCATAGGACAATTTTCCCATAATGGGTATCTGCATTAGTTCCAGTTTTCCTATTAAGAACTCTGCTGCTATACACATTCTTGTAAACATTCCCTAGTACACATATGCAAGGGGCTCCCTAAGGTATATTCCTGTGAGAAAAAATATTGGATCATGGAGTCTAATTATTTTTAACTTGGTTAGTTCATATCAAATTGTTTTCCAGGATGGTGGTATCTATCCACACTTCCACCAACAAAATGTAAAACATTGATCCACACGTGCATCCATATGTGATACTAACAGATTCCTTAATTTTTGCCCATCTCTCCAAGTCTACTTTTGTGTGACATTTTAAAAGCCCATTTCACTTTACTTTGGTTTTTACCTCTAGTGCATCAGAAAGAATACCTAGCTCAGTGTGGTATTAATTCACATCTCGCGCTTATTGGATTATATTGGATTTTATGTCTACCAGCTCTACAAGTTTGTTGTTTTTACCCATCTTCTGTTGATTTTTTTTCTTTTACTTTTGTAGATACTCTTTATATTTTCAGGAAATTAAATCTTTGTCAGTTATAAGGATTATGATTATCTTCTTTTAGTTTATTGCTCATCTTTTCACTTATTTATGGGATACTTGGATGAACTCAAGTCCTTCGTTTTGATATAATCAAATTTTTAATTTGAACAAAATAGTCTCCCATCTCATCTTCAAAAAATTTTGAAGGTCTGCTTTGCATACTGAGATTTATCACCCACTGAAAATGGATTTTCACTAGAAAGTGACGTTCCTAAGTAGAAATCACAGTTTCTGTAGAAATCCAGATCCCCTCTTTGTCATCGTTGCTCTTGCTCTGTTCTCTCCAAGGCACAGTCTCTTTCATTCTATTTTCTAGAAGAATCTGTAGAAGACTGGAAGGATCTGTTCCTTGAGGGTTTGGTAGAAGGCAACAAAAAGGCTCCTGCGCCCATTTTCTTTACCTAATTCGGACTGCCTCACCTTCCTGACAATTTTGTCAAACAAAAAATCTGGGCAATCAATTCCAGAAGCTCTTACATTTCACCTAAGTTTTCAAATCAAGTGCCCTTTATTCATAGCATTCTCTTTTTCATCTCTGCTAACTCTGTAGCTATATCCCCTTTGCACTGCTAATATACTTTACTTGCACTTTTTTTTCCTTTTTCCCCCTCAATCTAGCCATAGGACTATTTCATAAGTCCTTTTAAAAACAACAACTTCCGGCCTCAGTAGTCCCCTTTTTTCCACAGATACTTGCTCTTCTCTTCACAGCATCCTTCCTTCAACTTTAGGGGAGCGACTATTCTGTTGTTCTTTTAAAATATAACGCTGACTGCTAAGCTCATTATTTTTATTCTTTCTTATTCTTCCCTAAAATAAGCCTTTAAGGCATTTTATGTGTCTCCTTAAAACAGTTCATGTTTTACTTCATTCTGCAACTTTTGATGGAAATATCAGCATTCAGTTCTAAGGAGTTTTTAACTCTCGTTATTTGTTTGGCCCATGAGTTATAGAACGGTGGGGGTATTTTTAAATTTAAAATATACGGTCTGTCCTATTTCTAACTTCTACCTTAAATGCTCTGGGGTCTGGGTGGATTATTTTGCCTATTTTCTCTCCGCTCTTTGGTGGGGTCCTGGAGTCAGGCTCCCTTGTCTGTGGTCTCTCTGTTAGAGTTGCCAGTGGGGGCCAATTTCCATAATAACCAATCTAAGTTCCCTTCTTTGGTTTCTTACAGCCCTCCAACATGTATGTAAGCAAATCTCTCTGTCAGATTGCCTCTGAATTACTCACCATGGCTTCCTGATAACAGGCTGGAGAATGCAGTCTGTGGGATACCTCGTCTATGGGATACCAAGTATTTGACCTTTGCTGAGACCCACTTTATGGATTTATAGATAATTTTTATGTATGTTACATGTGTTGAAATCCTCCTGTGATCACGCATTTGTTGACCAATCTCTGTTTAATAAATTAATTACTTTCTCTATCTCCAATAATGCTGCTTCTCTCCAAGTCTACTTTTGTGTGACATTTTAAAAGGCCTCTTCACTTTACTTTGGTTTGGTCTTTGCCCTAGCGATCATTTTCTATCTTCTTACTTTAATCCTTTTCATGACCTTATATGTTAGGTATGTTTCTTACAAATAGTATATATCACAATTTGGGTTTTTTTGAACAGTATCTGTGTTTTTTTTTTAAACTCATAAGTTTAGGGGCACCTGGGTAGCTCAGTCAAGTGTCTACCTCTGGCTCAGGTACTGACCAAGGGATCATGACCTGAATCGAAGGCAGATGCTTAGCCACACAGCCACCCAGGCGCCCCAGGATTTTAGTTTTACATCTAACTTTCTTTCTGTTTATATGACTTTTTTTTTTGCCTTTTTTTCACCTTTATATTGACTACCTCATTTTTCGTGGGTTTTTTTTTTTATTCCTCCCCTCAACCAATGGCTTGAAATTAACCAACTCTATTACATAAAGGGCCGCCCTGAATTTTTCCATGCATATTTAACTTAAGAAAGCTAAACACTATCTTAGACTCCCTCTCAAACATTACAGGACTTTAGAACTTTAAATCCCATCACTTACCTCCAACTCAATGGGTTTTGAGTCCCACTGTGGCACTCACAATATTCTAGCTCTGCCTTTATCTTAGATAATCAAATCTGACTTTTTCAAAATTAGTTTACGCACACAATATCAGCTTATACGTGATATTATTTTTATTTGATCATCGGGCCTTTTTCAATCCCAGGTCATCCGTTTGGGATTTTTTTTTCCCCTTCAGTTCACCATTTCCTTCAATTCATTCCTTTACTGCAAGCCTCCCATTGGCAAACTCTTCTGGTTCCAGTTATGTTTATTTTTAATCTCACCTTGGTTCTTAAAAATAGTTCTGCCTAGCTATGCCGAGACTGACAGTACTTTGTCTACAGCACTTCTTTGAAGATTTGCTTTACTACCTTTGGCCTTACATTTTTGCTTTTGAGAAGTTTGCTCACATTCAAATTGCTGTTCTTTGTTCTTTCTCTCTAGATAGTTTTAAGATCTACACTTTCCCACTAGGGCTCTATGGTCTCGTAACGGTGCATGCACGTATAGAGATATATACATTTTTTGTTTAATGTATATAAACATATTTTTTTCATATTTAAAACTTAGCTGATATTTATTTTTGGGTATGCTGTACTTCCTGAATCTGTGAGGTCACAGTTTTCCTGCAACTCTAGAAAACTTGTAGCTATTGTCTCTCAAACGTCACCGCTCCTTCTTCTCCCATTGTTGACTTCTGCTTCTCCAGCTGAGTGTACGTTGGCCTGTCTCAATCTAGCCTGCACACCTCTTAGTAATTCTTTTGCATTCTCTATCACTCTTTACTATGATAGAAATACATAGCGAAATGTATAATTATAGATATGTATCTTTCCGCTTTCTTGCTACTTTTAGATACATTTTAACAAGTGTTTATTTAAAAAAATTATTCATTAATTTAACATTAATTTAACATTAATTTAACATTAACACAAGTGGGGGTGGGGCAGAGGAAAGACAATCCTCAAGCAGATTCTCAGTTGAGCGTGGAGCCCAATATGGGGCTCGATCCAGGACCCTGAGATCATGACCTGAGCCGAAAGCAAGAGTCGGATGCTTTATCGACTGAACCACCCAGGCGCCCCTAGATATATTTTAAAATTCACTAATTCTCCTGAGCTGTATCTAATTTGCAATTTAAGCCATTAAATCTACCGAGGTTTTATTTCAACAATGACAGTTTCAGAAGTTCCATTTTCCACCTAAATCTGCCTCCTCATGTCTAGTAATCACTAAATGCAGCTCCTCTTGGCCACAGTATCCTTTAGATCTTTATTCATTTCCTCCCTTTCAGTTTCTGACTCAGATAATAGCTTTAGAAAGGTATTCTCTAATATCAATTATATAGAATAGTTATGTAATAAGAACCTGATCGTTCGACATGGATTTAAACAACTTCAGCATTCCATGATTCCAAAAGATAAAGTAAGTTATAAAAAATCTGAGACTGTCATATTATATATAAAAATCTAAGTTAATCAGAGTTTACTTGGCATCGAGTAATGTGCCCCATCAGCGAAGATATCTTTGCTGGTATCTGGGAGGGAGAGAAGACAAATATAATACTTCCTTGAAGTTTATAGTACACTAGATGGAGAGACTGACAGATACTAAGCACCTAATTACAATTAATTAATTATAGTTGTTTTAACTTGCTTTTAACAGGTTTTCTCCAAAAAAGAAACAGATGTGAACAAAAGCAAGGGAAATTAATGTTCATGAAACCCAAAAGCAGTAAAGTAAGGAAAAGCTTTGCAGACCTACCTCAACCTTTCCTTCCTTTTTAATTTTTAAGCTCAGAATCCTATGCTGTGGGAAAATCGATTTTCCTTATGGTTTTATATTTTTAATAACTGAAGGAAAAAAAATGGTTGGGCGACTTAGTGGCAAAAAGTGTAGGAGGCCAAATTGTAAGGTCAACGGCATTTCAAGGAAGGCTGGAGATTTTTTTTTAAGTTTTTAAAAAAGAGTTTATTTATTTGAGAGAGAGAGCACGCATATGCAAAGAGAGAGCACATGAATGGTGGGAGAGGGCAGAGGGAGAGGGAGAAGCAGACTCCCCACTGATGAGGGAGCCCAATGGGGGACGCGATCACAGGACCCCAAAATCATGACCTAAGCCAAAGGCAGACACCTAACAGACTGAGCCACCCAGGTGCCCCGGGAGGCCAGAGATTTTAAAAAGGTACATCATCTCACTGGCCACAGATACTAGCATTTAGCTGGGGCTTCTCTACAAGTATACTGAAGCTTTTTCACAGGTATGCTGCTACAAGAGTATGCTTGGGACCGAACTTTTGAAGCATACCACATTTTAAATCTGGCAGGTGAAGTATTTTACAGAATCCTCAGATAAGTGAATTATGGCACTGGGCGCACAGTCTCTGTAAGTCTGGATTACGATCTCAAACACTTGCATTGCATATCTGTAGTTCATTCTATACAGCCAACTTTCTGTAGTTCTGTATTGTCTTTCCTTTCTGGTTTGTCTCATTTCTTGCGCCTGTCATGTTCCAGAAGGAGGCCTGCGGGAACGAGAATAAAGGGAGGATGGCCAGCCCCTCTGCGTCATGCAGCTGTTCCAGAACTAAACAGCTTTCCTTCTAGGTGGCTCCACCACCCCCGCAATCCTTAGAGCCCCTTCCCTGGCTGCAATCAGTAATTTTGCCAAAGCGGCAGTCATCGCCATCCCAGCGGCACAAGCCAGCGTGTGCTAATGTCTCTGCAAATCGCACAGCCTGCCAGGAGGACGATGACGCAATGTACTTTCACTGGCTTGCGGAGAGGATAACGTCACTGACTTTGGCAGCGCGGCTTCGTGCAGTTGCAAGCCACCGAATCAACCTGGCCTGTAAGTTTCGAGAACGTTATTTCCCCAAAATATAAGTCAGGCCCGCAACATACCGGGGATATTTTTCTAGTATAGTGGAAATAAATCACTTGCTACAATTTGTGATTTAGAAATAGATATGGTTGGAACTGTAGGAAAAACCTAGAAAAAAAAAAAAAAGCTAGACATTATTCAATCCTCTCCCACTCTGATGTATACAGAAAGGTTAAAAAAGCTCTATCCAGCATATGCACAGCTCTCACCTCATCCTAGACCCTTGCTCTGCCCTAAATGTAACACATGCTAGATTTCTACTTCTGCCAAAGCAGCTACTGTCAAGGTATCAAGATTCTATTATACCAATTCAGATTACGTGGGTCTAACAAATATTTACCGATGAGACGCGGCAGAAAGTTGCTTTCCCAGCTAAGATGAAATAATGCTTTTCAACAAGTTCCAATGAAGAAAAATAAATCTAATAAAACATTAACTACATTTCAAAAAAGGCCTTTCTGAATTATAGAAATTATACCAATTACACTCCGGATTGCTCCTCACATATCTTAATTATACAGGTTTGGCCAAAAATGCAGTTAAACTAGTATTAAATTAGACTCATTCTCTGTATTTTTCTTTTAATCGCTACCAAATTTAATACTTTATTCAAAGAGTTATTTCGTTTAATGCATGAATATGGCATCTTTTTTTTAAAAGATTTGAGAGAGCGCGCGCATGCACAAGTGCGCGTGCATGAGAGTAGGGGGAGGGGCAGAAGGAGAGGAAGAAGCAGGCTCCCCACTGAGTAGGGAGCCCAACACGGGGTTGGATCCATCAGGACCTGAGCCAAAGGCAGACCTAACCGACTGACTGAACCACCCAGGCGCCCCTCCCCCTGCCTTTTTTTTTTTTTTTTTAGATTTGGCATTTTCTAATTATTACTACTAATTACAACACCAACAAACATTGAGTGCTTACTACAGCCAAACAGTGTTGTAAGGTACTTCATGTGGATTCGCCACTTTAATGTTTTCAGTAGTCCTGTAAGCATGATGATTTCCCACATTATGAATTGTCTGAATATCATTAGGCTCAGTTGAAAGGAAATAAAATTTTTGTATTATTTTTAAATAAATATAAGCCAAGGGCCAAGACAGTGGTGGAAGTGCCCTTCCAAAACGAGAGTGATGCCAGATGGGGAGAACCAATGTAAGCAGGGCAGAAACCCTAGAGGTACGAAAGTCAAGGTTCAGATTCAATACAGGAGGGAAGCAGAAAGGGCATATCTTATAAAATAATAAAATTATAACTATACAGAGAGGGCCATTTAAGAAAAATTTTTCACAGTAACAGATAAGGAAGGAACAGGAGGCAAAAATCTAAAAGATGCACTCACACATTACCAGCCCTTAGACAGCAGCGACCTCCTCTTATTCTGGAACACTCATTCCATTCAAACATGGAGAGCGATTAGAGAAGCAAAAAGCATGAGTAGCATACAGAAACATGACATGACCAGAAAGCAGATGAAAACTGTAACCTAACATTTTTAAAGGAGTTAATGGAATTAAAGAAAATATTGGAAGCTATTTAAAAATAGCATGATCAGAATTGGAAAAGGCTCAGAAATGAGATGATTAGAAAACAGGATGATAAAGAGAGAGTTGGAACATACTAGAAATTTTTTTTAGTAATGGAGATTAAACTGGAAGCAACACTGAGGAGCAAAGACATGAGAGTTACAGTAGGGGAAATAGATGATAGAATAAGGAAATAAAATTCAAATTAAGTAGCAATGAAAGCAAATTCATGGGGAAAGAGGCCCATTATTAGTTATAATGCCCATTCAACAATGCATTCGATGTCCTACACTGAACAAAAGGGACAAATAATATAAAGATTAGATAGTATAAAGATTGCAACGGAAAAAATGAAACTGCTATTATTTACAAACAAGAAAATGTACAGAAAAATGAAATCATATTTCTTTTTTTAAAATATTTTATTTATTCATTTGACAGAGAGAGAAGGAGATCACAAGTAGGCAGAGAGGCAGGCAGAGAGAGAGGGGGATGCAGGCTCCCCGCCGAGCAGAGAGCCCGATGCGGGGCTCGATCCCAGGACCCCAAGATCATGACCCGAGCCGAAGGCAGAGGCTCAACCCACTGAGCCACCCAGGTGCCCCCGAAATCCTATTTCTAAGAGAATTTAGCAAATTGCAGGGTACAAGGACACTAGACTTCATCAATACAGTGCAGTTCTAGGAAGCAAGAACAATTAAAAAACAGAATTTTGATTCCTAAGGAAAAACTCTTAATGAAAGATATGTAGGCTATATCAAAGAAAATTATAAAATATCGAAGAGAGAAACTGAAAACCTAAATAAATGAAAAGCTATACCATACTTGTGACTTTTAAGACTCCGTATAGTAAAGATAACCAACAGCCATTCTACCTAAATTGAACTATGAATCTAATGCAATAACAATCAAACTCAGACAGATTTTCCTGTAATTAAGACAGTAGTACTGACTTAAGGACACAACAACAGAAGGGAGGAGAAAGTCCATGCATATATGGACACAAGATGAAAGAGGAAGTTAGTACTGCAGAGCTGTGGGGGAATGGATGGACTTTCCTTAAATGGATTCCTGCGTCACACCACATACCCCAATCAATTTAAGGTAGATTAGATACCTATATGTGAAGTGTGAAATTATAAGGCTTGCAGAAGTTAATACAGAAAAATATTGTCAGGATTTTGAAGTACACAGAGTTTTTTCTAAATGAGGACACAAAAAGCACTGATCAGAAAGGAAAAGATTAAAAAAGTTTAATCATTAATGATTAATAATTTCATTAAATTTAATTTAATTAATAATTAATAAACACGTCTACTGTTACAAACAGGAACTTCTGATCATCAAGACTTTATTTAGAAGAAAAGCCACAGAGGGGTAGAAGATATCTATAATATATATAACCAACCAAGTGCATGACCCACAATCAAGCACTACGAAATCCTTAGATGGAATTCCTACAAATCAGTAAGAAGGGGACAACCTAAAGGAAAACCGAGCAGAACACTTGGACAAGCACTTCCTTAAAAGGTTACTCAAATGGCCAAACATACGAAAATGTGCTCAATCATATTACTCATCCTGGACTCCAAATTTAAAACACAAGAAAATAGCATGTCAACCCACCAAAGTGCGTGGAAAAAGAAAACAAACAAAAATTCCTACTATGCTGTGGGCTAGTAAGCGTGTGGAAGAATGACTCTTGATGCTGCTGGTGGGGATGTAAACTGAACAAATACTTGGAACAATACCCTATCATGTAGCACCCGTATATACTACATAGAAATACGTGTATGGGGGTGCCCGGGTGGCTCAGTCAGTTAAGCATCTGCCTTCGGCTCAGGTCATGATGCCAGGGTCCGAGGATCGAGCCCTGCTTCAGGCTCCCTGCTCAGCAGGAAGCCTGCTTCTCCCTCTGCTTCTGCCTGAGGCTCCCCCCTGCTTGTGCACTTGCTCTCTCTGTCAAATAAATGAAAAATCATACAAACACACACACACACACACACACACACACACACATATATATACACACACACACAGGTTCAGCTGTATTGAATCTGAACCTTGTGTGATATATATATATATATATAGATATATATATATATCTATATATATATATATATATATATAACACAAATAGCTAGTGAAAACCCTATGTCCCAACAGTTTCATTCCCTAATTGACACCAACTGTGGACACGTCCACATATAAACCAAAGACCCACAAAGCAATCTATACAGCAGTGGCATTATCCACAACAGTCCAAAATCAGAAACTGTCAAAATGTGCACAGGACAGCTGAACAGTGAACTGCGATACACGTACAGAATGACGGATCCCAGGGCAACAAAACTGAATGAGCTAATCACAACGTAAGTGAATCCTATAAACACAATTTGAGTAAAAGACAGACAGACACGGACAAACACACACTGCATGGTTCTATTTAAACTTCCAAGAACAGGCATAAACTATTCATAAAGTTTAAAGGCAGAATAACATTTCACCCCTGGGAAGGAGAATTGGGGTGGGAGAACACCTGAGATGGGCACGGAAGAGTATTTGGGAGGAGGAAGATGGAATTTAAACGCTACCGTGAAGTAACAGTATGTGAGTGTATATGATTAAAAGTGCACAGTGAGGG
Source organism: Martes martes (assembly GCF_963455335.1). Classification (NCBI taxonomy): domain Eukaryota; kingdom Metazoa; phylum Chordata; class Mammalia; order Carnivora; family Mustelidae; genus Martes; species Martes martes. Next base: position 130,042,986 of record NC_137895.1, read on the forward strand.
GCACCTGGGTGGCTCAGTCGTTAAACACCTGCCTTCTGCTCAGGTCATGATCCCAGGGTCCTGGGATTGAGCCCTGGGTCAGGCTCCCTGCTCTGCAGGAGGCCTGCTTCTCCCTCTCCCACTCCCCCTGCTTTGTGTTCCCTCTCTTGCTGTCTCTCTCTTTGTCAAACAAATAATCTTTAAAAAATAAAAAATAAAAGCCACAATTGAGTATCTGGAATATTTGGAGGAGCCGGCAGGAGAATCAACACGGAGAAACGTTCTTTACAGATCTGAACATCAGAAGAAAATACCCTCCCCTACGAACATCAAGACCAAAACATCTATAAAGGGCAAAAGTTTTATTGCCAATGGACTTAGGAACACCTTAGCCAGGAATTGAAGGAGTAACATACCTGTGACATTCAAAAAGCAACTGGAAACCCAGGATTTTCATTTCTGACAAACTGACCCTCAGATATTAATAAAAAGACCACACACACACACACACACACACACACCCCGCTGGAACTCTGAGAAAACTGTTCTCGTGAGCCTTACCCACAGAAAGCAACTAGAGAATGAATTTCTGAAACAGACAGAGCAGCTCTTGGATAAGGGGCTGTTACCAGACAAGGACTGATGGTTGCCAAGCAACACACTCAACTAAGGCCACAGCGGGGGCTGGGGGTAAGAGACAGATCCAGAATTGGAGCTTAAACACAAGTACCAAAAATTAGGAAGAGGAGGGGGAGAGACTATATGGAAAATAAAATGAGCTCATTGATTACCTTCCTGGTACTAACTAGAAGTAAAAAGATACTACATGAGGCTAGAAGTTGGAAAGAACAGGAAAAAGGAGTTTCTATGCCTCAGCTGTTAGGAGTCAGTAGAAAGGATTGTCAGCCCGAAAAGCAAGGAAGGGATCAAAGCCTCCCAGAGTTGTAGCAAACTCAGGAACCAACTTGATGGGTCTCCACAGGCCCAGGTAATTTGAGCATCAGGAAGAATGACTTTAATGGACACATCAAGCCTATCAAAATCCCTGAATTCATGACAATATTAAAAAAAAAAAGCTAAAAAAATACATATATATATTACTAACTTTATAAATATATATTTTATATATATTATTTAATATATATTACTGATTACTCACACACACACACACACACACATATATATATATTTACAAATTACTAACTTTGGAAAATGCTGGAGTACCAAAAGAGTATTCTGATAATTAGTAAGTTAAAAAGAAAGATTCAAGCATTTATCTTACTGCATTCTGTGAACTGCATCTCAAAGTAACCTCAGAGAGTCGAGAAGGAAGCCTTCTAACTATAAGAAACAATTCAATGATAGTATAAGCAGCTGATAAATTACAATAATGCCATTAAAAAACAGGCTCCAAAAGTTTAGTGTTTAATAACACAGGAATCTCTTCTTCATCCTAAAATGCGTTTAGATAGTTTTTTAAAAAATAATTAAAATTGTGGAAATGAGACAGTCAGAAGAGTAATCTCCAGAGTTTCTAGAAAAAAGAATTAGAACAAACTGGGAGACTGTATAGGAAAGAGCCGATTTGGCGGGGAGAGCACTGTGACGCTCAGGGCTCCGAGATGCCAGGCGGGAGGGTGCCGAACACCTGAACACTGACAGAGGCTCTTTTCCTTTCACACCCCCCACCCCCCACCCCCGGCAACAGATCCCAAGAAGCCACGGGAAAGAAGGCCGTGCTCTGCCATTTGCAACCTCTCCTCCCACAACCAACAGTAACTGTTTTTTCACCCCTTCCCTCAAAAACTAGGTTTCTCAATCTTGGCACTACTGACACTTGAGGCTGAATAATTTGTCATTATGGGGGGCTGTCCTGTACATTACAGGATGTCTAACAGTGTCCCTGAGCATTGCAAAATCACCCCTTCTCCCCCTCCACCCTGTCCAATACCCCCACCCCCCCCATTTGAAAACCACTGTTCTAAGGGGAAGGCCCCCAGTCACCAAGCCCTGCCTAGCCACAAGGAACTTCCAATCAACCTTTTATCACCTCCCTGTTAGATAGAGCAGATGACCAAGAGTTAAAGGACGTCTGACAAAAGCCATCAAAGGATAAACACCAAGCAAACAGAAAAGAAGTCCCAGAGTAAACAAGCACTGTGAATGAAAGAGAATGCAAAATTTAAAAGCAAAACCACAATACTGAGAATCCATCAAGGAGCAGAACAGCTTCATGGTAAATGCACAGAAACAACCTGAGTTGGGCCCCGGGGATCAAGGAAGGTCAGCTCCACCACGTAACTAGCCGCGTAACCTTAGTCAAAGCCATACCTTATTCTTCTCATCTACTCGGTGGGGAGGAAGATTAGTACATATCTCTTAGGGTTCCCAGAAGCACTCAACAAGGTATTTAGAACTTTGAAAAGGACATAGCACCATATAAAGGAATCAATAAATAAAGGGTTTCTTTGTTTGGTTTAATTATTCTTAAAAACATTTGAGACTGTATCCATGAAATAAGACTGGGATGCTATGAAAAAGGAATAGACACACTCCAGCCCCACCACCTCCCCACAAAAAAAAAAAAAAAATTCTGAATTAAAATTATGATAGCATATTCTTTAAAAATTAAATAGAAAGATGAAAGTTGAGGCAATCTCTCAGCAAAATGGGAAGGAAAAAAAATAGCCTACTAAACCAGAAAGCTCAATACGCACCTTAAAGAATTTCTAGAAAGAGCGGAGGTAAGAAAGTTATTGAGGAAATGAGAACTGAAGAATGCAAGTGTCCAAACCGAGAAGGCCCAGAGGATCCCACCACTGCAATGACCACTATAGTGACCAGGGTGTGTAGGGACAACCCCCAACACTGACACTTACCGAGAAATTTGTGCCTCAACCTTTGCGTACCTGATCTTCTTACACAACCTTCACATCTCCTTGAGCCAGCTGAGTAGTCACTTCTTAACTGAGCCAACCCCAGATTGTGAGCAAACACTCCCCACCCATTCCCATTATAAGTCCTAAGAGCCGCATATCTGATTTTATCTCGGCTGTAATTTTAAACTCATTTCAGTATTATGTGAGTACTGATTCCAAGAGTCATGTGGCTGAGGGTCCCCATGCCTGTTTTTTGCCACCATATCCCCCTCACGTGACACAAGTACAATATGCCCATAAGTAGTTTCTATACAAAGGGGCTATATAATAAAATCACCGATTCCTCGGAAATATAATACATTATCATTCATAAATAGATCTGCTACAAAGTGCTGTGGTTCTTTCCATGACATAAGAAAATTTTTTTCATATTGCTTTGGCCTGAGTTCCATCAGTGGCGTAACTGACAAGTTCCTTCCAGGAAGTCTCAGATTTCCTAAAGGAATGAGCACCATCTAGTGGAAGGACCCAAAATTTAAAAAGGAGCTTGCAGCAATTTTCTCGATTGACTAATAAGCCACAGGATAGTGACCTAGCACATATTTATTCAAATTAGAAACCCAAGATGCGTATCACTTTTGTCAACTACTGACAGTCAAGTTTTTATCTTCTGTGTAACTTATAACAAACCAATTTAAGTGAAATTTATAAATATAATTTACTGTTAAAAGTTGTCAGTGAAGACCATTTAATGTAGCTTTAAATGAAACACAGAAATGACTATTGGGGGGGGAGCAATTATAGTTGCAATACTCCCAATGTGCAAAAGAAACTGAAGTTACGATTGGAGACGCTACCTGCACATGATTTTTCTGATGAGGAAAAGTTTTTATCAGCAGATATGGGGGGGCTGTATGTTAAACTTTGATACTGAAAGCCTTTGCTTGTGAAGTCAAAATAAGCTCATGAAATTCAGTAAGAAAACAAGGGAATCTTAAAGTAATATAGATACACTGCCTTCCGTTTTATTAGTGCTGAGAGAGAACGCGAAAGGGACAAGGTCCGACCCAAGATGGCACACTCCAACGCTATTCCATCACCCCGGAAAAATCACGTCAAACAGTGAGATCCGGGCCAGCCTTTCTCAGGCCTCACCACGGCAGTTAGGAGGGAAGTACGTGGCTATGAAAAAAGCGCGCATAAAAAATAACAGTTTTGACAAGAAAATAAATAGGAACTTTTTACAGTGCAAACTCTCAGACCAAGAGCCACCACTTAAAAATAACAACATGGAATGTTAATGATTGCATTTGTTCTAACTTCTACATCACTGAGCTACCCTGTCAGGAAAACAGAATTAAAATATAACATAGTGAAGGCACTTGCTAGGATTAAATAGGGAAACTATGGTCATGACCAACCCGCAAATGTCAGTGGTGTGTGACGATGAAGATTCATTTTCTCACTCGTACTCTGTGGCCACCGCATGTCGTCTGGGAACTCTGCTCCCCATTTCTGCGCTCCTAGACCCTGGAGCGAGAGCTTCCACCACTTGGAACATCACCGGTGACCAGTGGGAAGGGCGTGTGGAGAAGTGAGGCAAACAGCACACTGGCTCTTAGGGGATACCTGGGTGGCTCAGTCTGTTAAATGTCTGCCGCTCCGCTCAGGTCATGATCTCAGGGTCCTGGGATCAAGTCCCGCATCAGGCTCCTTGCTCTGCGGGGAGCCTGCTTCTCCCTCTGCCTGCTTGTGTGCTCTCTCTCTCTCTTACAAATAAATGAATAAAGAAAATCTTAAAAAAAAAAAAAAAAAAGCACACTGGCTCTTCAAGCCTTCTTTCTGCCTTGCAGTGACACATTTCACAACTGCTCCCATTTTACTAACAAGTCACGTGCCATAAGTAACATAACCTTGTATGTGTCTGTGAACAGCAATTATCAGAGAGTATATGGCAGGATGGATGGATGGATGGACACAACAACATATAAAATACTTCCTGATTCACAGTAAATCATTTGAAAGTAATTTTATGTTATATACACAAAAGCCTATGATCTCACTTTTAGATTTTTTTACAATAAATTTGCACTAATGTCTTGATTCCTAGAATTGTACTAAAGTATTTTTAAATATTTTGAAACTCTTAAAAGTAGTTCATTTGAAATGTTAAAAGACTTTCCAAATATTTTATGTGAAGAATTATAAAGTCAATCCAATTCAATTTTTTTTCCTTTATAGGACACTGTTTACAAATCATGACCACCAGAGAACACTCATAAGTCCTACTACCTTTACTGACATGTAGAAATACTAACAATAACTTTCATTTTTAAACAGGTAGATAAAAAAGATCTTCCTTTATTGTCCTCTATCTGTAATAAACACAATGCAATTTAGGCAACCACTGGAGTTAACTCAAAGTGATTTTTTGAAAAATTATCAACTATTGGGGCGCCTGGGTGGCTCAGTGGGTTAAAGCCTCTGCCTTCGGCTCAGGTCATGATCCTAGGGTCTTGGGATTGAGCCCCGCATCGGGCTCTCTGCTCAGTGGGGAGCCTGCTCCCCGCCCGCCGCCTGCCTCTCTGCCTACTTGTGATCTCTGTCAAATAAATAAATAAAATCTTTTTAAAAAATCATCAGCTATTTATGAAAAACCGTAAGAGCACAATACACAAATCCAATGAGATGTGAGCACCTATTCCTATGGCCACAGCGAGCACTCAGGTATTTGTGAAATGAAAGGAAACGAACTGGGCAAGACAGAGCCTGGAAGGGAAGCGTCCCAGCCTCCTTTAACAGCAATCTTTCTTGAACATTTGCTACACTTCTAGGCAATGAGGACTATACAGGGATGAACCACATACATCCTGCCTAAAAGAACTGTACTCAATGAACAACTAGAGCCATCATTACAGTAGGTGCCAAAATATGTGACATAGATGCTTACAACCAAATGGGAATATTAGATCCATGTAGACACTCCCAGAGGACCTCTCTAGAGCCAGCATATGAAAAAGTAAAGCAGACCTCAGACTGGGCTGGAGGTACATACACCTGAGACCCTAATACATGCTCTCCCTAAAATGTGCTGAGCTAAGGATTCTCTACTGGATAGTGGGCCTATCAGGATGCTTCTGTTTTATGCATTTAAGACAAAGAGAATCTGTGTCTATATATGCTTTAACATAATAAATTATAAGAGTAGACAGAACACAGACCGGACAATAATTAGAATGCATATAAACAAAGATCCAGTAGCAGAACACCAGGAATTCCAACAAATCAACCAGAAAAAGACAAATAACCAAGGAACAGAAAACAGGCAAAGGATGTAAAAAGGCATTAAAAAAAGAAAAATGGAGCAGCCCATAAACATACATTCAACCTCTAATATTCAAATAAATATAAACTAAAAGGAGAGGGCATTTCAAATTGATCCTGTTGGCAAAAATTAAAATCTAACAATTCTGAGTGTTGACACGGGCATGAAGCAACTGGAACTCTAATCCTACTGGTGGGAGTGTAATAGGGTACAGTCTTAGAGGAGAAATGGGGCAACATCTAAAAAAGTGTGAGATGTGCATCTCTGTGGCCCAGCAACCCCATTCTCTGGCGGCATACCTACAGAAGCAGTCCCATACATGTACAAGGACAATCTACACATGGGCTGCTTACTGCTTTGTTTGAAACAGTGACATGGAGAAAAGGTGACTTCCAGAAGAAGGAATCTTATACCCACAGGACACCTTTCAATGAAAATATCTAGGGCCAGGAGAAGTAATCTGTGACCTAGTCCTAGAACACCATGTAACAATGAAAATGAATGGATCAAAGCCATTTGCATAACCATAAATATATCTCAAAATATGTAACAAAATATTAAGTAAAAAGTTGCAGAAAGATGAATGTGTTAAGTATGAATTGAGGGTGCCTGGGTGCCTCAGTGGGTTAAGCTTCTGCCTTTGGCTCAGGTCATGATTTCAGGGTCCTGGGATGAAGGCCCAAATGGGGCTCTCTGCTCAGCAGGGAGCCTGCTTCCCCCCCGCCCCCCCCCACCCCCGCGCACTCTCTCTGCCTGCCTCTCTGCCTACTTGTGATTTCTCTGTCGAATAAAGAAAATCTTTTCTAAAAAAAGTATGAACCGAATTATAAACAATTTTAAAACATACAAAATAATATCTCCTATTTTTTTAGGAATACAAACTCCAGATGACCTATGGCCAGTGAGGGAAAGGAGTGTGAATAAGAAGGGATACTCAGGCTTCAAAAGAATTGAATATTCGTTCCCAAGCTGTATGGTGAATATGAGGGAGTTCAACATCTGTTACCTGCCTTTTTAAGGCCCCAAATATTCTGTAACATTTTTTAAATGAAGGAAAAGTTAACCCTAACACGTATGGCCAACTTAAGAATGTTTTCAAGAATTTCAAATCACAGGCTGTTGATTTTCATTACAATGTTGCAGAGTGAGAGCAAGGAAACAAGGACCAGAACAAAAGTTTATTAAGGCAAGGAAGTATCTTCCTGAAAAAATAACAGACATGTAGCCAAAGGGTTACTGAAAAGCGCCAATCCAGGGACAGAGCAGTGCACACAGCTAACCAGAAGAAGGAAAAATTGAGGATGGTGCTCAGGACAGTAATACCAATGATGTACCAGACGGTTTAAACCATGTCTCATACCAATTCATTTACTCCTAATAACAAGCATGCAAGGTAGGTCTACTATTATCACCATTTCATATATCAGGAACAGGAGGTGCTGTGAGGTAAAATAATGAGGTATAATTATCTTACTGTCAGCATGATATTCTTGGCACAGCCAGAATCTGAGTCCAAGCAATGTGGTCCCTAACCCCAGCCCTGAACTCCTACCACAGATATGTGTCCCCAAGAAGGGAGAGCCCGGGTGTCCGGACACACGAAGACTCCTCAGTACACCAAGCTGCCCATCATTAAGGCACGCCGAGAGAGGTTTGGCCACACACAATGAGAACGAAATGCCACAGAATGAAAGAAAAAGGGACAGAAGAAAAAAAGAGAAGAGGCAGCAAAAGGTCCTAACTTGATCTGGATGAAGAAACAAAGGTGTCCTGAGGGTACAGGGCTCCTCCTCCAGAAAGTACCTTTAGCTCCTTTAGCCACGTACTGGACTTGCTCTGTATTCATTCAGTGATCACTCGCTGAGTGTCTAAAGCACCAAACTGAACTTCAAGGAATATGACCCCATCCCTCCCCTGCAAACCAAATGGAGTTGATGCCAAAAGTTTACGTATAATTCTATTCCAGATTTTGGGACACATATTCCTGAAATACTGTTTAAAATGTGGGTAGATCTCCAAGCCAGCCCATAAAAGCATGTTTAGATCTACCCTGTGAGGGGCGCCTGGGTGGCTCCGTCAGTTAAGCAGCTGCCTTTGGCTCGGGTCATGATGTCAGGGTCCTGGGATCAAGCCCTGAGTTGGGCTCCCTGCTCAGCAGGGAGTCTGCTTCTCCCTCTCCCTGTGCCCCTCCCCCAGCTTGTGCTCCCTCTCACTCACTCTAAAATATATTTTTTTAAGTCTCTCCTGTGAAATTCTACCTGAACCTTGAGTTTCCTTCCACCAGAATTTGTGTTCTTACACTCCTTATCATACAACTCAGAGACACGTGGACTTAGCCTCCTCACAACCTGCCACATCCCGTTCCATCATGTCCCTGAGGAACAGGCCACTCCCTTTTTTTCATCCGGGTCCACAACGAATTGTGGTAAGTGTACTTTGAGAACCAATTCAGAATGTCCTAATAGGACCACGCTCACGGCCCAAACACCTTCCGGGCAACAGGACACGAGCCACCGGTGCCTGCATTAGAGCAAGGGTTCCAAGCATTGCCCAGCCCACAGGCTGAGGTGAGAAAGGGAGACAGGCCAGGCTACTGCTAATGCCAACACACAGCTCATCCAGCCAGTCACTTCCACACACGTGCAGTCACCTGCACGATGATTTGGCAAAACCTAGTCAAGTGGGAGATGCCCATCTCTGTGGCCCAGCAAACCCACTGGTAGATAGAAGAGCTAAAGAAGCTGGCTAGTTTCCTACTAGAATTCCTAGTCTCTGGAAGTGGACAACAACAGGAATCACCTCCACAAGGGACATGGAAAAATTACCGCCTTCCTGACTGTACCCGTTCTAGTGAACGAGCAGTTCGTAGGTGTTCCAAGGCAGGAAACTCCCCCTTTCTGTAGACAGACTCCCTGCTATTCAGTTTGGAATAAACGCAAATTTAAGGGGACCATTCTGAAACTAAGATATTTGAATAATCATTTCTATCTCACAGTAACTTCCAGAAGGCGGTGATCTATTACGCTGAACACAGGTGACAGCGGTAGGACACAGCCTCACCGAGCCATCACCTCAGGACATCTTGAAGAGAAACTGAGTATTTCGCATTACAAGCTAGCTCCCAGTCACTCATCCCCAGTCCCACGCAAATCTCTAAGAAGAGCTACCTATGGCCTCTGTTTTGAGAGTATGAATCACAAAGGCAACAATTTACTCAGGGCCTCAGGAATTCCTATCTTCGGCAGACTCTGCATGTTTCTGTGCCTGAAAAAAAATGTAAACTATAACATAAGAAATAACCCTGTCTGGCTCCTTCAGCTGGCTGAACAATTACCTTTGATTGGCCAAGGACCGTTACCAGCTGCTGATACCCAGGTCTCTACTCTGGCAGACCAGGTGGCCATGGATCATTGGCAGTGTCTGGCTGTCTTTTCCTTTTCCTCCCACCCAAGGCAAACAGTACTGCAGAGGCAAGTAACACAAGCTCCCCAACGGGTTTACTCTCTGAACCTAACACCACCTCTCCCCTCTCAAACAGCACAATTTGTCTCTAACGAGCCCTGTACCCACAAGTATCTTATAAAATAGTCTTTCAGCTTTGAATCTGATTTACTACTATGTAAATATCACCTTCCCCGCCCCCCACCCGCCCACTATGATGCTTTTCATTGCTTCTGAATTCAAAGAGGAACCCAAAGGGCTACAGAAAATAAGTTTATAAAACCACTGCTCAAAACATGATCGCTCATTTTTTATAGCTTGACTGTATCAATTTATCCTGGAAATAGCTCCTTTCCGAGAAGTCTCATGGTGCTAATTATTGAGAAAACTGGAATTATTAAGAGATTAAAGTCACACGTTACCTTCAAGTTGGTTTTTCATTTTCTAGAGTTTCCAGGTTGGAGATATAAAATTTTTTTTAGTATATTCTCGTTCACAGGTTGCCTTCTGAACATCTGTTCAAGACTTATTTTTAGACCCAGACTAAGACAACTTTCACTTTTAAAATTCCACCTAAATTACAAACATTAAAAACTTAACAAATTCACATTAACATGGAGATTTAAAATGAAGTCCCACTAATTTATCCACCATATCTTCCTCCCACCGATCAACTACTCTGTCCATGGCTTCGTGTGTTTCGTTCAAAACAAAACTTCGGGACATCTTTAAAAAGAGAAACTGAATATTTCCAATTGCAAGTATAATTTGGTAGGGAGCTGATATTCAAAATACCTGAAGAACTCTTTACAAATCAGTAATAAAATAACCACCAAACAAAAAGAGGACAAAGGGAGACTTTCGGTTTCAGCTCAGATAATTAAGGAGAACGAAAGTCACAGAGCGAACAGTCACTTGGAAATCAGAAAGAACAGGGGAAGAGGGGGATTCATGGCCAAGAGCAGCTTAGCAGAAAGAGAAGCTGCTGGAGCCTGGAAACTCGGACCAAACCTTCACCGGGAACTCTGATGACTTGATGGTGGCTGAATGTGGACTAGTTAGAGAGTTAAAAACTCCCAAGCCCCAGTCCTATGGGAGGCTGCAGCGGTTTTCCTCCCACCAACTTCTCATGGTGAAGAGGAAAAATCCCCTACTGTTTCAAATAGGAGATTAGAGAAACACCCATTTTGAAAGACACAGGCCAAGAAGCCTGCCCTCTAAGAGAGGCTGCTTTAAATAGAGCCCTATTTGACCTGGGGAAAGACTAGTGAGGTGAACTCCAGCCTCTGCTAGCCTTCCTGTCCCAAGTAAGGAAAGAAAGGAAAAGCCAAGAGGCTAAGAATGCTTCTGAAGGTCATCAGAGCCCAGGGACTCAGGCCCACTAAATAACAGACACTTAATCACCATGATCACAGAACAACTCACCACCCCCAGGGCTCCAGTGAAATAACAATGGTTATGACTGAGAGCTGCATGTCACAGACTCCGAGAGATGTCCTAAGGAAAGCCAGAGAAGGAGGCGGGGGAGGGAATAGCCATGAAGGTTTCCAAACCCTCTGACCCTCACAGCTACAGCAAACAGCCCAGCCTGTAGCAAGATTAACATAAAAACTCACTAAAAGCCTAATTCCTATTACCCAATACCTATGTCCAGCTTTCAACAACAAAAAATTACAAGACATGATAAGAGAGAAACCCAGTCTGAAGAGATAAAACAACCATCAGAACCAGACTCAGAAAGGACACAGATTTATGGAACCAGAAAATAGGGAGAGTAAAATAAGTATGATTAATATGCGAATGGCACTAATGGGAAAAGTGGACATGCGAGAGCCAGTGGATAATGTAAGCAGAGAGATGGAAACTCAGAGAATGAAAGTGAAATGCTAGAAATCAAGAACACTGTACCAGGAATGAAGAATGCCTTTGATGTGCTCATCAGTGGACTGGACATGGCCAAGGAAAAAATCAGTAAGATTAAAAATATGTTCATGGAAATTCCCAAAACTGAAATGCAAAAGGGAACAAAATATCCAAGAACTGTGGAATAATAATACAAAGGTATAACAAACACATAATGGAAACACCAGAAGAACAAAGAGAGAAAGGAAAAGAAGTACTCAAAGTAATAACGGCTGAGAATTCTCCAATATTAGTGATAAAACCCCAGACCACAGATCCAGGAAGCTCAGAGAACACCAAAGAGAATAAATGCAAAAAAGATCTACAACTTGCATTAATAGTTAAACAGAAAAAAACAAAAATAAAGATACTGAAAAGAGCCGGGGGGTGGGGAGAGGGAACAGAACACCTTACCTACAGAGGACAAGGATAAGAAATACATCAGATGCCTCATCAGAAATCATGCAAGCAAGAAGAAAGTGGCTGGGGGGAAAAACGTGTTAAAAGAAAAACCCACCACCCTAGAATTCGGTAGCTGGTGAAACTGAACTTCAAAAGTGAAAAAGAAATAAAAACAAAACAGTTAAACATAGGGCACCTGGGTGGCTCAGTTGGTTAAGCAAATTCCTTTGGCTCAGGTCATGATCCCAGAGTCCTGGGATCAAATCCCGCATTGGGCTTCCTGCTCAGCAGGGGGTCTGCTTCTCCCTCTGACCTTCCCCCTCTCGTGCTTTCTTTCTCAAATACATAAATAAATAAAATCTTAAAAAAAAAAAAAGGAACAGTTAACTATAAATTCAAGGAATCTGCTGCCCAGTAGACCTGTCTTACAACGAGTATTTAAAGCAGATCTTCAGAGAGAAGAAAAATTATATACACTCACAGAAGGAATAAGTAAACCTAAAATAAAACTGGGGCACTCGGGTGGCTCAGTAGATTAAGCAACCAACTCTTGATTTCAGCTCAGGTCATGATCTCAGGGTCCTGGAATCCAGCCCTCAGCACTCAGCTGTGAGTCTACTTGAAGATTCTCTCTCCCTCTCCCTTGGCCTGTTGCCACCATGCTCTCACTCTCTCTCTAAAATAAATAAATCTTTTAAAAAAACAAATATAGGGGCAGCTGGGTGGCTCACTGGGTTAAAGCCTCTGCCTTCGGCTCAGGTCATGATCCCAGGGTCCTGGGATCGAGCCCCACATCAGGCTCTCTGCTCTGCAGGGAGCCTGCTTCCTCCTCTCTTTCTGCCTGCCTCTCTGCCTAGTTGTGATTTCTGTCAAATAAATAAAATATTTTAATAAATAAATAAACAAAATAAAAATAAAAAACAAATATAAAATTAAGTCTCTTGTTTTTCTTATTCCTAAATGACCAGATAACTGTTCAAAATAGTAAGAATAGCAATGTGTTGACTTATTAAAGAAGATGGGTAAGTGAAATGAATTAAAACAATGTTATAAAGGATAGGAAAATAAGAATTGAATATATTCCCTTATAACACACTGTACTACTTGTGAAAAGGTGTGGTGTTATTTGAAAGTGGACCTACATTAGTTATAAATGAAGGTAGCAAATGCTAGGACTGGAAATACCTTTGTAAAACCTTTGTAAAAAGTGTATGGAATTAGGGGCACCTGGGTGGCTCAGTCGGTTAAGCATCTGCCTTTGGCTCAGGTCATGATCCCAGAGTCCTAGGACTGAGGCCCATGTCGGGCTTCTTGCTCTTCCCCCTGCTCCTGTTCTCTCTCTCTCAAATGATTAAATAAATAAATAAATAAAATCTTTTTTAAGAGTATATGCATATGCTAAGATAGAATAAATGGTATAATCTAAAATGTTCAACTAAAAGCAGAGAAGGAAGAGAAAGAAAAGGTGATAATAATATAAAAAGAACAAGTGTAATGAATGAAAATCAGTTGCAAACATGGTGAATATTAACCCACAACAACTACAACAACAATTACTTTAAATGCAGATGGTCTAAATACGCCAATTAAAACAAGAGACTGTGATAGATAAAAAGAAGATCCAACTATATGTTGTCTACAAAAAATCTACTTTAAATATAAACACGCACAGGTAGATGAAAAGTAAAGGAAGGGAGAAAAATCATGCTCATACTTACCAAAAGAAAGCTGAAGAACCCCTAGCAATATCACACAAAGCAGACGGCAGAACAAGGAAAATTATCAGAGATAAAAGAGGGTATTACATAATGAAAAAGAGGTCAATTCTCTGAGAACGCATAACAATCCTTAATGTGTGCATATGTACCTCACAAGAGAGTGAGGTAAGATATGTGAGTAAGATACATAAGTGAGTAAGATACGTGAACCAAAACTGATAAAATAACAAGGAGAAATGGATAAACACATCATCATTCTTGGAAACTTTAATACCCTTCTACACAGTAACTGACAGATCCACCAGGCAGAAAATCACTGAGGAAAAAGTTGAACAAAACAGCACCAACCAACTGGACCTAATACTTCATCTAACAATAGCAGTATACACAGTCTTTCCAAACTCACACAGAACTAGACAGACCACATCCTGGGCCATAAAATACACCTTAACAATCTAAAAAATGGAAATCATATACCATTAGCTTAGACTACATGGAGGTAAGTCAGTAACAGAAATACAGCAGGAAAATATATATGTGGAAGTTAAATAACAAATGAGCTAAAGATCAAGTATCAAGAGAAATTTTTAAATATTTTGAACTAAATGAAAACACTACTTATAAAAATTTGTGGGATGCTGCAAAAGAGTGGTTAGAGGAAAATTCCAGCACTGAAGGCATATGTAAAATAAAAAATGAGAGACAGAGAGAAAGAACTAGATTCAGTAACTTAAGCTTCTACCTTAGGAAACTAGAGCAAGAAAAGCCAAGAGAAAAAAATAGAGAAGAAAATAGAAATCAATGGAATTAAAACAGGAAGAGTTGTTTAGGCATCCAACTCTTGGTTTCAGCTCAGGTCATGATTTCAGGGTCGTGGGATGGAGCCCAATGTCAGGCTCCATGCTCAGTGCAGGGTCTGCTTGAGATCCTCTCTCTCTTCCTGTCCTTCTCCCCCTCCCCTGCTTGTACTGTTGGAGGGAGGGAGGGAGGGAAGGAGGGAGGGAAGGAAAGAAGGAAGGAAGGAGGAGGAGGGGAGGGAAGGGGAGGGGAGGGGAAACAACTGAGAAAGAACAACAAAACCAAAAGCTGGTTCTTTGAAAAGATTAATAAAATTGATAAACCTACAGCCAAAAAAAAAAAATAAGACACAAATTATTAATATCAGAAATGAAAAAGGAGTCATCACTATGGAGCCTATGGAGATTAAAAATAAGAGATAATGAACAATTCTCTGCCCTCAAATTTGATAACTTACATGATATGCACCAATTCCTTGAAAGACACAAGTGACAAAAACTCTCATAAAAGGAGAAATAGGTGATCTAAATAGACCTACATCTAACAGAGGAATTAAATCAACAATTAGTAACCTTCCAAAACAGCAAGGACTGAGGGAGCTCCGATGGTTTCACTGGCAAATTTAAGGGAAAAAATTATATCAATTCTCAAACTCTTCCAGAAAAAATAAAACACAGGGTGCGCTTCCTAACTCACTCTATGAGGCCTGCCTTACCCTACTATCAAAACCAGATGGAGACATTACAAGAAAGGAAAATTACAGACTAGTATCTCTTATGAACAGAGATGCAAAAATCTTCAATAAAATATCAGCAAATCAAATCCAACAACATATAATATGAATTGTATACAAAAACAAGTGGGATTTTTTTCCAAGAATGCAAAGCCTGGTTTAATATTCAGAAGTATTAATGTAATCCATCTCTCCAACAGGATAAAAAATATATATGTGTGATCATATCAACAGATGCCTCCCCCCCAAAAAATCCAATACCCATTCATGACAAAAATTCTCAGCAAACTGGAAATACAGGGGACTGCCTCAATTTGATAAAGAATATGTATAAAATACCTAGAGCTAACATCATACTTAATGGTGAAAAACTAGATTCTTTGCCCCCTAAGATATGTAACCAGGCAAGGATGTCCCCTCTCACCACTAATATTCAGTACTTAACTAGAAGTGCTAGCTAATGCTCTAAGACAGGAAAAAGAAATAAAAGGTATATGTACTGGGAAGGAAGAAGTAAAGCTGCCTTTGTTCACAGACAACATGATTATCTAAATAAAAATCCCAAAGAATCAACTAGGAAAACTCTGGGAACTACTAAATGATTATAGCAAGGACTCAGAATGCAAACTTAATGTACCAAAATCAAGTACTTTTCTATATACCTGTGGTATAAGAGAGGCATAAGCAAAACAACCTCCAAAGGCCAAAGATGTTGTAAGACTGAAGAAAAGGGCTGACAAGTCCAGGTTGACAAGAAATGGTTTATTAAGAGGACTTATAGACAGAAGCGCGTCTGGGGAGGCTGAAAGATGAGATCTCCATGACCCCACTTCCATCCAGTAAGACCTGCTTTTTTGGCCCAAGAAGTTGGGGATTAAGTAAGTGTTGGGAGACCACCCGGAAGGGAATGTTTGAAAATCATAATCATATCTCCAGAGCAGATGAAGGACATTAAGGGTGTACTTAAGGGTGTGGCTAGGTGAAAAGAAAGAATGTGGGAGGGAGCTGTGCTCCAGAAGATGCTGGCTCACAGGGAGCTGTCATCATGGTGGGTCTGTCCAAGATGGCACTGTTCACACCGTCACTGGTGAACAATTGGAATTTGAACTTAAAAACAAAGTACCACTTACATTGGTGCCAAAAACAAAACTTAGGTACACATCTAACAAGATGTGTATAGAATCTAAATAAGTACAAAACTCTGATGGAAGAAATCAAAGATGATCTCAATAAAGAGAGAAACTCCATGTTTACAGACAAGAATACATAATATGGCTAAGATTTCAGTTCTTCTCAAATTAATACATTTGACACAATCCCAATCAAAATCCTAGCAAGTTACCATGTACATATGACAAGCAGATTCTCAAGTTGACACGACGAAGCAAAAAACCCAGAACAGCTGACACAATACTGCAAAAAATGAAGTCAAAGGACTGACCCCAGCAAACTTCAAGACTTCCTGCAAAGCCACAGTAATGAAGACAGTAGTGTTGGTGAAAGCGTAGACACATAGATCAACAGAACACAACAGAGCCCAGAATAAAACCCACACAATTACCATCAACTAGTCTTTGACAGAGGAGCAAAGACAGCTCAGCGAAGAAAGGCCACGCTTTTCAAACACCAAGAAAAGCCAGTCTTTTCAAACACCAAAGCTGGAACAACTGGATATTCACATGCAAAACTCTGAATCGAGACACAGAACCCCTTTTCACAAAAATTAACTCAAAGTAGGGCACCTAGGTGGCTCAGTCGGTTGAGTGAGTGCCTTCAGCTCAGGTCATGATCCTGGAGTCCTGAGATCGAGTCCTGCTTTGGGCTCCCTGCTCAGCAGGAGGTCTGTTTCTCCCTCTGACCTTCCCACTCTCATGCTCCCTCATTCTCTCTCTCTCTTCCAAATAAATAAAACCTTAAAAAATTTTTTTAACTCAAAGTAGACCACAGAACTAAATATAAATACAAAATTGTACAACTCCTAGGAGATAACAGAGGAGAAAATTTAGGTGACCTTGAGCATGGCAGTGACTTTTTCTATGCAACTCCAAAAGCTCAATGAGAAGTTGTTAAGCTGGATGTTATTAAAATGAGAAACTTCTGCTCTGTGAAAGAAAATGTTAAGAGAATGAAGAGACAAGCCACAGACTGGAATAAAATATCTGCAGAACACATATCTGATAAAAGACTCATATCCAAAAACACAAAAAACTGTTAAAACTCAACAACTAATGCCACTCAGTTAAAAAAAAATTGGCAAAAAATTCTGAAAAGACACTTCTGTAAATCTAAGACTTTTCTAAAAAGTAGGCCATTATTTCAAAGGAATCCAATGAGCAAAAAAAATGGGCAAAGAATCCAAACAGAGATTTCTGCAGAGATGATACACAAATAGCCAATAAGCACAGGAAAAGATGTTTAACTTCATCCATCATCAGGGAAATGCAAACCACAGCAACAAGGAGGTACCATGTCACACCTTCTAGAAAGGGGAGAATAACAAACCCAGGTAAAACCAAGTGTTAGCAACACGGCTCGGTGGCTCAGTTCGTTAAGCAGCCGACTTGGGATTTTGACGCCGGTCTTGACCATGGTCATGGTCGTCAGATCGAGCCCCAAGTCAGGTTCTGTGCCCATGAGGAGTCTGCTTGAGATCCCCTCCCCCGCTCCCCACCGTCACCTGTCCCCTGCTTCCGTGCACTGTCTCTCTCAAATAAATAAATTCTTAAAAAAAAAAGTGTTGCCAATGATAGAGAAATCAGAAGCCTCATACACTGCTGGTGGGAATGTACAATTGTGGAGCCATGTCAGGACACTGTTAGCAGGCACCCAGCAATTCCAGCCCGAGGCATGTACCCCCCAGAAGGGAAATCATGTACACATAAAACCCTGTATGTGAATGTTCTCTGCAGCATCATTCAAAACAGGCAATAGGTGGAAACAACCCAAAGGTCCAACACTGGATAAAAAGATACACAAAACTGGTATATCCAGAAATACTACTGGGTCATAAAAAGGTATGAAGTACCGACACGTGTTATCACGTGGATTTGCGAGTAACAGAAGCCGGTCACAAACAAATCCACGTATTATGTGACCCATGTCCATGAACTGTGCACAATGGGTAAACACAGAGAGACAGAAAGCAGATGAGTGGTTGCTTAGGGCCGGAGTGAGGAAGGGTAGGGGGGAGGCAGGGATTAGGGAATGACAGCTACATGGTAGAGGGGTTTTTCTGGAACGTGATGAAGTTATTCTAGAATTACGGTGACGGTCGT
The DNA here is from genome assembly GCF_963455335.1 of Martes martes. NCBI lineage: Eukaryota > Metazoa > Chordata > Mammalia > Carnivora > Mustelidae > Martes > Martes martes. The sequence goes on from NC_137895.1 coordinate 130,061,438, forward strand.
ACCACTTTGTGAAGACACCTAAAACCACTGCACATATACTTCAAATGGGTAGACTGTCTGGTACAGATCTCAATAAAGCTCTTACAAAACCCATTACTGTCTAAATACTGATGGCACCCCACTTAGAGTTGCCAGATTTCACAAAGAAATATAAATACAGCATGGTTCATACTTGCACTAAAAAAAAAAAAAAGATTATTTACCTTAAATTCAAATTAAACTGATGCTCTGTATTTTATCTGGCCATCTGACACCCAAATCTATTATCTCCAACCTACAACGTAATTATCCTCCATTCAAGATCCAGGTGTCCAACTATACAGCAGGAAGTTCTTCCTAGTTATCTCCCAAATAGCAAACAAACATAAAACTACAATCACTTTTCTTCTGAGGAGATATTCAAAACACAGAAGAAGTGGTACCTCAGGGCTTGTATGGGTCTCCCAGAGCCCTCTCCCAATCCCTGATGCCTGGCACCAGCCCTCTGTTTGGATTAGCAGAGAGGGTTTCTAGGAGCTGAGGTTTAACAAACACCCCGCCTGCTGGTGAGGGCAGGCTCAGCATCTACCTCCCTTTCTCAAAACCAAAATCACCTTCCCTCTCCCCCCCACCCCCCCCCCCGACATTGTCACCATCATCTTTGACCCTAGAAATCTCATGTCCCATCCCATCTCGACAGCAACTAAAACTTCTTAGAAACAAAACAAAACCAACAAAACCACAAGTCTGATATCTTCATTCCCCTGCTTTAAACCTTTCAATGCAGTGGCTCCTGCTGTGTTGGAATAAAGTCGAAGCCATTCAAGAAGAGGTCTGGGCCCAGAGTCCCTGGGGGGCACAGTCGTTAAGTGCTCGACTCTTGATTTCGGCTCACGTTCTGACCTCAGGGTCCTGAAACTGGGCCCTAGGTAGGGAATCCATGCTCAGTGGGAGGTCTGCTAAAGGTTCCCTCTCCCTCTGCCCCTCCCTGCACTCGTTCATGCTCTCACAGGCTGGCGTGTGCGCGCAGGCGCTCACTCGCTCGCGCTCGCTCTCTCTCTCTCTCTCTCTCTCTCTCGCCTGCTTGCTCTAAAATAAATAAATCTAAACAAAACAAAACAAAATGGAGTAAGTCTCAGCATACCTTCTTTTGCCAAACTTTGCACCTGCTCCCCACACCCTTCCCTACTCCGTGTACCAGCCAAGAGAACCTGTCAGGCTCCATCCTAAAGGCACAATGCCCACTCTTGCCTCCAGGTGCTTGTGTAGGTCATTCTTTGTGTCCAGCTCCCCAGCCCTCACAAATTCTCATCTGAGCAATGCCTGTTCCACATTCAGATTTCAGCTCAAAAATACCAAATGCTCCATGAGCCCCTGAGGTCAGTGCTGAGTCGGCCACCTTGTGCTCTTACACAAAGCTCTACACATGACCTCTCACAGAATATCTCAACTGCCTATCCCGTCATCTACAACCCCTCTGGGAGACTGCAGATGGCAAGCTAGGGGCTGCTCAACTAGCAACTGTGGCCCTGGGGCCTATACAGTGCCTGGCATATAGTAAGAACTCAACAAAGACAACATGACTAAAACAATCACCGAAAGTTAACATTAGGTAAGGAGAGCCTGGGTAGCTCAGTCAGTTAGGCGTCCAACTTGTAACCTCAGCTCAGGTCTTGATCTCAGTACCAGGTTCCAATCCCCACATTACTTTAAAAAAAGAGGGAAAAAAAGTTAAAATTACGTAACTAAATGGGATAAGGGTCTGGTTGAGCATTACCATGACTCCTTTAAGACTAAAATCACAGAAATACAGTAATTAAACCACATCAAGAGAACGTTCTTGAAAATAATCAACTTGAGTCTTGTTGAAATACTTCAGAATCCCCAAAACAAGGATAAAATTCAGGCTGCTACCTTTTCTTCTCCTGCCCGTACACATACATTCAAAAGGGTAAAGAAAACATATGCAACTATTGAAAAAGGACTAAAAACTTGATACTCTTACCTGGTAATCCAACACAATTGTAAAATACAAACAAAAATTTGGGGAAACAGAAGTACCAACCTTATTTAAAATAAATAACTACATCTTTATGCCATATCTTCTTCTAAAATAAACCGGATTACAAAAATACAAACAACACAAAGAAATAAAGTCAAGAAATCTCAACAGGAAAAAATACCAGGGTAGAAGATAAATTTAGAAATGAGGTTGCAACACAAACTGTATGCTTCATGGTTGTGCATATGTACAAATGAAGGGGTCCAAAACGTGGCTTTCTGCTTACTGATCACATTCACTGCATTACGTGAATACTGATAAGCCTTGTCTTGCCACTCCTTACAGAAGACATTTCTCAGGTCTTCTATCTGTACCATCTTTCTTTGGATACCTCTGAAATCTCATGCTCATGGTTTTTTGTTTTTATTTTTTTGTTTGTTTGGTTGGTTTCTTTAGATTTTTTTTATCTGTTCATTTGAAAGAGAGAGCATAAGCATGGGGAAGGGAGAAGCAGACCCCTTGCTGAGCAGGGAGCTCAACGTGGGGCCCAATCGCAGGCCCCTGGGATCATGTGAAGGCAGATGCTTAGCTGACTGAGCCACCCAGGAGCCCCTCATGCTCACCGTTTTGATTACTCAACTCTTCAATTTAGAAATTTCTTCCAAAAAAAAAAAAAAAAAAATCCACAGCTAATACTCTCTAGGATCACAGTATTTCCTTTCCAGTGACAAGCTCATAACTGCAGTCTGCCTGCCAGAGTGTGCCACACATCCTAAGGTGGCATGTCATACCTGTCACACACTCTAATCCCAAACTGCCCCTCCTTAAGTATACATTACATCAGACCAGAAAGTTATGTGTATTTAAAACCATGATGGGGCACCCAGGTAGCTCAGTCGGTTGAGCATCCAACTCTTGGTTTCGGCTCAGGTCATGATTTCAAGGTGGTGAGACCAAGCCCTGCATCAGGCTCCGCAATCAGTGGGAGTCTGCTTGAGATTCTCTCTCCCCTGCCCCTCCCCCTGGCTCACACTTACTCTTTCTTAAATAAATCTTAAGAAACAAAACAAACAAAAAACCCTGATGATTTAACAACCACTTTTTTTTTTTTTAAACATAAACTAAGGTGACTATTGTGAAAATTCTGTGCTAGAATAAAATCAAGTTTTGCCTTCACCCGTCTTTCAATCACACACCAACAGCTTCAACTGCTGGCAAAAGAGTCTAACATCAAAGCACACTCTGATTCACTCTAAAACACATCTTTTCCAATTCCTTTGCTCTACCAAGATTTATGTACAAAAGCTGGAGGCTTCTCTCCTCCAACCTTCAATAGAAGCACTTGGAATACAGTTAAGCGGATTGTTCCAGCTGCTTAAAGTGTGATCCCATGCGCTTGCCTCCTGGAGGCACTTTGGGCTTTACATACTTGAAAATGAATAGAATGGGTCAGTCAAAGGACACAGTTGAAGTCTGCATGTGATCGAAGCTTGGAGTGGGGAGAACGAGTAAGAAACAGAATGGACTAGAGGGACACAGTGAACCTTATTTTAAAAGTACTCTGACAGCAATTACTAAAAGATAACTTGCAACAGTACACATGCTACCATGCTATTTAAACAGTGGCAATATCCATTTATTTATTCACTGCTTTTCTAAAACCACATACCAGTAACTGTATGCTTCCTGACCACCGACTATCTGCATTTACTTTGAAAAACCACCTATGCTTAAAACTCAAGAACTAGTGTAACTAAGAATTTTTTTAAAAAACATTAGTGTTCTTTTACTGGAAGTAACACCCATCTCCGTCACTACTTTTTGCCTTCACATGCTAGGACAATTAATTTTTTTCAATACTCAATGCCTGCTTATATTTGCCTAACCTACATTAACTATCAAAGAACTGAGATCTTCACTATTTTATCTGGAACTCACAAACAACCTTGTCAAAAGATATTATAATTTCCCTCTTTTAGGAAGGAAACAGACAGTAGCCACATTACAAAAACAGAAACACACATGTGTGCATTGTTTGGGGCATGTTTATTTAATGATCAAGGGAGTGACGATGTCATTTGAAACACATTTTATTCCTTCTAGATCAAATCAATCAGAACAAATCCAGAGCTAGACAACTTCCATACATTCAACGTAAGAATTTGTTCGTGATTGCCTCAGTAAATTCTGAACTTTATCAATTATCATCTCAAGCCATTTCTTTTTTTTTTTTCTTAAGATTTTATTTATTTATTTGACAGAGAGCAAGAGAGCACAAGCAGGGAGAACAGTGGAGGGAGAGGGAGAAGCAGGCTCCCCTGCAGAGCAGGGAGCCCAATGTGGGGCTCGATCCCGGGACCCTGTGATCATGACCTGAGCTGAAGGCAGACGCCTAACCATCTGAGCCACCCAGACGCCCCTCAAGCCAATTCTAACACATCCCAACAGAGCAACTAAACAACCAAAAAATTTTCAGAACACAAAGAGACCTTGGCAAGGATATAAAAACTAACTAAAGGACTCTAGTCTTTACATGTATTGCTAGGAAAATGTCACATCTCAACATTTTCATTTCTTGAGAGTTGCTCAAGGCATGCGAATTTCAGTAAATTTGACAAGGGGAAAAGAAAATGTCATAAGAATCCTTCTATCCTGTGAAGCAACAGCACCCCAGAAGTGGCTCATTTTCAAATAGCACCCATCCGTAACAGCCTTCTCTCACAACAGACAACCACGTAACACGTTTAGCTGACCTCAGTGTCGGTCCACACAGCGCCAAGGCACCAGAGGTGTCCACCTCCTACAGACTCAAGCAAGGCTCACCATTTTTTTTTTTTCAGCTTGAGTGAAATGAAAGAAAATGCAATTCATATTTCCAGAAGCAAAAGTGGCATAGTTTCCAGTAAGCTTCTTGTTCTCATTTTACTATTTTAAGAGTTCTGATCACTCCCAGCGTGGCCGTGTGGCAAGGTCTCATTTCTGGTGGCTGATCATTTCCATGGCATGATGCTTTACCAAAACCGTTTCCAGAAGCTTGTTTTGATTCGCATTTTACTTCAGCGTATTTATACACAAAATGCCATTTCCATGGCGTTGTGCCAAGAAAGAAACAGCCAGCTTGGATTTCAGTTGACTTTGTTAAGGAAATTATTTTAAATTAATGTGGCCATTGAACTGCTGCCATCCTTAACCTCAGAAAATACAGTCCTTCTCATTTTTGCTGTGAACATTTATTTATTTAAGTTAAGTTCCAGCTCGCGAACGGTGACCATAAGGCGTCCAAACCTTCCTGCTACTATTTCATATTCTTCTTCTAAACAAGGGCAGGCCCATGCCGGCTGCATTAGTACACCCAGCCAGATCACCACCATTAAGTGAAATCATCTATGTATTTTTGGTGGAATCTTTAACAACTTCCACGCCCGTCAGGGAAATGGAACAAGGCTGTTTTGTTTTCAGACAGCAACAATTTGATCTCTGGTTTACTAGATGGCGCTCAAAATATTTTTCCATATGTTTTTCCGCAAAGAGAATCTGACATCAGCGCGGTTTACCTTCACCAGTGAATGCAGGCTTTTTTCACCAAACATATCCCAGAGGAAGGTCAGGTCTTCCTGGCTATCCACATGTGGCTGCAGCTGGGCTGGCAGAGCAGCCAACAGCTCATACAGACCTATAAAATGAAAATAAAACACAAAGCGTAATCTCAGAGTGAGCTCATTAATTTCGCTTAAGGTGTGTGTAAATGACAGCTGCAACATGTCGTTTTTACTGGATCTGTATTCTGGGCCATCAAGTAAAACACATCTCTCAAGCAGCAAACGAGCCTTTTTGATTTTTAAATCCCAAACAAGTTAAGTATTAAGAGGCTAGTTTTTACCTTTCGGTTGTCAACATTCTACCAGGCGTCCGAGTTTACATCACCCGAGACAGAAAATGTGTACAAGCTTTCAGAAAAAGACGAAAAAGCATACATTCCTTTCCTTAATCGTTATTACATTTCCCTCGATGTTTGCCAAAGAGTGAAATGAGTCATGAATAGGAAAAACTTCCTTAGAAGAGCAGAAAATTGATAGAGTGGTCCATTAAAAAAGGTATTGTGGTTTCCAAGTAGTTCCTAATAATATACAGCTTCGAAAACATTTGCGTTATCTAACATCCAAAATCAAGGTCTAGAAAGTAAGACAGATTAAACCATCCTTGGTGTTGCTTCATCATAGTCGCCTGTTTTTAAAACAACAATGGGGCACCTGGGTGGCTCAGATGGTGAAGCATCTGCCTTCGACTCAGGTCATGATCCCACAAGGTCCTGGGATCGAGCCCCGCATCAGGCGGGGAGCCTGCTTCTCCCTCTACCGCTCCCCCTGCTTGTGCTCTCACTCAGTCAAATAAATAAATAAAATCTTTAAATTAATCAAGCAAGCAAGCAACACAGAGTGGAGTTTAAATTGGACTCTAATCTGGGCGTACGTGATACCCTCTGAAAGAGTTGGGGGAAAGACGTGGATTACTCGAGGCCCTCCTCACTAGAAGCTTCCTCGGGGTAGACAGTAGCGCCGTGTTCCACAGTAGCCTACTGCATAAACCATCCATCTCCTTCAGGAGCCGTCAGACTCCGGTCCAAGAAAAGTTGCGACAGTGCCTGCCAGGGACTCTTCAGGGAGGTGACCTGGCAGGAGTCAGTATCAACTCAGCACATGTTTCACTTTCCAGGGGGATTACATGAGGTAAAAAGGACAAAATTCCTTTTATTTCTGTCTGCTGTCTACAAAAACACCAAGACCTCCTGGGATCTACAACACACGGGGCTGTTGTTATTCCTGAGCTGAGTAAGTGCTGTTGTTCATCCGAGGGACAGCTTCACAGGATATTTAACCAGCAAAGAACCGTAGACTGTGGCCTGCGGATTAGTGTGTCTATTATCTTCCAAAAGCATTATCATATTCTGATAATCACTGATAATTCACAACCAAATGTATCAGCTCTTGCTTGGAAAGTTGGATCTGTAACTTGAGAGGTTAGATTAAACGCAAACATTCCTGGGCCTGCATTTGGCCAAAAAGAACCATAATACTCCAGGAAAAAAAAAAAAATTCTCCCTATTACATTCCTAAGTATTCTTGATGGCTTTTATTTATTCCCTTAAAAACCTGGCATTTTGCCTAAACTAGCTTTTATTTATAATTTTGTAAAAACATTTTTAAGGTGTCCCAACCTCATTCAATGTATAATAATACAGGTCTCACTTTACTCACATACAAATACACACACACTTAAAGTAATGACAAGTGCCAACATCAGTGGTTAAGGTCAGAAATTCAAGTTGAAAATGATGTAGAAAGAAGGCAGAGTTTCACTATTTTATTACTGATTTCAGGAGCAGTAAAAATAACTCCTTATTCCTTGGTAATATGATTAGTTTAATTAATGATACTAATTCAACTATCATATCATTTATGAGGTATAGTCATTGGGGGGGGTTAAATGAGGTAATATAGTAGAACAGCCCTGGCTCATGGTAGTCTGTTTCAGATGTAACATGGTGAGCTTCAGCCATTGTTGTTATTAATGTTATTATCACTGCTATTATTTTATTAAATATTTATTTATTTATTTTAGAGAAGGGGAGGTAGGCCCAGAGGGAGAGAGAGTCTTAAGCAGACTAAGCGCTGAGCATGGAACCCGATTCAGGACTCGATCTCACAACCCCTGCGATCATGACCTGAGACGAAACCAAGAGTTGGATGGTCATCCGACGGCACCACTCAGGCGCTCCCGTCATTACTATGATTGAAAAAGCAGAAGTCTGAGTCGAACAGACCTAGATTCAAACCGGGTCTACACTTCAGTTATTTCACATAACTTAACCTGTTGAAAAGGAAAAGGTAATCTGCACATGTAATAAAACTGAACAGAGAAGAAAACACACAAACATGTACGTATACACAAATAAATGCATGTGACACAGGGGAAACCTGAGAAAGGGTAATGGAACGCATCAGTGACAACAACGAGCCCCTTGGATTACTATAGTTACACCAAGATGTTAGTTACCATTGGAGGAAGCAGGGTCAAGGGTACACGGGATTTGTATTATTTCTTACAACACGTAAATCCACAATTATCTCAAAATACAATTAAAACCAAAGGAGACATTGTGGTAAATAGGACTTGTTACGAATTCAAGGGAATGATGCCCATAGCGGCACTGAGCCCTATGGCTAGCACAGAACAGGCATCTGATAAAATATGCATGTATGTTCTTCTTTTCTTAATATGTCTCCTCTAGAATGAAAACCCCACTGCAATGCTACAAAGTCAAAACAACAGCTTAGCGAATACATTCCACTGGACCCAATACCATACGCAGAAAGAAAACCACCCTCGTCTTTTACATATGGAAGGTGTTAACTTTATCCAAGCACCGCTTAACTTTATGGGAATAAACCATACGATGCTTACATTACAATAATAATTTCTCTGTTAGCAGCAGCTCATAAACTGAGTTTTCTGGGCTTTCCCAGCTTTATGCAATCCTAATTTGTACGCCACCCTCGTTTGGCACCCTTGTGATGACAGCAGTCACCTCTCCTGAGCTCCCACATCTGGTAGCTACACCAAAGCCAGAAGAGACGAGACAATGCCAATCAGAAATGAAAAGAGGCTGAGGAGAGTTAGGAGGGCAAGCAAACAGCCTCAATGCAGGTAACATGGACCATCACTTCCTCTCCAGGGCATCAGAAAGGCCCCAGAAACCAGCTCAGTCCATGGCTAAAACCGGGTCGCTGTTCTCACAGGTGCTTTTTATGTCCAGTTCCTAGGGCTCCAATAGTGAAGACCACTAGGAAATCCAAATGTTTCTGGTCCTTGATGTTCAGAGAGCAAGTAATGAGGGTTTAGCTAACAAGGGATATCTTGAACAATCTTACCTACACCTACTTAATCTTACCTAAATCTGAGCAAGAGCTGGGACTACACTCCTCTGCAGTCATTCAAGTTCACGAGTGCTCCATTCCAGTGCACCATCATGGTACCTACCTAAAGGTCTAAGACAAATCAGCCATGATCCCTGTCCTCAGGACGTCACAGTGTAGAGGACAAGCACAGACAGGTCAGTTAGAATTTCAGAGCAGGGTCAGACAGCATGGCGAGGCAAGGTAAGTGGCCAGTTCCTCTACAGGAGGAAGAAGACATCAGGGAAGGTTTCAGCAGAGAATCACACCAGAGTTATGTCTTGAAAGCTTCTGCTCCTAAGAATCAGCATTTATGAGTTCTTCCGCTCCTAGCACTACCTCAGCTCCTCTATACAAGCAAGTGTAGCACATGCCACCTCCTCTAGCCTGGAGGTCTTACACCTTGGATAACACAGAATACATATCTCATATGCCCAAAGAGAAAGCAATCTGTTTAAAATGGTGTCTTATTTGGGGCGACTGGATGGCACAGTCAGTTAAGGGGTTGACTCTTGGTTTCAGCTCAGGTTGTGATCCCAGGATCATGAGATCCAGCCCCGCATCAGGCTCTGTGCTCAGTGCGGAGTCTGCTTGAGATTCTCTCTCCCTTTCGCCCCTCCCTTGCCCGCTCGCATGCACACGCATTCTCTCTCTCTCTAAAATAAATAAGTCTTTAAAAAAAATAATAATGATCTCCTATTTGTCCAAGTAAAGATTCAAAATGTATATTCCTCCAAGTAAAATAAACAGATGTTTAGGCTGTGGACAAAATATTCAAACAGCAAATTAATTTTCAGGGATGCTGAAGAAATGTCCATGCCAGCTTATAGTATTTAAACTTCAATTTGGTTAGGAACACACACTCTGAATTACCTATTAAGTACAAATATCAAAATGTAGATTTGGGGGTTTGCCCCACTTGCACATTTCATGCAACCATTTTATTTAAATTCTTCACAATGACTTATCATGACTATCACCTGTAGAGGTGGAAGACATCATTTTTACTTCTAGTTATTTGAGATACAACACTCTTTTGAATGTGTGGGAGATGCCTTCAGTAAGAATCTGAGTAAAGCTGGTTGCTTTTCCACCGGTTCTACACCTCCGTGTTTTTTCGCCACAACAAAACCACCTACCTACTTACTCTCTAAGCATCTCTAACATTCGCAGGTTTTTAACCTCTCTCCAAGAAATATTAACCTAGTATAAACTTCCTTTTTTCTTTAAGAACAACAACAACAATCCTGTCAGATGATCTCTCAGTGACTCAAAAAACAGGAATTTGGGTTATAGGAAAATAACTGGGGCTTCTCCAATCAACCCATTTTTGTGTAAGAGAAAATGGTCTATAAGAAATTTCGTAAGGGCTTGACTATAAGGCAGCTCCCTCTACTCTGAGGTCATTTTAATAGTAGAAAAGAAATCTCGCCTTCTGTTTGGGGAGACACGATACAAGACACTGTCAAAGACACACACGAAAAAATTATCTCGTAAGAATGCTCCAGTAGGGAAAAAGGCAGTACTTTTGTATTAGGGATTTTATATACGGAGAGAAAAGAAGGCAACAACAGCAAATTAAAATACAACAAGGTTCATTTGATTAACATGTACAACAGTTATGGCGAGTTAAAGAAGAGAGCAATCAGTAAAGGTCAAGGCAGGCTACGCGAAAGTTGGCAGGACGTGAGCGAGGGTCTGGAGGAAGGAAAACGGCCTGGAAGGGTACGCAGCACTGTGGAGGACACTCAAGATGAAAAGTCACCAATAACCCTGCAAATGTATAGACTTTTAAAGGCACTAAAACTCTGCAAAGCTGAAGAAAAGACTAGGAAGTACTCAAACCCAAATTTCTGCTTCGTATGTTTGCCTCAGGCGTGGTCCAATCCAGAGACAAGAGCTGTGCAGTAATTTGAACTAGGCAAGTTTAATATAAATCTGTAATGGAGGATTATCTACAAAGCGGTAAGGCAAACTCTCAAGAATACCTAGGGCTAAAGGAGAAGACCCAAAAGGAGACAACAGCAGAAGAGGAGCACCCTCCCCAACACTAGGATTCTCAGCTCATTAAAGGTGGTGTGATTATGACCCACCAGACGGCTGGATCTTCCAGGCCCAGAGCCTGCCCACTGTCACCAGGCCAACAGGAAACACTGGTGTGCAGAAAACCATGGCTGGGACCAATGCTTCACTGGGGTATCCGTGGGGAGAGCCTGGGCAGCTGGACATCACCGCCAGGACTAGAAAGCCAAAATAATCCCTGCAGGTGGGCAGAAAAGTGTGAAAGGGACTGGCAAACAAATCACCCCGCTTTGGGGCATCGGCTGGTCAAGACTGGGAAGCTGACTTCTGGGGTGCCTGAGAGACCCACCAGGAACTTCCCTAGAGGGGTGTCGTTGAAATTCAAGAGGAAGCTGTCCACTAAGGTGCCACCAGAACTCAAAGGGGGGGTCAGCACCACCGGATGCCTCCCATATGTGCTGCTGCCAATCCAATGGGAGGAACAGAAACAAGCGGAAAACACCAGAACGAGGAAGGGCTAGCTCCTCCTCCTGCAGCGGGCCACCAGTGACCTCCCACGACAAAGCCTGGCGGCATGCCTGCTGCAAAGAAGAATAATTAAAGGGCCAAACTTCACTTTCACAGAGCAGGCAGTAAAATACGGATTTGGAGCAGAGAGACGATAAAAGGACACTTGGCCCAATCTTCTATACGTAGATATAAGTGTGTGCGAGCGCCGGGTGGCCGGGGGGGGGGGGGGGGGGGCGCATGTTCTCCTCTTTTGGGGAGGAAAGGTGATGCCTTTCTGCTTTATGCTTTTATCCTGGTGTGGCTTTCTGTTGTTTGGCAGTGGGGACACAATGAGAAATATTTAATCATTGGTTAGTGAAGGTAAAGGGGTTACTAATACGGATTTTCAAAGAGAAATCGTATTACATCAAAGCCCTTGCATTTCCAATGTTTGCCGATTTTAACAGTACGCTAAGCCTGGACCCAACAGCTCGGTTCATGTTCAGTCAAAGTTCTAAGTTCAAAGGTGACAAAGGAAGAACACTCATCCTAGCCACAGAGCACTAACTTCAACCTCCTCAAAAATGCCTAGTGTTTATGAGAGAGGGCAGAGAGAGAATGCTGTTTTCAAACAATTAAAAAAAAAAATGCCTAAAACTAGGAAGACAATACAAAGTACAAAGAGCAACACTTTAGGAACTAAGGGGGGTGTTTAGAGCCAAGAGGAGCTAAATGCAGAGAGATGCACAGGTGTTTCAAGAATCTTAAATTGGAGGCACCTGGGTGGCTCAGTGGGTTAAAGCCTCTGCCTTCAGCTCAGGTCGTGATCCCAGGGTCCTGGGATCGAGCCCCACACCGGGTTCTCTGCTCAGCGGGGAGCCTGCTTCCTCCTCTCTCTGCCTGCCTCTCTGCCTACTTGTAATCTCTGTCTGTCAAATAAAAGAAATAAAATCTTTAAAAAAGAAAAAAAAAGATTCTTAAATTGGTCGCTGAAGCCTGCCATTTAGGAAAGAAGTATTGTACTCCACTCTCCCCTTCCCAAGGAATGTTAGATGGCAAACGCTGGCTGTCTGAAATCATGAAAAATAATGTACTGATGAGAATATCTGAATACAGACTAAATCGCTCACTCTGCAAGCCAGTCCACTGAGCCATCACATATGCAGACCATGGTCTTAACTCCACGGACTCACTGAAAGTTAAATGCACCACAGTTGGCTTCTCTGCAGCCTTACTACACCGAAAACAAACATATGTCATTCTCCTTAAAGATAAAAACCTAAATGCTTCCTCCCCACTTCCAACAACTCATGATCGGAGTATGTTCTGGAGGCTTTTTGAGCCCTGGACCACGCAAGTGACAGAGGGTCAATGGTCGTGTTTCACACTCAGACTGAAATACTTTTGATACTTTAGCAACTTGTTTTGTGCTGGGTGGGTGTGTGTGTGTGTGTGTTTTAGTAAGTGTAGTACTGTAAAGCTAAAGTCATAATTCTATAATAATCTTATTATCTTGATGTAAGATGTACGTTCTGTAACAGGCCAGTGATTTGACCGCGGTTTGGGGAAGGTAGACAACACGGACGTAATCCATAAGGAAATGGAACCATGCTGAATAAACAATTCACCCAATGTTATAATGTATTAATCAGAAGACTATTAGGAGTTGTTCTCCTCTGGGATTAAGATTTCATTACTTCATAAGATTACTCAAATTACTGGACTTTAGATAATAATTTTATTCTTTTAATATTTTTTAATATTAGAGTGAGAGAGAACGTATAAGCATGGGGAGGAGCAGAGGGAGGGAATCTCCAACAGACTCCTCACGGAGCCCAATGCAGGGCTCGATCTCACAACCTTGAGATCCTGACCTGAGCCAAAATCAAGAGTCGGCCACTTAACCAACTGAGCCACCCAGGTGCCTACAGTCATTTCAACTGTAGGTAAAGAGATTCCCACCATCACAGTGAAACCCTCTACACTTTTCACCTCGCCTAAAAAAAGCTAGTTATTAAAAATTTCTATTCTCTCTCCCATTCTTAATCTTTCCTTCCTACCACCAACTAATAAAGTTTCCTAAAATCATAGTAATAATTATTACCAGATGCCAGTGCTAGTAGTAAGCCTACCTAATGCTTACGGAGCTAAGGGAAGTGCTCTTTAGGTTACCTCACCTGCTGCTCTCCTTAAGTAGGTTCCATTACTACCTCCATTGTACAGGAGGAAACACACGGAGCCGAGTAAGTGGCACATTCAGGACTTCACCTCAGCTCCGCCTATGCTTTTGTAGTAATCCCAACATTCCAATCTCCTACTCAAAAACCTTCAAGAGCCTCCTTAAAGACAAAAGTTTAAGGCCTAACCTGATTAGTATTACAGATGGATCAAATATATCAAATGTAAACTAGCAGAACATTTCACAGAATATTTTTGCCATGTTGCAGTTAAATGCTTTTCTTCGCATACAAAGAACTTCAAAACTATAACTGGCCATCACTGATAGACTTTATAACAATTAAAATTTTCACACATCAAAAAAAAAAAAAAGTTTGCAAAGAAACTACTAAAAATTATTTGTGCCAAGCAAGTGATTGATATTAACAATGAGAGATGGATAAATTGACAGAAAAATGGGGGAAAAAAGTCAAGCAAAGCATTTCCTCCTATCAATTTAGGAAATAAATTTGCAAACACCCAGGGTACCTGGCTGGCTCAGTATGGAGAGCACCTCTTGATCTCGAGGTTGTGAGTCTGAGCCCCATGCTGGATGTAGAGGTCAAATTAATTAATTAAAAAATAAATAAAATTACAAATACCCAGTCTTGGCAAAGGTATGGGAAAACAAGCCTGGCAGTCATTCGTTGGGATACATATTCATTCACTCCATCAGAATTTATTGACCACCTGAGTTGAACCATGCCAGATGCTGATCAATGTGTTTGGATGGATCAGTGAACCAAAAAGACAGAGCTCGCTACCTTTATGGAGCTGATGCTGTAGGGGGAAGACAAGCAGTAAGCATTAGAAGTAGACCATACAGTGTGGTGGACGGCAGCAAGCACTAACAGAAAAAGACAAAGCAGAGGCACCTGGGTGGCTCAGTCACTTGAGCACCCAAATCCTGGTTTTGGCTCAGGTTACGATGTCAGGGTCGTGCGATCGAGCCCCATGTTGGGCTCTGCCCTCAGCACAGAGCCTGCTTGAGATTCTCTCTCCCTCCTGCTTTCTTTGCCCCTCCCCCAGCTTATGCTCTCTAAATAAACAAGTATTTTTTAAAAAGAAAGAAAAAGGAGAGTGGTGTAACACAGATCCATTTCTGGGCCACTGGCATATGGCAAGGACAAATTAGGAAGGAGTCTGGGTGCACTACAGTGAGAAAGTGACAAATGAGCAAAGACGTGAAGTGACGGAGTTAGCCATGTGAATATCCTGAGGGACAAGCATTCCAGGCAGAGGGATCGACGATATAAAAACCCGGACCCCGAAGAGACAGGGCGTGCCCGGAGTATCTGAGGAAGGGCCAGAAGTCCAGCAAGACTCAAGCAAAGGGAGGAAGGAGAGATGGAAGAAATGATATAACGGGAAATCAGGGACCAGATCACGTAGAGTCTCGTAGCACAAACGTTGCAAAGAATTTAACTTTTAGTTTAGAGGGAAAGAACCATTGCAGGGCTCTGAGTGAAGGAGTAACATGATCTTAACATTTTAAAAGCATCACTCCAGCTGCTGAATTGAGAAAAGACAGCAGGGGAGCAAGGGCAGAGAACCATGTCCAAGGGTCAATGCATGATCCAGACACACGATGATGAGGGCCTGCACCCAAGTATCAGCCAGTGGAAGTTATGGAAGTACTCCAATCCTGGAAATATTTTGAAGCAAGAGTTAGTTATGAATTTCTGTCTGAATAAGGGGTATGGAAAAAAAGAAAGAATCAAGTATTTCTCTAAGACTATTTGAAGTTGCCATCAGTGTGATAGGGAAGTTCAGTGTTAAACACGTTAAGTTCAAGGTCTCTATTTGGCATCCGGGTGGAGATGCGGAGGGAAGCTGGTACAGGAGTCAGGAACTCAGCAGATCTATACTGAGGAGCCGTTGGCATATGGAGTGTATTTAAAGCTACGAGCCTAAAGGAGATCCTCAAGGTCCCAAGTGTAGACATAAAAGAGGAGCCAAGGACTGAGGCCTGGGGTCTTCACTGTTAGATGTGGAGGACTCGAGCAGCTGACAAGCACTCAGAGGAGCATCAGGATCTCTAGGAAACCAAATGTGGCAAGGAAGAATGAAGGATCCATATGTCAAATGTCACTGATGGCCATGCAGAGTAGAGTAGAGTAAGGACGGAGAACCACTCATCGGATTTAGCAACATGGAGCTTTTGAATTCTGGCATCGTGATGAGTGAAGAAGCCTGGATGAGGAGACCTAAAAACAGAGACATGCTGGAGAAAGCAAATACAGACAACTCCTACAAGCACGGACAATCCTGACAGTCTCTCACCAGAGAGATCTGGTGTTCGTACGGGAAAGGGGAGTAAAGAGGTTTTCAAAATGGGGAAAAAAAACAGCCCAGTGTATCTGTGTGGTAATGGCACCGATCCCCGATAGACAAATTTTGACAATGTAAGAGACAGAGGGATCTGCTGCTGCAGCTCGGTCCCATGGCAGACGGGGATGGACGACGTTAGATCGAAGTGCGCCTGGTTCTCCTGTGGTTCCAAGCAGGCGGGCAGAACACAGTGGAAATGGTACAGGGAACATGTGGCAAGTCACCTTCTGACCTCGGCTGTATTTTCAGTAAACTATGAAGCAGTGGTCACCTGCTGAGAGTCAAGGAAGGGAAGAAAGTGTTTGCATCTAAAAGAAAAGGCTGAAAGAGGCATGGGGAGAAGGGAAAAATGAGTAAAGCAGGGAAGTCATAAATTGGTATACGTTTTTGGCAATATGGAAATGGAAGGCATGCGTTCCCTTTGATCCAGTGATCCCTCATTTATTCACTCACACCTACTTCCAGGGAGCCCCGAGGGCCATATGCAGGACCAACCTCCCACTGGTATCCGTGTGTCATTTAGGAAGAGAAACCAGGACAGGAAACACTTACTTTCATTTTTGCTGTATACATTTCTGCACTGCTTCGGTTTTTACAAAATCGCTATTACTTTCATAATTTTAAAAATTTCACTTGTGGGTAATAATCTGACATAAGCCTTTCCCCAGCCCTAGAGCTCACGACTTCTCCTGAAACTCCCTTCCAGCCACAGAGGACGGCTACTGGCTATCCCCTGGAAGTCTGACTCTATCCATGCAATCTTAACCCAATTCACTCAATAATTAACTTTCTGGTGACAGCTACTGCTGTCTTATTCCCCTCTTTCGGGACCCTGGAGATTATCTGAAAGACAAAACAATCATGGTAACAGACTTACCTCCAAGTTTCATGAACAGATTTAACATAACACACTTGACAGCATTTCAAGGGGCGTGCGTAGGAAGTGGGCAAACTCCCGAGACCCTCTTCCAACCTCACTCTACAAATACTGGGTGCTGGCCGCGTGCCAGGCACTGATAAGGAGGGGGCTACAAAGGTGAGGGGAAGGGAAAAAGCAAATCGATTCATCCCCAAGGTGTAGTGTAGGCAACTCCGGGGAAAACAAAAAGCAAGCTTGTAACTGTGACAGGCGCTTTATTTAAGGCAGGGGACGAAGGCGCCATGAAAGTGTAACCAAGGGAGATGTACGATGCCAGAGGGAAGCTTCTCTGGTGGTGTGACCAGTTTGCTGACCTGCAGGAAGCACAGACATTAACTAAGGCGGCAGAAAAGTCTTGTAGGAGAAGAACCACACCTATGAAGGCGGTGGGGCGGGATGGGGGATGCTTAGACTCCCGAGCCAAATGACAGAACTACAAACGCTGCCTCTGCCACTGGTCATTAACATCTCCGTGCAGCCATTTTCACTCTGTAGACAGAGCAGTACTAACCTTGCAGGACTGCAGTGAGGATTAAATGAGTTCTCTGAAAAGCTTAGAATGACTCCTCACTTAGCTATTAAATGTATGTAAGCACTTTTTAAAGACTTTATTTATTTATTTGACACAGAGAGAGAGATCACAAGTAGGCAGAGAAACAGGTGGGGGGGGGGTGTGGGAAGCAGGCTACCTGCCGAGCAGAGAGCCCGATTCCGGGCTCCATCCTAGGACCCTGAGATCATGACCTGAGCTGAAGGCAGAGGCTTAACCCACTGAGCCACCCAGGTGCCCTGTAAGCGCTTTTTAAATAAAAATAAATTCTTGGGGCGCCTGGGTGGCTCAGCTGGTTAAGCACTGGACTCGATTTTGGCTCCGATCATGATCTCAGGGTCCTGGGATCGAGGCCCAAATTGGGCTCCCTGCTCAGTGGGGAGTCTGCATCTGTCTCCCTCGCCCTCCCACTCATTGCCCTCACACTCCCACGCTCTCTAATACATAAATAAAAATAAATTCCAAATTAAATGACAAAACATATGCCCAAGCATTAAGGAGACAGATGACAAAATTTAAGTTTAGCATGCTGGAATTAAGGGCGAGAAAGGCTTTCCACAACAGGCAAAAACACGGGCAATGATGAACCCCATGTTTTGAAGTAAAGAATGAACTAAACAGAAATGAAAATAAGTGACCACACTCCTGACCCAGGTCAACCTAGACATTTCCATAGTAAGGAATAGTGGGGAAGAAAAGTAACGGGGCAAAATGTGCTCTGTTCTCAACTAAGTTCAAGGTATCTCATGTTCGAGATAAACATATCCGACAAACTCCCGCAAGAAATATCAATCGCTTCAATTATGATGACATCAATATCACATACTCATGGACAAACTTCTGGCGATAACGGCTTATGTTAACTGTGTGCCAGTGCATGGACCCAATAATTTGTCATTAACACTAAACACGTGGAGAGAGTTGCATACTAATCTTACAAAATGCTTCAAGTGGTAACAGAAAAAAAAAAAAAAAACATTAATCCCTTTACTGAGGTGATTACATATGCTTCTCTCACTTCCCTCCGGATTACCAGCTCCATTAGACATTGAAAAGAAATACAGTGGAGAAGGAGAGCTATACGAAACTGGTGTTGCCTTATGAAAACAGAATTACTCAGAACAGATCTGACAACAAACGTCCATTTGAAGTATTCAGTCATTCTGGATCTCTGGCCCCCTAGCTCTTGAAGGATTGTTTAAAAAAAAAAAAAAAGTTCATTAAATACAGGATCAACTTTGTCATTGTAAGGACTGTTATCCTCATTCTTTTGGTAGAACTAAACTTTGGGGAACCTTGGCTACATCCAGAGACGGTGGCAAACCAGCCAGCAGTGTAATTCATCTCAAGAGGTTGGGTGTTTGTTGTTGTTGTTTTTAAGATTTATTTACTTATTTTGGTGGCGGAGGGACAAAGGGAGAGGGAGAGAATCTCAAGCAAACTCCCCATTGAGTGCAGAGCCTGGTCTCAGGACCCTGAGATCATGCTCTGAGCTTAACTGAGCCACCTCGGCACCCTGTGGTTGTTTTCTTAAAACAGATCTGGCAAAATTTTAAGCCTTTTAACGTCAGATCTCCCTGTAATTTTTAAAGAATTAGTGATATAATTAACAAATTCATAAGAAAAGTGTCAAGAACTCTTGATTTCTATTTACAGTTTAAGTGATTAAAACTTGACAAAACTTTTATCTTCCATTTCAAGGTTATACAGTTATATAGGAAAACAAAAGATTCTGAGAGTTGAAACTTAACAAGGAGAGCCTTCACACAAAAATAACATTTTCAGAAAACAAACTGCATCAGTCAGAAACGTAGTCACATAAAGGCTTACCATTTGGTATAGACCCACTTCACAAAATTCAACTTTGTAATAAAAATTACTTTCTGGGGGCGCCTGAGTGGCTCAGTGGGTTAAGATAAGCCTCTGCCTTTGGCTCAGGTCATGATCTCAGGGTCCTGGGATTGAGTCCCCCATCAGGTCTCTGCTCAGCAGGGAGCCTGCTCCACCCCCCACCCCACCGCACCGGCCTCTCTGCCTACTTGTGACCTCTGTCTGTCAAATAAATAAAATCTTTTTTAAAAAATTACTTCCTGAATCTTTAAGATGGATGAAAGAGGGGAACAGGAAGTAAAGATGAAAAAGAAACCAGGAAACATATTTGTTTCCTACACAGACAAGAATAAAGTCATGATGCTTTGGAAAAGAGGAAAATCAACAGAGTTGTCACATTTGTCAAAAAAACAGAGACCTATCTTTTCATCAGGAAAACTGTCAAGGACAGACACACTGTCAGAACTACATCAAAACCAATCCAGCGGCAAAGAAAAAATAAAAGCCTCCAACTTACCCAAAACTTTGTGGTTCAGAAAACCTGAAGAGAATGAGGCAGACAAAGGATGTGTGTGAACTCTGATTTTGCTAACTTGTACTGGATTGAAGAGGGTTCCTATCTGCTAATGTAGACCTCGAGCTAAATGAAAATGATAATGCTTAATGCAATCTGGAGGGCCTTATCAAAGGGAGGAGCCGGTGTTGCTACTCCGACTGTTCTGTTCGCTTCCCAACAGTGCGGAGAACATCCCAACAGTCCGCCTGGAGACATGGCTGCCATTCATCTGAGAGGATGGAGAAGATGGGAAGGTGCTGGGGGGAGGGATGTGGCTGGGGGGAGGGAAGAACATTCAGCAGTAGAGGAAGGAACCTGCATATTAAAGGATCAGTAGGATATGAAGACTGTCCACACCTTTAGAAAACCATGTCCCCGTGCACCTGAGTAACAAAGCCAAGTGTGGAAGGAAGAGACGCAACTTCACGGAGCCATGTTTAGGGGGAGCTGATGACCGAACATTCGGTGAGGCAGATATGTACAAGGCTGACTGAACACTACTGAACTGAGGGGGCGAAGGAGATCTCATTTTAAGCAAACTACTGAATCAGAAACCCATGTTAGGTATCCACAGAACATGAGGGCACTAACCAGAAAGAACTAAT
Source organism: Martes martes (assembly GCF_963455335.1). Taxonomy (NCBI): domain Eukaryota; kingdom Metazoa; phylum Chordata; class Mammalia; order Carnivora; family Mustelidae; genus Martes; species Martes martes. The sequence continues at coordinate 130,081,891 of NC_137895.1, forward strand.
ACAAAGTGTTCTCCAAGTATCTGGCCCATACCTTAGGCAGTGATACCTCCTAGCATACAAACCAACCCAGCACTAGAATCAGCAAGACTATACCCAAACACGAGGAACAAAGTGTGTGTGTGTGTGTGTGTGTGTGCGCACACATCAGGAGATTCTAATTCAGAAAAAAAATGTGCTAAATAGAGGTAAAGTTTGTGCTGAGAAAAATTAAAAGGCTAGAATCAAAACAAAAAACCAAGCACAGAAAATTTATAACAAGTTATACTCATTTTGAATACCCAGCATGATCCATGACTCCCAACCTGAGAAATGTTTTAACCAAAATAGAGAACTTCACACATTCCTTTCCTCGACTTTTAGAGAAATACATTTATGCCACAATCAAGGTAAGGCACCAAGATGCATATTGTAGCTACTCTGAAAACTCAAGAAAAAAGACGACCAAGTATAGATCATAGATCCATCCCTATAAACTATTTAATAACTATTTAAATGCTTATAGAGGGCACTGTTGTTGAGGGCAATTCATTTTTCTCTTGCTTTTTCACTGTATTTGAATAAATATAAATTTATGCTATTAAACCAAAGACAATAAATTTAAGGCTAAAACATGACATTAATCCTCAAGAACATGTCTTAAACGTGAAATTGTACAAAAATACAGAAGTGTAAAGTGAAAAAATTTCCCAGTTCCAGAAAACTGCTTCTGTAAAAATATAATATTCTGTACAGGACAGTAGTAGTTCCTAGGAGAGTAAGTGGCTCAGAATTTGATGAAAGTGTTCCCGCAGTGAACAATTCACTCTTCCTGCAGATTCCAGATGCTCCGCATTCCTGACATCAGAATGGAAAAATTTACTGTTAGTCTAGAGAAATTTAATATCACCATTCTTGTCATATCCCTCATAGCTTCATTATTAGAACAAGTCTGGGGAAGCTATAAACCTATGTTAAATGATAAAAAAGATGTTCTCTGTCTTCAATCATATTAGATCGTATAAGTAACCAAAATATTTAGAAATCCTATAGAAAAGGACTTGAGAACAAGAAAAACATATTTATTTGGTATTTTTCTTAGTTTTGATATTTGCATTCTGTACAGTATGGCCAGGCACGGGACCAAAACATTTAACTATAACCAAGGGCTAATAAACACTAAAGGACATATATCGACGCCCAGAGCAACACTATAAAATTTTATTATATTAATAAAATGGGATACACCAAGCTTTAAATTTTCCACTTTGTCAAAGGTAAAGTAATCAGCACTATTCGGTGCCATTCATAACAGGATTCAATTTTTCTCATTTAAAGTATGTTTCATTTCCAGGAGGACCTATACTAAAATACTTTAATACAACTCAGACAGAAGCATTCTCTTTCTTTCGTGCTCCCCCAACTGCAAATAACTTACTAAAGCCTTTGGCAAGCTCTGTTTTATATATGCAAAACAATTTAAATAGTTGTAAGAGTACAGTTTGTTACTGACATTTTATACAATTACCTGAAAGTCTGTAATATCAGGGATGAGGTAACAGAGGGCACGTGCATCCACCTGTATGTAACCCTCATTTTTAAAAGCTACCTCTAAGCTCTGAACAGATTCCAACTTGTAATTAGCTCTGTGTTCACGGTCTGGGGCTCACAGAGGGTCTTCACCCCTATCAAAGCAAGTGTGACAATACAGCTGACTCTGCGACAAGACTGGTTTGACCTGCACGGGCCCACTTATTTCGGATTTTTAAATTTTTTTAAAAATTATTTATTTATTATTTTAACAGCACACTACTGTAAATGCATTTTCTCTTATGGCTTTCTCAACAACATTTTCTTTTCCCTAGCTAAGAATACAGTACAGAACACATACAACACACAAAGTATGCTAACTAGCTGTTTGTGTTATCGATAAGGCCTCTGCTCAACCGTAGGCTATTAGTAAAGTTTTTGGAGAGACAAAAGTTACACACGTTCTTTTGAACTGTGTTGGGGAGAGGCTCTGGGGAGGAGCTGGTGCCCCAACCAGCTGTCATTAAGGGTCACCTGTACTTTGATCCTTTAAAGTACTCAACCACAAGATAAAGCCATAGTAAAATGAAAATTACCTCGAAAACGCTTATGAATTATGGCTTATAACGGTCTTTTAGACAAATGAATTCCATTTACACGACATTTACCCAGTTATAGAGCCTCCTAACCTGGAGCAGTTAGGTATCAAAGGTAAACTACTACTATATTTGCTTTATTGTAGTTAATAGCATGATAGGATTTATTTTCATTGATTTCAATATCTATAATATTGCACCACTACTTATTAATAAAATTTTTAAATTTAATAAATATAATAAATTAAATTTTATAAAAATGAAATTTAATAAAACTTATTAAATTTTAAATTTAAATCAATTTTATTAAAATTAAACCTAACATGTAGTTAGGCCAAGCCAAACGACGAGTTTATCTGGATTTCCACTTTCCCTGCAGAGCAGCAACTTAAATTTTACCTCTCATCATCCTACATTCAGGGTATTAATGGTACGTAACGGACAGACTGACAGGCACTACTAGCCTTAATGAGAAGAAAAGTAACAGCAAGAGAAACCAAGTAAACACGAGAGGGCCCGCTGGTTGTACATATGGTGCTATAGACAGAGAAACAGGTGTTTCTCATAGGATGACAACAGTCAACAGAGATGAAGAATGAGTTCTTAGCACCTATCTCGGGCCACCACGATTCGTAATGACATAAAGTACAAAAGCACCCAGAACAGGGATGCCCCTGAAGCTGCAGGAGTAGCTGCCATCATCTTCATCATTTCCTCCCAGGAGCTCGTTAGTTGAATCAACAAGCAATCAAGTGAACGAAAAGCTCCTGGAGGTGCTCAGGATTATTTATCATGGCTTTCTTCTCAGTATTCTCCTGAAATGCCCTTCAGGATATTCCCCCCAAAACAATCTGCTACACAAAAATACAACAGTTGTGTTAAGAAACTTCTTCGCATTATCAAAATTGTATAAAAAATTCTTGTTTCATGAGGACAAGATGTGGCAGGTTCCAGAGTTCCCAATTTATGCTAAGGTACGCCCACGCATGAATTTTAATAATAAATAGAATGACCTAAACTGAAACTGTATTTTATTTTTTGCGTTTTCTTTTTAAGCGAAAAGTAATAAATTGGTGGTTCGCAACTGTTGACCACATACCTAAATGCTTCCCAGCCTTTCAATCCACATGATTTTAAACAGCTTGAAATTTTGTTTCTTATCAAAATCTTAACCATCAGTGGTAAAATCCCTCAAAAAAAAACTGAGCTAGGTCTGCTAAAACATAACAGAATATCTGTAAAGAGATCTAGTATAGATCTAGATCTATACTATAGTACATCTAGTATAGATCTAGAATTGAGTAGAAGATAAAGGTACCATTGCAAAGTCATTTAAGCAGTGAAAAATTATTCTACTAAAAGTGCTGAATCCCTACATTACCATTCAAGAAAAAAATGAAATCAAATCAACTAGTATTCCTACATAATGAAGCCAATCCCTAATTATCTCTCCACATGCAAATTGCATTATAAAAATTCAGTCTAAGAGACAGCTGCTATTACAAAAAAACCCCCTGCACAATATTTACAGGGGTGATTTTTCCACAATCCTTACTTCTCAAGAAGCAGCAAAGCAAGATACAGAGGCCTTACGTCCCATATCTTAACACATGTCCACTTCAGCTTCCTGAACAGTATTTAAAAATTCAGGAGGTTCCAATGCACTACATTGGAAAGAGAAGTTTAACATTTAATGTGAGTTCTGGCATATAAAATATATTTTTTTTAATTTTATCAATTTCAATGGCCCTGTATGAGAGCTATTTAATTACATCTTAATGGCACAAAACCACCTTAATTTCTACTGTAACTTGAAGAACATCTTTACTGTAACCACTTACCATGAATCCTTCAACTTCTCAAAGAGTCAAGTCTTCTGAATGACAAATTCCGAAAGCAATATGAAGCCATTAAATACAGTTTATACTACCAGAGAAAAAAGAATTTTTAGGTAAGCTAGGAATATATGCCTACCAAAAACTGAAGTGAGGTCCCATGATTAAGTGTTTAGCAGAGTTTCAAAAGTCACCAGAATGGATGAAAGTTCATTTCCGTGGAACTCATTAGCTGTCTGCAACTCATTTTCCTAAGGAAAATTATTTCTTTAAAAGAAATTTCTAAGTTTCTGCCATGTAAAATAATTTTACGTCTAAATCCTGTTCGTCCCTTAATTTCCAGATCAAGTGCCCCTCCATCTTCTACCCCAAAAGCTGGCACTAATCTCCTCTGACTCTGGACTTCATCTCACTTCATCCCTCTCCCCTCCCTGTAATAAGGAGCGCAGTCCGTCTTGTTCTTGAAACACTGCTCAGTTCTGTAAGCATCTTCATAGAGAGGATGTCTGTCCCTCAACCTGCCAGCATGTGGGTGCTCAGTAAACACTTGCTGAGCTGATAATGAACTAATTCATAGATAAATAAGCCTTCCCATAAGAACCAAGCACTGGCCTGGCATGAAGAATTTCTTAATTCAAAAAATATGATGGCTCTGGAAGTCATGGGAGCACACTGGGAAGCTCTGGCGTACACATATATATGCATAATGTATGAATACACTAGTCTCCCAAAATGTTCCTGATGTTAAAATGCATCCTGTCATAGATTTTAAAGTACATGCTTCTACCTACGTGTTTTGATAATATTAGCATTTTTAGGACTTTTTTAAAAAGGCATATTTTCTTACAAAATGTAATTTGCATGTAGAAGTCTTAAAGAGACAGCCCCTCGTGTGCATTGAGGGACTCTCAGAAAGCATGTGACTGACGTGATTCATATGAATTCTCAAAGTGATTTCTGGTTTGGATTTTGATCTGAATATATAGCTAGAAATCCCAGTTTAGGATTAGGAATGTATAAGAATTACAATTTTCCTCAATCAAATAATGGTTTTGACTTTTTGAAAATGCTTAAAGATAACCCCTTACTAGATTTTTTTTTTTTTTTTTTGGTCAGAGCCCTCTGAGCCCTCTTTTTGACTAGACCTGGACCTTGGTCCCTTGTCCTGTCTTTGGTGGGCCTCACCCAGGTTTTGTTCTTTTTGTTTATTTTTGAGAAAAGAATACTTTACACTGAACAACTCTGCAACAACAGGGATCTGAAATCTGAAATCAAGACAATCCTTGGGGTACCTGGGTGGCTCAGTCGTTAAGCGTCTGCCTTCGGCTCAGGTCATGATCCCGGGGTCCTGGGATTGAGCCCCGCATCGGGCTCCCTGTCCAGTGGGAAGCCTGCTTCTCCCTCTCCTACTCCCCCTGCTTGTGTTCCCTTTCTCACTCTGTCAAATAAATAAATAAATTCTTAAAAAAAAAAAAAAAAGACAATCCTTAATAAATATATAGGTCACTCGAACTATCAATAAACCTTTTTAGGACTGAACCCTAAGATTATGCTCAGATTAAAAAAACAAAAAAAGAAAAAAAGCAAGTTGTCTTTTGGGACAATGAAGAGTATTTATTAACACAAACCTAGCAATTTGGCTAATTTTAATCAGCATCATATGCACACAAACATATAAAGAAAACTGGGCTATAAAAATAGCCTCCTGATGTACCTACTCTTATTTCATAAGAAGACCAGCAAGAAATATTCCCTTTAATTTAAATGTCATTTAATGTGGCATGTTCTCCCGATCAAGAAGCTGCTGTGAGACCAAGGAGAGACACTTTTCAAATTGCCTACTGGGCTCCAAGCCTCAGAGGAAACAGTGCAAAAGAACAGATTAATTCTTTTCTTTTCTTTTAAATTGATTGATTTTGATTGAACAGATTAATTCTTGTTTCTTAAGGTGCAGACCACTGAGCATTACAGGGTCCAGCGGTCTCTCATGAGGCCCACTGGTAGTTTCCACTGGCAACTCAGCACTACTGAAGGAAAAAAAAAAATCAAGTAAGATTTTGTTCAGCTGGGTTCGAATTTGCAACAGGATTATGTCGTCTGCATGAGTATTCCATAAGGCTGTGCCAGGGCTGCCAAGGCTATGCTTGTTGGAGCTCTTCTATTAACTTCCACAGCATTTGCTGATCACCCTTGTGTTTGGAAAATTTACACTACACAACTATATCAAGTCATATACTCAATTAACTAAAATAGATGAAAGACTTAAGATAAGTTCATAGAAGCCTAGTCACTGACAAGAGTAATACAGGGGTACCTGGGGGGCTCTGTAGCTTAAGCATCTAACTCTTGGTTTTGGCTGAGGTCATGATCTCAGGATCGTGAGATGGAGCCCTGCATCAGGCTCTGCGCTCAGTGGGGAGTCTGCTCAAGATTCTCTCTCCTTCTCCTTCTACCCTCTCCCCCACTCCCTCTCGGTCTAAAACAAAATAAATTTTAAAAAAATAGAAAATACTAAACAAACACAGGGATTCCCATCTTCTGAATAATTATGATCTAGGTCCAAACATTATAAAGTTATGGGAAAATCAACATTTGATATTCACCAATAAACTGACAGTGTAAATACCAGCCCTCATTTAAATACTCCTTCCCACCTAACCCATGCTAGGTACGCGGTCATTGCTTTTCATCTTGGATGCCGTCGTCACTGCAAAAATACAGGACTTCGCTAGGCTGACAGAAGTAATGCTGAGGAGCTGAGCTCAACCCTGAGCAATGGGGGTGACCAGGCCACTGAAAGAGGTCTGCTAATCAACAACTGAGAAAAATATAACACACAGACAATACATTTCACTTCCAAAAGGGAACAATGAGAATACCAAATTTTAAAAATGAACAAAACCCAAATACTACTGGAGAAACTAAAGACTTCAAATATTTTTGTTAAAATGCTCTTTTTATTATCCCACTGCAAAAGTCAAAAGGCTATTATAAAATGTAGTCAGCAATATTATGACAACAAAGGACAGCAAAGGAATTTGCCAGCAGGATGGATTACATTCACGCTAAGAATTAGCACAGTTGTAACTAGAACCTATGGTGTTCTTTATTCCATTTAAAATATGATCACAATTTATATTTCCTTTTTCTAGATAATGTTCTGATCACTTTCCCACCCCACCATTTTCTTGCTCTTTTCATACTCTAATGTGAATTTTAATTGGCCTTTACCTGCTATCTATTATTACTAAATAAGATGGACCTCAGAATAATAACATCAATATAGAAAGTTAACAGGATTTCAACCTTAATTGATAGTGAATCTACCTATGCCGGAAGTAGAACTAAAAATGCACTTATTTCACAAAGACAACCAAAAAATAAGCCACCAAAACAAAGTCAGAATACAAAGCCCAAAAATAAGCATTAGGTTTTATTTAACCTGAGAGGTAACTTCCCCTATCCCCAATGCTTTGCGAGTTAAGAAATGCTGATAAACAGTGTCATGAAGCCACCAAAGTTTTCTAATAATTTTTAAACTACAGACACTGACCTCTTTTGCCAATTGTTTCCAGATAAACCACAAACTAATGCTAGAGGATAAACACTGATAGTCACTAAAAACAGAAATGGAAACAATACTAGGACAACCCGATTTCTACATGTGAAAGAATTAACTCAGATCCCTATCTCACACCATACACAAAAATTAACTCAAATTTCACATTTTTTTAAAGATTTTATTTAATTATTTGTCAGAGAGAGAGAGAGAGCACGCGCCTGCACAAGCAGGGGAAGCAGCAGGCGGAGGGAGAAGCAGGCTCCCCGCCGAGCAGGGAGCCCAATGTGGGGCTCGATCCCAGGACCCCGGGATCAAGACCTGAGCCAAAGGCAGATGCTTAACTGACTGAGCCACCCAGGTGTCCCTTAACTCAAATTTTAAATCAAGGGATAAACCCTCTTAACATGGGATTCGGCAACAGATTTTTAGATATGCCACCAAGAGCATAAGCAACACAAGAAAAAATGGACACTGATCTTCATCAAAATTACAATTTTTGTACAAAGGATATTATAAGGAAAGTAAAAAGATAACTTACACAATGGGGAAAAAAATTAGAGGCTGAAAATCTGATAAGGGTTTAATATCCAAAATATATAAAGAACTCTAAAATTCAACAACAAAATGGCAATTTAATAATAAAAAGGAAATGGGCAAAGGACTTTAACAGACATTTCTCCAAATAAGATATACAGATGGCCAAAGAGCACATGAAAAGATGCTCAACATCACTGGCCATTAGGGAAATGCAAATCAAAACCACAATGAAGTATTATTTCACACCTACTAGAATGACTATAATCAAAAATTACAGAATGTAATAAGTAGTGATAAGGATATGGCGAAATCAGAACCCACCTACAACGCTGGTAGGAATGTAAAATGGTGCAGACTCCATGGAAACGTTTTGATGGTTTCTCACAAAGCTAATACAGAGTTATTATATAAGCAGGAATTTCAGCTCCTCGGTATATACCCAGAAGAACTGAAATTGGGGGCTCAAAACAGATACTCGTACAGCAATGTACACTGCAGCATTACTCACAGTAGCCAAAAGGTGGAAACACACAAGGGTCCATCAACAGATAAATGAATAAACAACACACACAGTGGAATATTATTCAACCGTAAAGGAGAATGAAATTCTGACATGCTACAACATGGATGAAACTTGAAAACATTACATGAAGTGGTATAGTTACAAAATGACAAATATTGTGTAATTCTATGAATTGTGTAATTCTATTATGTAATTCTATGAAATATTTAAAACAGTTAAAATCTAGGGACAAAGTAGAATGGAGGTTGTCTGGAGCTGGGGGTTGGGGGAACAAGTGAACTTACTGCTTAGGAGACACACAGTTTCTGTTGGACTGACGAAAAGCTTTTCGAAACAGACAGTGGTGATGTTTACATGACATTTTGAATATATCTAATGCCACTAAACTGTACAATTAAAATAGTAAAAATGGCAAATTTTATATTCTATGTATTCTACCTTAAAGAAAAACTTAAAAATAAAAACTATATGTACATTCTGAGACATTGCTCTCCTTATAGCTAAAACAGAAATCACACTACTGCCATTAAGATAATAAAGCGAGTCTCAAAACAAAAGACAAATACTACATAATGAACGAAAATTACTGGCAAAATTCCTATACGAAACTGCTGCATATACAAAGTTCTGTACAATGCCATGAGATACAAAATACTCAGCAACTGTTTACATAGCATTTGTGTAAAGACCAAGATATAATCACAATGACATGATGTATGAAATCTAATGACCACAGTGTAACCAAAAGAGAATTTAATGTATGTATCCCCCTCTATAAATGATGTAGCCTGATTTACCTGCTTCTTTTGTGTATAAACTAATTGTCTCCAATTAACAGTGTTTATTGAAGGTGACTCAGTACAAAATATCCTACTGTTACTACCTGTTGTAATAAATAAAGGCATGCATTTGAAAAACTCAAAAAAAAAAAATGCCTGCTGGACTTTTTTTTTTGAAAGATTTTATTTATTTATTTGACAGAGAGAGACAGAGAGAGAGGGAACACAGCAGGGAGAGTGGGAGAGGTAGAAGCAGGCCTCCCGCCGGGCAGGGAGCCGGATGCGGGGCTGGATCCCAGGACGTTGGTCTGGGATCATGACCTGGGCTGAAGGCAGACACTTAATGACTGAGCCACCAGGTGCCCCTGGACTTTTTGTAATAGCAAGAACATGCAAGATAGAAGAGTAACCGCTAATATATAGTATGAGAGCAGATATTTACCTTACAAATCAACTAATAGCACAGAAGTGGAAACACACCTGTGAAACGTGTTTCACTGTGAAAAAATGCCACTGAGTGATTTTTCTATTTAACACTGAAAAATCCATACTACATGCAGAAGACATTTTCACTTCATACAGAAATACCCAATCAGCAGTAACAAGGACAAGAATAAGTGTCCTGATTCAATTTAAGGAACACAAGCTCTGTGTACTACCGAAAAAAAAAAAAAAAAAGGTAACCAAATGCTAATTTACACACCACTTTTCGTTCACACAGAACAGCTAGCTGTCAGCCACATGCCTAATGATCTTGATTTGCCATAGAAAAGAACTGCAGAAATAAAAATACAATCAATTCAAACTTGCAGAGTATACTTAATTTTGGAAACAATTTGAAGAAAAGAGAGCAGCACATTGAAGACTTTGCTTTTCCACAATGAAATATGTGTATTATCAAAAAGGAAAAATAATTCACCTTTAAAATGAAAGATGAGAACAAAACATTTGTATGACACTGGCAAGGTCAATAAAGTCCATTTTGGTTATTTCAAAAGGTTTCAGTTGGGTGGTTGGGTTATGGACATTGGGGAAGGTATGTGCTATGGTGAGTGCTGTGAAGTGTAAACCTGGTGATTCACAGACCTGTACCCCTGGGGCCAATAATACATTCATTATATGTTAATAAAAAAAAAACTTTAAAATAGAAAAAAAACGTTTCTGTTAATGGCACACTGTGGTGATATATTCAAAACATTTCTTAATTTGAATCTCTTGCTCTAAGGATCAAAGTTCACGATTTTGATGGTGGAAATAAGGTTAACCAGATTTCCTACGACAGGCCTATGGTGTAGACAATTTGAATGCTGGCCAAACATTTTTAAAAGAACTAAACAGAACTTATTTAAAAAATATATGTATGGATGTACTGAAGTCTTAAAAACAGCCAGAGAAAGAACATGGTTTGAAAGATTACTTTGGAACCGAGATTCTAACAGCTGACTTCTAAATAGCAACCTTAAAGATATAATTTCATCATCATCTTTCATTATGCTGAAAACAAATGAATCAGTAACAACAGCCAACCAAGCATTCTTTGCTTAGTAAAAATACCTTTCAAGAATAGAGGCAAACAGGGAGGTAATTCAAGATAGTGACATAAAAAACCATGAACTCCCCTCCCCCCAGCAGACACAATAAAGCTACAGCTGCATCTAAAACATCTGCCTCTGAGAAGAACCTGGAAACTAGGTGGACAGCTGTTCCACAACAAAGGATAAGAAACCACACTAAGACAGTTAAGACAAAAAGACACTCTCGCTAAAAAACCCAAACCCCGTGCAAAAGCCCACAGAGGAGGGGGGCTCACAAATACAGAACTCCTCCCTGGAGAGGGATCTGTGCTATACCTTAGGCACCCTAACCCTTAGGACTTGTACCAGAAAGACAGCCCCCAAAACATCTGGCTTTGAAAACCAATGGCGCTTACATCCAGGAGAATCACAGGGCTGTAGTGAATAGAGTCTGCTCTTCCAGGGCTCACACTCAGGCTCATTTAACTCAGGACCCAGTGCAAAAGTATCAGTCTGAAAAGAGCCTAGACCATATGTGAAGGAGTTTCATTTGCTAATCTTAAAGCATGCACCAGAAGGCAAAAGCCTATTCAGATTCCCTCCAACAACAAAAAGAGACTCTGGAGGGTGCCATTTTTATGTTCTTTCTCTACCTTGCTATTGCCAATGCTGGCAGGAGCTATTTTTGCATTCTCAAAGAATTCTGCATTCTAGGATCTCCTCCCCTCCCCCCCACACTGTGCCACAGCCCTGCCAGAAGCAGCAGGCCAGTACCCTAACCCCTAGTGATACTCCCACTGCCAGAGGCCCCCAAGTCAGCTGGTGCATGCAATCCACACAGGGGATGTCTACTGAGTAGAAGACTCTGGTGGCCAGGGTAGATTGTGTTTCTGAGCCCCACAGGTCTAAAATAATTGGAGAGACAGAATGAGAGACAATGAAAAACGAAGGCAAGGTTAAATAATCAGAATGATCACCCACACAGGTACACCCCTTCAAGACTGGAAGAGATAGCTGTTCCACCTAACACAAAGTCAGGGAAAATGAGGAAACTGACAAACATGTTCCCAATGAAAGACCAGGATTAAACCTGGGGACAGAAGTGGGAGGTGGGGGGGAGCTTTAATGAAATGGAGTTAAATGATTTCCCTAATAGGGAGTTCAAAGAAATAGTCATAAACATTCTCACTGAACTCAGGAAAAGAATGGATGAACACAGAGAGGACTTAAAAAGACAGAAAATACATGACAGTAGCAAAGAGAAGTCATAAGCTAAAGAATATAATAATTAAACTAAAAAAGTACACTAGAGGGATTCAACAACAGAATAGGTAAAGCAGAAGAAAGAATCAGTAATCTGGAAGAAATGGCAGTATAAAGAGGAGAGGAAGAAAAAATAATTTCAAAAAGTGAAAGTAACTTAGCGCCACCATCAAGCAGAACAGCATTTGCTTATAGGAATCCCAGCAGGAGTAGACAGAGGGAAAAAGGCAAAAAACTTATTTGAAGAAACAATGGCTAAAACCTTCCCTAACCTGAACAAGAACAAAGATTTTCAGATCCAGGAAGCCCAGAGAAATCTGAACAAGATAAAACTTAAAAAAAAAAAAAAAAAATCCACACCAAAACACATAATAATTAAAATGGGAAAAGTTGAGAGAGTATCTTGAAAGCAACAAGAGAAAAACTTGTTACATACAAGGAAACTCCTACAAGACTATTTCTTAGCAGAAGCTTTAGATATATTATACCATCCACCCTGGCATGCAAAGAGCTGAAACCAAAAACTTCCAACTGAGATTAATCTAACCAGTAAGGTTATCATTCAAAATTGAAAGAAAGATGAGCTTCCCAGACAAGCAAAAGCTAAAAGCGTTCATAACCACTAAAATGTTCCTACAAGAAATGCTAAAGGAACTTCTTTAGGCTGAAAAGAAAGGGAACTAACTAGCAATAAGAAAACATGAAAGTAGAAATCTCACTGCAAAGGTAAATAAACAGTAAAGGAAGTAGATTAATCACGTATAAAGCTAGCATGAAGGTAAAAAAAAAAAAAAGTACTAAATATAACTAAAACCACCATAACTAGAGATATGCAAAATTTTAAAAATGTAAAAATTACATCAAAAACATAAAACATGGGGAAGGGTGGAAAATAAAAATCCAGTTTTAGAAGTTAGCATTCAAATTTAATTTGCTACCAACTTAAAAGAGACCATAATATATATGCTTTCACATGCGAACTTCACAGTAACAAAGAACAACATTTATAGCAAATATGCAAAAGATAATGAAAAAGGAATGTAAACATAACAGTACAGTCATCATACCACAAGAGAAAAAAAGAAAAAGAAAAAGAAAGGAACAAAGAGAAACTATAAAATAGCCAAAAACAATCAAACTGGGTATAAGAACAAACCTACCAATAATTACTCTAAACGTAAATGGACTAAATTCTTCAATTAAAAGTCACAGAGTGGATGAATGGATAAAAAACAAAACCTATCCATAGGTTGCCTACAAGATACTCACTTCAGAGGTAAGGACTGATATGTACAGATTAAAAGTGAAGGGATGGAAAAAGTTGTTTCATGCAAGTGGAAAACAGAAGAAAGCTCAGCAGCTATATTTATATCAGAAAAAAATGGACTCTGAAACAAAGTCAGTAATAAAACACAAAGATGGGAATTACCTAATAACAAAGGAGGTCAATCCAACAAGAAGATACATTTGCAAATGTTTACTTTTAACACAGAAGCATCCAAATATATGAAGCAAATGTCTGCATACATTTTGGAGAAATTGACAGCAATACACAATAGTAGGGGACATTAATACTTATATAAATGAATAGATCATCCAGACAGAAAAAAACAATTTTTTAAAAAACATCTTTAAATGGCATATTAGACCAGATGTACTTAACAGACCTATACAGAACATTCTACCCAAAAGGAGAACATACATTCTTCTCAAGTGCACATGAAACAATCTCCAGGATAGACAATATAGGAGGCGATAAAACAAATCTCAATAAATGCAGGATTGAAATTTATCAAGCATCTCTTCTGACCACAATGGAATGAAGTTAAAAATCAATTACAAGGAAACAGGAAAAATCACAAGTACATGAAGATTAAACAACATCTGAACAACCAATAGGTCGACAAAGAAATATTTTTTTCAAAAAATACCTTAATACAAATTAAAATGGAAGTACAACATACCAAAATCTATGGATACACACAAAAGCAGTTGTGAGAGGGACATCTATAGCAATACAGGCCTATGTCAAGAAACAAAGAATCTAACTTCACACCCAAAGCAACTAGAAAAAAAAGAACCAGGAGTAGGAGGAATGAAATAATAAAAATCGGGGCAAAAATAAATGAAAGAGGCTAAAAAAAAAAAAAAAACAATAGAAAAGATCAATGAAACTAAGAGCTGGATCTCTGAGAAGATAAATTTGACAAAGACCAAAATGACTAAGAAAAAAGGAGGGCCAATATAAATAAGATCAGTAAAGAAAGAGGAGAAATTACAAGTGATAATGAAGAAATACAAAGGATTTTAAGAGAATACTATAAACAATTATACATTAACCAACTAGACAACCTAGAAGAAACAAATAATTCCTAGAAACATACAATCTTCCAAGACAGATCATGAAAAAATAGAAAATCTTATTAGACCAATTACTAGTATGGACACTGAATCCATAATCAAAAAAATCTCAACAAACAAAAGAACAGATGGCTTTCACTGGAAACTTCTAACAAACGTCCAAAAATTTAGTATCTTATCATTCTCAAATTCTTCCCAAAAAACTGAAGAGAAGGGAATACCCCCAAACTCATTTTATAAGGCCAGGGTTACCCTGATAATAAAACCAGAGAAGAGGGGGGAAAATTGCAAGCCAACATCCTTGATGAACACAGATGCAAAAATCTTCAACAACCATTAGCAGACCAAATTCAACAATACATCAAAATGTCATAAGCCACTATAAAGTGAGATTTAGCCCAGGGATGCAAAGATGGTTCAACATCCACAAATCAATCAATCACATTAACAAAATGAAGGATAAAAATCATATAACCATCTCAATAAATGAGGAAGAGCATTTGACAAAATTCAACATCATTTATGATAAAAAAATCTCAACAAAGTGGGTTTAGAAAAAATGTACCTCAATATATAAGACCATACACGACAAGCCCACAGCTTGCATCATACTAAACAGGAAAAAGCTTCCCACTTTAAGATTAGGAACAAGGCTAGGATGCCCACCCTCACAACTTTTATTCAACACAGTATGAAGTCTTGGCCACAGCAATTAGTCAGGAAAAAGAAATTGGAATCCAAATTGTAAAGAAAGAAGTAAACCATCACTATTTGTGAATAACACAATTTTATATATAGAAAATCCTAAAGACTCTATGAAAAAGATTGTTAGAATAAATGAATTCAGGGGGCACCTGGGTGGCTCAGTGGGTTGGGCCGCTGCCTTTAGCTCGGGTCATGATTTCAGGGTCCTGGGATCGAGTCTCACATCGAGCTCTCAGCTCAGCAGAGATCCTGCTTCCCTCTCTCTCTCTGCCTGCCTCTCTGCCTACTTGTGATCTCTCTCTGTCAAATAAATAAAATCTCAAAAAAAAAAAAAATAAATGAATTCAGTAAAGTTGCAGGTACAAAACTGATATACAAAATTCTGTTGCATTTGCGTATACCAACAACAAACTATCAGGAAGAGAAATTAAGGAAACAAATCCCATTTTAAATTGCATTAAAAAAAAAAATACCCAAGAATAAATTTCATCAAGGAGATGAAGGATCTATAGTATGAAACCTAAAGGACGCTGAGAAGAGATGACACTAATAAATGGAAATATATTCCATGCTCATGGATTGAAAAATACTGCAAATTAACCAAAGCAATCTATAGACTCAATGCAATTCCTATCAAAATTCCAACAGCATTTTTCACAGAAACAAAAACAGTCCCAATATTTGTATGGAACCACAAAAGATCCTGAATAGCCAAAGCAAATCTTGAGAAAGAACAAGTTGGGAGACATCACACCCCCCAATTTCAAGCGATAGTATCTAAAAACTAAAGTAATTAAAATGTATGGTATTGGCATAAAAAGAGATACACAGATCAGTGGGACAGAACAGAGTCCAGAAATAAACCCAAGCATATATGGCCAATTACTTTATAACAAAAGAGGCAAAAATATACAATGGGGGAAGGACAGTCTCTTCAATAAATGGTGCTAGGAAAACTAGCCAGCTACATACAAAAGAATGAAACTGGACCACTATCTTACATCATACACAGAAATTAGCTCAAAATGGACCAAAGACTTGAATGAAAGACCTGAAATCATGGAACTCCTAAAGAAAACACAGGTGGTAAACTGTTTGACATCACTCTTGGAGTTTTTTTTTTTTTCTTTTTTTTAATCTGATTTCAAAGGCAGTGGCAACAAAAAGCAAAACTAAATAAATGGGACTACATAAAACTCAGAAGTTCCTGCACATCAACAGACCATCAACAAAATAAAAAAGTCAATCTACTGAATGGGAGAAGAACTTACAAATCATATCCAATAGGGGTTAACAGCCAAAATAGATTTTAAAAATTCATAAAGCTCAGTATCAACAAGAAATAATTCAATTTTTTAAAAACTGGGCAGATGATCTGAATAGACATTTTTTCCAAAGAAGACATACAGATCATCAACAGGCACGTGAAAAGATGCTCAACATCACTAATCATCGGGGAAATGCAAATCAAAATCACAATAAGATATCCTCTCACACCTGTGTGAATGGCTAATATCAAAAAGATAAGAAATAACAGGTGTTGACAAGACTATGGGCCAAGGGGAGCCTTGTGCACTACTGGTGAGGTTATAAATTGGTGTAGCCACTACAGAAAATAGTCTGGAAAAGAGTAAAAAAATTAAAAATAGAACTCGCATATGATCTAGCAATTCAACTTTCGGGTATTTATCTGAAGAAAAACTATTCGGAAAGATACACGTGCCTCTATGTTCATTGCAGCATTATTTACAATAGCCAAGATAAGGAAATAACCAAAGTGCCCTTTGAGGGACGAATGGAAAAAGAGTTACATACACGCACATACTGGAATAATGCTCAGTCATAAAAAATAAATAAATAAATAAAATCTAGCCATTTGCAACTTGTATGAACCTTGAGGGCATTATGCTAAGTGGAAAAAAGTCAGACAGAGAAAGACAAGTACCGTATGATTTCCCTTGTATCTGAAATCTAAAAAAACAAACAAAAGTCATAGATACAGAGAATACACTGGTGGTTGCCAGAAGGGAAAGGGATAGGGAGGGTGGGTGAAATGGGTGAAGGGAATCAAGAAGTACAAACTTTCAGTTATAAAATGAACTCACGTACAGCAAGGTGACCATAGTCAATAATACTGTATTGCAAATTTGGAAGTTTGCTTGAAGAAAGTAAATCTTAAAAGTTCTCAGCACAAGAAAAAAAAAATGGTGTGACTTTGCATGAAGAGAGATGTTAACTAAACTTAATGTGGTGATCGTTCCACCATGTACACGAATGTCAAATGTCAAATCATTATGCTGTACACCTTATCTCGATTATACTTTAATAAAATGAAAAAAAAATGAAGGGAAATAAAAACATGCTCTGATATGCTGAAAGACATAGTTTGAGAGCCATAAACCTTCAATTTAGATTCTAAAGCTTTTTTTTTTTTTTAACTTTAAACAGGTGAAACATAATCCTGTCTGAGAATGCTGAGTTGTAAGATGGAGAGCAGAACAAATAAAATGGTCATATGTGAGGAACTCTAAATGAATATTGAAATATAAAGCAAAATAAGAATGTCTTCAATGTTGTGGGGTGTTGTTGTTTTTGGTTTTTCTTTGTTGTTTTTTGTTTTTTGTTTTTTCTGAGAGAGAGAATTAAAATACAAGACACAATAGCACTTAAATTGGGAGGGAAGCATACAGGGTAAAAGTGTTCTAAGATTCCCCAGGATATTTTTCAGAAGACAATAAAGGTACAGATTAAGACAGGATTTTATAATAAAGGATTCATGTCGTAATTTCTAAGGAAGCCACTAGAAGAACAGAATGTATTAACTTCAAAACTGTACGTGGGGAAAACCAAAATGAAAAATGAAAACCCTAATCAAACCCAAAGAAGACATAACAGAAAAAGAAACTTACAAAAATCAGGACAAGAAAACACAAAATACGTTAGATGCAAAATTTTAAAAATCAGACATTATAATTAAGTGTATTGAGCATACTCTAGTTAAAAGCAAAGATTGTCCAACTTGTTACCTCAGAAAGCTCCAACTTAAAGTAATTCATGAAAGCTCTAACTAATACAGCAGGAATACAGAAAAGTTGATAATAAAAGGATAGGAAAAGATATACCATGCAAATGTTAACAGAAAAAATATTTACTTTTAAATAAAATGTATTAAGAAGTATAAATGTATTAACTCACAAGCAAAATAAAAATTTATATTTAATAACAATTTTAAATATATACAACAAAAACTGAACAGAAGTGCAAGAAAAAAAAACAGTCATAAAGGAAAACTTTTCACAATATTTCTCTTGGTAACTGAGAATAAACAAACAAAAACCAGTAAAAACAAAGAATATTTGAGTAAGTTAACAAACCTGACCTACAGACACAGACAAACAACTATACTCAATGACTGCAGAGTATGCCTTTTTTTTAGGCACAGGATACTTAAAGATACTGATTATATGGCTGGCCATAAAGTCTAAACAAATTTCAGAGGACTAGAATAATGCAAATTAAGTCTTCTCACCTCAAAGCAATTAAGGCAGAAATCAGGACAAAAGATAAATTAAAAATTCTTATTTGTAAATTCAAGAAAATTCTAAATAACCAATCACAAAATGATTCCAAGGTAATAAAACCAGGACCTAAGGAGAAATAGCCTTAAATGTTTACATGAGGAAAAGAAGAAGGTTGAAAATTTATGAATGTTACTAACTAGAAAAAGAAGGGTGTCTGGGTGGCTCAGTCAGTTAAGCAACTGCCTTTGGCTCAGATCATGGTCCCAGGGTCCTGGGATTAAGCCCCACATCGGGCTCCCTGCTCTCCCTCTCCCTCTGTCTGCCATGTGCTCTCTCTTTTCTCTCTCTCTCTCTCTGTCAAGTAAATAAGAAAATCTTTAAGAAAAAAAAAACCTAAAAAAGAATTTTTTTAAAAATCAAAAATAAATGAAAAAAATGAAATAAAAATTAATACACCATGAAGAAAATTAATAAGGCCAAAAGTTTTATATCTAAAAAGAATAATGAAATTGCCCAAACTCCAGCAATATTAAGGAACGAAAGGACAATAAATACCAGTATCAGAACCAAAAAGAAAAGAAAATTAACATAGAAACTGCACACATGAAACATTATAAGCAACTTTTTCAGTAATTTGAAAATTTAGGTGAAATGGACCAAGTCTTAGAACAATATAAATCATTAAAACTAACTCAAGAAGAAATAGAAAGCCTGAACATTCCTGGAATCTTTAGAATAGTTACCAATGTTTTTATCAAAAAGAAAGTGTCCAGGCCCAAGTAACCTAAACAGGTTAAGTTCCACTAAAGGAGAAAGTAATTTCAGTTTTTCAAAAAACTGTCCACAGAGGAGTAATGATTTCTCCCAACTCACTACCTGAGGCTAACATAATATTATGGAAATCTGATGAGAAAGAATGAGAAAGCAAATTACAGGCTGAAGTCACTCATAGAAAGACATATTACAGTTATAAAATACGTACCAATGAAATCCAGCAGAGTATATGAAAAGGGTAATAAATCATGAACAAATTGGGTTTATCTCTAAAATACAAGTTGGTTTAATAGTCAAAAATCCATTTCAAAAAAGTCAACAGCCAAAGAAATTTGCTATGCTTAGATTCACTGGAAACAAATCACATGATTGTTATAATAAATAAATAAAAAGCACCTGACAATGTTCAATGGCTAGTCATTTAAAAAGTCATTTTGCAAACTAAGAATAAATAGTAACTTCCATAATCTAGTAAAGGGCATAGATGAAAAAATTCTAGAGCAAATAAGACAAAGAAGAAATGCTGAAATTATGTGTTTTGAGATCCAGAACTAAAAACAAAGATGTTCACAATCACCACTGAAATGTGACAGAGTAATGAAGGTTCCAGATGGTTGCACAGCAGAGGGAGGCAGAGTCTTTATTACATCATGGTGGGACAACTGGATACCCACATGGGAAAAATTACTATGAGCCCAACTTCACACCTTACAAACAAAAAACTATTCTAGAGTAACAAAATCAAAATGGAAAAGGGAATAACTTTTTGATCACAAGTTAAGAAACCATTTCATGAATACAGTTCAGAAATCACTAACCTAAAGGAAAATGGTGCTCAACTAGCAACTTCTGCATACAGAATAGGGGAGGCCAGCACAAAGAATGAGAAGACAAGCCACAGAGCAAGAGAAGGGGGTTGTAACACCCAGAACTACTTCAATTCGTACGGTATAATCCCATTTCTAAAGTTCAACAAGCAAAATTAAACGATACTGCCCAGGGAGCTTACATAAATCATGAAGTATGTTTTATGTATGGTGTAAAACAGGAACCAGTTTGTTGGTTTTTTTTTAATGTGTTTTTTTATGGGTTTTTTTTTTGTTGTTTTAGTGGGTTTTTTTGAAGTTTTTTTTTAAATGTCCACCCATAAGAAGGTTGAGGAGTTTGTGAATGGGAAGAAATAATACAGGTTACTTTCAGGATGCTTGATTTTTTTTTTTAAGATTTTAATTTTATTTTTGTAGTGTTCCAAGATTGTTTATGCACCATGATTTCTTGAACCAGATGGTGATCCCATGGCTATTGGCATCATAACCAGTTTTAAAACTGTCTTATAAAAGTTATGTGTATTTCTGTGTACATAATACATATTAAACGTTTGAAAAAACCACACTTAATGAATTTATAAAACTAGAAATAACACAGGTACTATGCTCAAAAGGAATGATTCCATAGTACTATCAGAGGAATAAAAAAGAAAGTCAACTCTCTAATTGATCAAAGTGGTTTCCCATGAGGCATAGGTTAACAATTCTGATTCTGCTTCACATGTACACTGGAACTGATTATGTAAATGGATGGTAGATGGTGACAGCCAGGTTTCTCACCGTTGGGAATGGGAGTTTACAAAGAAGCCGGGGAAAAGACCTAAAATGATCCATTCGTTAATGAATCAGAGTTGACGACATCAATAAGAATTTATGTTTAGCCAAGTATAGTTACAGCTCATTGCACACAAAAATGTTTATAATGTGTGTGCCTACGTGGATTAGTGTACACGCATGTATTTCTTTGCTCTGTCAGATGAGAGCACCTAAAGTAACAACACTCTGGTAGCAATGGGCAAACCATCACCCAGATCCTGGGTCCTAATCCCATTTGCCAGGAAAAGGCACTAGGGCTCCTGGAGAAATGCCTGAGTCCGGGACTGAAGCACTATAAAATGAGCCTGGGGCACCTTGCAGTGTCAAAAGCAAGGAACTGTTAAAACTAAACAAGCAAGTCCACACTCATGGGAGCCGACTAAAATGGCTCCCAACACCCAAAAATGGAACATTCTGAACAACAAAATAAATTTAGTATTGCATTATAACCCAAAATATCAATCAATATCCATGAGCCCACACTGATATGAATAAATGATTGAATAAATAAATGGGAGAATAATAGCTATTCCAAAGCTATTATACAGATAGTTTAGCTTCTAAAGGATGGGGAGCATAACACACTACTCTAGTGGGGGCTGCACAGAGAGACCTCCTGGCAAGCAGTACAGGATGGAAAGAATGGGAAAAGATGAACGGGAAATGAGAATGGGAAAAGAGAGAAACTTCACAATGGAGAAATGGGACAAATACTACTTTGCCCTGTTGGCCAACATCGACAGTCATAGGTCAAGTTGACAGTACGTACCCTTACCCCTGATACAGTAACAATGGCACTTTACATCAGACAAATTCCAAGAGAGGGGAGTTCCACAACACACCTGACAAGTACTTGTAGAAGGGTCAAGGTCACCAAAGACAAGGAAAGTCTGAGAAACTTTCAGAGCCAAGAGGAGCCTAATGAAATTGCACACACACACAATGTATTATAGAGAGATTAATATACAACATATATACAAAGGGAAAACAGAAAATCTGAATAAAGCATAGACAGACTATAGTTAATAATAGTGTATCAATACTGATTCACTAACTGAAATGAATGTACCAAACAAAGGTAAGAAGTTAATAATCAGGGAAAACAAGGTATAAGGTGTACTGGAACTTTTTTACTATCTTCGTAATCTTTCTGTAAATCTGAAATTGCTCTGAAACATAAGGTCCATTAAAATTATTTTTTTTAAAGCCAAGAAAGAAGGCCCAGAATGTATATGCAATACTGTTGTACAACAGAGGGGATATTACAATTTTATGTGGAAAGGACAAACTACTGAATTAAGTGATCTGGGGATCACTGGCTATTCACGTGGGAAATAAAATTAGAATACGACTTCACTCCACATATAAATCACAGTTGGACTAAAATTCCAAAGGTGTAAAAACTAACTATCTTCATTATCAGAAGAAAATCTTAGAGAACATCTTCATGACCTTGCAGTAGGTATGAAAGCATGAGGGGGGTAAGAAAAACCATTAACCATAGAGAAAACATTGATTTGTCCACATAAAAGATATCAACTTCAATAAAAGAAATGATACTATTAAAGAACAAAAGGACAAACGGCTGACCAGAAAAAATGATGTTCAACCTAAAATGCTCCATAATATACAAAATACAAATAAAGACATTCTGTAAAAGCGTTAAGAAAATGATAATCAATAGAAAAAAGGGAAAGGATATGAACTGAGATATCAGAAGAACAAATGGCCATTAAACAAATGGAAATATGTTCAGTATCAATAGTAATGCACATTTAACACTTAAGATACCATGTTTTACCCATTTTTACCATGGGGAAAAAGTATAAAGGCTTGTGATATTGAAGCTCAGCAAGAACATGGGGGAAGGAATCCTTAAGGCACTGTCCACAGGATACTGAGTGCTTCAGCCACTCTGGGGGACAATTTGGCAACATCCATTCAAGGTTTACATCTTTTCTTCCAAAATATAACAAAAGGAGCAAAGCCAAGTCTTTCATCAACAGAAGTATGGTTCACTGAATTGTGATATTACAAAAAAAGTATGCCTTGGTTTAAAAGAATGAGGTAGAAAATAAATAAAATCTTTAAAAAAAAAAAAGGCAGGGGGCACCTGGGTGGCTCAGTGGGTTAAAGCCTCTGCCTTCGGCTCAGGTCGTGATCCCAGGGTCCTGGGATCGAGCCCCGCATCAGGCTCTCTGGTCGGCAAGGAGCCTGCTTCCCCTCCCCCCACCGCCTACTTATGATCTCTGTCTCTCAAATAAATAAATATTTTTTTAAAAAAAGGAATGAGGTAGATATACAGAGGTATGTACAGATAGAAAGTTATAAAGGTGCACACTCGCGCGTGCACACACACACACACACCCCATGGAAATACAGTTCTGAGACATTACTTGATATAGGAAAGAACATTATAGAACAACCCCGAGTATGACAGAATCTGATTAAAAAGTAAAGAACAAAACGACCTAAAACAATATTATTTCTGGACATCCATATATAACTGCTGAACGTACAGAACGTTCTGGAAGGATATTCATCAAACGGAGAAAGAAAATGAGATTGGGGGCAGGGTCAGGGTGGGTAAAAAATTTCTTTCCTTTTTTATCTACGCATCTTTGACAAGGAGGATGTTTTTATGGATTCCTTGTGTAATTAAACACTTTTTTCCTTAGTGAAATAAGTAGAAAGGGGAGGGGAAGAAATGGTCTAAGTTTTACACAGAAAGTATTTGGAAGTAGTTTCCCAGGTTGAGTACTATGGGCACTGGAGCGGCTGCGAGCCACTCTCTCCTGCTGCATGAGCATCTGCTCCTCAGTTATGCTCTCCGGCTCAGCGCCCTGGAGAGGACATTGCTAAGCAACACTATCTAGGGTCAGAAAGACCCCTGACCGGTAAACTGTATCTGGTCTGCAAGGAACTACAAGGGAACAGTAAGCGTCTCCTGCGTGCACCACGCACTACAGCCTCCCTGAACGCTGGAACTTCTCTTGCAACAGGCACGTCTTCCCTGCTTGACTCTAACCCTGCTGGGACATATGGGTCAAAAAAGATCACAAAGCCAGGTGTGAGTCACATGGGCACTTGAGATTTGCACCATGTGAGCCAGCTACGTGGGGAAAGTCCTTTTCCAATTCTGAGTAGCCTCTGCTATTTTCATGAGTGACCCTTCGACTGTCCCCATGAACTACAAATACTCCATTTTAATCATTCCTCGAGATAGCTGTAAGCAACAATATTTTGCATTCAATTAAATTGAGGCATTTTTGGCGAACAGCAAGGCATAAAACTTATTCACTACACAACAGCAGTAAATTTATGGTTCAAATAAATTTCATCTATAATTTCCCAAACCACTATGGAAAGTTAAATCATTCATTTTATATAGTAGAACACAATGTGGGACTATATAAAAACTAAAATGAAGCAAAAAAATTTTTTCCAAAGGACCTGGCTTCCAAGCGAATGTCTTGAGAAAAAAAAGATTTTTATGTATTTGAAAATCAAAATCACTTCCTAAGAAAAACTAATCCTCAGTGTAAATTACAGTGGAAAAAATCATTACAGGCAGATAAAGACGAGACAAAACTTGCCAAAAGGTAGGTACAGATATGCTTGAGAGAGCAAGGAAGGATAACTCCAAATTTGTGGCTCAGCTTTGTTAAAATTACGGTGCCAGTAACTGCCCACACCAAAGACCGCCATCACAGCTGCTTACAGAACGGCACTGGCTTAAGCCAAATTCAGGACGGTCAGTGCAACACACAGAACATTTAGTCACACACTATGCCACTTCTTTTGAGGGGGGTTTTAAAAATGCAAGGCATAGGGGCGCCTGGGTGGCTCAGTGGGTTAAAGCCTCTGTCTTCGGCTCCGGTCATGATCCCAGCGTCCTGGGATTGAGCCCCACTTTGGGCTCTCTGCTCAGCCGGGAGCCTGCTCCCCTTCCTCTCTCTCTGCCTGCCTCTCTGCCTACTTGTGATCTCTGTCAAATAAATAAATAAAATCTTAAAAAAAAAAAAAAAAAAAACAACGCAAGGCGCAGCTCCTCATCCCTGCTCACATTCTAATAGTTCGGCGAAAGGTCCACGAATTTTTTTTTTTAAGTGCTGATTTTCACACCTATAAATACAGAAACCAAACTGATGGTTGCCAGAGGGGAGGCAGCTGGGAGGATGGGCAAAATGGGGGAAGGGGCGTGGGAGAGGCAGGCTTCTAGTGATGGGATGAATGAGTCCTGGGAGCTTAAAGGCACAGCATAAGGAATACAGTCAATTACACTGTAACAGTGTTGGGTGGCGACAGATGGCAGCTACACTTGTGGGCAGCACAGCACAACCTACAGAGAAGCTGAATCACTACTCTGTACACCTGAAACTAACGTAACATTGTGTGTTGACCAAACTAAAAAAAAAAAAAAAAAAAAAATTTAACGAATTAATTAAAATTTCTTTTAAATGAAAAATAAAAAGTGCTGATCCCAGAATAAAACTTCAAAGGGGGCACCAACCTCCCTCGCATACCCCCTTGAAACAGGTCAGAAGGACAGGATTCTGCACATACATACATACATACATACATGAGTTTCTTCTCTTTCTTGGAACCCTTTATTCCAAGTACCACTAAATCTCACCACTGATGATGAGGTGAACTATGCTTGTTTGTTTTAACTGAAACCCTTAACGACATATGTCAACTTCGGACTAGTTTATTAACCTGTGGGGATAGGAAGAAAGAAAATGCCAGAATGGTACACAGAGACTGTGTTTCATTTCTTTTGTTTGTTTTAAAGATTTTATTCAATTATTTGACAGAGACACAGCGAGAGAGGGAACACAAGCAGGGGAAGTGGGAGAGGGAGAAGCAGGCTTCCCACTGAGCAGGGAGACCGATTTGGGGCTCAATCCCAGAACCCAGAGATCATGACCTGAACTGAAGGCAGACGCTTAACAGCTGAGCCACCCAGGAGCCCTTGTTTCACTTCTTAAAAAAGTGAGGAGTCTGAAGTATGGCAGAAAGGTTCATACCTGTTATCAAATCTGAGTGAAGGGTAACAGGACTATCACAGTATTTGGCACGCTTTTTTGTATGCTTTAAAACACTCAATTTTCTTAAAAAAGCACTTAAATGCATGGCAGTATTCCAAAAGGCAAGGCCGTAGGAGGGCATCATCACGAGCCAACAGGTCCTTTGACAACTCTTATCTTGGAAGGATGCATCTGAGTTGATTTTGTGCCCCTCACGCAGGTTCCAGAAAAGCAAGCCTGATCCATCTGCGCTCACTTAAAGCAACGCGGTTTTTCACGGTGAACAAGAAAATTTCAGTGACGATGGATGGAAACCCGCCCCTCATGGATTCACATACCTGCGTCGCTCCCAGATCCTGTTGACAAGGCTGGCATGATGCAAGCCGCAGGCCAGGACAGCACACACCAGACACTCTCCGCTTAGAAAGCCACGGAGAATTCCAGTCCAGTGGCCTGCAGCCACACTGTCGACCAAGATTTATATACCAAGCAGGCCGTTTCTAAAAAAAGAAGAAAAACACTTTAAAAATAGTAATAGGGAAGGCGACTAAATTGCAACGTTCTACAACTAATTCAGAGTTCTTATTCCAACACGCTTAACCATTCTTCCAAATCTGTCTACACGCTAGGTGCACACAGGAAGAAGGGTGAGAGTTTTTGATTTGGATGTGAAATTTCTAGTTAAAACCACGAAAGCTCCTCCTGCATGTATCAAGGCTTCCTGCAAGATGTATGCAGTTGGTTTGAGGGCCGCTGGATGCAGATTAAGAATGTAAAGAAGGTTTGTTTGTTTGTTTAAGATTTTATTTATTTATTTGACACACAAGATCACAAGTAGGCAGAGGCAGGCAGAGAGAGAGAGGAGGAAGCAGGCTCCCCGCTGAGCAGAAAGCCCAATGCGGGGCTCGATCCCAGGACCCTGGGATCATGACCTGAGCTGAAGGCAGAGGCTTTAACCCACTGAGCCACCCAGGCGTCCCATAAAGAAGGTTTTTAAAGCCAGCGCTATCCTAAGATGCTCTCAATCTATTACTGTGATTCCACGCTGTATTTCTAATGCAGAACAGAGACTCTGTCGATGGTCCATGACTTACAAACACACTTGTGATTTGTTAACTAGCTCATCCTAATACGGCACTGCCGAGTCCTCTAACTGAAACTGCCAATCACCTGGAGAAACTACTAGACTTGAAAAGGTTAGGGAGTTGCAGAAGTGTTAGCAATCTAAACGAGGCCTCCCGATCCATGCTAATACACAAAAGTCAGTTCTTTTAGTAAAAAGCTAAGCTTGACGCACTTTGAAAAAATACCAATTTTTTTCAAAAGTTGTTTTAACTACGGGTTATCCCGCCGTAAGCAGTAGGGGGCTGTTGTCTCCTAGCGGAAGAGCAAGGACTCCAGAGTTTGGCCTAATCTTTCCACCTGCTAAACCGTGATCTTGGACAATGTATTTGATCCTACTGCACCTTCACTTCCGTCTATACGAATGGAGATAAGAGCAGTTTAGAACTGTTTGATAATTAAATACGCTAAGACTCACAACACAGCGTCTGGCATGTGACCAGCAAACAAGAAACGCTGGCTCTTGTGACTGGAGCTGTTTAATTCAGGCAATGAGATTATAAAATGAAAACATAAAAGAAAGTAGCGAGATTAAAATTTACGCTGGCCTGACACCTAGGAGAAGGCCATGTGGTTTAAATTTGGACCACTGCTGCCTAATAACGGAAAATACACTCCATTTACATTTTTTTAGAAATCAGAAGACCCGCGCAATGTGTTTAAGTCCATTTTTAATGCATTTTCCCCCCAGTTCTCTATAAAGCAAATTCAGTAATTTAAAAGCATATTTTAACATATATTAACAAGAAAAACAGATATTATAAACACTCGAAAAACTGGCTCACTTCAACCCGTGAAGCCCTTAAATTGCTGATTCATATTACAGAATAAGGGTAACAGGCTTGCCAAATTTCACTTGAAAAAATCCGAGCTGCAAAATTCTATTAAAACCTTCTAAATTAGCTTTTTAACTATGAAAGCGAACGTTAGTATGAAAAAATTCACCAAAGAGACTATCTTGAACCAAACTAACTAATGCAGTGGCCTGCATTTTGTTTCATATTACAAGGGTTGATAAAGTATGCAAAGACTGTTAACTGAAAATATGAGGGCAGTTAAAGACCAAATAAACTCTAAATCACGAAGCTAAAAATAAGTGAGAAAGACAAAGTTTCATTAATGCCCATCTCTAAGGCTGTTTTCCCCAATAATTTTAAGAGGCAACTCTGCTTTGCTTTCATAAATTATTCTAACAATCAGGATTAAAATTCAACTACATAAAAGTGTTCCTTCATTACGGTCTGTATGAAACAGACCATACATGATTTAAAGGAGGCACTCAGTAAGACTATTGTTTCGATGAGAAAAAAAGGAGGAAACGGTTGAAATTTGTAAAGCGTACGCACACTCATTTCTACCATTAGGGCAATATGTGTACACATGTGGGTAGTTATCGTGTGTGTGTGTGTGTGTGTGTGTGTGTGTGTGTGTGTGTGTTACGTAGATAATTTAAGCTCTTTATGCCAAAAATCATAATTTAAATCGTATAGATAGCTTAACTATAGAAATATATGCACAACAGTCTACGCCATAGATACTAACCCCTTCTTCGTGCCTTAAAGATCTTACAATGCTTCACTTTTATAAACCACAAACACCATATATAGTAAGTGATCTTATATCATTCTATTACTACTAAGGCAACCTTACATCCCCACAGCAAAACATCCTTCTGAGTTGATACTGGTGCTATACACATAAAGCCATTTATGAAAGGCCTCAGCATTTCTCACTTTATTTCATGACGAGCACCCAAAGTTAATTCTTCCCAAAGTCGTATTACTTAAGAAATATATGCTACAAAGTAATTATCTTCTCAGAACATATCTACGTATACTAATAAAAAGCAAATGGTTTGATAAAATCCCAACCAGTAAAAAATGCTTACTATTTTGTGCAACGAAGCAGAGTTGCTGGGTTTAACTCTCAAACTGAGCTAAATTTTTGTAGTGATCATGTTATTTTCTTTGGCTAAATTTATTGAAAATACTTTGGAATTTGTCAGAACCCAGCCGTAATTATTACTGACTGTTGTATGGAATCGATTTACTACAACACCAAAATACCAGCTGTTACAGTACGTCCTGAGAGGGATTACCGAATATTCTTAAATTGAAGTTCAATCCATCTTTCCATAAAAAAGAGAGAGACCCAAACACCAGGAACCCAACAGCGATATCAAGTGCACCTGAAACATTTACAATACCCAATAGAACTATTACAACCCTCCTTTAAAAAGGCTTATTTTTGAAATTTCATTATTCCAGTTGCACCTTGCTTCTATATATCACACAGTATCGGGTTCTTCTGGCATCGATCATGTGGAAACAGTGAAATATGTGACGGTCTAGAGCTTACAACGTTCAGTTTCTACTGGCCTTGGGTAACCCTTAGGGCTCCCGTGGCACTCATGACATCTAATGGTCAACCACGGAAGTGCAAGTGTTTGTCGCACAAAGTTTGGCGTTTTCTGTAAAGCAAAAACGGTCTCATTGCACCCAGAAAAACAGCCATCTGCAGAAATTTTCATTCATATGCACACACGACTATAAAGAAATATACACTCCTCCTGTGTATATTAAGAAATACACACTCCTCTTCCTCTCAATACTTCACTATAACACCACTTCTGACACCAACTGCAGTGTTCCACACATCCGGCAATTCTGCGGCACGAGCTGTGTCCTACAGTTTAATCCAGTTCTGGCACTCGCCACCTGCACACGGCATCAGATCCCACAGGTTAAGGGCGCGGCCCCACAAGACTCCCCCGCCACCATGTCCATCACAAATTTAGGCGGTCACCTGTGCTTCTGATCAATTCACTATAAATCAGAGGTTCCCATGAATCCCTGCTTGATTTTTATTAATTTGTGAGAGCCACTCAAAAAACTCAGGAAAACATTTACTGACTAGATCACCAGTTTATTATAAAAAGATGCAACTCCGGAACAGCCAGATAGAAGAGATACCAGGGCAAGCATGTGGGAAGGAGCACAGGGCCCCCGGGCTCTCTTTCTTTCCAGGCGCATGACTCTCTGCAACCCTACCTCCCAGCCTCCCCCACATCCCTTCTCCCACCTGCCGCCCCCCACCCCACCCCCCCCACACCTTCACCCATTCACCGACCCAGAAGCACTCTGAACTCTGTCCTTTTGGGTTTTTATGGAGACTTCCTTATATAGGCATGACTGATTCGATCGCTGGCCATCAGTGACTGACGCTGCCTCTAGCCCCTCACACATCTCCAGAGGTACGACTGCAAGTTCAACTCTCTAACCAAGGCTGGTCCACCGGCGACCAGCCTCCACTCTCAGCCCCTTTACAAAAGGCACTGGTGTTACCATAGTCACAGGTGTGACTGCAAGGGGCACATCACCAGTAACAAGATTACCTTTATTACTCTTATCAGCTAGGGTTTTAGGTGCTCTGTGCCAAAAATGGGAGGCAAAACCAAATATAGCTTTCTTATCATAAACCACAACAGGACACAGACCCACCAAGTTTAAGCATCTGAACAAGAAATCAATGCTGGACCTAGTTTCCAAACACAGTTCCTCTCAATTTGGCAGAATATGCAAGAATATGAAAACATTTTTAAGATTTTATTTATGTATTTACAGAGAAAGAGAGAATGTGAGCAGGGGGAGGGGTAGAGGGAGGAGGAGAGAACCTCAAGCAGATTCCATGCTGAGCACAGAGCCCAATGTGGGGCTCAGTCTCATGACCCTGAGATCACGACCTGAGCTGAAATCGAGTCAGACGCTTAGCTGACTGAGCCACCCAGGTGCCCCAAACATGAAAACTTTAAATTAACTCATCATAAATATTTAAAAATCCTATTAATATGCTACTGTTTCAGGAGACAGTAACTGTACCCAGTAATCCAACCGCAGGTTATTTCACCGGTTACAAGTATTCTAAGCTTTCAAAGTCGGATAGAGCAATAAAGTAACACAGAGTAAATTTTTCTAAAAAATTTATGATCCCAGGGTCCTAGGATCGAATCCCACATCAGGCTTCTTGCTCAGCGGGGAGTCAGCTTCTCTGTCTGTCTGCTGCTTCCCCTCCTTATGCTGATAAAAATCTTTGGGAAAAACTCAGATTTTTTTAAAAGCTCGATATGAAAGATTCACAAGTTATATGTTAGCCAATGCAAGCAGCAAACTGGTATCGGTTAACATTATTGAAAACTTCATAAATCATACCTGTTAAGACAACAGAGGAGGCAACCCAGAGCTAAGTGGCATAAATCCACTTACCTAAAATGGTGTTTAGACCATTTACACCAGCAGCTCTCTGAGTGTGGTCTGCAAACCCCCAGTGGTCTCCCAGACTCTCTCAGAGGGGTTCATGAGGTCAGATTATTTTCATAAAAATACCGAGATGCCATTTGCCTTTTGTACTGTGTCGACATCTGCACTGACAGTAAAAAGTAATGGGAGAAACTGCTAGAACCCGACTGGAATTATTCGTCCTTGTGCTCTTCCGTGCCAAGCCCCCACATTAAAACAGACGACGACAACGACAGGGGAGGAGCAGAAAGAGAAAAAATGTTCACTCTAGAATGTTCTTAATCAAGTAAAAAGTTCTTAAATCAAATTCCTATATAATTGCCTCTTCAGCATCCATCTTTTTAGTGTTCGGTGTGATGAAATGAGAAGTACAGAAAGTGCTGTTGCCGTAAATGAAGTCATGTCTGTCTCAAAGAAAAACACCTGTGTGATGGTTACTGTAAACCAAACCAGTCGCTTTTCTCGTGGAAAACTATTTTTACTTAAAAGAACAATGGAAAGACAAGTTATTCAGCTATTCCCCTTACTTGAGTATTTGGGAAACATTTTCTTGAAAATGAATGAAATAAATCTGAGACTTTGAAAAAAAAAAAAAAACCAAACCTGACGGTACTCGTTGCTAATGATAAAATAGAAGCTTCGAGCAAAAATTGCAATTGTATAAAACTCAGGTCCATAAGAGGCTGCCTTGGCCTCACCTTGCAAGAGGCTGAGAAATGCAAACACACTAGAACCCAGCCCCCAGTTTGCATAGCAGGTTCCCAACACACAAAGGCTCTTCTGAGATCAGTGGCGATATTAAGCCACGTGATTTTTTTAAAATAGTGTCTACATGCAGATTGTGAACCAATTATTTTTTAAAATATCAATATGTGATATGAGAAAATCATGCACAAATAAAAGATTCATTCAAAGTGCAAGACGGAGCAATGGATTTCACAGTTGCAATACGGTAAGTTTATCGATACACTTTCAGATTCCACATTGCAACTCTCTTTAATAAACAACCATGCAACCAGTTTTGGTGTTGTATCAAAGAATCTCCATGATTCACTGAACGGGCCATCAAAACACTCGTCCCTCTTCCACGTGCAGACCTGTGTCATTTTCTTCATATCCGCCAACCTAAACATACAGCAACAAATGGAAAGTATGCACAGATGTGGAAATGGCAGTCTACTAATCTAGGCACCAGAGAAATTTCCAATCTACCAAATCTTTTGTTTTGGGAAACAAGTTATTTTTCATAGTAATGTTATTCTGGGGCACCCGGGTGGCTCAGGGAGTTAGATGTCCGACCCTTGATCTTGACTCAGGTCAGGATCACAAGGCCCCACCTCGGGCTCTGCGCTGGGCGTGGAGCCTGCCTCTCCCTCATCTCTCTCTCTCAATCCACCTCTCTTTTAAAAAAAATGTTATTTCTGTTAACAAGTAACAAGTTTAATATTGTTATTTTATTTTTTTTTAAAGATTTTATTTATTTATTTGACAGACAGAGATCACAAGTAGGCAGAGAGGCAGGCAGAGAGAGAGGAGAGGAAGCAGGCTCCCTGCTGAGCAGAGTCCAATGTGGGGCTCGATCCCAGAACCCTGGGATCATGACCTGAGCCGAAGGCAGAGGCTTAACCCACTGAGCCACCCAGGCGCCCCTGTTATTTTATTTTTAAGTCTTCTCTGCGCCCAATGTGGGGCTGGGACTCACAACCCTGAGATCAAGAGTCACACGCTCTGTTAACTGAGCCAGCCAGACATCCCTAATATCATTATTTTTAAACGAATTGAAATAATCCTTTTCATGGCTCAGTTTTAATTTCTAATATGGTAAATATCAACAAAATACATATAAATAAAATTCTTTGGAGTCCTTAATAATTTTTAAGAATGTAAAGATGTCCAGAGACCCTAAAAGTGGAAACTACTATTCTATGCCAGGGAGAAGCACACATTTCCTGCAAAAGGCAGACAGTAAATATTTTAGCCTTTGTGGTCCCTATGGCTTCTGTCTCAATACAGGCAATACATATATGAGTTTGGCTATAACCTTGTTCCTAAAATATTTACAGAGACAGAGAGGGCAGAGTTCTAGGCCATGATACTCTACCTGCTGGTCCCTTAAAGATCTAAAAGTAGCATACTTTCCAGTAACATTTTTATTGATTTTTTTAAATATTGAAAGGAAAGGAGTTTTTAAAAACAACTTCCACTGTTTAATGCAGGAATGTATGCAAAAGAACCGATACAGGTTTTTAAACTATGCAGTTCCTAACCATACACAAAAATCACATTTGAATTTTATCTATTCCAAGAATCTTAAAATCTGTCAGTACACCAAGAAAATTAAAACTGGCAACACGGTAGCTGCTATATATAAGTAAATACGTTATATACAACCAAACACAAAAAACCCTGGCTCTCAAGGAAAAGGGGAAAATTAAGAAAGATTAAAAACACCCCACATTTCACCAACCCAAGAGGGTTCAATTACTGCATAATGCAAAACTCCTATTATCTCCTTTCTAAAAATGGAAAGGAAAATACCAAAGCAAGAGAAAAAATAAAATTCCATTGAAGGAATCGTATAAAACTCTGAAGACTTAAAAGAGGGGAAATGCTGCTTTATAACCCCCAGGTGAAGACACCCGAGCTTTAAAGCCATTAGGAAAGTCTGCAAGGAGGCCTGGCACACTTGCCCAAAAGGGGCACTAACCACACAGGTCAGGGTTGCTCCCGGTCAGGGTTCTCGGCGAGAAGGCACACACTGTCACGCTCGATCACTCAGGTTCCCCCACCTGGAAGCACAGGTGTAATGAACGACATTTGCAAGCTAAGACCTCACTCTAGACTAGGCAAACCATCTACAGCAAATCAGTGCATCAAGACCCCAGGGTTTTCGCTCAGACCGCCCTCAAGTAAAACCAGTGGCCTTTCTAGTGCTGTGCACTCCCCCACCTCTCACAGCGGGACACTTCTTTTCTGATGATGACTTTTTTCATCGTCTATGTTCTACCACCCACTACGAAGAAGTCTTGGATAGTCTTCAAGATTATACCATTAACCATCAATGACCCTTTTCCCCCCTGTACTTTGGCACTCTCCTCTAACTGTTGGGAGCAGGGGAGAATGGTGACTTAGTCTTCTCTTTGACCTAGTCTCAACTCCAGATCCATCCCAGCATTCCATCAGCATTCCCTTAAGTCCTCTCTATTGGAAAAACCAATCTTGTATCTACATCAACATAATTTTCTATTCTTCTTGAGCTTTCATCCCCCACTAGATTTCCCTAGAGATGGAACCCGTATCATCATGTGCCCTTAAAAAGTGCGTAACGAACCTCATTCAGAAGTCCTTCTTTGTGTGACCAGTTCCAACCCTCCAAGGGCTCCTTTTCCCTTCGAGGTCAGAATAACCTCATTAGTTTACCTATGGGGAGAGAGCACTACCGAATGAGGAGAGCACAGATTTTGAAATGAGACAGACCAGCTCTGCCATACCGACTCCCTGGTCTTGGCCAGGCTATTTAATGAAATGAGATTAAATGCAATGACATAAGTAAAACACCTAACCTATAGCAGCCAATCAACAGATGACAGCTTTATTAGCACTCTTCGACCTCATTTTCATCACTCTACTTCTCATTTCCTCCAATCTAGCAAACTTTTTGAGGTTCTACAATGAAAAGAATATAGGCTTTGGTGAGAGACCAGCCTCCTGACTACCATGTACTACATGCTCAACTTACAAGGTATGAGACCTTGGGAAACCAATAAAATACCAATGTAAGTTATATATATATATGTGTGTGTACCTATATGTGATGTATAAACATACAAATACAAATATATATACATATATATTTATACATACACACTTATATGTGTAAATGTAAATACACATGTATTTTTATATAAATATATACATATATATAAATGTTAGTGGAAAAATAACATTGAGGGCATAAAATTTTCCAGACATTAAGTTAAAAACTCAACATGTATATATATATTTACAGATTTATACAGATTTATATATTTATATACAAATATAATTATATTTGCTAGTGACAAATAACATTAATTAAGTGCATACAATTTCCCAGACATTAGGTTAAAAACTCATCATGCATGTTTTCATTTAATTCCTACAACAATCCTATAACATAAGCACTATGGTAATTTTACAGACAAGGAAGCTGAATTTTAAGCAACTTATGTCCACAGCTTAAACGGATTCTAATGCCAATACGTATGGATCTGATGCCCAATCCGCCAATCACACTACCCAATGCTGCCCCTCAACTCTTTTATTTAACCTTTCCCATTCAGTCTTCTTAGCTGAATGGAAATACTATAGGACTCACTTACTTTTTGTGATGGCCAAATGAAATCAATCTAAAGCACTGGAAACACACCAGATGCTCAATGATAACCTCCCCCCTTCCCACAACATCTCCTTTAATATCCTTGTTTTATTTTATGCTGTTTCTTTATAAGGAAACTACCCACTCTGGGTCCACAACCTCTAGGTTGCTCTTCAGTCCCCTGGTACCTTGCCTTCTCTGACTGACCACCCAAAACTTTAGGTAATTTCAGAAAACAATATTCAGAATATTCAGAAATATTCAGAAAACAATCCCTTGGTTTTGAACACTCAGGACTACACCACATCTTCGAAGACCATACCCTATTTATAGCCATAGATATTTCCAAAAACTGTCACATCTTGCAAGGCAGCTAAGGATATTATTCCTCTATGTTCTGTAAACAAGGGACTCTGTTAGAAGTTCGAGAACGTGATTCAGACACTACTGAATCTTTCTTATTAACAAAATGTCACCATAGCACTGACTAGAATTTATAGTTAGTAATTTCAAAATTTCACAAAAAGCCTAAAAATAAACCAGCCAACAAAACAACCCTTATTAAAATTATCTATCACTTCCTATTCAAATTAACACACACAGGGGTGCCTGCATGGCTGAGTCCATTATGCTTCTGCCTTCAGCTCAGGTCATGATCCCAGGATCCTGGAATCCAGCCCCACATTAGTCTCCCTGCTCAGCGGGGAGCCAGCTTCTCCCTTTCCTTCTGCCCCTTCCCTGCTCGTGCTCTCTCCCCCAAATAAATAAAACCTTTAAAAGAAAAAAAAAAAAACACACCCCAAAACAGAATAAACTTATGTTTATTAAAGAACTACATTTAACATCAAATTATAACAGTTACCAAAAATAGCCCTTTAGCAATAAAGCCTCTAATAGTAACACAGCTGTGATTATCTGTATAGGCATGGTAGGTAACACAGGTAAAATATCCTAACAGTGACTGGAGTTAAAAACCAAATATGTACAGGGGCTGGCATCAGCAAGATGGTGGAACAGAGAAAAACGCAGGCCCTTGTTTCCTTAGAAGAAACTTAACAACAATATAAAGACCAAATGGTCTCAGACAACTCCAGAAACCAGTTAAGCAACTGTATTACCTAGGTGAGTAAAAGCCAAAAAGAGCCACAGTGAACAGACAAGAGTTCATCACATTTCCCTACCTTAATCCCCTTCTCTCACGCAATGAAGCGCAATTAAGGGGGAAAAAACAACCAATACCTAGTTTCTCCCTATGGGAGAGGAAGAGAAAAGAGGAAAATGCATTCAATGATTTGGCATGCTAAGGGGATGCCCAAAGAACTAGGTTTCTCTCTTGCCTGGCTATAATGCTCACAGGAAGGCAGCATCGTTTGGATGC
Source organism: Martes martes (assembly GCF_963455335.1). Taxonomy (NCBI): domain Eukaryota; kingdom Metazoa; phylum Chordata; class Mammalia; order Carnivora; family Mustelidae; genus Martes; species Martes martes. The sequence goes on from NC_137895.1 coordinate 130,119,192, forward strand.
CAGGCTGAAGGCTGCTCAGAAGAAAGTTAAGCACCGGGGCATGCGATAGCATCAGGGAGACCTCATCGTCACAGGCACATGCCAAAGAGAGGAAAGAGATTATGGCAGCTTAAGGAGAGGACAAAAGCCAGCCTCAGAAACTACACACACAAACCCAGAAAATATGCGTCCCCAGAAAGAGTTTGAGAGGTTCACAGGATCTTCAGCCAGGCTGGTTAGTGAAGGTCTTACACTCTGTGAAGCCAGTCAGTTAAGACTAGAAGAGCTCACAGTCTTCTCATACACCCAACCCTCAACAAAAGATCAAAAGACCCACAAAAAAACAGGTAAAGATGGTTCAATCAAAGGAGCAAAATAAAGCACCACAACCAACCCTAAAGAAATGGAAAGCTACAAATTACCTGACAAATAATTTAAAATAACCCTTCTAAAGATGCTCAGTGAGCTAAAAGACAACACAAATAGATACCTAAATAAAATCAGGGAAACAATGCATGAACAAAATAAGAATATCAACACAAAAATAGAAACTTTAATAAAAGGTAAACAAACTTTGGAGTTGAAGAATACAACATTAAACTGAAAAATTTACTAGACAGATCCAACTTCAGACTTGATCAAGCAGAACAACAACAACAACAACAAAATCAGCAAATTAGAAAACATCATGTGAAATTACCGAGTCAGAGGAATGAAAAAAAAAATGCAGGAAAGTAAAGAGAGCCTATGAGCCATATAAGACACCACAAAAAGACTACATATGCATTACAGGAGACCCAGAAGGAGAGGTAGGAAAGAAATAGAGCGCCTATTTAAAGAAACAATGGCTGAAAAATTTCCAGATTTGAGGAAAAAATGGACATATACATTCAAGCAGCTAAATGAATTCCAATGAGGGTAAATGCAAAGAGACCCACACATTATAATTAAACTGTCAAAAATTACAGAAAAAAACAATCTTGAAAGCAGCAAGAGAAAAGGGACTCATCATGTAAAAAGGAACATCTATTGACTAAAAGCCGATGTCTCTGTGGAAACTTTGCAGGTCAGAAGGCAGTGATATGGTATATTCAACCTGCTTGAAAGAAAAGAACCGCCAACCAAGAATACTGTATCTATAAAGTTATCCTTTAAAGATGAAGGAGAAACTAAGACTTTCCCAGCCAGATAAGTAAGAGTCAACCACCATCAGATCTGCCCTCCAAAAAATACTAAAGGGAGGCTTTTAGGCTAAAACAACAACGCAAAACCATATGAAAATATAAAGCTCTCTGGTAAAGGCAAATATTTGGGCAAATATAGAATCCTACGGCATTGTAATGTTGTTATATAAGTCATTTTTAAATTCTTTAACAGAATTTAAGAGGCAAAAGCATTAAAGTACAAATCTATGTTAAGAGACACACGATATAAGAAGGTGCGATTTGTGAAACCAGTAACATAAAGTGGGGACATGGGGAGCAAAGATGTAAAGAAGCAGAGTTTTTGTATGCAACTAAAGTTATCAGTTTAAAATAGATTGTTAAAGCCTGAACATGTTTTATGTAATCCCTATGGAAACCACACACACACACACAAAATCTATAGAAAATACACAAAAACCAATGTAAAGGGAATCAAAGAATGTGACCAAAAAAAAAAACCTCATTCAAACACAAAGAAAAGGCAGTAATAAAGTAAACAAGGACCAAAAAAAACTACAAGACAGAAAACAATTAAGAAAATGGGAATAAAAAACCTTCCTTTATCAGTAATTACTTTAAGTATAAATGTATTAAACTCCCTAATCAAAAGACATAGAGTAGCTGAATGGATTACAGCGGAAACACACACACACCCAACCATATGCTGTCTACTAGAGACTCACTTTGGTAAAGATACACATAGGCTGAAAATGAAAGGATGGAAAAAAAGATATTCCATGCAAACGCTAACCAAAAGAGAGCAGGGTGGCCATATTAATAGACAAAACAGAATAATTCAAAAACTAACAAAACACAAAACAGGACATTATATAATGACAAAAAGGTCCACTCACCAAGAGGTTTGACAGTTGTAAATATGTATACACCTGACATCAGAACTCCTAAATATGAGGCAAACATTGGCAGAATTGAAGGGTGAAACAGACATCAACACAGTAATATTAGAAGACTTCAATGTCATTACAACAGAAATAGAGAGAATGACCAGACAGAAAACCAAAGAGGAAATGGAGGACTTGAACAATACTATAAACCAAATGCACCAAACAGTCATAGACTGAACATTCTTTTCAACAACAAAATACACATTTTTCTCAAACACACATGGAACATTTTCCAGGAGAGACCACATGTTAGACCACAAAACAAGTCTTAACAAATTCTAGAAGTCTGAATTCATACCAAGTATCATTTCTGACCTCAATGGAATGAAACCAGAAATCAAAAACAGAAGGAAAAATAAAAATCCACAAATATGTGGAAATTAAGCAACACACACTTAAACAACCAGTGGGCCAAAGAATAAATCACAAAAGAAATTAGAAAATATCTTCAGACAAATAAAAATGAAAACAAAACATATTAAATCTTATGGGATATAGTGAAGGCAGTGCTAAGAGCGAAGTTTGTAACTGAAAACACATTAAAAAAAAAAAAAGAAAAATCTAAAATCAATAACCCAACTTTATAATTCAAGAACTAGAAAAAGAACAATGTAAGCAAAGAAGGGAAATTATTAGAGCAGAGCTATGAGAAAGAGAGAACAGAAAATTAATGAAACAAAAGTTTTTTTCAAAAGATCAATGAAATTAACAAATGCTTATCTAAGAATAAAAGATGTCTTAAATAACTAAAATCAGAAATGAAAAAAGAGACATTATAACTGATGTCACAGAAATGAAAAGAATCATAACAGACTATTAATAACTATATATCAACAAGTTTGATAACCTAGAATGGATAAATTCCTAGAAACATACAACTTACAAAGTGAACAACATAAATTTAAAATGTGAATAGACCAATATCTAATAAAGAGACTAAAACGGTGATCAAAAACCTCCCAGTAAATTAAAGCCCAGGCCCAGATGACTTCACTAGAGAGTTCTACTAAACATTTAAAGAATTAACAGCAAAACTCCTCAAGTTCTTCTCCAAAATTGGAGAGCAAGGAACACTTCCAAGCTCATTCTGAAGCCAACGTTACTCTGATAGCAAAGCCAAACAAAACACTACAAGAAAACTGTAGACCAAAATCCCTGATGAACAGCAATTTTAAAGTCCTTTAATAAATACCAGCAAACCAAACTGAACAGCACAGCAAAAGGATTACACACTATTACCAAGTTGGATTTATCCAGGGATGCAAGGATGGTTCAACATATGAAAATGTGATCTACCACGTCAAACGAAGGAAGGACAAAACCACATGAGATCATCTTAATTCAAGCAGAAAAACCATTTGACTAAAACACCCTCCACAATTAAAACAATAAACAAGAAACAGAAGGAAACTACCTCAATATCATAAAGGACATATATGAAAAGTTCACAGCTAACATCATACTCAATGGTCCAAAACTGAAAGCTTTTCTTCTAGAACAAAGCACTGATGCCCACTCTCACTACTTCCATTCAACATAACACTAGAAGGCATAATTGCTTTGCAATTTGGCAAGAAAAAAAAAATAAATAGAAGGCAGCCACATCAGGAAGCAAGAAGGAAAATTATCTCTATTCACAGATGACATTACATGATCTTATATGCAGAAAACCCCGAAGATTCCACATACAAATTATTAGATTTGACTAAACAAATTCAGCAAAGTTGCAGGATACAAAATTGACACAAAAAATCAACTGAGTTTTCAAACACAAACCATAAACAACCTTAAAAGGACATTAAGAAAACACTCATATTGACAACAGCATCAAAAAGAATGAGATACTTAGGAAAAAACTCAACCAGGAAGGTCAAAGATTGAAAAACTGCAAAAACACTGCTGAAAGAAATTAAAGAAGATGCAAATAAGTGCACAGATATCTGGGTTCACAGAATGGAAAACTTAAAATTGTTAAAAATGTCCATAGCACCCAAAGCAACCTACAGATTCATTATAATCCTTATTAAAAATCCTAATTTTTTTTTTTGCAGAAATGGAAGAACTGCCCTATAATTCATATGGGATCTCAATGAGCTCTGAAAATCCAAAATGATATTAAAAAGGAAGAAAAAAGTTCAAGGCCTCACAATTCCTGATTTCAAAACATATTACAAAGTTACAGTAATCAAAACAGTGTGGTACTGGCATAAAGACAGACATACAGACCAATGAAACAGAAATCGGAACCCAGGAAAAGAAATTCTCAGACACACAGTTGAATGACCTTCAACCAAGGTGCCAGGACTACTCAGTAGGGAAAAGACAATCTCTTCCACAAGTGGTGTTGGCAAGACTGAATATTCACATGCAAAAGAATTATGTTGGATACTTAACATACACCATATGCAAAAATTAACATGAAATAAGACCTAAACATAAGATCTAAAACTATAGAACTCTTAAAAAGAAAACAGGGGAAAAGCTTCATGACACTGAATTTGGTAACAATTTCTTGGATATGACACAAAAGCACAGTCCACAAAAGTAAAACAAAAATAAATGGCATTACATAAAATCTTTAAAAAAACTTCTAAGAAACAAAGTAAGCAATCAGGGACACCTGAGTGGTTCAGTGGGTTAAGCCTCTGCCTTCAGCTCAGGTCATGACCTCAGGGTCCTGGGATCAAGTCCCACATCGGGCTCTCTGCTCGGCAGGGAGCCTGCTCCCCACCCCCACCCAGCGCCTGCTGCTCTGCCTACTTGTGATCTCTCTCTCTCTCTCATTCTCTGTCAAATAAATAAAAAAATCTTAAAAAAAAAAAAGTAAGCAATCAACAGAATGAAAAGACAACCTACAGAATGGACAAAAATATCTGCATATCATATATCTGATAAAAGGTAACCTTAACACTTGTGCTTGCCTGCTCTCTCTCTCTCTCTCTCCCCCTCAAATAAAATCTTTTTTTAAAAAATCATTCTTGTAATTAAACTCACAATTAAACACTCTGTCAGAGAGCAGGTACTAATACCACAGGATCAGATGATAAATTTGGGGTATAATAAATGGTTTCAACCATCGCTACCATTTTTAAATGACAACCCAACTGCTATACCGAAGTAGACAATGTAGTAAACATCATGACACCCATTTATTCTGGACAGTTTTCTAACTGTGGGTAGACAGAGCTGCTACCCCACAATACTCCTGTGATCTCTCCCCTTCCAGGTATATGGGACCTGCCTGGACCAATAAAAAGAAAGAATCAGGTTTGTTACTCTCAGGAAGTCACATTTAAGAGCCACTGAGAGCACCTTACATGTCCTCTTTCCCGAGCAGTCCAATGTCCAAGAGAACAGCGCCTCCATCAGCTCAAGTCTTGACAGAGGACAACACGGAGCTACGTGCCCCCCAGTGTGTCCTGGACAGAGAGCATGAGCCAGAAACGAACATCTGTGGTTGGAGTTGTTTGCTGCTAATCTATCCTGACATACTGCCAGTTGCAAAAATCAATGGTACAAATTTTAAATAATATAAATCATTTAGTCTAAGAATTTACATTGTTATTTACCAAGTACTAATTAATACCATGTGGTTCAACCCAGTAGTTTCTAAAAATAGAGTCTCCTGAAAACATCTGCAATGAATCTGGGTATTTATAAACATGATATCACATTTACTCACTTGACAACAGAAATCATGCCAACTGTCTAGTTTTGTCAATTTCTCAGGCCCTAAAATAGGGCTATAAAAAATAAGCTTTCCAAAAATCAGGTTTTTTAAAGACTTTATTTTTTTGAGAGAGAGAGATGGCGAGAAAGAGAGAAGAGGGAGCAGGAGGGAGCGGGAGAAGCAGACTCTCCGCTGAGCAGGGAACCTGGTGCAGGGCTTGATCTCAGGATCCTGGGATCACGACCTGAGCCGAATGCAGACACTTAACCAAGTGAGCCACCTAGGCGCCCACAAAAATCAATTCTTTTTTTTTTTTTTTTTTTTTAATTATATATTGTATTTTATTTTTTATTTTTTTTATTTTAATAAACATATAATGTATTTTTATCCCCAGGGGTACAGGTCTGTGAATCGTCTGGTTTACACATTTCACAGCACTCATCATAGCACATACCCTCCCCAATGTCCATTTCCCCACCACCCTCTCCCATCCCCCTTCCCCCCCACAACCCTCAGTCTGTTTCTTGAGATTGAGTCTTTTATGGTTTGTCTCCCTCCCAATCCCATCTTTTCATTTTTTCTTTTCCTACCTCCCCCCAAACCCCCCCACCTTGCATCTCCACTTCCTCATATCAAAGAGATCATATGATAGTTATATTTCTCCGATTGACTTATTTCGCTAAGCATGATACCCTCTAGTTCCATCCACGTCGTCGCAAATGGCAAGATTTCATGTCTTTTGATGGCTGCATAGTATTCCATTGTGTATATATACCACATCTTCTTTATCCATTCATCTGTTGATGGACATCTAGGCGCTTTCCACAGTTTGGCTATTGTGGACATTGCTGCTATAAACATTCGGGTGCACGTGCCCCTTCGGAGCACCACGTTTGTATCTTTAGGATATATACCCAGGAGTGCAATTGCTGGGTCGTAGGGTAGCTCTATTTTCAGTTTTTTGAGGAACCTCCACACTGTTTTCCAGAGTGGTTGCACCAGCTTGCATTCCCACCAACAGTGTAGGAGGGTTCCCCTCTCTCCGCATCCTCGCCAGCATCTGTCATTTCTTGACTTGTTAATTTTAGCCATTCTGACTGGTGTGAGGTGGTATCTCATTGTGGTTTTGATTTGTATTTCCCTGATGCCGAGTGATGTGGAGCATTTTTTCATGTGTCTGTTGGCCATCTGGATGTCTTCCTTGCAGAAATGTCTGTTCATGTCCTCTGCCCATTTCTTGACTGGATTATTTGTTCTTTGGGTATTGAGTTTGATAAGCTCTTTATAGATTTTGGATACGAGCCCTTTATCTGATATGTCGTTTGCAAATATCTTCTCCCATTCTGTCAGTTGTCTTTTGGTTTTGTTAACTGTTTCCTTTGCTGTGCAAAAGCTTTTGATCTTGATGAAATCCCAATAGTTCATTTTTGCCCTTGCTTCTGTCGCCTTTGGCGATGTTCCTAGGAAGAAGTTGCTGCGGTGGAGGTCAAAGAGGTTGCTGCCTGCATTCTCCTCAAGGATTTTGATAGATTCCTTTCGCACATTGAGGTCCTTCATCCACTTTGAGTCTATTTTCGTGTGTGGTGTAAGGAAATAGTCCAATTTCATTTTTCTGCATGTGGCTGTCCAATTTTCCCAGCACCATTTGTTGAAGAGGCTGTCTTTTTTCCATTGGATATTCTTTCCTGCTTTGTCGAAGATTAGTTGACCATAGAGTTGAGGGTCTATTTCTGGGCTCTCTATTCTGTTCCATTGGTCTATATGTCTGTTTTTGTGCCAGTACCATACTGTCTTGATGATGACAGCTTTGTAATAGAGCTTAAAGTCTGGAATTGTGATACCACCGACTTTGGCTTTCTTTTTCAATATTCCTTTGGCTATTCGAGGTCTTTTCTGGTTCCATATAAATTTTAGGATTATTTGTTCTATTTCTTTAAAAAAAATGGATGGGATTTTGATAGGGATTGCATTAAATGTGTAGATTGCTTTAGGTAAAATAGACATTTTCACAATATTTGTTCTTCCAATCCATGAGCATGGAATATTTTTCCATTTCTTTGTGTCTTCCTCAATTTCTTTCATGAGTACTTTATAGTTTTCTGAGTATAGATTCTTTGCCTCTTTGGTTAGATTTATTCCTAGGTATCTTATGGTTTTGGGTACGATTGTAAATGGGACTGACTCCTCAATTTCTCTTTCTTCTGTCTTGTTGTTAGTGTAAAGAAATGCGACTGATTTCTGTGCATTGACTTTATATCCTGACACTTTACTGAATTCCTGTATAAGTTCTAGCAGTTTTGGAGTGGAGCCTTTTGGGTTTTCCACATATAGTATCATATCATCTGCAAAGAGTGATAGTTTGACTTCTTCTTTGCCGATTTGGATGCCTTTAATTTCTTTTTGTTGTCTGATTGCTGAGGCTAGGACTTCTAGTACTATGTTGAACAGCAGTGGTGATAACGGACATCCCTGCCGTGTTCCTGACCTTAGCGGAAAAGCTTTCAGTTTTTCTCCATTGAGAATGATATTTGCGGTGGGTTTTTCATAGATGGCTTTGATAATGTTGAGGTATGTGCCTTCTATCCCTACACTTTGAAGAGTTTTAATCAGGAAGGGATGCTGCACTTTGTCAAACGCTTTTTCAGCATCTATTGAGAGTATCATATGGTTCTTACTCTTTCTTTTATTAATGTATTGTATCACATTGATGGATTTGCGGATGTTGAACCAACCTTGCAGCCCTGGAATAAATCCCACTTGGTCGTGGTGAATAATCCTTTTAATGTACTGTTGGATCCTATTGGCCAGTATTTTGGTGAGAATTTTCGCATCTGTGTTCATCAAGGATATTGGTCTGTAATTCTCTTTTTTGGTGGGATGCTTGTCTGGTTTTGGGATCAAGGTGATGCTGGCCTCATAGAATGAGTTTGGAAGTTTTCCTTCCATTTCTATTTTTTGGAACAGTTTCAGGAGAATAGGAATTAATTCTTCTTTAAATGTTTGGTAGAATTCCCCTGGGAAGCCGTCTGGTCCTGGACTTTTGTTTGTTTGGAGATTTTTGATGACTGTTTCAATCTCCTTACTGGTTATGGGTCTGTTCAGGTTATCTATTTCTTCCTGGTTCAGTTGTGGTAGTTTATACATCTCTAGAAATGTATCCATTTCTTCCAGGTTGTCAAATTTGTTGCCATAGAGTTGCTCGTAGTATGTTCTTATAATTGTTTGTATTTCTTTGGTGTTGGTTGTGATCTCTCCTCTTTCATTCATGATTTTATTTATTTGCGTCCTTTCTCTTTTCTTTTTGATAAGTCTGGCCAGGGGCTTATCAATCTTATTAATTCTTTCAAAGAACCAGCTCCTAGTTTTGTTGATTTGTTCTATTGTTTTTTTAGTTTCTATTTCATTGATTTCTGCTCTGATCTTTATGATTTCTCTTCTCCTGCTGGGTTTAGGCTTTCTTTGTTGTTCTCTCTCCAGCTCCTTTAGGTGTAGGGTTAGGTTGTGTATTTGAGACCTTTCTTGTTTCTTGAGAAAGGCTTGCACTGCTATATATTTTCCTCTCAGGACTGCCTTTGTTGTGTCCCACAGATTTTGAACTGTTGTGTTTTCATTATCATTTGTTTCCATGAATTTTTTCAATTCTTCTTTAATTTCCTGGTTGACCCATTCATTTTTTAGAAGGATGCTGTTTAGTCTCCATGTATTTGCGTTCTTTCCAAATTTCCTCTTGTGATTGAGTTCGAGCTTCAGAGCATTGTGGTCTGAAAATATGCAGGGAATGATCTCGATCTTTTGGTACTGATTGAGACCTGATTTATGACCCAGGATGTGGTCTATTCTGGAGAATGTTCCATGTGCACTAGAGAAGAATGTATATTCTGTTGCTTTGGGATGGAATGTTCTGAATATATCTGTGATGTCCATCTGGTCCAGTGTGTCATTTAAGGCCTTTATTTCCTTGTTGATCTTTTGCTTAGATGATCTGTCCATTTCAGTGAGGGGAGTGTTAAAGTCCCCTGCTATTATTGTATTACTGTCGATGTATTTCTTTGATTTTGTTATTAAGTGGTTTATATAGTTGGCTGCTCCCATGTTAGGGGCATAGATATTTAAGATTGTTAGATCTTCTTGTTGGACAGACCCTTTGAGTATGATATAGTGTCCTTCCTCATCTCTTATTATAGTCTTTGGCTTAAAATCTAATTGATCTGATATAAGGATTGCCACCCCAGCTTTCTTCTGATGTCCATTAGCATGGTACATTGTTTTCCACCCCCTCACTTTAAATCTGGAGGTGTCTTCGGGTCTAAAATGAGTTTCTTGTAGGCAGCATATGGATGGGTTTTGTTTTTTTATCCATTCTGATACCCTGTGTCTTTTGATTGGGGCATTTAGCCCATTAACATTCAGGGTAACTATTGAGAGATATGAATTTAGTGCCATTGTATTGCCTGTAAGATGATTGTTACTGTATATTGTTTCTGTTTCTTTCTGATCTACTACTTTTAGGGTCTCTCTTTGCTTAGAGGACCCCTTTCAATATTTCCTGTAGAGCTGGTTTGGTGTTTGCAAATTCTTTCAGCTTTTGTTTGTCCTGGAAGCTCTTTATCTCTCCTTCTATTTTCAATGATAGCCTAGCCGGATATAGTATTCTTGGCTGCATGTTTTTCTCGTTTAGTGCTCTGAATATATCATGCCAGTTCTTTCTGGCCTGCCAGGTCTCTGTGGATAGGTCCGCTGCCAATCTAATGTTTTTACCCTTGTATGTTACAGACTTCTTTTCCCGGGCTGCTTTCAGGATTTTCTCTTTGTCGCTAAGACTTGTAAATTTTACTATCAGGTGACGAGGTGTGGACCTATTTTTATTGATTTTGAGGGGCGTTCTTAGCATCTCCTGGATTTTGATGTTTGTTCCCTTTGCCATATTAGGGAAATTCTCTCCAATAATTGTCTCCAATATACCTTCTGCTCCCCTCTCTCTTTCTTCTTCTTCTGGAATCCCAATTATTCTAATGTTGTGTCGTCTTATGGTGTCACTTATCTCTCGAATCCTCTCCTCGTGTTCCAGTAGTTGTTTGTCTCTCTTTTGCTCAGCTTCTTTATTCTCTGTCATTTGGTCTTCTATGTCACTAATTCTTTCTTCTGCCTCATTTATCCTGGCAGTGAGAGCTTCCATTTTTGATTGCACCTCATGAATAGCCTTTTTGATTTCAACTTGGTTAGATTTTAGTTCTTTTATTTCTCCAGAAAGGGCTTTTATCTCTCCGGAGAGGGTTTCTCTAATATCTTCTATGCCTTTTTCGAGCCCGGCTAGAACCTTGAGAATTGTCATTCTGAACTCTAGATCTGTCATGCTACCTATGTCTGTATTGATTAGGTCTCCAGCCTTCGGTACGGCCTCTTGTTCTTTTTTTTGAGGTGAGTTTTTCCGCCTTGTCATTTTGTCCAGGTAGGATTTGCTTTCTCCTGCTGTGGAATTCCGCTGTTCTTGGTGACTGAAGTTGGTTTTGGATGGTTTCTTGTTGATCTTCTGGGGGAGGGGCCTGTTGTAGTGATTCTCAAGTGTCTTTGCTGCACGCGGAATTGCACCGCCCTTGCCAGGGGCCGGGCTAAGTAATCCGCTCGGGTTCGCTTTCGGGAGCTTTTGTTCCCTGAGCGCTTTCCGTAGAGTTCCGGAGGACGGGAATGAAGATGGCGGCCTCCCAATCTCTCGGCCCGAAGGAGCCGAGAGCTTGGGGTTCCGCTCCTCAGTGCGCTGTCAGAGCAAAGCGCCCAATAGCCCCGCCTCCCTGGCTTGCGGTCGCGCCTCGAGGAAAGCAGTCAATTGTTGGAGCTGGAGAAAAGCGCCGGGTCGCTTTTGTCTCCGCGGCCTCTGGCCGCGCTCCGAGTCCACCCAGCCTGCGACCGGCACAAGGTAACCCCGGGCTTAGAGCTCACTCCTCGGCTTTGTCGCTATAGCCGGCTTCCCCACTCTAATACCTGCGAGCTCTGTGGCACTCAGACACCCCCAGTCCTTCTGTGACCCCGCGGGTCCTGGGGTTATGCTGACCCCGCCTGGGTTTCCCCCCAGTTTAGCCTCTGGAGCGATGTCTCCCAGTGGAGCCGACTTTTAAAAGTCCCGGTTTTGTGCTCCGTCGCTCCGCCGCTTGCCGGGTGCCGGCCCCTCCCCCCGGGGTCTATCTTCCCGTCGCTTTGGATTCACTTCTCCGCAGGTCCTACCTTTCAGAAAGTGATCGATTTTCTGTTTCTGGGATTGTTGCTCTTCTTCTCTTCGATTTCCCGTTGGATTTATAGGTGTTCACAATGGTTAGATAAGCTATCTAGCTGATCTCCTGCTACCCGATGTCGTCTCAGCCTGCTACTTCTCCGCCATCTTGACTCCTCCCCCCAAAAATCAATTCTTATTTGTAAAATATTATTTAGAACGTCAACGTTAACTGTTATTTCCTAATGAGGGACAGCACTAAAGAAGTAACCTAAATGTCATACCCAGTGGTGGTTAATGCATATTTACATATGCATTTTTTAAAGCTATCACAGATAGTGATAAAAAAGATATGCAATTCAAGAGCATCGCTCATGTATAACACAAACAACTTTAGATTAAATTTGGTTTTCCTCCACAGGAATCTGTCCTTACACTCTTAAAGGAAATCCTCACTTTCTTGCACAGGAGTTTATGTTGCTAACATACTCAGCTACTATAATGGTTTCCAAAACTGAAAACAAAAGGGAATAAGTCCCTTAAAGAACATTTCAAAACCCTATTCTTGTATGGAAAAATAGTATTGGCCCTTCATAAATTACATGGTAGAGAATCTTGGCCTTGTTGTCTATTACACCCAAGGACAGCTTTGTACTTCATTGTTCATATACCTCTGAATGCTCACTTCCTCACCTATGTCATTATTTCAATTCCATTAATACTAGTTCTTGGAATCTGCTGACCATACTTTGCAAATCCTTAATTTGCATATCACAGCTCTGAAACGGATTACATTCATTTCCAGAGTGAAACAAATAAATGGAAAGGGGAAAAAGTTACCATTTCCAAAGTTTCCTGTGAAGATGGAACAAAAATTAAGTTGCCAAGAAAAGTAACACGCCAGTCATTGTTCAAAACCACGGGAAACGTTTACACATGAGAACCTTTCACAGAACTCTGCAACGCCTTTGAGTGCATTCACAGACACAATGTCTTACACGCACACACTCTGGAAAGATACATACAATGCCACAGGGAGAAAACTTACTCTACAGTTCATTTAAGTCAAGAATTTTTAGGATTAGAGGAATCTGACTGAAAAGTCTGACTAAAAAAACAAACAAACAAAACAAAAAACAGTGTGTGCAGGAACAGAAAAAAAATTAAATTCCACATGGACGGCAGATGTCAGTCACTTCCCAGTCACACGCTCTTGACACACAAGGAAAGGCAAGAGACATACTCTGTGCACCTTGACACCGCTCAAATGGTTCAAGTTTCACAGGTCTTTCCCCGATTGGCATCTTAGTGGAGTCCTTGGGCCTCCGTTTCGGAAGTCTCCACCCAGACCCCCCACTTAATGTTTCCCAGCGCTTATCACAATCTGTGACGTGTATTTCATGTGTCTTGTATGTTGTTCAGTCCTTCCTCGTCGAAGACAGGCCACAAGAGGGTAGGCTTTCACTGTGCTGCTCATGCTGTGTGCCTACTCGTTGAATGAATGAGAGAATGAATGAGTGAACACCGGAATCTCCACCAATTTCAGCTACGATCTTATCATACAAGATGTTCTATGCCTTATCCTGGTTCCTGGTTGTCCTGCCCAGAGGAGGAAGACTTGCTGATCCCACTGATCGTAATGTACAACACTTAATAGGCCAAAGGTATAGGAGGCAACTTCCCTAACTAATTAAAGACATTAAAGGCTGCCATCTATGTCCCGTGCCCTTTGGCATTTCCAGCTTCCTGCTCTCCCCACCACCAGTCAGCTGGCCTCCTTGGCACTCTCTGCATCACACGTGGGCTGGATCACACCTGTGCTCGTCGCACACCTGCTTCCTCCCACGCGCATCCACTGATCTGGGCCTTCGCACGGTTCAAGGGCCTTGGCAGGCCAGCTCCTCTGTAATCACCTTTTTTTCCCTTCCATTGGGAAGCCTGGCATAGACCACTGCCTCAGCCAAGAACACTGCCCACTGTCTACTCTTGTATTTGAAAATGTTTTCTGATTTAAAAGTTTTAGAAGTTTTTTTTTAAGTTCTATTTAAAATTTAATAGCCCTTACTGTATAACCATCACTCAAAAAAAAGTATTATATGACCACAAATTGGTCATTGTTAAACCAAGCCTTTGTCCTATGTAGCATCTTTTACTGGATAAAACAGAATCCATTATCTTTACCCCCAAATACCCCTGAACATCTCTCCCCTGATGTCCTTATTTTGCAGGAGGTTTGCTTAAGCAATTAGGGATGTAGAGTACCGAGCTCTGTGACTTATCTAAAACCCTTCAATAGACAGATGGGGGAGGGGACAGAAGGAGAAAGAGGAGCGCAAGAGGCACAGTGTTACCAATTGTTGGCTCTGAGGTGGGCACAGCGGTATTCCTGGTACTGTTCTACTTTTCTATATGTTCGGAATTTTTGTGATTAAAAGCTTTCTCAAAAAGAAGAAAGAAAGAAAGAACAGAACATGCAAGTCTCGGGCCTCTCCTATCTCAGAGGTGTCTCCTTCACACCCTACTCAGGGCACTTGGCAAATGCACTGATCCTGGAATTAGTCTGTCCCCCCTTCAACCCCTCCGGCAGGCTGCTGCCACCAGCATCTTTCTACGGAAACTAAATGAGGGCATCACTGTTCCAAGCGGAATTATCCGAGGACTCAACAGCGTTTCATGATAATTTAAACTCCCTATAATGATACCATGCCCTCTGTCCCCAACGGTTTTCTTTCACTGCCAAAATCACCCCAACACCCTCTCTCTCTCAAAGTTTCTATAAAACTAAGTGCAGATCCCTGAACACCCCATGTTATTTCACACCTCTGCAGAACTCGCTCACTCTGTTTCCTCTACTTGCTTCCACGTAGGGCTGAATCGTACGTAGCTGCAGGTTTATTATCCCACCGCCTACTGCGGAGCAGGGTGAGCACAAAGGACCTCCATGAGAGAAGAGAAAGTCTAAATTGCACATTTATTCGTTCTCTTATTCAAACTTGCATTTACTATCCAGCAATTCCTTTTAAAATCAGCAGAGGGCGCCATAATTTCACTTTTGACAAGTAAATTACCGTGCTAACAAAAGCAACTTTTAACACCAGATGTAGTGTTAAAGCCCTAAAAAATCTATCAAAATTTATCAACGTCCTATGATTTGCATGGTACTACCAGGCTACAAAAAGGTTTATCAACCTATAAACATAGTTTAGAAACATACTTAGATTGGATTATCTTAAAATTAATTCCACTTCTAAAACTCTGAATCTGT
Source organism: Martes martes (assembly GCF_963455335.1). Taxonomy (NCBI): domain Eukaryota; kingdom Metazoa; phylum Chordata; class Mammalia; order Carnivora; family Mustelidae; genus Martes; species Martes martes. The sequence goes on from NC_137895.1 coordinate 130,134,421, forward strand.
GCATCTAGATTTGCATTCTGTGGTTTTACCCATGACCTTCAGGGACTCAGGAAAGCTGTAGCATGTCTTACTTAGAGTATCCTTTTTTTTTTTTTTTTAGATTATTTATTTATTTATTTGACAGACAGAGATCACAAATAGGCAGAGAGACAGGCAGAGAGAGAGGGAGAAGCCGGCTCCCCGCTGAGCAGAGAGCCCGATGTGGGACTCGATCCCAGGACCCTGGGATCATGACCCGAGCCGAAAGCAGAGGCTTTAACCCACTGAGCCACCCAGGTTCCCTTACTTAGCGTATTCTGAAGCAGGCGTCCTATATGGACTGTGATCGCCATTAGAGCCCATGCTCATCCAGAAGGATGGAGGTGGGGATTGAAAAAGAATGAACCCCCCCAGGGTACCTAGGAATTTTAACGTCTAGAGACATTAAAAATCAATTATTACTTAAGGCTGGGTCAAATTCCAGGAAGCCGGCATCAGTTCTCATAAATGCAGTCTCCCCATTAAGGTCCTCCATTGTCCAGACAATCTGCTACCAGTCATTGTTTTCTTCAACAGGCAATAAGTAAAAATGCAAGAAATCGGGTCTCTACGCCAAAGCATTAAGAGGCAACTAGATATGATTATTTTCCAAGTTGGCAAAAATCATATCTTACCAGTGAAAACTCAACAGACACTTGGGGCTACCTGAAATCAAAAAAGGCAGAGGACATTAAAAAGTGAATAATCTGATAAGAAAAGTTTTCAAGTCCCACATACCTGCCGGGCAGAAAGCCCCACTCACCCGACGACTGCAAGTGTATTTGGTTTCCTAAAAAGAATCTCTTCTCATTTGCAGCTCTTTAAAGATTTTTTATTTTTAGTAAATAATAGCCCGACAAGAGGAAATGTACTAAAATGCCCAGGGGAGCTGCCAGTTTAAAAGGGACCGGGGAGAGTAGGATTTTATAGTTTATAAAGATTGCTGGAAAAACTCACGTGGTTAGCCAGATCAATGTAAAAAAGAAAAGGCACCTATAAAAAACCAGGACTCTACCTTCTCTACAGCCTAAGAAATTGGGCCAGACTGGAGGACTGGATTAATCAGAAAGAGGAAATATAAGAAAGCTGTGCTACCACTATCTCAACATCAAGGAAACCTGTAAATATCACGTAGAAAACAGGTCTGCTAATTACTTCCCCCTTACCACTATCTAGTGGTTTCTATTAAGATTTACAATGAAAAACTGTTCCTCCCTGATTTCTGCAACAGTTACACAAAGTGAACCAACCAAGCAATTGTGTTCACTTGATGGCTCCAGACAGCATTTCCTAATTATTAAAAACATACTTTTACTAGGTCTTCTCCTTTGTGAGTTATCTTCGAATACATTCGGATCTCTTTGGATTAAGGAAATATGACAAATGCCTCAAAAAGAGGTTTTTTTTTTTACTCTCCCCTAAACCACCTGAGGACATTTCTAAAACCGTCAACTTCATCAACTAGCCAAGATTTCGAAGAGGAAAATCACAGCTGTCCAAATTCTGAAAATCTCGCTAAGCATGCCTTGTGGTTCAAGCGCTGTTTCTCTGCCCTAATCTTTGAAAGAGTAAATTGCCAGCGAGAGGAAAGACCAGAGAAAAGGATCTGATAAAAGGCCAGCATTCAGAAAGCAGTGACATTACTGTAACAAATGTTTCCGGGGGGAGGGATTACCTAAAACCATCGCACTTCTGGTCCTAAGTGCTCATTTTGCAAGGCTCTGGCAAATACGACTGAATCAGTCCTGCATGACCCTGAGTTAGTAATTTCATCTTACCCTTTTTAATATCAAGGATTCCTAGATTCACTCTACCTTAAGTAGTAAACAGAGAGACTAGAGATGATGACTTAAAACCGATCAGACAGAATGATCCCGAGTAGCAATAAAAGTATTATACAGACAGTCATAAAAGAGATCTACCTGGAAATGAAAACTTGGGCAGATTATACTGAGCTGAGTAATTCCTCTACCTGTCCTCTGAGTAGGTCTCTCCCAACCACAAGCACAGGAATGGCGGAGGGGAAAAACAAGGTAAGACTTGCTATCTTACTCACCCCTGCGAAGTGCTGGCTGGCCGTAAGTCAAGGCAGCCTGCCCAAACACACAAAACAATTTAATGACGATCTAAGAGAGGGCTGTTGGATTCATGCAATCAGGAAACCTGCCCAAAATTAAGGAATAAACTATTGAGGCCTCACATGTAATTGCTACGTTCTACAGATCTGAAGATGATTAAAGAATAGGGCCGGGGGGGGGGGGGGCACCTGGGTGGCTCAGTTGGTTAAGCAACTGCCTTCGGCTCAGGTCATGATCCTGGAGTCCTGGGATCGAGTCCCGCATCAGGCCCTCTGCTCATCGGGGAGTCAGTCTGCTTCTCCCTCTGCCCCTAGCCCCTTTCATGCTCTCTCTCTCTCTCTCTCTCTCTCAAATAAATAAAATCTTCAAAAAAAAAAGAATAGGGGCAGGGAGTGGTGGGGGGCAGGTAGGGTTCCAGTAGGAATCTGCAATCAAATACTACACACCCGCGTTTGTTGTAAAATGGCAACTAGAAATTACTGAATTTTCAGCATTTCCCCCTTTAATTCCCTAAATTTTCATTCTCCTAATACAGTACAAAGGTACTTTGGGGAAAAAAAGGATTGGAATGCATTTTTTTCTTAAGTCTAAATATTTATTATTGAAATGCTTTTTCCTAGTCAATTCTACAAATTAACAAAATTCTAATCACAGAGCTCACTGGATCAGAGCATCCTAATCCAGAAAAATAAAGGTGCCGTCTCCTATTTGTGGGTTAAATAACTAGGAATATTTCTAGTAGTTGTTAGCTGAAGCACTGGGAGGAGGCGAGGGGAGGGGTGAGATAGTAAATATCACATTCAAATTCAGGTACTTTACTTCTTTTAAGACAAGTATCACTCTATAAAACTATTCTTTGGGCGGCGCCTGAGTGGCTTAGTGGGTTAAAGCCTCTGCCTTCGGCTCGGGTCATGATCTCAGGGTCCTGGGATCGAGCCCCACGTCGGGCTCTCTGCTTGACGGGGAGCCTGCTCCCCCCTCTCTCTCTGCCTGCCTCTCTGCCTACTTGTGATCTGTCTGTCAAATAAATAAATAAAATCTTAAAAAAAAAAACAAAAAACTATTCTTTGGACTTTATGGAAGACCCTGGAAATGCTAGTCTCCGCAGAGACATGCACGGTTGATTTTCTCGCTCTGACAATCAGAAGCGTGACTACCTCCCGTCAGCTCAGGACACAAGGACTGTCAAAAGGGAGATTCTGGAATTCAGGACACCCAGGGAAAGCATGTCTAGACAGGGAAGACTGGAGCGCAGTGGTGGCTCACGTGACAGGAAGCGGCGGTGACGAAGCAAAGAAGAATCAGGGGCACATACAGCCACCCAGCAACTCCCCCAAGTGACAGACTCTGCAGGTGCTGCAGCTAAGCCATTAGGATTATGGTCTTCCAGACCATTCCTGCCACTCCCAACACCTGAAAGCCCCCCACGTGGTTAGTTATCTCTAGAAGAAAAGCCTATTGGGGAGCCTGGGTGGTGCAGTCGGTTAAGGGTCAAAAATCTTGGTTTCAGCTCAGGTCGTGATCTCAGGGTCATGAGATCGAGCCCCAAGTCAGGCTCCACACTGAGCAGGGAGCCTGCTCCTCCTCCCTCGGCACCCCCTGCTTGTGCTCTCTCTCAAATCAATAAATCTTTACAAGAAAAATAAATAAAAGCAAAGCCTATTAATTCTAAGGATTCTGATAGTAAGCAAATACACCAGAGAAATATTCTTCAGTCCAGATTCTACTCCTAGGAATTTTCACTACAGACATCACTTACATGTGTTTGAAAATACAGACGTACAAGAAAACTTACAAATCATCCCTGATGACCAAAAAAAAAAGGTAATGACCTAAAATGTTCACCAATCAGGAAATGATTTAAAAAAAAAAAAAAAAAAAAGAATGAGAAGCAGAGAGAGGGAGGGAGGGAGGAAGGTTGGGATATAAAATAGAGATAAATTTTTAGACTATATTGTTTGTACTTTTTAAAATTCATCCGTACTTATTCAGTTCTTATTTACCTCATTAAAAAAAAAGAATTACACATGTTACGGCAATTTTATTGAAACTCAAATACCAAACCGTGGCCCACAATTCCATCATGGGTCTCAAAGCCTATTTAAAGGATCATCGTACTTAATACATTTATATGAGCATCTAGGGGTCTTTCCCCTCCATTAAACTACAAACTCCTTAAGAACAAAGATGAATATATATTATCTTCCACAATGCCAGGCACAGAGATTTCATTAAATGTACACTGAGTACATAACTAAACAAAAACTCATCTGACCTAAGGCTACAAGGGCACTTGGCTAAAGTCATGACCAAGTTCTCTGAGCTAGGTCAGCCTGACCAATGAAAAGGATAAAGGTAGTTCTCAGAAACCGTATACATTTCAAAAACTTCCATAATCCCTTAGAAGATTCTAGGTTTCCTAAATCGAATTTATCCCTAACACTCCCCACAGTAGATTAGAAACCAAATGACTCCTCTGGAGAGTCCATTTACACAGTGTTTAAAAGGCAGCCAATACAGACCAGTAATTCAAGTCAGGGCACAGATTGTAAATAATAATATGTATCTGGTGCCTGACAGGGAGATCAAGGCTTGGGTGATACAAATCAATCATATTTCCCTTATATTCTATAATTATGATCAGGAAACCAGAATATGAAGTATTAGGGAAGATGTTAATACAGAATTTGTATAAAACTCCCAAAAGAAACCTTCTCAGATTTTTTCATGAGAAATATAAGCTTCTTTCTATGAATGTAACTTTTTTTACATGGGGCTCTGTATGCATAGGGACTACATACTGATCGAGACAGAGGATTTCTTCAAATTTCTCGTGGACCCCCATCAATAATAAACTTTGTTCAGACAATGTAATGAAACAGTTTAAGTCATTTTCCCCATCATGCAGAAATTGTGAGAGGACTTCATATTTCCGACTTTTTCATTGATATATCCATTTCATGATGATGCATATAGACTTCAAATTCAATCCGACTTTTCATATCAGGTTGTTTAAAGTGACATTTTCCAAAGGCAAACTATGGAGACCATAAAACTCCCTGATTTTCAAAGGTGAAGGAGGAGGAAGGGATAAATCACCAGAAAACAGGACTTGTCAGAGCTGTGAAACGATTGCCTGTATACTAAAACAATGGATACATGTCATACATTTGTCCTAACCCAGAAGGTACAACATCAAGACCACAACCTAATATAAACTGGGAACTCTGGCTGATGACCATGTGTCAGTGCGGGCACATCAACTGTGACTAATACAACATTCTGGCGGAATATGCTGGAAACAGAGGAGGCTATGCATGTGTGGGGCAGAGTATAAAGGCAATCTTTGCACCTTCCACTCCATTTTGCTAGAAACCTAAATCTGCTCTGAAACAGTCGATCTTCAAATTTTTTTAAATATTTTTTCTTTAAACAGGCATAAATGCTTCATTTGCAAATCATTCTTTGTAGTCAATATCTCCTGAACACCATTATAGTGAGCACTTGTAATCTAATTTTTCCTAAGTTTAATTTCTACTTTGAATTATCAATAAACATAGTACAGAATCTCCAGTTCTTGCAATTTTCTATTAAGTTCCTTAAGATGGTCCATCATGTATTTTTACTGAAGCCATCTTTCAACTTAACATAACCAACTTTCCACAAACCTACAATGTGAGAATCATTCACAAAAAAACCCAAAAAACAGTAACAACAAAAATTCTTATATGCAAATTCTTGACGAAACCTTTCTTGTGGTCTACTAACAACTGAAGGTGTGAAACAGCAGAGACTGGTACACTGATCTCATACTCACTAAGAATTTTTCGAAACTCAGTGTTATGTTGGTGGTGGTTTGCAAATAACATTCTTCTGAGTGTCTTCAAGGATTCTGTAGAATGCTCTAAGTAAATCTTCGTCAGTGGCTGCTGATTTATCTTGAGATGAAGCTTCTGATTTAATAACCTTCTGGAGAAACACTGTCTCTATGTAATCTTGTCATCAACAGGGCTACTAACAATATTAGTCAGAAACAAAACGTTTTAAATTTTCTTTTCTTCACTAGGTTCTTACAAAGTGTTCAAAATTTCCTGGCAGACTGGCAAATGAAGCAATTCTGAATTCTATAATGTATCTGGACTTTAGTAAGGAATTGTGTGACCTTGTAACTAGCTGGTTGCATGAGTCAATTCTAGGAGTTGTAACTGAGTTCACGAAGGAATTTTGCTTATTTTGCCCAACCAGACCTTTAAAAAAATTACAAATCTATGCAGCATAAGGTGGACACTGTGTTTAAAGGCACCAGAATAGTCTACTAGGTACCTCTAGTTCATCTAATAACATTCCATGCAAATGAGGTTTTTGGGTTAGGAAAGAATTATCAAGGTGCTCAAGTTCAAATGTGAGATCATCTTTTATTATATTACCTAATTAATGCCAAACTCTTAATTTTAGACCTCTAAGTTTATCTTGTTAATTTATTGCTTTCGGGCTTTAACTCAAAAGCTTTTCATTATGACGGGAGGATAAGTATCTCAAACCTGAATCACTTAAAATATGCAGAATTTAAAGGGACTTTGGTATTTACAGTTTCAGAATATCATTTTTTCAACATATTTTTCAGTGACCTTCATTTTAAGAATGTTTAAAATAATAAGTAAAATAGGAAAAGATAAAACATTCATTTTCATTTAACTTAATTACAATTCTGGAAACCTACATTATAAAATTACATTCTTTGTCATCAAAACTTTGGGAAAATTACTTTTCTATGGCTTTGAGATTAATGGTCCCTTAAAATTTTATTAGGTCCCTTAAAGAAATGAAATTCAATTACTTTTTTTTTTTTAAAGAAATGAACAGTTTTATTTCTTTAAAAAAAATTCCTAAAACCTCATCAAAATCAGACTTTGGCTAACGGTGAACTTCACAAGTCAAGCACAGTAACCGCAGCAGTTATGGAATTAACAGAATTTATGTGTCACTTAACATCACCTAATACCAGAGGAAAATGAGAAAAAGAAGAACTAGAAAAGCTGGATAAGTTTTTTGTTTTTTTAATGTCTGAAAGCTAAGGGAAAAAAAAAAAAATCTTCCAAAGTGGGACCGGAATGACCAAGATCTGGAAGAAAAGGGAAAAACCTGGAGATGTACCCACTATTCCACACTGCCTTCGCCTGAACACATTCCCAACTCAGAAGCAGCAGAGATGAGAGGCTGAGAAGGTGAGACATGAGTCAGAAAGAGCCTCCGTCGGTCCGACGGGGCTGGGGAGACACGAACCGGAGTTCAGGGCGAGTAAGGCACCTCGGACTTGGAAGGGTCAAGATTCCAGAGAGAAGAAAAGCCCAAACGACTGAGCCCGGCAATCCAAGCTACTGTTTGGCTCAAGTATTCACGGATGCGAAAGCCAACAGAAGCCAGAGGAAGAGCAGCTGAACAGAACGCAGCTGCCGGGGGACTGAGAAGCTGAGCAGACATACAGTCAGTCTCCCCAGGACCGGAGATAAAAAAAAAAAAAAATTGGAGTTTCGGCCTAACAAGGGAGACAAGCAGAGCCAAATCCCAGCAGCTTTCCGTTAGGAGCCCTAAAGGTGTGTGCCCAGTTGAGATTTTGAAAGAACTCCACCTGCGGGGCGAGGGAAAGCTGGAAAGACACAAGGCCTCCCAAAGGAGCCCCGGGCTCAAATGGACTCGACCTCTGCTGCGTTAGTGACTGCCTCTACCCGAACGGCCTGGCAGAAACTAAACTATCATCAGAGGCGCTTCAGTTTCCCAAAATGACCAGTATTCACTCAAGAACTACTAGACTTGGGGGCCCCTGTGTGGCTCGGCTGTTAAACATCTGCCTTTGGCTCAGGCCATGATCCCAGGGTCCTGGGATGGAGCCCCGCTTCGGGCTCCCTGCTCAGCAAGAAGCCTGCTTCTCCGTCTCCCGCTCCCCCTGCCTGTGTTCCCTCGCTCGCTGTCAAATAAATAAGTAAATAATCTTAAAAAAAAAAAAAAAAAAAAAGAATTACTAGACTTGGAACACCTGGGTCAGTTAAGCAACTCCTGATTTCGGCTCAGGCCATGGTCTCAGGGTTGTGAGGGCTCCGTGCTCAGCAAGTCTGCTTCTCTCCCTCTCTCTCTGCCCCTCTCCCTACTTATACACACGTGTGCACACACATGCACACACTCGCTCTCAAAACTAAATAAATCTTTTTTAAAAATTACTAGACTTTTCAAGAGCCGAGGTGTTCCTTCCACGCTCTCAGTCTCATGCTGCCTTCCCCGGCAAAGCCAATACCACCGAGATGACCGAAAGGTAAAAGCAACCCCAAAACTGTCTTCTAGTTGTTAGTCTGCAAGCAGGCCTGTACCTGCAATGATCTGGTAAGCTCCACAGAAGACAGGACAGTGAGCAAGAGGCTGTGTGTTATCACACACTAAGCAGCGATCGGGAAATCAGAGTGGGGCCCAGGAAACGTCGCATCGGGACTTCTACTCAGGCTGAGCAGCTGGGGCTCCTCACCTGTGCCATCCCACCCTCCTCCCTGGTTTCCTTGTACTCTCTGCAGTCTATCAGCTCAAAGTTAGAGAGAGAGCAACGTGTCCCTAACATACATCAGCAGTTCCAGAACCCCGGTCTTTCATATCTCCGTCCTCATAAGTTCTACAGGACACAAAAAACTCCTCTTAACATTTTTCTTAAATTGAGTTTGGTTTTTTTTTTTTATACTTAAATGTGTACTTTGGACCCTTCTGAAACCAAGAGTTTGAGGAGCTAGTTACGTTTTCCAGTATATGTGAAAATAAAGGATCAACATTTAACAAAAACTGTTTGGGGACGCCTGGGTGGCTCAGTTGGTTAAGTGTCTGCCTTCAGCTCAGGTCATGAGCCCAGCATCCTGGGATAAAGCCCCACATCAGGCTCCCCGCCTGCTGCTCCCCTAGCTTGTGAGCTTGCTCCCTGTGTCAAATAAATAAATAACATCTTTTAAAACACACACACACACACACACACACACACACACACACACACACAAATTGTTTGTTAAGAATAATGCTAAAATAACCCTGCACTGTCTACACTTAGGAAACATTAGTTCTTTTATTAATTCTGTTAGCATTTGTTTGTATATTCTTTAAAAACTGTAAATACAGGGGGTGCCTGGGTGGCTCAGTGGGTTAAGCCTCTGCCTTCAGCTCAAGTCATGATCTCAGGGTCCTGGGATCGAGCCCCGAATCCGGCTCTCTGCTCAGCAGGGAACCTGCTTTCCTCTCTCTCTCTGCCTGCCTCTCTGCCTACTTGTGATCTCTCTGTCAAATAAATAAATAAAATCTTTAAAAAAAAAAAAAACCTGTAAACACAGTAAATGTTTATAGCATTGTTATGTGACACATAGGTGTTGATTCCTTTTTCCAGCTGTGAATTAATACATGCTTTCTCACCTAAAAAGCAGTTACTTCTGGTGGCAATCCATTCTATTCCAATCTCCCTAGCTCTCCATGAAGGGCATGCTTTCTACATGCAGTTATTAATTAATAACCTGAAATAATTATACGAATCTTCCTCATGCCTATAGACAATTACAGATGGTTTCTCCCTTCAATCACCTGTCAAGATAAGGAAATCAAAAACATGAAAAGACCAGATGTCATATTTAATTATGGTCTCACCAAACAGTATCTTTTTTTCTGATGCACTTAAAATGAAAAGAATACACTGTTCTCACACATGATACATACAGGCTGTGTACCTGGTACATTTGACTTCTGTGCAGAGATTCATTTTATATGCCCAATTCCTTTTGGAGAAATAATTTAAGTGATTTTTGCAAGTACCACTGCCAAAAAATTACCCCGGAAGGTTATTTTTTAATTAGCCTAGTTTCTTACCAAAGCAAATTAATTTTATGTCAATTCAGCAAAAGCCAAACACATACCCAATTCAATCATCTTTAATCTTTCAACTAAGAAAAATTGTCCTTATCTATTTTATCTCACTACTTCCCTGTCCAGAACAGAGCATTTTAGCAGCCAGAATAACGTATGCTCATGAGCACAGCAGATCTTACACAGAGCTGAGAAACAGCTGTGAACACCTCCCTTAAGAACAGAGCAGTGACACTGGACCCTGATTTGCAGAAGGCTCTACAAGTCACGCACTGGGGGCCCTTCCCATCAGCCCCGTGGCTTGCACTCTATTGGGCAGTGCTCTTTACACTGGAACAAGTCAAAGATCAGATTCAGAAGAGCCACCTTAGGTACTTCCACAAGAAGGTAGTCAGGCAAATCACTGTCCCTCCCGTGATGTCCCGGAAATGGTCACACCTGCACAATGAGTAACGAGACCGGGTCCAAGATGGCGTCATTCGTGCTGAGCCCCAATGTCGGCAAACCAAAACTTAAACTAAGCTTCTACGCCTGGCTCTCCCCGAAAAGGCAGGCCTAGGTCAACCAGGCAGCACACATGACCTGACCCGGTTTCTTCGAAAGCAGGAAAGCAACCCTGCCTTAGCCAATCAGCAAAGGCCTCCTTGTGCCTTCCTTGTTCCTGCCCATCTTGGTTCTGTGAAATCTCTTCAGAGCTCCTTTCTCTCTGCCCGATTCACGAGTCACTGAACAAAGCCAGTAAGAGCCTTAAAATGTACTCGGTTGAATTTTGTTAAGTCTAGGACCGCCCGCAAAAAGCCACAGGACCGCCCGCAAAAAGCCACAGCACCCATTCATGGTCAACGGCACCTCCGTCCTCCTCTCACCTCCGTGTCTGCTTCTCCTGAGCAGCCGCGGTTCCTCCCTCGGGTGACGCCTGAATGTCAGAAACACTCCCGTGACAGCGACGGAGAACAGCTTCCAACTTGCTGAAGGACAGTGTCTGGTCAGGAGATACACAAGTCAGTACCTTCCTCCGCCCTGAGGGACAGGCTGTCCGTCTTCCTGTCGCTCCCTCCATTTGGCATTTCTGACTGAACGAGGAAACCAGGGTGAAACTAACAGTCTGGCTCAAAAGTCAGCAGCAGGCATCGGGCCAACGTGTCCCGGTCACAGGGCCTAACTGGGTGCCCTAAAAATGGTCATCTGTCTTTTGGGTTACTCTTCCGGTTTCACACGTAATACTCTCCTTTCAGGAGCCACAGGCATTTTAGATCACATGAGAACCGTGGGCCCTTCTGTCCTCAGGAACATCCACGCGATACACAAAAAGCCGTATCTAGTCTAGGCAGGCCACGGAGCCAGAAGACTCGGAAGACGGTTCACGTACAATTATAAAATGTTTATAAATTATAAAATATTTTCAAGAAAAATCAAATGTGCCACATGGAAAGGCTACTACCAACGGGTGGCAGCAGCTGTAGGATCTTAGACACTAGGGATGGGATGTGATGGGGCAGGGGAGGAGAGTCACATGGTACAGACAAGGTGTCGCCATCGTTCTCCAAGTAGATAGCAAGAAAACGGCAAAACATGTGGGGGAGGGGTAGAACGGTTATGAAAGAGGTAAAGGCCCAAAAGTGCCCATCTTGGTCCACCACTGTCCACTGAATCTTAAGAATATGGAGCCACATTTTTCCATCAGTGCTTATTGGGATGAAAACTTAGACTGGCTCCTGAGACTTATACGGCAGATAGAGAAGATCTTGAAATCAACCCTGAAGTGTTCCCCTCCTTAGGACTTGGCTGTGAAGCAAGACCAAGGCAGCCAGAAAGTGGGGGGAGGGGCACACTGGAGCTGGCCCTTAAGCTGCGGACCAAAGAAGATGGGAGGGGAAGGGTCCAGATGACAAGTGTGGCCCAGCCCAGAGGCAGGGCTGCAGCAGAAGGAATGACAAAAACTCAGGCTCCCCTGAACGCTTTCTCAACTAGACCTGACTTCTGGACTTCCATGTTGCTCTCTGCATTGTCCAATTTTAGCAAGAATCCTTATCTAGAACACCCCCCCATCCCCCAATACCTAACTGGGCTCATCCTCTACCATGCCCCAGGTGAGGTCTGATCGTGGCGGCCTGCCTTCAAAAGCAAGAATGCTGTTGGGTCAGTTGAGCCAGACTCTCCCCCCAACCCCTGATGTCTTCCCCCTTTAGTAAGTTCCCATCCAGGGACCTCCACCCCATTCCCTGACTATAAAATGCCCCTGGCCTAGGCTCCATTTCCTCCCCTACCACAAGACCCGACTGCTGCGGCCACACAACCATCATGACAGCCTTCCCTTGAATAAAGCCTGCCTCACTTTCAACAAAGCTTAAGAATAATTGTTCCTTTAAAGCTTGAATATATATATATTTTTTAAGAGGAGCAAGAAAAACATCCGACCAATGTGGAAAGCTCAGGCATGTTTCAGGCCATGGCAGTAGGTTTTCAAGAGAGGATTTATGTGACAAGGATGGAGAGAAGCAGAAAAATGTTCACGCTTAGCCCAGAAGCCTGACCTCTAGCCTGTGTCGTTCTGATAAGGATCAAATACGCGCTGGCTGCTACATTCTCAAAGGGTCTAGTGACTGCCTGTGTATCTCGCCGATTGTTAATATTGAACTGAATGATAAGCACCAGAGAAATCTTGCCAAAGTAGTTTTACAAGCAGAAATACAAAGAAAACATTTATGATCTAATACTATCTGTATGTCTCCTCCCCCTTGGGCACCAAGCATATAACCGCCAGCATCATACAGCAAAAGCACAGTTCTTTCCGCCCCCGGGGCCAGTCCCGGTGCTACTGAAATACACTTCCTAAGTCACACCACACAACTTCGTGAGAATTGTGTCTTGCCCTTTGAGCTCTAGGGCCCCACAGCGATATTGTGACTGATAATAAATATATATTTGGTCTTCTTCCTGATTCCTAGCACAGAGCTCCAAAAACCCTTGGGATTTCCAAAGTGATTAAAAAGCAATAAAAGGTGGGGGCGCCTGGGTGGCTCAGTGGGTTAAGCCTCTGCCTTCGGCTCGGGTCATGATCCCAGGGTCCTGGGATCGAGCCCCACATCGGGCTCTCTGCTCAGCAGGGAGCCTGCTTCCCCCTCTTTCTCTGCCTGCCTCTCTGCCTACTTGTGATCTCTCTCTCTGTGTCAAATAAATAAATAAAATATTAAAAAAAAAAAAAATAAAAAAATAAAAAGCAATAAAAGGTGTCTTCTGTTATTTGTAACAGTCCACACCCCTTTCAAATACACCTGAGTTTATGTCAATGCGATGACTTCTGGAGAAGCCCTAAGTGTGGAGGGGAACCAACTAAGTGACTTGAGTTGGCACTCGCAGTCCCAATGCTGACCTCCGAGGAGGAAGGAGGGGCAGGAGACGGAGTCCTTCACCAAGGGCCAATGAAAGCCGCATGGACAGGGTTTAGAGTTTCCAGGTGGGTGGGCCTGTGGAGGTGGGGGGGCGGGGAGGGGGGATGCGCCGGGAGAGGGTACAGAAGCTCCACGTCTCTTTCCCTGCACCTTGACCTACACGTCGCTTCCACCTGACTGCGTCGCTTCCACCTGACTGCTCGGAGCTATAGCTTTTATAATAAACTGGTAATCTAGTAAGCAAACTTTTTCCTGAGTCTGGTGAACTACTCCAGCAAATTAATGGAGCCTGAGGAAAGGATGGCAGGAACCTCTGATTTGTGACGGGTGGGTCAGAAGCAAGGCTGACAACCTGAACTCCATCTGAAGGCAGGGAGCGGGGCGGGGGGTGTGGAGGGGGGGCGGCCCTGTGGGATCGACCTGGTGCTGCACCCAGGTAGTGTCAGAACGAAGTCAGGGTGCGGGACCCCCGGCTGGCGGCACAGAACTGCTTGGTGTGTGAGCCCTGGACTCGAACCCAGACGCAAGGCTTCAGCCCCCAGAAAAGGCAGCTCTAGAGAAGACAGGGCTACAGGGACCGATGGAGAAGCCCCATCCTAGGGAGGGCTGGGACTGAGAGCAGCACGTGGGACTGGAGCCCCACCGGACACTGGCCTGCTTAGCAAAGAGATAAGCACAGTGAGGAAGCCCAGTGCTCCCCTCGAGAGCACCAGAGCCCGGGGAGCAGGCCTGATGGCACAGGCGGGGCTGCCCTTGGAAACTCCACCTGCCTGCAGCCGGCTGCGGGATCCGAGTGGAGAAAAGACGGACACCGTCTGGGAGGGTTTTCTAACCAGAACAGGATTTCAGAATTTCAGATACGAAGCCAAGTACAGAGAGCCTAGCTGCAGAGCCCCACCCAGCGTGGATCTCGGCCGCCCCGACAGCTTGCGCTGGCATATGGAAGTGGGAAGCAGAAGACACGTTAGGGAAACTGTTTATTACAGTTGGGATAAAATAAAAGGTAAATGTTGGAAGGAAAGTGGGAGATAAGATTAGAAAAGAACTGTCTCCATCGCCAGCCAGAGGAGTTTATGCGGGGGGGAGGGGGGGCAGGAAGGAAAGGGCAGGTTCTAAACCGCGTCTGAGAGACTGATGTACTGGAACAAACAGTAGAAATGCTGTTATGTTCAGAAATATAAGAAAGAAAAAAAAAAACACCATTTGGAAGACACCTTCTGTAGCAGGTTTATTAGCGTGGGGGTCGTGGGTGAGAAGGTGGAAGCCAGTAGAGACATCTCTGCAGATCCCAAGTGGGAGGAGGGGTAGGAAACCACAGGGCCACGTGCTGTGAGGAGGTACTGAGTACACACAGCCCATCAGGAAGTTATGCATAAAAAGAGGACGACAGATCCTTCACGGATGTTCCCAACAGAGGTACTGGGTTTTCATAGTCGGCATTCTTAAAGACAGATACACCTGAGCCGACAGACTGAAGATGCGAAGAAGAAACCTGGGTAAATGACACACAAGGAGTACTTAAAGGGACAGAATCAGCAGTCCAGCTCACATCAAAATGCCTTTATACCTAAAAAATAAAATAAAATAAGATACATTCCACTCTGAATCTTTTTCTTATGGAAAGTTTCTCAGTGTAAAATCCCTCTAACTTTCACAATGTGTTAACGTATCTGCTCCACTGTCCAATAATCAAGAAATACAGGAGACCTTTTTTAACTTTATCAAGTCAAATCATAAATTTTAACACAAATTGTATGTTTTAATGAAATGTGGTGAGCAGAACAAGTGTAGGAAGGAAAAGAATTGGTTTTCCAACGTTTCAGACCCACGTTTCATTGTATTTTTAACAAATCAACACAACCACATCACCGCTTGAGACCTTCCAAGATTAAGTACTTCCGTGCTAAGTGATTGACAAGACCGAGCTGGCCTCCATTATGGCCCTCTGAATCTAAAGGTTCAACAAGTGAATAAAGAGGCAAGGCAGTCGGGGCGTCTGGGTGGCTCAGTCGGTTAAGTGTCTGACTCTTGGTTTTGGCTCAGGTCACGATCTCAGGGTCAGAGGAGTGAGCCCAGTTGGGCTCCCTGCTCAGAGAGAAGTCTGCTCTAGGATTCTCTCCCTCCGCCCCTCCCCCCACTCACACGTACTCTCTCTAAAATATGTAACTCTTAAAAAAAAATTTTTTTTTTAATTTAAAGGTTTAAAAAAGAGGCAAGGCAGGATCTGAACTGGGATCTGACAGAGAATCCTTTCGCCGTCCTCAAACTACCAGCCTCTGTGTCGTCCCATGACTCCCTGCGCTTCAGGTCCTCCTTACACCTTCCTTGTAGTTTTTCTGTGAAGTACAAAAGGTAGTATGGGGACAGCTCTTAGCACATAGAAGGTCCTCACTAAAAGCTGGTTTCCTCTGTTTCCCCTTTATAATCACTTTCTTAAAAACTTTGATCTTTCTACTATACAACAGTGCCTCTTCTCCATCCCTGAGACCCCCTAAGTCTACCTCTAGCCACACTGAAGATGCTGTATTACACATGTTGGCTTGTCTGCAAACAGGCCAGGCCTTTGCCCATTATCAATTTTGAGTCCCTAGTTTCCAGAGTGGCCGGCACATAGTAAGTGCTCAACAAATGGTTCTCGTTTCAATTAATTCTAGTCAACATGCAATTCAAATGTTCTATCTGCTTAGGTTACCTTAGATTTTAGGCTGAAGGCAACCCAGATATTCAATCCATAAAAGGTGATCTGTTCTGCCACATCCATGAGTTCAGAAGCCAGTGAACTACAGCCAAGTGGGCTGCCCCCCAGTTCTCTAAATAAAGTTTTATTGGAACACACATAGCCACATTTACTCATTTGCATTCTGTCTACGTTCTTCTGTGTTAAAAGGGCAGAACTGAGTAGCTGCAACAGAGACCTAAGAGCTCACCAAGTTTAATGTATTTACCATCTGGCCCTTGACACAAAAACTCTGTGGACCTCTCTATTAGCTGGATCCACTGAGGAGTCAAATTTGAGAATATTTACCATGAGCTAATCGCTACCTTCCGGTGCTGGGTATATTGTGGTGAACAAAACAGATATGGCCCTTGCCTTCACAGAGCTGCCAAAGTACAAAAGAAACATACAAGGACTCAAATAAATGAATAACCAATAAACTACTAACTGTGATAAACACAGTAAAGGAAAAGTGGGTTAATACTATGTGAAAGAAGAATGACTGTGGGAGGGGGACATATCTTACGTTGGATAAATGGGTGTTAAAAAGAAAACCACAAGCCCAAAATGGCATCAGTTAGGCCAAGACCCTAAAATGGGGCTTAATTCCTAACCTAATGGCAGTTTCAATGTCTCTGAGAAATGCAGTCTTAGCTGGACAGTCAGGAATTTCCAGGGGTGCCTGCGTGGCTCAGTCGGTTAAGCGCCTGCCTTAGGCTCAGGCCATGATCCCAGGGTCCCAGGATCGAGCCCTTCATCGGGCTCCCTACTCAGTAGGGAAATCTGCTTCTCCCTCTCCCTCTGCTCCTCCCCAGCCCTCTCCCTCTCTCTCAAATAAACAAATAAAATCTTAAAAAAGAAAAGAGAAAAATAATTTTCCAATTAGGCCAATGGCCATACATGCCCTCTTGATGCCACAAAGGAAGATGAGCTTATCTGCCTGGTAAGACCCCCTCATTCTCCCCCTAATGGAAAACTACCTTGCCTGGAACCATCCTTTTCCTTTGCTAATAACTTTCTTCTCCACTTATAAAAACACTCCATTTTGTACAAATGCTCAGAGCTCCCCTCTATTTGCTAGAAGGGATACTACCTGAATCTCAAATAATTTAATAAAGCCAACTAGGTCCTGAAATTTACTTGAATTTTGTTTTTTAACAGGGGATAAGTTTCTCTAAGGTGAAGTTAAACAGACCTGAATTAAGGGGGGTGGGGAGGGGACAGTCAGGTCAGAGAGCACATTCTAGCTGAAGGTCCATCATGAGCTTAGGTTCTGAGGAAGACCACGGTACTGAAAGGACAGTGAGCCTGGAACATAATGAGCCAGAGAGAAATTCTGATAAAATCTGAAAGGAAATGTAGGCAGGTGTTGGATTATATTGCACCATGTGAGACATTTTATAGCCTGTATTTCTACTGTCCGTATTTTTAAGTGTCTTAAAACCACTTATATCATAAAAACAGTTGGAAAAAGGTTAGGGGCTAATATTTCAGAGTCACACAACTATTCTCCCTTATTACTAATAATAGGGAGCAAATCCATCTCTGATTACATCTGGCCTTTGCTCAAGAGTGAGGACTTTCTTTTCCTATAACTATCGGGACTTCCTCACACATTTTGATCACCTTTAATTATCAGCTCATAGTTATGATTCATAAAAAGCATTAAAGCTCTCAAAAAAAAATCAACTATTGCAATCGCAATCATTTTTTTGAATTACAGACTGATAGGGAACACATTTGACGTTACTATTCAAGACCTAAAAACAAACCATATTTAACTAATCTACATAATAAAAACACAAAAGTAATGCTTCCACTCAGGTAATACGTAAATATGGAAGGGCGATATGACATAAGAAACCGGTGTATTAAGATGTGACTGAGAGGCGCCTGGGTGGCTCAGCCGGTTAGGCATCTGCCTTAGGCTCAGGTCATGATCTCAGGGCCCTGGGATGGAGTTCCTGAGCCCCACATCAAGCTCCCTGCTCTGCGGGGAGCCTGCTTCTCCCTCTCCCTCTGCTGCTCCCCCCCTGCTTGTGCTCTATCAAATAAATAAATAAAATCTTAAAAAAAAAAAAAAAGATGAGATTGAATTTTGTTAGGAATTAACTCTGGAAACTTATGATTTACTCTTATCGAAATCAAGATTTTCTCAGTAACAAAAAATATTACTAACAAAAAATGGTTCTAAGCATCTCACCCATATAAACTCATTCAATCTCTATAAAAACACTATCCAATAGGCAAGGTTTTTCCCTAATTTGCAAATTAAGACTATTTAGGCTTAAGATGGGTTAAGTAGCTTGGCCAAGGTGGCTCAGCCCAGGGTCTTAACCTCCCAGCAATGATGTCACTCACACTCCGGTGCTTTCCTGAGAGGTGGGGTTCCAGCTGCTTTCCTGGATCCGTTCTTGGAAGCAGGGTATTATCCCCATGAGCTTAATTTGTGCCACAAGAAAACAAAGACTGAGAAGGATGCTACTACAGAAAGAAAACACAAGCATGCCCTGATCTGTATTTCCACAACCATACTGGCTTCACCATGAGAGCCACGTGCAATTACTGGGCAGCTCTTACTTGCCAGGCCAGTCACTTTAGCTTAAGAACTTCATTTCATATCCCTGACAAGCTATTACTAGTCCTGATTCACAAAACAGAAAATGAGGTTAAGAGGTTCAGCATCTTATCCTAAAGCTCCTCTCCTGCTTCCAACACTATGTCTACAGGCCAAGGCAGTCTCCCCTGAGCTGCTGAGTCCATGGAGTTGGGGATTATATAAATACGACTTCATGTGTCTAAAACCTGGTTCATCTGACTGATTTAAGAGCTTTGTCAGAGGGACGAGAACCTTCCATGTTGTTCTAATTCCATCGCTCAAGGGGAACCAATCCCTTCCCAAGAAAGTTCCGTGGCAACAGGACTATCCGTGTCCTCAGGGCCCAAAATGCAGCTAGACTTCAGTAACTGCTCAATAAATCATGGTAAACTTTAACTGAATTTCATGAGCCTGGCTTACGTGAGACCAACTTGGGCCCAAGTCCCCCTCTTCCTTAGATACTAAAGAACTAGGATCACGAAGCAAAGAAGTGAATCTGATGTCAGTCATAACAAAATCACCACCAACATAAAATCATGAATTATCCACAGAAGTTGGTCTATACAGTTTGAATATTTTAAAGATAAAACTAGTAAGTGGTGCTTCAAATTAAAAAAAAAAAATCAGATCCTTTTATTTCAAACTCTGATTCAGAGTGCGTAAGACTGAAATATTCAGGAAGGATGGAACACCAGAAAGGAAGAGACAGGAGTTGGACTTTGGGAATCCGGACTCGAGGGCTGGTTCTGGGGTTCTCCTAGTAACAGCGACATGGTCACAGCCAGCCCCATGATACCCAGGCCTGGTTTTCCCATATGAAGGCTAAAGGGAGGAACCTGATGATCCAAGATCCCAAACAGCTTCTCCACTCAGTGACTCAAGGGATTCACTGGGAGATGCCACTAGACTCTGTGATGGCCAGCGAAGCGCGTGACAAGCTCCAAGGATAAAGCGGTGTCTGCGCTAGTCATTGAGGGATGTGAAGACCTCAACATGCGTTAAGGACGAAGTTAAGGCACATCTCAGCCAAAAGTATCACTGACCATACCTTCATTTAGCAACAAGTCCAGGATTTTTCTCTAATGCTACATTCCCTATACATACATACATACATACATACACATACATATACACACACATAGCTATCATCACAATACACAGGTAACCCAGCAGTCCAGCCTTTAAATCGTGTTTAAAAAAAACATTCTTTTGGGGCACCTGGGTGGCTCAGTGGGTTAAAGCCTCTGCCTTCAGCCCGGGTCGTGATCCCAGGGTCCTGGGATCGAGCCCCGCGTCGGGCTCTCTGCTCAGCAGGGAGCCCACTTCCTCCTCTCTCTCTGCCTGCCTCCCCGCCTACTTGTGATCTCTGTCTGCCATATAAATAAATAAAAACCTTAAAAAAAAAAAAAATAAATAAAAAAAATAAAAAAACATTCTTTTAATTTTAACAAAGAAAAAGAAACACCAAAGGTAGCAACCTACACTTTCCTTCCTGGGTTGAGAGGAGCTGGGGAGGTTGGTGGGGGGGGGTGGGGGAGGGGGGGTGGGAGGGATCTGTTTATAGGGCCCTGCTTCATGTGACTACCCTCCAGCCTGTTTTTCTTAAATGTTCAGGAGGAAATGAAAGTATTTGCTGTAAAAGATGTATAAAGATATCAAATGACCACAAGTTAGAAATGTCTCTGAGGAACCCCCTGAATTGGAATTTATCAGAGAACACCAGCTGTTCTGTTTGGGCTCCCGGCTTAAAGAGTTTAAAGCTTGAGAGCTATCTGGAAGACCACAGTCCTTCGAAATAAGCGCATGTTACTTTTCCTCTTAGTGACATTAAAGGACACCGAGGATCTCCTTGTGCAACTGCCCCCAACTCTGTTTTTTTGGATGTTTTATTACAACAGTAAGCTGACTCAGGAACTAAAGGGAGAATCATTTCACCCTGTCATGTATGAATTCTCCTTCACTGCTGGTAGGAATGCAAACCAGAAGAGCCACTCTGGAAGACAGTCCGGCAGCTTCTTACAAAACTCAACACACTATTATTACACGAGCCAGCAATCACGCTCATCGGTCACTTCCCCAAGGGAGCTGAAAACTTACATCCCACGGTTATCTGCAGCAGCTTTATGACTGCCCAAACCTTAAAGCAATCAAGACGCCGTTCAGTGGGTAAATGGATTAATAAACTGTGGTACGTCTATATGATGGAATCTTATTCAACACTAAAAGAAATGAGCTATCAAGCTATGCAAATACATGGAGGAAAATTTTTAAGATTTACTTATTTGAGAGAGAGACAGCACACACGTGGGAAGGGCAGAGGGAGAGAGAGAATCTCAAGCAGACTCCGCAACGAGCACGCAGACCCCAACGCGGACCCCTACATGGCAGTCGATCCTACGACTCTGAGATGACGACCTGAGCCAAAACCAAGAGTCAGATGCTAAGCCAATGGCAGCATCCAGGAATCCCCACGTGGAGCAAACTTAAATGTGTATTACTAAGGGGAGAAAACCAATCAGAGCAGGCTACATGCTGCATAATTCCGACTAGAGGCCATTGTAAAAGAGGCAGAACTATGAAGACAGTAAAAAGATTACTTACTGCAGGGTTTGGGAGTGAAGGCATAAGGAGGTGGAGCACAGAGGATTAGGAGAGCAGTGAGAATACCCTGAATGAGGCCATGATGATGTATACACGTCATCACACATTTGTCCAAACCCACAGAATGCGCAACACCAAGACCGAACCATAATGTGAACTGTGGACCTTGGGTGATTATGACGTGTCACTGTTAGTTCATCAACAGTAACAATGTACTAGTCTGGCAGGGGACGCTGGTAACAGGGAAGGCTCTGGTTCTGGGGGGGTTACAGAGTATATGGGATACTCGACACCTTCCCCCTCAATTTTGCTGTAAACCCGAAACTGCTCTAAAAAAAAAAAAATGAGGTCTTACAAGTGTTTTCAATTGCATGTGCCTAATTCAAAAAGACACCAAAAAAGCTCACATAGGATTTCTAAGCAAAAAAGATTTAATCAAGATTTGAACTACGCCTCTTTGCAGATGTTCGGACTATCTTTCCGGAAGGAGCAGGGAAACTTGAGGCATATTTCATTTAAAGACAGATGACAGTCACAGACCATGGAGCCCTTCTGCTTTCACAGAGAAGGAAAAATATTAGGTAATGGGGCCAGGGATCACTATCTAACACCTCTAGGGGATGTCCTGAGTTGGTCATGGTCACACCTGTTACTACCACACCAACAATTCAATAAAAGTCTGTTGGCACGTCAATAAAACAGGATATAAGGATGCTGTTCTGCTAATCTTACTTGATCCAAGAATATATTTAAAACTAATATAATGTATGCTCCACCTATCCTTTAAGCACTCCTCGCTAAACAGTGCTTCTTTCAAACAAGACTTTGATAAATACTGAATGGCAGGAAGCTTGTTTGTCTTCCCTTAGGGCCGAGTCTGGAGAGTAGCGAGACAAACACAAACCCACTTGCCTTAACAGGAAGTCTAGGAGCAGAGCTGAGATTCTTCCGTAAAGCTGAGGGGCATTACAAGAATGCAGGCTTGAAGAAAAAGCCAGATCGCTGCAGCTTTGGGGAAACAGAAATCAGTGAGGTCGAGACTCTCCTCTGAAAATTAGGCAGACTAATGGGTGATCAAAGTGTCCATGTTCTAGGACACAGAGCTTGATCTTCAGTATCTAAGTCGGGAAAGCACCCAAAGTAGAAATAACCAGACATCTTCAGCCAACCTAAAATGCATCTCTAGATTCACAACATAGATCAGTGCTGCTGCAGCTTACAAAAACCAAGGAAAATTATGTGTAAAACATCCTCCAGAATGTGCTGTTTACACAGATGTAGCTAATGTGTGAACATGCAAGGTATACACATATATGGGCACTTTCCTGCAAGTATTTTACTTTAAAAAGATTTATAGCTATATGTATATTAAATGTATGTGTCTTTATACACATGTGTATGTAAACATAATAAACAGATATAATGTTAGGTATCGATACTCAAATAATGAAAAGAAGTGATATATTTTGGAAATGTCATTTATCACTATTGAAAGGCCAAAAATATCTTCTCGAAAATAAGTTTGTTCCAGTTGCTCCTAGAAATGTTTTTAATGTTTTAATGTTTTTAAATGTTTTTAAATGGAACAATTAAAATGTCATTTTATGTCATTATAAAATTACACCCTATCATTCAGAACTGAAGGAGGAGTTTCCCAGACAAGTGAAAATTAAAGGAGCTCCTCGCCACTAAACCAACCTTACAGAAAACGTTAAAGGGCCTTCTTTAAGTGGAAAAGAAGAGGCTGTAACTAGAAATAAGAAAATTAAGGGGGAAAAAAATCTCCCTGATAGAGGCAAATATATAGTAAAGACAGTGGATGAGTCACTTAAAAAGCTACTATGAAGGTTAAATGAGAAAAATAGTCAAATCACCTATAACGCCACTACGTGGTTAAGCGATACAAAAAAAGATGTAAAATATGATGTCAAGAACAAAAAATGTGTATGGGAGAATAAAAATGCAGGACTTTCAGAATGCATTCCAATTTTAGCAACCATAGGCTTAAAACAGACTGCTATATGTAGAGGTAGATACATATATGAAACTCATGGTAACCACAAACCAAAAACCTCTAAAAGAGATACAAAAACAAGAGAGAAAGGAACTCAAAATAACACTAAGGAAAACCGGCAAAGCACAAGGGAAGAAACCAAAAGAACACAGAGAAGAACTACAAAAACAACCAGAAAACGATTAAAAGAACAGCAGCAAGTGCATACTTTCAACAACCACCTGAAATGGGAAAGCTCCAATCATAAGGCACAGAGAGACCGAACAGATAAAGAATGTAAGACCCACATATGCTGCCCACGAGAGACTTGGTTCAGACCTAAAGACACACAGACTGAAAGGGAAAGGATGGAAAAAGATATCCCATGCAAATGAACCCAAAAAGCAGACGTTAAAACAAACAAAAGAGAGGTTAAAACAAAGATTGTAAACAAAGGGCAAAGAAGGGCATTACAAGAGGAGACAACATCTGTGAGCATGTGTGCAACCAGCCTAGGAACACCTACTCTATATAAAGGGAGTACCTATTTGTTCATATTTGAATGGACATACAGGGAGAAGTCAATAGCAATACAGTAACTGGGGGGGACGTTAGGACTCCACGTGCATCAAGGACAGATCAGACAGAACGCGAACAAGGAAACACTGGCCTTAAAAGACATGTTAGAGCAGATGGGCTTAACAGATATTTACAGAACATCCCGTCCAAAAGCAGAATACACATTCCTCCCAAGTGCTCATGGAACATTCTCCAAGATAGAACACTTCTTAAGCAATGAAATAAGTTTCAACAGATTCAAGAGGCTGAAATTATATCAAACATCTTTTCTGACCACAACGGCATGAAACCAAAAACCAATTACGAATAGAAAACTGCACAAAATAAACAAACACATGGAAACCAAACGACATGCTGCTAAACAACCAAAGGGTCAACTAAGAAATCGAAGGAAAAATCAAAAAATACCTGGAAACGAATGAAAACGGAAATACAACAGACCAAAATCTACGGACACAGCAAAAGCTTGTGAGAAGGAAGTTTATTGCGATATAGGCCTCCCTAAGAAACAAGATCTATCTCAAATAAACGGTCTACGTTCATACCTAAAGAACCAGGAAAAAAGAAAAAAAAAAAAAAAAAGGAACAAATAAAGCCCAAAGTTAGTAGAAGGAAATAATAAAGATTACAGTGGAAATAAATGAAATAGTTTTTAAAAACTTGAAAAGATGGGGCGCCTGGGTGGCTCAGTGGGTTAAAGCCTCTGCCTTCGGCTCAGGTCATGATCCCAGGGTCCTGGGATGGAGCCCCGCATCCGGCTCTCTGCTCAGCAGGGAGCCTGCTTCCTCCTCTCTCTCTGCCTGCCTCTCTGCCTACCTGTAATCTCTGTCTGTCAGATAAATAAATAATCTTTAAAAAAAAAAAAAAAAACTTGAAAAGATAACGGAGACTAAAAGCTGGTTCTTTGAAAAGATAAAAATTGATAAACCTGTAGCCAGAATCATCAAGAATAAAAGAAACATGGTCCCAATACAATCAAAAATGAAAAAGAAATTACAACTGACAACAAATACATAAGATCATAACAGATTACTACAATTGTAGGGCAACAAACTGGAAAAACCAGAAGTGGATAAACTCCTAAAAACACACAGACTTCTAAGACTGAATCATGAAAAAAATAGAAAAAATGAAGATACTGATTATGAGTAATAAAATTGAACCAGCGATTAAAAGAACAGTCCAGGACCAGGTGAATTCTACCACACAATTAAGAGTTTGTACCTATCTTACTCAAATTATTCCCAAAAAAAGTAAACAGGAAGGAATGCTTCCAAATTCCTTTTATGAGGCCAGCAGTACCGTGATACCAAAATCAGAAAAAGACAACATAAAAGAAGAAAATTACAGGCTACAGATGCAAAAATCCTCAGTAAAATACTAGCAAACTACGGGCATCTGGGTAGTTCAATGGGTTAAAGCCTCTGCCTTTGGCTCGGATCATGATCCCAGGGTCCTGGAATCAAGTCCCACATCGGGTTCTCTGCTCAGCGGAGAGCCTTCTTCCCCCTCTCTCTCTGCCTGCCTCTCTGCCTACTTGTGATCTCTCTCTGTCAAATAAATAAATAAAATCTTTTTTAAAATTTTTAAAAAATTTATTAGCAAACTAAATCCAACCATACATACCTTAAAGGGTCATAAGCCATGATAAAATGGAATTTATTCCAGAGATGCAAAGATGGTTCAACATGCATAAACCAATCAATGTGATACAGCACATTAACAAAATGGAAGGATAAAAATCATATGATCATCTCAACAGATACAGAAAAAGCATTTGACAAAATTCAACATCTATTTCTTTTTTTTTTTTAAGATTTTATTTATTTATTTGACAGAGATCACAAGTAGGCAGAGAGGCAGGCAGAGATAGAGGGGGAAGCAGGCTCCCCGCTGAGCAGAGAGCCCTATGCGGGGCTCGATCCCAGGACCCTGGGATCATGACCTGAGCCAAAGGCAGAGGCTCTAACCCACAGGGCCATCCAGGCGCCCCTCAACATCTATTTCTGATAAAAGCTCTCAAAGAAGCATGTGCAGAGGGAACATACCTCAACATAATAAAGGCCATATATGATAAACCCACAGCTATCATCATACTCAATGGTGAAAGCTGAAAGCCTTTTCTCTAAGATCAGGAACAAGACAAAGATGCCCACTCTCACCACTTTTATTCAAACATACTAGGAAATCCTAGCGACATCAATTAAGCAAGAAAAAGAAATAAGAGGCATCCAAATTGGTAAGGAAGAGGAAAACCATCACTATTGACAGGTGACACACTATATATATAGAAAACCCTACAGGTTCCACTAAAGAAATGATTAAAACTAGAAAATGAATTCAGTTAAGTCACAGAATACAAAAATTAACATATAAAAATTGGCTGTGTTTCTATACACTAATAACCTATACTACACAACCTATCAGAAAGGGAAATTAAGAAAACAATCCCATTTACAATTACATCAAGAAAATACTTAGGAATAAGACCTATACTCTGAAAACTATGAGAGTGATGACAGAAACTGAAGACACAAATAATTGAAAAGATGTATCACTCTCACGCATTGGAAGAACACCGTTAAAATGTGCATACAACAGACTTGAAAACAGCCAAACCTGGGGATATCTCATCCCCTGATTTCAAACTATAAAACACAGCTATAGTGATAAAAACAGTATGGTACTGAAACAAAAAATACACTTGTAGATCAGCAGAACAGAACAGAGACCCCCAAAATAAACACATGCATCTATGGTCAGTTAATCCATAATAAAGGAGACAAGAACATACAAAGGGGAGAAGACACTTTTCAATAAACAGAGCTGCAAAAACTGGACAGGCACGTGAAAAGAATGAAACACAACCACTCCCTTACACCTTGCACAGAAATTAACTCAAAATGGATTAAAAGACTTAAATGTAAGACCTGAAACCATAAAACTCCTAGAAGGAAATAGGCAGTAAGCTCTTTGATATTGGTCTTAGCAACATTTTGGGGGGGGGGGGGAATCAGTTGCCCGAGGCAAGAACAAAAAAAGCTAAAATAAATGAGATCACACCAAACTAAAAATCTTTATAATGCATAGCAAAGGAAACCATCAACAAAATGAAAAGGCAACCTACCAAATGGGAGAAGAGAGCTGCAAATCATATAGGCAAAATATATAAAGAACTTAACAAAACTCAACAGAAACAAACAAACAAACAAAAATCTGATTAAAAAATGGGCAGAAGACCTTTTCCCAAAGAAGACCTACAGGCTGTCAACAGGCACATGAAAAGATGGTCAACATCACGAATCATAAACGAATGCAAATCAAAAGTACAATGAGATATGACCTCACACTAGTCAGACTGGTTATCATCAAAACTAAAGTAAGTTTTGGTGAGATGCGGAGAAAAGGGAACAATCTTGTAACTGTTAGTGGGAATGTTCACCAGTGCAGTCACTACAGAAAGCAGTATGGAGATTCCTCGAAAAACTGGAAGTAGAAGTACCCTCTGATCCAACAATTCTACTTCTGGGTATTTATCTAAAGAAAACAAAAACACCAATTCAAAGAGATCCATGCACCCCTATGTTCAATACAGCACTATTTACAATGGCCAAGATATGGAAGCAACCTAAGTACATCGACAGATGACTGAAGATGATGTAGACAGACAGACAGATAGACACACACACACACACACACACACACATACACACACACACACGTGCGCAATGGAATATTACTCAGCCATAAAAAAAGAGATCTCATCATTTGTGACAACATGGATGGACCTAGAGGCTATTATGCTAAGTCAGTCAGAGAAACACAAATCTGTATGATTTCTTACATGTGTCATCTAAAAAACCAAACAAATGAACAAACAAAACAAACAGACTCAAAAATACAGGAACAAAGTACACAGGAGATAGGGACTAGAGGGGCAGGTGAAACAGGTGAAGGGATTAAGAGATACAAACTTCTGGTTATCAAATAAATTAGTCAGGGGGATGTAATGTCCAACATCGGGAATACTGTCGATAATATAATCACTTTCTATGGTAACTGACGGTAACTAGACTTATCACAGAGACAACTTCACAATATATCAGAATAGCAAACCATGATGATGTACATCTGAAACAAAGAGAATATTGTATGTCAACTATAGTTCAATTTTTAAAAAGTTAACCTATTTTTACTATATAATTATGTATAAAAATCTATTTCTTTATATGATAATATACTCACAAAGATTTCTCTTTCACTAGTGCAAAAAAAAAAAAAGAAAAGAAAAATTATCTGGTATTAATGGTTCAAAAGAAGTCTTGCTAGTCTAAATCTAAGAGAGACTGGGAAGCTCATGTGTTCTAAGTTAACCGGAAGGGATGCCTGGGTGGCTCAGTCAGTTCAGTGTCTGCCTTCCACTCAGGTCATGATCCCAGGGTTCTGGGATCGAGTCCCACGCCGGGCTCTCTGCTCAGCAGAAAGCCTGCTTCTCCCTCTCCCTGCTGCTCCACCTGCTTGTGCTCTCTCTCTCTCTGTGTCAATCAATAAATAAAATCTTAAAACAAACAAACAAACAAACAAACAAAAACTAAGTTAACCAGGGAGTCTCTTCTGTCTTCTGGTACAATCACTAATGAATTCTAGCTCAAAAAACAAACAAAATTCACAGCTGAAGATTAAAAGTATTCACATTAGTGTATTTTGTCACCATTTCTTAGGCAACCTCTTTACTGATAAAGTTACAAGGTAACTGGAAACCTACATAAGCCATTACTCAGTAGGGCCTCTCCAATGGAAGAGAAAGCTCAATGAGATACGAAATTCTTACCCACTCTTACACTTCGCTCACCCACCACTACCGCAGTACCTAAGGGACAAGCATTCAGAGACTATGAAAGCAAAGAATTTTAAAAGTCTCTGTCTACTTTAAGACAAATGGCATCAAGAGCCCAATCAAAAAATGCAAAGACATAAAAGAAATTTCTCTCCACCAGAACACAATTATTCTTGGCATTAACAACTGGAAGTTCTGCATTTGTCAGATCTCACAGATTTTTATTCTCATCCCTGTATGAATTATCAAAGCTATATATATCTCGGAATCTTGATTAGACAGTACATTTATAGTCTAAGTTTCCCGAAGGAGTTTATTTTTAACATAAAATATTCTTCAACCATCAAAAGTATTTCACACATTTGACACCGTGGAAACAAAGGACATACAAAATCTCATAAAACGCACTAATTTTCTAAGGATCTAATAAACTAGTAGACTCTGGCTCTCGGAACCAAGAAAACCAGTAAAACAGATTTATAGAACAATCAGAGACATCCAGTGTTTACACAATGTCTACACCCAGAGACTGAAGCGTGACACTCTTGTATCACATGCCATGTAGGAGGCCGCCTGGAAAACCTGCTTCCTACTTCCTGCCACCGAAACGTGAAGGAACCTGAACATCTGTGAAAAATCTGCTAGCTTTGTCACAACCCTGTCCTAGTTTACCATATGCCTTCAAATTCAACACCATAAATAACCCCCAACCACAGCTATCCTCAATGTTTATCTTTTAACCACATTTCATTCTGCTTTCATTCGATTTCTAGGTCGTTTGATGTAAGGTTCCCAAGACAGAAGCTGGATAATAGGGCTCTTTGCATCAGCTCAGGGCCCAACATAATGCCCTTCAATAATGGGTATTCCGTAAATCTTGACACAACAGCTAAAAATCTTTATTTAAAAAAAATTTAGGTCCAGACTTAAGAGGCATTGTTGAACCTGAAAACGCTGTCACACAAATTCATCTGCAAGTGCCATCTGTAAGCTGACATCTCCAGTTCCCTAACCTTACCCCACTCGCATCACACAGTTAGGAGTCCTCTTCCCTGACCGTGCAGGCATCTCAAACTCAATGTGTTTAAAAACGAACCTCTCTTTCTGCTACTCCCTCCGAATGGATCTTCTGCCTCCACGTCCTCTCTCAGGGAAAGTCAGGACCAACCATCCAGATCGGATTACACAACAAGTTTATATTGTTATAAAGCAGAATACTTAGAGTAGCACCATATGAAGAACAATGAAATCTGGGTAAAAAGGATTAAGGCTTGATAGGATTAAGAATAACCGCCCTGGGATGCCTAGGTGGCTCAGTTAAGTGACAACTCTTGGTTTCCACTTGGGTAGTGATTTCAGAGTCCTTAGATCCAGCCCCGTATTGGGCTCCCTGCCCAGCAAGGATGGTCAGTCTCTCTCTCTGCCACCCCCCCATCACCCCCCACCCCGACTTCAGCACACACGGACATGCTCTAAAATAAATACATCTTTAAAAAAAAAAAAAAAAGAATGCCAGCCCTAATATCCAACTGCACCAGCTACCATGCTTTGTTCTCCGAGTTAAAGCCTGCTACAGCCCTACAACCTAAATACTATCATGACTGCCTTGGTTTACCTACGAGGAAACGAAGTTTCAGATACATTCACAATTTTATACAAGGTCCTAGAGTTGGTAAATGGTACAAGTGGCTCTGAACAAAAATAGCCACTTCAGAGCCCCTAAAAATCCACAGGGAAGAAGTCCTCTTCAAAAATAAAGTCATGCAAGTAAGGTTCTAAAATCGGACACCAGGGTACAGAGTAAACTGAAGCCTGCATATTCATAGCCAAGCAGCGGCCAGAGTAACCTAGGTCAAGGGTGAGCATCCCAGGGCTAGACCAAGGGCAGGGAGGCTGGAGTACTAGAGATTAGTGCGGT
Source organism: Martes martes (assembly GCF_963455335.1). Classification (NCBI taxonomy): domain Eukaryota; kingdom Metazoa; phylum Chordata; class Mammalia; order Carnivora; family Mustelidae; genus Martes; species Martes martes. The sequence goes on from NC_137895.1 coordinate 130,165,030, forward strand.
ACAGAATAGGAAGGGTAAAAACCTAGGCTCTCAGCATGAAACACAGTAGACATGCTGGGAATCAAAAGACTCCACAGGCCCTAATCTTAGATATACAAATGACAGTGCTGCCATAAGCAGGAACTGGGTATATGAAAAAGTGGAACCTGTTTTTCCACTTCTGATCTTTGAATGAGGTCAAGAGCAGCCATCCAAGTGAAAACACCCAAAAGACAGGGCCACGGACGAGATCAAAGCTTGGTTAGTACAGGGCTGGACTTACACTGCTAATTAAATATTCATCTCATATTTATGTTTATTTCTTAAATCAAAGGTGACACTGTTTTAATATAGAAAACTAGCAACTGCTACCCTCTCCCCCCCAAAATGGGGGTAGGGGGGTACTTGCTATTATAACACTTTCCCACTCAATAACAAGTTCCCCAAGGGGCCTAGCAACAGCTTTTCGGCATATATTCATTCGTTCCAGCCAAAAACTCTGCCACCTACTCACGTCCCTTGCAAACTATTCCACACCCACTGGAACATCTTTGCAGAATCTTTTCAGAACACAAAATATTGAGACTGTCTGCTAAAATGCATATGGAAATTTTAGCCAAAAATTGGGCTTTCAACTTATTAATGGTATAAACTCCTAAAATGCTAAACAATTTAAGGCCCACAAACAAGTAAGAAATTTTATTCAATGTCAGGGAACCAATGAAAGATCTACCTAAGCAGCCAAATCCATAAAGAAGACCTCTACAGACAATACAAAAAAATTAAAATTGAAAATGTCATTGGGTAAATAAAAACTGAAAATACAATAAAGAAAAAAGGAAAATGGCATCTGGTGTCTGTATCTACGGAACTAGATACCATCAAAATAGGACTTTTTTAAAAGCAAATAACAGAAGGAGATGGGCAGTATATGATTTCTGATGTCTGTTAGTTATCACTTACCATCCCATATGCCCTTCAAATTATAGGAAAACTCACACGTAAAGGCATATTTAGAAAAAAATGGAAGGAATCCGTTACAATTCCAAAAAAAAAATGGGGAGGGGGTAATGGAAGGATACGTACAAATTCATATTAGCAACTGCTTGTGGGGAGGAAGGGGAAACAGAAGTAGAAAGGAGAACAATACATACTTCATCTATGTTTCATTTCTTTCAATTAAAAAGAAAATCTGAAAGAAGTATGCCAAAATGTTAACATCTGTTAATTGGGATGAAGGTCATTTGGTATTTCTTATGTTTTCTTTGCTGGTCAGTATTTCTTAAATTTTACCCAAATTGTTTAAGGGGGGGGAGGGGTGGAATTCGATTCTCTCACCCAATTAAAATACCACACGGAACACAGCTGACGTACCACTCCAGGGTGAACAGGGTGAGGGAAACTCACTTCTTCACTAAGCAGCCAACTTCTATTTTGGACTCCTAACATATTTCTGGAAATAGAAATGGCCTAACTAGAAACTCTAAACTCTGGCTCGATCTCCCCAAACTAACCTATGGAGTAGGGCTTACCCACGGGCAAGTTCTCCGTGACAGAAACTAGAGAGGGGCCAGCTTCAGTGGGAGCAGAGAGGGACATACAAGATCCGAAAGAGGCTCCTGAATAAATCCCATGTCTCTCCTCGCACCCCAGTCATGATCCTCATTCCCTCCTCCAACTCTGTCCTCAAGAGATCTCGGCTCAGGTCACGATCCTGGGGTTGTGAGATCGAGCCCTGTGTTGGGCTACACAGTCAGCATGGAGTCTGCTTGAGGTTCTCTCTCTCCCTCTGCCCCATGTGTGCCCACGCGTGCACGCCCTCTCCCTCTAAAACAAATAAATCTGAAACATACACACACACACACACACACACACACACACACACACAAGAAATCCATACATTCACTCAACAACCATCCTACCACCAGGCATCAGGCATTTAAGAGCAAGGGCAGAACCCCTACCCTCAAAGACACCGCTATTGATTCTTCGTCCTCTCAATTTCTTAGTCTTAAAAATGTTCCCGCCATCCAGTTCAAGAAAACTCAAGTCTCACCCGTGGCTAAATGATCACTTAGAATTATTACTGTTGTGAGCCCAGGTGAGGAGAACATGCAAAGTGGGATGAGGCAACCTGCACAGGCCAAACCCGTCGGCAGAGCTGGGCTCCCACGCTGTACCCAAAGCAAGAGGCAGGCCTGCCCCCAGCCGCTCCGGGCCCGTGGAGATCAAAGACAACAAGGGCAACACAGGCTCATACAGCCTGTAGCCCACTTTTTTTTTTTTTTAAACTAACAAAAGATCCAGTTCAGCAACTGCCAGACCCTTTAAAGCAAGAGGGCAAAAAATAAAATAAAAAGGTCCCATTCCTGGGCACCCACTCTACACATGCTGGTTTTAAGAGTAATATCGCCAGTTACACATCAGGGAGGAAAATTCCATCCAACAGCGTATGTGCCTAAAGAAGGCCATTTCTAGTACTCCTGGCTCTAGATTAATAACAGCAACAGCAATGGAATTTCTTAGAATCTAGACATCCAAAGGCAGGCTAGGGCCCACCAAGAGGAGGGTGTGACAACGGAGGCCATGTGGAGGTAACAGGCAACCTCTGATGACAGGGTCAAACCAGGACCATCAGAGACAAACGGACATGTCCCTGTGAAGCAATCTGGGATGTCAATTCCAGAGCCAACCTGTAGGTCTCCGAACACATCCTTATGTCCTACCAGAGTAGAAGGCAGGTAAAAATGAGTAAAGAAAAATAACCACACACAGGGCCTGAATATAATAGGCTGTGAAGGTCCCACAGAGTAATTTCGACTTAGGGTGGCACAGCCCAAGAGTCAAAAGCAAGACACTTGGGGCACCTCGGTGGCTCAGTGGGTTAAGCTTCTGCCTTTGGCTCAGGTCATGATCCCAGAGTCCGGGGATCGAGCCCCACATCAGGTTCCCTGCTCAGTGGAGAGCCTGCTTCACACTCTGCCTCTCCCCACACTCAAGTGTGTACTCTCTCTCTCCAATAAATAAAATCTTTAAAAAAAGAAAAAAAACGATGCTGTCTGTTGAAAAACTAGGAGAACCTACTAATGCTGATAAACCTAATGTTTATTAGCATTCCCTTAAAAGGAGGTACACAACCCGAATGTTTATAGCAGCAATGTCCACAATAGCCAAATGATGGGAAGAACCTAGATGTCTGTCCACACATGAATGGATAAAGATGTGGTGTGTATACACACACACACACACACACACACACACACACACACAATGGAATACTATGCAGCCATAAAAAGAAATGAAATCTTGCCATTTGCAACGACGTGGATGGAACTAGAAGGTATTATGCTTAGCAAAATAAGTCAATTGGAGAAAGACAATTATCATATGATCTTCCTGATATGAATTTGAGAGGCAGAGTGGGGGGGTTGGGGGGTAGGGAAGGAAAAAATGAAACAAGATGGGATCAGGAGGGAGACAAACCATAAGAGACTCTTAATCTCACAAAACAAACTAAGGGTTGCCAGGGTAAGAGGGGTAGGGAGAAGGTGGCTGGGTTATGAACACTGGGGAGGGAATGTGCTATGGTGAGTGCTGTGAAGTATATAAACCTGATGATTCACAGACCTGTACCCCTGGGGCTAAAAATACATTATATGTTAATAAAAATTTAAAAAAAAAAAAAAAAGGAGACACACAGATTGTTGCTGTTAGTTCTGGTGGAACCATGATGTAATCTCTGCCATTATCACAGGCTGCATGCCTCACTGGGAATCAAGGGGCCAAAGGAAAGAATGCCATGTTACACTATGTCTGTTCTGGCCAGTGTGACAGCCCACCTTCCAGTGAGTTCTAAACCCTTGGCTAATTAAACAGGGATTTGAGTCTAATCTACAGTGGATAAGGAAATGTTCTACTCCAACCAATCTGTATACCACCTAAAAATGTTATTTTTTTTTCTTTAAGATTTACTTATTTTAGAGAAAGAGAGCGCACGAGCATGGGGTGAGGAGGGGCAGTGGGAGAGAGATAGAAACTCAAGCAGGTGCTGTACTGAACATGGGGCCTGAAGCGGGGCTCGAACTCACGACCATGAGATCACCATGACATCATGACCTGAGCTGAAACCAAGAGTCTGATGCTTCACAGACTGGGCCACCCAGGTGCCCCAGGGCTGGAGTTTTAGAGAAAAGAGCTGCTGAAATCAAACACGCTAACTCTAAGACATTCCGACATGGAGGAGACATCACTTAGCAAATGCAAACTTGCAGCGGCAAATGAGGGCTCAGGTGGCCCCGCTGAACTAGAGCTCACGGAGGCCCCAGCAGCTCGAAGCCACTCATGCAGAAAGGAGAGCCGAAACCCGGACGATGGGCAGAGGCGCAACACCCAGGGTAAGCGGCGGGAATAAATGGGTCAAGGATTAAAGACACTCCCACAGTTCGGGGACGGGAGCAGAAAAGAAAAGCCGGCGGCAGAAACCAACACAAAGCTAGACTGAGGAGACCGGAGCTTCCCAATATCCAGTCATCAAATCCGTTCCATCACACCACCCCAAATCTCTAGAATAACTCACCCCTGCGCCACCGCCCACCCCTCCTTTCTGCCCCTCCCCACTGGCCATCGGCACTTTCCCCCCTGACCGCCCCCCCCTCGCCCCCACCACACCAACATGGCGGATCCCTGCCAAGTCCCGTAGCCTCGTTTCTCAGACTGAGGTACTTATCATGGAGGTTCGGCGGGGCGGGGCGTAAAAAGGACACATCTTTCTGGAGCATCCACTTTGAACAATGGAAAGTGGTATTTAATGTAGCAGATCAAACATAACACCTCAGAACAATTTCATGCTCGCCGCGGGTGACTCCTCGTAGCGCTTCAGGCTTCTGAGCAAGCCTGTCACCCAGGGTGTGCCTCGGCAGACGCATTTCCAGAACACCGGCCAAAGCAGGTGAGACTCGTGCTTGTTCAGATTAAGAGAAGGAGGCAGAGAGACTGAAGATGCGTGAGAGACAAATTCCAGGAAGAATTCGAATCCGAGGATCTGCTCACACGCTGGGTTCGGGTGCACGGACCAGGAAGCTGGAGTTTAAACCCTGGCTTCACCACCCCTGGACCATCGGACTCCGGCAAAGTACTGTACTGAAGGGCAGGACTCAGTTTTCCCCATTTGGAGGAGGAAAAAAAGACAATTCTCCAAGGGCTGCAGTTAAGGCAGGCCAGGCCATGAGGGAGCCCCGCTCAGCACAGCGCCGCCGGAAGAGCCAAGGATCGACAAACGGCCGCTACCGTCGATGGCAGCTACGATCAAGTTAAAAACGACTCAGAGAGAGAGAGAGAGAGAGATGGGTCCTGTGGGAAGCAATCTCCCCATCCCAATCACAGCCTCCCCGTGGGGATGTTTTAGGTTCCCTGTGTAAACACCAGAGAAAATTCAATCGCCCAGTTCTGGACCCCGCTGGAGATTAGAAACACCTAGAACATTAGTCGAGTCAAGGGGCGCCTGGGTGGCTCAGTGGGTTAAAGCCTCTGCCTTTGGGTCAGGTCATGATCCCAGGGTCCTGGGATTGAGCCCCGCATCGGGCTCTCTGCTCAGCGGGGAGCCTGCTTCCCACCCCACCCCACCCCCCAGTCTGCCTCTCTGCCTACTTGTGATCTGTCAAATAAATAAATAATATCTTTAATAAAAAAAAAAAAAAAGAAGTCGAGTCAAGGTCACATTACTGAACTGGGCTAACTGAGTAGAAGTCAGTGGTTAAGGGAGGAGTCGGGAGGACGTCACTAATGAACCACGTCACCAAGGACACCACCCCGAAGTAGGCACCAGAGCCCCCGAAAACCTGGAATTTACGAACAACCTTACTGCCGATCAGCAGGCCCTTAAGAGGGTCCCAGGAGAAGCCACAGACGTACACCGGGTTTATATAATCTGTGCATGTGCAATACTGGGTATCCGGCAATCACACAAATTACGAGAAGGAATTCAGGAAGGGAGGAGTGGCTTAGAACAGGTCTGGCCTGAAGCAGAAGGACCTGTTTGAAGTCCCCACCCAGGCGAGAGTCTGCAGTTGACGACGAAAGGCAACTGCTTCCCTGGTTCTCGCCAGAATGCCAGCAGACACTCCAGCTCGGTCTGACTCACCCTTCCCATAACCAGTTTCTCCTATTACTATCCTTTATCTCAAGAAAACTTCATTTTCCGTCATCCGTTTCTCAACCTCATACATTTTAAAGAGGAGGAAGTATTGTAATAAACATAACTTTTGTTTATCATTCAACCCACAAAATGCCAGTAAAAAATTTAGCTACCGAAGGTCAACTTCTCACATCCTTTATTCTACTATAAACACCATGAGGGCAAGGATACTTCATACACTTTCAAATGCACGCTCAGGTTACAACAGAGGATTCCTAAAAGGGTAACTGTATGCAGTGAATACATTCTCAGAAGCAAGAAAAATCTTAAATTTTTTTTTAAAAGATTTATTTAGGAGAGAGAGGGCAAGTGCAAGCAGGGAGAGGAGCAAAGAGAATCAGAGAATCTCAAGCAGACGCCCCGCTGAGCGCAGGGCCCCACGTGGGTCTCAATCTCATGACCCTGAGATCATGACCTGGGCCAAAATCAGGAGTTCCAGACGCTTAACCAAATGAGTCATCCAGGCGCCCCAAGACAAAGTGTATTTTAATTTTTTAAAATTTCTCTTAATAGCATCAGTAAGTGTCTACCACATTTTTTTTATTTCAAATGAATTAAGTTACTTTCCGATATAATAAAAGGGCTTCTTAATGGTTTCCTTTGGATTTACTTATTTTTAAAAACGAATGCAATTTCACTTGGTGTTTCAAAGAGAAACGACCGAGAGACCAATTTAATCTACTCAACCTGAACACTTACTCTATAATCTCATGGACCAACTCACAATATTGAAACTGATTTAAAACAAAAACAAAACAAAACAAAAAACAGGACACCTGGGTGGCTCAGTGGGTTACGAGTCTGCCTTCAGCTCAGGCCATGATCCCAGGGTCCCAGAATCCAGTCCCAAATTGGGCTCTCTGCTCAGCGGGGAGTCTGCTTCTCCCTCTCCCTCTGCTGCTCCCCTTACTTGTGTGCTCACTCACTGTCAAATAAATGCATAAAATCTTTAAAAACAGAACAAAACAAAAAAAAATTTAACCTGCCTTTTCTATACAATTATATCTCCGATAACTGATGAGGGAAATTTCCTCTTTATAAAAATACCCTATTAAATAAAGAAGGAAAACAGATCTAAAATCACCATTTCACAAACCACTAATAAAAGAAGAGATCTAGGTAATGATTCTCAATGACCAGGATCACCACAGAAGGAAAGACAATCAACATTGCCTGACTCCAGCTGGGAGTACACCTTACCACCCATGAAGCAATTTTGCCCAAAAAAAAAAAAAGAAAAAAAGAAAGAAAGCAAGCTGAATCAAACCAAGATCTGATTACTATTTATAGGAAATAAAAGAAGAACAAGTTAAACCATTAACAAGTTAAAATTAAAACCACTACAACAGGTTACCACTTGTTATCATCCTTCCTGACGATGACATTACCAAACAAATATTTCTTGATAAATGTCCAGGACAGGTCTTCAACTTCTCTTTGTGATTATCTTCATCTTAAAAGATGCGGAAACTAAACCACGTATTAGCATGTTTATAGACGTATTTATTGTGATAAGACAGCAAAACTAACAGCTTCACGCAAGTCTGAAGCTACTGATCTCAGAAATATTTTCTTTCCTAGTGTTACCAAACTTTTCCTCACTTGGAAAAATACAGCACGGCTGAGCCAAGAAGTAGCAGGTCCCTGCTTCTAAGAGGATAGCTTTCGGAATAAGTAAGCGACAGAAAAGTTGGATCTGGCTGAGCAACCTCGGGGGAGAGAGATCAGCGTTAAGAACCTGGTCCTCAACTGCACTGGCAAGAGATACAAAGAGCCAGAGGTTCTTGAGTGATCCTTAAACCCTGGGGGTTCTCAACAAGCTTTCGGTCCATCCAAGAGGTCAACATTATTTTTGTAATAATGGTGAAGGGGCACCTGGGTGGCTCAGTCATTAAGCAGCTGCCCTTGGCTCAGGTCATGATCCCGGGGTCCTGGAATTGAACCCCACATGGGGCTCTATGCTTCCTCCCTTCCACTCCCTCTGCTTGTGTTCCTCTCTCGCTGTATCTGTCAAACAAATAAAATCTTAAAAAAAAAAATTAAAATCATGCTGAGAGGTTACGTGTGATGTTCACTGCACTGACATTTGTGCTGAGGATATAAAAGCAAGGCTGTCTAAAACTGCTGGCATCTTGACAGGAAAAAAGTCAATGGTCCCAACAGGGCTGCCCTCCCCAGTATAAACTCAAGTGGAAAAAAAATGCCAGCTTCACAGAAGAGTGTCCTTGAGGGAACGGTGAAATTAATGATTATACTGAAATCTCAACTCTTGGATACAGTTCTTAATGTTTGTGACAAAATAGGAAGTCTATGTAAGAATGTATGCCATACACTGAAGGAGGATGGTTGTCTGAAAGGGAGGAGGAGAGCCATCTGTACAATTCACAAGCTGAGCAAGCAGCTTTTTCCCCCATGGAATATCATTCTTCTAGGAAATAACACCCGAAAGGCAAATGGAGTATTGAAGGCTAGGCATTTATTTGGCAGACCTTTTTTTTTTTTTTTTTTTTAACTGAATAAAGTGAACCTCTTGCTTCCAAGAAAACACCCAACCTATGTGTGGACCATAAGAAAATTCAAGCTTTCAAGCAAAAATTAGGTTTTTCACCAAAAAATTACATCTGCCACCAGGAACATGACAACTTTTTCAATAATGATCTTTCCGAAGGGATCATGGGTGATTTTAACAAATGTGACCTTTTCCAACGAGATTATAAAAGGTGCCAACATTTGGGAGATTTATAGAATTCCGTGAACCAATATTTTCTAAAACATATATAAAGATTCAAAGTACAAAATAAAACACTACAATTAAATGCCTAGAATGAGAAAAGTTTGACACGGGTTAAGATTCCAGTATGCAATTACATTTTTAAGGAACTGTCACTTACAAAGTTTTGGTGTGGTATCAAAGAGAATATCCATGATTACCTAAAAAGATCATTAAAACACTCCTCTCTTCCAACTACAGGTCTGTACAAGATTAAACCTCCTTCATATATTCCAACCGAACAGCAAATCACAACAGACTCAACACAGAAACAGAAAAATCCAGCTGTCTTAGCAGACAAGAAGAGCTACAATCAAAAAGAACAAAATATGTAGGAATAAATGTAACCAAGGAGGTAAAAGATCTGTACTCAGAAAATGACAAGACATTGATGAAAGAAACTGAACAGGACACAAATGGAAAGATACCCCATGCTCATGAACTGGAAGACTATTGTTAAAACGCCCATACTACCCAAAGCGATCCACAAATTCAGTACAATCCCTATCACAATTCCAAAAGTATTCTTCACAGAAGACAAATATTCCTAAAATTTGTATGGAACCATGAAAGACCCCAAATAACCAAAACAATCTTGAGAAAGGAGAACAAAGCTGGAGGTACCACGATCGCGGAGTTAAACTATACTACAAAGCTACAGTAATCAAAACTGTATAGTACTGACACAGAAACAGACACTTAGATCAAAAGAACAGAACAAGGGGTGCCTAGGTGGCTCGGTGGGTTAAGACTCTGCCTTCGGCTCAGGTCATGATCTCAGGGTCCTTGGATTGAGCCCCACATCGGGTTCTCTGCTCGGTGGGGAGCCTGCTCTCCCCACTACCCCCCCCCCACTGCCTGCCTCTCTGCCTACTTGTTATCGCTGTCTGCCAAATAAATAAAATCTTAAAATAAAACAAACACACACACACAAAAAAACAGTTAAGACCCCAAAAATAAACCCATTCTTATGTGGTGAATCTACAACAAAAAAAGCAAGAATATCCAATGGGAAAAGACAGTTTTTTTTGATAACGGTGCTGGGGAAACTGAACAGCTACGTGTGAAAGAATGAAACGGGACCGCTTTCTGACATCATACACAAAAATTAACTCAAAATGGAATAAACATCTAAAGGTAAGACCTGAAATTGTAAAACTGCTAGAAGAAAACATGGGCAGTAATCTCTTAGACATCAGCTTTAGCAACATTTTTCTAGATATGTGTCCTCAGGCGAGGGAAACAAAAGCGATACCAAACTATTGGGACTCCATCAAAATAAAAGGTTGCTGCGCAGTGAAGGAAACCATTGATGAAATGCAAAGACAACTTATTGAATTGGAGAAAATATATGCAAAGAATATATCTGATGAGTTCCTATCTAAAATATCTAAAGAACTCACACGACACCAAAAAAACCCTACTTATCTGACTTTAAAATGGACCCGATCAGACATTTTTCCGAAGAAGACATACAGATGGCCAATAGACACATGAAAAGATGCTCGACACATTTGATCATCAGGGAAATGCTCATCAAAACCATGAGGAGATACTATCTCACACCAGTCAAAATGGCTAGTATCAAAAAGAAAAGAGGTAACACGTGTTGATAAAGATGTGGAGAAAAGAAAACCCTTGCGCACTGTTGGGGGAATGCAAACTGGTACAGCCACTGTGGGAAAGAGTATGGAGGTTCCTCAAAAAATTAAAAATAGAGGGGCGCCTGAGTGGTTCAGTGGGGTAAAGCCTCTGCCTTCGGCTCAAGTCATGATCCCAGGGTCCTGGGATCGAGCCCTGCATTGGGCTCTGCTCAGCAGGGAGCCTGCTTCCTCCTTTCTCACTGCCTGCCTCTCTGCCTACTTGTGATCTCTGTCAAGTAAATAAATAAAATCTTTTAAAAAAAATTAAAAATAGAAAAATATCATACGATCCAGTAAAATCCACTTCAGGGTATCCACCCAAAGCAAAAGAAAACACTAATTCAAAAGGACATATGCACCCCTATTTTGACTGCAGCATTTTTTACAATAGCCAAGAAGCAACCAAGTGTCCATCAATAGATGAGAGGATAAAGAAGATGTGGCATACATGTAGAATGGAATCTTTTTACTCAGCAGTTTAAAAAAAAAAATTGTCATTCACAACACAGATGAACCTAGAGGGTATTGTGCTAGGTGAAACTGGCAGAGAAAGACAAATACTTACATGGGAAAATACAAAAAGCAAAACAAATGAACAGAACAGACTTACGTAGAACAAATGTAGTTGCAGGGGACGGGGGAGGGAGGTGATGGTTGAAACAGGTGAAGGGGATGAAGCGGTACAAAGTTCCAGTCACAAAATAAATAAGCAATGAAAAGTACAGCACAGGGAAATCAGTCAATAAAGACGTAGTAACAGGACAGTGACAGATGGTTACTACACTTACCCTGGTATTACGTAATGGAGAGAACTGTCAAATGACTATGTTGTACACCTGAAACACAGTAAATCAACTACATTTCAATTAAAAAAAAAAGTTACAAAAACAGAAAATAATGCCACTCTTCTCACTTATTTTGATATTTTTCATAAAGTGTTTTTATGTTTACATATAATGGGATTATTACTTTTCAGTGAGTTAATACTCTAAAATTTCGTGTTTGAATTTCTTTAATTTTTTTTTTAAGATTTTATTTATTTATTTGACAGAGATAACAAGTAGGCAGAGAGGCAGGCAGCTCCCTGCTGAGCAGAGAGCCCGACATGGGGCTCAATCCCAGGACTCTGGGACCATGACCTGAGCCGAAGGCAGAGGCTTTAACCCACTGAGCCACCCAGACACCCCTCGTGTTTGAATTTCTAATACAGCAAATATTGTTAGATATCACCCACATAAAGAAAAGATCCTTAATTTTTCAGAGTGCGAAGGACTGCAATCACATGTTTGAACACTGCAGCTCCAAAGATTACAGTCTTGGTCAAGGCTCCGATGTTCAAATGAACTTTCAGACACGATCTTAGCCTCTGATTTCCCTGATGAACAAAACACCCCAAGTCAGGAGTCCAGCAGGAGCCAACTGACAGACCATGACCACTAATCACCACACTGTTACAAGTCAAGGTCATAGAGAAGAGCAGCAGGGAGACTTCCGGGGTCCTAGTAATGTTTCGTCTCTTCAGTCTGAATGCTGCTTAACAAGTGTGTTTCGTTTGGGATAATTCTGTGAGCTGCACATGTAAGACATCTGCATATCCCAGTACACGCATTTTTCTAGGTATCTATTATACTTCAATTTTTAAAAACTTCACAGTCTGGGTAGCTCCATTGGTGAAGTGTCTGACTTTGGCTCAGGTCATGATCTTAGGGCCCCGGGATCAAGCCCTGTGTCTGAGCTTTGCACTCAGAAGGGAAGTCTGCTTCTCCCTCTTCCTCTGCCCCTTCTTCCACTCATGTGGACATGCACAAATGTGCACTCTGCACGCATGCTCTCCCCCCACCAAATAAATAAAAATCTTTAAAAAAAATTCACACTGTATACATAAAACAGTTCTGCTTTGTTTTTCCAAACACATGATGGCTTTCAACTAAGTAGAGTCGCTACCCATCACCTACTTTGGAAAAGCCTGATTAAAAAAATTCAAATATGTAATTTAGAAACCTCAATATAAAAAAAAATGTATATTTAGAATAAAAATAAAAACTTCCCTATACACAACTATAACTATTCAGAGTTTAGAGCTCTACATACCATCCATGACAGTTATCTTACCAAAATCAGAAAAAGAATACTGTGCTTATTTCCCAAGTTTTTAAAGCCAGTGAAGTCCAACAATTAAAAAAAAAAAAAAAAAGACTTAAAAAGAAATAAGAATAGAGCAGAGGCACCTGGCTGGCTCCATCAGAAAAGCAAGCAACTCCTGATCTTGGGGTCATGAGTTCAAGCCCAATGTTGCGCACAGAGCTTACATAAAACACTTTCAAATGAAAAACAGAGCATATAACCTCCCCCAAAAAAGTAAAATGAAAAATAAAAATAAATAAATCTTCCAATTAAAGGTGTAACCAAAGATGAATTCCCTTAAAGGTACTACAAGATCTAGGGGCCACCATCTCTGTTACTCTCAATGTATCACTCCAATTCTAGACAAATGCAGTAAAGCCAGGAAATACAAAAGACAAGGTAATAAGAATTGGAAGGAAAAAGACAATTGGCCATTATTTAAAGAATAAACTTCACAGAACAAAAAAAGAAAAACTAGCTGTTAAACTACAATAAGAATTTAATAAGACTGCCCCCAGAGTATATTAAGTATAGACAGATTAGCTGATAGATTTATATCAATATAGACATACATATCAACAGAGGAAAAAAAGGGGGAGGAAAGGGGAAAAAATGTCACTCACAATAGAAACAAAAACTGAAGTACCTAGGAATTAATCTAGCAAAGAAGACATAAGACAATAATGGAGAAAAAAATGTTTAAACTCTATTGAAAAAACAACTATCTTTAATACAGGTGTTAAAAACAAGAAAACGGGCACCTGGGTGGCTCAGTCCATTAAGCATTTGCTTTCGGCTCAGGTCATGATCCCAGGGATCTAGCCCAGGGCAGGCTTCCTGCTCACTGGGGAGCCTGCTTCTCCCTCTCCCACTATCCCTGCTTGTGCACATGTGTGCACTCTGTCAAATAAATAAAACTAAAAAAAAAAAAAAAAAGACAACAAGCCCCACATCACGAGAGACAATTAGTTTCAGCTCTCCCAGAAATGGAATCATAAAGTTCCTTAGGAACTTACCTGATCTGCAGGAATGAGGTAACCTGCCTGACTCCTGTCCTCTAAAGGAAAGCGACCTTGCCATAACCGGTCCACTTTTTTGCTACTAAAACTTCCCGATCCCACTCCCTTCTGCATGCAAAAGTCTTTCATTCCATATCACTCCTTCCCAGATCTCCTGTTTGCTGGTGACTGCCCAATTCATGAATCATCAAATAAAGCCAGTAAGATCTTTAAAATTGATTCAGTTGAATTTGTTTCTTAACGTATGGTTTAACCATGGCTCTAGATCACCAGAAGTGGTTCTAAAAAATACAACTGTTACATCTCCACTCCCTCCAGAATATGATTCAGTTGATAGGGGGTAAACTGAGGCATGGGTTTCTAAAAGCTACCTTGTAAATTCTAATGTAAAGCCAGGAATGAAAACTACCAGCTTAAACACCTGAAAAAAATACAGATGGGCCTCATACTTCTACATACCAATCACTATAAATAGGTTGTAGCAATAAAAGTGAAAAAAACCAGTGTGGAACTAGAACAGGAAGAGACAGATTGTAAAAACATACCTTTGTTAACTAAGAATGAAAAATATGTCCTAAACAAAACCTAGATAGTGAAAAATGGATCTAATTATAACAAAATTATTCTGTTCAATAAAAGATTTCAAAGAAGAAACCCGATAAATGGTAGAGAAAAAAAAAGAAACCTTAAGACATTTGTACCACATAAAATCCAACAGATTATCACCCAGAATATACAAAAAAGTTCCCGTAAATTAGGGGAGGAAAGGGATACAAAAATCTAATAGAAAAAGAGGCAAAGAATAAATAAATGGCAATTCACAAAAGGGGACCCCACACAGCTAATAAGCATCTGACAGGATATGCGCCCGCATCAGTAATTAGAGAACTGCAAATCAGAACAGTAATATATCAACAGTAATATATCACGTTGTGCCCAGTTCGCTCCATCTGTTGCATCAGATTGGAAAAAATTGTAAGGTCAGAAAATATCAAGTGCTGGCAAGCATGTGGGAAACGACAGCTGGCAACAGTGTATACCAGCACAGCCATTCCAGATAATAATCTGGCAGAATTTAATGAAGTTATGCACAAGCCCGAGAGAGGGTCTCATAGGGAAACAGGGGAGGGGAAGAACAAGAGTGGAATGGGAGATGAAGGAGGAAGAGCCAGTGAAATTAACCAAGAGGCTTACATGGACCACAGCATCAGGACCACGGGCCACAAAAGGGAGCACGAGCTCAAGCCTACGCACCTGACCTGGGGAGGGAGTCCCCGCCACACCTGGTCCTTCATGGAACCAGCCTGTGCAAAATCCCTGCCCACCAGGTGCTGTACTCGGGCCCTGCCCTCACAGAGTTTGCATTCTAGTGAAGGAAACAATAAAAAGTGAACAAGTAACTTTGTAAGGTGGTGACAATGGTGACAGGAAGTAACAGGAATGGGGCGCCAGCCAAGACGTGGGCTCTCAGAGACCCGCAGAAGGAAAATTAACCAGGTACGTGGCCAACGGCGGGAAGAATCTCCAGGAACTGCTTTCAGGGTCTTCGAACACAGGCACCACACGACAAGGGCGACTATTTTCTAAAGATGACTCCCAGGTACTTCCTGTAACTGAACGCCCAGGAACAGCCTTGAAAATTCCTGTTCTATAAAGTGTGGACAGTGGTTATCAAAACCAACATCTTTTGGCCAAAATCTTTTTAGGAGGAAAAATACAAACAAACAAAGACACCACCAATGTGAATATTCCAGGTCTCTTAAAAATGTTTCTGGAAAAATCACTAGATCCACAAATGCTTCCTTCATTTGTTAAATAGAAATTGAGTACTTCTGTGCCTTTTCCACAGCACAGCGCTAGGAAATGAGGATAAATATAACAGATTCTGGGGGTGCCAGGGTGGCTCAGTCTGTTAAGCATCTGTCTTGGGCTCAGGTCATGATCCTGGGGTCCTAGGATCAAGTGGGGGGGGGGGACGAACTCCGGAGGGAGTATGCATCTTCCTTTCCCTCTGCCCTACCCTTCACTCTAGCTCTCACTCTCTCAAAATCTTCCTAAAAATTTTTGAAATATTAGGGGCACCTGGGTGGCTCAGTCGTTACGCGTCTGCCTTCAGCTCAGGTCATGATCCCAGAGTCCTAGGATCGAGTCCGGCATCAGGCTTTCTGCTCGGCGGGAAGCCTGCTCTCCCTCTCCCATTCCCCCTGCTTGTGTTCCCTCTCTCGCTGTGTCTCTGTCAAATAAACAAAATCTTTAAAAAAAATTTTTTTTTAATTAAAAGTTTCTGGCCATTAGGAGCATGACTCAACCTTGTAAGATTCCAGACTCGATTTTTTTAGGATTAAAAGTCAACGTTTATTGCATGTTCATCACCTAGCAGGCACTGTTCTATGAGCTTTTACACACATCTGAGTTCACTTAAGTACTCTCCACAACATGATACTGTGTTTCTACTTTAGAGAAGAACAGAGGTAAGAAATGTGCCTGAAGTCGGGAACGGAGCAGGGCTTCAAATCCAGATCTTTCAAACTTCAAAGCCTGTTTTCTTAACCATTCCCAATACTTATATTACCCCTGGCATCTTTTCCGTGGTTTTCTGAGTGTGGTCCCTGGGCCAGCAACATCACCATTGTAACTTAACAGAAAGGCATGCTCTCAGGGCCCACCCCCAGACCCACTAAATCAGAAACTCTAAGAGTGGGAACAGCTGCCTGTGTTTTAACAAGCCCTCCTGGTGAGCTGGAGGCACACGAAGGTTTGAGGACCACGGGTTTTCACGCTGGATATGTATGTTAAAGGGGAAATGATCACCATTTTGGAAATTTCACAACATAAATTTTTGATTCTATTTAAAATGGCTAAAAAATCAAAATTACGTTCATTCACTTTCTCAAGACCCAGCAACTCCTCCCCCAACCTGACAAAATGTCCAATGATTCAACCATCTAAAATATGAAGGGTAAATAAAGGCCCCTACTCCTGGGGCCTTACTAGGAACTGGATTTTAAATTCCAAACGTGAAAAAGAGCACAGAGGTCCAAACAGAATCTTCAGAAGTTGAATCAGAAGCCATATTAGGAAAAGGACAAAAATGTTTTGAGTAGCAGCAGCCGAAGCTTGACAAATCTGAGTCCATAGCTCCGTAAGCCTTTTTATCTCTGGCTCAACTCTAGATTTTTACAACACCTCTCCAACAAACTTCAACTGCCAAAAAAAAAAAAGTTATAACCTTCAGGAATATTTGTTTCTCAAGACTCAAACTGCTTTAAATAAACATATATAGACACCATCTTCCAAACACCCTTTTATCATGAGTCAAGCTAATCAGATATGCTAGTGCATACAGACACTAGTGCAAAAACTGCTCACACCTTCCCAACCCCTTATGTAGACCCCTTTACAGCACCCTACATTGACTTTTCTCTACTCAAAGCAATATCGAGACCAGGAGCCTGAAGACTCAAGTCTTCAGTTTTAGTTATACAGCTCTATGTGTACTTAAATTTGTCCATTTCTTTATATATATATATTTTTAAGATTTTACTTATTTGGAGGAGAGAGAGAGAGAAAGCATGAGAGAGCATGAGTGGGGCAAGGGGCAGAGGGTAAAGCAGACTCCCTACTGAGCAGGAAACCAGACCAAGAGGGACTCTATCCTGGGATTCTGGGATCATGACCTTAGCAGAAGGCAGACACTTAACCAACTGAGCCACCCAGGCGCCCCTGTCCATTTCTATTCACACCTTTTTTTAAGGTACTGGAAGACACAGTATCAGAAGTATGTACAGATTCAAGCACCTACCACAATTTGAGAACCTACTATATGTCAAATAACTCTTTTAAGCTATTCACTTGTATATTCTAAATTCTTAATTTCATAAAGTTCAGGATACTACTTATTTCAAAAATTAAAAACATACATTTGAAGACTGAAGAGTTAACTTGCTCAGGTCTGTACCATGGGATAGCTAGAAATCGGACCTAAAAGGCATACTAACTTGATTCAAGTCGTCAAAGGTGCAAAGAGCTCTGAGAAGCCCACACTCAAGCAGTTTTTAATCTGCCTGGCTACTTAAAACCATCCACCTTCCCGCGCCCAAGCTCACCCAAGGATTGGCAACACTGGCGGGAGCCACCCTCCCAAAAGTAATAGCACCTATTTATTTTCCCTCTTCCAAATACCATCAAATCCACCCCCCACCCAGAACCATGGGTGGTTCCAAGAAACAACTATGTCTTCTCATCCCCCTTCTGTAACAATAACAGCAATTAATCAGTAACAAACAAGCCTGTTAGCTCCTACAATCAGAGGGAGAATGTGCCCCTCTCCTTTATAGGTAAGCTGTTTTCAAGGAAGAAAAAACGAACTGTTACATGCCTGGAAAAAAAATGTTTTTATAACTTAAGTATTCACTCATATTCAAGATTTGAGTCATCTTGTTATATGTACCCACGTTATTCTACCACTTCTTTTGAGGAATCTGTAATCACCAAAAGCAAAACATGAAACTATGCTTAAGGGTGCCTGGGTGGCTCAGTGGGTTAAAGCCTCTGCCTTCAGCTCAGGTCATGATTCCGGTCATGATCCCAGGTCCTGGGATCAAGTCCCACATCAGGCTCTCTGCTCAGCAGGGAGCCTGCCTCCACCTCTCTCTCTGTCTCTCTGCCTGCTTGTGACCTCTCAAATAAATAAAATCTTAAAAAAAAAAAAAAAAACTATGCTCAATTAGTTCATAGCTCATGAAAGATTTAAACAAAACACAGCCATTTAAAAAAAAAAAAGTTCAAGTGTGCATAAATAAGGACCAAAGATCCACATTCTGCTCTGGGTTGCTGATCACAGGGAGAATCAGAGAGCTTTTTAAAAGTTATTTCTTTAAAATTACTAACAGTGTCCTTCACTTTAAGTTAAGCTGTCCTTTCCTTCCAAATAACCTCACTTAATGAAACTGACCATTGCAATTCTGTCTGAAATGTAACTACGAGAGAAACAGTTACAGTACACTTGTATCTTTGTTAATGAAATACTTAAAATAAGGAAAAAAATCTGATTGAACTCTCCATGGAGTAGCACCCAGTGCACCACCTAGTGGAAGTTGTGTAACATTGTAATTAATATTTTTTTAAAGGACAGAAACCCTACTAGGTAAGAATTACAAATACTATAAAAACAGCCTAAATCTCTTTCCAGTTCCCCACACTGCAAGAGAGCTGTGTTCCTAAGAGAGGACACATTTCCTATACAAACTAACAGACTGATAAGGGTTTCTTAATGGAAATCCTTGGGCACTAGACATTTTGACAAGAGTAGAAATTAAGACATTAATGCAAAAACAAATCAAATCAGAGATAGACAGGGCTTGTGTAAGTGATGCCTTATATCCTACAAGAATAAGTTATGTCAAAATGGACATGTTATAGGCAACAGACGCATCTGTCACGAAAACGACTTCATGAATAGAACAGTTCCATTCAGTAATTCATAAGACATTTCCATATTCCTGATGACTAATAAGTTTAACATAACCTAGCAGTTCTCCAGAATTCCCCAAGCCCTGACACCATTCGAGAGGTTCCTCCCAACTATCCATCTAAGCCTGCTCTGCATTAACCCCCAAACTCCCTTGCTTGCACTGTTCTGAGGAATAAATGATTTTTACATTTTCAGCTTTTCTACTAAATTTACAGTTAACCTTTCCCAAAAGGTCCTAAGTCATGACCAGAATGCATCATGCTTCATTTTTATTTGCCTTATGTGTAGTAATTTCAGTTCAACTCAGAAAACAGCACTGAAATCCACTGCAAAGCTACAGATGCAGAGATAAGCTAGGGTTCTCTAATTTGGAAAACCTCCCAAAATTTAAACAGAGATTTTCACATAGCACCACTAGGAATTTGTTTGTTTTGTTTTCCCTGTGTGAAAAATTACCTTTCTGATGTGATTCAAACTATGTCAGCAACCTCAAGGAGGAAAAAAAAAAACAAAAACAAAAACCTAAGAGACACTATTTCTTTATTTAGAAAACACCATCTCCATCTGTGATTCTTGTACCACGTGATCAAACTGTTATAGTTTGATAGTAGACATGATATGTACTACCTGCCTCCCAATAGAAGGATTTAAAAAATTGACAGCCTACAAGAGTCTCAATTAAAAGACCTAAATGGAAATACAGGCATCCCCCGTTTTTCACCAGTTCATGTTACACTACTTTGCTTTTACGACAGACCTTAGTATCTGGTTTCACTAACTGGGAGAAACGCACAGCACACACCTGAACAGCAAGGGTGGCAGAGCCAAGCTCCTTCCCTGAGAACTCAACTCAGCGTCTCAGCACCGAGCCCGGGCAGCTCTGACCTCTGTCTGAGCATCTGTGCTGTATCCTGACTTATTTTATGCATTCATTAGCAAAATGTATCCTAAGGTATCAGGAAAGCCTAAGGCGTGGGGGGGGGGGGGGGACTGGAACACTAAAAAAAATTTCCCATACACATTAATAGTGGTGTGTTTTGGGGTTTTTTTGCTTTGCATTACTCTGGTTTAGAAAAGATTTCATAGGAATGCTCTATTTTCAGATAGCAGGGAAAACCTGTACTGGTTAGAACTGGAGTGCACCTAGAAGGGGAGAACACTGCTCCAAGAGTTCTCGCTGTGCCATTACCGCCCCAAGCCCAGTGACCTTCACCATTTCACTTGTTAACAAATCGTGAATGAAAACAAAGATTATTAAGCAAGTCAAAGAGAAGGTAGTAATAATTCAAGGTACAAATCAGGAATTAATTGCCTGGCTTGTCTACAAAGGATTGCCTCCTGAGTACCAAGCAGGTGCACTCCCAAAACCTAAAACCCAGAAATTGTTTTTAGAGAAGCTTTTCTCTTTTTTTTTTAATGCTGTTTAAAAAAAATTAGAAGGAAGAAAAAAAAATCACAATTCTACTCCCACCCTTGACAGAGTGACAGAAACAAGGTTCCACCCCCACAATCCTTTCAAACCTGCGCAGGCATTCCTCATCAACATTCCTCCCCCTCACTGCTATCTCACCTTCCCTACTTCAGCCCAGACAAAGGTGAGTCACACTGCTGGGTCTACTTGTCACTTAAGGAAAAGTCCCCAAACAAGTTCACGTTAAAGACTACTCTTAATTTAAAAAATAATACATAACAGGTAAACAGTGTTAATGTGTAAATGGCACTGCAATGCGCCTGCCTCCAGAAAATATGTAATTAACAATACCCAAGACACCTTTCTGGCTTAAAAAAAAAAAAAAAAAAAAAACCACTCAGCGTATCCTTACATATCAGTAGGTCCCTTTCCCTCGCGAGCCTGACTCTGACTCAACTCCGCAGTTTTCCTCCACCTGCACGTCCTAGCGCCCTCCGTTGGGCCCAGCCGCCTCACTCGGAGTCCCCAGGGGGTCCCGCCGGCAGCTGCCCTCGCCCCTCCCCCTCGTGGTCCCCCGCCCGGCCCCGCCCCCACCTCCCCGCAAGGTGTCGCCGCCGCCGCCGCCGCCGCGGGCTCCCGGGCGGAGGCGCCTTGAGGCGGGCGGGAGGCTCCGGGTGACGCGGCCCGGCTCGGCCCGGCAGCCGCCCGCGGGGCAGTCAGGGGAGCAGACCCCACCGCCCGCGCCGCACCGGTGCTCCGATAGGGGCTGCAGCTACGGCACCCCATTACCTGCTCTGGGCAGCCGTGGCCCGCGGGAGGCGCGACCGCTCTGGTCCCTGCAGCCCCGGGTCGGGAGGCAAAGAGACAGAGACCGCAGCCGCCGCAAAGGACAATCAGGAGCCAGCGGGCTCGGCACCGCCTCGGCGGGCGCAGAACACACGAGCCCAGCGGGAGCCCGGCCCCCACCTCCAGCCCAGTAAGTAACCGACTTGGCCCCCTCCCTCGGCGGGGCGGGGCCACGGCTGAAGGGGCGGGGAGGGGCAGGGCCGCACCGCCCGCGGGGCCGGAGCTCCGCGGACGCTTCGTAAAAGGCGCCTGCTGATAGGCTGCGACAGAGGTAGGCGTCCCGGACTTGAAGGGAGCCTCGCCGGCAGAGCTTCCTCATTGGTCGGTAAGAGAAAACAAAGCGGAACTCTGATTGGTGAGAACTCTGTAGCTCCTCTCCCTCGGCCGTCAATCAACGGAAGCTCCGCCCCACACGCTCTGTTCCCAGGTGGCTGCAGAATGGGCTGCTTTACGGACCTGAAACCTCTCTAAAGCGCAAAACCTGGGATAGTCAGGTTTCCTTGCCAGACGCGAGCGATTCTTTCATTCCCGGATGAACTTGATGAATAACAGCTAATCTTTAATATCGCTTGGCTTTAGGGAGGTCTCCTGGGTATTTTTTAAATGCTGCATAAAATTCAGAGAGAAATTGTCCTGTGCAAAGAAAAGGCATAACATGTTTTCAGTTTTGGCAAAATTATGCGTAACTTTCTTTTTTCATTTTACCTGTGTTCCATATGGGGCATGCATTACTTAGAGTGCACCACGCTGTAATAGATTTATAGGAAAACTCCCGGACAGGAAGAATTTAGAATCCAAAGGACAAAATAAAGCATTAACAAAAACCAAAACCAAAAAAGGTAGTATATGGAAAGAAATTCAGAGGGTACAAATTGGAAAACTCAACTAATGCAGGGAATTATAAGAAGAGAATGTGATAAAATTCCAAGATGTAACTTAGACTTAGGAAATTGAAAGTTGAGGGAGCAGGAGATAATGATCAATGACCCATGGTTAAGTAAGCTGAGCTCTCAGACCGCAAGGCAAGCCCCGTGTTATCCTAGCCAGTTTAGAAGGGAGTGAAGTGTAACTCACCTGGAGACCACACTCCTTTAACTCTCTGGCTGCCTTACTATTCTGTTTCTCTTCCTGCCATTCCCATGAGGTTTTGAAATAGACTGTTGGAAATAAAGCCCTTCCTCCAACAACTCCATAAATTATATAGGAGTGGGAAAAAATGGAGATTGACAAAAATCACACCTAAAGAAGGGAAAGAATATTAAGGGAAACATGAAATTGAAAAGGACAAGAAACTCAATACAAAGAATAGCACAAATCCTCTTTTGTCTCTTTTTTCCTGAGAATAAGGTAAACCACTTTGAAGGACAGTGACCTCATTATCTAACACGTTTTTTTAAAGACTTTATGTATTTATTTATTTGTCAGAGAGAGAGAGAGTGCACGAGAGCACAAGCAGGCAGAGTGGCAGGCAGAGGCAGAGAGAGAAGCAGGTTCCCCACTGAGCAAGGAGCCCAATGTGGGGCTCAGTCCCAGGACTCTGGGATCATGACCTGAGCTGAAGGCAGTGGCTTTATAGACTGAGCCACCCAGGCGTCCCTATCTAACACATTTTTTAATAGAACCCTTGTAATAAATGGAATCCTAAATGATAGTCTGAAAATATGTGTCACAGCGTACTCTGAGCAAGTAACTTAGTGTTGAGATCTAATTATGCTTAAATATGTAAGAAAAAAATAAGAACTTAACACTGTCTACTATGAACAAACTGGAAAGAAAACACTCCAAATTTTTTTCCCAATCGTGCCTAAAATCCCACCACTAACATTCTTTCCTTAGGATTGAGTGATTAATATCAAAAGTTATTCTTGGGGTGCCTGGGTGGCTCAGTGGGTTGAGCCTCTGCCTTCGGCTCGGGTCATGTTCTCGGAGTCCTGGGATCAAGCCCCACATCGGGCTCTCTGCTCGGCAGGGAGCCTGCTTCCCCCTCTCTCTGCCTGCCTCTCTGCCTACTTGTGATCTCTCTCCCTCTGTGTCAAATAAATAAATAAAATCTTTTTTAAAAAAGTTATTCTTGTATTCATATATGCAACAAATGTATAATAACATTAATCATCATATTCTAGTTCCTTCAATGAACTAGGCACTCTGCTAAGTATTGTCCTGAACAAGGCAGACTGGAAGCTATTGATCCATAAAAGAAAGATAATGAACCAGTAAACGGATACATTTACAGAAAGGAATAAAGACAGAGAAGAAAAAAGAGTGACCAAAAAAAGAGTGACTACTTGAACTTGGGAAGGGAAAGAGAACTACTCTGGGTTGCCACTTAAATCAAAAAATGGCAGCTGTGCACACTCGAGGGCAGTGGCATTCCTAGCAGACAGGAAGAGCGAAGGCCCTAAAAGAGGTAGAGCAGTGATGTCGTAGGAACAGAGAAGACCTTTTTCAGAGTCACCAAAGAAGTGGGCCTTCATTCACCAAGCCAGTCTATCAGGCATAGATCTAGGAAACCAGCTAGTTTCAAGGGTTCCGCTAGATGTGGGGGTCTAATAATGAGAATGACACGGACACAGTTGGATCTACAAACTGTTACCTCACCGAGGATGGGGAAATTGAGGTGCTAGAGGGAACACAATCCAGAAGGGGCCAAGGAAATCATCCTGAAGGAAATGAGGAGTCACCGAATCAGTAGGAGTCACCCCAGTAAAAGGCTACAAGGTTCTAGATCCAGGGAGCAACAACGGAGGAACCTGGGACCACAGTCGGGTAGAAGGAAATCTAATGCAAAGCCTTAGAAACCACTGCATTTAAAAAAAAATCAACTTTCCCCACATCACAAGCTTGCCTAGCATGGATGAGCCCAGAACATGGAAACAAAAATCCAATGAGAAACAGCATCCTGAAAGCATCAGAGTCGAGCAACGTAGAAGCAACACACTGATCATCGCTTCACATCATCCTCACCTTCGTTTCTTAAACAAAAGTCATTAAGTAGAGTGCACAGCCCCCTTTGAACTATGACATTCCTTTTGGGACTGTAATGAGTTAACAGTATTAATCCTATTCGGCCAGAATTAAGACAGAGCTGAAGCCCTTGGAGTTAGAGCTCTGTTCTACTAGTTCCGGCGTCTCCCCCTGCTTCTGGGCACGGCTTTCTCCTTACAGGTTGAACTCACACCATCAACAGCAGATGCCTAATAAGAAGAGCAAGCCAGCCCCACTGTGGAGGGCCGGGGGAAACTCGGGGGAACTGCAAAGTGTCTCGGTGGCAGCTGGCAGTGGCAGGTGAATCACAAGATGTGGCAACTAAATAAATTACAAAGTAAATAAAAATGTAACTATTGAAATATATGGCGCCATGCTTCAAAGCCACTGAAAAGTAATCTCTGTGCCCTAATAATAGAATTCAAAAATCAGGGTCTTTTTTTTTTTTTTTTAAGATTTTATTTATTTATTTGACAGAGAGAGAGAAACACAAGCAGGGGGAACAGGAGAGGGAGAAGCAGGCTCTCCCCTGGGTAGGGAGCCTGACCTGGGGTTAGATCCCAGGACCCCAAGATCATGACCTAAGCCAAAGGCAGACGCTTAACTGACTGAGCCACCCAGGTGCCCCTCGAAAATCAGTTCTAAACACAGAGGGGTAACTTCGAGAATCCAAGGGCAGAAAGAAGTCAGTCCCCAAGAGGGCCAGGAGCTGGGGCCTGAGAGACGAGAACCTGGCTACAGTTTCCTCCATCTCCAAACCTGCCTCTCTCTACTCTCCTGTTCTTCCCTGGAAAACAGCCTTCCTGGCTCCTAAGTCCAAGAGTCAAAATATAGCTACCCCTGTGCTCCCCCATTCCTGACTCAATTAACCACCTTGGCCCAATCCCAAATTCTAAGGAGAGAGTAAGAGTGACCTTGCCTGGCCTCTCCCCGCTCTATCCCCCCCCCCCCCCGCTGTGATGAGGGAGGTGATGGGGAGTGGGGAGGGTGGAGGCCGACAACATGGCTGCCGGGGCTCACCTCTGTTCGTGAGCAGAGATTTCTCAGAGAACGGGCTCTGGACAGACTGCATCCTGCCCCACCACATTTTCTGTAGTCAGGCAGCGGGGCTCCATTTTCTGTTCAGTGACAGTCTTTGCCTGGCCTTTCACACCAACATGGAGGCCCAATGGCCAAGGCTAAAGTCTTCAACGGTGACTGCCAGCTCTCTTGGCATCTCTTTATTTCAGTTGGCTTCCAGACACCAAGTCCCCTCATCTCTTCCAGTTTCAAGCTGCCGTTCCCATTTAAGTCTTCTAATTCCCAGTTTCCCTGTGTGATGTATACCTGTTGACACAGATTTCTTCAAAGAGCAAAAGTACTGGCTAAGTTGGTGACTTTCCGTGAGACCCACCCGCACACAGAGCAAGCGGGTTGGCGGAAACAGAAAGCAAACCTCCACCTACCACTATCCCTCCCATACCTATTCAGATGAAAATGTCCCATAACTTTTCTGATGGCTTTTAGGTAATAAAAAATCCTTTGATCAGTCAAGCTATAAAATACGGTTTGAAGTTCTTTTTTTTTTTTTTTAAGATTTTATTTATCTATTTCACGCAGAGAGAGAGATCACAAGTAGGCAAATAGGCAGGCGGGGGGGTGGGGGGGTGGGGTGGAAGCAGGCTCCCTGCTGAGCAGAGAACCCGATGTGGGGCTCCATCCCAGCCAGGACCCTGGGATCACGACCTGAGCCGAAGGCAGAGGCTTTAACCCACTGAGCCACCCAGGTGCCCCCATAAAATACGGTTTGAACTCAGAAATTATAATGTGAATGCCCATCCACTTTGCTCAAGCACAAGATTCATTCAGAGATAGGGCTTCCCTGCAGACCCCCAGCTGGGGTCCCACGCAGGCAGACTGGGTCCTCCAGGAAAGGGGAAAGGAACCTCCTCCAAATTCATAACAGAGGGAGAAAGGAGGCCGAATTCACGCTCAAGCGTTCCTGCTGCAAGGAGACTTTGCACTAGGCCTGGCCAATGACTAAACCAAACACTTGCTCTCTTGGGTGCTTTTTTCTTTTCTTTTTTTTTTTTTTAAACAATTTTTTTTTAAGGATTTTATTTATTTGAGACAGAGAGATAGCACAGAGAAAGAGCATGATCGGGGGAGAGGCAGAGGGAGAAGCAGACTCCCCCTGAGCCAAGAGCCTGATGCGGGGCTGGATCCCAACACGCTGCGATCGTGACCTGGGCCAAAGGCAGACGCTTAATGGCTGAGCCACCCCGGTGGCCCTCTTGGGTGCTTCCTAACCATCTTGACCAGAGCATCTCACTCTGCCTCTCCTGTCTATGCAGCTTGCTCCGGCTGCTACTTCCTCCCTTGGGCTACTTTCTACAAATTCACCTATAGATCGTCTCTGGAGTAAATCCTCTGGGACAGGATTTACACGTCTGCAGCACAGCTTGCTCTCACCAAATGGCTCTCTTCGGGTCCTCAAGAAACCTTTGCACATCCTCCGCTCCCCTCCATACTCAAACACGCCTGACTCTCAGAGAACGTGGGTCTTGAGGATTCTCTCTCCTCCTTCCCTGCTCGCTCGCTCACTCTCTCTCTCTCTGAATACCTTCCGCCTCTCACTCTTAGATACCGCAGTTCAAAGTCAGATACTCTCAGAACCAGAGAACACCAATCAAGTGGCCCTCAAGGCCCCCTGCTGCCCCTCCCTGACCAGATTAAGGAGGAAGAACTTGGACCAGAGGTTTGGTGGAACTCGGCCTCGCTTTCTTTGAAGAAAACTTCCTTGTAGAGCATTCCCAAACTCCACTTCCGTTGCCCTTAAATGATCCTATTTTGAGTGAGGGACTTTAAAGAGTCAGCAAGGAGCTAAGATATTTCCTCTGAGATTTGCTTCCTGCTCTGGCGACTTGAGAATTTGACATCTGCTGTCTCTTGGGGCCTCAGTAAAAACTTTACTTTTACGTCTTGTCAGACTCATATGAACCTGCTAAAAACTGCTTTTGTTCATTAACACCAAGGACACAAGGGTAAGAAAACATGTTCTCTAAAGTCACAGACTGCTGGAAACTTAGTTGAGTATCAGTGAGAATGAACTCCCCCCCCCAACTCCTCCCACCCCCACTGCCACTTGTCTGGATGATGGGAGCCTGTGGGTCACTTTGACACAAAGAAGCAACCTTGATTTCCAGCCGAGGTGCAGACCTTCAGGTAAAGGACTGGGAGACACAACACGCCACCTTAATCCCCGAACTAGGACTCCAAGTTTGCCTTTCAGCTCAGACCTGATGTTAGTAAAAACATTACTAAATGTTTATAAAATATTACTCACAGCCTTGCTCTGCTTTGAAGTCATCATATCACTCTTTCATTTAGATCTTACCTAACGCCCAGCCTCCCTGCACACCCTACGATAACCTTGTCTCCTTTGTTTGGTGAGGCCCTCCGTGGGTCCCTTGGAGCACTCTCCCTTGCTACAAGTTCATCAGCCTAACTTAGACTTCGGCTTTGTCTCGGACGGTGTGTGACTGTTGGACTCTTGATCGACTCTTTCCAGATCACATTACCAGCTCTCATCTCATTTTCCCAGGTTCTATCTTCATAGCTGCATCTCCTTTTACTCTGGACTGGGTCATACAACCTTATCGCCACCAGCAAACTATCACCAGAGTCATCCAGAATCCTATAGCTACAATTGTGTCACACTCAAAAAACCACATACAGGGGCGCCTGGATGGCTCAGTCGGTTGAATCATCTGATTCTTGATTTGGGCTCAAATCATGATCTCGGGGTCCTGGGATCAAGCCCTACATCAGACTCTGAGCTCAGCAAGGAGTAGGCTTGAGGGCTTATCTCTCTCTTCCCCTCCCCCTACTCGTGCACATGTTCTCTCTCCCTCAAATAAATAAATCTTTTTTAAAAACCCATAAACATGTTCCTATATGGGAGCAATAACATCTATGGACTCTAGCAAAAGGAGAAATTATTAAAGGATATTAAAAGTACCTGAAGAGCTTTTTTAACTCACACAAGCCCTGAGAAACGAATGCAGTCCTTCCTGCTGTTCTCCCCCGGCACGTCCGTAATTGACTAATTCATTACAGCCGTGATCCTGAAAAGGAGGGTAGAATACCTTAGGCTGTGTTTGTGGGCGGAGGTTAAGAAACTCTGCTTTAGCCCTCGCTCATCTAAAGGGCCCTTGATCAAAATTCTAAGGCCATAAGTTTGGGGAAATATTTTTTTCTCTTTGCTAAAAATACCAGCTTGACGTTGCTTATAAATGAAAGGGAAGAAATGGTCTCCGTGATGACAGGGGCGCTGTCTGACTCATTCCCTATGTTACCCCTGGTGGCATCCCCAGATCTGGCCCACAGTAAGTGTCCAGCAGACCTTGGCTGCACTAATAAATTCATTTTAAAATGGGAGAGTTTTGATCCACCAATCGTGGGAAGCAAGAAACATTCATCTAGATTATTAACGGTGACTGTGCTCTGGTCTGTCCATATTTACTTGGCAATGCTTCAGGACTGGTTTCTGATGCAATCAGCAGTCGCCTGCTCCCTCAAGGACTTCTGTGCAGAAGCTGAGAGCCATGTAATAACTCTGAGGAGCAGGGGGTGAGGAGTGACAGCAAGATGTGTGGGGTTTCTGCACGCTGAGCCCCAATGATTCCGTGAAAGCCTTGGTACAAACCTGGAGGTGGCCCTCAGCACAGCGTAATTCCATATGCTTTTGAGAAAAACCATCCAGGAGCCCTGGAATGATCGAACTCTGATAATAGCTTATCATTAGGCTGATAAGGAGACCTGCTGGTGTGCTAACCTCCGGAGCCTCCGCCCGTCTGTGATCTGTCCTCCGCTCGCTCAAGCCCGATGGGCCCTGTAATGTGTCTGATGCTCTCACTGGGGATATAGGGAAAGAGACAGAGAGAGAGAGATGGACATGAATCGCTTAAAGTCTCTCCTACTGAACCAAGTAAGCCTCCGTCCTCCCATGTGCCCATGTCAGGAGTGCTGTCGGTCGGATGGAGTCACTTTCATGGTGCAAGAACCAACCCAAAGAATGAAGCCCGTGTGCACTCTGTGACCCGATCGGAGTAAATATTTTGCATTCGGAAAGCAGGGCATCGATCCAAAAGATGACGGAAAAAAAACTCTTATGCTGAAATGAGTTATGCACCACTTATATTTAATTAATCTCAGCCATCTCTGTACTTACCTCGCTGGGCTCACAAGGGAGCATTGGGAGCAAAATCGCTCTCGTGCTACTTGGATTCCCCAGAAACGACACCGTCATTCACTAATCAGTGCTGACCTAGAAAGCAGAAGCTCCCTCCTCTCACCACTTAAAACCTGACTCATTCTTCCTTGTGCAGCGAAGATTAAGACACATGGAAAAGAGAAGCAGTCGCGACACAGAAAGCCATAAAAGCTGCGGCAGAAGAAACCGTTTAAGAATGTGCGACTCTGGGGTGCTCCCGGCGCTCAGGGCCGCTGTCAGCAAAGACAGAATTTGGGAGATCAGACTCTCTGCTTGATTGCCTCTCTTTTCTTAACGCTCCATGACTATACCTTTATCGAAAAATTCCTCACTCCCCGGTTTATGAGCAGAAAATAAAGGAACTTAATAAATAATAAGTCTCTGATTCATGAAGGTTTAAATTCTAAGATTTAAGGAAGCCATGTAACCAAGAGTATGTGTAGAGAAATATACCAAATAATAATAAAGAATAAGCTAGCCGAAGAATTGACAAAAGAGGTTAATGTCCTTACAGACAAGACTGCTATATGGTATTAATTTAAAGTTCTAAGGGTGCCTGGGTGGTTTGGTCATGTCTGCCTTCGGCTCCGGTCATGGTCCCAGGGTCCTGGGATCCCGCCCCATGTAGGGCTGCCTGCTCAGCAGGGAGCCTGCTTCTCTCTGTCCTGCCCCCCTCCTGCAGCTCATGCTCTCTCTCAGTCTCACATAAATAAACAAAATCTTTAAATAAAAATAAAGTTCTAATAACACTCTGTAAATAACTGAATAATAACTTCTTTAAACTTCTGAAAACAGCTTCTACGCTGTTAAGAATGGCATAATGGTTCCTATTAACAAATGCCACATACTTTCATTTCCACACTATTGGGTTTGTTCTAGGAGCAATCAATATTATTATGTGTTAAGAGGAACCTGGGTGGCTTAGTCAGTTAAGCATCCGACTCTTGAATTCAGCTCAGGGTCATGAGATCAAGCCTGGCATTGGGAGCCACACTCCATGTGGCAAAGCTGACTCACACTCTCCCACTCCCATACAGCAGCAACCCCCAAGGGCAGAGACGGCGCCCCCTTGAGATCTGCTTATGAGTCTCTCTGCCCCTCCCCCCCCCACATGCTCACTTGCCCCTTTCTCTCAAATAAATAAATAAATAAATAAATCTTTTTTTTTTTAAAAAAAGGCTTATTACTATGTGTTGGTATTTCATCTTACTGAAGACATTAATGACTGCCATTCAGTCAAGAAGCAATTATTGAGCACCTACTATATGCCAGTTATTGTGGTGGGTCCTGGGTTAGGAGAAAGAATAAGAAAATGTTTAAGGCGCAATTCACAGTCTCCACAGGATTACAGGATTCTGATTTGTGCCTTTGCAAATCATTGTTGCCAATGTGGGCATTTGCCTGAGCTCCTGTTCAACTCAAGTGTAACATGAATTAGACAAATGAATATGGACTCTAGCAAGGAACAAAAGAAAATAAGACAAACAGTGCATGGATAGAATTAATGGCACCAATTAATTGGAGTAGAATTGATGAAAGACATGGTGTCCTAGGAGTTCCAGTTCACATATTTCCTTAAAGGCAGTGAATTTAGAACAAAGTCCAGATGATTCTGAGAAAGTGAACAAATTGTTGAAGATTCTCCAAAGGAGAGGATTATATAATAATATTACAACCCTGAATGTCAATCCCAGTTTAGCTCCCAAATCCAGTGGTATGACCTTGGACATCTTATCTACCTCTCTAAGGCTATTTCCTTACTGATAATATGTGTAGTTATTAATCTGCCCAAGAAGTCACAAATTATAGTCATGTTGGGTCGGCACAGATTTTGTAAAAATTTGGATTAGTTGCCAACCTTTCAAAATCAGATTTCACATAAACGTCCAGTGTACTAGTTTATTTATGTATTTTTTTTAAAAGAAGCTATGGCAAAGCTGACCCACACTCCCATGTAGCAGCAACTGCCATGAGCAGAGACCGTGCCCCCATTAGAGCTGCTGTGTGCTTTGCAATCTGCCATGGACTACGTCCAACCTGCTTCACTCATTCTCTTGGCTACCTACCTGGCCTCTACAGGCATTTGAGTTTCTCTCTCCTGAAGTGGGTCATTTGTAAGGGGTTGTTGTTGTTGTTGAAAGCTATTTGAACTGCTTCAATTTAATATAAATTTTAACTATCGGTTGTAGGGAGAAGAGACAGATCTCCCATACAAAATTCCAAATAATACACGTAGAGGCTCCACGTTCGCGGAAGTGGCATATATTCTCATTCTTTAAGTGTGGGCTCTGCATGGTGACTCCCTTCCCAAGAGGTCAGTAAGTAAAGGGAGGGAAGGAAGAGTACCTCTGCAACTGAGAAACCTGATAATTGCTACCTTAGCCGGGTGACGAAGGCCGACATCAACAGTCATGGTAATTCATGTTGACGTTATTTATGGTCTCCCTCCCCCAATCCATAACCTCAGTCTAATCATGAGAAAAACATCAGAGAAATCCCAAGAGAGGGGCATTGTACAAAATACTTGACCGGTACTCCTCAAAGCTGTCAAGGTCAACAAAAACAAGACAAGTCTGAGACCATCACTACCAAGAGGAAGCTAAGAAGATATAACGAGTCAATGTAATATGGTAGCCTAGATGGAATCCTGGCCCAGCAAAAGGACGTCATGCATTAAACAAAGGAAATCTAATTAAACTGTGGACTTTAATTACCAAGTGTATGGATATTGTTACATTAATTATAATGACTGTACCATACCAAAGCAAGATGATCATACTAGGGGAAACTACAGGGTATATGGGAACACTCTGTTCTATCTTCATATCTTCTCTATAAATCTAGAAGTGTTCTAAAAAAAAAAAACAAAGTTACTTTTAGAATATTTTATATATGCATGTGTATATACATATATACAAAGGACACGGAAGTATTTCAAGGGATTGGTGGAAGATTTGGACACTCAAGACTGGAAAGACAAGGTCAGGTTTTCCTACAGCACCACCTTTAGTGTGACTCAGCTCCGTCATGTCTCAGGCACCACATTTCTCAGTTCCACATTTTGCACTCTTCACAGACAGCCCATTGCTTCGGCCTGGGGAGGAGTCGAAGTCTGGAGCTACTCATTCTACCCAGGGTTCGTGTCAGAATCACGGCCACCGTACTCATGCCTGTGCATGGGTGACCATTTTCATAAAAGGGGGAAGAGCTGGGAGCCAGACAGGCCCCTCTCTGCTCTGCAGTTCCGGGTAAGATGGCAAAAGAGAAGAGGTTTAGCCAACAAAGTCAATGTCCTAAAATACAAGGGCAGATATTCCACAACAAAGGGGCAGCATCCTTGCCCTTCACACATCCTAGAAAAGTTCGGTGGCAATTACAAAATTTTATGAAATCAAGATCTACAAAAACTACTTTCTGCAAAAAATTGATTTTGTCCCCAAGGACTCAAGTTAACTCTCCTGACTTTTAGCCACAGGTGCTCTTACTTTTTAAAAAAACTATATTTAGGGAAAGTCTACCAGTACTCACAGTAGTTGGAAACCATGGATGTTTTGATACGTTGATATGGTGGAAGGGAGACCAATCCAATGCAGACGAGCTAGGAGTTTCACAGAATAGTTAGTGATTTGAGGATCGCTGCCCTTAAACCAACTCATGTAGTCGGTGTCATGGCACCAAGTAGGAAAAGACGCCCTTCCTCAAGACGCTTCATTTCTGTTTGTTGGGAAACTATCATCATGGGCTGCTTTTGTTAGAGCAAGACACTTCACTGACATCTAACCAGGATTTCGTGAAAATAAAATTACAGGGGCACCTGGGTGGCTCAGTGGGTTAAGCCTCTGCCTTCAGCTCAAGTCATGATTTCAGGGTCCTGGAATCGAGCCCCACATGGGGCTCTCTGCTCAGCGGGGAGCCTGCTTCCCCCTCTGTCTCTGCCTGCTGCTCTGCCTACTTGTGATCTCTCTCACTGTGTCGAATAAATAAATAAAATCTTTTATAAAATAAAATTACAAATACGTGATACCTATGATGTGACCTCAGGTGCCTGTGTCCTACAGAAGCTGTACAGCCACGTGCTGTCACTCTGGGTGCCATTGTATGTTGTGAGCAAGTGTCAAAGACCCTTAGAGTCTTTTTAAGCTTGACCTTACTTTCATGTCTCGCTATTCGCGACCCTCCCAGTGGAGTGAGCATTCCAATTGTCATGGGTAATCATTATTATATTTATCTTGGATTGAAATACAGAATCTGACTCTTGGACTGATCCTATAATTGCACTTTCCTTAACCATCACGAAGGGCATAAGAACGTCCATGGGGCAGGGGTGTTACAAACACTAAGTGAGAGGATACATCAAAGCACAAAGCACAACGCTGGACAGATCATGAGGCCTTCCTTGACACTGGGGTTCCTCCTTCCCTACTTACAAATCTTCCATGGCTCACCAGACCAGCCAGTCTCTGTCGAAAGGCCTAGGGTTGTTCTTGCTCATGGAAGTGCTTTCAGATACATAGTCGCTCGTTTCTGTGTGCGGGAAGAGGGAATAGTTTTTACCTGCCTTGCTTTAGTGAAGTCAGAATCCAAATTACACCATCTATAGACATGGTATGGGTTTCCTCTTCACAAATGATATTGCAAGAAGCAGTTTATGACTTCTATGTGTTAGAGAACCAATTTCTAAATGGCATGTGATGAAGCTTTAGAAATTCATTTCAAAGAACGTTTTATCCTTGAAAAATATTTGCTTGGTTTATTTATCTACTCCGATTGAGATTACATATCTTAAGTTAACTGTCTTATGAGTTACCTTGGGCTATAGTGAAATAAAATTAAAACATAAATTCAGAATATTTAAATACGGAGAATTGAAAATGCCATTCATAAAAATACACATTTTCTCCATCTAAATTATTTTTCCGGTGCCCTTCATTGCCTCAGGTAGGGAAACTGTATGTTTAAGGTACTGTGGGAGGCTTCTTACTTATATCCTCCAACCACACTTGGGTCATCTCTTTATGAAGGGATGAGGCCGCTGGAGGACAAAAGTATGAGAGATTAGCGTGAATTGAAGGAAGAGAAATGAGTTGAGCAAGAGAAATATACAGACTGACAAATACCTTGGAAGAGGGCCTTCCTCTTGGGGTTCAGGATGAATAAAATCTTTGAGGCAGCAACAAGTTAACTATGTTTGGAGAAAAAGGAGGGTATGAGCTGGAACAAAAGATTTCTGTAGGGAAGGGTTGGACAACAGTGAAATCACCTACATTACCAGGCTGAGATATTTGGACTAGATCTTAAGACCATTAGGGGTTGCCAGATATTTTTAGCTAGTGAGAAAAAAGGTATTTTAGGAAAATTTTATCTGATAGGAAAGAAAAAAGACTATTTCAAAATAAAATAATTGAAATTAGTCTTATTTTATTTGTTATAATACCAGTGCGGAAGAGAACCCTTATAAGAAGCCTACTTAAAAAAAAATTATTGAAGTCACCAATTACTTATTAATATGGGGAAGGGGTCAAATTAAAATCATTGCAATGATTTAATACCCATTTCTCCCTCCATGCTCTTAATTATTCAGGGTGGGTCCCAAATCTTTGTTTCACAATCGGTGACTTATAGTTTTATCTTTTCACAATTTAAAATATTTAATTTCCATCTCAAACCATCTGTTTCTCCATTTCCGATTTTTTTTTTTTAGTGTGTTTTTTGTTTGATCGTTTTACTGTGCTTGGTGGTAAAGGAGGGTCCCAGGAGTGGCCCGTGGTGAGACTCACCCACTTCATGATAACTGAGAGGGCAACCCTAGGAAAGGCAGGGCTAAGTACTCCAGGAGGAAGAGACCTGCCCTGAGATCAAAGGATTCAACACCCCTTCTGAGATACTGTGCTCCGAGAAGCTTCCTCCCCACTCCTCGAGGACATGGGAAGCTCATCACTCCCAGAGCTTAACCCAGCCCAAAACTTGGATCTGGAAGGTCTGAAACCTTCATGGTACAAGTAGAAACCAGAAAAAAGACCAGACATTCAAATATGGAAGCAATTTTAAATCCCGCAAAAGCTAGAGACCAGGATATATCTTTGGGGCAGAATATTCTGGAAAACCAAGAAAAGGTTAGTTATAGATACAAAAATCAATGCCAACTGAGAAAAGATCTTTCTGTGCTATTGCTCCAAACATCTAACTTGCTCCATGTTAAATATAAATAGTAAAGACTATATAGTAGTAAAGACCTGTTAAGTATGTTACCCGGTTTAAGTCACTCGGTCCTCACAATAAATACCATGGTGCTGTATGTCACTATCACTATTTTACAGATAAGAAAACTGAGACTAGATCAATGATAATAATCACTCGAACTTAGGTGATTAATAATTCACAGAACAGGGGATCAAACCTGTCTGCCTCACACCAAAGTCACACCCTTGTCTGTCACTCTCAACCCTTCAGATTAAATCTTCTTCATAGTGAGGGCACCTCACTTCACAGTGAAGGCTCAGTCCGTTAAGCATCTGACTCTTGGTTTTGGCTCAAGTCTCAGGGTCCTGAGATCAAGCCTGGCATGGGGCTCCATCCCCAGCCAGAAATCCGCTTGGGATTCTCTCTGCTCCTCCCCACTGTGCTTGCCTGTACACACAGGCACTCTCTCCCTGTCTCTCCAAAATAAATCTTTAAAAAATATATTTTTTTCTTCATAGAAGTTTCTTAAAGAATTTATTTAGGGGCCCCTGGGTGGCTCAGTCAGGTAAGCATCTGCCTTTGGCTCAGGTCATGATCCCAGGGTCCTGGGATTGAGACCCACATTGGGCTCTCTGCTCAGGGGAGAGCCTGCTTCTCCCTTTCCATCTTCTGCTCCCTCTGCTTGTGTGGTCTCTCACTCTCTCTCTGTCAAATAAATAAATAAAATCTTAAAAGAATAATAAAGAATTTATTTAGACTTCACTGTCCCTGAAACCCATTACTTGTTTTTGGAAGCATGTCTCTGTTTAGCTGTGAAGATACAGAAGACAAAAAACCAAAAAAAAACAAAAACACACCTGCTTTTCTAAGAAAATTGGAGAGACCCTGGTTGCATTTTGTGCCAGCCGAGGGCCATGTGACAAAATGAATCACAGAGCCAGGGAGAACTCTGATCCTCCATGTTTTGTAATGAGCCCTGCTCTGCACTAAAGGACTTGAGAGCAACTGAGCAGGCAGCTGACCCTAAACCCATGTGAAAGCTGAAATGTCTTGTAGTCCCTGTCCTAAAGAAGTAGTATTAAACTAACCATAAGTTCAGAGGCTGAGCAATTAACATTCTTCTTTAAAAGAAATGCCCATGACTCAGTGGTAGGTAGGACAAAGGAGGTAAGAAGTTTTGCACAACAAAACTTTGAAAAATCCTCTTTTCCATCTCTGATAGCCATTTTACATTAAAACAAACAAAAAAAAAAATGGTAGTCAGTCCCCAAAACTTTCTCTGTCATTATCAGGTGTCCTTTGTGGATCTTATCTCTCCTCTGTCACTGTCTCTTTCCTTCAGTTTCTACTCTGTGTCCTTTACCATGGGTAAAAATCCTTTCTAGAACACATCCCTGTAACTTCTTCATTTTCTCTGAACTCAAATCCTATACTGTAAAATCCCAGGAACTAAGCTGGAATGGGTAGAATTCCCTTTAGCAGATATGAGTGGAAAGCTATGAACACTCATATGCTAATATGACCTGGTGAAATCTGGGTTACTCAGTTCTGTATATCATCTGAAGATCTCCTTCTGCCTCCATTTCTCTGTCAAGAAGTCCCAGCCAATATATGGTGACTATAGTTAATAATACTGTGTTGCATATTTGAAAGTGGCTAAGAGAGTAAATCTTTTTTTTTTAAAGATTTGATTTATGTATTTATTTATTTGACAGAGACACAGCGAGAGAGGGAACACAAGCAGGGGGAGTGGGAGAGGGAGAAGCTGGCTTCCCGAGGATCAGGGAGCCCAATGCAGGTTTGATCTCAGGATCCTGGGACCATGATCTGAGGCCAAAGGCAAACATGTAATGACTGAGCCACCCAGGTGACCCAAGAGAGTAAATTTTAAAAGTTATCATCACTAGAAAAAAAAATTTGTTAAGTATATGGTGATAGATGTTAACTAGACTTACTGTGATGATCATTTCACGATACAGTTGAGCCTTGAACTATGCTGCTGTTAGGGACACTGACACCACACCCCCCAGTCAAAAATCCACATTTAGACTTCCTGGGAAGATGAAAGAGTAGGAAAATCTTAAGCTCACCTCATCCCATGCATACAACTAGATAACATCCAGAACAGTGTGAGTAACCTAGAACTCGGCCTGAAGACTAGCAGACCAAACTCTCCACAGCTAATTGTGCAGAAGAGGCCACAACAAAGAGGATAGGGAGGGCAGACACGTGGTCAGTAGTTAAACAGACCAGTGTGGGACTGTCCCCAGGAGGGAAGGACACTTCAGGTGCAGAAAGGAGAGTGAAACAGACCCAAGCACCAAGAATCCCACACTTGGAGAACACAAATCTCCGTAACATTGGCCTTTGAGAACCAAAGGGGCCTAATTTCACAAGTTCTTTCAATCTGGGGGCTTAACATCTGGAACTTAAAAATCTGCAGGCTCGGCTCTGACACAGCCAGGAGGGTGATAGGAAACCGAATCCCTGCTCTTAAAGAGACAGCACAACCAACAGCCCCACAGAGAAACAGCATCAAAGCAGGAGTTTAAAAAACACCTGCGGTATATGTGAAGGAGATTTATTTACAGATCTCAGAACATGTGCTGGAGGCACAAGGATCTTTAGGAGACTTCTCCAGGAAGAAAAGAGCTGGCTGGCTCCATTTCCCTACCATGCCCCCCAGCCTGGATACATGGACACCCGTGGGAACCAGGGCAGCACCAACTTGCTCTACTTGCTGACAGTGTGCTCTGCCCCCACGTTCCCCTGCAGACATGCCCCCTCCGGCCAGACCAGAACCTCTCCAAAGTGTCTCCTGCCCTAGGGAGAGGAGATGACCACACACAGCAGGCCGATGGTGGCCCTAGCAGTGGGCTGGAGGCAGACATCTGATCTGACTGCAGGCCCCACCCACCAACAGAAGCTTCTCAGGGGACAAAACAGGGCAAGTGCCCTGCAGGTCCATGCTACTACAGCCCTGGCAAACATTTGGTCTGACTCAACTCAAACCAGACTGGAACAAATCCTTCCCACCACAGGCAAAGAGACTGATTGCAGACAACTAGACTGAAGGCAAACGTGACTCAGCCACAACAACAGGTTGCATACAACACACATAGGAGACACCCCTGAAATGCCAGGTTCTGAAGAACAGGTGCCAGCGCCCTCCAGAGCACTGTAGGATCTCTTCTTATAAGGCCACCACTTTCAGGAGCAGGAGACGTGGTTGACTTTCCTAACACATAGAAACAGACACAGAGAGACAAAATGAGAAGACAGAGGAATATGTCTCAAATGAAAGACCAGGACAAAAATCACAGCAAGAGAGTTAAATGAAGTTGGGATAAGCAATAGGCCTGATAGAGAATTTAAAGTAATGATCATAAAGATACTCCCTGAACTTGAGAAAAGAGGAGAGACCTCAGTGGGACCCTCAACAAAGAGACACAAAACATAAAAAAAGAACCAATCAGAGAGGAAGAACTCAATAACTGAACCTAAAATTACACTAGAGGGAGTAAATAATAAGACTAGGGGAAGCAGAATGGGTCTGTGACCTGGAGGACAAAGTAATGGGAAAGCAATCAAGCCAAACAGAAGAGGGGGGAAAAATATAATAATCAAAAATGAAAATAGACTTAGGGAACTCAGCAACACCATCAAGCATAATAGGTTTCACATTATAGAGATCCCAGAAGAAGAAGAGAGAGAAAAGGGGGCAGAATATTTGAGGAAATAACAGCTGAAAACTCCCTGAACCTGGGAAAAGAAACAGAAATCCAGATCCAGGAGGCACAGAGAGCTCCCAACAAAATCAACCAAAAGAGGCCCACACCAAGATACATAGTAATTAAAATGGCAAAAAGTACTGATAAAGAGAGAACTAAAAGCAGCAAGAGTAAGCAATTACACACAAGGGAAACCCCACAATGCTCCCAGCTGATTTTGCAGCAAAAACTTTGTAGGCCAGAAGGGAGTGACTTGATATATTCAAAGTGCTGAAAAACAAAAACAAAAACACCTGCAAACCTGGATAGTCTATCCTGCAAAGCTGACATTCAGAATAGAAGGAAACATAAAGAGTTTCCCAGACAAACAAATATTAAAGGGATCCATGACCACTAAACCAACCCTACAAGAAATGTTAAGTTGGATTCTTTGAGCGAAAGGAAAAACCCTTTCCTTTCTAAGAAAAGTAAGTAACCCTTACTAAGAAAAGTAAGAAGCACAAAAGCAGTAAAATTAAGTGTATCTACAAAAATCAGTCAAGAGATTCACAAAATAAAAAAGATATAAAGTATAACACCATATACCTAAAACATATTGGGGAGAGGAATAAAGAATGGGTTCAAACTGAAGCAACCATCAATTTAATATAAACTGCTGTATGTATAAGATGTTATATGCAAACCTGATGGTAACCACAAATCAAAAACCAGTAATAGATATGCAAAAAATAAAGACCAGAGGCCAAATATATCACTAAAAAAAAGCCAACAAACCATGACAGAGGAGAGCAAGGGAAGAAAGGAACAAAGAACTACAAAAACAACCATAAAATAAAATGGCGATAAGTACATACTTATCTTTAATTATTTTGAATATAAATGGACTAAATGCTCCAATCAAAATACACAGGGTCAGGGCACCCAGGTGGCTCAGTTGGTTAAGCATCTAAGTCTTAATTTCAGCTCAGGTCGTGATCTCAGGGTTGTGAGATCAAGCCCTGCGTCAGACTCGGTGCTGGGCATGGAACCTGCTTAAGATTTTCTCTCTCTCTCTCTCTCTGTCTCCCTCTCTGGGGGGAAAAAAAAGACACAGAGTGATGGGATGGATAAAGAAAAATAAGACCTATCTGTATGCTGCCTACAAGAGACTCATTTCAAACCTAAAGACAGATGCAGACTAAAAGTGAAGGGGTGGGGGGGTTCCTGGGTGGCTCAGTCAGTTAAACATCTGCCTTTGGCTCAGGTCATGATCCCAGGGACCTGGGATTGAACCCTGAATTGGGCT
The DNA here is from genome assembly GCF_963455335.1 of Martes martes. NCBI lineage: Eukaryota > Metazoa > Chordata > Mammalia > Carnivora > Mustelidae > Martes > Martes martes. The sequence goes on from NC_137895.1 coordinate 130,205,923, forward strand.
CCCTGCTCAGCAGGGAGTCTGCTTCTCCCTCTCCCTGTGTCCCTCCTTCCACTGGTACATGCACGCTCTCGCTCTCTCTCTCTCTCTCTTTCTCTCACTTACTCTCTCTCTAGTAAATAAATAAAAATCTAAAAAAAAAGTGAAGTGATAGATAAGCACTTATCATGTAAATAGAAGTGAAAAGAAAGCTGGAGGAGCAATATTATATCAGACAAAACAGATTTTAAAACAAAGACTAATGAGAGACCTAATGATAAAGGGAACAATCCAACAAGGAAGATATAACAATTGTAAGTATTTGTGTGCCCAACATGGGGCACCCAAATACATAAAACAATTAATAACAAACATAAAGGAAGGAATCAATAGCAATACAATAACAGTAGGGGACTTGAACACCCCACTTACATCAATGGATAGATTATCCAAACAGAAAATCAATAAGGAAAAGGTGGTTTTGAATGACTTATTGGACCAGATAGCTCTAACAGGTATATTCAGAACATTCCATCCCCAAACAGCAGAATACACATTCTTTTCATGTGCACATGGAACATTCCCCAGAACGGACTCAATTGTAAAAAAGAATGAAATCTTCCCATTTGCAACAACACGGATGGATCTAGAGAGTATAAAGGGAAATAAGTCTGTCAGAGAAAGACAAGTACAATATCATTTCACTCATATGTGGTGTTTAAGAAACAAAACAAATGAACAAAGAAAAAAAGGAGACAAACCAAAAAACAGACTCTTAACTATAGAGAACATACTGATGGCTACCAGATGGGAGAGGAGTGGGGGGGATGGGTGAGATAGGGGGTGGGGATTAAGAGTGCACTTACTGTGATGAGCACTGAGTGCTGTGTAGAATTGATGAATCACCACCTTTTACCCCCAGGGATAGTAAAACCCTGTATAGTAACTATACTGGAATTTTAAAAAAAAGAAAATCTTCATGTAACTATTGACTTCCCCGAAACTTTACTAATAGTCTCCTGTTGACCAGAAGACTGGCTTTTAACACAAATAGTTATTAACACATATTCTGTATGTTATACATATTATATCCTGTGTTTTACCAAAAAAGTAAACTAGAGAAAAGAAAATGTTATTAATAAAATCATAAGGAAGAGAAAGTACATTTATAGTACAGTACTGTATTTATAAAAAAAAAAATCCACGTATAAGTGGACCCACACATTTCAAACCTATGTTATTCAAAGGTCAACTGTATGTACACATAATATCACTACTTTGTACACTGGAAGCTAATACAATGTTATACGTTAATTTTGCCTTGAATAAAAAACTAAATTTTAAATAAATCTTAAGTCCCAGACAAAATTAGTTTTTGTCTTCCTCAAATACAAGTTCTAACCTTGAGAAGAACTGCTGTTTTAAGAATTGTGAAACGGGGGCACCTGGGTGGCTTAGTCATTAAGCGTCTGCTTTGGGCTCAGTTCATGATCCCAGGGTCCTGGGATTGAGCCCTGCGTTGGGCTCCCTGCTCAGAGGAGAGCCTGTTTCTCCATCTGCCTGCTGCTCCCCTTGCTTGAGCACTCACTCGATCTCTCTCTCTGTTACTGTCAAATAAATAAATAAAATCTTAAAAAAAATAATAATAATTGTGAAATGAGGGGCATCTGGGTGGCTCAGTTGGTTAAGCATCCGACTCTTGATTTCTGCTCAGGTCGTGATCTTAGGATTGTGGGATCAAGCCCTGCATTGGGCTCCCCACTCAGCAGGGAGTCTGCTTCTCTCTCTCTTCCTCTGCCGCTCCCCTTGCTCACATGTGCTCTCTCTCTCTTTCTAAAATAAATAAGTAAATCTTAAAAAAAAAATTATGAAATGACCAGGAGACAAAGGATCAAGAAATTCCATCTCCAGCCCGGGAGCTACATCAACCAGGGCTTGAGGACTTGGCTGCTGGATGGCTGGGGGCACTTTACCCCATCTCTCCAAGCCCTGCTGTCCTCATTTGCAAACTGGGATCTAGAGGTTCACGAAACAGATATTCACTGAATATCTCCTATATGCCATGTACATGTTAGGTTCAGGAGATAGACCATGAACCAAACAGAAAAAGAAATCTTGTCCTCCTTATAAGCATACATTCTGATGGGATGATAACAGCCATATCTCCCTCTTAGGTTATTTGAGAATTAAACAATAATAATGAACACATTTATGATGACTCTGTGCCAGGAAGGATTGTTAAGTGCTTGGCACATGTTTCAATTAAGAATTCTTTGCTTTTTCTGTGCCGGAGTTTGCTTTGGCAATCCAGTAGCGCCAACCAACCCCTTCTCAAAACAGGGTTTTTAAATGAATAAAAAAGTAAACATGGGATAACAAGGGAAACAAAGTATACGGAGACACAAAAGTTATACGGTAATAAAGTGCTTCTTTTTTAACATATTAAATGATGAGCTCTAGTGACAGGTTTAACAATACTGTAACTTTGAAAAACCAATGAGCTTAGATGTAATTAATACTCCTATTCAAGTTCACAGGCATCCGGAATGCCAATCCACTGGTTTGTAGACCCCAGGATTAATTTAATCCTTGTTATAACTCTACAAAGTAGGTATTATTATTATTATTCCTTTTTTTTAATAGATGAAGAAAATGATGTACCAGGAGGTTAAATGCCTTGCCAGTGGATATTAAGTTATGGGGCTGAGATCTGAGCCCATAATCTGGCTCCAAAGCCTGTGTTCTTAACACTACCCAGTGCATGGCTTAGCTCAGGGCTTGCCTCATGGTCAAGGTCAATAATATTAGCTGGTAGTTGGAAGCAATAATTGCAATAAGTAGAAGCATTAGGAGGAGAATATATCTAGGGGACAAAGAATAGATTGTACCAGCATTAAGAAAATCTTTAAAGAGAAAAATCTGGTATGAAGCAATGAAATCCACTGTGTAGGATTCCGCATATCCTGCTCCTCCAAGACCCATACAAATTCATTTCTTTCTCTGTGTGATTACCCAATCCAGGACCCAACAGCTAAGACTTTGGAGGATGTGATAATGTAGGGAAATGTTCTTGAGTCTACGACCATTTCTTCCTTTTATTTGTATATCCCCCCTATTAGTTATTGAGGCTTTGCTACACTTCCAGTCGGCACTCTCCCCAAAAGACCCTGCGGACGTAAATCAGTGCTTTGGAATAAAAAGAACACTGTTGGTCTTTCAGAGGAGGGCTGCCCAGAATGAATGCAGCCGTAATTCTTCTTTGCTGACGTTTGCAAACGTGCAAAGTCAGAGGTCTGGATCCAATGTGGGTCCTTCGGGCACTATATAAATATTAATTAGCTGAAAGGTGTTGATAAGGTAAAGAAACTTACATTTCTCCAAATGGCGACAGCCAACACTTCAGTTTCAGTGTTTTCAGGAAAAAGACCAACAATGGAGCCCAGATCGTTAGAAAGGCTTTCCTCCCACGCTCGGTGACAGCCACCCCAGCTCTCCGTGACGGCGAGCCGCCCCCCCCCCGCCCCCAAAGGGGAATGGAGCAGAGTAAGGTGATTCATCCTTTCTCCCAAGTCTGCCTCGTAAAAGCATTTTTCTAATTGCCTGTCCACAGCCCATTTTTACTGTAACAGGCACTCAGTTCCTTAACATTCCTTGGGCATGCTGTTCCCAAGAGCAAAGCAGAAAAGTGGCAGGAGGCGCTCTCGTCGCACCCCTGTAAATGCCACCTGATTCACCAGAGAGTTGGAGAACTCCAGCTCCCAAGCTCTGTCTGTGCTGACATTCTGTTCGAGCCCATAGGAAAGAAAAAGCATCAATACTCCAATGCAAGGCGGGGGTGAAGGGCTAGTGGCCACGAAGCCCAGAGCTCAGCCAGGGGGACCAAGGGTCTGGGGAGGACATGGTGAGGTCACAGATGCCGGAGAGTCTCTGCACACATTCCTCCCCGGGCCACCGGCCTTGACTTGGGAAAACAGCCCATGTGACCGGCTGCACTGAAAAATACCACCGAGAACCTTCACAGATGGCTCCAGGCCGGGGGTAAAAATAGCTCCTCATACAGCACAGCCCAAACTGGGAGTCTGGGAGGCTTTGATTTCAGCTGGCCAAAAAGGTAGAAAAAATGTTTTCACTGAGCTATGAGAGGCTGCCACGGAAAGAGAGATTTAAAACACAAATATTTCACATTCTGCCTTATTTCAAATTCATTCAACTGTCCTCAGCAAAAGAATGAAAAATATTTGCAGCTAGGAGGGAAAAAGTATTTGTCTTTTTTTTTCTTAAGATTTTTAAAATTTATTTGATAGAAAGAGACTCAGCAAGAGAGAGAGGGAACACAAACAGGGGGAGTGGGAGAGGGAGAAGCAGGCTTCCGACTGAGCAGAGAGCCCGATGCGGGGCTTGATCTCAGGACCCTGAGATCATGACCTGAGCCAAAGGTAGACCCTTAACCCACTGAAACAACCAGGCACCCCGGTATTTGTCTTTCTTATTTGACCATAACGAGAAAACTGGCAGACCAGCCTAGAAAGTCTTCAGCACATGGACTCCTGGGAAGAGCTGAATAAAGAGAAAAATGAAAACCTGAGTTTTGTGTTCATTTTCAAAGACTTGGCTTCACAGAGTTAGTGGAGTCCTGATTGGTTTAATTACTTATTTTCAACAAGTTGTTTCATCCATGTCCCCATTGTCCCACTGAGGTTTCTATTTTTACTGATGGGGGTGAATCACGCTCTGACAGCTTACAGACATGTTTAGAACATGATTTTTCAAGTCAGGATCCAAGTGAAAGTTTGATTCCCAAACCAGAGCCTTGAGGCTCAGCACACTGGCGACCATTGTGCCCTGACATTATGTCAGCCTGTGTGCCCCAATTGTACCACAGAGTAGAGGTGATTGGAAGGGTTCCATGGACAAAAAATAGTTCAGATAATAACTCCTTACAAGATAAGAGGAAATAAATGGCATTTGAGTTGGGGTTCCCTCAGTCTCCTGACCTGGTGAACAAGAAAATGCTTTTGTATCTTTCAGTTGTTGAAATTGATGCAATCAGTTTGCATCCAATCAGCAAAAGAAGTGTTTGTCTTCACGGACAGTGTTGTTCTGTCCTGAGAACCATGAATGCTTTTTTTTATTCAACTCAAAATTTCTAGTGCCTCATTAATATAATAGAGTCTTGATGCCTGGTTGATAAAAATTTCAGCTCTGTTGGATTTTCTTCTGAATTTTTTAATAAAAGGTAAAATTAAATCTGATTAGAACTTTCGCCTATGCGCAATATAAACAGGGTCAGTGTTCAAATTCACATCTTAAAATGTGTAGAGTAATTGTTCTTTTGGGTCTGATTTGTAGTTTTTAAAATTTGACTCCCTTGACATTGAACATGAATCCAAGTGTTGCCTTTTTTTCAGTGGGGCAGAATTTTAAATGACCTGGATCGAGGTGTATTAAGTTTATAACAGCCCTGATAGAATTCTTAGTTTTTTCTCTCTCAGTGTCAGGAGCTTGTTCATAGTCGATTCAGAGAAACGAAAAATAAAAACACTTCCATCTTGAGACTTTTCCTTAATCAGAGAGCGCTGTTTTGATTAAGAGTTGATTTCCAGGGGCGCCTGGGTGGCTCAGTCGTTAAGCGTCTGCCTTCGGCTCATTCATGATCCCGGGGTCCTGGGATCGAGCCCCACATTGGGCTCCCTGCTCCACAGGAGGCCTGCTTCCCCCTCTCCTACTCCCTCTGCTGTGTTCCCTCTCTCTCTGTGTCTCTGCCAAATAAATAAATAAAATCTTAAAAAAAAAAAAAAAGAGTTGATTTCCATTCCAAATAGAGAAACTCATATTTTTGATCTTGCTTGTCTACCTAACAGAAAAAAAGGTTTATATGCTTTTCTCCTCTACTGGACGGATTTCCATGATTATAAATATATCTATGCATGTTTTCTTATGATATCCTGCCGTTATCTTTTTAGCATTTACATTTTCTATATACCTGGAATGGATTTTGGTAGGAAGTAGAAGTCTTTGTTTGATGGCTTTCCATTTGTCCAAATACAATATGGCACTGATTTGAAATACATGTATTATATACCAAATTTATATATATATATATATATATATATATACAGGCCTCTCTTCTTTTCCATTACTATGACTATTCTAGTTATCACAGTTTTAGCCAATATATCCTTTGTATTTCCACATTGTTTTAGCCACTGTAGTACGTCATAACACATTTTATATTCACTCTACTACTATTAAAATGTATTATAAAGATACTGTTCATCTTTGCCATTCTTTTCCAAAATGGCTTTGGCTACTCCCTGAAAAACTCTTAATAATTTGTAGTTTCAAGTCTTCTTGCCTGCCCACTCTCCTCCAATTAATTGGGATATCTTTTGATTTATTGATTAATTTAGATACTAGGAATACTCCAAAATGTAGCCTGTTCTAAAGCATACAAATATTCAATATTCCTTGAATACTTCCTCATGATGTCTTCAGTTTGTTGTTGTGTCTGAGTGAATGCTGACCCTCCTAGGATATTTTTGTGTTTTTTTTTTATTAGTTTAGTAATTAGTTTAGTAAAGTACTGGTTTTTCCATATTACCTTAAAGACCAACTGCTTTAATGTATTTTTTACTATTTCTAAAAGTTTTTCAGCTGAATTTTCCTTAATAATGCAAAACTGAGTTACATTTGTAAAAAAAAAAAAAAGAAACATCAAAATATAGTTTAAATGATCAAGCTGTAGAGTCTGAAATGATGAGGTTTTGCTGTAACAGAATATGCACATTTCTATAAATCTTATTAACTTTAATAGCTTTACAGATTTTAACCTTGTCCAACAGGAACAAAATAAATATCAGGTTTAGGGTGTATTCCTAGCTGACTGGCCAAAATTCTCTGATTATATCCACTTCCCCCCCACCTTCTCTTTATTTTGGGTTGTCACTTAATACAGTGAAAAGAGCAGTACTTCCTCTTTTCTCCCTAATTTTGGTGATATATGATAAATGAAACAATGAAGCAAGTCATTAATAGCTTCCCGATAGACACTACACAGCATCTACCTAGCATATCTGACCGGACTCGCCAATCAGAACAACACCCACAGAATTTTACTGTTGGTTAAGAGTGGAGTAGTTTGTATCATACTATCTTCACTTTTGATAGCAATTAGTTGAAATCATCTTAAAAAATGATCTGAAGGCATTGGCAAATGACTAAAAGCAGGCAGGAAAGTGGGTGAAAGCGTCACGCAATGTGAGGTGGCTGGAACTCAAGAAGAAAGCCACAGGCTTCTTGGATGGAGGTGTGCACGATGGATTATGGGGCTGCTCGAATAGTTGAATATTGAGGGTCAGACTCCTGGAACAGAGGGTACCATACAGAAGGAAGCCCCAAATCGGAAGATAAACTCCTCTCTACCTCTCTGCTGATGGAAACTGTGCCTACACTGGGCAGGCTTCAAGAAGCCTACAGAAAGCAAAAGGTAGAAGGTCGAAAGAGCTAAGCAGTGTAGAGTAAACTGTAGAGCAAACAATGGCTCACTGTAGAGCAAACAATGTTTAGAGTTTTAAAACCTACCAAGTTAGAGGGGCTTGGTAAACATCTCAGAGTTATTCCAAAACCACTGGGGGGGCTTGACTTACACGTAAACATGATGTCCCAGGACTGAGGGGTTGACCCTAGTAAGGACAAAGCCCAAATAGACTTGCCCTAAATACACGTTAAACCAAGCCCCCACTAGTTAAAGGAGATCAGTCAGGAATTTCGCTGCCTGCCAGAACAAAAATCAATACTCTTCAAGGAATATAATGGATTCCAAAGTGTCGACAATGTATCATGTACAATGTCTTGTATAAGATTTAAAAATTACTGTCTATTTGAAGAAGCAGAGAGGTATAACCCAGAGTTAGAGAAAAATCATAAAGCTCATATTCTGAATGACCAAGATATTGGAATTAACAGATATAAAGTTTAAGGCAGCTGTTATAAATATGTTCCAAGAAATAAGAGGGAAAGATGGTCATAATGGGTAAACAGATAGGGAATCCCAGCAGAGAAATGGAAACTATATATTTTTTTAACAATTGATTGGAAACTATATTTTATAAATATAAAAAAGAAGGAAGAGAAGGAGGAAATCCTAAATCTGGCAAATATGTGAAAGAAAATAACTAATGAAAGAAAATTCCAGCTGGGCTTCACAGCAGATGAAGAGGCAGAAAAAAGGGTCTATGAATTTGGACACAAATTAATGGAAATTATCCAATCTCACAAAAAATCAAAGAAATATCTGAAGAACAAAGACAAAAAAGACCTAAGAAAGTTAAGGGGAAAATTATAGCTGGATAGTTTTTGAGGACTTCATCCAAATGTAGGGTTTCATCAGTTCAGTTGGCAAATTGTCTCTCATGTCTCTCAAACTTTCTCAAACAGCTCTCTTAACACTACTTCCAGAAGACCTCACTTCCTGGATGAATAATTCAGGCCATGTCTCCACTTCCTTCCAACGCTATGAATGAGAGCATTATCCTTTTTGATCCAATGGAAACTATCCTCAGTGAAGGGAAAAGTACCCGAGAAGCATATACATTTCCAGAGATGGCTTCCTGATTTTATCAATGAAACTATCCTTCTACTTCCCCAATAAGGTAGGGCACTCTATAAAAATTTGTTGAATGAGGGGTGTCTGGGTGACTCAGTCAGTTAGGCATCTGGCTCCAATCTCAGCTCTGGTCTTGATCTCAGGGTTTTGAGTTCAAGTCCTGTGTTGGGCTCCTTGCTGGGCATGGAGCCTACTTAAAAAAAAAAAAAAAAAAAAAAGTTTGTTGAATGAATGATGGCATTGTCTGAAGGGGGAAAAAAAAAACATGACAAATTGAGAGCACTACTGAGAAAGTGGCTCATTTTATTGACTACCGATTCATAGAAAATGGAGGTTTCAAAGAGTTCAAAGAATCATTGAAATAAGGCAGTAAAGGAACTGGGGGTGGAGGGAGGCTCTGCTCAAAGAGAGAGCAGAAGATTTGAGAAGCAAAACACTAACAGAGGATCACAAGGTGTAGGACTTGTCTAACCAGTCCCAGTTCTTTTCAATGAACATAGCACATCCATGCAGACCCAGTAGAGGAGCTCGTAAAATCAGCTTGCAAGCAACGCTTCTTCATCTCCAAAGCTAAACTCTTGATTTCCTCCCCAAACCTGCTCCACCCCCATCTTAGCAAATGGCATCTCCAACTGCCTAATCATGTCCTATCAGAAACCTGGACGTAATCGTCAGTCTTCTCTCTCCTCACCCCTACATTCAGCCTTTCAGGAGCTGCTGGTTCTTCTGTCTCCTCTGCTATCAGCCTGCTTCAGGCCGCCATCATCTTTGTCCTGAACTACTGAAATAGCTACTTATTAGATTTCCCAACACAGAACTTTGCTGTATTTATGTCAATTTGGAATTATGGATTTTTTTAATTGTTCATTTATCATCTTCCCACTAGAATAATAATTCACCGAAGCCAGAACCAGAGCCATTTGTTCAGTGCTGGTTACCTAGCTCGGGACCTTGCATATAGCAGGTGCTCAACAAATACTTGATAAATGAGTGAATGGATGGAACCGTCTTGAGAGTTCCTTTAGACATTCTCCCACTTACCAGCTCCGGATCCACTGGGCCTTGCCTTCAACCAATTTCCTTCTTCTCTTCCTCCCCACCCTAATCTCACTAAGGACAGAGGTCTCAAGGAAGTACAGCTATAAGGGTAAATTCCTAACGTAAAATGTTGGGGAAGGTCTTTAGAAATGATTTGAAATAGGGGCGCCTGGGTGGCTCAGTGGGTTAAAGTCTCTGCCTTCAGCTCGGGTCATGATCCCAGGGTCCTGGGATCGAGCCCCACATAGGGCTCTCTGCTTAGCAGGGAGCCTGCTTCCTCTTCTCTCTCTCTGCCTGCCTCTCTGCCTACTTGTGATCTCTGTCTGTCAAATAAATAAATAAAATCTTTAAAAAAATTTTTAAAAAATGATTTGAAATAACTTCAACTTAAAATCTTGATACGAATTGCAAAGCAAGGAATTACATATTCAAGAGCAGAGGGCAATATTCAACCCCAGTAATTGGCCCTGTGCACCTGTCTTTTAGCAAATCAGCATGCAATGAAAATTATAATACAAGCTAAAGATGATATCCAACAAACTAATCTTCAGTTTGGAGTCTAAAAAAAATAGTATCTTGACATAGAAAATTAGAACAATTATTATGTTCGTATTTCATCTCTTAGTATTACTGAGGTCACAGACACTAATTCCAGGTTTTAGACATTTGGAAATTATATGTTCAACCCTATATAAGGGAATATGATGCTACTGACTCAGTGTTAACTGAGCAGGCACTTGCTTTGTTTACTCAGCTGTGGTCCTAGTTTGGGTTACTCCATCAGTCCTTTCCTCGAGTTCCCTTTCTAGCCACCGGAAGCCACTGAGAAGTTTTTATTCTTATAGAAATTAGATGAACTGTAAATCTTAATTTCATTAGCATCATGTTTTAAACAACTTGGATAATTTGGGGGCACAGACATCAATTTGGTGTGTGTGTGTGTGTGTGTGTGTGTGTGTGTGTGTGTGATTAGCAAATTGCAAGTGGCTTACCTTGCTACTTCCTATTGCTAATTCCTATCCATTAGTGTTACTAATTCCTATCCATTCCCTAAGTGTTATCCTAACCACATTCCACCCTCCTTTCATTTAAATGGTTTATGATGTAAAATTAAATTGGAAGGATATCATTTAATATTTTTTGAAGCATGGGAGTTTTGAAGTAATTATTTTACAGCTGACAGTTTATGCACATTTTATAACCTAAATAGTAATTTAGGATATGACTAGTGTAAGCCTGTCAGAAAGAATTATAGCTAGAAAACCTTATAGTGTTTCTTGCGTGCGAGTATACGATCAACATTTCTTATGCTCTTAAATTGTAGTGCATATTTTATAATACCACATTTAACTCTCAAATGAGCCTTCAAATGTATTAACATTTGCTTTTACAGAGGAGGAAAGAGGGGCATATGGAGGGTAAGTACCAGGCCAAATGTCCAAGGCTGTTACATCCATCCAAGATGTGAGCCTGTTTGCATCCGGATGCAAAGGCTATGCTCGTGGCACGGTGAGAGTTCTACTTAATTTAACTCAACATGTTAAAATCCCAGTGCTCTGAAATGTACTGTTCTAATTCCTGAGTTCTGCAATTATATGGCCCCACTCAGCACACATTGTAAATTTGCAGCTGGAGTAAGTCTGCCGGTCAGAAGTAACAGGAAAGGGTTACCAGCAGCTCTGCGATGTTCCATTATGTAACATTATACATTTGCGAAACTAAAATAACACAGGAAATAATGTAACTAAGGTCTGGTAAAGATTTGGCCTTGCAAACAATTTTAATCTCCTTTCTTAGAATGTCATTTTTTCAAGCACTTTCAAAGAAGTAGTTTCCATTTGAAAAGAGACCCATGGGGACACAGTTTTGAAAGAAATACATGTAAAGTGTCTTGAATTCTTTTTTTTTTTTTTAAGTCTATCTAGAAACAAAGGAAAAGCCAAGGGTTCCTCCCAAACCTCTGAACTCAGCTACGCAAATAAAACTGGGGCTCAGAGAAACCTGCCTACGTTGGGGGGGTGAGAGGGTTGAGGGGGGTGGGGTGATGGGGGAACGAAGAAAGGAAGTGAAAGCAGAATTCCTGAAACCACGTTTTAGAACAACTGAAGAGGGGTCTGAGTAAAAGTTCCAGTTCAAAGCACTTACCGCAAAGAGAAAAGACAGAAGAAGACAAACATAGTTGGGGTTTTTTTTTTCTCTCCCCTAAACCCTCAACCAACCGTTCACCACAACAACCGAAGCCAGGATGAGACGACGGTGGTGGTATCTGATTGAAGCTGATGTTTTGTCTCTTTTTCTCTAGTTGCCAAGCAACACGTTCACCTCAAGGTTCTTTCCCGTTACCCTCAAGGTTTACATTCAGGTCTGTATGCTGGATACTTCTGTTTTTAAGACATACGATTCCATACCTTAGTAGAAATACAAATGTACAGGGGTTAAAATGTTTTGTGAAATTCTAACATTCATGTTTTCTCTTTAAGAACATCAATTTCTCCCCACCTTTTTCTCTTTACAAATATGAATATTTTGTCCAAATAGCTAGAACCTTGATAATAGGAATAATTTTAAGTTCAAGAGAAAGTGAGATTATGGCTCAAGATGACAGACTGAACACGTGCATTTCTTTCTCACCTTTCCAAAATCTTACTGAAATGAAGTAATAAACCTATATTAGTCACTTATGGTTGTATAGCAAATTACCCCCAAACTTGGAAGCTTAAAACAACAAACAGTTTTTGAATCTCACAGTCTGTGTGAGCGTTAAGGAGCAGGTTAGCTGGGAGTGTCCGGCTCGGGGTCTCTCAGGAGGTTGTAACCAAGATGTCAGGGGTGGCTGGGGGCTGATGTCATCTGAATGTAATGACTTAGAGGCTCCACTGTCAAGCTCACTCATGGCTTGGAGCAGGAAGCCTCAGTCCCTCACCATGTGGGCCCCTCTACAGGGCTGCTCCACGGTCCTCCAGACAGGGTGCCCGGCTTCCCTCCGTGAGAGTGACCCAAAGGATAAAGGGCAAAGTGGAAGCCACCGTGTCTTTTATGACCTAGCCTTCCAAGTCACACGCCATCATTTCTGCCATCTTGGGTTAGTCAACAGATCAACTTTGACACAGTTCAGAGAGGACGATGTAGGGATGGGAACACCAGGGTGAGGGGATCACTGGGGACTAACTGGAGGCTGGCTACCACAAAAAGATTAGTCGCAAACATCAGAATAAAAGGGAAATTTTAGCCATCAGCAGATTATAGATACAAATGTATAGAGACTTTTGGGGGCATCTGGGGGGGCTCAGTGGATTAAGCATCTGCCTTCAGCTCAGATCATGATCCCAGAGTCCCACATCCAGCTTCCTGCTCAGCGGGGAGTCTGCTTCTCCCTCTCCCTCAGCCCCTCCCCCACTTGTGCTCACTCTCTCTTTCTCTCCCTCAAATAAATAAATAAAATCTTTAAAAAAAGAAAACCCAAATGTATAGATACTTTTTGAATGATAGAAAGGAAATGAAACTATAGACTAATAGAGGAAAATTAAAAAATAATCCTGGGGGGGGCGCCTGGGTGGCTCAGTGGGTTAAGCCTCTGCCTTCAGCTCAGGTCATGATCTCAGGGTCCTGGGGTGGAGCCCCGCATCTGGCTCTCTGCTCAGCAGGGAGCCTGCTTCCCTCTCTCTCTCTGTCTGCCTCTCTGCCTGCTTGTGATCTCTCTCTCTGTCAAATAAATAAATAAAATCGTTTTAAAAAAATATTCCTGGATATAAAAACCTAGAGATGTACACAGATTAAACTCGGAGGAAAATATATTGCCTTATGTTATTATTGGAAAACACACAATATGGGGAAACGTACAACTCAGATAATCATGAAAATTCATATTAATTTCAGGTTTTACCCGGCATAAGAGTTTTCAGAAGTACTGTTGAGCAGGGACTCCTGGGTGGCTTAGTCAGTTAAGCATCTCACTTCAGCTCAGGTCTTGATCCCAAGTCCTGGGATCGAGTCCCCACATCGGGCTCCTTACTCAGCAGGGAGCCTGCATCTTCCTCTGCCTGCTGCTCCCCCTGCTGTGTTCCCTCTCTCTGAAAAATGAATAAATAAAATCTTTTTTTTAAAAAGTACTTTTTAACAATAAAACCAAAAACTGTTTCTATAAAAAGACCACCAAAAAAATAAGCCAACCCCTAAGTTATTAGAAAAAATTCATCGTTTTAAGCCATAATGTCTTGTGGTAGCTTGATACACAGCAATAGACAACTGAAATACACAGCATATAAACCTTGTCAATCTAGGAGTTGTGACTGAGTCAACAACATCCTGGCCAATTAGAATGATTGGCACTTTTTTTTTCTTTTTAATAATGGACACCAAATAGTAACTATTTTAGGCTTTATGGGCCAAACAATCTCTATGCAAATACTCATTTCTGCTGCTTAGCACGAAACCAGCTATAGACAAGATACAAATGAATTGAATGGCATTTTCCAATAAAACTTTATTTGTAAAAACAGGAAGCACACTGGATTGGCCCATGGGCTGAGGTTGTCAGACCCCCCAATTAAAGCACCACATTTCTCAGCCACAGGGTTTGGTTCACAGAAGGGCACATTATACAATCAGACTTAATGAGACTCAATTCTAGGACTTTGTGAATCTGTCGAGAAGAGAAAATCACTGTTTTTTGCTGTGGTTGTCACCTAGACAAGGCAAGCTTGGGTGTGCTTCCAGCCATCTTGCTACTGTGAAGGGATCACGGCCTAGCCTGAAGGAACACATGACCAAGCATTGAAAAGGGCAACCGGTTAACAGTATTTGAAATCCTGGATCCAAGTGAGCCTGAAGATACATCTACCCGTAGACTTTTCAAGTACTTGAGCCTATGTATATATATTTTTTAATTTACTTAAGTCTATTTGAGTGACTTGTCACTTGTAATCAAATAAGTCATTTACTTCTTTATTCCTTCTCTTATTCGACAAACATTGATTGAGTTCTCCTACACACTCGGCACTATGGAGCTGGGAACACTGTAGCAAAAGCATGATGAGTAAGGCAGAGGGAGATGTGAGGTGAGATTGGAGGGGTAGATGGGAAACTCAGCAGGCCATCAAAGAGTTTGGATTTTTTTTTTTTTTGCAAAAGAAATCACATGAAATATATATTTTAATACATATATAGTAAGTTGCTAGGAGAGTAGATCTTAAAAATTATCATCACAAGAAAAAATTATAACTATGTATGGTGGTGGATATTAACTAGACTAAGTGTGGTGATCATTTCACAATATATGTGGATATTGAATCGTTATGTCGTACACCTGAAATTAATGTAACGTTCTATGTTTACATATATTCTGTGGCGGCTAGGGAACGAGGAGGAACGGGAGCAGAGACTGCTGTATTCCGCGACCGTCCTAGCAGTCCAGGTAAGAGATGACAGTGGGATTGGGGCCAGCAGGTGAAGCAATGCGACCGGTGAGCAGTGGTTGGATTTGGTGTGCATTTTAAAAATAGAAAAAAAAACCCCACTACTTACTGATGGGTTGTGTTGCAGAGGGGAAACCAAGAGAGGCATGCACTGTGATTTTTAGGTTGTGGTAGAAACAGTGATTGGTGCCACCAGCTGAGAAAGGAATGACCATAAAAGCCATGGATCTGGGGAAGAGGCTGAGAACCGAATGTGTGATTTTGGTTTAAGGTTGAAATGCCTATGGAATATCCAAGCAGATATAAGCATAAACATCTGAATACTGTATATAGGAGTATGGCCAAGACATAAATGGGGGAATCATCAGCAAATATGTTGTACTCAGAGCCATGAATGGAATAGAAAGGAGGGTTGAAAAGTGAGCTCTGGGCATGCCAGGCCAGTCCACATGTAGAGGCCAAAATGAGGAAGAGGAGCAAGTCAAGAAAACTAAAAGCCATAGCTGATGATGCGAGAGCAAGACCAGAAGAGCATTGCGTCCCAGAAGCCAAGAAGAGGAAGGGATTCCAGGAGAGATAGGCAAGTCAAGTGTATTGTAATACTGAGATGAAGAGAAAGGATTGCCCATTGGATTTGGCAAAATGGAGTCTCCAGTGACCTTGGCACAAGAGGTTTCAGTGGTGCTGGGGGCGAGGTGGGGGGACAAAAGAGGAAGGACAGGCCAGGAGGTAGAAACAATGAATCCAGGCAAGTTTTTCAAGGAGCTATAAAGAGGTGTTTTCTTTAACTGTGCGATTGTGCCAGATGCTGCAAGGACTCTGGAATCCATATGGTCATAAAATTTTGGAAGGAAAACAGAGATTTGTAGAAAATGGAAGAATATTTTAAAATAGGAAATTTTACTAAGAACAGGCTGCTGAAGTTTCCTATTAGTGTGTAGGAAAGTATTCAAATGAAATGCCAGAGTTCTGACTAGTAGCTACAAGAAACCCAGAGCAAACATCATTCTTTTTTTTTTTTTTTTTAAGATTTATTTATTTATTTTGAGATTGAGAGCGTGAGCAGGAGAGGCAGAGGGAGAGGGAGAGAATCTTAAGCAGACTCTGAGCTGAGCACAGAGCCTGACAAGGGGCTCGATCCCACAACCCTGGGATCACGAGCTGAGCCAAAATCCAGAGTCAGATGTTTAACTGACGGCACTACCCAGGTACCCCTAGCAAACATCATTCTTAATGATAAAATAGAAATATTGAAGTAAGAATCAAATCAAGAGGGCACCTGGGTGGCTCAGTGGGTTAAAGCCTCTGCCTTCGGCTCAGGTCATGATCTCAAGGTCCTGGTATCAAGCTCTGCATTGGGTTCTCTGCTCAGTGGGGAGCCTGCTTCCCCCTCTCTCTCTGCCTGCCTCTCTGCCTACTTGTAATCTCTCTCTCTCTCTCTGTCAAATAAATTGAAAAATATATATTTAAAAAAAAAAGAATCAAATCAAGAATGCCAAGTAACACTACTTTATTCCACAATGTTCAAGAGTCTTAGCCCATGCAATAGATCCAAAAAATGAAATGAGATGTAATTTTTGAAAAGAAGGGAGACTGTCCCTATTTATTTCCTTTAAGATCAGTGGTGTGATGATGCATGTGAAACAACTAGGGTTCAGCACAAATGCTGGTTGATGCTTTCGTTTACATGAGTGAGTAAAACAAAAGTGAAACAAGTGAAACTTGTCCTAACTATATTTCTTTTTCTTTTTTTTAAAGATTTTATTTATTTATTTGACAGAGAGAGATCACAAGTAGGCAGAGAGGCAGGCAGAGAGAGAGAGAGGGAAGCAGGCTCCCTGCTGAGCAGAGAGCCTGATGCGGGACTCGATCCCAGGACCCTGAGATCATGACCTGAGCCGAAGGCAGTGGCTTAACCCACTGAGCCACCCAGGCGCCCCCTAACTATATTTCTTAGTCCATGATATGAGCTACTTCTTGATGAAATCAAAAATAGTTTTTAAGCATTGCCAATTTTTTGGTGTTATTCACAGTGTAATGACTAAGACATGATGCATTTTTCAGTTTAACCTCTACTATTGATATTTTTCTCCATTCCCTTAAGTCTAGACAACTAACAAACCAATAAATCAAGACCTGACTAGTAGCATTTGCTGATTTTCATGGTGTATATATTCTCATGATTGCTTACAAGCTACCAATGTGAACTCATTCATCTTCACCGGAAGATGGTGGAGATAAACAGTAGCATGCTATTATAAAGAATTTCCATTGCACGGAAACATTAGAAATAAATAAATCGGGGTACCTGAGTGGCTCAGTGGGTTGGGCCTCTGCCTTCGGCTGGGGTCATGATCTTGGTGTCCTGGGATCAAGCCCCGCATCGGGCTCTCTGCTTGGCGGGGAGCCTGCTTCCCCTCCTCTCCAACTCTCCCTGCTTCTGTTCCCTCTCTCACTATGTCTCCTTCTGTCAAGTAAATAAATAAAATCTTAAAAAAAAAAAAAAAGAAAGAACTTTAAGAGTAGAGATAAGTAAAATAATTGTATTGGACATTATCTTTAATATAATCTATTTAACTATAAAGTTACACAACTTAATATTTAATAACGATTATGTTTAACAATCAATTCACAAAATTCCTGGATATCTAAAAAATGCACTCTCATGAGCTGGCATAAACCAGTGCTAGCTCATCATATAATTGTGTTTCTAGAAAGCAAAAAAAAAAAAAAAAAAAAAAAAAAAAATCAAGTGAAAAGCTAATGGAACCAGAGAAGATTCAGTTAAGTAGGTTGGATACAAGATCAATGAATGTAGAATAAAAACCATTGATTCACAATGTCAACAGGAACAATAAAATAATTAAGAAAAAGCCTAATGAGCAAGGCATATATTAAAAGATATGTAAAACTTTACAGGTTCACACTTTAAAAGACATGAATAAATTAAGAGGTATATCTTATACCTACCTAGACATATTTAATATCATAAAGATAGAAGTTGTCTCCCAAAGTAATCTATACACTTATACAGTCTCAATCAAAATTTGAACAGGATCTTACATAGGCGTTGGCAAGCTGATCCTGAAGTTTGTTGGAAGAGAAGGTGCCCATGAATGAATTTTTGAAAAAATTTGGGCTCCTAGATATAAACATTCTGTAAGACATTAGTAATTAAAATAATGAGATTCTGATCTAAGAATTATCAGACATATGGATGAAACAGAAGAAATAATTCAAAATGTTTTATTTGTAATAGAAGTGTTGTAGTGTATGAGAAAGGAGGCAATTCAAATCAGTGGGGAAAGGAGGTAGTGCCAATTATTTATCTTACGATTTACTAAAAAGTTTTAAAACTTCTTATCTCCTATCAGAGAAAAAAATTAATTCCAAATGCCTAAAAGAGGTTAATATTAAAGAAGAAAATAACTTTAAAGAAATACAGGAATTTTTTTTTGTTTTCCTAGCATGGAAATATTTTCTTAGCAAGACCAGAAGTGATAAAGGAAAAGATGGACAGATTCTTAAAACTTTATAATTTTTGGATAAGAAGAAACCCATAATTCAAATCAAAAATTAAGTTACAGACTGAGAACAAATATTTGATATAACACAGGATATGTACTAACTATATATCAAGAGGTCCTGGTGATAAATACTAGTAGTCTTTAACACACCACTTACATCAATGGATGATCATCCAGGCAGAAAATCAATAAAGGAAATACTATAAAACAATTACATGCCAATGAACTGGACAATCAAGAGGAAACTGACAAATTTCTAAAAGCATACAGCTTTCCAAAACTGGTCCAGGAAGAAATAGAAAATAGAAATAGAAAATCTGAACAGATCAATTACTAGTAAACAAAAACAACAACAACAAAAACCAAACCACTAATTTAAAAACTACCAAAAAATAAAAATCCAGGACCAGATGGATTCACAGATGAATTCTACTAAACATTAAAAAAAAAGAGTTAATATGGGGCATCTGGGTGGCTCAGTGGATTAAGCCTCTGCCTTCAGCTCAGGTCATGATCTCAGGGTCCTGGGATCCAGCCCCACATCAGGCTCTCTGCTCAGCACAGAGCCTGCTTCCCCCTCTGCCTACTTGTGATCTCTCGCTCTGTGTCAAATAAAATAAATAAAAATCTTAAAAAAAAAAAAAAAGAATCACTACCAATTCTCCTCAAACTATTCCAAAAAATAGAAGAGGAAGGATAGTTTCTAAATATGTTCTACAAGGCCAGCATTACCCTGATACCAAAACCAGACAAAGATACCATACAAAAAGAAAACTATAGTCCAATATACCTGATGAACATAGATACAAAAATCTTCAACAAAATATAGAAACCACATTCAACAATACATTCGACATATACCACAATCAAGTGGCATTTATTTCAGGGATGAAAGGATGATTCAATATTTGCAAATCAATCAATCTGATATATCACTTCAAAAAAAAAGAAAGATAAAAATCATATAATCATCTAAAGGAATGCAGAAATTTGTCAAAATTCAACATCCATTAATGATAAAAACTCTCAGTTAGGTGAGTTTAGAGGGAAATACCTCAACATCATAAAGTCCATATATAAAAAACCCACAGTTGACATCAGACATAGTGGTGAAAACTTGAGAACTTGTCTTTTATGATCAGGAACAAGACAAGGATGCCCAGTCTTGCCACTTTTATTAAACATAGTACTGGAAGTCCTAGCCACAGCAATCAGATAAGAAAAAGGAATAAGAGGATCTATATTGGTAAAGGAGTTCAACTGTTACTCTTTGCACATGATACTATACATAGACGACCCTAAAGACTACACCAAAAAAACTAGTAGAACTAATAAGTGAAATCAGTCAAGTTGCAGGATACAAAATAAATACTTTAGAAATTGGTCATGTTTCTATACACTAATAATGAAGTAGCAGAAAGAGAAATTAAGACAACAGTCCAATTTACAAACTGTGCTAAAGAGAACAAAATACCTAGAAATAAACTTAACCAAGGAGGTGAAAGACCTGTACTCTGGAAACTATAAAACACTGATGAAAGAAACTGAAGATGACACAAACAAATGGGAAAATATTCACGCTCATGGGTTGGAAGAATTAATATTGTTAAAATGTCCATACTGCCCAAAGCAATCTACAGAGTCAATGCAATTCCCGTCAAATTAACAACAACACTTTTATACAACTGTAACAGATAATCCTAAAATTTATATGGAACCACAAAAAGCCCCAAATAGCCAAAGCAATCTTGAGAAGGAAAAACAAAGCTGGAGGTATCACAATCACAGATTTCAAGGTATACTACAAAACGATAGTAATCAAAACAGTGCGGTACGGGCACAGAAATAAACACGTAGATCAATGAAACAGAACAGAGAACCCAGACATAAACCCACACTTATATGGTCAATTAATCTATGATGAAGGAGGCAAGAATATAAATGCAGAAAAGAAAGTCTCTTCAACAAATGGTGTTGGGAAAATTGGACAGCCACATGCAAAAGAATGAAACTGGACCACTGTCTTATACCATATACAAAAATAAATTCAAAATGGTTTAAAGACTTACACATGAGACCTAAAACCATAAAAATCTTAAAAGAGAATATAGGCAGTAATTTCTTTGACATCAACCTTAATGACATTTTCTAGATCTGTCTCCCAAGGCAAGTGAAACAAACGAAAATAAACTACTGGGAGTTTATCAAAATTAAAAGCTTTTGCACAGCAAAGGAAACTATCAAACAAAAAGGCAACCTACTGAATGGGAGAAGATATTTGCAAATAACAGATCCAATAAGGGATTAATATCCAAAATACATAAATAACTTCTACAACTCAACACCAAAAAAAAAAAAAAATCCAAATGATCCAATGTAAAAATGTGCAGAACACCTGAATAGACATTTTTCCAAAGAAGAAATACAGATGGCCAACAGGCACATGAGCAGATGCTCAAGATCGCTAAGGATCCGGGAAATGCAGATCAAAACCACAAGGAGATATCATCCTACACCTGCCAGAATGGCTAAAATAAAAAAGACAAGAAATAATAAGTGTTGGCGAGGATGTAGAGAAGGAACCCTTGTGCACTGTTTGTGGGAATGCAAGCTGGTGCAGCCACTGTGGAAAACAGCATGGAGGTTCCTCCAAAAATTAAAAATAGAATTACCATTTGATCCAATAATTCCACTACTTGGTATTTGCCCAAAGAAACAAAACACCTGCTCCAAAAGACTTACGCACCCCTATGTTTATTGAAGCATTATTTATAACAGCCAAGATATGAAAGCAACCTGAGTGTCTACCAATACAGGAATAAAGATGATATATAAAATGGAATATTGTGCAGCCATAAAGTGGATGAGATCTTGCCATTTATGACAACATGGATGGACATAGAGGGTATTATTGTAAGTGAAATAAATCAGACAGAGAATACCATATGATTTCAATCATAGGTGGAGTCTAAAAAAACAAAACAAACGAATAAACATTGGTGATGGGCCAAACGGGTATGAGGAGGGGGAGATACAGGTTTCTATTTATAGAGTGAACGAGTCACAGGAATAAAAGGCATAGCACAGGCAATATAGTCAATAGTCTTGGAATACTGTTGTGTGGGGACAGACAATGACCCTTCTGCAAAGCACAGCACATATAGTGCACCCAAAACTAATGTAAGATGGTGTGCCACCTGCACTCAAATTAAAAAAAAAAAACAACCAAAAGATTAAGAGGTCCTATAAATCAATAAGAAAAAGATAATTAACTCAACTAAAAGGAAAATCCAAGCCATCTGTCCAACAGAACTAGCATGTGAGCTTTGGATGTCATCTGAATGTTTCTAGCAGCCACGCTCAAATTAGGGAAAGCAGCATGTCTATAGTATAATTGAACATATGATCCATATGAAGATGTTAGAGAGAGATTTTACACTCTTTTCCTTAGACTAAGTCTTCGGAATCTCTTGCGTATTTTATACTAACGGCCCATCTCAGCTGAGGCTAGCCACGTGTCCAGAGCTTGGCAGCCGTGTTTGGCTAATGGCTATCACTCCTGACTGCGCAGGTCAAGCAATTCACAAAAGAAATATAAATGGCCAATAGACCAAACTCTGCCCCACCTCTAGCATCACGGGCATGCCCATTAGAGAAACAAGTAGAGACCACACTTCACCCATCACACTGACAAACACTGAAAGAACGGAAATTATTAGAAGCTAGTCCTAGGTACAAAGAATTCTATGATACGATCAGAACAGCAACAGGAAAGGGAGGAAAGAAACAAACAGGAGGGAGGGAAAGAAATGGCTCAGGAAGCAGATGGGGGAAGGCAGGTTAGAGTGCATTCGTGCACCAGAAACTGTACGGTGATTCCAAATAATTATTTGAACTATAGGTACTGATATGGAAAGCGCCTTAAAAAATAACAATAGAGAGAAACAAATTTGTGGAAATTTTTATGTAATTGGATTTATATAAATAATTTTTTAGGTTTGTGTATATATATATATGCATATGTTTCTAAATGCATAGACCATTATCTGAAAGGATAATAACTCAAAATATTAATAGGAAGGTGGCTCCTGGTGGCTCAGTGGGTTAAAGCCTCTCTGCCTTCGGCTCAGGTCATGATCCCAGGGTCCTGGGATCGAGCCCTGCATCTGGCTCTCTGCTCAGTGGGGAGCCTGCTTCCCTTCCTCTCTCTCTGCGTGCTTGCGATCTCTGTCAAATAAATAAATAAAATATTTTTAAAATATATTAATAGGAGGGTCCTGCGATAGGGGATGTGGGGGATGGGCTTGTTGATAGTGGAGAGAGGGAGTTTCTTTTATGTAATGTGTAAATTTCTGCGGTAAGTACATGCTAGACTTGAAACTGGAGGAGGTTTTCTTTTTAGACATGGGAGGCTCAATAAGCCACAATTAAGAATTCAAACTTCTCTAGCATCCATGTTCCACAGAGCTGGTTCTCTCAATTTTTCTTGTCCTTGAGAATGTGCTGAAGTCACCCTGGGGAGTGAGAGCTTGCAATATGTATTTTGACGGTTGTTGTAAATATTGCGTGATCAGTAGCTATTTTTTTTTCATCATTCTGATTTAAGTAGCTCAACATTGAGAGCATTTCACTCCATCCAAATTTGCTATGTCCTTTGACGATCTTTGTCTGGACAGGTGCTGGAGCGCAAGATCTCCCAGTGAGCCCTGAGAGTATCAAGCTACCGAGACAGGAGTAAGACTTATCCTACTGAGCATCATCTGAGGAGCAGAGAAGTAAACTGCAAACTTTGGTTTTCCTAACAGCAGAGCGATGTTGGGGGTCTTCATGTCAACAATCCAAACTGTTAATAAGAGGTGAGATTTAACTGTCATGTACTTTTTGCCCTTCCTTCATCCTTCCTCATTTCTTTTACTTATTTGAGAGTGTATACAAGCAGGGAGAGGGGCAGAGGGAGAAGGAGACGCCCCACTGAGCAGGGAACCCAATGTAGGGCTCGATCCCAGGACCCTGAGATCGTGACCTGAGCTGAAGTCAGACAGAAAACCGACTGAGCCACCCCGGCGTCCCTTTCATTTCTTTGAGCCTGGAATGAAGATATGTAATTTCCAAATGGAGACCGGAAGCCACAAGCTAAGGATGGTGTCGAAGTCCCCCAAATATCACCAGACAATCTGCTTAAGAAAGGGATGAAAGATTTATTAGAATTCATTGCAGGAAGGGAGAACAGAACCTTGCCAGCCTCTCAGCAGCGATTCTTACTAAACTGTTGTTGGAAATGAGCGGTTGGCCCCAGAGAGCAGACTGTTTCCTCAGGTGGATGGATGTATGGAAATTTCCTGAAGCAATAGGGAAGTTACTTATTGGTCACAGTCCTTTCCTTGAGCCAAGTGTTCTAGAAACGACGACGAGGCCATGCTTCGTTGGGCATGTCCCCGCTGAGTCTTTGTTATCAAATTCTCTTTTAACCCAGCGGTGGACATCAGTGGTCCCAGTTCTCAATCTTACTATCTATATGGCCGATTGTAGGGGGTTGCTGTTCTCAGTGGTGAGTGGACGTCTACAGGGAATCTGGGTGCATTAAAACCGAACGGCTGAGCAAGCTCTGGAGTTCCCAGATTTCTTAGTGTATGAAAAATATATTTATTTAAGCCAGCAGAGTTAAGTTTGCCTTACAGACAGCAAAATTCAATTTGTAATCGATAAACCTTGAGAAGGAAGAGTGTTAGGAAGCCCCAGGCTCTTAAGGAATTTTCTGCAAAGAGAGAAACCACGACCATGGGCCGAGGATGAAGAGCCTTCTCAGCCGTGCTAAGGAGGTTGATTGGGTTTGATCTGGGGCACGAGGGGGAGCCCCTTAAGAATTAGTTAAAAAGTGACATGACCGGATTTGTGTTTTGGAAAACCCCGATGGCATTTTGGAGTATAAATCAGAGAGAGGCAAGACGGGAGTCCAGCAGACCCACTGCGGCAACGACCAAAACTAAATGACAAGAATCAGAGTTCCGCCCCTCCCCCCACTTGGGCGCGCTCACTCTCTCTCATAAATGAATGAAGAAATCTTTTCAAAGTATATATGTCCACAGTCTCTACATACTCTTGGTAAACCATACCGGAAGAATGACATATCCTACTTCTTCCTGCCATAGTCCTTCTTCAAATACCCACACCCTGTCCTTGCTGTGTGTCTGTTCATTCTCTTACTCAACGGAGGCAACTCTGCAGTACCATTTTACCTTCCTAGCTCTGGGATCCCCAGTAATCGTTTCGCGTCTCTATAATAGGAAGACCTCCGTCTTTGTCCTTGGCCTGCCTGCGGGCGCTGGCACTGTGACAACGTTCTGCCAGCGGTCTTCCTCTTCTCTTTTAGAAACTCTTTAAGTAACAGATGGTCAATGAGCCAACTCCTTAAATTCTTCTTCTTTCACGCCGGTTGGCATCATGGGCTGTTGTGAAACTGCCTCTTGGAATCATCCCATAGATCGCATGATGGGGATCTCTACAGCTGACCTCTTGGGAGCTCATTAGAAACAACAAATTGTCCTTTGAATCATCCTATGGTCTGTCCCATTTTCCAGCATTTTTTTTTTAAACATCTGTTGAATTCCTTCTATCCATTTGGAACCGTAATGGAAGGAGCAGACACTAGACCAGTACTATTTCCTCTAACCTTTTGGACTCCCTGATATGCACGTCCTTCGTTTTTAGTTCCTGTCTGCATCATTTCCTCCATGACTGGCCCCTTGCCCAGCATGGTCCCTCCCTGTCCCAAGCCTGTGCCTTCCTTCCTACTCTATACACACTGCTGCCCTCCCCAAGCTTCCAGATCTTTCTTCTCCAGTTTCATCCCCAATTCCTCAGTCACTTGCCTCCCTGTCATCCCCATCCTCTCAGAACAGCTGTCAGCTCTCCTTCACATCACACCTTCCTTTCCAAAATGGGTGGCATATTTTACTTTTATAAAAATAGAATATGACGGTCGTGTGGGTGGCTCAGTGGGTTAAAACCTCTGCCTTTGGCTCAGGTCATGATCCCAGGGTCCTGGGATCGAGCCCCGCGTCGGGCTCTCTGCTCGGCAGGGAGCCTGCTTCCTCCCTTCTCTCTCTACCTGCCTCTCTGCCTACTTGTGATCTGTCTGTCAAGTAAATAAATAAAATCTTTTAAAAAAAAGATAAATATATATATATAATACCTATATCATATATATTCGATATTATGTACATATAATAGAGTTTAGATATAGGGATGCCTGGGTGGCTCAGCTGGTTAAGCATCAGCCTTCGCCTCAGGTTGATTCCAGGGTCCTGGGATGGAGCCCTACATCCTGCTCCCTGCTCCTGCCACACTCCCTGCTTGTGCTCTCTCTCTTTCTCTGTCAAATAAATAAAATCTTTAATATAGGGGTGCCTGGGTGGCTCAGTGGGCTAAGCCTCTGCCTTCGGCTCAGGTCATGATCTCAGGGTCCTGGGATCGAGCCCAGCATCAGGCTCTCTGCTTGGTGGGGAGCCTGCTTCCCCCCTTCTCTGCCAGCTGCTCTGCCTACTTATGATCTCTCTCTCTGTGTCAAATAAATAAATAAAGTCTTTAAAAAATCTTTAATATATATATGTATGATATGCTTCTGTGAAACACACATTGAAAATGTAAGAAAAATTAAAGATATTTTAAATCTTTGAATCCCAGACCAAAATAAGCTTTATTGATAAACTCAATCATCAGTGTTTCAGTGAACTAGTAAGAGAAAACCATTCCCTCTAGTTAAAAAAACAGCCAAGGGTGCCTGGGTGGCTCAGTTGGTTAAGTGTCTGCCTTCCACTCGGGTCGTGGTCCCGGGGTCCTGGGATCGAGCCCCGCATCAGGCTCCCTGCTCGGTGGAGAGCCTAATTCTCCCTCTCCCTCTCCCCATGCTTGCTCTCTCTCTCTCTCTCTCTGTCACATAAATAAATAGAATCTTAAAAAAAAAAAGTTAGAAAGAACAGCCAATATCTATATATTTTGTATTTTTTTTTAAGATTCTATTCATTTACCTGACAGAGATCACAAGTAGGCAGAGAGGCAGGCAGAGAGAGAGGAGGAAGGAGTCTCCCCGCTGAGCAGAGAGCCGGACTCGGGGCTCGATCCCAGGACCCTGGGACCATGACCTGAGCCGAAGGCAGAGGCTTTAACTCACTGAGCCACCCAGGCGCCCTTAAACCATGTTTTTAATAAATATTTTAACAGTGCAATTAAAATAAAAATCCCAATGCGGGAGGCAAACATGGGGACATTAAAACAGGTTTTATCCTAAGCCTGCCCATGGGTCTCTGTAAAGGTTTAGGAAGACTCTGTTGCTGAACTAATGAACCCTGCAGACTTCTCAGTGTGTTCCAATCTCAGGTTATGGGACGCAAAATCCAGAACTTTCTCTCCCCTAATGCCTGCTGCAGGGGAGAGAAATTATGGAGGAAGGAGAAGCTAAAGGAGAAACTAAGGAAGGAGAATAGGGGAAAAAAAAAGAGAAGCAAGAAGTTGGGGGAGGAATCAAATGAAAAAGGGAGAAAGGGAAAAAGTCAGAAGAAGAAGAAAGTAGGACGCGAAGAACGTAGGAAGGCAACTGGAAACCCAGCTGTCTGCGTGGGGAGAAGGTTTACACATGATTTGCTTTTACCTTTACAGACGGGGGCACAGGATCTGGGGGTTACCGAGTTTCACTTTCATGAACACTGTTTAAAAAGCTAGAAAATCAGGGCTCCTGGGTAACTCAGCGGGTTAAGCTTCAAACGCTGGGTTTTGGCTCAGGTCATGATCTCAGGGTCCCGGGATGGAGCCCTGCGCCGGGTTCCATGCTGGCTCTGGAGCCTGCTTCAGACTCTCTCCCTCTCCCTCTGCCCCTCCCCGCCCCTCCCGTTACCCCCTTCTCCCACTCCTCTCCCTGTGGCTCACATGCAAGTTCCTCCTTTGCTCTCTAAAAATGTAAAAAAAAAATTTTAAATTTAAAAATAAATAAATAGGGGCGCCTGGGTGGCTCAGTGGGTTAAAGCCTCTGCCTTCGGCTCAGGTCATGATCTCAGGGTCCTGGGATCGAGTCCCACATCGGGCTCTCTGCTCAGCAGGGAGCCTGCTTCCCTTCCTCTCTCTCTCTGCCTGCCTCTCTGCCTACTTGTGATCTCTGGCAAATAAATAAAAAATAAATAAATAAAAAATAAAAATAAAAAAATTTTTTTTAAAAAATTAAAAAATAAATAAATAAATAAATAAACAAACAACTAGAAATTCCTATCATTTTCCTTTACTTCCCTCTCTGCCTCTTCTTGCCCAGCCACAACATTGACCTCACACTAGGTAGAGCAGGAAAAGAGAGGAATGAGAGAAAGAAGCAGATGGTTATCTGGAAACGGCAGCGAGTCACTAACGGGCGGTAGGTTCTCGCAGAGAACACCCCCAGAACATTCTCCTGGAAGAGATGAGCCTAATGGAAACATGAGCAGCTGAGACCACCGCCAGTTTCAAAAGCGTAAGTCAAATGCACGCAGACACGTGGCCTCCTGGCTTTCGGGGCTGTCGTAACCTATCTGCTCTCCACAGGGGTTTTCCTTTGGAGAGCAAACTTCTTGCCAAACCATCTTTCAGCCAAAAATCATTTTCCTCTAATTCGCAGGAAAAAGAGGAAGACAGAATCCCACCCATCCTTTTCTGAGCTGATTATTTTCCATTTGGAATTAATGAGCTTTCCACAGTGAGGTCAATTTGCTTGGTTCAGATAACAAAATCGCACTTTTGCTTCACACGAGACAATTCAGACTGATGTGGATCTCAGCTGTTTGGGGACAAAGCCCTTTGTGTGACCAAAAAGAAGGAATGCCTCTCTTCGGTTGAGATTCAAGTTAGACTCGGAGTTCCCTCCAAATTTATCTGCCCATCACTGACAGAGGAATTCACAGTGAAAAGCTTAATATTCACTCAGGGTATTTCAGATACAAATCTGTATTTGAAACGTCTTCCCGTGGCTGGCCAGTGTTTCAGAACCTGCACTAAAAACATTAGAGAGAAGAGCGGAGATTCTGGGCCAGATATCCATTACCGGCCCATATTACACGTGCGGGCAAAGCGACACCTCCCAGTGACGTGGTACCAGGGGCATCTACCGAGCGGACAGATGTGAGCCCAGGCACCTGTCATCACTGAGACTCCCGCTGTACAAGCAGCGACCGACAGACAAGACAGACAGAGAGAGGCCCGGGGGTAGAAATTCCTCTCTAGAGCTCCCACCAAGCGGGAGTTCTTTTTTTTTTTTTCTTTAAGATTTTATTTATTTATTTGAGAGAGAGAGAGAGAGCACAAGCAGTGGGAGTGGCAGGCAGAGGGAAAAGCAGGCTCCCCACTGAGCAGGGAGCCCAATGTGGGACTTGATCCCAGGACCCTGGGATCATGACCTGAGCCAAAGGCAGACGCTTAACCGACTGAGGCACCCAGGCATCCCACCCTGTGGGAGTTCTTAAGGTCAGAAGAGTGAAAAAACAGAGCTCAAAATTGTTCTTGGGCACAAACAAACTATTCTGAGAATCAGACAATGGGATGATTTTTCTACTCAGGCACATATGTAATGAAAATACCCAAATCGCAGGCACAATGACTTTATCTTCTTTGGAAAAGAAGGGAGATAGTGAGCTTCTGCTTCCTGCCCACCTGAAGAGATACCCAGACCTAGTTCAAAGGGTAGGGGAATGGCAATGAAGGGTTTGGAGAGGAATAGGGCACACAAAGGAAAAATCATGGCTCAGCCAAGGACAGGGACCAGGAGGGCTCTCTCCCACAATGAGACTTGGGGTCTTGGAATAAAAATGTAGAGATTACTTTTCAAATGATCATTATAAAACACAAACATTTTTCACTGGTAAGCATTAGTTTATAATCTGACAAATTTGTAGTTTTGTAGATGAAGAAGAACAGGGCAGGAAGTAGCCATGTTACACGGATCAACTGCGAGCAATTTTCATTTTGTTATATGTCTCATTATGTCCCGGAAGATGGTGACACCAGTAAGAAGGGGACCAGAACAGATCCTGAAGCAAGGCACGGGTCACCTTCATCTTCACCTCTGTGTAGGGCCAAGGAGTAAAATTACATGCAGAAGAAAGAAGAAAGGAAAAAGATGAAAGGAAGGAAGGAAGGAAGGAAGGAATCGCTATGAAACACCAAAGTGTTCTATTGCAGAAGGCATGTTTACATGAGGAAAAAAGTTCATTCATTCAACAAGTATTTATTGAACACCTACTATGTGCTTAGTCAGTGCATGCTGAGAATGTGATAGCCATCAAAACAATGTTCTCCTGTTTATGCACCTTTGTTCAAGTGGAGGAAACACACAGTAAACAAATAAACAAGACAGTGTTTGATGGAGACAAATAATATGAATAAAATTAAGTGGAGTAAGGGAAAAAGGTGTAAGGGTGATGCTATTAAATAGAATGATCAATGAAGGAAGGACTCTGAATAAATGCCTTTCCAGGAGAGGCCTAAAGGAAATAAGGAAGGGAGGCAAGTGCTGCGAAAAGAAAACTGTGCAAAGGCCCTGAGGCAGCAGGTATATGCTTAAGGCAAGAGGCGTATGCAACAGGAAGTCGGCATGTGCTCCAGGCAAGAAAGCAAGCAGGGCTGGAGCAGGGCTAGTGAGGGCGAGTTCACCTCATCAGACCTCTCCCTTTCAGTAAAAGAACTGAACACAAAAGGGCTAATTACCTAATTAATTTGTAGCTTCCATCCCAAAGGATTATCCGTAACAAACCTAGACAGCCCTGAGTGACTTATGTGAGTTCACCTCATTGGTCCGGGGTAGAATCAGGAGAAGTTTAGGACTGCTGCTAATCCATCCAGCACCTTTGGGCCAATTAGGAAAATGTGTCTCTTCCGCTCGGAAAATGCCGCTTCACGCCGGGGTGCACTCATTGGCAGGCCTTGCCTCCTCAGTCAGGTCCCCCTGGGCCGGGCCCAACCTGCACAGCAACACTCGGTGACCCAGAATCAAGAGTTTCTTGCCTAGACCCTAACACCCCCCCTCATGATCAGATAATTTCCCAAGACATTGGTTTTGTGTTTGAAGTCTTAGCGAATTCTGACCTGAGAGCTCATTTTGCTGCCGGTACGCGGCCATGTTTCTTGGACTCCCTTGGTCTATGCTGGAAATGGCTGACTCCGGGGGAGAGATAGGTTTGCTTGACCACAGATGGAGGATGAGCTGCTCCTTGGTTTCTGTTGCTGCTGTCACAAATTACCACAAGCGTCATGGCTGAAAACAACATAAATGTATGACCGTTTTGGAGGTCGGAAGTCCTCAACTCAAGGTGTCAGCAGGGTCCCCTTCCCGCTGGAGGCCGCAGCGGAGAGCCCTTTTCCTTGTCTTTTCCAGCATCTAGAGGCCACCTGCATTCCTTGCTTTGTGACTCTTCCGTCTATCTTCAGAGGCTGGAGCACAGCGTCTTCAAATTTCTCTTTCTCTCTTCCTCCCCCCGTCACCTCTGCCTCCATGGTCACCTCCCCTCCTCTGACTCAGTCAGGGTGTCCTCTCATAGGACACTTGTGAATACATCGGGTCTGCCTGGATAATCCAGGATAATCGCCCCATCCCGAGATCCTAAATTTAACCACTTCTGCAAAATTCCTTTGCCATGCTGATTGACACGGTGGTTTTCCAGGAACTAGGACGTGGACAGAGTTGCAGGGGCGTAATTCCATCCACCACAAGATATAATAAGGCAGTTCCGACACTGAGAAGGCCCCTTGCCCTAGACTGTTTCTGGCCTTCAGAGACTCATTCTTCACCCCTGGAAGGCTTTCCGAGTTTTTAAGACTTCACTGGTAAGAGATAAACGCCACTGGGAGATATAACAGGGTAAGCTTTATCTGTAGAGATTTCAGCAGGAGAAGGAAGACTGTGGGAGAATGACCTAAAAATATGAGGAGGGGGTGTTTGTGACCTGTAAGCAAAAAGCCATTACTTCCCAGTTTTTGCTAAAAGCTAACTTACCCTCTGGAGAGGGCGCATGACTAGGAATCTCAAAGTCCAGTCTTTAACTACTTGTTAACCACAAAAATTGCCCTTTGTTTGTGCCTCGTTTTCCTCATGGTGAACTAAGAATAACAGCTGTCCTCCTGCACTGTGGCATGGTGTGTGGATGACATTAAAAACCTGTCCCTTAGGATGGGATGCCTGGGTGGCTCAGTCAGTTAAGCATCTGCCTTCAGCTCAGGTCCTGGTCCCTGGGTCCCGGGATCAAGCCTCATGTCAGCCTCTCTCCTGAGCAGGGAGCTTTCCTCTTCCTCTGTCCCTCCGCACCTGTTTCTTCTGCCTCTCAAATAAATACAATTTTTAAAAAATAAAATAAAAACCTATACATGGAAGCCCTTGGACAGGTGTAACACATGAGAAGAACGAACACTCTGTGATAAAGCTTCAACATGACTGCTGACAAGTGCTTTTTGACACAGGTGCTCTCATCACCCCCATTTAACAGGTGAAGAGACCGAGGCTTGGGTCAGATAACCTGAGAAGGTCCCACGGTGAGGAGGCAGCAGGACTGTGATGTGAACTTAATTCTAGAGTCTCTGCTTTTTATCTCAATAGATTATTCTGCGTGTAGGACAGCTGTGGGGAAACTGCAAACCTGCCCGGATCACAGCGCCGGGCACTGCACTTGGCTGTGATTACAGAAAGGAGGCGGAAAAGATAAAGCCAAGCTGTCTTTAAAATTAGAAAAAGTGGTAATTTCAAGGCAAATGAGCTTTGCAAAGGGAATAATTGTAGCTGAGGGGGTATGAGCCATCTTCAACTTCAGGCACCTGTGATGCAAATCAGCAGAAACCGGCCCTGCCTCCCCGCAAAGCCCCTCCCACCTCCCTGCACCCCCACCCCCACCCCGGGGCCGATACTGCAATGGCCAGTTTTAGGCACCACACTTTATTTTGGCTTTTTTTGTTCTTTTTAAAAGGTTTTATTATTTATTTATTTGCCAGAGAGACAGAGAGAGAGAGAGCATGAGCACAAGCAGGGGGAGAGGCAGGCAGAGGGAGAAGCCGGCTCCCTGCTGAGCAAGGATTCCCAATGCAGGATTCGATCCCAGGACCCTGAGATCATGACCTGAGCTGAAGGCAGACGCTCAACAACCGAGGCAGCCAGGCATCCTTAGTTTGTTTTTAAGTTATTAAACACTCAAGACTTTAGAAAAGAAGAAAGGAAAATAATAAAATCCCGAAGATATCAGAAGGAAGAAAGTAATCTGATTTATGAATGAACACGTTAGAAACCAGGACATCACTCAAATTAACAAACACATTCAAATGGGGCTCCTGTAATAAGAAAACACCCCCCTAAAATAGATGAATCCTGAAATTTCCACCAAGAAAAACACAAATGAAAGAAGAAAAATTAATAAGAAAAACTACAAGAGAAACCATGGGGCAGATTAAATAAATGAGACCATTATAAACAATACTTCAATCTAGGCAAATGTAATTTCCCCCAATTTTTTTTAATTGACACTAGAAGAGAGGCAAAACAGGAATAAACCCAGTAGGAATGTATTTCCCTGGCCTGGGTCCCATTAAATCTTCCCATGAACATTTGAGAATGCCGCTCACATCTCTGCAGGCTGAACTCCTACCCCCTGCTTCCTCCATTCTTTCAACCACCCCGCCTCCCCCGCAAGGACCCCTCCCGCTTCAGCCCTTCCTGTATCTCCACTCCCATTCCATCCACCCCAGCACCGAAGCCCTCCCCCCTGCACCCCCCCCACCTTTGAACAACTCAGGCTCAATTCTGAACAAGCTTCCCTACAACTTAATGTATTTTTAATTTGTTAATTAGTTGTAAACTCACTGTATTAATCGTGAACAAAAGCCACCGAAGTCCCTGTTCTCAGATGACACATTTTGAGTGGGTGGGAGGCGGATCATTATTATAGCTACCGAGGCATAAGGGGAATGAAGAAAAATACAGCGGGCCTTGAACCTCCCTGGTGCGCGCTCGGCTTCCTGAATCGCTGATGAATTGCAAGATGGATTTTCCTCTGCCTCTGTAGCTGGTGTGCTTTTTTTTTTTTTTTTTTTTAAGATTATCGGGCATGATTTAGTCTGATTATCTTGGCTGAAAAGAGTGAACACATAGGCATAGCAATACATTTAATTAATCCACATAACCAGCCCGTCAGGTGGATACTGTAATGATATCATCACTTTTTTTTTCCTTTTCTTTCTTTTTTTTAACGGATGTAGACACTGAGCTGCAGAGATGAAGGGACTTTTCCCCAGGTCTCAGGGCTAAGCAGTGGCTGACCTGACATTTGAACCAGCCTGTGTGTCTCTGGAGTTCATGTTCTTAGTCTGTCTGCACTCCTACCTGAGGTCACCTTACACCAGCTCCCGCCACTCTGCTCCTTTCCGCATCACAGTTTTGGTGCGGTGTCTTTTCAGTCTTTGCTATATTTGTTCAAAAACCATCGCTCCTCTTTTCCAAGCCTCACCCCTGCATCTCTGCCTTTCTCTCGCCCCTCCCAAGACCCCCTCTTGCCTCTATATACGCCCTTATTTTACCTTTTGAAAATAGGAAACAGAACCCTGCTGTGAAATTAACATGCTTTCTTTTTGCCCTGCAGGGGGCACAGACCTTGGCTATCTGTTGTCCTAAGGTGTCTGTACGTTTGGGAGGAGAGGAGGATCCTTACCAAAGGAATGGTAGCAATTCCGAAAGGAGGGGCATAACCCTCTTCTGACATGCAAAATGTGACCACGCCACAGGAAGGGGGCCTTAATTCCTCCCCACCTCTGTCGTGGCCTTTACTCAGGCAGACTCTGAAAGATCAACTCTTC
The DNA here is from genome assembly GCF_963455335.1 of Martes martes. Lineage (NCBI taxonomy): Eukaryota > Metazoa > Chordata > Mammalia > Carnivora > Mustelidae > Martes > Martes martes. Next base: position 130,240,323 of record NC_137895.1, read on the forward strand.
GAAGTATAAGAAACAGTGTGTGAGGAAAGCCCTTGCCAACTGCAGGTGTCTCAGGGTAACAGGGAACTAGAGTCACAGACAGGAGAGTAGGACTTAGGGGTCTGCGAGTAGAGTCAGGGGAGAAGAAAGAGAGCCTGGCAGACATGTGTGTGCTCACAGCTCCCTTCCCACGCTCCACCCTGCAAGAGGGCAAGGGTGTTGGAGGAATGGCCCTGGGGGACTCTGGAAGGCCACTGCTCCGCTATGCTGCCCCCAGATACAGCTCAGCCACGTCAAGAAGATTTAGCCTCTGTGGAAAACACATTTTACAAGACCTTCCTTCTTCCATCTTTCTTGTTTCCCCCTCTCATTTCGTGTGTTCTTAACTTTTCCCCCTTCTACTTCCGCCTTTCATTCTTTACATGTGCACCTTCTCCAAAGTTCTGTCCTCACCACTGTTTTTCTTTTTTCCCTTTAGTGATCTCATTGTTTCTTATACTATTAATTGTCACCTCCGGGAAGAGGTCTTCCAATCCTCCCTGGGCTCCTATGTGTATCTCCAAGCCCCCGAGCGTATTTCGACCCTTCTCTCTGCCTGTGATGACAGCTTGATACATTAAGAGCCACACATACCCCTGCCATCTTCCAAACCACTCTTCCCGCCTTCCTATAAATGCTACTGACATCACCATTCTTTATGGATTTCCCTACTTTCCATGCGGAGGGAAAATCCTCAGCTATCCCACACGTGTTTATAATAACTGAGTAGAGTGCCCACACACGTAAGAATCCCCATCTGCCAGATGTTGAGGGCTTTCCATGTGCTAACTCACTTACTCCTGGTAAGGGGCCAGTGAAATTGTGACTATGATCGCTACCATTTTATAGCTATGGAAACTGAGGCACCAGGAGGCTGACATCACACAGTTAGGAAAGGGCAGATGGCGGGATTCGAAACCAGGCAGCCGGTTCCGGAGTCTGTACTCTTCACCTCTGTACTATGTCACTGCCCGCCACACTACCCACAGAGGACGGATGTCAGAAATGCATAATGTTGTCACAACTATGGGAAACAAATAAGCAAACCAACTATCTAAATAACTACATACAGAAAAAGGACTAGAATAAAACATGACCCTGGGTGCAGGGAGACCTGAGAGCAACTTTGCTTTCTACCCTCTTCTCTTCTGATTTTCCAAATTTCCTATTATGAGTATAATGTTCATAATGAAAGCATATTGTATGTGCAATATATAATTAATACATGATACACTTTATGTTTCATTTTATTTATTTGAGAGAGAGAGAGAGAGTATGCAAGAGCGGGGGGTGGGGCAAGGGGAGGGAGAACAGACTCCCCACTTAGTGCGGAGCCCTACACAGGGCTCGATCCCAGGACCTTGGGGTCATGACCTGAGCCCAAATCAAGAGTTGGACGCTCATCTGACTAAGCCACCCAGGCGCCTCTCTATAGTTCTTCTTTTTTCTTTTTAAAGATTTTACTTATTTGTTTGGCAGAGAGAGACAGCGAGAGTGAGAGAGGGAACACAAGCAGGGGGAGTGGGAGAGGGAGAAGCAGGCTTCCCGCAGAACAGGGAGCCTGGTGCAGGGCTCGATCCCAGGACCCTGAGATCATGATCTGAGCCGAAGGCAGACACTCAACCACTGAGCCACCCAGGCGCCCCTATAGTTCATTATTAAATGAATTTTAAAACTGATTTTATTGCAACCCATTGAAACATGGAAAATGCAATCGCAGCAGACCTCTCTCCTCCAAGAACAAAAAAATACCTTGTGGATCTCTAAGACACCTAAATCTTCCATTCCGTCCCATGTTCTGGTTCTGGCTGATATCTCCCACAATACGGTGACTTCTGTATGTATCACCACCCCACATGCCAGATTAAACTTTTTAAGACCAAGTTTTCTATCACTTCCTTATTCAAGAGTTTTCTCCTTCGGTTACTCATAGAATTCAATTGAAGCTATGTAGACTAGCATTAGACTTGCCCACAGCTTGCCCTAACCTTCTTTGTAGTCTTTCCTTCCATTTTTTCCTGCTCTGGTTCCTCTGAGCCAATCAGCCCCGCGTCATTCCTCTGCCTCGTTCTTCCTGAGCTCTCTCCAGGTCCCGAGGTAACCCTGACAGAAGGGAATCGGCAGCCTGAGCCCAGCGTCTGGGCTGGTGTGGAATTAGTGCCTGCTTCCCCGTGGTCAGTGTTCACTCATCTCGTCCCATCTCCTGGGCACTGCCCTGGCAGATCCCTTGGTGCTCGGCAGCATGGGGAGCCAGGGAGCCGGGAGTGGGTCTCAGCATTGCCAGCTCACCCAGATCAGCTCTGAGCCTAGTGTATGGGCTTGTCCTGCTCCGTTCTCGGTCTCCCTCTGTTCTGCTTATTTCCGCAACAGAGATGACAACCTCATGTTCTGCACAGCACTTGCCCGCTTTAAGCTGGATCCTGCCCAGCCCTCTTGACTTTTTTTTTTTTTTAAGATTTTATTTATTTAGTGGACAGACAGAGATCACAAGTAGGCAGAGAGGCAGGCAGAGAGAGAGAGAGAGGAGGAAGCAGGCTCCCTGATGAGCAGAGAGCCTGATGTGGGGCTGGATCCCAGGACCCCGGGATCATGACCTGAGCCAAAGGCAGAGGCTTTAACCCACTGAGCCACCCAGGTGCCCCCTCTTGACTTCTACCTTGGGCCAACAACTGAATTTCCCAGCACATTACTCTGTTCACTGAATCAGACCTCCCCTCTTTGAATCATCTGACCCACCTAAGACCCCTGGGTCCTGGGGATAGCATGACTTGACCTACTTAAGGGTTCCCACTGACCCTCGACTCTACTGCCTCACACCCTCTCTGCCAGACCTGCTCCATCATTCCACCAGCTTTAAGTTGCCAGAATTTCGCAAAAGGTATGGGGGTGGGGGGGATTCTGAGTTTTGACAGTTTCTGTCCAAAAAATATGCTCTTCAATCTTTTCTGCCCCTTGAGCGTTCAGTGACACTGTTCCTTCTGCCCATAAATCCCTGTGAAGGCTTATAGTCTCTACCCATCATTTTTGTGTGTGTGGTAAAATATGTGTAATATAAAATTCACCATTTTAGCCATTTTTAAGTATCTAGTTCAGTAGCATTCACATCGTGTTGGACAGCCATCACTCTATCCATTCCCAGAGGTTTGCATCATTCCAGAAACTCAGTACCCGTTAAATAATAACCCTCAACCCCATGCTTCCTCCCAGCACCCTGGCTGCCACCACTCTACTGTCTCTCTCTGAATCTAACGCCTCTTCTAGGTACCTCAGGTGAATGGAATCATATACTATTTGCTACATTGACTATACTGAAATAGATACAATATCCATTTCATTTTTCATTTTTTTGAAGTACGATTGACATATGATATTATAACACTTTCATGTGTACCACATGGTGATTCAACACTTGTATGCCTTGTGGACTGATACGCAATATCCATTTTAAACACCATAACCTTGGGACGCCTGGGCTGCTCAGTCGGTTAAGCATCTGACTTTGGCTCAGGTTATGATCTCAAGGTCCTAGGATGGAGACCCCGTCCCTCCCTCCCCTGTGTTAGGCTCCCTGCCCAGGAGTCTGCTTTTTCCTCTTCCCTCTACCCCTACCCCCTCCTCGTTTATTGCGCTCTCTCGCTCGCTCTCTCTCTCTTTTAAATAAATAAATAAATATTTAAAAATAAAATGCCATATCGTCTAGCAAACCCCACTACATTATAAGCTTTGGAGAAAACACCATTTTCCTATCCCTAGGATGCCCAGCACAGAGCCTTTCACAAAGTAGGCACCCAGCAAATATTTAACGTACTTAATAGAAGAATGGGAAGTTAATGAGAGACCATCACCATAAACACAAAAAAAGAATCCTTCACTTCTTCTACCTTTTCACCGAAAATAGCCAGTTTTTACTAATTCCCACAATTTTGTTGTAAAAAAACCTTCTTGAAGGAAGCACATGTATATTACCTGCTGATCAGTTTGCCAAAAATAATGATTCATTGAAATCATCTAATTATCTAATGGGTCTGTTAAGTTGAAATAAGCCAATGCTTTTGTCCAGAAAGAGAAATGGACCCTCGTGAACGGTTATTCCAAGAGTTTTACTTAACTGTGTAATCAGATATCTGATCTTCCAGATGATGGTTTGAATTCTCAGGCATCCTTCTAAGGAGCCACACCCTCTGAGCAAAGTTTTTTAACCGTGGAAAATGAAGAAGCCATGTCTTTACCCGCGGAATTCAAAACCTTGCCTAATGTGCATGTTGCTCAACAAAGTGTCAGATTTTGCAAAACAAGCATTCCCCGGTAGCACTCCACGCACAAGTTTTAACATTTTTAAAGGTGTATCAGAGAGTCAGCAGTAGGGAACGAGAGGAGAAAAGCAATCAATATTGATAATAACTGGAAATGTGTCCTACTTCAGGTACCTTTGAATTCTAAGATTCCAATTCTGTAAATAGCCTTGTTGAAAAAGTCGAAAACAATCCAAAGAGGAGTTCAAAAAGGGGGAGCAGAGGAGACAGAGCATCGTACTGGGATAGGCATTTCTGCCTGAACCCTACTATCGTCCCCAGGGTGGTGTAATTATCTCAACAACTCCAGGTCAAGGCCAAACACTGACTGCTGCCTTTCTTGACAAATATATGGGACCAATATTTTTAGGTTCTCTTCCCCCGGGGCCAGCCACTGGAACTCATTTATTGTAGCAGGCTGCCACCTGCTGGTTCCCCGCCAAGATTCCTGGGAAAGAAGGAGGGACCCTCAGAGCACCGTCTCCCCCTACCCCCTCCCCACTGCTCCCCTTCTCTCGCTCTCATCTGCCCCGCGGAGACCACAGTAAACTTGAAGAAGGAAGTGTGGAAGCCTTTTATCTCAGCACCCGGCAGGATAACTCAGCTTCTCAATACTAGAACAATTTTTGGGTAAATAAACAGTGCATTCTAAGACTACTGGGCGGCAAGAAAATCCTCCAGGACCCAGGGAATTCAGAAAACAAAGCTAGCTCTGGTTTCACCAGCATGGACTTGAGTTTCCAGAGAGGCAAGGAGGGCACACAGGAAGGATGAGTCAAACCAGAGAAAACCACGTTGCCTTGCTACTCAATGGTGTTTTGTCGGCTAACTTTCCTATAAAATGGGATTAACGGCAGGCTATGAGATTTTCCAGCTGGAATCTGGAATTTGTGACTGTCATAAAAGAGTTCTGTGCAGTTAGGCTCATTCTGTGGGATTTAGGGACAGAAGTCAGGCCGGCTCTGTCCGATACAACAGCCGGGGTTGGCGGTGGAGGGGAGGGGGAGGCTGTGAGGCACTGGGACTGTGGGTGATCTGAATGGAGCGGTGCTAGCTAGACCTGTACAATACCGGATTTCAAAGACTTAGTATGAAAAAAGAATGTAAAACATCTTGCTAATTATCTATATTGGTTATATAGCAAAGTGATACTATTTTGGATAGATTGAATTAAAATATATTATTAAAATTAATTGCCTCTTTCATTTTTAAAATGTGGCTACTAGAAAAAAATTAAATTACAGATGTGGCTCAATTATTTTTCTTCTCAGCAGAGCTGAGTTCGACAAATAATCGTGGCTCATGTTTCCTGAGCACTTACCAGGTAGAGAAGAAAGAAGAGAAGAGAAGACCTTGTAAGTCTACTATGCTAAGGGTTTCATGCACATTGCTTTTTCACTTAATCCCAAGAGCCATATTAAAAATGTTTTACTATTGTTCCAGTGTTACATATCAGGAAACTGAGACTCAGAGAGAATAAGGAACATGGCTACACAGTTCGTAGGTAGCCATGTGTGGACTTGAACCCAGACAGGTAAGAAGCCAAATCCAGAAAGATCTAATCCACAATGCATAGATCCTTCCAATAGGTCTCTCATTGGCCTGCCCTCTGTTGCAGTCCAATCCTCTCTCCTTCCTTGACCGTGTCTATGGCTTCATATGTCATAGGCTTTTTTTCCCTCTGTCAGACCACCTTGTTATAAATTCTATAGTCAGGTAAAAAGAGGTTTCTCACCCTTGCATATTTTCCTAGGCCCATATTAAATAACAAATTTAGAGGTGGACTAGTATATAGAGGTAGAATTCTTTCCAACTACTCCTAATTTTTGTCTATCTTGGTGTTCAGTGTCTCATGGTATAAAATTTTCAGACATCATAAATCCTTGAGAAAGTGCTCTGAGAAGTTTTAGATGAAAACAGATTTCCCAGATTTGCCTGAAACTGTTTTAACATTTTGCAAAGAAGGAAAATTCTGTTTATACAAAAGCACTAGGCAGAATTTCTGTGAGCCTCAAATCCTTCCGTTATTTGTGTATATGAGGACTGCACGTGTCTACACGCACATACACACGAGTCATTTATAATCACTCTTACAAGGAAATTAGGCTTTTGATCTTTTTAGTTTTTGTGAGGCAAATCTTAAATTTCTAAAACAACTCACACTGTTATTTTTGCAATCATTGTTCAGGAACAAATAAATGCAACCTCACCTCTGCGTCCCATCACTTCCTGCTTTATCTCTAATAGTTTTTGGTTCTCTCCAGTTGGGAGGGGCCAAGAAATTTTTAGCAGTGAACAGCAGAGCAAAACCCCAACAAATCCTATGTTAAATAACAGTTTTGCAGTGTAGGCAGAAAAAAAATCAAAGACTAGCATTTAGAAGACACAGCCATCCATCCCCCTGTCCAACCAGCCGTCCGTTTACCCACCCACGCTAGCATGGGGAATAGAGATGCCACAGTTAGCTAACCCGGGCCTCAGTGAACTTACATTCTTTTGAGAAAGGCAGCCCATAACCAGTAAACTAGTTAATCAAAACAACACATTGAGATGAGTCTCTCACAGAAGTGAGTAGGGTGTGGCGACAGAGGGCCACGTCTTTGATGTGGATGCTTTGGATGGAGTGGCCAAGGGAAGGATGCAGCTCAGGTGAGGGCTGGTGAAGGTAGCAGAGCAGGAGTCCAAGCAGAAGGAAACACCAGTGCTGTCCAGAGACTGCAGTTATAGGAAAGGAGTGGTGGATGTGGATGGGATACAAGGGAGTAAAGGCGAGCGTGCAGGAAACGCACAGGGAGAAGCACATCTCTCCCAAGAATGGGAGAGATCATCCAGGAACTTCAGCCCCAGTCAGGAGTTTGGGTTGTATCCAAAGCTATCCACAGAAAGCTACTGAGAATTTCTAAGCAGAGGGGTGAAGCGTGCACGTTGTTTGTTTGTTTGTTTTTAAGATTTTATTTATTTGACAGAGATCACAAATAGGCAGAGAGGCAGGCAGAGAGAGAGAGAGGGAAGCAGGCTCCCTGCTGAACAGAGATCCCGATGCGGGGCTCGATCCCAGGACCCTGAGATCATGACCTGAGCAGAACACAGAGGCTTAACCCAAAAGACTACTTTTCCTGCTGAGTGGAAAGTAGGAGAGGCAGGCGCAAAGTTGGGGAGGTGTTTCCTGACTCATGATTCCTTTACTTCCTGACATTACTATTCTCCAGGTTTGTGCGGCTAACACTTTGTGTGTTTCGCCCAGATTCCCAAATGGTTCCATTCTTTTTTCAGGTTAAAACCTTTTCATTTCCTTTCTGGTTGTTTTTCAGTTACGTTTAGAGAGGGAGGGGGAGGGGCAAAGGGAGAGGGAGACTCTTAACCAGGCGCCACACACAGCACAGAGCCCCACGCAGGTCTCGATCTCACAACCCGGAGATCATGACCTGAGCTGAAATCACGAGTGGGTCGCTTAATGGACTGAGCCACCCAGGCGCTCCTTTCTTGTTATTTTTAAAATTTAGATATAGTTGACGCATAGCTTTACAATAACTACATGACAATTCAATATTTGTACATATCGTGGACTGATGACCACACTAAGTCAACATCCATCACCATACCTAGAAATTTGTGTGTGTGTGTGTTATGAAAACCTTTAAGATCTGCTCTCAGCAGTTTCCACATTGACAATAAAATATATATTATTGGCTATAGTCACCGCACCGGACATCACATCCCCAGGACTTATTTCTTTTATAGATGGGGGTTTGTACCTTTTAATCCACTTCACCCATTTCTCCCCCCATCCGCACCCTCCCCAGCTCTGTTTGTCAGCTTTCTGTTTGCTTATCTAGACTCTTAGATCTTGGATATGGAAGAATATTATTAGATTAGGAAGAATATTATTTCTTCCCTCAGAGCAATAAAGGACAGCCTGGTCCCAGGTGTGCCTACAGCTCAAGGGCGCTGGCTTAGGCCCAGCTTCTGCCTGGAGACACCTCCCCCCCCCACCCTCCCTCCTCATCCCCAAACCCTCCGTATTTTAATGCTTCTTCCCTTCCAAGCTCCAGAGCTCTAAGCCAGAGCTCCACAGTAAAGGTCTTTTCATAACAATGATGAGCGGCTGCGTGTGCGCATCTGGGACAGAGGAGCTCAGGACTCGTGAGGACAGGAGCCCACCAGGCTCGAGGTCAAGCACTGCCTGCCCCAAGGGGCAGCCTCCCTTAAATACAGCAAACGCACAGGAGTCCCTTCAAAGGTCCCACTGGGGGTTACTCGGCTCTTTCCGCCTTTCTCAAACAGCGGGCTGACCTGTTCACCCGGCTGCCTCGTGCTCCCTTGCATTACCGGCCCCCCAGCAGCTCTTTAGGGCTGGCTGATTCACAGGGTGGAGGGCAGCAACCCTCTCCAGGAGTGAAAATACCTCTCGTCCCGGAGCTCTTCCGTTCGCCTCGACCTCCAAACCTGCTCTCCATCCTTCTCCGCCAGCCGGGCTCTGAGCCCCCAGGCAGCCTTGCGCAGGCCGGCCAGCTTCTGGCTTCCACCTGGGTTTGGCTCTGACGACCCCGGCAGGGAATCAGAGGGAAGGGAACGAAGTCAGTGTTGTTCTCCCCTCACTTCCTCCCTCGGGGGAGCCCTGGGTGGGCTGCACCACTGGCCTGGAGCCCCTACCACACCACCAGCTGTTTTGGCTCCTTTCCCATTCCCCTCCAGGCTCAAGGACAGTAATGGCAAACTTGCTGTGACTGGACCCCGGACCCCCTACTCCTCACCACCTTTGTCCCTTTCTTAAATGCGCCTAAAATGCATCATCTCTTTCCTGCTCAGACCCTGACAGATACAACCTTCCTCTTTAAGGGTCCCTCGGCCACTCCCACGGACAGGATGACCTTCAACTGAGAATGACCCATGCCTCACCCCATCCCCTCCCTCCTTCCAGCAGGAGAGTCCTTCCCCGCAGGACCATATCCTAAAACCTCCACACCCGCAATCCTCCGACACCCTCCTTAGGACGACCTGATTCACTCCCCCAGAGCACCTGTTAGGTGAGGCAGAAATGAAGCAGCCAATGGCCACAGGCTGCCTGTGCTATTCATTCTCCCTCCCGGACTATTCACAAAGGCAGAAATCAGTGTGGGGGTCACACACACTGACCCCTAAAGCATAGCACTAATATACAAAGAAATGCAAACATGGTGAACCATATTATTATCTAAGAATCATAGCAGTAGCTAATTGAGTGTGCGGTGCTTGTGTTAGCACTTTGCAGGTCTTAACTCACTCAGGGCTCACAACTTTTCTTAAGAGACAGGGACTGAGGGCACCTGGGTGGCTCAGTTGGTTAAACGACTTCTTTCACCTCACGTCATGATCCCAGAGTCTTGGGATTGAGTCCCGAATTGGGCTCCCAGCTCCACAGGGAGTCTGCTTCTCCCTTGACTTCTCCCTCTCATGCTCTTTCTCACTCTCTCTCTCTCTCTAATGAATAAATAAAATCTAAATAAAAGAGAGAGAGAGAGAGACGGGAACTGTTATCATCCTCATTTCTTAGGTGAGAAAATCCAGACACAGAAGTTACACAGCTTACGCAATTTTAAACAGCTTGTAAGTGGCAGATCTGGCCTTCAAACCACGCTAGTTGACCATAAAGCTAATGGTCTTAGCCACAATATTGTAAATAATTAAAGTCTGCTGTGAAATCTCAGTAAGCAATCCTTGTGCTCAGTGCTTACAGCTGGCTTATTTTGGTGTCCTTTATTATAAAACACATTCGTAGGGAGGGAATAAAATAAATACTGGAAACCTCCACCAGAAAGAAAAAGTAGATGCACAGGGTGTTGAAAACAGAACAAGAAGAAGTTTTAAAACATTGTCCAATCATCTGACATTAGAACATTAGATTAGGGCAAAAGGCACACCTTGAATTCTTTTAATCACTAAATTGGATAGGACACGTTTAAATTTAAAATGGGTTGTTAGGGAAGCTAGATGTCCTAGGATGCTTGTCTTTAAAAGAGGGTCGGGGGGAGGAGTCAAGGTGGCGGAGAAGTAGCAGGCTGAGACGACATTGGGTAGCAGGAGATCAGCTAGACAGCTTATCTAACCATTGCGAACACCTACAAATCCAACGGGAGATCGAAGAGAAGAAGAGCAACAATTCTAGAAACAGAAAATCAATCACTTTCTGAAAGGTAGGACCTGCGGAGAAGTGAATCCAAAGCCACGGGAAGACAGACCGCCCGGGGAGGGGCCGGCACCCAGCAAGCGGCAGAGCAACAGAGCACAAAATCGGGACTTTTAAAAGCTCCACGGAGGGACATCGCTCCAGAGGCTAAACCGGGGGGGTGGGGGGGGGGAAGCCCACGCAGGGTCAGCGTTGCCCCAGGTCCCGCGGGGTCACAGAAGGACCGGGGGTGTCTGAGTGCTGCAGAGCTCACAGGTATTAGATCGGGGAATCCGGCTACAGCGACAAAGCCGAGGAGTGAGCTCTAAGCCCGGGGTTACCTTGTGCCGGTCGCAGGCTGGGTGGGCTCGGAGCGCAGCTGGAGGCCACGGAGAAGGAAAAAAAAAACAAAACCGGGCGCTTTTCTCCATGTTCAAGCGATTGAACACTTTCCTCCAGGCGCGACCGCAGGCCAGGGAGGCGGGGCAGTTGGGTGCTTTTCTCTAAGGGCGCACTGAGGAGCGGGACCCCAAGCTCTCGGCTCCTCCGGGCCGGAGACTGGGAGGCCGCCATATTCATTCCCGTCCTCCGGACTCTACGGAAAGCGCTCAGGGAACAAAAGCTCCCGAAAGCGAACCCGAGCTGATTACTTAGCCCGGCCCCTGGCAAGGGCGGTGCAATTCCGCCTGCGGCAAAGACACTTGAGAATCACTACAACAGGCCCCTCCCCCAGAAGATCAACAAGAAACCGATCCAAAACCAACTTCGCTCACCAAGAACAGCGGAATTCCACAGCAGGAGAAAGCAAATCTTACCTGGACAAAATGACAAGGCGGAAAAACTCACCACAGAAAAAAGAACAAGAGGCCGTACCGAAGGCTGGAGACCTAATCAATACGGACATAGGTAACATGACAGATCTAGAGTTCAGAATGACAATTCTCAAGGTTCTAGCCGGGCTCGAAAAAGGCATAGAAGATATTAGAGAAACCCTCTCCAGAGAGATAAAAGCCCTTTCTGGAGAAATAAAAGAAATAAAATCTAACCAAGTTGAAATCAAAAAAGCTATTCATGAGGTACAATCAAAAATGGAAGCTCTCACTGCTAGGATAAATGAGGCAGAAGAAAGAATTAGTGACATAGAAGACCAAATGACAGAGAATAAAGAAGCTGAGCAAAAGAGAGACAAATACTGGACCACGAGGAGAGAATTCGAGAGATAAGTGACACCATAAGATGACACAACATTAGAATAATTGGGATTCCAGAAGAAGAAAGAGAGAGGGGAGCAGAAGGTATATTGGAGACAATTATTGGAGAGAATTTCCCTAATATGGCAAAGGGAACAAACATCAAAATCCAGGAGATGCTAAGAACGCCCCTCAAAATCAAAAATAGGTCCACACCTCGTCACCTGATAGTAAAATTTACAAGTCTTAGTGACAAAGAGAAAATCCTGAAAGCAGCCCGGGAAAAGAAGTCTGTAACATACAAGAGTAAAAACATTAGATTGTCAGCGGACCTATCCACAGAGACCTGGCAGGCCAGAAAGAACTGGCATGATATATTCAGAGCACTAAACGAGAAAAACATGCAGCCAAAAATACTATATCCGGCTAGGCTATCATTGAAAATAGAAGGAGAGATAAAAAGCTTTCAGGACAAACAAAAGCTGAAAGAATTTGCAAACACCAAACCAGCTCTACAGGAAATATTGAAAGGAGTCCTCTAAGCAAAGAGAGATCCTTAAAGTAGTAGATCAGAAAGAAACAGAGACAATATACAGTAACAGTCACCTTACAGGCAATACAGGGGCACTAAATTCATATCTCTCCATAGTTACCCTGAATGTTAATGGGCTAAATGCCCCAATCAAAAGACACAGGGTATCAGAATGGATAAAAAACCAAAACCCGTCAATATGCTGCCTACAAGAAACTCATTTTAGACCTGAAGACACCTCCAGATTTCAAGTGAGGGGATGGAAAACAATGTACCGTGCTAATGGACATCAGAAGAAAGCTGGGGTGGCAATCCTTACATCAGATCAATTAGATTTTAAGCCAAAGACTATAATAAGAGATGAGGAAGGACACTATATCATACTCAAAGGGTCTGTCCAACAAGAAGACCTAACAATCTTAAATATCTATGCCCCTAACATGGGAGCAGCCAACTATATAAACCAATTAATAACAAAATCAAAGAAATACATCGACAGTAATACAATAATAGCAGGGGACTTTAACACTCCCCTCACTGAAATGGACAGATCATCTAAGCAAAAGATCAACAAGGAAATAAAGGCCTTAAATGACACACTGGACCAGATGGACATCACAGATATATTCAGAACATTCCATCCCAAAGCAACAGAATATACATTCTTCTCTAGTGCACATGGAACATTCTCCAGAATAGACCACATCCTGGGTCATAAATCAGGTCTCAACTGGTATCAAAAGATTGAGATCATTCCCTGCATATTTATAGACCACAATGCTCTGAAGCTAGAACTCAATCACAAGAGGAAATTTGGAAAGAACGCAAATACATGGAGACTAAACAGCATCCTTCTAAAAAATGAATGGGTCAACCAGGAAATTAAAGAAGAATTGAAAAAAAATTCATGGAAACAAATGATAATGAAAACACAACGGTTCAAAATCTGTGGGACACAGCAAAGGCAGTCCTGAGAGGAAAATATACAGTGGTACAAGCCTTTCTTAAGAAACAAGAAAGGTCTCAAATACACAACCTAACCCTACACCTAAAGGAGCTGGAGAGAGAACAACAAAGAAAGCCTAAACCCAGCAGGAGAAGAGAAATCATAAAGATCAGAGCAGAAATCAATGAAATAGAAACTAAAAACACAATAGAACAAATCAACGAAACTAGGAGCTGGTTCTTTGAAAGAATTAATAAGATTGACAAACCCCTGGCCAGACTTACCAAAAAGAAAAGAGAAAGGACACAAATAAATAAAATCATGAATGAAAGAGGAGAGATCACAATCAACACCAAAGAAATACAAACAATTATAAGAACATACTATGAGCAGCTCTACGCCAACAAATTCGACAATCTGGAAGAAATGGATACATTTCTAGAGACATATAAACTACCACAACTGAACCAGGAAGAAATAGAAAACCTGAACAGACCCATAACCAGTAAGGAGATTGAAACAGTCATCAAAAATCTCCAAACAAACAAAAGTCCAGGGCCAGACGGCTTCCCAGGGGAATTCTACCAAACATTTAAAGAAGAATTAATTCCTATTCTCCTGAAACTGTTCCAAAAAATAGAAATGGAAGGAAAACTTCCAAACTCATTTTATGAGGCCAGCATCACCTTGATCCCCAAACCAGACAAGGATCCCATCAAAAAAGAGAATTACAGACCAATATCCTTGATGAACACAGATGCGAAAATTCTCACCCAAATACTGGCCAGTAGGATCCAACAGTACATTAAAAGGATTATTCACCACGACCAAGTGGGATTTATTCCAGGGCTGCAAGTTTGGTTCAACATCCGCAAATCCATCAATGTGATACAATACATTAATAAAAGAAAGAATAAGAACCATATGATACTCTCAATAGATGCTGAAAAAGCATTTGACAAAGTGCAGCATCCCTTCCTGATTAAAACTCCTCAAAGTGCAGGGATAGAGGGCACATACCTCAATATTATCAAAGCCATCTATGAAAAACCCACTGCAAATATCATTCTCAATGGAGAAAAAATGAAAGCTTTTCCGCTATGTTCAGGAACACGGCAAGGGTGTCCGTTATCACCACTGCTGTTCAACATAGTACTAGAAGTCCTAGCCTCAGCAATCAGACAACAAAAAGAAATTAAAGGCATCCAAATTGGCAAAGAAGAAGTCAAACTATCACTCCTTGCAGATGATATGATACTATATGTGGAAAACCCAAAAGACTCCACTCCAAAACTGCTAGAATTTGTACAGGAATTCAGTAAAGTGTCAGGATATAAAGTCAATGCACAGAAATCAGTCGCATTTCTTTACACTAACAACAAGACAGAAGAAAGAGAAATTGAGGAGTCAGTCCCATTTACCATTGCACCCCAAACCATAAGATACCTAGCAATAAATCTAACCAAAGAGGCAAAGAATCTATACTCAGAAAACTATAAAGTAGGCATGAAAGAAATTGAGGAAGACACAAAGAAATGGAAAAATGTTCCATGCTCATGGACTGGAAGAACAAATATTGTGAAAATGTCTATTCTACCTAAAGCAATCTATGCATTTAATGCAATCCCTATCAAAATCCCATCCATTTTTTTCAAAGAAATAGAACAAATAATCCTAAAATTTATATGGAACCAGAAAAGACCTTGAATAGCGAAAGGAATATTGAAAAAGAAAGCCAAAGTCAGTGGCATCACAATTCCAGACTTCAAGCTCTATTACAAAGCTGTCATCATCAAGACAGTATGGTACTGGCACACAAACAGACATATAGATCAATGGAACAGAATAGAGAGCCCAGAAATAGACCCTCAACTCTATGGTCAACTAATCTTCAACAAAGCAGGAAAGAATGTCCAATGGAAAAAAGACAGCCTCTTCAACAAATGGTGCTGGGAAAATTGGACAGCCACATGCAGAAAAATGAAATTGGACTATTTCCTTACACCACACATGAAAATAGACTCAAAATGGATGAAGGACCTCAATGTGAGAAAGGAATCCATCCAAATCCTCCTTGAGGAGAACGCAGGCAGCAACCTCTTCGACCTCAACCGCAGCAACTTCTTCCTAGGAACATCGCCAAAGGCAACAGAAGCAAGGGGAAAAATGAACTATTGGGATTTCATCAAGATCAAAAGCTTTTGCACGGCAAAGGAAACAGTTAACAAAACCAAAAGACAACTGACAGAATGGGAGAAGATATTTGCAAACGACATATCAGATAAAGGGCTAGTATCCAAAATCTATAAAGAGCTTAGCAAACTCAATACCCAAAGAACAAATAATCCAGTCAAGAAATGGGCAGAGGACATGAACAGACATTTCTGCAAAGAAGACATCCAGATGGCCAACAGACACATGAAAAAATGCTCCACATCACTCGGCATCAGGGAAATACAAATCAAAACCACAATTAGATACCACCTCACACCAGTCAGAATGGCTAAAATTAACAAGTCAAGAAATGACGGATGCTGGTGAGGATGCGAAGAGAGGGGAACCCTCCTACACTGTTGGTGGGAATGCAAGCTGGTGCAACCACTCTGGAAAACAGTGTGGAGGTTCCTCAGAAAACTGAAAATAGAGCTACCCTATGACCAGCAATTGCACTCCTGGGTATATATCCTAAAGATACAAACGTGGTGCTCCGAAGGGACACGTACACCCAAATGTTTATAGCAGCGATGTCCACAATAGCCAAACTATGGAAAGAACCTAGATGTCCATCAATAGATGAATGGATAAAGAAGAAGTGGTATATATACACAATGGAATACTATGCAGCCATCAAAAGAAATGAAATCTTGCCATTTGTGACGACATGGATGGAACTAGAGGGCATTATGCTTAGCGAAATAAGTCAATCGGAGAAAGACAACTATCATATGATCTCTTTGATATGAGGAAGTGGAGATGCAATGTGGGGGGTTTGGGGGGTGGTAGGAAAAGAAAAAATGAAGGAAGATGGGATCGGGAGGGAGACAAACCATAAAAGACTCAATCTCAAAAAACAGACTGAGGGGTGCCTGGGTGGCTCAGTGGGTTAAAGCCTCTGCCTTCGGCTCAGGTCATGATCCCTGGGTCCTGGGATCGAGCCCCGCATTGGGCTCTCTGCTCTCCGTGGAGAGCCTGCTTTCTCCTCTCTCTCTGCCTGCCTCTCTGCCTACTTGTGATCTCTGTCTGTCAAATAAATAAATAAAATCTTTTAAAAAAACCAACAGACTGAGGGTTGCTGGGGGGAGGGGGGAGGAGAGAGGGTGGTGGGGATATGGACATTGGGGAGGGTATGGGCTATGATGAGTGCTGTGAAATGTGTAAACCTGGCGATTCACAGACCTGTACCCCTGGGGATAAAAATACATTATATGTTTATTAAATTAATTAATTAAAAAAATAAAAAGAGGGTAGGGCACCTGGGTGGCTCAGTGGGTTAAGCCTCTGCCTTTGGCTCAGGTTGTGATCTCAGGGTCCTGGGATCGAGTCCCGCATCGGGACCTCTGCTCAGCAGGGAGCCTGCTTCCTCCTCTCTCTCTGCTTGCCTCTCTGCCTACTTGTGATCTCTCTCTGTCAAATAAATAAATTTTTTAAATATTTAAAAAGAAAGAAAGAAAGAAAGAAAGAAAGAAAGAAAGAAAGAAAGAAAGAAGGAAAGAAAGAAAGAAAGAAGAAAGAAAGAAAGAAAGAAAGAAAGAAAGAAAGAAAGAAAGAAAGAAAGAGAAAGAAAGAAAGAAAGAAAAAGGGTATTACGAGCTTCTGGGTGGTTCAGGCAGTTAATCACGTCTGCCTTTGGCTCAGGTCATGATCCTGGAGATCCGGGATTGGGCCCACGTCAGGCTCCCTGTTCGAAGGGCAGCCTGCTTCTCCCTCTGCCCCATACCCTGCTTGTGTTCTCTCTCTCTCTCTCTCTCTGTCTCTCTCTCAAATAAATAAATAAAATCTTTAAAAAAGAAAAAAGAGGGTATGAGGCTGCCTGCCCAGCTCAGTCTGAACAACACGCAACTCTTGATCTCGGGGTTGTGAGTTCGAGCTTCAAGTTGGGAGTAGAGATTGCTTAAAAAAAAAAAAGGTCAATAAACTTAAAAAAGAGGGTATGTATTCATTTATAGCAATGATTCTCAAATGTTAGTGTGACAACCACTAGGGGCTTGTCACATGAAGATTCCGGGGCCCCACATCAAACTTCTGAAAAAGAATCCCTAAGGCATTGCTTGTAGTGGGCAAAATAATGGCCCCTAAAGGCATCCACATCTTGATTCCCAGACCTGTGGACCTGTTTCCTTATGTGGCAAAGAGACATTGCCGACGTGGTTAAATTGAGCACCACGGGATGAGACGATGATCCTGCATTATCTGGGTGCCCTAATGTCCGCACAAGGGTCCTTATGTTGGCAGCTTCTAGAAGCTGGAAAAGGGGGAGAAGACACATGATCTTAGCCAAAAGGCCGAGAAGCGATTGGGGGGAGAAGACAGACTCTCCCCTAGATGGTCCAAAACGCATTCACCCTGTCTGATCCTTTCAGACTTCTGGTCTCCAGAACTGTAGAGGCAATAAATTTCTGTTATTTAAAGTCACTAAGTCTGTGGTCATTTGTTACAGCAGCAATAGGAAACCGACATAACAGCCAATTCCGGAGTCTGCATTTGTAACAAGTTCTAGGCAACTGTGTTGCAAATGAACTCGAGGAGCTCAGCCTACACACCGGGCTCTGGCAACACCATAGGTTGATCAGGGGTTCCTTCCGCCTTTCTTATTTAAAATGAGTCCCCCACTTCCTTTTGTAAAAATTTCAAATAATATTCTGGTCTTTTATTAATTTTTAAAACATGGGTCAGTAGCTTACCATGTACGTTAGTAACTGGTAGGCATGAAAGGAAGTGCGGGTACAGTAGAGAAAGCATGGCTCTTAGAGTCACCTGGACCCAGGACCCCATCTGTGCTGTGTAATCTTGTGTTAGTCCTTTCGCCTCTGTGAGCTTCTGTCGCAGACCTATTTGTGAGCTCTAGGGAGAATAACACCCCAAATATGTATATTCAGAGGGCCAGGCATAGTGGCAGGCACAGAATAGATGCTCAGGAAAACGTCAGGTCCTCTCTGTTTCCCATTTCTCCCTCCCTCCTTCCTTTCCCTCGTCCCACGGGTAGAACGACAAAACGTCCAAGTTGCGAATCTTAGAATACTAAGAGTCTCTGTATGTGCATCTTCAGGGAACAGTTCATGTTCAGTCTTTGTTTCTGCAGAGCCCCCCAAAGGGTAGGTGCTAACCACTTCCCAAAGTGAGGCGCTACCTCACCCCACCAGAACTTGCCAAGCTGATACTTAAAACCAGTTTTGTTACTTTCATCCAGATCCCCTCTTGAGGGTGTGAAATATTTGCAGCTGGAGATGCGACGAGGTGTGTCGGGGGGGTGGGTGGGGTGGGGGTTATAACTGATGTGCTGCGAACGTCCCCGATGGGAAGCTGATATATGTTCCCGGCAGATGGTGTCTCCTGCGTGTGCTGCGAAGACGGTCCGCAGACAAGAGTGGCGGGGCTGAAGCCGCCCCGGGCTGCGGGAACACGCGTGTTTGGGCAGTGACTGGGCGCCCTCTAGTGGCGCATTAGAGGACAGCGTGTTTCTGTGGGTCCGATGGGCGCCCGCCAGGCGGGGGGTTAAGTCCTGCAGGACAGCTTGACCTGGAGGGGCCGGGAGATCTCAGCAGAAAGAGAGTGGAACTATTCTCCCAGAATCAAAGACCTAAAGGACGTATTTTTGCCTGAATGTAAGAGAAGGGCTGATGAGAGATGCCCATTGAGAAGGGGAGGGGCTCTGAAGGACTCTGAGGTGATCCCACAAAGTGCATGGAGAGGTGGTGCAGGCCGGAGAGTGGAGGAGAAGAAAACTCTCCCTATATCGCACCCACAAGTCCTTCTTCGATGTAATGATTTAAAAAAAAAAAATGTGTAAAGGGAAGGTTATACGAGATCTTTAAGACTTTTCAGAAAAAAAATTATATTCTGGGGAACTGTTTTTGTAATTTCTGAAATATAATTTTCAAAATATAAAGCCTCAGGGCGCCTGGGTGGCTCGGTCGGTTGAGCATCTGCCTTCGACTCAGGTCATGATCTCAGGGTCCTGGGACTGAGTCCCGCTTAGGGCCTTCTGCTCAGCGGGGAGCCTGCTTCCCCCTCTCCCTCTGCCTCTGCCTCTCCCTCGCTCATGCTCTCTCTCTCACACACATAAATAAAGAAAAAATTTAAATAATGTAAAGCCTATTCCATACCTATTAAAACATATAGAAACCGTTTATTCAGTTTTTGTGGACACATTCATAGATCCTTTTCCTTTTCTCAGAAACAGCTCAAGTGTTTCTTGCTAATTTTAACAGAAACAGACACTCCCTTTAAAAAAAGAACCAAGTACAGGGACGCCTGGGTGGCTCCGTCCGTGATGTGTCTGGCTCTTGATTTTCGCTTAGGCCATGATCTCAGTGTTCTGGGATTGAGCCCTGTGTCGGGCTCCACGCTCCTCAGGGAGTCTGAGTGAGGATTCTCTCTCAATCTCCTTCTGCCCCTCCCCCCTCGCTGAAATACAATAATTTTTAAAAATCTTTAAAAAAAAAATCACTGAGTACAAAGAAGTTTAAATAAAAAGGGAAAATGCCCTATAATCCCAGTAATCAGTGCTAAATACCAGTAGCATCTCGGAACACATTCTTTCAGACTTCCAAATTCAGAATTCTCAGAGTTATAAAAACATGCTGAGGAAGAACGTCCGTCAATGTCCCTCTGAAACAAAGACGTGTCCTTAAGCCTCCTGGAGCACAGCGCTGTCGGACAGCCTCTGTCCGGATACCACCTGGGAGTGCAAGTTTATTATCTCACAGTTCCTTCCACACGGACAAGTGGACTTGGGCCTCAGTCTCGTCCCACTCAAACTAGGACCTGGCCGTTCACTACTTGCGACCTTGGGCAAGCTATCTGATCTTTCCAGTCTTCATTTTTCTCATCTGTGAAATGGGAGTAATAATAAGAAATACTCGATCAGTTTGGGGAGCGTTTGATGAGATGTATACATATAGCTAGCATTGTGTCTGGCCATCTAGTAGACTCTCAACGAATGTTGGCTTTTATAACTCTGCTGGGCTGTGGTCCTCTGCGTGCTGTCTGGACTTCTACAAGAGAAATCCAACTCCTGTTCCACACGAGGCCTTCAAGTATTGGGTGATTTCCATCATGGCCTTTTCTGTCTCCTCTGGATGTTCACAAATTTGTCCCTGTTCTTAAAATACGGCCCCTCCAGTGGGACCCAGTAACTAAGGCACGTGCTGCGTGCTGAAGCGCATGTAAATATTCATGACTCCCACGTACCGAATGCCACTTCCGACCACAGACTCCTGAACCTTCTCCCGGGATCTGAGCCTATCCCTTTCTCTCTCTTTTGCAGTTGGTTTTGAAATCACATGCAACACTTTACATCAATCTCTGCTTGTTTTCATGCTTAGACTTACTCCACTCTTCTTCGGGAACATGATTCTGTCATAAAATGAGATGATAATTCTTTCCCACTCTGGGCTATCTACAACATTGTGATCACGCCTTCTTATTTCTTTTCCTTTTTAATTGGGGTGTAATCGACACAACACGATATCTGTTTCAGGTATGCAACATCGTGATCTGATACTTGTATATATTGTGAGATGACCATCACCATAGTCTAGTTAGCATCCAACACCTCACATAGTTACATTTTTTTCTTGTGATGAGAACTTTTAAGATCTACTCTCTTAGCCACTTTCAAATATACGATACAATATTACATGCAGCCACCGCACAGTACATTACATCCCCATGACTTACTTATTTTATAACTGGACTTTTGTACCTTTTGATCCCATCACCCATTTTGCCCCCCACCCCCTGCCCTTACCCTTCTGCCTCTGGCAACCACCAAGTTATTTCCTGTATCTATTAGCTTGTTTTTGTGTTTTGGTATTTTTTTTTAGATTCTACACATAAGTGAGATCTTACGGCACTTGTCTTTGTCTGACTTCTTTCATTTACCATAATGCCCTTAGGATCCATCTGTGTTGTCACAAATGGCAAGATTTCCTTCTTTCTATGGCTAATAGTCCAGTGTGTGTGTGTGTGTGTGTGTGTGTGTATCTGTCTGTCTGTCTGTGTGTCTGTGTGTCTGTGTGTATCACATTTTCTTTATCCATTCACCCACTGGTGTACATTTAGGCTGCTTCCATGTCTAGGCTATTGTCAATAACACTAAATGACCGGGGTGGGGTACATATGTCTTCTCCAGTTATAATTTTCATTTCCTTTGGGTAAATACCCAGAAGTGGATTTTCTGGATCATAGGGTAGTTCTATTTTTAATTTTTTCGAGGAACCCCCACAATGTTTTTCATAGTGGCTGCATCATACTATTTCCTTTTCTTAGCTTTGCAAATGGACTCTTCAACCACATGTTATGTCATTTTTCCAGGATTTGAGCATAAGTTCACTGGCCTTACATTTCTGGAATCTTTCTCTTCTTAAACAAAATTAGGGGTGCTAGCTGCCTCAGTCAGTTAAGCGTCTGCCTTTGGCTCAGGTCATGATCCCAGCGTCCTTGGATCGGGCCCCACATCGGGTTCCCTGCTCAGCGGGGTGTCTGCTTCTCCCCTTCCCTCTGACCCTCCCCCTTCTCGTACTCTCCCTCTCAAATAAGTATATAAACCTTAAAAAAAAAAAGAATCAGAGTACTTGACTCTGTTGGGTAACTTCTGGACCTCCCTGATCATTTGGAGATTAGTATTATGTGTTTGGCAATATGCCAGTGAATTCTTAGAGTAGCCAAGCATGTTTGAAAAGGTCTCATCATGAGAACTTGCTTGAACCAAGGCTTTCTGAGCTCTGTCCTCATTCGTCTGGGGTTCCATTTCTATTAATGAATCTACTTTCATTCTTCAGATACAGACATGAGATATTTCATTCATAGTTTCCTTATTTACTCAAATTTCTATGTACGTGGGAAATTTACTCAAATTTACTCAAATTTCTATGTACGTGTCATTTTTATATATCATATTGTTAGTATAAATGTGAGATAATTAAACATATGTATATTGGTCTCTGTCCTCAGTTCCTGGCACAGAGCTCCTAGAACCTTTGTGATTTCCAAAGTGACAAGAGCACTGGGAACATCTCTTGTTCTAATATTTGGTCTTTGACCCCATCCCTGATGCAGGGCTCCTTAAGATCTTGTAAATTCCAAAGCGGTAAGAGCACTAGAAGCATCTTTTAAATTCTATTAGGTGGTTGTGGGTGGGCTCCTGGGTGGGGAGTGGTCACCAGAAAGACTAAACCATGATGAGAGGTTTGGAATCTTCAGCTGCCTGCCCATCGTCCATAGAGGGGGGAGGGGCTGGGCATGTAGTTAATAATTGATCACGCCTACGTGAGGAAGCCTCCTTAAAGTCCCAATAATAAATAGGAGGTTTGGAGAGCTTCCAGGCTGGCAAACACATCCAACACCAGGAGGGAGCTGCACCCCAATTCCACGGGGACAAAGTCCAGCCTTTATGTTGAAAATGATGCATGTGGATCATACTTTCTTCCTCCTCCTTTAAGAGAGAAGTAGTGTCTCTATTGCTTTCATCTGTCAGAGTATAATAAGGCCTACTGAATCTCTCAGATCTTAATATATATTGCTTATAACAAATTTTTAAGGAAAAAAATCATTAAATATATACACTCTTTTTCTGGTTCATTCTGTCTTTGTGTGCTGGCTTATTGACTTACGCTGTTCAGACTCTCTGGCGTAAAATGCTGGCTCTGGGTTCTTGGGTTTCTATGTTACAGAGATATAAGCCATACAGATAGACTAAACCAATCTCTCTGTTCTTTCCATTTTCTTCCTGCTTTGTCGCCCTCCTCCTTTTTCCCTTCCTTCTCTCGCTCTTCCTCTCTCATTCTTCCAAGTCAAACTCTACAGGAGAGACTCCGGCAGGAACCCCTCTGAGCTAAGTGCCCACCTGTTCAACAATTAGCCAATGATGCCCGAAGTTCCCCTTGTGCACTGGGAGGTGGCGGGCGGGGGGGGGCGGGGCGCAGGTGAGGACTTTCACTGGGGCCAGGCCAGACGTTTCAGGAGTTGTCTGCTATGAGAGCACAGCCACCTGTATGTTCTTAACCCTCAAGATTTTTCATTGCATTGGACCAAGAAGAGAGCTTTCAAGAGTTTCACTAGTAATTCCTACAACGATCTAATTTCAAGGCCGATGTCTTTTTGGACTGGTAGACAACAGGAATACCAAACAATCAACACGTCTTCATTTTTTTCAAAAGATTTATTTATTTATTTGAGAGAGAGAGAGAGAGAGAGCACAAGCAGGGGGAGGGGCAGAGAAGGAGAGAGAGAGAGAGAGAGAGAGAATCTCAAGCAGACTGGACTCCTTGCTGAGCACTGAGTCCAATCTGGGGCTCAATCACATGACCCTGAGGTCACGACCTGAGCCCAAATTGAGAGGTGCTGCCCAGGCCCCCCATACGTCATCGTGTTGTCACTCATCATCCCAGGTTGTGATTAAGTACATAAATGCAGTGAGAAGTCAAAGTCCACATGTTTCCTTAAAAGCAAAATAATAAACCCCAGAATTTTGGATGAACAAAAGTAAATTTCTTAGTTCTTGGGAAGAACAAAAGCTTCAGCGTTTGTTAGGAAACTTTCAAGATTCTTGGCGTTCCGATTGCTTTTACGAAGCAATACTGGGATGAGTCAAGTATAATTGAATCAGGAGCATATGGATTATATTCTCCCTTAAATATTCACGGGTATAAAAAGGAAGGGGAAAAGAATTTGCCAAATGTGTTACCAAAACAAAACACTTTCAAAATAACTTGAGACAGTCAACAGACCCCAAACACAGCTGTGTTCTCTTATGTCTAAAAAAATGCATTTTCCTTTCAACGTCTTGATATGTTAATCTAATTTCTGTTGAGTGTCTCCAGCCCACGAGGCATCTTCCCGAGCTCACCAAGTCTGACGAAAGGGCTTCCTATTTGGAAACACGAACTCTTAATGAAATGATTAGCATAATTCTCTTCTGGTTTTTCGCATCTATTTGAATTATTGTTTTTTAAGTCTGTTCAGCAGCGGGCATCATTATCACTCCTGTTTCTGCAATGGATTTTTAGGGCTTTAACCCACTTAAGAGCAGTACGCTTCTTAGGGTTAATTTTGGTTATTATTATTATTATTTTTTTTAAGTAGGCTCCATGCCCAGTGTGGAGCTCTGTGCGGTCTTGAACTCATGACTGTGAGATCAAGACCTGAGCTGAAATCGAGGGTAGACGCTTAACCGAATGAGCCACCCGGGCGCCTCGCCTCTGATTTGGTTTCAACCGGAGAAGTCGTAGCTGGCAAGAGAGGCTGTGGCCTCATCAGGAGGCACCCCCCAGAGGAAGAAGAAGCGCCCGCACCAGGTCTGATGAAACGGAGTCTGCTGTGTTGTTTATCCCTGCAGCGCGGTGATCAGAGTTTAGCTTATTAGTGTTGCCTTTTTCTTTAATTTCTGAAATGTTAGATTTTCTCAGTTCGTCTGAGCCATGTTATGAGGTTCAGAATGTTTTTCGTCATTTGCACGTTTGTCTTTTAACACAGTCAGTTCTGATTTGGGTCGTATCACACCGAATGATCTAGCTCTTCTGAGATCTACCTGGACAACAGGGAGCTCACTCAGGCATCGCTTCTGCAAAGGGAGCGGCTTACTCTGTTTGCTCACTGTGGTCACCAGAGTCCTGATAGCAACCGATAGTCAGGATCTGTCCAGGCAAGTTTCAATACTAGTATTTCAGAGTGTTCCGTAACTCCAGGATTCATAAAGACAACAAAAGATAGGTTGGTCAGAGCACACTCTTACGTTACATTTTATAATAACAATTGCTATGATTTTTGCTCTTCAAGAAACAAGAAGAAATTCACGTATCTAACTATATCTAGCAGCCAGTGGGACTAGGACATAAATTTCCAGTTCTGCCTCACTACAAAGCTGCTGGAACCCCTTAGTCAGTGTGGTTAGGAGGACGGTTTTTCCTCTAGACAGAAATACTTTGGCTGTTTTTCCCTAGTTCTGCTGATGCTTGTTTGTCCATTCCTGAGGGAATCTGTGTGAGGAATCTGAGTCCTTACTACTGGAATCAGGGTTCTTACTACAATTTCCATAAAATTTCCTAAGCTTATGCTATTTCTGGAAAATCACAGTTGATATGGACTATCAGTGACATTCCAATGCTGTCCTAAGAATACTGCTCTCCATAAAATGCTTTTACCAAAATGCATTTATTTGTTTTTCAAAGATTTTACTTATTTATTTGACAGAGAGAGAGAACACAAGCAGGGGGAGCAGCAGGTAGAGGGAGAAGCAGGCTTCCCGCTGAGCAAGGAGCCCGCCGCCGGATTCAGTCCCAGGACCCTGGGATCATGACCTGATCTGAAGGCAGATGCTTAACCAATGAAGCCACCCAGGTGCCCCTACCGAAACGCATTTAAGTAATCATCTTACTCTGGGACACTTTTCTCTTTCCATTGGAGAGATCCTGCATTCCGCTGGTTTACGATTTGAGTGCCATTTTCCTGTTCTGTTCTGCTGGGTTCTCCCTTCCTAGAGCAATAAAAATGGTGGTCATAGGAAGAATAACTTCTTGAACTAAAGGTAGATTTTTTTTTTTCCTCCCTCAATACTCCCTTTGCTCTGCTTTTCAGCCTGTCGGGAAGTTCAAATCAATAAGTATTTACAAGATGCCTATTATGTCCCAGGCACTGGGCTAGTTGCCAAGGATATAAAGAGAAACAATACATGGTCCCTGGCTTCCAGGATCCTATGGCTTAACTGGGAAACAAGAAACATACAATTTGTACAACGTAGTGGAAGAATGTAGTGGGTGTGATGGGTGCCGGGGAAAATGGCGCTCAGCCCCCCGCGGGGTGGGAGATGGGGCGGGCTGGGGGGAGGGGAGGGGGGAGAGGAGCGGTTAGTTCTCCACGGCGGCTCTAAGAATAACCACAACCATTTATTCTCCTACAGTTCTGGAAGTCAGACGTCTGAAAGAGATTTCACTGGGTCAAAACCAAGGTCTCGAGAAGGCTACACCAGGGAGAATCCATTCTTCACCTATGCCGGCTTCTAGAGCTTTATTTCTTGCCTTGTTTGGCTCCTGGCCCCTTCCTCCGTCGCCAAAGACAACTTCGTAGCATCTTCAAATTTTTCTCGTCTCCATTTTCACATCACCTTCTTCTCCTGTGTAGTAAAATCTTCTACCTCCCTCTTACGTGATTGCTTTCAGTGGCCGCCAGATCACCCAGGATAATCTCCCCATTTCAAGATCCGTGATTGACTCATAACTGCCGAGTCTTAGAACGTGGCTATGCCTGGGGGCCACCGTTCGGCCCGCCACAGGAGGTAACTCAAAGAACTAGGAGAGGGTGTTACGACAGAAGGAGCAGCATAAGCAGGTATGAACAGCACAACACAGTTCAGAGCATGTGGAAACTGCCAGCAATTTAGTGTTATTGGATCATCAAACTGCAAGGCCCGGAATGCCTGGGCAGGAAGGACGGGGCAGCAGGCAGAAGACGGCATGCGCCGGGCTAAGTCATTCGGGGTTGCTCTTGTAGGCTCTCGGGAGTCTTTGAAGGTTTATCAGTAAGCAATGATGTGGTCATATTGGCACTTGAGAGACATCATTCTGGAGGACAGATTCAAGCAGGTCAAGATGCGTGAGTTAATGAGAGTCTGAACGGGGATAGAGATTAGGATGAGAAGATTTACTGGAAAAGTTTGTTCTCCAGGTAAAATCAAGAGGAATAGTCATTAATTGGAGAGGGAGGTGAAGGACAGAGAGGGACTCGGCACGATCCCAAGTTTTTTGCCTGGTTAGACAATGGCACCATTAAAAATAATAAGTACAAGAGGAGAAACTGTGTCCACAGAAGGGAACATGGGCGTTTACCTTGAATTTGTACAATTTGAAGATAACCTGCGGCCACATCTTCCCGGGCTCCCCAGGCTTCTTGCCCTATGCAGTCACGGGGGGCCCCACATGGAGAGGGACCTCACGCTTGCTTAATCCTCTGCTGTCGTCGCCTTGAACATCTTGATCATTTTTACCCCCGGGGAGGGGCATGTTTTTCTTTTGCACTGGGTCCCACAAATTATTTTGTCAGTTCTGCCCCAGACCCCAGAGTCAGAGCGAGGATTTTCAGGGCAAGTTTTGCACACGGCTTTCCTTAGGCAGAAATGTGGGTTCCAGCATCTCCCGGGTGGCACTGTCTGCTGTTCTCACTCCCAGTTCACCACTGCAAGCCTGGCTGGGCGCCGTCAAAGTCCTGTACAGCAATTATAGGGCTCTCGCATCAAACTCTGAATAAAAATGTCCCTGATTCAGGCTTTCCTTCTCTACCAGCCGCAGCTCTGAGGCTCACCGATGTTAAATAGTGGAGCCTGAGGGCTTTCCTAGGAGTCAGTGTGGTGACTAGACGAGCTCATTCTCATGGATTAAATGAATACTCAGGGCACCTCCCGCCAGAGAAGAGGCTCAGATTTCTTTTGCTGTGAACTAGAAAGCTCCTAGAATTAGGGGAAGTGGGGCTTGCTTTCCCCCTTCTCCACCTGCTCCCCCCACCCCGCCCCTGCTGGCCTCCTCAGCCCGCCTCACCTCTTCCCCCAGTCTGTGGATCCTTTCATCTTCCTTTGCAGAGGCAGGTGCTCCCACATTCTGAGTAAGTTGAGTCACGTGGGAAGGCGCTGCCTAAGTATCTTGCCTGCTTTTTGCTTTACCTAGACGCTAAAATCATTGCAGCCTCTACTTTCAGATCTCAGGCTCCTGGTTTTAATTTTGATCCCACCTTATCGAGTTTTCTGGACTGAACCCTTTGCCTTCCAGATGTGCTCCTGCCGGCCACATGCTGACGCTCCCCTTTGCGGTTTGCGTGAGTGGACCTGTGAGCCACCAAAGCGTTCACGCGGCCACCTTGTGTGGTGGGGGTCCACCTACAGCCTGCTGGGTCCAGAAACGTGATTTGGAGAGGAAACTCAAGCTCACAGTTTACAAATGTATAAACCAGAGGTAGAATTTGTTTAAACAGCAGGGGCAACAGAGGGAAGTAACTAATTCTGTACTGGAGATAAGAATTCTGGTATCATCTGACCCCTTTCGATAGCAAGACATGTAGGACACGAAGTTATTTACTAGAAAGCTATTTAGAGCAAGAGAAGAGCGATTTTCTTGAGGCATGTTTTACATGGAAAAGCTAAAGATCTACCCTCAAACCCTACATCTACTGGATTCAGGAATTTTCTTCCCTGCAGTGTTGGCAGAAACAGTGCAGTGGGATCCCTAAACCTTGGACACACAGGAAGGTGACTTTTCCCAGCATCTTCACAGCTAGGGGAGACCATGATTGGGTTATGGTCAATGGGATGGGAGCAGAAGTCATATGTGTCCCTCCCAAGCCAGGCCCCTGAATCCCTGATTCCCACACTGCCTCTCTTTTCTTTTTTTTTTTTTCTTAAAGATTTTATTTACTTATTGGACAGACAGAGATCACAAGTAGGCAGAGAGGCAGGCAGAGAGAGAGGAGGAAGCAGGCTCCCTGCTGAGCAGAGAGCCCGATGCGGGGCTCGATCCCAGGACCCAGGGATCATAACCTGAGCCGAAGGCAGAGGCTTTAACCCACTGAGCCACCCAGGTGCCCCCTGCCTCTCTTTTCCCGTAGCATCCCCTGGCAGGACGCAGAGGATGCACGGTAGAACCATCATTGGAAAGGCCGGCTCCCTAAATGACTCTATCAGGTCCCACCTCGCCTGTCCAATGGACACCCGAGGCAAAAGGGAAATAAATCTTCATTGTATTTAGTCACTGAGATTTCAAGGCTCTTTATTACTGCAGTTAACCGATCTTGACTAATACAGAATATATGTGATACTCTCCCAAACATTACTTTTGGGGATCCTCTGTGAAGATCATGCAAAGATTTTCATTTTATGCTTATACTCTTTAAATAAAAGGGGGGGAGTGCAATTGACATAGGGTGTGGGTGGCTCGGTTGGCTGAGCGCCTGCCTTCGGCTCAGGTCATGATCCCAGGGTCCTGGGATCAAGTCCAGCATCGGGCTCCCTGTTTGGCTGGGGGTCTCCTTCTCCCCCTACTTCCTGCTTGTGCGCTCTCTCGCTATCTCTCTCTCTCTCAAATATATAAATAAAATATTTTTTAAAAAAGTAAGGACATATATTCAGGATCTACTTGGTCTTAAATCCCCTACACCATCCAACCTCTCTAATGCCAAAGCCAGTTTACTTTTACTTAAAATATATATATTTACATGTGTGTGTTTTACAAAAGTAATATATTTCAATTACAGAAAATAGAGAAAATAGTAAAAGAGCCCAAAGACAAACACTAAAAATCATCTTTAATCTTATCCTCAGAGATAAACCAGTATTAACTTTGGGTGAACGGCGGGCGTGTCCTTACAGTTTTTGAACTCACATATGTCAATGTGTTTATTTAAGCATTTATGCTTCTTGCTTTATTACGAGCATTTCTTCAAGTGCTGTGTCCTTCTACAAGATTTCTAAATTATAAACTATAACTTATAAAATTACCAATTATTGTTATAAATTGCAACTGAAACCTGTTTCTAAAGGTGAAACTTAGGTATTTTCTTTTTTGGCTTCTGCTGGTAACACTTCGATGAGCACACACACCCTTGCAGGTTGAAACCTACACATCCGTCCTGGATTGTGTTCAAGGGTTGAGACTGTTGGATTGAAGAGTTTGTACACTGTAAAAGCTTTTAACACAAACTTCTGAGTTGCCTTCCAGAAAATGTTACTATTTTCTAACCCACTAGTAGTAAATGAGGGAATGCCAATTTCCTCAATATTTTTTTAGTTGTCTCAATGGATGTTTCTATGATTTATTGATATGGCTGATCGTTTTGATTTGGGATTCTTTTATGAATTGCCTGTTAAATCCCTTTTATTGTTCCTGTAGGAATATATTCTCTTACTGCTTACATTTTAATGTGCTTTAATATAAACTTTTATGTGCTTTAATATAAACTATCTACTAATACTTGTAAGTCACTTGTTAGTGACTTACAAGTATTAGTGACTTACAAGTATTAGTGACTTACACGTATACACACACACACACACACACACATATGACTAATATACATATATGCAGTCATATATATGTGTGTGGGTGTGTGTGTATATATGCCTAATCCCAACATTGTATCTATCTTTTCACTCTGGCATATAGCAAATACTTTTTAATTGACAGAAATTTAAAAATTTTATTTAGTTGAATCTATTATCTGTCTCCTTTATAATTTCTTCTTTTCATTCCTGAATTAAAAAATCAAAAACAAAAACCTCAAATAAAAGGAATGAATAATACCATGAACATTTTGGAGAGAAAAAAATTTAAAAATTAACTCAAGGAATTCTACTAGAATTCTGATCAAAACACAATGAGATAGAAGGACTCCTGGGTGGCTCAGTAAGTTAAGCTTCTCATTCTTTTTTTTTTTTTTAAGATTTTATTTATTTATTTGACAGAGATCACAAGTAGGCAGAGAGGCAGGCATAGAGAAAGAGGGAGAAGCAGGCTCCCCGCTGAGCAGAGAGCCCGATGCGGGGCTTGATCCCAGGACCCTGAGATCATGACCTGAGCCGAAGGCAGAGGCTTTAACCCACTGAGCCCCCCAGGTGCCCCAAGCTTCTCACTCTTAATTTCAGCTTAGGTCATGATCTCTGGGTGGCGGAACTGAGCCCTGCATCAGGCTCCATGCTTGGTGTGGAGTCTGCTTGTCCTTCTCTCTCTGTTCCTCCCCTGGGGACGCATGCTCTCTCTGTCTCTCTGTCTCTCTGTCTCTCAAATAAATAAAATCTTTAAAGAAAAAAAGAGTCTCTCTCTTCCACTCCCCCTGTCCCTACCCCTAAAAAGACGAACACACACATACATAAAGAGGTAGAAATTATCAGGGAATTGCCATTGAAAAGGTAAGAGTGAGAGGAGAGGCTGGGTATTCCCAGGTGAGGTGGTGGGAGGGGTCACGGCAGAGTGGAGTGGCCAGGAACTAGCTGGCGGACAAGTGAGCTTTCCCTGATCTCAGCTGGGAAGAGCCCTCCAGGGTACATAGTCTGTCCTCTACCCTGTCTTTCTGGGACCAACCCAGCAAAGCCTAAATGTTTATCTCCAGGAGCAGGGCTGTTTACCAGGGGTGGAGGAGATGTGAAAACCTACACAGATTTTTTCCTGGACACACAGATTCAGCTCTATCACTGGGGAACAGAGAGAGAAACAAAGATATCGATACCTTTTGAGAATTTTTTTTTTTTAAGTAGGCAACTCTACACCCAGCATGGAGCCCAACATGGGACTTGAACTCATGACCCTGAGATCAAGACCTGAGCTGAGATTAAGAGTCAGATGCCTAACTCACTGAGCCACCCAGGTGCCCCTAGAATTCTTTACTAGTTTTTGACCCTCCCTAATTTTGCTTTCATTACCTTAAAATTCAGGAGGCATTGTTCTGTCCACTCCATGTTTTGTTTTGTTTTGTTTTTAATTACTGAAATCGGGAAGTACAGGTAAGTATGAAGATGTACCAATTACTAATAATGTATTAGAAACTTCCATATTTGCTGACTCTACTTCCCAAATCCAGCTTTGCATCATCAGCCTTATTTCTCCAATTCCTTTCATTTAGAGGAAAGAAAAAAATGTATAAAAATAAAAAGTACAAGGAAAATATAAAGGAAAGACATCAGAAATCAGGGCCAGAAGATAGGTTATCAAAAGCTACAAAATCCCTTTTTTTCCTTTCTTTTGTCCCCAATCCCTGTTCTCTCCAGCACCCCCACCCTCCCAAGAACCTTGAGCACCAGAGGGGTGTGTCTTCATGATAATAAAGTTGCATAAAGAGAATGGAATGAGCGGGATTCAGAGCTCAGAATGAGAACAGGGATCCGTGTGTGATCCCACATCAGTGTTACTTCAGGAAAGAAAACCTTGCGAGGAGCCAGGCGCAGGCAGGTTATGGTGGGGAGAAGTTGGCCAGCAGGGCCTCCTCGCTCCCTGTCTCTCTGCACTCCAGCATCTCTAAACCTGTCACTTCCTACAGCATCTTGCTCTTGGCTAGGTACCAATGATACCTAAGAACTTCTCTGGTAATGGTGTAAGCATGTATTCTCTCCTTGAAGGTATTTTCATGGTTAGAATACATACATATATACATACAAGGAGAAGTAATCTTTATTAAAAGAATCATGCCTGGAAATTGGGGTTTTGAATATTTAACACCTTCTAAATACAATATCCCAGTAGGAGTAAGGGAGGTTTCCTGGTTACTTTGATGGGGAAAGGAGGAAAGAATTTAGGTAAAACCTAAGAAATTTGAGGGCCTGTGGATTATGAAAAGCAGAAAGTAACTGAGTTGTGAAGACCCTCGGAGGTCAACTGATAGAAATTGGGGGGCTCTGCTTTGTGGAGGTAAACCCAGAAAGAAAAACAAGATTATGGAGAAATTTCTCTGGAGGGGTTCCAAGTGGAGGGTTGAAGCTAAAAGGCTGGGTCTCAGACTGAAAACGGGGGACGGGAGGGAAAGGATGAACCACCCAGAAACATCAAGATCAGAGCAGAACCCGGGAACTGGGAGGGGTCCCATGCCTAAAACAGTTGAACTTACAGGAGAAGCCCAGATTTCTTTCTGCAGCCGGCCAGGGCCTTCCTAATCTGCTCCCTGGCTGACTAACTCTCTCTACCCACTGCACTGCAATGCATCTCCGTTTTCAAAGGCTGTCGTAACAACCAGGCATCCTTTAGGAATTAACCAAATTATCACCACTCCTGAGAGCCTCCCTGACTGCCTCCCTGCAGGCATTCTGCCCTCTGCTGTGCTTTTCAAATACTAGGTATATAGGTCAATTAATACTTATCACTCTTTATGTCATTCTTCTTTTTAAAAAAAAATTTTTTTTTAAGATTTTATGTGTTTTTTGAGGGAGAGAGAGAGTGCACAAGCGGGTGGAAGGGCAGAAGCAGACTCCCCACCGAGGACGTGGGGCTCAATCCCAGAACCCCGGGGTCATGACCTGAACTGAAGGCAGACGCTTAACCGACTGAGCCACCCAGACGCCCCTCGTTCTTCCTTTGAGACGAGCTCAGCAACAGGCCCCCATGCTTTAGATTTGAGTATCCAGGCCCTGATATCATGCCTGGAAAGCAGTCGGGGGTCTAAGCATTCTGGGTGAGTGAGGAGGTGAGGGGCACAGAAAGATTCTAGAAAAGGGAATCTTTTGCGACATGATTTGATGAAAATTGTGATCCATATGCCTTTGCCTTCTTTTTCTTTTCCTTTCCTTCAAGGTGGTGACAGTGAGAGATTACTTAAGAGAAGGCCTGGCTCTTGAGTGACTCTGGGCGTTGATGGGGAAGACACCTGTAGTCCAGACTTGTTGGTACCTGTGGTACAAACAGCTCAGAGCAGCTGGGTGTGGCTTCCCCGGAACGCCTTGCCCCAATGCCAAAGTCTTTCCCACCCTCCACAAAAGCAGGCAGGGCAGACCCTTCCCCAGAGCAGACCAGCTTGCACAATTCTTGAGAAGTAGCCCTGGAATGTGGTTCCTAAGCTACAAATCAGTGGTTCTCCCCCAGAGGAGATTTTGCTCCTTCCCTCCAAGAGATATTTGGAAAAGTCTGGAGATATTTCCGCTGTCATAACTAGCACATTGGGAGATGCATCTGGCTTCCCGCGGATAGAGCCCCGGGATGCTACTAGACATCCTACGTGCACAGGACAGCCCCCTACAATGAAGAATTATCTACTCCCAGTGTTAATTCTGAGATTGAGAAACTCTGCTCTAAATAGTGATGTCATGGGAGAGGTCACCGATTCTGAGAAACATCATGCCTGAAACTCTGAGCTCAGAGCACCCCACCCAGTGACTCGGGATCAGCACACCCTGGAGCAGACTTCGGCATCCTCCTCAGATCCCGAGTCAGGTGACGGCATCACTCCAAACAGTCACGAGGGCCATACCTGCCCACTGTCTCCTGCCCCCTTCACTGCCGCTTCCGGGGCCTTGCCTCACACTCCACTGAGTGATCCCTGGCCATCAGGCTCAACATCCCTCAGCTTTTGCCCTTTTTTCTTCCCAGTTTATTGGCAAAAGCACCTACCTTGGCCTCTGCACCCTCAGTCTCCATGGCTAAGATCCTCACCTTGAACTAGAACTCATCCTCTCCTTGGGCTCCGCCAAGATCTTGCTCTACCAGTCAACCCCTCTCTTTTTGTCCAACCTCTCTTGAGTCTTCGGCTCCCTCCCTTAGTCTATAAATACACATGAGATTCTGCATCCTTTCTGAAAAAATTAAAGAAAGTTTTCTTCACCCAATTCCTCTCAAATTTTTTACCTCCCACCCCATTACCACCTAATTTATTTCATTTATCTAAATGTAGATTCTTACTGTAAAAGATTGTCAAAAATTTGGAAAAAGCTCAAGTCTGTCTATGATTCCCCCCATACTAACCAGCAACAAAGTAACCACTAGTAATTAGTTTGGGTTTTCCTTCTAGAACTCTGTGCATTTATTCACTATAGAATATAGATTTATTCTGTGAAGATTCATTCTCCCGAGAATGGCATTATTCTGTGCCATTGTTCCACAACTCTTTCCCTCATCCAGATCGACTCGTTATCTCAGCACCATTCCTGTCCCTTTCTATGTTTTTTTTTTCCTATTTTTTTTCTTTTTCTTGCATTGCAAGGGTCGGAAATCTGGAAAGTGTACTTCCCAGGCTCCCTTGCCAGCACACTCCCAGTTTAGCTTCCAAGAGGGCCAGGCTCTTGCTTGATATTTGGAAGGCGGAAGAGAAGCAGAGGCCATCACTGCTTTAGAAACAGGGGCAGGCTAGTGGGCAAATGTGGTTTTCTGGAGTCCTCCTGGGAGTGGCCCGTTTGGGTAGTGCAGGAAGCTGAGATCATCACTGGCATTTTCCTGTGATCCTGGGCCACCCTGATTTCCCAAGTGTTCGTATAGCCTTTCCTGACTTTGGCTCCTCCGGTCCTTTCAGCAGTTGTGTGAGCCCCCAGTCCCTCAATGAAATGTTTTCCAGTTTAAGTGACCTGAATGATTTCTGTGTTCATCATTGAACCCTGACTGCTGGAGTATGGTGTCCGGAAGTGGTTTTAGGAAACAGACCCACAGGATGGGGCTCTAGGATTAGGTATTTGATCGGGTTACATTCAAAAGCCACGCACAATGAAATACTGCCAGTCCGTGGCTTGGGGTAGGAAGCGCCTTTTCAAATTATCCCCTGCAGTTGCTTGGAATGAAGAGCATATTAAAAGGTGGGCTCTGGGGGCCACCCGGGTGGCTCAGTTGGTTGAACATCTGACTCTTGATCTCTGCTCAGGTCTTGATCTTAGGGTCATGAGTTCAAGCCTTGCACTGGGGTCCATGCTAGGTGTGGAGCCTACTTAAAAAAATTATAATAAAAATAAATAAATGGGGGCAACTGGGTGTCTCAGTTGGTAACGCAACTGCCTTCAGCTCAGGTCATGATATCAGGTTCTGGGATTGAGCCCAGCATTAGGCTTCCTGCTCAGCGGGAGTCTGCTTCTCCCTCTCCCTTTGCCCTTCGCCCCCTGCTTATGTGCACTTGTAAGTGTTCTCTCTCTCTCTTTCTCTCTCTCATAAATAAATAAAATCTCTAAAAAATGAATGAATGGGAGCGCCTGAGTGGCTCAGTGGATTAAGACTCTGCCTTCAGCTCAGGTCATGATCTCAGAGTCCTGGGATCGAGCCCCGCATCAGGCTCTCTGCTCAGCGGGGAGCCTGCTTCCACCCCCTCTCTGCCTACCTCTCTGCCTACTTGTGATCTCTCTCTCTGTCAAATAAATAAATAAATCTTAAAAAAAAAAAAAAGAATGTATCTTGGAAATCTTTCCTAGTCAGTAGATAGATTGACCTCATTCCTTTAGCTACTAAGTAATGTTTCGCAACATAGACATACGATCATTTATGTTACTATTTTTCCGTTTTTAGTTTTTTGCTATTAAAATGTTGGAATTAACACTTTTGTGCATGCCTCTTTATATAGCATTTCTTCATATCTAGACCTGATACAAAGAAATGCAGTTGCTTAGAAAAACAGTAGGTTCGTGTTAATTTTTTGTTGATTCCATTTGCCCTCCAAAATGTCTGTATAATCAGTCCTACCACCCTCAGGACATGAGGGCAGCTGTTTCCCTGGCTTCTTGCCAACTTCAGTAATAGGAATAATATTTTGAAAGTATTAAGCTAATGTGTTTTTCCTTTGAATGCCTTCCTTAAATCATATTCCTTTGCAGACTTCCACCTCCAAGGCTGCTGCATGGGGCTTAATGCCCTAAGAAAGGGAGGGGGGTATGGGGAAGGAAGTCATTAATCAAATCTGAATCTCACACCTGACTTTTCTGAATCAGAAACAAGTCTGTGAAGCCAGTTTGGCAATCTATTCATCTATTAATAGATTAAGAGCGCCCAAACAAACTACCCCTGAAATTAGTGCTTTTGGACACATTTATTTGCTCTTGATTTGACAGGCTGGTGATTCGAGTGGGCCTTGGCTAGGTGGCTTGCCTCTGCCCCATATCATGTCAATGAAGCTCACTCATGCGTTTGGACCTTGGCTGGGAAACTAGGATGGCAGAGACTCTCTCCATGTGCTCTCAGACTCCAGAAGGCTGGGGGCAGGTTTGCACTTAGTGGAAAAAGAGTTTCTAGAAGCAAGAGAGGGCAACCCCCAATGCCCAGGCACTTTTGAAGCCCATGCTTTTGCTATTGTTGCATTGGCCAAAGTTGTGCGGCCCAGCCCTATTTAAGAGGTGGAGAGATAGACCCCATCTCTTGTTGAGAGGACCTGTAAGGACACATATAAAAACCACCATGCCCAACCCAAACACCCTCTCACAAGTCTCTACTCCAGACCTCCTTGTCCTCATTCTTTCAGTCCTTTCTCTTCAGGCTCTTGACCAGTCAACCAGGCCATTCAGCCCACCGTGAGCTCATATAAATTCTCATCCTGGGCTACTTTTCTTCCTATGTAAAGTGGGTGATCAGGTGATTACTAAAAGCTCAACCCACTGGATTTTTCCTTCAAGACTCTCTTTTACATGAAGGTTACTATTGAAAACAACTGTGAAGCATCTAATATCCATTTTATCCATTTGCTATTGGCACATCACAAGCCAAGCCAATCCATCTATAAACCAAGTCCAGGCTCTTCCCCCTCTTTGAGCATTCTTCCTTTGCCCTACGTGGCCAAACACGTGAGTTGAGGGAGACATGTTGGTGCAACTACCATGTGGAAAAGGAGAGGGGGCTAACTTCTCATGCATCTTGGTGGTACCACTCAGACTCAGTCACTGACACAACATTTCCATCCTATTATGAATGCCACCAGCCTCCCTTTGTGATCGATGGGTTCAAGAGAACGCAGCTCATCATGTGCAGTTTCAGACACATGGCCACTTGATGCTTCCTGTTAAAGCATTCTGCCTTTACTGGGGCCCAGTAACACACCAGAAATTATTTCTAGAAAGACTAAGAAGCTATTCCTCTGGAGCTTGCCATAAACTTCACATAGCATCTCTTCCCACCACTGACCCTTCTAATATCATAGGGCCTGCCATGTGGAATGGCCCAAATGGCAAGGCTGCTTGTAGAGCAGCTTGGACCTGCTGCAGAACACTTTTCTGCAAAAGGGTGCACTGCAAGCAGCCAGTCTCTTAGATCAGTCAGTAGGTGACCTGGATCCAAGTGCCTAGGTGCAGAATGTGAAGAGGTCTACCAGGGATAGGACTGTCTACTCTGTGGTGAGAGACGCAAGATCCAGTCTTTTAATAAGGGATGTCTTGGTACAGTCCAACCCTTGGACACCCAAAATCTTTACCAAAGTAGCAGGTCCATAAATCATCTTAGAGATTATCTCCTGCCCCATGGTGCACATGTGTCTTTACCAAGGCATCCTGCTGCTGGCACCTCTTTTTATCCTGTCCAAGCAGATGTCGTCAATGTGATAGAGTGACTTTATGCTCTATAGGATGTCCATGGAATCCAGATCTCTTTGGATTATGACAGTCAGCAGGTGCATTAAATTAGCCCTTTTACTTTTTCTTTTTCTGTAAATGTATATTGCCTATGTAGTATATAAATACATACTATAAATCCATGTAATTACGAACTGTTTCAGATCTTCTTTTCTGACTGGGGAAAAAAAAAAGAGGGCATTTGACAAATCAATGGCTACATAACATGCACCTGAAACCATTCTAATCTTCCTTAGCAACAATACCATGCTTGGCATGGCCACTACACTTGAGGTTACTAGTTGGTTTAGACTGTCACAGTCTACAGTAATTCCCCAGGATCCAGGTTCTACAGGGACCAGTCTGATAGATTAACAAGAGATCTGATAGGAGCCACCATAGCTCTATGCTTCAGATCCTTAACATGGCACTAATCTCTGCCGTTCTCCCCAGAATGCTGTATTGGTCTGGTTGCACTGTCTTGACCAGGGAGTTCAGATCTATTTCAGAGACTTCTGTATGACCTTCCCTACTATGGTTGCCAAGCAAGCAATATGGGGCTGACCCCAATGGCCGAGTATGTCTGCCCTACCTGTAGGTCAAGCACCCTACATTTTCTTTGTGGATCTCATCACACGTGACATTATTAAACTCAAACTTTTGTCAATCTGATGGAAGAAAAATGGTCTCTTTTGCTTGCACTTCCTCATTGTAAGGTTGACTCCATTTTTACATGACTATTGGCCTCGTTACATTCTTTTCTGTGAATTGCATATACACATTCTCTGGCCCTTCTTGATTGGGTAGTACTTCTTTTTCTTATTGATTAGAAGTATTAATTACATTTAAAAATGTAATTATTTAAATGGTTATAGTTAATACATTAACATATATTTATATTACCCAATCTATTGATTGTATCAGTCATATGTCAATATAGACTAGTCCTTCCATGTGTGAGGTTTCTCTTTCCTGCTTCCCATGGCTTCAATTATCCATGGTCAAAGATGACCCTCCTTCTAATATATTGATAATTCCTTCTGATATATCTGTCAAAAGGTCAATAGCAGCCTAATACCACGATACAATGCCTCCATCATTCACCTCACTTCATCTCATAAAGTAGACACTGTATCATCTTACATCATCACAAAAAGAAGGGTGAGTACAATACAGTATTTTTAAAGAGACAGAGGAGGACCACATTCACACAACTTTGATCACAGTATATTGTTACGATTGTTCTATTTTATTATTAACGATTGCTGTACAGTAAGTACCTAATTTATAAATTAAATGTTATCATAGGAAAATATATATATATATATAAATTCAGTATTATCCACAGTTTCAGACATTGCAGACTGGGAGTCTTGGAATGTGTCCCTGCGCATAGGAGGGATCACTGTAATGCAATGAATAATGTAATAGAATGCATAAATAATCTACACATTGTTAAAGAATCATGTATAGATTATTTAATGTGGATTATGTATAAAATGATTACATTGATTTATTAATATTAACAGATATAAATTAATACTTAGTATAATTATATAGTTTTATTTAATTTAACTAATAATAACATTAATAGATGCTTTTAAAAATAGCATTATATTGATATAGTATTAATGTATTAATATTACAAGTATTCATTGTTTTCCCTTATATATGTTGCTAACTTTCCTTCACTAGATTCAATGTTCATTGTTTTTATTTACCTAACTTCTCAATAATTTTTTAAAGATTTTATTTATTTATTTGAGAGAGACTGAGCACAAGTTGGGGGAGAGGGGCAGAGAAAGAGGGAGAAGCAGACTCCCCACTAAGCAGGGAGCCCGATGTGGGGCTCCATCCCGGGACCCTGAGATCATGACCTGAGCCGAAGGCAGACACTTAATTGACTGAACCACTCAGGCTCCCCCCTAACTTCTTCATATTTTAATGAACCCCTTATGATCTGGCTTCTAACTGTAAAACACAAGAGAAATTTATCATACTAAAGTCTTAAATGACCTTCAAAAGTTAAATCCAAAGATTAGTTTTTGATCTTGCTCTGACTTATTTGCAGCATTCTGCTCTTCCTGAAACTCCAGGCTTTCTAGCCTTCAAGCTCACGCTCTCCTGCTTTTCTTCCTGCCTCTCTGCCAATTATTCATCTCCCTGTCCCCAGGCTCTGCTTCTTTTGGCTTCCCCTTTAAGCATTTGCTTTCCTCTGTCTTCATTTCTGCCTTGTGTTGTTATGCCTCATGCGCTTTCTGGTAATTTCATCTAACCTCAGGTTTCAACACCGCTTACACTCTTGCAAACCGAATCTATTTCTGCATGCAAGACATGTCCATCAGCGACAGTTTTTTCCCTATATCTGGCTCTTTCTGGACTTCTCCACTTTAACACCATATGAGCATATCCAGTTCAATGCGTCCAAAATGGAAATCTCACCCCTTCGCGGCCAACATTCTCGAACTGCCTTCCACTGGCTGCACTCCTTGCCTCCTGTCACCTGCTATTCATTCTTCAACCCCCGCAATCTGGCGTCTGCCCCCACGACTCCTCAATACATGCTTTTGGTTGAGTTACTAACGATCTTCTTGTTATAAAATCCAATGTACTCTTAGAGTGATGTTCTTGTTGGTTTCTTGCGGTTAATTTCTTCCTTCATGAAGAACTGTTTTCCTTGCCTCTCTGATGCTATGCTGTCCTATTTTGGTTCTTAAATGCCTGGTTGCCCTTTCTTGGTATCACTTGTCGGCTTGTCCTCCTTGTCCTAACCTTCTATACTGAAATGCCTTGAAGTGTATTTCCTCGGGTTTTTCCTTCATTTCTCCCTCTGCAACAAAATCCCTTTCCTTGGCTCAAATTACATGCTAAGGACTTTGTAAGTTATATTTCCAGCCCAGGTCAAAATCCACACACATATAACTGGACTTCTGATCTGCTCCCCCTCCCTGTGCCAGCAAACCTGTTTGGTGCTCATGCCGTGCTCACCACGTTGGTTCGTCTGCTCCACATTCCACTCTAGAGCCTTGCTTGTGAGTCAGTCTGGACCCTGTTCTCCTGGGTGGTCTCGCCTTGTTATATTCTTGACCTCTTCTAATCCATTCTTCACACTTCGGCTGCAGACTTTTATAGAAATGAAAATCCTTTTATGTTCTCTCCTAAAAACACTTTGATGCATTTAGATCAGGACCTTGCCATCTACATAACTTAAAATGCTATGTCTGACCCCTAGCCTCTACCCACAGTCCAGCCTCTTCTAATGGTCCCTCTCCCTTGTTCATTGAGCACCCTTTGGTTTCTTTATCCCCCCAAATTCCCTTCTGCTTTGCAGCTTTTCCGAGGTTTGAAATGCTCTCCACTCTGTCACTGTGCAGAAAAACAGAGCTCCCCTCAGAAGTCCCTTTCTCAAGGTTGACTCCCTCAAGCAGGTTAGGTCTCACTTGTAGACAGTCTCCTGACTCTGAGCTTTCCCTCTATCACATTTGTCACAGGTGTGATGAACTGTCCTAGTTTTCACAACTACAATGAATTAGTTATGCAGTAATATTTTGCTTAATATTAATAGTCCACACTAGTCCGTGAACTTCACAAGGGCAGAGACTGTGTCTGGTTCACTCATGCTTGGCATAGTGTCTGGCACATTGGAAATCCTCAATAAACGCTTATTAAATGAATGACTTGTGCTTACTATAATGTACCCTGAAACTTCCTTTTCCTGTTTTCTGTTCCCATAGTGAAGACATCACCATCCACCAAGACCAGAGATCTCTGAGTAATTCCTTCCATTTCTCTTCCATACCCTGTATGGAGCCAGCTGTCAACTCCTAGCTAGTCTGTTTCAGAAATATCTCCCCAATCCGGTCTCTCTTTCTCTCCCGCTACCACGCCCTGACGCACTGGTGGAGGCTGGCCTCACCCATCTGGGCTGCTGTAAGCCTCCCCACAGGCCTCCTGGGGCCTGGTCCCTCTCTCTGCTTTCCATCCTCCAGAGTGTCACTGTGAAGAGACCAGTGGAATTGAGCAACCTCCAGGTAGAGATGTTAGCTGCTTCTGTTCTGGGCAGATTGTTGTATTTGACGACTTAGAAAGCCAGGGAAGGCTCCAGTATAGCCCCCTGGCATCATCCTCTGCCACTGCCCTGCAAAACTCCTGTTCTAACCACCCTGATTTCTTGCCGTTTCCCAAAACACACCTTGCCTTTTTGTGGCTTCATGACTTTGTGGCAGCCACTCTCTTTGCTTGGAATACTTTCCCCTCCCCTGTTTGCTTATCAAATATCTGCTAAACCATCAAAACTCGCCTGAAATTAATTCCCTTTTCGAATTATTTCCTTTTTTTTCCAGGAAGAGATAGATGTTTCCTTTCTCAGTCCCCATGGCTTGCTTGCTTCCTTCCATCCTTCCTTCCTTTCTTTCAATATTTTATTCATTTTAGAGAGAGCAAGCATGAAGGGGTAGAGAGAGGAAGAAAGAATCTCAAGCAGACTCTGCACTGAGCGTGGAGCCTGACTCAGGGAATGATCCCACGACTGCGGGACCCCACGACTGCAATATCATGACCTGAGCGGAAACTGGGTCAGCCGCTTAACTGACTGAGCCACCCAGGAACCCCAGTCCCCACCGCTTTCTAAAAAATCCCCTGATTGGGCCGCCTGGGTGACTCAGTCGGTTGGGGCCTCTGCCTTTGGCTCAGGTCATGATCCCAGAGTCCTGGGATCGAGCCCCACGTCGGGCTCTCTGCTCAGCGGGGAGCCTGCTTTCCCTCCCTCTCTGCCTGCCTCTCTGCCTACTTGTGATCTATCTGTCAAATAAATAAATAAAATCTTTTTAAAAATCCCCTGATTTACCATATTATCATGTTATTTTGTAGTTCTCTATTAACATGCCTGCGAAGGGGGCATAAAATTTATACTCACAATCCAGATGTGTAGGAAAGGGAAAATTTCTTTGCTTTCTGTAACAAAACTCAACTGACTATGGAGCCACAGAGCCACGCATATCACGGAACACATATTGTTGCCACTTTGGAGTCGCTTCTGGATTAATCTACTCTTCTTTTTTTTTAAGATTTTATTTATTTATTTGATGCAGAGACAGAGATCACAAGTAGGCAGAGAGGCAGGCAGAGAGAGAGGGGGAAGCAGGATCCCCCCTGAGCAGAAAGCCCGGTGTGGGCCTCCATCCCAGGACCCTGAGATCATGACTTGAGCCGAAGGCAGAGGTTCAACCCACTGAGCCACCCAGATGCCCCTAATCTACTCTTTTTGAGTAAATGTGCAGGCAGTTTGAAGATCTCATCCCTTTTGTTTCTGCTAACCTTTTTCTCTCTGTAGAATCGAAGTTTCCTGGTGACCCAGGTAATATCCTGACATTAAAAGAGGGAGTGTCTGGACCTTATGCCTTTCTCCAGTTCTCGCTGGCCTTTGAGGAGGAGGGGGGACTCTCCCCAGGGTTGGGGTGTTGAGGGCTGCCATCGGGGGCTGATATATATGGTCCATGACATGGCCTCTGGTCAAACCATTGGGTTCACTCCCTTATTTCATCCAGACCCCGTGTCTTGCCTCTTGGCATCTATACCTGCACTATCTCCCCCAGGAGTCTTGAGCTCTGACCTGTTTCCTGCATGTCACTGTGTGGGGTGCAGGATTCTTGTGGGCTGCTCTCGGGCCCAGCTGCTTGTACGATGCCATGAGCCATGAGGAACCTATTGCTTTGTTACCTTGTGCTCGATGCGGGGCTTCCTTAGAGGTTAGTCAGCTGGAATGTACCTGGCGTGGAAGGCTCCTGTGAGCTTCTTGAACCTCTAGGGTGTTTATGGCTCTTCTTCCCCAGAGGTTATTATCCTGGAAGGGGAAGTTTTAAACTCGAAGGTGGGAAGGTGCTTCTCGGGCACCTAACTTACTCTCACTTTATTTAGTCTCCCCAAGGTGCTCCCATGGGGCCCAGGAAGAACTATGATTTCTTACATCACGATAGGTATGGTTTTTATTTTTTTATTTTTTTTTTTTTTAAATATATATATATATTTTTTAAGATT
Source organism: Martes martes (assembly GCF_963455335.1). NCBI lineage: Eukaryota > Metazoa > Chordata > Mammalia > Carnivora > Mustelidae > Martes > Martes martes. Next base: position 130,284,659 of record NC_137895.1, read on the forward strand.
TTATTTATTTATTTGTCAGAGAGAGAGAGAGAGAGAGTGAGCACAGGCAGACAGAGTGGCAGAGGGAGAAGCAGGCTCCCTGCGGAGCAAGGAGCCCGATGCGGGACTCGATCCCAGGACGCTGGGATCATGACCTGAGCTGAAGGCAGCCGCTTAACCAACTGAGCCACCCAGGCGTCCCACGATAGGTATGGTTTTTAATAGGATATATGCTCCAGTCCTCTAGACTCTGGAGCCTTGATTTTCAAAGACATGCATTTTCGCTCTGACCCAAACCTTACTTCTTGAAAATCAAAAGTGCTTGCCTCTTTGACTGATATGTTAGCGAAGGAGTTTAAAATTTTATTTCAAGGGGTGCCTGGATGGCTCGGTCAGTTAAGCATCTGCCTTTGGCTCAGATCATGATCTCACAGTCCTGGGACCGAGCCCCGCATCAGGATCCCTGCTCAGCGGCCTGCTTCTCCCTCTTCTTCTGTCCCTTGTGCTTGCTCACTCATTCTCTCTCTCTCTCTCCCTCTGAAATAAATAAATAAAATTGTATTTCAAAAGGCAAAGCTGACTAATGAGTGCTTCTTGCTAGCCTCGACCCACCCTTCCCCCAAGGACAGTGCAGAATAGAAAGCCACTGCTGCTCTCTTACTGGTAGGGGGATGGTAAAGTAAAAGAATAGAAAAACAATTTAAGAGCAAAACATTTCCCTATTGCATTTGTTTTCTCCACCAAACAATAAGCTTCCTGATGGCCTCCTACATAGAGCTGGAATATTCGTAGAGGGCAGAAATCAGCAGTTCCCTGGGGAAATTGATAACAAGGGACAGAGTTCCAAAGCTGTGATAAGGCCTTGGCTGGCAAAAAGTTGTCATAAACCCGCGGATCATGCTCAAAACTCTCTTCTTTGGCTCTCCGCTAGAGAGAGTGGACACTTAAAATACTTGATTTCCAGACTTTCTTGCAGCTAGAGATCAGCAGTAAGACTTTGTCAGCGAGTCATTACGGGACAACTTGGTGGGAAGTACCTGGGCAAGTTTTTGCTTTCTGAATGGAAGAGACAGATGCAGCTAAGAATCCTTCTTCCTCCTTCCTGACTTGGGCAACTGGCAGAGCCTCCCACCCCCATTGCTCCCTGGTCTGTGCCATAAAGACGATTGGGGTGAGAAGAGCCAAATGAAAGCCCTTTGAGTTCTTCCCCCCTGAGAATCATAAACAAAAAGCAACAGCACATCCCTGAAGAACGGCAGGAATTGGTGCCTTCTTCAAGGGTCTGAAAGATCAGGTTATGTTCTTTCTATTAAATCCCTTTAAATTCAGCTATGGGGCCTGTGCAGAAGAGAGGTCTTGGAAGATGACAGTGGATTATCCAAAGCCTCATTAGCTAGTATCTCTAATTAGAATTGCTTTTCTGGATATGATCTTCTACAGTAGCAAGTCAGCACAGGCCCAGGTACCTGGTATGCTGCTGCTAATCTAGAAAATGGTTTTCTGTTTCTGTTGGTTTGTTTTCCCTCTGACTCAATAAGCAGAGAAAACTAGCAGGGACAAGTAGTAACCGCACTTCCTCCCTGTCCTTATTCAAGGGAGTCCCCTGGGAACTGTTTATACAACATCCTTCAGGTCCACTGTTCTGATGACATTTATATGGATAGGACCTGGTGAGCTAGAATGAGGAACTTCCTCAGATGCCCAACTAGGATAAATGTCTGCTAAAGTGCGGGAGATAAACCACATAAAAATACGGGCCCCCCAACTAGTAAGAAAGAGGCATAACCCTTGATGGGACATTGTAGATTTCAGGGGCTACTGCCTTCATCCATTTGGGTGGCTATCACAAAATACTAGGGCCTGGGAGGCTTATAAACAACAAATATCTATTTTTCATGGTTCTGGGTGCTGGGAACTCCAAGATCAAGGCATCAAGCGTGGTTGGTTTCTGGTGAGAGCCTTCCTTCGGTTCTTAGCCTGCACCTTTTGGTTGTGGCTTCATATTATGGAAGGGGCACAGGAGCTCTCAGGGATCTGTCTGGGACCTCATTCATGAGGTCTCCGCACCTCAGTAGCCCCACTTCTCAAAGGCCCTACCTCCTAATACCATCATCTTTGAGGGTTAGGATTTCAACACAAGAGATGAATGGGGCACAAACATTCAGACCGTAACAGCTACTTATATCACATTTACATGTCTTTCATGCAGCCCATATACTTTATAAACTTAAAGGTTGCCATCTTTGTGTGTGACCCAGAACAAGAGATGTCTATATGGAGCCAGAAGTTCACCATGATTGGGTAATAAGTTACAAATCAAAGTGATGGTCTGTTATGTTAGTTACAGTTTCTGTTTTGAGAAAACAACTCCCTGCTTGCCATTGAAACCTGGTGGGTACTGGATGCCTGACCATGGATCAGGAGGTGATCATGTTTACAGAACTACCCATAACAAAATGGTTGTTTCCAATGTACTTCTCCATACACTTGAGGCTCCCAGAAGCACAAGTGCAAGTAGCAGATATTTAACCCAAACCAAGCAGGTCCCGTAGACACAAATGAATTGCAGGCATAAGTTGCTTTTATTTCCAGAAGACTCCTCCTGTCCACTTCAGTCTCCAAACACAGAGGACCTCATGGGCACTTTGTTACATCCAGTTGACTGATAGGACATTTTTGAATCTGGATTACAGGTGGGTCTGCCTCGTTTGCTAATACCAGCTGAAAGACTGTTGACTGTAATGTTATAGCCTGTATAGTTATAGACTGTGTAGTTATAGGATGTTGGTATGGACTTAGAACTAACAGTATATGGTGTTGATTTCCATAGAATGCTTGTGTCCCAGGAAAATTCATTTGCTGAAACCTAACCCCCACTATGATGACATTTAGATGTGGGGCCTTTGGGAGGTGAATAGGTCGTGAGGGCGGAGCCCTCAGGAATGGGATTTGCGTCCTTACAGAAGAGAACCCAGAGAGCTTCTTCACCCCTCTTACCATGTAAGGTTACAATGAAAAGATGGCCATCTATGAACCAGAATGCAAGACTCACCAGACACCAAATTTGTCTGATTCCTTGACCTTAGACTTCCCTTAGACTTAGAACTGTGAGAAATACATGTTTGTTGTTTAAGCCACCCAATACCTGATCTGTTGTTATAGCAGCCGGAATGGACCAACACATTGGTCTTCCCAAAGCCATAGTGAAGGCGATGCTCATCATTAGCGGATTCCATATCAACACATTTGCCTACTTGCTGCGATTTCTTTGTGACACGACATTGACAGTGACAGTACTCTCGCAGACATTTGAGGACACGCACAGAGCGCTGAAACATTTGAGTCGCCCCGTGCGTCTGTTGCCAGCTGAAACTGAACAAGGCAACACTGTCTTCTTCTTTCAGCTCTCACACTGAACAAACGTCCCTTTTGTGGCCCAAGTAGAACCACGTTTTTCACATTCTGTGCCTTTTGTTGGGATTTCACTGTTTGAAACAGCCCCCAAGCATAGTGCTGAAGCGCTGGCTAGCGTTCCTAAGCTCAGGAAGGCTGGGATGTGCTGTAGAGAGAAAAATGTGTGTGTAACAAGCTTTGTTCAGGCCTGAGTTACAGCCCTGTATCTGCGGGTTCGGTGTTAAGGAATCAATAATATGGCACATCCAAAAAAGGGGACAAGGAAGTTCTCTGATCTGCATGTCAGGCCACTCCAGAAAAGTGCTAAGGTAGCATCTATAATGTGTGATGAAAAGCACACAAAGGGGCTACATCTGTGGACGTAGATTTGAAGATGACAACTGATTTAAAAAAAAAAAAAAAGAGCATCATAGAAAGCATTGTAAGCCTGAAAGCCAAAGGAATGTACAGTCACATTGCCCAGGGTCAAGAAAATGTTACTCTTTTGGGCTACTGCCTCCTCACATATTTCAAAAAGCAATACAGCATGAAAAATGTGAACCCTGCATGAGGGGCAGTCTGCAGATCAAGAGGCTGTGGAAGAATTTTTCAAATGCCTGCTAAGTGTTATGTAGGAGAAGGATTATATGTAGAAGAACAGGTTTCCAATGCTGATGAAACTGACTTGTTTTCCAAGAATGTTGGCAAATGAATCCATAGAACGAGTGGAGTTTTGGTTGATGAAAATGCTGTGACCAGAAGCTCGCAGGATCCTAACCATGTATTTCCCCTTGGAGTTTAGTATTGGCTAATTCGGGATTAGTGCTGACCTTACAGAACATAACTACCCTAGATACTGTGTGCTCCAAACAGTTGACTGTATATGGATCGGAGAATCAAGAGGCCGGAGTGAGAATAGCACCCCCGCTTATGTGCAAGGACCCCCTCCAACAGTCTTGTTAAGATCTTCATGATCCTGGGCTCTAATGGTTTCAGAGTCAAATACCCAAAGGATGAATTTTTCTGCCAGGGGATACGATAATATTCTTTCAAGTATTTTTAAGAAAGTCTATCGATATTGCTATGTGTTTGTGCTGTGGTGTGTTTGTGTGTGGGCAGGTGTGTAAGGGACGGGGTAAAGAACATACAATGCCAGCTACAATGCATGTCACTACCTCTCATTTCTCACCTACCCTGAACTAGTTTCCATGCCCATTACTCAACTATATGGAAAGTGCTTGTGAACTTCACCAATGCCCTTGGCGTTGCTGAACCCCGTCAATGTGTCTCCAACCTCAAACCTCCCTAATTCTCAAATGCGTTTGACTTAGTTGACCACGATCCTCTTTTCCAAACTCTTTTCTCCAGCTCTGTGATGCCCTATCTTCCTTCTACTTTTTCTCCTATTACTACTCCCTTTTTAAGTGTCCTCTGCTTAAGCTCTCCTTCCCTGCTCAATTATTAACATTTGACATCTGATCCTCCTCCAAACTTAGTCCTCGTCTTCTTCTCCTCACTATCTTCCATATTTAAATATTCTCACCCCTCTGATGTCTTTATGTACAGTTTATATACCACAACTCCCATTAATAGCTTCAGCTCAAATCTCTTCCCCTAACTCCAAAGTCCATATCCAATTGCACACCTAAGATCTCCACTTGCCTACCTCACAGATATCTTTAAAAGTCTACATGTACTCCTGATCATCACCCCACCGTGCTGGTTTCATCTCCAATTCTATTGCTGGTTCTCTCTTTATATTAAGAAAAAGTAACACAGTCACGCAGGAAGCAAAATTAGAAACCTAGAAATTACTCTTCACTCCTCCGTTTTGCTCATCTCTTGCCTCCAATTCAATCCTTCAGCAGATTTTGCTTCCAAATACGTTTCAATTCCGTCTGCTTCTCTCCATATCTACTATCCTGGGTGTCTACCATGACGCCAAGTGGGTGGAGGTAGAAAAGCATCATGGACAGTTTCAAGCTTCCATAGTCCCAGATGTGTGACTCTAGAGAAAAGAGACACCTTCTCTCTACCAGCATTAACATATAAAACCCCAAAGAAGGAGTAAATAAGTTTGGATCGGTTTCCAGTAATTTTGACCACAGGGAGGTGTGATATTATAATTTTTCAGGTCTTGTTTCTATGTCCAACCCATGGCCAAGGATCCAAGGTGTGTGATTAAAACCCCCCTAGAATCACATGGAGGAAAAAGGGCAGTTTCCCAATGTACAGTGGTGCTACTAGCAAAAGAGGGTGCCTGACAAAGAGAAACAAGGTCTGTAAAGAGAGAAGGCTCTCTCTTGTGGGGCACCTGGGTGGCTCAGTGGGTTAAGCGTCTGCTGTAGGCTCACTCAGGTCATGATCCCAGGGTCCTGGGATCAAGCCCCACATCGGGTTTCCTACTCAGCGGGAAGCCTGCTTCTCCCTTTCCCCCTCCCCCTGCTTGTATTCCTTCTCTTGCTGTCTCTCTCTCTGTCAAATAGATAAATAAAATCTTAAAAAAAAAAAGAGTGAAGGCTAGCGTCGGGGAATATAACCGCCCTGTTTGTGCTTTGCTGTCCTGAGTACATTCTTCAGGCAGACCAGAACACGAAGTAATTGGTTCTCAAATGAATATTGTTATCATAATGCCTACATGCTTTGAGGATTTCCTAGAATAATACTGTATAGAATTTGGATAAACTGGAGTCTTTTAGGGTTCTAAAAACATTCTATTACATTTTGTTGAATTAATGAGTCTAGTAATAAGTAGGAAATGTCAAGGTCTGTGTTTGGGTTTTTTTTTTTTCATTCTCTTGGGGTGCTTTCAGCTTTGGGATCCCCAGATTGGCAGGATTCCAGGATATATATATCTCAGAATATATATATATTCATGTGCATTCTACTCCATGAATTTATGATGTAAGTGCAGTTATGCATATGAAAAAATCCATAGCTGAAGATTAAACAGTAAGAGGTACATAAAAAGAGTTTAAGGAGGGTTTTCTTCCACCCTATGTCAGATCTCCAAACATGCATGGGAATTCAAATTAATCTAATCAATTTAATAAATCCATTAAAATGCACGTCTTCTTTCAACATCCTTTTTTAAAAAAGATTTTATTTATTTATTTGAGAGACAGAGATAATGAGAGAGAGAGCACTAGGGAGGAGAGGGAGAAGCAGTCTCCCCACTGAGCTGGGAGCCTGGCATAGGGCACTGATCCCAGGACTCTGGGATCACGACCTGAGCTGAAGGCAGACACTCAACCAACGGAGCCACTCGGGCACCCCTCTTTCAACATCTTTTATGACTTGCGTGTGTGTGGTGGGGGTCAACTGGAATTTTGACTTCCCAAAACAAAAACAAAACAAGAAAAATCTCTCAGGGTCAGAGAATATAGTTCTTACCATTCATGTTCTTCTTCTGAAAAACCAGCAGAGGGCGAACAAGATGGAAAATAAAGCAACTGGAACAGACTAGGCAGATGAGAGACGTTTTTCGTATGTTTGTCCAAGTTCACGTAGAACTTAAGCGGCAAAAATGATTCTTCAGTCAAGGACTTAGAAAGGAGTAAATGCATCCAGGAACACTAATTTGACTTAACCCTGGCCTTTCCAAGTTGTTTCTATAAGATTTTAGTCTGTGATAGAGATTAAATCCTTTGCAACCAGGATTCATCCTATAGTATAATTTCCTAGAGACCAATCTTGGAAAGGTAGGCACTCAGAAAATGTGTAAGGGGGGTAGAGAAAACCAACACATCTCTTATTCTAATGACAGAATCACATGCTGGTAGCAATTAGAGCATAACTTACCCTTAACGCTTCAGTATTCCCAATGTCTGTAGAATTTAAAGGAAGAAAATCAAAGAAGTAAAATGTACTTTATTTCATAAACCTAGGTTCAAAATGAAGACACACAGAAGCATTAAGGAAAGAAAAGAATAAGAATTTCATAAATCTTGATGTTAGATAAATGTGAGATTGTTCTGTTAAAAATTTATATAGAGGTGCCTGGGTGGCTCAGTGGGTTAAAGCCTCTGCCTTTGGCTCAGGTTATGGTCCCAGGGTCCTAGGATCGAGCCCCGCATCGGGCTCTCTGCTCAGCAAGGAGCCTGCTTCCTCCTTCTCTCTGCCTGCCTCTCTGCCTACTTCTGATCTCTCTGTCAAATAAATAAATAAAATCTGAAAAAATTTTTAAAAAATATATAATGTATGGCTTCTGCCCAATTTGGTTGCCTTATGGGTCTTTTGGGGTAACATGCTCTTTATATTGGAACTCAATGTGTCAAAGATCAGTCACGGTTGTCTCCCCTTACCCACGGAGATTATGTTCCAAGACCTCCAGCCAGATCTCTGAAACCACAGATAATATCAAACCCTATATATATACATGTTTTTTCCTATACATACGTACCTATGATCAAGTATAATTTATAAATTAGGCAAAGCAAGAGATTAACAATAACTAATAATAAAACAGGATAATTATTACAATACACTGTAAGAAAAGTTATGTAACTGTGATTTCTTTCTCTGCCTCTCTCTCTCTCAAAACATCATTTTTTTAAAAAAAGATTTTATTAATTTATTTGACAGACAGAGATCACAAGTAGGCAGAGAGAGAGGGGGAAGTCAGCTCCCTGCTGAGTAGAGAGCCTGATGTGGGGCTCGATCCCAGGACCCTGAGGTCATGACCTGAGCTGAAGACAGAGGCTTTAACCCACTGAACCACCCAGGTGCCCTCAAAACATCTTCTTTTTGATACCCTTCTTGTTGTGATGATGTGAGATGATAAAATGCCTACATGATGGTTGAAGAGAAGTGGGTGATGTGGGCATGGCGACATGGCATTAGGTCACTATTGACCTTCCAATGAGATATCTGACAATATGTTAGAAAAAGGATCACCTGCTTCTGGACCCAGGTTGTCCTCAGGTAATAGAAATGGCAGAAAGTGCAAGTATGGATAAGGGGAGAATAATGTACTTTCACATATTAGATGGAAAAGTTGTTTTCAATTTGAGCAAAAGTCTGAGGAAGTGAACTGTCATGTACCACGTTGGCTAGAGTGTAAAACGGTATGACTTTTGGAGAGCAATTAGGCAAATCATAACTCTGTGTGAACATCCTACATAAGCATTCTTATATACATAGTTTTGCACATTTTGCAAGTGTTTTTGTAAGAGAGGAGTATATATGAGTAAGCTCATCATAGCATTTTTTGTACTAGTTAAACTTCAAAAAGAACTCCAAACCCTACCAAGGACATGATTGAGTAGGTTATGGACACAGGGCACTTGCTATGCCCCAGTACTGTTCTTCATGCTTTATCTGCTTCCACTCATTTAATCCTTAAAAAAAGCATTTTATTACAACACATTTTACAGATGAAGAAGCTAAGACACAGAGAGGTGAAGTAATCTGGCCACACGCATACAGAACCTATTGGCAAAAATGAGTCACAAACCCAAGAGGTCTATGCTTTTAATCCACTCTACTGCTTCTCTTAACCTGAGCTGTTATAAGAATTATGACAGTTTGGGGCGCCTCGGTGGCTCAGTGGGTTAAGCCTCTGCCTTCGACTCAGGTCATGATCTCAGAGTCCTGGGATTGAGTTCCACATCAGGCTCTCTGCTCGGCGAGCGCCTGCTTCCTCCTCTCTCTCTCTGCCTGCCTCTCTGACTACTTGTGATCTCTCTGTCAAATAAATAAATAAAATCTTTAGAAAAAAAAGAAAGAATTATGACAGTTTGTATCAACTAACCTAAGCTAGAGCTCCCCGTAGGGAGCTACAAAGTCACTTAGCATGATCTCAAAGATGAACAGTCAGCAGAAGCTAGTTTTCCATGGAACTGCAATCGATTGCCTAAAAATTCTTAGGTAGTAACTCTTCAGACCTGGATCTGAATCAGCAATACAGAGTCACTTAACAACCTACCAACCCCTTGAATCAACAAATTTTATATCAACTGCTGATTCCAAACCAGACAGTTAGTTGGAGGTGAATCTGCATATAAGTGCTGGCAAATGTAATTACCGTAATGCTGATCTGATGGGGTGAACTATGCAACCCATGGAACTTGATTCCCAAGTGGCATTGGAATTCCTTAATTAATGTAAACAGGAAATGAATATTCTACATTCATAAACAGTCTTTTCTTTTTTTCCTTTTTTCCCCCATTAACGAGGCCATGATGATGTTGACAGTTGCCATTTTGAAAAACTCTCTTTGCTGCAGCATGAAAGATGGTGGCTCTGGTAAGCTGACCAGTCCTGGCCCGTGTGCGGCTGTGGAAGAGGTCACTTTCAGAGTGGGATAGCTCTGCCAGGTGAAAGTCTAATCTGTCTTTTTGTCGGGCAGCCTTCTCAATAGCACTCCTGTGTGCCTTATGTGATGTGCTCTGAAGTAAAATTGTTCTTCTTGCACATTTTATAAATTCATCCCTTGCTTTTCAGCCTCTGTTTTCACCCAATACGTTCCTCCTATCTGGTTTTATTTTGTCTTAGCTTCCCCCCAAACCTAATCGAACAACAACTCCTGGAGTGTGGGAAAGAGACCCAACACTAATGGGCATCTCCTGAGTTTCAGGCACTGAGTAAGGTGTTTTTCATACATTTGTCACTTAATTCTCCTAACAACCCATCAAGATAGATCCTGTGACCCTCATTTTCCCGGGGAAAGAAAAAGTTCTGAGAAGCTAAATGTTAGCCTCAGGTCATGCCACTTGCAAATGACAGAGCTGGGGTTTGACCCTGTGTCTGTCAGGCTCCAAAGTCTACACCCATTCCAATAAGCCACATTTCCTCACAAAATGCATTTATATTTCTCATGTTTGTATCACTTGCTGTCTGGATCTCTCCATAGTTAATTCTTAGAATTTACAGAGCAATAAAGTCCAGCAGGCAAATGTTAATCTAATCCCATGCCTTTTTCTAAGATCATGGTTAGGGTCTAAACAGAAAGCTGAGAAGTTTTCCAAACTTGAGGGCTTTCTTAATACAATGACTACAGCTTCATTCTTTTCCAATAAAGGAATACTTATGTTACAGGATGGATTCTAAAACAAGAACATTAAAGAAAGAGTGGAGGTGGCCATAGTGGCTCAAGGCAGGCAGAGGGAGAAGGTATTGAAATCTCATTTCCCTGCACAGTACTTAATGTTCCAGAAACTCTTGTTTTGATCAATCTTCCTTTCCCTTGGAATGTGAATGATTTTTAACCTGCTGGTGGAACTCTGTTGATCTCAGGAAGGGAAGACCCACTAACACATTCTTAAACCAGGATGTGATAATATAAGCAGAAGGAAAGCAGGGCTCTCTGATGCTGACAACACTGTAACACTCACATGGCCATATATGTCAGCGGTCAGCATTTAAGACCAGGAAAAGAGCAGTAGGTCTCCTAAATGTAACAGAAGTGTAGAGACGTGTTTGTTGGAAAGCAATTAATAGTTCTTTAAAATACAAAACTCTCGGGGCGCCTGGGTGGCTCAGTGGGTTGGGCCGCTGCCTTCGGCTCGGGTCATGATCTCAGGGTCCTGGGATCAAGTCCCACATCGGGCTCTCTGCTCAGCAGGGAGCCTGCTTCCCCCCCTCTCTCTGCCTGCCTCTCTTCCTACTTGTGATCTGTCAAATAAACAAATAAAATCTTTAAAAAAAATAAAAATAAAAAATAAAATACAAAACTCTCAGGGAAATCTAATTTCTCAAGTTCTAAATGAAATCCTTATGACCAATCAATCACAGACAGGAGACTGTGGCTTGTAGTTTTACCATTATTGATGGACTGATGGGTCCCTACGTCTCTGCTGGGATATGAGCTTGACAAAAAACTCACAATAATGGTGGCTAAAGAGACTGAATTTTTTCAATTCCAAGACCATATTTTTTGCTTTGTCTTTTCCTTAAAAATAACTTCTATTACCTTTCTTGTTGTTAATGGACATGATGAGTGGTCATTGAGAAGATATCAAATTGAAAATTATCAAATAGAGGGGCACCTGGGTGGCTCAGTGGGTTAAGGCCTCTGCCTATGGCTCGGGTCGTGATCCCATGGTCCTGGGATTGAGCCCCGCATCGGGCTCTCTGCTCAGCAGGGGGGGCTTGCTTCCTCCTCTCTCTCTGCGTGCCTCTCTGCCTACTTGCGATCTCTGTCTGTCAAATAAATAAATAAAATCTTAAAAAAAAAAAAGAAAGAAAATTATCAAATAGAATAAGGACAAATACAAAAATTGCACTAAACACTACTACTTACAAATGACCACTCAACACTTTGGTGTTATCTCTCTAGGTCAATGTGTCTGTAAATATACTTGTAGTCTTTTGACTTACTTTAAAAAATTGAGATTATGGGAGTGTCTGGGTGGCTCGGTGGTTTAACCCTCTGCCTTCAGCTCAGGTCATGGTCTCAGGGTCCCATGTCAGGCTCTCTGCTTAGCAGGGAGCCTGCTTTCCCCCTCTCTCTGCCAGCCTTTCTGCCTACTTGTGATCTCTCTCCCTCTCTCTCTCAAATAAATAAATAAATTCTTAAAAAAGAAAAAAAAATGGGATTATGTTGAGCATACTATTTTATTAGTAGCCTTTCCCACTTAATTTGTTTTGAACATTTTCTTATGTTCAGTACTCTCCTCTGATGTCAAAATAACTTATAATGGAAAAAATGGCAAAATAAAACTAAATGTTTCATTTTTATGGTGTGAACATCATCCATACAGAAACAAACTTTGTCTGAGCGACCATAATCTTGATGATATGAGTCAAGTTAATTCACCTATGTCCCATTTCACCAGCCTCAGGTACAAGATGAGGTCAAGTAACTCTTAATTGTCTAATTAAATTTCTCTGAAACCCCATCTCATCAGTTGAAGAATTTTTCTGCTCTTCAAGAGTCTTTTCTCTCATTATAACTCAAAGAACCCCAAGAATGCTGCAGGCAAGAGATCAGTCCTGGCTAGCAATGACTCAGGTAATAAAAAGCAGAAAGTTATGAATTAGCTAAGGGTTGCTAGCTGCTATAACAAACCCCCAAATTTGAGTGGTTTGATACAATATAAGGTTATTTCTCATTTGCTTAGGAGTTCAAATGTATGGTCCTTGTTGGGAGGTAAATGGTGGGGAGGAGCTTTATTTTAGTCATCTTGAGCACTGATATCCAAACAACGAGAGGGAAAATGCATGGGGGAGCAGATCCTCATGAGTCTACCACCATAACACATTGGCCAGAAGTCATGACATGGTTATAGCTCACTGTCAGGCAAACTAAGAAATGTGGTCCAACGTGTGCCCAGAAAGAAGAAAAATGAATCAGTATCTGCTACATTCTACTCTTGGCACCAAATACTCATTTGCAGTCTTTTTCCTACACCATAGAACACACCCACCCATCTCCCCAAGGGTGTTAGCAGAAAGCCGCTACGTGCAGCTCATACTCCAGAACTTTGCTCTGATTTACAGTTTTCTTTTTCAGTTTTGGATGGGGCTCTTTGTGGCCTGGAGAGCTATGAACTAAGCCACAAATGATCTCACCTCTTTTTCTCCGATATACATATTCAACATAAAATGGTGCAACAGGGATATGTCAACCACAGTGAAAGCTCCCATTTGGAAATGTGAAGAATGACAGACAGCTATCAATTAATGACAGACAGTTATCAATTAATGACTCATGGCAGTGATGATATTTAGTGGGCAAGCCTTGTGAAAACACCTGTCTTAGCAGTGGAAGAGGTTCCATGATTAGACCCAGGTCTGCTAAATGGGAGGAACGTCCATGTCCCTTGTTCTCACCTGGACTGGGCAGAATGTCAGGGAGAACGTCCTCTTCAGAGGCTGTAGCAATCACACACATCACTCATTGCCTTTGCAATTTTGGCCAGTCAAAAGATGTTTTAAAGTAGCAGGCTCCTTCTAGGTGAGGTTCTTGGTGTGTTTGAACACGTAATTCCCTAAAAAAAAAATGTAGCCAATTCTGGTCCATTTCTTTCTCAAAACCTAATTCTCAAGACTCTAATTTATTGGCTTTCTTACCTCCATGTTTCTCTAACCCTTACCCTCATTGATCTTTGCAACAGGTTGAATCCCTTTGTTCAATTAAGAAGTCATGGGCCTTTTTCTCCCAAAAAATGTTTTCCATCTTATTTGCTATTGGGGTCCCAAGGCAACAGGCTTTTCAACCCATGTCTTTCTTTTGTCTTCATCAACATTTTATTGACCTTGCTGTCAATGCTCAGATGGCCTGGAGTGGTGTCTTCTTGATTCTTGTCTCATATAGACAAGTCCCCTGGAATGGGGCATCTTTCAATAAGATTGTTTTCATTTATTTGGCCAAAATACTTGAAATGCCCACCAACTGGCACAAAGATAAATATTATACAGTGTCTGATTCTGGGAGGTCCAAAACCTCATTGGTAAACTGAAAGCATGCACAAGGAAGGAGTGGGAGCACAACGAAGGAAGCCTGGGAAGATCAGGAAAGGTCTTTCAGAGGAAGTGACGTTGGAATTAAGCTTGAAAATTAAGCCAAGGTTTTCCAGAAGTTCACAGGGACAAAGGATTTTCCAGTCTGAATAAACAGTATGTGCAAGGTCGTAAGAGCTAATTACAGGCAGCTTTTATCTTTCTCTTGGCAATTTGCTCAAAGCTCAGATTTTAAGTACTGAGCACTCATAAATTTTGTTTTTTGACAGCAGTCTACCTCAATTCAGTGTCTCCATTGGTGTTTCTCCAATCTTGGAAGCTTTCCTTATACTCTTCTGCATAGGCTCTTCTATAATTTCTTTTTTTTTTTTTAAGATTTTATTTATTTATTTGACAGAGAGAGATCACAAGCAGGCAGAGAGGCAGGCAGAGAGAGAAGGGGAACCAGGCTCCTTGCTGTGGGGCTCGATCCCAGGACCCTGAGTCCATGACCTGAGCTGAAGGCAGAGGATTAACCCTCAGAGCCACCCAGGCACCCCATATTCTATAATTTCTTAAGGGTTCTAATGGGTATAGATATTTATGCACCCTTGCCTGAAGAAGTGTCTTCCTGTGTCTGGGACTGTCAGCCTGCTCCATCAGGCAGGCCATTTTAAGAAGGAAGCATGTACAGCAGTGACACGGAAAGGTGTCTACCCAGATCAGTCGAATCAGCCTGGATAATCATTGGGGGTGATTGATGTTAAGACCAGATCACCCTTTCATCCAGCATTCTGCTTTGGCTTTACCTATCTTCACTCTTTTTTTTTTTTTAAGTTTATTTATTTATTTATTTATTTAAGTAATCTCTGCTTCCAACATGGGACTCAAACACCCAACCCCACGATCAGGAGTCACATGCCCCTGCAACTAAGCCAGCCAGGCGTCCTTACCTATCTCCACTCTCAGCGGTACAAAGTTGAAGAGACCTCTTTTCCAGAATATTCTGTAAAATGCCAATTGCCTAGAAAGGCCTGTCTCACTTCTAGTTATCTACATCTCCCCTTCACTGGAAGACATTTTGTCCATGTCTCTGTCCCCTCTCCTGTTACAACAGCAGGAACGGTGCTTTACAGCTCTTTTGAAGGAGAAAGAGTCTGAAAGACAAATGGGCGAAAGCGGTCAAAACATACAAACTTCTAGCTATAAAATAAGTAAGTCCTGGGAATATAATGTACAAATGGTTACTAAAGTTAATAATACTGCATCGCATATCTGAAAGTTGCGAAGAGAGTACATTTTAAAAGTTTTCATCACATGAAAAAAACCTGGTAATTACATACGATGGTAGACCTTAATTAGACTTATTCTAGTGATCATTTCACAATATAAACAAATGTCAATCTCTACGTTGTACACCTGAAACTAATATATTATATATGTCAATTGTACCTCATCAAAAAAAATACTTTTTTAAAAAAGAGAAAGAATCCTGTAGATTGAGGACCATTTGCAATTTTTGCCAGAAACACATTTTTCTCCCAAACACCCCCCTCTGGCAAGTGTAGGCTCAGGTTGGACTACAAGGCTTTCACTTCCGAATGCTGTAGATGCACATTACCCTGACATATTTTTACCTATTTTTTTTAAAGTTTATTTATCTTCTTGTAGTCATCTCTACCCCCAACGTGGGGCCTGAACTCACAACCTAGATATCTAGAGTCTCATGCTTTTCTGACTGAGCCACGCAGGTGCCCCTATTTTCACCTATTTTTAAGATGATAGAGGGAAGCTAGAGTATTTTATTCGCTTTTCAATGGATCTGAGTAAATTCTTAGAAGGAGATAAATTACTGAGTTGAAGTCAGGATCATTTGGGTACAAAGGACAGAGATTAAATTATGCCAGGAAAACAGAGACTTAAGGAGAGGCCTCAGATCCCAGGGGCACAAGGAGAGTCTCTGGCAGGGCCGGGACCAGAGATTCCCATCCCATATTTTAGCTTCCAAAATCAATCTACTTCCCTTTCCTAAATTTCCAAGAGAGGAAGGAGAGCATGCCAATTCACCTTTCCCACCAGGTCACCAGATTTTAGGTTTCAGGCCAGCCCGTGGATGGCCCATCCTGTCAGGTCTCCTCCCCTAGACAGCTAGCTGTGGCCAGGTCTGGGGGAAGCCCTGTGGTTCTTGACCCGCAAGAGAAATGGGTGACGGAGACATCCCCAAATACATCTAATGGGTATGAGGAGAAGGGCAAAAATTCAAAGTTGTATTCTGGACCCAAAATGCCTACTTCCGGTGTTGGCTCCACCCCTTCCTTGCTGTGTGACTTAGAGCAAGTTACTTACTTGCTCTGTTCCTCAGCTTCTTTATTCTTAAAATAGGACATATAAATGGTATCTCCTCACAGGACTGGTGTAAGGATTAAATGAAACAGAGCAAAAAAGCACTCAAAGCTAGAAATGGCCTATCTGAATATCCAGTGGGTACTGCTATTATATTTTCCCCAGAAAAAGAGCACCTTCCTGGGTTCTATGATTAATGCCATTAATATTCTCCCAAATATCAACACTACTGTCATATATCAACCTCCACGGCTGGTTCAGCCTTCCTTTGCCAGTTTTTTACTTTATTACGGATTCATTTATTTATTGGATTTACAGTTCTTGAGCATCCGTTTACTACCTAAAAATAATTTTTTCCTCCCTAGTCTTGCTGGCATTTCTCCAACCTAAGCCCTTAATACTCCTCA
Organism: Martes martes; assembly: GCF_963455335.1. Lineage (NCBI taxonomy): Eukaryota > Metazoa > Chordata > Mammalia > Carnivora > Mustelidae > Martes > Martes martes. The sequence continues at coordinate 130,301,164 of NC_137895.1, forward strand.
CTTGGATTGCTGCAATTAGCTCTCTGGTCTCCTTGGCTCCTGCATACCATAGCCAGATTAATTTTACTAACATCCCTTCTGATCATGTTATTCCCCGAATCAAAAGTTTTCAGTGTTCCCCTATTACTAGTATAAAGTCCACAGTTTGAAACTTAATACTTAGAACATTCTAAGGCTCAGAACTGATCTGCCATTGTAGGTTTATTTCCCACAGCTTCCTCGTATACAGTTGAAACTGTTCAACTGTACTGTTCTTGTTTCTGGCTCCAGTGTAGCTCGTATTAAACTCTCCTACCTCTGGGCCTTTGCTCATGCTGTCCCATCCACCTGACATGCCTCATCCCTTGCTCCCTGAACCAGCAGCATCAGCATCACCCAGGAGTTTGTTAGAAATGTCATATTCATTGCCTACTGAATCAGAATCAGCATTTTAATAAGATCCCCCCAATGACTCATGTACATGTATTTTTCTTATATGAGATAAAATATCTTATATATTTATTATTAGCTTGTAAATAGATAAACCCACTACATCCCCTTTCCTGTTAACATTTTACCTTTGCCTCAGGCCCCAGCTCAAGTAATATTGCCTCATCCAGGTGTCCTTGACTACTAGAGCTGAAAATAATCTCTTTAATATCTGAATTCCCATAGCCGCTTTCTGAATTCCTTGAATTTCTCATGACTAAATTCTTTATACCTGTTTATGTAATTAGCACATACTTTTTTTTAGCATGAGCTAAGAATTCTGCAATTACTTTGTTATTGAAATATAATTGACATATAACAATATTATTTTCAACACACAACAACAAAATGATTCATTATTTGTATATAGTGTGAAATGATCACCATAATAAGTCTAGTTAAAATCCATCGCCGTATTTAGTTACAAATTTTTTTCTTGTGATGAGAACTTTTAAGATCTACTCCTTCAGCAACGTTCAAATATACAATATCCTTAACTATGGTCTTCACACTGCGCAATACATCCCCAGGGCTTATTTATTTTATTGCTGGAAGTTTATACCTTTTGATCCCCTTCACCCATGTTGATCACCACTCCCATCCCTCGCCTCAAGTCACTTCCAGTCTGTTCTCTGTATCTTTCAGTGCAGTTTTTTTTTTCCTTTTTCTTTTTTGTAGACTCCACAAACAAGTGAGATCATAAGTATTTGTCTTTCTTTGTCTGACTTATCTCACTTAGCATAATGTTCTCATGGTCCATCCATGTTTCACAAATGGCAAGAGTTCAGTCTTTTTTTTTTTTTTAAGATTTTTATTTATTTATTTGACAGACAGAGATCACAAGTAGGCAGAGAGGCAGGCAGAGAGAGAGGAGGAAGCAGGCTCCCTGCCAAGCAGAGAGCCCGATGCGGGGCTCGATCCCTGGGATCATGACCTGAGCTGAAGGCAGAGGCTTTAACCCACTGAGCCACCCAAGTGCCCTGAGTTCAGTCTTTTTTATGACTGAAAAACATTCCTTTGTGTGTGTGCGCATTTCTGTGTGTATACACACACACAATAGAATATTTTACATATATATAACTTTTTCTTATCTCATAATTATATATAAACAATCTTTTCTTGATCTGTTTATCCTCAATGGACACAGATTGATTCTATGTCTTGGCTATTGTAAATAATGTTGCAATAATCTTTTTGAGTTGATGTCTTTATTTCCTTGGATAAATACTCAGAAGTGGAGTTGCTCGATCATATGGTAGTTCTAGTTTTCATTTTTCAAGGAAGCGCTATACTGTCTTCCACAATGGCTGCACCAGTTTACATTCCCATCAACAGCGCACAAGGGTTCCATCTTCCCCACCTTCTCACCAACATTTATGTCTTCTCTTCTTGATAACAGCCATTCTAACATGTACAAAGTGATAGCTCATTGTTTTTTTGAGCAATGTCTACACCCAACATGAGGCTTGAATTCATAACCCCCAAATTAAGAGTCTCGTGCTCTACCAACTGAGCCACCTAGGTGCCCCTCATTGTGTTTTAGACTTGCATTTCCCTGATGATTACTGGTGTCAAGTTCCTTTTCATGTACTTGTTGGTCATATACGTGTCATCTTTGGAAAAAGGTCTATTCAGATTCTCTGCCTATTTTTTAAATGGATTGTTTTTGTTTTGCTATGGGGTTGTGTAAATTCTTTATATATTTTGGGTGTTAACTGCTTATCAGATATATGAATTGCAAATATTTCTCCCACTTGGTAGGGTGCCTTTTCACTTTTTTGATGATTTTCTTTGCTCTGCAGAAGCTTTTTATGTGATGTAGTCCTGCACGTTTATTTTTGCTTTTGTTGCCTTTGCTTTTGATGTCAGGTCCAAAAAATCATTGCCAAGCCCAATGTCAAAGAACTTGCTGCCTATAATTTCTTCCAGGAGTTTTATGGTTTCAGGCCTTGCATTCAAGTCTTTAATCCATTTGAGTTAGTTTTTGTGTATGGTATAAGATAGCCAGCCAGTGTCATTCTTTTGCATGTGGCTTTCCAGTTTTCCCAACACTATTTATTAAAAAGACCACCCTTTTCCCTTGTATATTCTTGGCTCCTTTGTCATAAATTAATTGACCATATGTGCCTGATTTATTTCTGGGCTCTCTATTCTTCTCCACTGATCTATGCGTTGGTTTTAATGCTGATACCATACTGTTTTGAATACTATAGTTTTGCAGTATAGTTTGAAATTAAGGAGACTGATGCCTCCAGCTTTCTTCTTTTTTCTCAAGATTACTTTGACTAGTCAAGAGTCTTTTGCAGTTTCATACAAATTTTAAGATTGTTTATCCCATTTCTGTGAAAAATGACATTGGAATTTTGATAGGGATTACATGAAATCTGTAGTGTGGACATTTTAACAATATTAAGTCTTCCAGTCCGTGAGCATGAATATCTTTCCATGTATTTGTGTCTTCTTCCATTTCTTTCATTAATGCTTTATAGTTTTCACTGTATGGGTCTTTTACTTCCTTGGTTAAATTCAAATTCTATTTTATTTTTTGATGCAATTGTAAATGTGATTATTTTAATTTATCATTTTGATAGTTTGTTATTAGTGTATAGAAGTGCATCTGATTTTTTATGTTGATTTTGTATCCTGCAAATATACCAAATTTTTTTATTCTAACAGCTTTTTGTGGAATCTTTAGGGTGATATAATATTTCATCTGCAAATGTGCAAGTTTTACTTCCTCCTTTCTAATTTGAATAGCTTTTATTTCATTTTCTTACCTAATTGCCATGGCTAGGACTTCCAAATCTATGTTGAATGAAAGTGTTGAGAATGGGCATCCTTGTTTGAGCTAGGATGTTTCAGCTTTTTACCACTTTGTATGATAGCCTTGTTATATATGGCCTTTATTATATTGAGGTAATTTCCCTCTATGCTCACTTTGTTGAAAGTTTTTATCATAAATGGAATTTTGTCAAATTTTTTTCTGCATCTATTGAGATGATCATGTGATTTTTTTATTCTTCGTTTTTTTAATGTGGTGATCGACTGATTTGTGGATGTTGAACCATCTTGCATCACTGGAATAAATCCCATTGATCATGGTTAATGATCTTCTTAATGCATTGTTGAATTTGGTCTGCTATATTTTATTGAGGATTTTTACATCTATGTTCATCAGGGATATTGGCCTTTAATTTTCTTTTCTTATGGCATCCTTGTGTGGATGCCTTAGTTGACCGCATGAAGTAAGTTTGGAAATGTTCCTTCCTCTTCTATTATTGGGGGGTAGGTAGGAGGAATAGTTTGAAAAGGATTGGTATTAAATCTTTAAATGTTTTGTAAAATTCACAGTGAAGTTGTCTGGTCCTGGGCTTTTGTTTGTTTGGAGGTGATTGATTACTGATTCAATCTCCTTACTAGTAATCAGTCTGTTCAGACTTTCTATTTGTTCATGATTCAGTCTTGGTAGCTTGTACGTTTCTAGAAGTTTATCCATTTCTTCCAGATTGTTAAGTTCATTGGCATATAATTATTCATAATAATCTCTTATGATCCTTTGTATTTCTGTGATAACAGTAGAAATGTCTAGTCTTTGATTCCAGATTTTTTAAAAAAAGATTTTATTTATTTATTTGACAGACAGAGATTACAAGTAGACAGAGAGGCAGGCAGAGAGAGGAAGGGAAGCAGGCTCCTGGCTGAGCAGAGAGCCCGATGCAGGGCTTGATCCCAAGACCCTGGGATCATGACCTGAGCCCAAGGCAGAGGCTTTAACCCACTGAGCCACCCAGGCACCCCTGATTCCAGATTTTATTTGTGTTCTCTCTTTTCTTGGTGAGCCTAACTAAAGCTTTGTCAATTTTATCTTTTCCCAAAAAAACAGCTGCTCTTAACTTCGTTGATCTTTTCTATTTTCTTCGTAGTTTTTTCTCATTTATTACCACTCTGCTTTTTGTTATTTCCTTCCTTCTACTAACTTTGGGCTTCATTTGTTCTTCTTTTCCTAGTTTTTTGAGGGGTAAAGTTTTGTTTCTTTGAGATTTTTCTTGTGGATTGATGTAGGCATTTATCACTGTGAACTTCTCGGCTTTTTTTGTGTGTCCCATACGTTTGATATGTTGTGTTTCTATTTTCATTTGTCTCAAGGTATTTTTTTGATTTCTCTTGATTTCTTCTTCTTTGACCCATTGGTTGCTCAATAACATGTTGTTTAATCTCCACAGATTTCTGAAATTTTCAGTTTTTTTCTTATAATTTCTAGTTCATATGATTGTGTTCAAAGAAGATGCTTGATATGATTTCAATTTTCTTAAATGTATTAAGATTTGTTTTCTGGCCTAAGTACAATCTATCTTGAAGAATATTTTGTGTGCACTTGGGAATATGTATTCCAGTACTTTTGGATAGAATGTTCTGTAAATACCTGTTAGGTCCATCTAGTCTAACATGTCTTTTAAAGCCAATGTTTTCTTATTAGATCTTCTGTCTGGATGATCTATCCATTGGTATGAGTGGGTTATTAAAGTCTCCTACTATTATTGTATTGGTGTCAATTTCTCTCTTTAGGTTTGTTAATACATAACTAGACAGCAATACAATAACAGTAGGTGACTTTAAGAACATTTTAATGGGCATTTTCAAATATATACAAAAGTAGAGAAATACAATAAGCCTCCCTTTATTTATCATTTAACTTCAACAATGATTAACAATTTGCCTATCTCATTTCACCTATTTTTCTACTACACGCACACATTTTTTCTATAGTATTTACATTCTATAGTAAAGCATCTTACTTACTGATACTTTATTAATATCTCTAGAAGATATGTTTTTTAAAAGGTAGCCACAATACCGTTATCACACACACAAAATAATAGTTTTTAAAAATTCTTCCTTAGTTGGGGCGCCTGGGTGGCTCAGTGGATTAAGCCTCTGCCTTTGGCTCAGGTCATGATTTCAGGGTCCTGGGATCAAGCCCTGCATAGGGCTCTCTGCTCAGCAAGGAGCCTGCTTCCCCCTTTCTCTCTGCCTGCCTCTCTGCCTACGGTGATCTCTCTGTCAAATAAATAAATAAAATCTTAAAAGAAAAATCTTCCCTTGTAAAATTCTGTTTCTTGTTCAAATATCCCCATTGTCTCATAAATATCTTTCATAGTTGTTTTATTCAAATCAGTATGCAAACAACTCCACCCTTTTAAATTGGCTTTGTCTACTTCCCATGCCACTTATTTGTTAAACAAACTGAACAAATAGATATATGTTCTACATATATGTGTTTAATGTATGTTTTTCAAAATAACTCTGGCTAGGGGGACCTGGGTGGCTCTGCCGTTGGGCGTCTGACTTCAGCGGAGGTCTCGATCCCGGGGTCCTGGCATCCACGCCCGCATCGGGCTCTCTACTCAGCCGGAAGTCTGAGTCTGAGTCTAAACGAACCGGAAGTGTGAGTCTAAATAAACAAACAAAGAAAAATCACTGTGGCTAAACAAAATGTGGCATATACCTACAATGGAGCATTTTTCGGCCCTAAAAAGGAAGGAAATTCTGTCACATGCCACAACATGGATGAACTTTGGCAACATTAGGCCAAGTGAAATAAGAGAGTCAAGAAAGGACAAATACCATGTGATTCCACTTACATGAGGTACACAGAGTCATCTGCATCACAGAGAGAGAAAGCAGAAGGGTGGTTGCCAGGGAGTTGGGGGAGGGGGAGAGGGGCTGCTGTGGATGGGTATAAAGTTTCAGCTCCGCAAGATCTAAGTGTGGTGCTTGGTTGCACAAAGATGTGAACGTACTTACCACGGCTGAAACGCACACCTAGAGATGGTTAAGACAGTGCCTGTTTATGTTATGTGCATTTTATCCCCCTTCAAAAACATTTTTAAATCCCTGCTGTGTAGAGAATGGTTTGTAGCCAAGACAAAGTGGAAGCAGGCTGACCAGCTGCGAGGACACTGCCGTGGGCCAGGTCAGATGACGGTGGCTTGGATTTTGGTGATAAGGGTGGAGGCAGTTAAAAAAAAAAAAAAAGATCAGCTTTGGGGTCCATTTAAAAAGGAGAAACGGGGGCGCCTGGGTGGCTCAGTCAGCTGAGCTTCTGACTCTTAGTTTTGGCTCAGGTCACAAACTCATGGGTCGTGGGATGGACCCCCACGTCAGGCTCCCTGCCCCGTGAGGAGTCTGCCTGAGGATTCTCCTCCTCTACCCCTCCCTCCCACCCCCTCCCTGCTCCCCCGCCACTCTCGCCCTCTCTCTAAAATACATAAATAAATCTTTTAAAAAATTAAATAAACGAAAAGGAGAAACAGTAGGACCTGCTGGTGGGTTGGATACTGAGCACGAAGGAAAGGCAAAGCGACAGAGGACCCCAAGGATCTGGGCCTGTTGAACTGAGCTCCCGGCGGCGCCATTTAGTGCAGTGAGGCATCCTGAGGGAGAAGCCAGCTACCAGGTGGCAGGCTGATGACACTGGACCTTTTCCATGGGGGGAGAGAGCTTGGTTGTTCTCTTTGGAACCGGCGCTTGTTCTGGGTTTGGATTTGGTTTCCCTGGCTGTCGTCATGCGGCTGCCAGGACTCTCTCTAGACTTGCTGGATGGCTGAGAGTCGTCATGGCCTCACACGACACTACAACTTCTGAGCAAGGAACTCATGTTATAGGGGAAAAGCAAGCCATGGGCAAATGCCCATGAGATTCCCTGATCCTATTCTGTACGGGAACACCAGAAGCAGGAGGCTCGGTAGAGCGGGAATAGCCTATTGGCAGCCAGTTCCTGTGCCAGTTGGAGAAACACCTTGCCGAGAGGCAGCATATGGTCTCACAAGCGCTCCTGCTTCTCCCCAGCCGGGATGCACCTGGCCAGCACGCCGAGGGTGGTCGCGGTGGTGAAGGCGACTTCTCAAGATCATACCTACCGACGTGACCAAAACTATTCACCTCCTTTACTCAAGTTTCTGTTCAGGGCGTTTAGGCATCCAGAGAGACACATTTTCACCCAGAGACACGGCCTCCAAAAGAGAACGGGCTGGAATATTCTGTTAGCCAGCTCGGTAAACATTAAACCGGATCAGATTTTGCCATAGTCTCCCATTATCCATGGGGGAGATGTTCCAAAACACGTTGGGGGGGGAGGACTGAAATTGCAAAGAGTACCAAACCCTGTGTAGACTCTGGTTTTTTTCTACACATACATACCTATGATAAGTTTAATTTATAAATTAGGCACCATAAGAGATTAACAATTAATAATAAAATAGAACAATTATAACAATATACTGTCATAGAATTTATGTGAATGCAGTCTCTCTCTCTCTCTTTTTTAAAGATTTTATTTATTTATTTGAAAGAGAGAAGACACACGGAGAGAAGGAACACAAGCAGGGTGAGAGGGAGAAGCAGGCCTCCTGCTGAGCAGGGAGCCTAATGTGGGACTCGATCCCAGAACCCTCGGATCATGACCTGAGGCTTAACGACTGAGCCACCCAAGTGCCCTGCAGTTTCTATCTTGCTCTCAAAACACTTTTTTTAAGCTGAAGTACAGTTGACATACATCAGTTTCAGGTGTGCCACAGAGCGATCGGACAGTCATACACGTTACAAGATGCTCGCCCTAAGTGTAGTCACCGTCTGTCACCACACAGTTATTACAAAATTATTACTATATTCCCTATGCTGTGCTTTTCATCCCTGTGACTTCCTTATTTGCTAACTGGAAGTTTGTTCCTCTTCGTCCCCTTCATCTGTTCCATCTGTCCCCCTGCACCATCCCCTCCAGCAACCACGGGTTTCTTCTCTGTATTTGGGAGTCTGCTTCTGGTGCTTACTGTTGTTTCGGTTTTTTACATCGCGCACGTAGGTGAAATCAAACAGTATGAGTCTTCCTCTCTCTGACTTATGTCACTTAGGAAAATCCTCTCATCCATCCATGTTGTTGCAAATAGCAAGGTTTCATTCTCTTTCTCTCAAAACATCTTACGGTACGGTACTCGCCGCTCTTCTTGTGACGACATGAGAGGATAACGTGCCTGTGCGCTGAGATGAAGTGAGGCGAGTGACGTGGGCACCATGACATGGCGTTAGGCTGCCGTTAACTGACCTTCTGATGACATGTCGGAAGGATGATCGTCTGCTTCCAGGCCACAATCGACGGAGGGTCCCCCAAAACAACAGAAAGAACTGCAGGTAAGGGGGCTGGTGTCTGTCGAAAAGTAATGTGTTCTTACCCCTGAATGTCATGGAGCTCTTCACATCTATCCCGTGTCACCCTCCCTTCCAGGTCGCAGCATCTTCCATCATATCAGAACTCCTCGGAGCCTGATCTACGATCTCCAGGGGCAAGCCTTGCTGCCATGTGCTTCCTTCCCAGCTCCTCGTGCCTGTTTGATGTCTACTGCCAACGAGTTGCCTGCTGCCCTTAGAATGTCACTAGGATCTCTGCCAACAGCCTTTATCACAATACCCCTCGGGTACCAGAGAGATGCTGGGGTCCTCTCTCCCACTGACACCTGGGTCCCGGCAAAGTCTCAAAAACAGACACTTTTGTTTTTTCCTTTTGTTTCTTATTTGAAAACAACCAAAACTTTTCTTTTAAGAATTTATTTATTTATTTGAGAGAGAGTGAGTGAGAGAGAGCATAGGATGGGGGAGGGGCAGACGGAGAGGGAGGAGCAGGCTTCTCGCTGAGCAGGGAGCCCGATGTGGGACTCGATTTCAGGACCCTGGGATAATGACCTGAGCCAAAGGCAAACAGTTAACGAATGAGCCACCCATGCGCCCCAACAACCAAAACTTTAATAAACGCCTTTTTCCTTAGGAATTAGCATTGTCTTCATTTGTGTAAAGCCAAGACTCTCCCACCATTCAAACTCCAAATCAAGAAAAGCACCACTCACCTGGATGTGCAACGCACATTCCGAAGCCACAACAGTTCTCATGCGCCTTCCAGTTAATGGTGACGCCCCACATTCTTGGACAGTAACAGGTACCCCTGTTGTAGTAAGAAAGGGCCTATTCCAGCAAACGTCCTAAAATAAACAGAGTGGGTACCAATTACACAGATCTTAAACTCAGGCGCACAAGACATGTAAATTTATTTTTTAGAACATGAATTTTTGTCTGAGATAGCTCCTCATCCTTCAGGGTGGCTAAAGTGAGATCTTAGCTAATTCACATCATGATTTCTCAACAATTCAGGTCTACCGCCCTCCACCCCGCCCCAGGACAGCATCTCGCCTCTGGCAGTGGGGGTCAGAGAAGACCTGCAACGTCATAGGAAGAGAAACCTGAACTCGGCTCCCTCCTCTGAGAGTCGCAGGCACTGGGACAGCACCCTCTTGGGTGCATGCTCCCTGCTCGGAGGCACACAAGGAAATAGGGGAATGTTCGGCTGCCCTGCAGCTCCCACCTGCCACAGGGCCCCGCATCTGACCACCCAGGGAGAGAGCCCACTGCTGCAGGCCCTGAGGGTCCTGAAGCCTCCGCCGACCAGCCCCCACTTTGGAGGAGGATCCCACTTTCCAGTGCTTACCTGGGGGTCACTGCTAGCCCCTTTGGCAGGTGGAGCTGAGCGGTTGCCTTTCCTTTAAGGGAGGAAGGGATGCTGGTCCACCACTGACCCCGCCTGCCCCACCAAGCCTCCCTCCCCTCCTCACTCCCCTCTGGGCCTCAGCCAGGGAAAGGGGGCAGGCTGAGCCTAGACTCTTGCTATTTTCAGGGTCCCTTCCAGCTTGCCCAAGTCCCATACCCCTCTGAGCTTCTGTCTAACAGTCCACTGTTCAATATTCCATTTCCCACGGACAGAATCAGGAGAAGCAGGAAGGCATTTGTTCTTCCGGAAACTTTGAAAGGTTGTCTCAGAGGCAAAACAGAACAGAAATGGTATCCTTTTTAGGATGGGGGAGGCTTTTTCCCTCTGGCACTGGAAAGTGGGATCCTCCTCCAAAGCGGGGGCTGGTCTGCGGAGGCTTCAGGACCCTCAGGGCCTGCAGCAGTGGGCTCTCTCCCTGGGTGGTCCGAGCTGGGGTCCCCCATGCCATGATGTGGAGCCAGGAACCACAAGCTACAAAGCTAGTCCAAACTACAAAGCAGAAAAAGGTCTTTCAAGAATTTTAAATTCTCCTTTTTTTAAAGATTTTTTTTCTTTCTTTTTTTTTTTTTTTTTTGACAGAGAATGGGAAAGCACGAGCAAGGGGAGCAGCGGGCAGAGGGAGAGGGAGAAGCAGGCGCCTTGCAGAGCAGGAAGCCCGACGCAGGGCTCAATCCCAGCACCCCAGGATCATGGTCTGAGCCAAAGGCAGCCGCTTAACTGACTAAGCCACCCAGGCACCCTGAATTCTCTTTTTCTTACCCTTACATTTCTTCCTTTGCTGGCTGTCCTGCATAAACTCAGATGCTTTTTTCTTTTTTCTCAAATGCAGTCTCATCTTGGCCCACCGATACTTCTAGAACCACAACGATTTCTGAGAAGCTTGCCTCAGCTCTACACAGCAGTTTTCTCATGTCCCGGAGTGACCTGCCCCAGATTCCATTCTATGGTTTGTCATCAGTCTGTAGGGCCAATGTATACTATGACCTTGGGCAATAGTTTAATCTCTCTGTGACTCTATTTTCTTCCATAAAATGGGACAAATAATATTATCTATGGCATAGTAACATGTGAAGTCCTTAGAACAAAGCATGTTACAGAGTAAATAGTCAATAAATTTTACTATTATATTATTATGACTATTACAAAGTGCATATGAATAAATATTATGTAATAAATATTACAAAATAAAATAAAACACAAAAAATAAATACAATTTATTTTTACATAAATGCATAAAAAATACAAAAAATACAATTTTTTAAAATGCAAAATAAAATAAAATATTACAAAATAAAATATTATGTAGTAAATATTACACAATATTCATAAATATTATGAATATTACAAAGCCCATATGAATCCCTACATGCGGCAGGGGCAAGTCTTAGGCCACAACTTAGAGAGGCAGAAAATGTATCTTGCTCTCTTTTTCTTTTTTTTTTTTTTTTAAGATTTTATTTATTTATTTGACAGAGAGAGAGATCACAAGCAGGCAGAGAGGCAGGCAGAGAGGGAGAGAGAGGAAGCAGGCTCCCTGCTGGGCAGAGAGCCCGATGCGGGGCTCGATCCCAGGACCCTGAGATCACGACCTGAGCCAAAGGCAGAGGCTTAACCCACTGAGCCACCCAGGCACCCCTAACTTGCTTTATTTTTCTGTGAGTCTGTTTAGTTTCTATTGTGTATACCCCTTCCCCTGGGTAGCAGAAACTTCATTCCAGTTAATTCAAAGTCTCTCTCTCTCTAGGGTTGTATCTAACTTTTGGGCCTGGGTCCCAGTCCAGGGCTTTATCCAGGTGCCGACAGTGGAACTGACCTCCCTAAGCATCCAACTTGGATCCAGTTCCCACTTCCTAGGGAGCATGGGAGCAGAGAACACCTCTAGAAGAGGCCAACTTTCTTTGTAAGTTCAGGGGGAATTCCAGGAGGGAGGGGGTTTGTGGTAGGGTAAATTTTTTGAATCCTATACAGTGGTTTTTTTCATTATTGTTACTTTATTTTTTACTCGTTGGCCCTTTACCAGTCAAAGGAGACCGTGAGGCAACCATTGTACATCCCAGGGAAGAGTTGTTACATCAGAGAAGCAGAGGAAATGCTTTTTGGAGGTTCAAGCATCTGGTTGTTTCAGTGTCAAAAGCCTGGCCTTCAAGGAGTTGCAGCATTAATTTTAGGCCATAAACACTAGACTGGAAAGAATATGAGGTGATGGCAAAAGTCAGATCTTATAAGCCAAAATGAGATACAGCTTCGGTTGGTTGGAAGAGAGGAGAGTTAGAAAGGAAACAGGTAAATGAGATTCTGTATGGGTAGGGAGGGCATAAAGTTTAGCATCCCAACTGGTTCACTTTTGAAAGTGAAAGGGAGTGCTATTCATCCACTAGCTCCCCCTATCCACGGGGACACATTCCAAGACCCTCAGCGGACAGCTGAGACTGTGGATAGCACCAAAACTTACGTATACTATGCTTATTCCTACTATACATACATACCCACGATGAAGTTTAATTTAGAAAGTAGTTGCAGTAACAGATCAACAATAGCTAATAATAAAATAGAACAATTATAACAACACAGTATAATAAAAGTTAAGTGAATGTGGTTTCTGTGTGTGTCTCTCTCTCAAAAAATCTTATTGTCCAGTACTTACCTTTCGTCTTCCTTTGATGACATGCTGTGACATAGCGTTAGGCTGCCATTGACCTTCTGATCATGGGTCAGGAGAAGGATCATGTTCTTCTGGGCCACGGTGGACCGTGAGTAACTGAAACCAGGGAAAGCAAAGCCACAGATAATGGGGAACTATTGAATTGTGCTGGGATCACAGACACAAACCAGGACTATCGAGGCAAACCAGCTGAGTCACAGATTCACCCTACATGTGGGCCGCCCTCCCTATCCCCATACCTAGCCCAGGACCAAGTGGAGGTGAGGGTTTCCAGAAACTATCGATTTGCTTGGGGAATCTGAAAGGAGAGCTCCTGTTCTCCTTTGATTATGAGAAAGCTCCCAGGGGTCCGACATGGCAGGGAAGCATGGCTACTTATTTTCTCTGCCCTGAAGAGGTCAGGGGTAGCTGAAAAAGAGCCAGGCCTGGCAAGGCCATGGGGTAGAGACACAAGGGTCAGATGGGAAGGAGCAACCCAGCAAGGGCCGAGACTAAAGACAGCGAGATAGTACACAACCTGCCCTCAAGCCATTCCCCCTAGGGCCCTCAGGCTCCTACCACAACCAAGCAACCTATTCTGGGAAATGAGAGGGGACCCCACACTACTGAGATACCACATGGAATGGACAGAGATCCTCTGAGACTTCGTTTCGGGACTTGATACGGAAATACTGTGGTTGTGAATATAGTGACAAGTCTTGCACATCTGAGTTGTGGCCTGAGATTCACACCCACTTTATAATGACACAGAGAACCCAAAAGTTAGAGTATCAAGTCTTGGGTGCCTGGGTGGCTCAGTCAGTTAAGTGTCTGCCTTCAGCTTAGGTCATGATTCTAGAGTCCCAGGATCATGTCCCTCATTGGGTTCCCTGCTCAGTGGGGAGTCTGCTTCTCCCTCTGACCTTACCCCTCCCCCATGCTCTCACTCTCATTCACTCTCTTTCTCAAATAAATAAGTAAAATCTTAAAAAAATTTTGTCGGGAACTGGGTGGCTCAGTCGGTTGGGTGTCTGCCTTCAGCTCAGGTCATGATCCCAGGGTCCTGGGATCAAATCCCACATCAGGCTCCTTGCTCAGCGGGGAGCCTGCCTCTCCCTCTGCCTGCTATTCCCTCTGCTGGCACTCTCTCTTTCTGACAAATAAATAACTAAGATCTTTTAAAAAAAACATGTCAAGTCCTAAAGACAGAAGTCTTACAACTTTTAAATAAAAGTCCCTGTTTTAAAAAATACTGCCTTAGAGTCTAGTGTTCTAGGGCATTCCGTCATACAGACATGCGAATCTACACACAGGAAAGGTCTGGCCTTTAGGGGAGGCACTTTGATATACAAGCAAAACGAAACAAAAAATGCACTTAACCTTCAGCCCAGCGTTTTATTTCTCAGCATCTGCCTTAGAAAAATAATTGCCCACATAGTACACTGGAAAGAATGTGAAAGGATTTTCAGAGTTGTGTTGTTTATAATAGTGAAAAATTGGAAATACCCTTAATGTCAGTCAACAGGGTAGTGGTTAAATAAACAGCTGCATCCTCACACTACTGAGCAGCAAGTTTTCAAAACATGTCAGGTTTTATATTGTTCCAAAGTGGAAAAATCCTCAAGACAGAAATTTGAAAAGCAAGATATGGAACGATACGCACCATATGGTTTTATTTATGTAAACACACATGTAGCAAATGGTTAAATCCGAGGCAGGGACTACAATTGGGAGATTGAAGGTTAAGGTAGATGTGTTTGGTTTATGGGGTGGTTCAAATATTTTACAGCGAGAATATATTCAGGTAGTGTTACCATTTTTCTTTTAAAATTGCCGCCTTGTAGCAGATGGGAAACAGAGAGTACAAATGAGGATAATTTGAGGAAATTTTAATTAAGGGACTATTTGTAAAGTTACAGGTAGGGTTTAGGAGAACTACTTAGGAGATCATGTGGAAACAAGAAGGAGAAAGTTAGGTAGTGACATTTCCAGGAGGAGAATCTCGACCTGTGATCGAAGGATACAGCCCATCAGAGGAGTTAGGAAATAAATTCCCTGATGTCATTCTCCTTCCCTCCAGTCACCTGCGGGAGCTGCCCACTGGCCAAAGCCAGAAATATTTGGCAATGTCTAGAGGCATTTTTGGTTGTCTCAGCTCGGTGGGAGGAGAGTGCGGTGTTACTGGCATCAAATGGGTTGAGGCCAGGGATGCTGCAAAACAGGACCACCCCCTAAAAAAAGAATTATCACACCCTAAGTGCCAATTGTACCAAAGTTGAGATATTCTGCCCAAGACTTATCCATAAAATAGTTTTAATAATGCCAACCTGTTACAAGTTTTATGAGAATTAAACCATTTCATGTATTCAAAGAACTTGCTGTATAGTATATGATAAGAATGAGAATAAGAAAAACAATGAGGAGGAATAATGAAGATGGTTGGAAGAAGATGCTGAAAACAGAGCTCTCACTGCAATTGTGAATTGAGCATTTACTTGCCGGACATAGAAAGCCATCTTCTGTTTGATTGCTGATCCTTAAAGTGTAACACTGTAATATGACCAGGCACTGGGGTTGTTATGTACCTGAAGTAAACCCCTCAGGGGCAAACCAGTTATCAGCTAAGATCTTCAAACGGTCAATGTTGAGTTCACCCTGTGAGAAGAAAGAGGAAATGCTGTCAGGGTTCCAGTGGGAAGAGTCATGGGGTTGCGGGGAGGCCGGCTCTGCCCAAATCCAACAATATGGCGGTGTCTGCTGTACGTAATTCGGGGGTGAGCGGGAAGAAGTGGTGCCGCCAGCTCTTCTTCTTTCTCATTTCATTTTAATAGTTGCAAAATACTACAAACTCAAATCTGGCAGGGGAAAAAAAATGGAAGTATTTACTGGCCAAATCAAAGTAACTCAATTTTTATTTAAAATTTTATTTATCTAAAAAAAAATAAAATAAAATTTTATTTATCTTTTCAATCTCTATGTAAGTCATTATATGTTCATCATAGAGGGAAGAAAAAGCCTGACCAGAAGGAAAAAGAGAAAGAGCACACATGGTCCTTCTATTATTTTGGCAGGACCTCCTTCTGTGTTTTGTTTTGTTTTTTCCTGTGCATGCAGGGCTTTATGTATACCTTTGAAAATAAAATTGTTATCACATCATTCAAAAACTTTGTAACATGCTTTTTAATTTAATAATACATTTAAATAGTTGTAATGTCTTTAAGCATCCTTCTGTATTAACTCGTCAAAATATAAACATCTTTTTTTTTTCCTAATTACAAAAGGAATAACCACTAAATGTGAAAGAAATGCCAACAGCGTCTAGAAAAGAAAGGGCCTGGGTGGGGGGAAGTATTTGGGTTGGGAAACTGTTACTTCAGTTGGCATGAGCAACTAAACAACAGAAGCCTCAGGGCCTGGACAGGCTCAAGAGCGTCATGAGGACACCAGGTGCTTACCGTCTCTCCTCGGCTATCTTTGGGGACCTCATCTGCAAGCCTGTTCTCCCGGGCATCACGAGATGGCTTCCTCTGTCAATCAGCGCTGCATACATCCCTCTCCCGGGGAATGTCAATTTGTTCCTTAGGTCCGATGGCATCAACTTGTGTCATATGATCTCCCTGACCAACAACAGTCACGGGGCAATCCTAATCGCTCATGAACTAGGCCTGGTCAGATACAGAGCCCAGGGGCGGGGTCAGTGTGTTCTGAAGGGCATGACTATGTGAAGAGGGGTGCACCCCTAAACCCCGTGGGAATTCTGTCAGGAAAGATGGAAGGAGAGTGTGTGGTTAGATAAGCAGTCAAGGGTGTTCACTTCAATTCTCCCCTCTGGCTATCCAACATGCCTACAACCTTTCCCATCTATTGTTAAAAAAAAAAAAAAAGAGGGGCGCCTGGGTGGCTCAGTGGGTTAAAGCCTCTGCTTTCGGCTCAGGTCATGGTCCCAGGGTCCTGGGATCGAGCCCCACATCGGGCTCTCTGCTCAGCAGGGAGCCTGCTTCCTTCTCTCTCTCTGCCTGCCTCTCTGCCTACTTGTGATCTCTGTCTGTCAAATAAATAAAATATTAAAAAAAAAAAAGATTTAGTTATTTGTTTTAGAGAGACAGCATGAGCTGGGGGAGGGGCAGAGGGAAAGGGGGAGAGAGAGAGAGAGAGAGAGAGAGAGAGAGAGAATCCTCATGGTGACTTCCCGCTGAACAGGGAGCCCAACATGAGGCTCGACTCCACGATCCTGGGATCATGACCTGAGCTGAAATCAAGAGTCCGCCACTTAACCGACTGAGCCACCCAGGGGCCCCTCCCATCTAGTTGTTTTAAACAATAACCCCAGCTTCGCAAAATGTCCGCAGCCCTTTTCTGAAGGGAGGTAGCCAGGGGTCCTCAGATTCCTGCATACACTGTAAGTCTGGGTCTCTGGGGGGTCTGCAGACC
Source organism: Martes martes (assembly GCF_963455335.1). Classification (NCBI taxonomy): domain Eukaryota; kingdom Metazoa; phylum Chordata; class Mammalia; order Carnivora; family Mustelidae; genus Martes; species Martes martes. The sequence continues at coordinate 130,318,296 of NC_137895.1, forward strand.
TCTTCACTCTGTTATTTTAATCATATGTTGTGGTTCTGGTTGTTGAATTCAGGTAGGAATAGAAGGAATTTTCTGCAATTTTCTTCCAACATCAGCTCCTCTTTTTTCTGATGCGTTTTGAGCTCCACTCTTCCTTTTTTTTTTTTTTTTTTCTTTTACGGGGTGTGGGGGTGCGCAGAATTATCACACGGACCCCAAGATGGGTTCTTTCTCCCTTAGTCATTTTGACGTCATCACAGTTGTTCACAGGCCTGTGCCTCGCTCCCCAAACAATCCCCACGTGGTCTTTTGTTTATCTCCCTGCTTCCCTGAGCATGGCTTGCTTCTTCCCTGAGAAACATGATTTGGCTGGTTCTTGGAGCTACATCATTTGTATGTAGGGGCCCCAAAGCTGCCGAAGGAGAGCAGGGAGGGCAGTGCTTCCGCGAGCCGTCAAAGCTGGGAACAATTTCCACATTCATTTTATTTTATTTATTTATTTATTTATTTTTGTACTGAAACCTTTGAGTAGAGGCTGGGTGCAAGGAACAGAGCGTCTACCTTGTCCCGTGGATGGTGGTGGGTTTGGGGATTTGGGTCTGTCTCCCTTCTTCCGCTGATCAAAGCTGGAGGCAGGGTCCTGCCGGGTGGTGTGAAAGTCATGTCTTGTGTGGCTGCCGGCACGTTCTTCCACGCAGCTCCCTCTGTCCCGGGCTGCCAGCCCCTCAGAGACATTTGCTGCTAAAAGCTTATTTCTGGACTCTCTCCCACCACTGTGGCCTTCGACTGATGTTTGGCTTTATGAGGAGGAAAAAGGGCCCCAAGTGGAACATTCCAGATCTTGTCTCTTGCCAAATCAAGCCCCTATTTCCTGTCCTTCCAAAGTGAGAATTATTTTTAGTGGGATTTTCAGAAATTCTGCCTCTTCTCACCACTTTGTACATTTCACTCCAAAAAGGGAGTTGTCAGTTGATTCCCAGAATTTTATATCAAGTTAGGCTTAGTTGTTTTGTATTTCTGGAGGTCTGTAATATGAGGTTGAGAAAATCCCCTAGATTCTTTGCTGGATGATGCTTTCCTTGATGTATCTTGTTTTATTCATTCCAGTGAGCCTTGGAAGGAGATTTTTATAAACCCACTAACACACTGCTCATTCTTGGATGCTCCCAGAGCACGTTTGGTGGTTACACATCATCCCAATCACACGGGTAAAGCTGAATGTACTTCACCAATTTCCAACTGGCAAATGGTTAGGTGATTTCCAATTTTTCCATCACTATAAAAAAAAGTTAAAAAACCTTGTACATGATATTTGTGCATGTCTTTGATTATTTCATTAATAAATGACCACATTTTCAAAATATGACAGAGAACTGAGCTCTATATGGCCACTTCTTAGAATTGTCTTCGTTTTTCCGTTAAGTGGTTCTAAATAAAAACCATCATAACATTCCTTGGCCATATTGTAGGTGCCTTTCAGCACCTTCTCTTCCCACCAGACCATATGTTGACCCAGATAAACTAATCCCAGTACCCAGGAACATGATCGGTCTGCTAGGGATGCTCATTCTCCTCATTTCTACTCTCCTGCAAACACTCTGGGTCCTTTATCACCCACAGCTTCTCTCCATGAACTTTCTACTTACTCCCTGGCATTCTCAGCTGTTTTTCTCCACATACATCTGAAGTTTTCAGGTCCCTTTCTACCAAGGCTTTAGCTTGTGAAAATCAATGAGATAGAAGTAACAGCCATCTGCTTCTCACCACTCTGCTCCTCAAAAGAAAATATCATATACACACACGCTCTCACACATGCTGAAATCCTGATGTACCACCGTCAATAAGGCAGAAAACAATAATCTTGTGTTTTATCAAACCGTGAAGACCACCAGCACGAAAACTCTCAGAGGTGTTTGTTAAAATCCAAATTCCTGGGCTGTGCCTCCAGTTAACTGGATTAAAAATCTCTAGGGATAGAGGGGACCAGGAATTTGTGTTTCTTTGATTTCTCTAATGATTCTGGTACTTACTAAAATATGTCAACTTACGAGAATTCTTATATCAAAGCTCAACTCTGCATGAGCTGACACAGCAACTCCCTTTCTATCATGCTTTTTAAATAAAAATTCTATTAATCATGTGTCTAAATTGATGGTAGTACCAGGGAGCCTGGGCAGCTCAGTGGGTTGGATTTCTGACTCTTGATTTGGGCTCGGGCCATGAGGTCAGAGTCATGGGATCGAGCCCCACATGTGAGACATAGAGCCTGCTTGGGATTCTCTCCCTCTCTCTCTCTGCCCCTCCCCCTGCCATTCTCTCTCTCTCTCAAAAATTAATTAGTTAATCAACTAGTGGTAATACTGACACAATCTCCACAAATCCAAAGAACCCTGGGTGGTAGAGTTTACAAGAATCATCACATCTGGTACTCCTCTCCTTCCTACTTCCTTGTGTCTTGGTTGGGATCATGTGACCAATTCTGGCCACTGGGCTGTGAATAGGATTTAGTTGCGTTCATACTGAGCCTTTGTATGGTGCCCGTGAAGCCATGTGCTAAGACTGAAGTGTCGTAAGATATTGGAGCCAGTGTCAGCTTGAGTTTCTGATGGTTTGTGGAACAAAACCGCTGTCAACCTTCAATGCAGCATGAGCCAGAAAAAAGTTATAGAGATTTTTAAGGTTATTTGTCATGTAGCATAACCTAGTCCTATTCTGAACGATACTAAAACCCTTATTTCTGATTCATCCATCAGTGTATATTTTTAAGGTTTTATTTATTTGAGAGAGAGAGAGCGCGCGCTTGAGAGAGATATCACAGGCAAGGGAGAGGGAGAGAGAGAAAAGGAGATTCCCCACCAAGGAGGGAGCTCAATGGAAGACTCGATCCCAAGACACTGGGATCATGGCCTGAGCCAAAGGCAGGTACTTAACCGACTGAACCATCCAGGAGGCCTCCATCAGTGTATCTGAGTGTCTTCTGATCATTTAAAATTTGGTTATAATAAGAAATCTCCATTTCTATAAATCTGAGCTTTATTCAAGTATTGACCTCCAAAAATCAATTTCTATCTTTATAAATGATTTTACCAATTTGAATTTGTGTAAATGAGAAAAAAATGTCTGTGGGTAATAGAAGGGTATTAGGAAACTTGATGACTTAGAAAAAGGAAGTGAGGTAAAGGGGTGCCTGGGTGGTTCAGTCAGTCAAGCATCTGCGTTTGGCTCAGATCATGATCCCAGAGTCTGGGGACTGAGTCCTGCATTGGGTTCCCTATTCAGTGGGAAGTCTGCTTCTCCCTCTGCCTTCACCTCCCCTTGCTCATTCTCTCTCTCTCTCAAATAAATAAAATCTTAAAAAAATAAAAAAGGAAGTGAGGTAAAAATGAGTCGGTCAGTGGTTGACCTGGAAAAAAAACTCAGAACTTGCTCTGTTACCTGGTTTGACAACAATTCATTTTTTTTTTTTTTTTTTTTTACTTTTTCCTTACCACTAACCATGGTAGGAAACCTCAAATTTCTCTTCGGTCCAAAATTCATATGTACTATGATCACTATATTTTATACAATATACTATAATTTTATATGTAACATGCTATAATATACATTTAGCTTGCTGCACTATTAACGGTTCAATCCCACTGACTGTGTGGTTTCTGATTAACTTACTCAGTTCTGGTTGTGGCTCCGTTCACCCATATCTGCTGATATTTTAACTCAGGGCGAGTCTTAGAAACGGAGCCCCTGTGAGGGTAGAAGTGTTCTTCTTAATCCCTCAGCCCTATCCCCAGGTCTGTAAGACAGAGGAAAAGGACCTCGCGTCCCTTTGCACCTCTTGACATGAGTTCTTTGAGTCTCGAGGCATCATCAGCATCAGCCGCTGACAAACATACAGGACAATGAAAAGTGGGGACAGAGGGACAAAGAGGTGGTAAGAATTTCTTCGTGCTAGCCGTTCTCTTTTCGTCCTTCTTCCCTTTCTTTTTCTTCTACTTGCCTTCCTTCTTTTCTGTTAGCATAATCTCTGGTTTCTACTTTCTGTTTGTCTTTGTCCTACTTCTCTGATCCTTTAACATGTAACTTATTTAAATGTCACGAGCATCATTTAGAATCTGATATGGTCTATGAACTCTCTCCTGGGAAAATTGCACATAAACTATATTTAGAGCCTCAAATTAAGTAAACTCTATAAGAAACAGATATTCTGCCCTCAACTAAAAGTCTCTAAATTCTCTCCTCCTACAGCATTCATCTGAAATCTATTTGCATTGTAAGACTCCGCCCCTGGCATTTTGTGGAATGTTTCAGTTGCATTTTCTGGGTCACAGATTCTTGATGGTTACTCAGAAAACTCCTCTCAGGAGTCAGGCCGGGGTGGTGGAAAGAGCATGAACTTCGGAACAGCCCGTGCCTGGATTAAATAGTGGCTTTCCTGCTTGTTAGCTGTGTGACAATGGAAAACATATGGAATCCCTTGCAGGTCCCTCACCTCATCTCTCATCGCTTGTCTTTTACACGCAAGGTAAAATATGGAGTGAGGGTTATGGAACTCGTTTTGGCCTGCGGCTGTATCTCTCATTCTCTCTGGAATGAAGGGCGGCTCTTAGCACTCACGGTCACTCGCATGAAACTCAGTGGGAAACCTAAGACAACAAAAAAATTGAAAAGCAGTATTTTCTCTCATAGGCAAGACAGAAATCGTGCACATGATGAGTGAGACTTAAGAGCTCAATCTGATGCCTCCAAAGGATTATTTCTTCCTTCCTTTCTTTCTTTTTTAAGATTTTATTTATTTATTTGACAGACAGAGATCACAAGTAGGCAGAGAGACAGGAGGAAGCAGGTTCCCTGCTGAGCAGAGAGCTTAATGCGGAGCTAGACCGCAGGTCTCCATCCTAGGACCCTGGGATCATGACCTAAGCCGAAGGCAGAGGCTTTAACCCACTGAGCCACCCAGGTGCCCCTCTTCCTTACCTTCTTAATCTTTGAGAGATCCCTTCATAGGACTGATTATCTTTTTCTCCGTACTTCTTCATATCATGTAATACCTGCTCGTCAGGATTCTTCTCTCTCATTACTTAAAAATTCTAAGTAGGAGAAAACCTCACTTCAACATTCTAGGCTTTAGTTCATCAAAGACTTATCAGCTCCTCTAAATTTCCTATCTAACAAGTTATAAAGAAATCTGAATTCACACTCATCTCTTCCATACACACTAGCACCAGCTGCTTTTGCATTGTATACACATAAAGCCCCATTTGATTCTAGACAGACTACAGTTGGTGATGTATTATTATTACTCTGTACTCAAAACCAAAAATTTCAGATATAGAATCAAAAATTCTTCTGTAAATATATAGGGCGCCTGGGTGGCTCAGTGGGCTAAAGCCCCTGACTTCGGCTCAGGTCATGATCCCAGGGTCCTGGAATCGAGCCCCACATTGGGCTCTCTGCTCAGCAGGGAACCTGCTTCCCTTCCTCTCTCTGCTTGCCTCTCTGCCTACTTGTGATCTCTGTCTGTCAAATAAATAAATAAAATCTAATAACAAAAAAAATTCTTCTGTAAATATAAACAAGTCACAGAACCTGTAACACATTCTACTGTGCCTCTTTATAAAGCTCCACTCCAAAAGAAAACTTTAAAGGGAATAGGAATACATTCTCTTTTCCTAACATAAAAGAGTGATTTCTCCTGGGTTTTAAATGATTTGGTCTTAATCTTCCATTTACCTTTGTGGGTTTAACACAAATCATTTCAGAATGTCAGAAGGTGGTACCGAGTTTGATATCCCTTCTCTAAAATGGTATTAGAAATTTCATGCAGGGGTTCCCGCTGAGTGTGGAGAGGAAGTTTGAGAGCTGTACCCCATTCAAAGAGTGCTCAGCTCAGGGTTCACTGGACAGAGGAGGGAGGAAAAAGAGAAGCAAAGACAATTATAGTTCCAGAAAAGTTGCCCCTTCCTCACCTTGGACCACATTTTCAGGTTTATCACAAAAGGACGGGAATCAGGACTTAAGTATGAGAACAGCAAAGGATTTGGTTGGTTGAAGCTTTAGGGCAGGTGTAACACTGGAGGAGGAGTAAATGCAGGCATGAGGTCTGCCTTGGTCCCAGCTAGAAAGCCAACTCTTCCCTTGTCCTGGGGAGGGGGTGGGGTGTCAACTGAATTCCTTCCAGAGCTGTGTGAGGAGTGGAGGAAACTTGGTGGGGAAGGGGCAGGAGGAGGGTTAAGCATAAACTTGCTTCTCTACTCCTCTTTGTCTGACAGCTATGGTCGGGGCTCGCCTGGTAGCCATGGACCAGCTCCGAGGCACAGAGGCTTCTGTCTACACCACAGAGACTACCTTACCATAGGCTTACACGAATTCACCCTTTCAGACTCACAATGCATGTGAGTCTTCTTGCGAAAGGACATCCTGATGACCTTGAACACTCTAGTGCACCGCCCAAATATCCCTTAGGTGATGACCCTAGTCCCCCAGCTGTGGGAGGCTGCCCGCAGACCGCTCTCTGCTATTGGCCTCCTGGGAAGTTGCCTCAGCTGAAGAGAAGAGCCTCACCCAAGGTCCTACACCCTTCCCAGTGGCCCGTACCCAGTGACTCATTGGCCTAGACTTTGACACAGATGGAGCTGCTCTGAGAAGCCATCCCAAGTCCAGAGCTCTCCGTGGGGCCCACGGGAGATTCTGTGGAGACTGCATTCACCACAGCCCGGTTTTGCATCGGCCCAATCCTGGATTCCTTCCCTTCCTCTCCCTCCCTCAGGTGAGATGCTGGGACCATTCCTTAGTAAAGGTCCTACCTGCTTGACTGCACCTCAGTCAGTTTCCTGACTGACACTGATGTCTGCTTCACTACACTGAAAACAGCAGGGGGCACGCTCAGAATTTTACAGAAAGCTCTGCCTTAAATAAGGTGCAATTTCTTCAGAGACTTCTGATTATGGACTGTCAATAGCGAGCCAAGCTTGTAAAACAAATGATTCAACTGGTGATAATTGTTTAGTTCCATGTTGAAAATGATGACCTTTAAGATTTGAAGGCTTGGCAATAGGAAAGTGAACTTGGAGTCTGAGGGGGTATGTCGGGGGTCTATTACACTAAGCGAGACGGGAGGTCAGGGGACAGCCCTGGTCACGTGAGCCCCGATACGTTGCCAGCCGTTTAAAAAATGTTTGAGTTGTCACTTGGTCTAACTCCTGTCTCCTCCTCCACGAGCAGGGGAGTGGAAAAGCACACATTAGCACACTTCCCTCAAATAAAACAACACCTCCCAGCTGGCCCCAGCTCCCCTACAAAGACAGAAGAGAAAAACCTCCCAGCCCACAGGCGCCTGTGCTTGTATAGGAAGGAGGAGGAGGGAGGGAGATTGGGTGATTCCTGAGCAGTGACCCTTGGGGGCAGCACTGTTGGTGAACAGCAAAGATGGAAATAGAATGGGCAACTCCTTTACCCCCAGTAGAGAAAGCGAGAGGGAGGGGAAGGGGAAGGAATAAAGTGAGGAAGAGGGAAGGAATTTTGAAAAAGCAAGAGCTGGGGGAAGCATGCAATGTAGGAAGCCCTCAGTGTGGGTAAAAACTCGCTATACTTCATGTCTGACTCTTTTGATAAAGTCCTGGTGTAACCAGAGGCATGTCAAGTAACAAAAAGCAAAAGGGAAGGTGCTAAGCCTTTTTTTTTTTTTTTTAAAGATTTTATTTATTTATTTGAGAGAGAGAACGAGCAAGTAGGGGAAGCTGCAGGCAGAGGGAGGGGGAGAAGCAGACTCCCCGCTGAGCAGGGAGCCCCGATGCGATGTGGGCTGGATCCCAGGATGCCAGAATCACGACCTGAGCTGAAGGCAGCCACTTAACAGACTGCCACCCTGGCACCCTGATCCTTTTTTCTTTTCTTTTCTTTTTAAAGCTTATTTTCTTGCTGATTAATTCCTTTCCCCAGAAAGCAACTACTTAATATTGAGAAATAGCTAAAACTCTTCTGTAATATACTCTGGGGAAAGAAAAAAGAAGAGGAAGGAAAGCAGATACAATATTACAAAAAAGCCCAGACACTGTTAGCTTACATTGGAAACAGTTTGGTCTCTCAGAAGCCAAAGGAAGTTACAGGTTTCCACCTCTCTCCAAAAGTAAAGGGTTCCTAGGAAAACTTTTGTAAGCAAAAGGGAGTAAAGCAAAGAGCAACTACCATTCACATGTATGGACATTTTGGGGGTGTTCCAGACCGCCAGAATCACCTCTTGTAGGCTTTTCCAACATGATCTTAGGACACCTCTTGCTAACGGATGCACGATATAAATCAAGAGAACAGCACAGGTGCTCACAGACACAGTTACAGCTTTGGCAGCTGGAGGCTGAGATGCCGAGTGGGGTCCCGGCGAAGGCCAGGCCTGTGCCCGGGCTATGCAGCGCATGTGTCTCTCTCTCTCTCAATCTCTCTCTCTCTCTCGGTCTTGTTGCAAAACAAATTGCTCCATGCTATTTGGGCTTTTCACCTTTTCTGGTAAAAGCGAAAAGCCTCTTTGGATTCCTTTCAGTTAGCGAGAACAGGGACTAGCTAGATTCCATCTTTTGTAAAAGCGAAGTGGCAAAACATAAACTTTCCCAAAGTCGAAGATCTCTCGTACAGGAAGAAATAGATGGCTAAATCAGACAGAAAAAAAGAAAACTCATTATACACAGAAAAAAATAAGCCACTTAAGAGAACTTATTGGGACGCCTAGGCGGCTCAGTCGGTTAAGCAGCTGACTCTTGGTTTCCGCTCAAGTCATGATCTCAGGATCATCGGATCGAGTCCCGTGTTAGGCTATGTGTGTGGTCTGCCAGGAGTCTGCTTCTCTCTCTCCCTCTCCCTCTGCCCCTCCCACCACTCTCTCTCTCTCATTCATAAATAAATAAATCTTTTAAAAGAGAGAGAGAGAGAACTTTTTTTTATATTTTATTTATTTATTTGACACACAGAGATCACAAGTAGACAAAGAGGCATCAGAGAGAGAGAGAAGCAGCCTCCCTGCTGAGCAGAGACCCCCGATGTGGGGCTCAATCCCAGGACCCTGGGATCATGACCTGAGCTGAAGGCAAAGGTTTTAACCCATTGAGCAACCCAGGCGCCCCAAGAAAGAGAACTTATTAAGAGCACGTATGTTAGCACATTACTTGGCAAAGAAGTGGAAAATGTTATCATTTGGGTCTTCTCTATTTGCTTATGATCTTGTGCAGATCACAGGGCATTAGTAACTGGAGGGCATTATAACGGCTTTAGTAAAACAGCAGGCAGATGCTTCTGCTTTTTTAAAAAAATATTTTATTTATTTATTTGTCAGAGAGAGAGAGAGAGAGAGAGAGCACAAGCTGGGGAGAGGCAGGCAGAGGGAGCAGACTCCCCACTGAGCAAGGACTCTGATGAGGGCTTGATCCCAGGACACTGGGATCATGACCTAAGCTGAAGGCAGACGCTTAACCCACTGAGCCACCCAGGTGTCCCTGCTTCTGCTTATAATCAGCCCCAGCTCCCTCTGGCTAGGCCTATGACCACCCACATTCCATTCAGTGACTGACGGGTTCACAGTGTTAAGTGTATGGAGATCACAGGAGAATTTATTAAGAGCCCCTCTAGAGTATGGTCTCTACATACACCTAGCAATTCAACAAAACTGAGTAACAACTGAATGACAGTCCATACAGACTACAATCTTTGTATAATGTGTGGCTACAACTCCTAATACAGTTGCTAGGAACTTTGAATTGAAATCGTTAAAGGTAGAATATCTTTCTAAAAGAATCCTAACTCACTGAGTTTGGATGGAATATCTTATCTCTTGATCAGTATTCTAAAGATTTGTTTTTTATTTTTTAAAATTTTTAAGCGAGAGAACACATGTGGGGGTGGGGGATAGAGGGAGAGGGAGACTCTTAAGCTGGTTCCACAAGTACTCCGTGCGAGCAGTTTATGTATTTTTCTATCTTTACACCCATTATGTCCACTCCAAAATGGAAGACTTTGGAAGGTGTGATGGTTTGAAAAATACATCCACAAAGTCTTTTTTGCTCCTTACCTCAAGAGGAAGAACTTCATTCTCTCCTTGTGTGTGAGCTGGATCTAGTCAGTGACTTCTAGCCACCAGATTTTGGCAAAAATGATGGCACTTGTTTATTTTTATTCTTTTTTTAATATTGTGTTTAAATATATATAATAGTGGCCATTTAACCATTTTTCATCATATGGCTCAGTGTACACTTTCACCTTGAGAGACACCCCAAGCCAGAATCAGCCAGCTAAGCTGTTCTCAGATTCTTGACTCAAAGAAACTGTGAGTGGAGTTTAGTGTAATGACCTTCCCGGTGTTGTGCAACCAACACCACCATCCACCTCCAGAACTTTCTCATCATCTCAAACTGAAACTCTATTCTCATTAAACAGCTCCCCACTGCCCTCCTGCCCCCGGCCTCTAGTGACCACCGTTCTTTCTTTCTCTGGGAGCTGGACTATTCTAGGGGCAGACTCTGACCAAGCTTTCAGAGCAAACTTGTAGTGAGGCCAACATCACAGAACTAGCCCCACAGGGGAACCACCTCCTCAGTTCCAGTCATGAATCCAGACACCCCGGGAGCTATTGCCCCACTGTGGGCTCTGAGGGGCACTGCCTTTGCCGGGGTTCACACCACAGAACAGATGGCCTCACCCTGCCCCTCAGCTACTCCCGCCTCAGAGAAATCAGATTTCTGCCGCTGCAGGGGCAGATCCCCTCCTCGCTAGTGTTAGAGGGAGGACCGCTCAAAGAGGTGGAACAGGGCGGAGGGAGCCAAACTAGAGTATCCCCTACAATGTGATGGATAGGGGTCGACAGTCAGGAATGAGAATGCTGCTGTCGCCGAGTCGCTGGGACAGACCCACTGTGGGTGACCTTCGTTTGGAGAGAAGTCAAAACGGGCAGCTAAGGTATCCTGAGTAGCCCCTGTGTGGTTGGTAACAGATTATGAATTTTGTGTTGTATTTTACTTACTACAACCCTACGAAATAGGTATTATTATCCCCATTTGAAGGTGGGGAAACTGAGGCTCAGCCAGATTAAATAACTTGGGCAAGTTCCCATGACAAAGAGAGATAAAAATATATATATATATATTTTTTAAATTTGAAAAAAAGATTTGTAGCAGGCATCTCCATCTCCCAGGGCAAGAGACACTGCATTCTTAGTGCCACACAAGATAATGATAATAGTGAGAGTATGTGTTAGTGTTATCTTGGTCTCTGTTATGGACTAAACGTTTGAATCCCCCAACATTCTTTTGTGGAAGCTCTCACCCCCTATGTGACTTTATTTGGAAATGAAGACTTTATGGAAGTAATTAAGATTCCATGAGGCAGTGGAGGGTGGAGGAATTGGAGAAAGTGGTCAAAAGGCACAAACTTCTAGTTATAAGGTAAATAAAGGCTAGGAACATGATGTACAACATGATGACTAAAACTGACACTGCTGTGGATATGCAGGAAAGCTGTTGGGGAAGTAAATCCTAGGAATTCTCACCACAGGGAAAAAACATGAAAACACCTACCTACCTTTCTTTCTTTCTTTCTTTCTTTCTTTCTTTCTTTCTTTCTCTCCCCTTCCTTCCTTCCTTTTCTTCCTCTCTCTCTTTCTTTCTCCCTCCCTCTCCCCTACCTTCCTTCCTTCCTTCTTTTCTATACAAGATGATGAATGTTAACTAAATATATTGTGGTGATCGTTTCACGGTATATGGAAGAAGAACATTATGCTATGTACCTTAAATTTCTACGATGCTGCATGTCAATTACATCTCAATAAAACTAGAAGGAAAAAAGATGAAATGAGATCCTAAGGTTGGGGCTCTGATCTGACAGGATTAGTGGCTCCACTACTTACTGACTCTGTGACTTAGACAAGTGACCTCTGTGCCTGTCAGGGAAAAATAATAGTGCCTATTTCATAGGCTTATTATGAGGATCAAACAAGTTGATATTTGTGAAGCAGAGTGACCAGCTCACGGGAAATATACAAGTGTGTGACAAATAAATAAGAAGCTGAGAAGTCACATTCTACTAGGAGAACAGGAGTCACCTAAGTAGTTTAGGTACGAAGTTTATTACTGGGAAGGTGGGACTTACACAGCCTCTCAAGATAAGGAAGCTAGGGACGGTAGAAGGCACGGAACATGGATCAAGACAAGGTCCTTCTCTTCAATCCTTCAGTCCTGCAGTGGGTGAGTCCCAGAGAACAACCGAAAACCACAGGCAAACACCCATGTCAGCTGTCTGCATTTGCAGATGTTCACACTGGCTTTGGAGAAGAGTCCCTGCTTATCTCCTGTCCCCCAGCACCTCTCAGATGCTTCCTTGGGCACAGGGGAGATTGGAAACCCAGGCTGAAACCCAGGCTGTCCACAGCCCCTGGGAGAGCTCAGGAAGGCAGGGTGGCACGAGGTCAAATTGATTTGGTTTCCTTCACAATTCATTAGAAGCAGGAGGTTTTCACAATGAAATACCACCTCACACCAGTCAGAACGGCTAAAATTAACCAGTCAGGAAACAACAGATGTTGGTGAGGGTGCAGAGAAAGGGGAACCCTCCTACACTGTTGGTGGGAATGCAAGCTGGTGCAGCCACTCTGGAAAATAGAGCTACCCTACCACCCAGCAATTGCTCTACCAGGCATACATCCAAAGGATACAAACAGTGATCTGAAGGGGCACCTGCACCCCAGGGTTTATAGCAGCAATGTCCACAATAGCCAAACAGTGGAAAGAGCCCAGATGAATGGATAAAGAAGATATGGTATCTATCTACCTATCTACCTACCTACCTATATATAGCGGAATATTACTATTTGCAATGATGTGAATGGAGCTAAGAGGGTATTATGCTAAACAAAATGAGTCAACCAAAGAAAGACAAATATCACATGATTTCACTCATATGTAGAATTTAAGAAACAAAACAAAATAAAACGAGGAGGGAAGGAAATATAAAATGAGATGAAAACAGAGAGGGAGGCAAACCACGAGAGACTCTTGCTATAGGAAACAAACTGAGGGTTGTTGAAGGGGAAGGTGGGGAGATGGGGTAACTGGGTGGTGGGCATTAAGGAGGCACTTCACGTAATGAGCACCGGGTGTTGTATGCAACTGGTGAATCACTAAACTTTACCTCTGAAACTAATAATATATTATACATTAATTAATTTTAAATAAGAAAAAAGAAGTAAGAGGTTTTACTTAACTTCTGACTATCTTTGTATGTGCTTTGCCTTGATTTGTTGTTCAATATTCAAAGAGCCCACAGAGGGGTGCCTGGGGGGCTCAGTTGGCTGAGCGTCTGCCTTTGGCTCGGGTCTTGCTCCACAGGGAGGCTGCTTCTCCCACTCTCTCTCTGCCTACTTGTGATCTCTCTCTGTCTGTGTCAAATAAATAAATAAAATCTTTTAAAAAACAAACAAACAAAAAAAGCAAAGAGCCCACAGAGATCTTCTGTCTAAAGGTATATTATCAATTCCTTAATGTAAGGAAAACCATAGTTTATACTTCTTTTACCTTTCCTTTGTGCCTTAATAGAATTTTGCACTTGTGATGCACTATGTATGTTCAGAAGTTCTTATTTATTGAAGGAAAGAAACCTTTATAACCAAAAGGACTATAAGCAATACAGTCCAAGCAACAATAAAGCAGCCTGAAATTCTTTCAGATAAAATTGGCACTTTTTAAAATCTGCTTTTACTTTTTTCCCCCATAATAACAGAATTTATTATTAAAAATGCAGTCATTTAAAAAAAAAAACCCCATGGCATGTCAAAAAGACAAAGAAGCCAGCCTAGTGGGGCACCCACAGGCCAAATCCAGAAAATTCTGAGCACCAAAATAATTAATAATATTAAAAAATCATTGGAAAAATAGTAATCAGTCCATACTGATAATAATAGGTAATAACTAATAATAAAGAGATAAATAAATAACTGGGGATATAATACAGAGAAACAATAACTGGGGATAAGGAGAACTCTTGCTCAGGGCTCACTGGTCAGTGTGAAGGTGTGCTGGAGTTGGACATTCATGTTAGGAAAGAATCATCAATAGATGCTTAATCTAGGCATTTTGATGAGGAGCTTGGTCTTAAAGTGTCTCCCCTTAGCATGCTTATTAGTTGCAAAAAGGGAAGAAAGAGCAATTAGACAATGGAGAAAGTGGACACCTTGCCTGGACACCTCGCCTGATTGAAATCAACATTACCAATGGAGAACAGACGGGTGTCAGGTATGCCCAGAGGCATTACGCTGAGAAAGGTACAACATCTGTGTAGTATTGTGGCCAAGAACGCACACGTGCATCTCATCATGAGGAACACTAGCCAAACCCAAAGTGAAGAACATTCTATTTTTAAAAGAAAAGGAGGGGGGAGCTCTATGCTTCAAAACTGTCAAGGAGAGCTGTAGAAATGTTCTTGACTAAAGAGGCATGACAGCTCAATGCAACGTGACCCTAGCCTGACTCCTGTACTGGAGGAAAAATCCTACAAAGGACGTTGTTGAGTTAACCAACAGCGCTGGATACCAGTGCCCACCGCAGATTAGATTAGACAAAGGCTTTCTATGGTGTTAGGTTTACTGAAGGTAATACCTGTACGGTTGTTAGGAAATAAACACTGATGCATGTAGAGATAAAAAGCCTTAATGTCTGTCACTTACCCTCAAAATTTAGGAAAAAAAATATAAGAAAGACAAAAATCAAGAGATAAAGGGAAGGTGGTAAAGTGTTAACAATGAGGGAACAACATGGATGCCCTTAGTACTTGCCATATACTTGCAACTTTTCTGCAAGTCTGAGATCATTTCTACACAAAAAAGGAAAACAAATTTTAAATCTATGTAATCTTTGCCTAATTTTAATAGGACAAATTTCAAACAAATAAGAACTAGAAAGGAGGGGCGCCTGGGTGGCTCAGTGGGTTAAAGCCTCTGTCTTTGGCTCAGGTCATGATCCCAGGGTCCTGGGATCGAGCCCCGCATATGATCTTTAAAAAAAAAAAAAAAATAGAGAGGAAACTGTAACCAAATCCCATGTATGTATGTATGTACGTATGTATTTTTTAAAGATTTTATTTATTTGACAGACAGAGATTACTAGTAGAGAGAGAGGCAGGCAGAGAGAGGAAGGGAAGCAGGCTCCCCGCTGAGCAGAGAGCCCAATGCGGGGCTTGATCCCAGGACCCTGAGATCATGAGCCGAGCCGAAGGCAGAGGTTCAACCCACTGAGCCACCCAAGTGCCCCCCATGTATTTATTTTTTACAAAAAAATTTAATAAGAGATAAGGGTAAAGTAAATTTCTGGACACGGTCTGGAAACTTAGGAATTCTAGAGGTATGCTCTTTGATGGGCACCTGCGTTGCTAGCAAAAGGGAAAATGCAAAGTGATGGCTGGGAAGGATCTGCTTCTACCAGCCTTGAGGGCAAGGCTCTCTGTGATCTCTATTTTCTTCAGGGCCCACCACACTGCTCCTTGTAGAGCCCATGCCTGGGGGACTTTATTGTGCGGCTGACTGGACTGATGACAAAGGGCTAACCTGGCCCCCAGAGCCCTATCTATCCCCAGCTAAACTTTGGGACAGTGCTGTGGCTTCTGGGTTGCACACTATTCCTGCCTGAGTTCATTCCAGTGCACAGAGAGGAGGAGAACTGATCCCACCTTTTTTCTTTTGGCTTTTCCAAGGGCTCTTCTAATCTCTGGGGCCTTGCTGAAGCTATTAAAGTCATCTAGACCTGGACTGTTCTTGTCTATGTTTCAGTCAACAGAGTTAACTGACTGCTCTGATTCACACAAATTTTTTTCATTATTAGTTCTCCCTCCTTTCAATGAATGATACTTGGCCCTGAGTTCAGAAATTACGCTTGGTTTTAAATTATCCATGCAAAACAAAATAGTTAAGTGATGATTTAGTCAGGGTTCTCTGGGAAGCAGATGCCAGGAAGGAATTGGATATGTAAGACACTTACTGGGGAAAACATCTGTGAGAGATAGTAGGGAGGGAGCAGAAGGAGACAGGGAGAACTGTTAGACTGTGAGGCAGGTCTGAGACCCATGAAGAAGACAGGGAAGAAGAAAAGAAAGAAGGTGGAAAGGGAGGGAAGGAGGAAAGCCATAGCCTGCTTCTTGTTCTCAGAAAGTTTCAGCAAGGTTAGAAGGGAACCCTTGAGCCAAACTCTCTCATCATTGGCACCTCTGTCTCCTTACCATCTCTACCATGTTCAGTCACGGGCCAGGAGCGGAACCTGAGAAGTGTGGTCTGCAGCTAGCGCTGGAGGCTCGTTATGCTTCCCACAGTAGGAGATCTGAGAGGCGTAACCCATTGGCTGCCACCGACAATAATTTCCGCGTTTTAGGCTGAACTGCTCTCTGCTTTAACCTGAAACAGTGGTATGATCCAAGGCAAGTTTGGAGTTTCAGCCTTAATCATTCATCTGGACTCTGCTGTCCGTGCTATGTAGCTTTGAACGGGGAGGTATGGCCAGGGCATCCTAAGTAAAGATTGAGAAAAGGGATCCATGTTGTGCTGAAAACATTAAGCTATAGCTCTGTGGCAAAATAAGTTCTGCTTTCATTTCAAAATACATAGGTGCATTATTTTCCTTTTGCCTCAGAAAGACACTGATTCAAGATGTTGGATGCCTGTTGAATCCCCAAATCTAGAGGCTATTATTCCAAAGCCTCACTTAATTATTTATTTTAAAGATTTATTTATGGGGTGCCTGGGTGGCTCAGATGGTTATGCACCTGCCTTCAGCTCAGGCCATGATCCCAGGGTCCTAGGATGTGGGGTTCCCTCCTCAGTGGGGAGCCTGCTTCTCCCTCTCCTTCTGCTGCTGCTCCCCCCGCTTGTGCTCTCTCTCTCTCTCTCCCTGTTAAATAAATAAAGCCTTTAAAAAAACAAAATAAAGACTTATTTATTTATTTGAGAGAGAGAGAGAGAGAGAGAGAGACAGAGAGTAGAGGAAGGGGCAGAGGGCAAGGGAGGGAGAGCAGTCTCCCTGCTAAGCATACAGCCCAAAGCAGACCCATGAGATCATGATCTAACCCAAGCCAAGAGTCAGACGCTCAGGCAGGTGAGCCACCTGGTGCCCCTAATGATTTTTATAGACTCATTTATGGATCAAGAAAGCTTTAAATTTGCCTTTGTTGCCAAATGTGAAGGTAAGCTTATGGTGGGCCATCTTTGCATCCATGCCCTAGGCCTGCTAGACTATCTCCCCTCAGAAACACTGAGGCTTTCAGCAACACTGACATCAACTAGAGGAAGAGAGTTGGCTTTTGTCTCTGCAAGGTAACTGTTTAGGAAGCCTGGGTTCTTAAGTGGGTTCCTTTGCAGAGCCTCCTTCATCAAATCTCTCATTTTGGGAACATGGTAAAAATGTAAGGCTAGATCTAGAAGGATCTAGTGCAGATGGATCTAGTAGGATCTAGTGCAGACAAGCACCGTCTTGATTTAGAGGTGATGACGTCTGGGTTTGAATCTGCCACAGCGCTCTCAGCAAGGCCACTGGCTGGTAAATATCCAAATGCCAGGCAGTTGGAAAAGTTCCAGAAGGAAAAGGAGGCCTAGGAGTAGTTGTTGGATACTTGGTCACAGAACTCACAGAATTCAGAAGGGGAATTCATTCACAGGGCTAGATGAAACGGAGAAATGGAGGAGAATCCAGTTCACAGCGGGCAGGGCGGTGAAGGATGATAAGAAGAGTAGCAATCAAGTTTCCGACCTATTAAAGTAAAAGGCAAGGCCCTAGGCACAGAAATATAAATGAGGAATCAACGTCCTGCAAATATTGGGGTGCAAGGGTCAGATCCTACCAGCAGTTAGAGCCTGATCCAATGTTGGGTTGAGGCTGTATGGCCCTCGTCTTCCTTATCCACCATGTATAGAGGATCTGAATTATTCCAGTGTGAGCTGGAACTCTCCGACCTTACACAAAAGGACCAAGCAGCCCTAGATGCAAACCCCTAAGGTTCAGAATTCAGGAGACCATAACCTCAAGAAGCTAGAAGTCTACTTTTATGTGTTCCTACTTTAAGGTGATAATTTCTGTAATAAAAATTTCACAAACAAATTGAATTGAATGTCAACTTACTCATAAGTATAAGAGATTGTTAAAGAAATAACACAGTGAGGACCCTATTATCAACACGGGCCTAAAATAGGATTCCAGAATAACTGCAAATTGGCTGTACTCATATGTCATCAATACCACTGAGAAATCCTCAGTTTTCATTACCTTTTTGACAACATGATGAGAATGAACAGGACTTTCCGATTATTGATGTATTGCCCACCACTGCCATGCACAATCAAAGCCCGAAGTGAACACTATGTCAAGACAGTTTCATATTTAGAACAAAGTACATCTTTGAAAAAGAAAACACCATTAGAGGTTAGGGCTCTGCTATTTTCTTATTGCTTTATAAGGCTTTATCTGGTAAATTTCATAGTTAGAGGCATTTCCAGATTATTCCTTTAAAGGTATTTAATCCTCTATTTAGCAAGGTTCATAGGGAGGGGTACTTCTGGTCTTATAAATGTTTGGTTAGTTTAATGTTTTTTGTTTTTCTTCAAGTTTTTTAAAATTATATTTTTAATTTTTTTACAAATTATGGATCATGACATGCATAATGCAGCAATCTTATCATTATTTTAAAGGAAAAGAATGCTTTATTCTTGACTTACTTTACATTAAATATGTAGGGAAAATTACTAAATTACATGCTTAAGACCAAGTCTATGGAATTTAGGAAGAAGGGGAAATGACATTGCCTATGTGCTCCACACCCTTTATCTCTTCCCCTGCCATGTGAAAAATTAATTATGCAGGTCTGATCATGTTGAAACGTTATCGAGGGGATTTTAATGGGGAAAGAAGACAGTGAAGGGAAGGAAGCTTTGAGAGATAAGTAAATAGGAAATAGGCATGGTTATGTTACGGAGATTGTAAGGTCGCATTATGGAGTGATTTTATTTATATGTGTTTATTACTGCCTAAAGTCCTTTTTTCACTAACAGTTTATCATGCTGTGTCCCATTCCCTAATTTAATCCCTTCATGAGTCCAAGGCTTGGAGTCTGTGATAGTTGGGCTCTACAGCGTTGAGGTGGTCATTGTATGGTTAACTCAGAGAAGCATCTACTCTTCAAAGTTCGGCTTGTGTCCAAGGCTACATCTTACCGTCACCAACCACCAGTCATGCTGATGATTAAGACAATGAGTTGGTTTTTAATGAGATAGGGATAAAGATACCCTGTTTCTAGCCGTGTTATCTTAGACAAATCATTTCATGTTTGTGAGTCAGTTTCCTCATTACTAAAATGAAGGGGTTGCACTAAGTATCTTTCAGTTTTCAATGTTTGTCTATGTATTTCGTAGTTACCCTTTATTGTTAAGGTAGGTACTTGTTAGGGATTGATATTTTGGGGGAATAGTGTGTAACTGTAGATATATTTAAAAATTCAATAACTGTGGAGCTCCTGGGTGGCTCAGTCACTTATGCCTCTGCCTTCGGCTCAGGTTATGATTTCAGAGTCCTGGAATCCAGCCCTGGGTTGAGCCCTGTGTGGAACGCCCTCCCATTGACACCCCCTTGAGCCGCATGAGGGGCGCAGGGAGGAGTCTCCTTCACCCTCTCCCTCTGCCCCTCCCTCTGTCCCCGTCCCTGCTCTTCCGTGCTCTCTCTCATATAAATAAATAAAATCTTTTTTAAAAATTCAGTAACTGCGGGACACCTGGGTGATTCAGTCTATTGAGCAGCTGCCTTCAGCTCAGGCCATGAACCCAGGATCCTGGGATCGAGCCCCATATCAGGCTCCGAGGCTCATCAGGGAGCCTGCTTCTCCCTCTGCCCTCTGCCTGCCGCTCCCCCTGCTTGTGCTCTCACTCTCTCTCTCTCTATCTCTGTGTCAAATAAATAAAATATTTTTTAAAAATTCAGTAACTGCTACTGCTATATAGAAAAGTAAGACATATTTGTTCAAAGTGGATGTTTCCATTTTGAAGTAGGCTGATAAGTTTATTTAACCACTGTGGACTCATTTAGACTCAGTTCAGAGTCCACATATTTTAATTCTACTCTGCCACTGGTTACTTTTTTTCTATATGACTTATTGATGATGTGAATATTCACAATCATCCAGGCTCTTTGGATCATTGTTTCTCCACATGTAAACTTTTTATAAAATTTAGGAAAATTATTACGAAGAGTATATAAATGAAAATTATTACAAAGTGTATATTAATGTATCTTAACTGTGACAAGAGAAATGTGAACTATTAAGCGAGAATGTGGATATATCTGAAGTGAATTTCTTTTTATTTAGATCATATTTATGGATTAAGAAGACAAGTCAAGATTAAGTTCCCAGACGGATAAAAAAAGTGAAAGATAGAAAATATGACTGCCCAGTTAAGAGACATGTAAGATCAATTCAAGAAGTCTAATGCAATTCTAGGAAGAGGAAAGAAAGAAAAAGGGAATGGATTAGTAACTAAAGATACAATAGAGAAAATCTCTCCAGGGACGCCTAGGTGGCTCAGTGGGTTAAAGCCTCTGCCTCCAGCTCAGGTCATGATCCCGGGGTCCTGGGATCAGACCCTGCATCAGGCTCTCTGCTTGCTGGGAAGCCTGCTTCCTTCTCTCTCTCTCTGCCTGCCTCTCTGCCTACTTGTGATCTCTCTCTGTCAAATAAATAAATAAAATCTTAAAAAAAAAAAGAAGAAGAAGAAGAAAATCTCTCTAAGCTGAGATTGATAGGGCCATCATGTGCCAAGCAGAATAAATTTTAATAAGACTGACATTCCTCCTGAAATTTTACAAGAGTGACAAAGAACTCTTGGAAGCTTTCTGATATAAAGAAAACAAAACAAACAATGGGTTAGAAGGCATAGAACCTATACTTTCAATATTCTGGAAGACAGTGACTTTTATATTCCAATTTTTATTGTACTCATCATGATATACATTTCAGATCTTGGGTTCTTCTTGTAAGTTTGTCATTCATAAAACCACCTGCATTTTCTCATATGCATGTTTTCTTAACTGAAAAATTGAAAGGCTCTGAAACTTAACTCCCTGGCCAAGTAGATTCTTTAAACATAGAAACATAGAACTTAAAACCAGGAGCTTGGCGACGATTTAAATTGTGTCTTTTTCTTCATTTCCAAAAACTTTGAATAGAATTTGGATTTACTTTTAAGAATTCATTTTTTCCCTAGGTATGAACTGTTCCAAATTGGCAAGATAAAGAGGACATACAGTCTTGCTTTGTGCTAATTGTGGACTTTAAACAAAGTCCTTAGGCACCACTCAACACATAAAGCTCAGGCAACAAGTAACTTTTCCCCTACCACTATTCAGAGCAAAGGTCAATTGGAAAGTAAGGGAAATGCTCAGGAGGAAAGAAGGAAGGAAGAAAGAAAGGAAGGAAGGAAGGAAAGAAAGGAAAGCAAGCATATGCTAAATCTGTCTTGAAAGAATTTGCTGATTTCTGTAGACAGGGGGAGTGCAACAGCCACAGAGTACGGTCAGAGACCCCACGTAAAATGAAAACCCTCAAAGGGACCCCATAGTGGATGAACTGTAAATTATCCATCTCTAGAAAAAGGATATACAGTTAGCCCTTGAACACTTGCAGGTGTTAGGGATGCCGACCTCACATGTCGTCAGAAATTTACCAAAACCCAATTCCTATTAGCCTATTGTTGGCCAAAAGCCTTACCGATGACATAAACATAACATAGACAGTCAGTTAACACGTATTTTCCATGCTACATATATGATATAAAGTAAGATAGAGAAGGGCGCCTGGGTGGCACAGTAGGTTAAAGCCTCTGCCTTCAGCTCAGGTCATGATCTCAGGATGCTGGGATCCAGGCCCACATTGGGCTCTCTGCTCGGCAGGGAGCCTGCTTCTCCCTCTCTCTCTGCCTGTCTCTCTGCCCATTTGTGATCTCTGTCAGTCAAATAAATAAATAAAATCTTAAAAAAAAAAAAAACAAAAAACAAAGTAAGCTAGAGAAAGGAAAATGTTACTAAGAAAGTCATAAGGAAGAGAAAATACATTTACAGGGCTGTCCTGTATGTATTGAAAATAATCCGTGTCAAAGTGTGTAAGTGCCTATTTAGCCAGAGCAGCTCCAACCTGCCCCTGCCCACCCCCCACCCCCTTCAGGGAACTTACTTAAAAACAAGTCCCAGAAACCAGTCCCAGGTAACAAAGCCCAAATACAAGGGTGGGTCAGGCCAGGTGGAGGCATCCAATCGGTGCGGATGCATACTGTCTCCCTAGCTACCAAGGAGGAATACGGGCCCCGCCCTTTGGGTTCCCTTTGGGCACCAATTCTGACCAAGGTGATAGGCCAGTTCAAGTATCTACTATAGGGTAAATTGTAACTGAATTGGTCACTTATGTGTGAGCTAGCAGGACTGTGCAGCTTTTTTTTTTTTTTTTTTTTTTTAAAGATTTTATTTATTTGACAGAGAGAGATCACAGTAGACAGAGAGGCAGAGAGAGAGGGAGAGAGGGAAGCAGGCTCCCTGCTGAGCAGAGAGCCCGATGCGGGACTCGATCCCAGGACCCTGAGATCATGACCTGAGCCGAAGGCAGCGGCTTAACCCACTGAGCCACCCAGGCGCCCCAGGACTGTGCAGCTTTATCTGTGTTCAATCTCATTGGTCACCTGTGCGTGGCCAGGCCCAACCACATGGCCTTTGCCCTTAAAGGCTAGTCTGTAAAGAAGAGAGGGGTTGCCTCTTTGCAAGAGACGACAGCCCTGGCCGGTCAGTTTGATTCTCGATGCTTGGCGCGAAATAAAGCTTTGCTTGACCTTCACTTTGTATCAGTCTCGCTCCTTTGACCATGGACCCAACAAGTGGACCCGTACAGTTCAAACCCATGTTGTTCAAGGGTCAATTGTTCTTATACTAAAAAATTATTTCTTGTTTTCTGAAATTCAAATTTAACTGCTGTCCTATATTTTTATTTGCTAGCAGGCAACACTACCCTTCAAATAAAAGAGTGCTGGAGTTGGGCGCCTGGGTGGCTCAGTTGGTTAAGTGACTGCCTTCAGCTCTCCCAGGAACAAGTCCCACGTTGGGCTCTCTGCTCAGCAGGGAGTCTCCTTCTCCCTCTGGCCTTCTCCCCTCTCATATGCTCTCTCTCTCTCTCATAAGAAAAAAAAAGATAGTGCTAGAACTTACCTCATTTGGCCTTGGCTCTGGCTGGAGGCAGGGAGGTAGTTTCTTGCAACAAGCAGGTCCTCTTATGGTTTGAAGGCACAAATTCATGCTACCTGTGTGTTCCTGGGTACCTGGAAGAAACAAACGCAAATCCATTCTGCAGGAATCCAACTTAAAATACAGACTTCAAAGAATTACAAGAGATAAATTTACAACAGTTCACTCACAGTCAGAAAATACCAAACACATGAGGAAAACAGGCTGTCATGGATGAGAGTTAACAGAAACAAATAACAGAATCAGATTTGAAAGACTACAGGTGTTTAACTTTTCAGATTTGGAATATAAAATAAGTAAGTTAAATTTGCATAAATAAGTAAAAGAGGGTATTAGATGTTGACTAAGAAACAAGAGATTTGATTATTGAGTATATTCAAATTACTTAATTCGGTGAATCACTTAATTGTAACTAGGTGGTGGTGGTGTTTTTTTAAAGATTTTATTTATTTATTTGACACAGAGAGGGAGAGAGCGTGAGAGCAGGAATACAAGCAGGGGCAGGGGGAGAGGGAGAAGCAGGTTTCCCAATGAGCAGGGAGCCAGATTCGAGGCTCCATCCCAGGAC